>NC_077245.1:69037785-70287785 GCF_947179165.1 Solanum dulcamara
CTTAACCCATCAAACCATTTCTAAGAACACAATCATTATATCAAAACCATTTGTGGAAAAAAACCCCGTAAAACCTAAAAGTCATAGTACCAAAATTCTAAACTATCTACAATAAGAGGATGCAATCCCAAACAATTAACATAAAAATATAAGAATGTCTAAATCCAAAGAGATGGACAATGAAACTAGGAGGAATCCATGGCAGTCAGGAAGAAGTAACTCACCCTTGGATTCAAAAGTCGAGTGTATCAAAGCTTAGGTCTCGTAGCAGCCGCCTGAATGTGCCCTATACTCAATAAAAAAAGAGCAAGTGCAATATCAATACACAAACCACCATGTACTGCTAGGATCATATAACCAGTTCCAAAAATGTGAATGTAAACATTTAACCGAATCATGGTAATATAAGACAACACATATCACAAGCCATCAACAGAAATAGACTCCTAGTCACAAATCTTTGACTTAACAAACATAGGAAGCATGTCCCATATGATCATAAACAAACCCAGTTCACTCAAGGAACCAATAAACATACATAAGTCAAAAATGTTACAACCTGTACCGACATAGTATCTGAGCCAACTAAATGGTAATTTGTACCAAGCGTGGTACCCGAGCCAATCAAGGGATATCATGTACCAGGCATGGTACCCGTGCCAACCGAGGTTATCCTATACCAGATGTAGTATCTATGCCAACTAGCAATCACAAACAACATGTACTATCAAACTCACAATGAACTATCACAATTGAAGATACAAGTAAAATAAATAGGTTCAGTACATGAGATTATCAACATGGTGTCCTTTCATATTTATCCCTTTTATTTTTCCCACATACATTGCACAAGTAATACTATAAAGTAGTTAACATGCACACATTATATACATTAAAAACCAAACAACCATCGAATCAAGCATTGAAAATTCATAAGTCATGTAGTTTCTATATGTTTCTTATAAAAGTGATGCATATATATATGAACATCTAACTTTTCTCAAGAATTTGATCTGGATACCTCATTTGATGTTTAATTCTGATTTTTCATTTTTGGTTTAGTGATGTCTTCAAAGTGAAGATGAAAATGGTGAAAGAAGCAATGGCACAAGGGTCATGCTTTATTTTGATGAAGCCGGCCATTTCATCAATGAAACTCAAGGGTCCTTATGTAGAAATAATGAGTCCAAAATAACAAGCTCCACATGTTCAACCAGTTACTTCAACGAACTTCAATGAGGGACATCATTCTTAAGTTTGTAGAGTCCCAATTATGTAGTGATTTTTAATGTTAACTCTAATATGAATTCCTTGTTTTCTTATTTTGTGGTTGTCGTTCACAATTCAGCCTCCTCCTACTTCTCTTTTCCGTGGATGATTCATTCTAATTATTATCTATTTAAATTATTAACTATGATTAAATGTTTACTTAAATTTAAATAGCTCAGTTATTTTATCTATCAATTACTAGGTTTAGGATTCACTTGGCAAACGCATCCTAAAATAGAGCTAACATATAGGAAATAGAACAAGAAAAATTTAAGAGAATCACTTTGAAACATAAGTTCCTCATACTTATTCACCATTAGGAATGCAAACAGAGAGTAAATTGAGCTCCCATGTAGATGGAAGCATTATAACCTCTAAGAACGAGGATATAAAAATTTATTGTTGATTCCACTCCCATTTTCGGTATTGAGTTTGTGAACACAAAATCACCACTTGCGTCTGTTGGAATCACCTCTTAAAAAAAGCAAACTGCAATTATTAACTTAGGGTTGAGTGAAGGCAGAGTAATGTGAATTTTTATGTTGCTCAAATCCTCCAAACGTAAAACTTTTTCAGAGAATTCGACATAAATATGACAGGAGTTTGGAGGATTCGACTAACATAGGTAATTAAATTGTAAGGTTCGTATAGAGAAAGTAAGTCTTTGATTATATACTTACCTACTTGTCACCACTAGCAATAAGATATACTTGTTTCCAATGAATTTTAAAGTAATAAAAAATAAATTACAATCACAAATAAAATATGAAGAAACATAATTTTATCGATAAAACTATATGGGTATAAATCTGTTCGTTCCCTAAATTAATCTTCTCTCTGAATTTTCTTCATGATTCGAGGGCTATTAGTACCGTATTTCTTGAGTATAAGATAGGGCTGGGCGTTTGGTATTCGGTTCAGTATTTTCAAAGTTTGGGTTTGGTAATTCGGTAATCGATAATTCAAAGTCTATACCAAATACCGAACTTTCAAACTTTGATTCGATAATTCGATAATCGATAAATTAAAATTCGGTTCGGTACGTATTCGATAATACCATATTGAAGTCGAAGTTCACACGGAATATGTTAGTACATCATATTCACAATAGCAACAATAAAAGATGTGAAGATTTTTAATAACAAACTAAATAATGGATCAAATACAACTGAGAATACAACTGAGCTAGGGTGCTGATCTTTGAATAGGAAAAAGAGTCATTCCATATTACGTTGGCGCTTCCCTTCTCTTAGGCAAGTTCTGGACCATTTGGTAGTAGATTATAACCATCATGATGTTTGGTATTCTTATGTTCAATATGTATCAACTTCAATATTACTGTAACAAGCAGGCTTGCAGCACCAATTAAGACACTGGGCAACCATAGTTCCCAGCTGAGTGGTGTAGTGCTTGCAAATGTGCCTAAGAACTCAATGATTATAACTTGGAAGACAACAGTGGAAGTTATGACACCTAGAAATATCCAGCTTCCAAAAATGCCACGGAAAACATTTATCTTCTCCATGTCACGACTGTTTATTTCATTGAAGACCTGTATCAAACCCCGTAAAATAAATGATAACCTCTTCATAAAGGTACATCTCATTGACAATATTATAAATACAAATCCATAACACGGAAAATGTTCATTCTTTTTTGAAAGAGAAGAAGAAAGCATCAAACAAATGTATCATCTACTGTACTAAAGTTCACAGTAAATACCTAATAGAACACAAATGTGTTGAAAATGAAAGTATTGAGAACTATGGTAGCATCTGAACCTTCAAGGCTCAGAATATGCTTTCCAGTGAAGTTGAAAACTAAAAGTATAGCAAGTTGGAATATACTTTGTCCAATTATATTTCTCCACATCATCTTGAAAATCAAACTCACTTCCCTACCAACAGGAGGTCTGTTCATTATTTCTTTATGAGGTGGTTAAGTGGCCAAGGCAATTGCGCCTAAAGTGTCCATAATAAGGTTGACCCACAGCAGCTGAACCGCAGTAAAAGGAGCGGATCCTGTTATGTTATAGCAATAGGTAAATATCAACTATCAATTTAGAAACTTGTTCTCACTTTTCTTCCAATGGCACACACTGATCACTAACAGAAAAACAAATGAAGAACTCGTATAGAACATTGAATACCTGAAATGCATGCGGAGATAAAATTGATCATCAGAGCTGTTGTTCCATTTAGACATTTACTGCAACCCTTCAAAAATCATAGAAAAACAGAACAAAATAGTTTCCTATTAGCTGCCAGTATGAACAATGTATCTTTTGTTCTACCATCCAATTTTTCACTGCTACAAGTACATCATCAAGTCATACCTGGTGTCTTCTCAACTAATTTTCCAGGTGTGCCACCTGTAAAATTTGATTATACAGGCAACGTGAGCCGGTCACTATGGTCTGTCAGTTTGAAGGATGCATTATCATATAGAACAAAAGATTCATCATGTAATAGACTAATAGTTAGTCAGGGATTAGCTTTAGATCACTAAAATATCCACGAATAGCTATCTTACCTTCACTGAGTTCTTTTGCAAAAATTCAAGCACGACTACAGTATATTGAAATGATCAAGAAAGTACCTTTAATGCATTCTAAAAGTTACAGGCTATCATTTTCAGTATACACTAGAATATTGTATAATGATTTATTTAATACAACCAGAAACAATTTGAACTGAGAACACATCAATACATTATAGCTTGGAATTTTTGCTCAACAAATAGCTCTTTAGAACATCCATTACTAATCCAAAATCTGCTTTCACTATTTTTTAGCTTGAATAATGCATTCAATGCCAAGTTGATATGTTGATATGCGATTACAAATCAAGAGTGAGGGAATCTTTTGAGCTATCAATATCATCCATAGCTAAAAAGAATTTAAAATATATCAACAATTAAACTAAAGCTAAAAAGAATTTAAAATATGTCAACAATTAAACTAAGTAAAAAATATAAAAATAAAATACAAAAACTAAAAAACATACCAAGTTCAAGTTTCATAAGATCATTAAAATCTTCTTTAACATTTATGGGATAAGGCTCATTTCGAACACCAATCTTGAAGATAAATAATAGCTTGCACCAATTTCGGAGTCAAAGAACTCCTAAATGAATCAAGAATATGGACCCCGGTGCTAAATGTACATTCCGATGCCACACTAGAAGTTGGAATTTCTAACACATCACGAGTCATCTTGGAAAGAATTTTATATCTAGGAGAATGAACTTTCCACCACGACAAGATATCAAAATTGTCGTCATCATCATTCAGCTCTAGTTCTTCACTAAGATACTTTTCCAACTCTGACTTACCACCCAAACCTGTACCATCTTGTTTGTTCCTCTTCATTTGAATTCTATTTCTCACTTTTGTTGATTTTGTGATAGTGTTAGAGATAGATGAATCCGATGTTTGACCCGATAAATTAGAGAAAGAAGATGAGCGTCGAGATGCATTAGAGAATTTTGCTACATACTCTTCAAACATAGATTTCATGTAAGTCACCATTTCATCTTTTATTTCACTCCCCTTTTCATCTATAAACATATCCTCAAGTGCATCGCCAACATACTCAAGTTTGTTATGAGGATCTAAGATAGAGGCAATAAAAAGCGCTTTATTCATTTTTTCAGGAGTACCCCAATACTTGACAAATTTTTCTTTCATTGTTTCTCCTATTTTTGCCAAAGAAGGATCATTGTCTTCCATACACTCTCTTAAATGATTGTGAAACTCCACTATATCTTCAAAGTGACCATTAGAAATGACGTAGAGTGAACCTGAAACCTTCTCAGTTAGATCATAAAAAAACTTTTAAAGAAATATTACCATATTTCTCACCTTTTGCCAATCATCACTTTCAAGTACACCTGCAGTACTTCCATCTTCACAAACATGATTATCAAGATAAGTTGACAATCCACCATCTTCAAGATCAAACCTATCAAATGCACTCTCAAAATGTTGTGCGGCATCCAACATCAAGTAGGTCGAATTCCACTGGGTTGAAACATCTAAACATAATGACTTCTTACTGTCTATATTTTTTAGTTCACAACATTCCGCAAATTTTCTAATCCCTTGTAGGAGATTGTCTAACATATTTCACTATTTACCTAACACGTTTGATAGATGGACCAACTTCTTTCATGCCATCTTGCACAATAAGATTCAAAATATGAGCCATACATCTCACGTGAAGATGGTTACCACATTTTATGTTAGATCTCCAATTAACCATTTGTTTGTGTAACTCTTTCACCATGACATCATTAGAAGAAGCATTATCTACAGTTATAGTGATTATTTTCTCCAATTTTAAATCAAGTAAACACTTACTAATACAATGGGCCATTTCGTCACCCTTATGACTAGTAACAACCTAAAAGTTTAAAATTCATTTATTCAAGAGCCAATCACTATCAATAAAGTGTACTGTCAAACACATATAATTTATTCTCTGTATATAAGTCCATGTGTCTGTGGTTAGACAAACTCTTGGTGATGTTTCTTTCAAATACTTCATAAAATTTTGTCTCTCTTCACCAAAAACTACATAACAATCCCTATTCACTGTTCTACGGGAGGGAACTCAGAATAAAGGTTGGATTTTTTTCATAAACTTCTTAAAACCTTTCTTTTCAACAAAATGAAAAGGAAGCTCATCAAAGATTAACATCTCAACTAAATCCCTCTGAGATACCTCTTGATCAAAACTCCAATGTAATACCTCAAAAATTTACACGCTAGGATTCAGACCATTCTTCGTATGTGTATAGGTTTGAACTCGAAGATTTCAAATTTGTATATATGAGTTAGGATCAATTCCTAAATATTTAAAATGTATTAGATATGATTTAGGGTCATAAGGGATCCCTATAACCACGCCAAGTCAAAAGAATTTATCTCGGCTAAGTTTCCGAATGACGTCGTATAAGGGTCAACTTCAAATGACCATATCACATAGAATATAATGAATTAGGTGACCTATGACCTATCAAATTAAAGGTCTTTGAGCTTTTTTCCAATGCCACCAAGATTGTATTTTTTAGAGTTAGGAGTCAAAAGTTATGACCATTTTATTACAGTCTATCACTGCAGGAATTTCAGACTTGGGGTTCCAGTGGCGCCCGGCACCACTATAGCGCCCGAAACTAGCCTCAGTAGTTTGGCCCTTGGCGCGACGCACCACTATTACACTTGCAGGGTTTTTTTGCCCATTTTTGCAGAATTTTGATGAAGGTCAACTTGGATATTTTCCCTAAACATATATACACAAACTTGGAACATTTTTTGGGGTTAAAATTTGCACATTTTCACCTCCAAAGAACCCTAAACTTCACCCTCTTCTCTCTCAATTCATCTCCAACAAAATTTGTGTAACACCCCCAAAATTTTTCACTAAGATTCGAACCCTTCTTCGTGTATTTATAGGATTGAACTCGACTATTGTGAAGTGTATCCATGAGTTAGGATAAGTTTCTAAGTAATTAAAGGGTGTTAGAGGTGATTTAGGGTTATAAGAGATCCCCAAAACCAAGCCAAATTCAAAGAATTCATCTTGGCTAAGTTTTCCGATGAGTTCGTATAAGGGCCGACTTCCAATGACCATATATTTTTGAACCCCATCTTTTGAATTAAAGGTCTTTGAGTCTTCTTTCCAACGCCGCCAAGATTATAATTTTTGGAGTTCGGAGTCAAAAGTTATGACTATCTTAAGATGGACTAGCACTGTAGGAATTTCAGGCCTGGGCTATAACTGTAGAAGACCTGGGCTTGGCGCCGCAGTGGTGTGATGCGCCAGGAACAAGACTCAGTAGTTTGGTCCTTGGCGCGATGCGCCACTATTAGATGTGCAGGGTTTTTAAGCCCATTTTCCAGAGCCCAGGAAATTTAGGCTTGGCGCTGCAACGGCGTGATGCGCCACTGTAGCGCCAGGAACAAGCCTCAGTAGTTTGGTCCTTAGCGCGATGCGCTACTATAATATGTGTAGGCTTTAATCCTATATTTGACTTGGCGCTGCAGTGGCGCGGCGCGCCACTATAGCGCCAAAAGGATTTTAGCCTGTTTTTCCAGATGTTTGAGGAAGGGCAAATTGGGTATTTTCCCAAATGATATATACATTAGCCTTGGTACGTTTTGGACCATTATCTTCAGTCCCTCCCTCTCTCTAAAAGCCCTAGAAAACCCACTCTCTTCTCTTTTAAATCCATCTCCAACAAGGATTGCCTTCAAGAACTTCAAGGATTCAAGCCTTCCATTGAAGATCCAACGTCAAGGTTTCTTCAAAGTCTTCACCAAGGTATGTAAGGCTACTTAAAACCTGGATTGAGTCCACCCATGTTCCCTACACTTTCTTTGAGGTTAAATGTTCATAAAAAATGGAGTTTCTTGATAGGTTTATGTCCAAATGAGTCTTTTCACCTATTACCCTAATTTTTGTTATGTTGATGTTGTGGAGTTAAGAAAGTGATGTGCTACATGTTGGTATGAGTTGATTGATAGGAGTGTCTAAGCATATTTTGTTGATCTTCTTAACTATGTTGACTTCTTTAAATATGTTAATTTTCTTAAATATGTTGATTACCCTAAATTGTTGATTTAGAACCTTGGATTCTTGATGAGTCCTGGAAAGATTTGCTAAATGAATAGAGGAATGATTGGATAGGATTGTATGATGTTATAAATTCATATTTAAACTACTCTTGAAAGATACGATTGAGATTGATCGGATAGTATGATTGGAGAAGATTTGATTGTGGTAGAATTGATGATTTGACAAGGTTCCAAATGAGACTTGTCGATATGATTTGATTGAGTTGATTAGATGGAGTTTTATGAGCATTGATTCTTGGGAGGAGTAATGAGCACCGAATTGGGTAAGAGTAAGTAATAACTCGAATCCAATAACTACGTCGCCAATCGTAGGAGGAGATTAAACCGTTAAAGTCGGATATTTCCCAAATTATTATCCTGACATGATAGGACTTGGTTGGATATGGATCCATGATTGGTTGATTCGTCCATACCCTGGCAAGGTATGAATGGACGTGGCAACAACGTCGGCTTGTTGTACTATCACTGGCTCATAAGTGATGGTTGTCGGATAAGAGAAACTCCCATATAGATCTTGATAGTACTCTGAGTCGGATTGAGTTGGATTGTATGTGATTGGTCCCGTCTAAACCATATTCTTATTTAGACTTAGGACTCTTGATTGAGTTGTTCTTTCTTCTGAGTTGAGACTCCGAGTTGATTTGATTCTTCTTTGATGATTGTTTCATTTCGCCATTTTACATACTCGTACATTCCATGTACTGACGCCATTTAGCCTACATCATTTTATGATGCAGAGATAGGTACTAGAGATCATCAACCGACGCACTGTTGAAGATATATTCACTTCTAGCTAGTTGGTGAGTCCTCCTAATTCTCGGAGGGTATCGAGATTTTCTTTATCATTTTGATTTATTTCTCTTATTTTGATTTTCGATAGCCATGGACTTGTCATTGGCACCTCTTGTTTTATTGATAGAGGCTTCATAGACTAGAGTGTGGAAGTGTTGAATTGTTTGTTTTGCCTAGTTTTATTCTAGCTAGTTATTGATTTTTTATTTATTGGCCTTTGGCACTAAATTATGAATAGTACCCTTATGATTGAGTCTTCCGCTGATAGAATGTGAATGAATAGAAGTGTGACTATACCAGGTGGTTCGCTTGAAGGCCAGAAATAGCTTTCGAGTGTCGGCCACGTCTAGGGTACCCTCCCAGGATGTGACAAACATGGTATTAGAGCATAGAGTTCAAGAGTCCTAGGAAGTCTATAAAGTCGTATCTAGTAGAGTCGTGCTTATGGGTGTGTTGTGCACCACACTTATAATCAGGAGGCTATAAGACATTAAGAATTGTTTCACTTCCTTCATACTCTGAACTCGTGCGATAGAGTTAAACTCTAGAAGACTTCCTTTCTAATTCATGCATTTATACGTTGCAGACAATGCCTCCTAAATGTACTGTCAGCCAGAGAAATGCCAATAATATAGAAATTCCACAGTCAGAAATACGTCCATCGAGGAATAGGGGCCGGCCTGCAAGGTATGCTGAGGCACCTCAAGTGTCTACTACTCCACCTGCACCAACTTTAGAGGCAGATTTTCGAGGAGCGATTGCCATGCTCACTCAATTAGTGGCTGCCCGCAACGGTAACTTGAGTTCACCAACTCTTAGCTCTAGTTCTCAAGAGCCGTTTGCTGCCATAAGAATTAGAGACTTTATGAGAATGATTCCATCGGCATTCATGGGTTCTAAGGTTGATTAAGACCCCTAAAATTTCATTGATGAGATATGGAAGATCCTGAAAGCTATGCATGCTATAGAGATCAAGGGGGTTGAGTTGGTGTCTTATCAGCTCAAGGATGTGGCAAATATCTGGTATAACCAATGGGAATAAAGTAGAGGTGAAGATGCTGAGCCTGCTATTTAGGATGAATTTGAGGGAGCCTTTCTTGACCACTTCTTTCCTAGAGAATTGAAGGAAGCGAAAGTATAAGAGTTTGTGAATCTAAAACAAGAGGGTATGACCATTAAAGAGTATAGTCTAAAGTTCATCTAGCTGTCCCGATATGCTCCAGAGATGATCCCAGATATGAGGTCGAAGATGAGGAAATTTGTCTCCGGAATGGGAAGACATGTGAAAAAGGAGTGCAAAGCGGCATTGTTGATCTTCGACATGGATATTTCAAGATTAATGGTGTATTCTCAATAGGTGGAGGATGAGAAGAGGAAAGATAGGGAGGAATATCTGAGCAAGAAGGCAAAATCAGCTAGACATGAAAATGAACAGAGGCATAACAAGGGCAACAGGTCCTTCTTTCAGAAAAGGTCTTCCAACTATGCCTCATCCACCGCAAGTGCACCTATGCCATATAGTAGGTATGATTGGAAGGGATAGAGTCACCGGAAATTTAGATCCTAGGGCTCTCAATCCCAGGCTAGCGCGGGTCGAGGTTCAAAAGTGAAGCCACCATGCAGCAAGTGCGGTAAGCTCTACTTGGGAGAGTGTAGAGAGGGGGATAAGGGTTGTTATAAATGTGGTCAGGTGGGCCATTTTCATAGGGAGTGTCCAACATAGGGCAACATGGCCCAGTATTCTACCACCGCACCACCAGCTAGGGGTAATCATAGGGGCACTACTTCAGGTATGAGCGGAGGTACAAACCGTCTATATGCCATGGGTAGTCACCAAGATCAGGAGAACTCCCCAAATATTGTGACGGGTATGATTCGAGTCTCTTCTCTTGACTGTTATGTTTTGATGGATCCGAGTGCTACACTATCTTTTGTGACTCCTTACATGGCTAGTAAATTCAATAAAATTCCTGAATGTCTTCTTGAGCCTTTCAGTGTAGCTACTTCTGTCGAGGATTCTGTCTTAGCTGAGAGAGTCTATAGAGATTGCACTGTGTCAATCTATCATAGGGATACCTTGGCTGACTTAGTTGAGTTGGACATGGTCGATTTTGATGTGATCCTTGGCATGGACTGGCTTTATGTCTGTTATGCCTCTATTGATTGTAGGACTCATATTGTCAAGTTCAAATTCCCGAATAAGGCTGTCATAGAGTGGAAGGGTAGTCCTATCGTGCCTAAGGGTAAGTTTATTTCCTACCTTAGGGACAGAAAACTAATCTCAAAAGGGTGTATTTATCACATTGTTAGAGTGAAAGATGACAGTATTGAGTCTCCATCCCTTGAGTCGGTCCCGATTGTCAATGAGTTTCCTAAAGTCTTTCTTGAAGAGTTGCCCGAAGTCCCTCTGGATAGGGAGATCGACTTTGGGATCGATGTCCTTCCTGGTACCCAGCCTATCTCTATCCCTCTATATAGAATGACTCCTACTGAGTTGAAAGAGTTGAAAGAACAATTAAAGGACTTGTTAGATAAGGAATTCATTAGGCCGAGTGTCTCACCATGGGGTGCTCCTATCCTATTCGTACGAAAGAAAGATGGGTCCCTTAGAATGTATATTAATTACAAGCAACTAAATAAGGTCACCATAAAGAACAAGTACCCTCTCTCCAGAATAGATGATTTATTTGATCAACTTCAGGGTGCCACTTGTTTCTCAAAGATAGACCTAAGATCGGGTTACCATCAGTTGAAGGTGAGGGAGTGTGACATCCCAAAGAAAGCTTTTCGGACCCGTTATGGCCATTTTGAGTTCTTGGTTATGTCCTTTGGGTTGACCAACGCCCCTGCAGCTTTTATGGATCTCATGAATCAAGTATTTAAGCCATATCTCGATATGTTTGTGATTGTATTCATTGATGATATTTTGGTGTACTCCAAGAATGAGGAGGAGCACACCTATCATCTTAGAGTCGTCTTGCAAACTTTGAAAGACCAGGTATTATATGCAAAGTTCTCCAAATATGAATTTTGGCTTGCATCAGTGGCTTTTCTCGGTCACATTATATCTAGAGATGGTATTTAGGTTGATGCTTAGAAGATTGAAGCAGTGAAAAATTGGCTCAAACTCATATCCTCGACAGAGATAAGAAGCTTCTTGGGTTTGGATGGCTATTATCAAAGGTTTGTAGAGGGATTCTCATCCATATCATCACCATTGACCAAGCTGACCCAAAAGAAGGCTAAGTTCCAATGGTCCGATGTATGTGAGGAGAGTTTCTAGAAATTGAAGACCAAACTGACCACTTCTCTTGTTCTAACCTTGCCCGAGGGAACAGAGGATTTTGTGATCTATTGTGATGTGTCTAGAGTTAGTTTATACTGTGTGTTGATGCAGAGGGAAAAAGTGATAGCCTATGCTTCAAGACAGCTTAAGATTCATGAGAGAAATTACCCAACTCATGACCTTGAGCTGGCAGCTGTGGTATTTGCTCTTAAAATTTGGCGCCACTACTTGTATGGAGTGCATGTTGATGTGTTCACCGATCATAAGAGTTTGCAATACGTCTTTAGCCAGAAGGAACTCAACTTGAGAAGAAAGAGATGGCTCGAGCTACTCAAAGACTATGATATGAGCATCCTCTACCATCCAGGTAAAGTAATGTTGTTGTTGATGCTCTTAGCAGGTTGTCTATGGGTAGCACTGCCCATACAGAGGAGGGGAGGAAAGAATTAGCTAAAGAGGTGCATAGACTAGCTCGATTGGGAGTTTGGCTTAAAGAGAATAATGAGGGCGGAGTTAATGTTCAGGATGGGTCTACATCCTCAATCGTAGCAGAGGTAAAAGAGAAGAAAGACTAAGATCTCGTCCTTCTTTAATTGAAGGAAGTTGTTCACTAACAATAGGTGATGGTTTTTACCAAAGAGGGAGATGGTGTATTGAGGTACTAGAATAGATTGTGTGTCCCAGATGTTAATGATGTGCGAGAAAGGATTATGGCCAAAGTGCATAGTTCCAGGTACTCTATTCATCGTGGCTCTACAAAGATGTATCATGACTTGAGGGAAGTTTATTGGTGGAGTGGAATGAAGAGAGATATCATGGAATTTATTTCCAAGTGCCCGAATTGCCAATAGGTTAAAGTTGAGCATCAAAGGCCTTGTGGGTTAGCTCAAAATATAGAGATTCTGGAATGGAAGTGGGAGATGATCAATATGGACTTTATTACAGGTTTGCCTAGGTCTCGAAAACAACATGATTCGATTTGGGTGATTGTGGATAGGATGACGAAATTGGCTTACTTCTTGGCAGTTAAGACTACTGATACCGCAGAAGATTATGCGAAATTATACATCTAGGAGATCGTCAAGTTGCATGGGTCCCCTTGTCTATCATCTCAGACAGAGGAGTTCAATTCATTTCTCAATTTTGGAGATCCTTTTAGAAGGGATTGGGTTCAAAGGTGAATCTTAGTACGGCCTTTCATCCCCAGACAGATGGCCAAGCGGAGCGCACCATCCAAACATTGGAAGATATGTTGAGGGTATGTGTACTTGACTTTAAAGGAAATTGGGATGATCACTTACCTCTCATAGAGTTTACATATAATAATAGTTATCATGCAAGTATTCAAATGGCTCCCTATGAAGCTTTTTATGGGAGGAGGTGTAGATCACCAATTGGGTGGTTTGAAGTTGGTGAAGTTGAGTTGATTGGGCCCGATTTCATACACCAAGCTATAGAGAAGGTGAGAGTTATTCAAGATAGGCTAAAGACAGCCCAAAGCCGCCAAAAATCTTACACCGATGTAAGGAGGAGAGACTTAGAGTTTGAGGTGAATTATTGGGTGTACTTGAAAGTGTCACCCATGAAGGGTATCATAAGGTTTGGAAGAAATGGGAAGCTTAGTCCTCGATACATTGGTCCTTACCAGATTGTGAGGCGGATTGGGAGTGTCACTTATGAGTTGGAGTTACCCTCGGAGCTAGCCTCTATTCACCCGATATTTTACATCTCGATGTTGAAGAAGTGCTTGGGCGATCCCTCATTGGTAGTCCACATTGATAGTATTGGAGTTAAGGATAGCTTGTCCTATGAAGAGGTTTCGGTCCAAATTCTTGATCGCAAAATTCGCAAATTGAGGAACAAAGAGATTGCCTCAGTCAAAGTCTTATGGAGAAATCAATTTGTTGAGGAAGCCACATGGGAAGAGGAGGAAGATATGAAAGCTAAATATCTGCACCTATTCGTGCCCATCGATGAGAATGTTGAAGGTAACGTCCATTTTCTTGACTTAAATTCATTTGTGCATTTTGAGTTCGGATAGTAAATTATTTGAGAATTTGATTGGTTGAATGACTGAATTCTGATTGTGATTTGCACCTCAAGTCCATCCTTGGGATACTCATCATTCGAGGACGAATGATCCCAAGGAGGAGATAATGTAACGCCCCTAAAATTTTTCACTAAGATTCGAACCCTTTTTCGTGTATGTATAGGATCAAACTCGACTATTGTGAAGTGTATGCATAAGTTAGGATAAGTTCCTAAGTAATTGAAGAGTGTTAGAGGTGATTTAAGGTCATAAGGGATCCCCAAAACCAAGCCAAGTCTAAAGAATTCGTCATGGCTAAGTCTTCTAATGAGTTCGTATAAGGGCCGACTTCCAATGACAATATCTTTTTGAACCCCATGACCTATTGAATTAAAGGTTTTTGACTCTTCTTTCCAACGCCACCAAGATTGTAATTTTTGGAGTTCGGAGTCAAAAGTTATGACTATCTTAAGACGGACTAGCACTGCAGGAATTTCAGGCCTGGGCTATAACTGCAGAAGACCTGGGCTTGGTGCCGCAGTAGCGCGACGTGCCATTATAGCGCCAGGAACAATCCTCAGTAGTTTGGTCCTTGGCGCGATGCGCCACTATTAGATGTGCAGGGTTTTTAAGCCTATTTTCTAGAGCCCAAGAAATTTAGGCTTGGCGCTGCAAGGGCGCGACGCGCCACTATAGGGCCAGGAACAAGCCTCAGTAGTTTGGTCCTTGGCGCGATGCGCCACTATCAGATGTGCAGGTTTTAGGCCTATATTCGACTTGGCGCTGCAGTGGCATAGCGCGCCACTATAGCGCCAGGAGGATTTTAGCCCGTTTTTCTAGATTTTTTAGGAAGGGAAAATTAGGCATTTTCCCAAATGATATTTACATTATCCTTGGGTCATTTTATACCATTATTTTCAATCCCTCCCTCCCTCTAAAAGCCCTAGAAAACCCACTCTCTTCTCCTTCAAATCCATCTCCAATAAGGATTGCCTTCAAGAACTTCAAGGATTCAAGCCTTCCATTAAAGACCCAACGTCAAGGTTTCTTCAAAGTCTTCACCAAGGTATGTAAGGCTACTCAAATCCTGGGTTGAGTCCACCCATGTGCCCTACACCTTCTTTGAGGTTAAATATTCATAAAAAATGGAGTTTCTTGATAGGCTTATGTCCAAATGAGTCTTTTCACCTATTACCCTAATTTTTGTTATGTTGATGTTGTGGAGTTAAGAAAGTGATGTGCTACATGTTGGTATGAGTTGATTGATAGGAGTGGCTAAGCATATTTTGTTGATCTTCTTAACTATGTTGACTTCTTTAAATATGTTAGTTTTCTTAAATATGTTGATTACCTTAAATTGTTGATTTAGAACCTTAGAGTCTTGATGAGTCCCGGAAAGATTTGCTAAATGAATAGAGGAATGATTGGATAGGATTGTATGATGTTATAAATGCATATTTAAACTACTCTTGAAAGATACAATTGAGATTGATCGGATAGTATGATTGGAGGAGATTTGATTGTGGTAGAATTAATGATTTGACAAGGTTCCAAATGAGATTTGTCGATATGATTTGATTGAGTTGATTGGATGGAGTTTTATGAGCATTGAGTCTTGGGAGGAGTAATGAGCACCAAATTGGGTAAGAGTAAGTAATAACTCGAATCCAATAACTACATCGCCAAATATAGGAGGGGATTAAACAGTTAAAGTCGGATGTTTCCCAAATTATTATCCTGACATGATAGGACTTGGTTGGATATGGATACATGATTGGTTGATTTGTTCATACCCTGGCAAGGTATGAATGGACGTGGCAACAACGTCGGCTTGTTGTACTATCACTGGCTCATAAGTGATGGTTGTCGGATAAGAGCAACTCCCATATAGATCTTGATAGTACTTTGAGTCAGATTGAGTTGGATTGTATGTGATTGGTCCCGTCTAAATTATATTCTTATTTAGACTTAGGACACTGATTGAGTTGTTCTTTCTTCTGAGTTGAGACTCTGAGTTGATTTGATTCTTCTTTGATGATTATTTCATTTCACCATTTTACATACTCGTACATTCCATGTATTGACGCCATTTGGCCTGCATCATTTTATGATGCAGAGACAGGTACTAGAGATCATCAACCGACGCACCATTGAAGATCTATTCACTTCCAGCTAGTTGGTGAGTCCTCCCAGTTCCCGAAGGATATCGAGATTTTCTTTATCGTTTTGATTTATTTCTCTTATTTTGATATTTGGTAGCCATGGACTTGTCATTGGCACCTCTTGTTTTATTGATAGAGGCTTCATAGACTAGAGTGTGGAAGTGTTGAATTATTCATTTTGCCTTGTTTTATTCTAGCTAGTTATTGATTTGGTATTTGTTGGCCTTTGTATCACGGACTTAGACTTCAACTAAGACCTCCGTACAACACTTGATAACTTACTCACGATTCTTTCACGATCTTGTAAGCTCAAGTAATCCTTTAAGATTAGATCGCTAAAGAAACGCTAGATTGTAAGAAAGATAAGAGAGCTTTTATGAAGAAGGCTTTTGTATTGCTTTGGAAGAATGCTTGATTGCTTTATGGTTTTCTACAAATGAATGCCCCCTCTATTTATACTACTCCTAAGGGGCTCAAGTATAAATAAAAATTGCTATACAAGTCCCTCCATATTTACAAAGAAGTCCCTCTCTAGAATTCTCTACACACTCTAGAGAATTCCAAGTCTTTCAAGACTTCTCTACAAGATTCTATAAGGATCTAGAGTCTTCCACTAACCTCTCCAAGACTCTAGATTCTTCTATCTTCTTCAAGATCAAGTGGCGGGCCATAACACTCTTCCCCACCTGATGTGGTGATGACCGCGGTGCACTGCTGCTGCAAGAACTCCCAGATTTTGTCTTTGAACTGCCACAGGTCTTCATATCTCTCCCAGGTGGCCTCCTTCGGAGATTGTCCCTTCCAATGGACTAAGATCATAGCAGTGGCCTGTTGTCCCTATTTTTTCTTGGCTTGGTAGTCCACAATGGCCTCGATATCTCGGTCATGGGAGGTGATTATGAGTGGCACCCGACTTGATTCTCCTTGGCTAGGATCATCCTTGTCCTCATGGTACGGCTTGAGGACACTGGCATGAAAGACAGGATGAACCTTAAGATGCGGTGGTAGCTCCAACCTGTAAGAGATCTTGCCAACCTTGGCAATGATCCTGAATGGGCCCTCGTACTTTTGCACCAAGTTTTGATGCATGCCTCACAATGCCTTGAATTGCCTGGGGTTGAACTTGACCAAGACTATGTCTCCAACTTGGTAATCCGTGGGACAACGCTTGCGGTCGGTAAACTTCTTCATCTTCTTCGCTGCCTTGTCCAAATAAGACTTGGCAGTGTCGAGCTGCTCCTCAAAGCCCTTGTCCATGTGATAGGCCCCCAAACTCTTGCCCTCGAACGTGGCCGGTAGTGAATGTGGAGTTTGTGGATGTTGGCCTGTGGCTAGCTCGAATGGTGTCCACCCTGTGGCCTCACTCCGCTATAGGTTGTATGAGAATTAGGCTATGTCCAGTAGTCTCGCCCAATCCTTCTGATGGGAGCTCACAAAGTGCCTCAAGTAGAACTCTAGTAAGGCATTGACTCGCTCTGTCTGATCGTCTGTTTGCGGGTGGAAACTAATCGAGAAATGCAATTTCATGCCAAGAATCTCGAACAATTCTCTCCAAAAGTTCCTGGTGAAGCGTGGGTCTCTATCACTGATGATGTGCCTTGGCAATCCCTAATACTTAACCACGTTCTTGAAGAATAGCCTGACAGCTTCCTTAGCAGTGCAACCTGCCATGGCGGGCATGAAGCTGGCATACTTGGAGAACCTACCCACCACGACCATAATTGTCCCGTACCCATCGGACTTCGGCAAGCATATGATGAAGTCCATGGTCACGCTCTCCCATGGATGCTCCGCTACAGGCAGGGGCTCCAAGAGTCCTCCTGGCTGACACTGCTCTACTTTGTCTTGCTGGCACACAAGACAAGTCTGCACATAGCATTCAATATCGTCCCGCATATGTGGCCAGTAGTAAATCGCCTCAATCAATGCCCTCATACGACGCTACCCTGGATGTCCAGCCCATAATGTGTCGTGACTTTCGTTCATGATTCATCGCCTGATAGCTCTGAATTTCAGCATATAGATCTTTCACCCAGCTGTAAGCAAGAGTCCATCTTCAACCTAGAAGCGCCTTGTCTTGCCTTGAACGGCTAACTCCATAAGCCTCTTTGCCTCTGGATCATGCTGCAGACCATCCTTGATTGCATCCCGGATGTCACAATATGCTATGGTGATGGCCTCTAGTTTGAACTTCATGCTAAGGGCATCGGCCACAACATTACCTTTGCCTGGCTTGTACTCTAGCTCGTAGTCAAACTCGGCCAAGAAGTCTTGCCACCTAGCTTACTTCGGGGTGAGTTTCTTTTGTGACTGGAAGTAGCTAGTGGCTACATTGTCGGTCTTGACTAAGAACTTGGAGCTAAGTAAGTAGTGTCTCCACGTACGTACGCAATGGATGATGGCTGTCATCTCTTTCTTCTGCATGGTGTACCGCCATTCTGTCTCATTCAGCTTGCGGCTTTCAAATGTGATAGGGTGCCTCTCTTGCATCAATATTCCCCCAATGGCATAGTTGGAGGCATCCGTATGTACTTCGAATGTCTTGGAGAAGTCAGGTAATGCTAGGACCGGCTCTTCTGTTACGGCAGCCTTGAGGTCTTCAAAGGCCTCCTTACACTCCTCGCTCCAAACCCACGGCTTATTCTTCTTTAATAGCTCAATAAGTGGGGTGGATTTGGAGGAGTAAGCACTTATGAACCTACGGTAATAGTTAGCAAGTCTAAGAAAAGATCTAAGTTCGGTTACCTTTGTGGGCGCCTCTCACTCTTTAATGGCCCGAACTTTTGCCTCATCCATCCGTAGCTCTCTCTAGCTAATAACATGTCCCAAGAAGTGCACTTCATGTTGGGCGAACTCGCACTTCTCCCGCTTGAGGAAAAGCTCATTCTCGCGCAAGACTTGGAACACTTTCTTTAGATGTTCCACGTGCTCCTCCAAGGTGTTGCTATAGATGACTATGTCATCCAAGTAGACTACCACGAACTGATCTAGGTAGGGGTGGAAGATCTTGTTCATTAGTGTGCAAAAGGTGGCGGGTGCATTGGTTAAGCCGAAAGGTATCACCAACCACTCATAAGCTCCGTACCTCATCACACATATTGTCTTTGGTTCATTTCCCTCCGCTATGCGTACCTGGTAGTAGCCCTTCCTTAGATCTACCTTGGTGAAGTACTTGGCCTGTCCAATTCTATTGACCAAGTTGGCAATGAGAGGGATGTGATACTTGTTCTTCACGGTCACCTTATTGAGCGCCCGATAGTCTATGCACAGGCGCAATGAGCCATCCTTCTTCTTTTGAAATAACACCGGCGTGCCATAAGGTGCCTTGGATGGGCGGATATGACCAGCCTCGAGGAGCTCCTTCAATTGCTTCCTCAGCTCCTCTAACCCGGGTGGAGCCATGCGGTATGAAGGGTATGCGGGCGACCTCGCTCTTGGCTCCAGCTCGATCTTGTGGTCTACCTCCCGCCTCGGAGGTAGGTATCTTGGCAACTCTTTAGGCATCACGTCTCTGTTTTCTTCAAGCACCTCCTCTATGCAAGGTGGCAATGTCTCTTTAGTACTATTGCCTTTATCCAAGCTCGCAATGGTGGCTACGAACGTCGGCTCCCCCTTCTTTAGGCCCTTCACAAGCTGCATGGCCGATAGGTGGGCTTGTCCTTCCTTCCTCGGCATCTTTGTGCACCTCCAACTTCTTCTAGATGTTGTCGTTATCCTCAAGGGTAAACTCTTCTAAAGACTTGAACTTGCCGTCGACCTTGTTCAAGTGCTTGCCTAATATCTCCAAAGCTTGTTAGGCAGCATCCACCCTTGCAATCCACTCCATGCCGGGCGTGATGTCCATGGGCTCCCCACCTCACTCATCGTCACTAACCTCAGTGGCCAAGGGTGAGTAGGATGTTAGGATATTGCTTGGTGTAGGCTCAAGCAGCACATCCTCACTTCTCTTAGAGTTCTTTTTTCCCTTGCGGTGCTTCCTTCCAACATCTTGCTTGACGTTGGTGGCGGTAGTAGCGTTGATGTCTCCCTCACTTTCCATATCCCTTAGTAGAACCTCGCTCTGATACCACGTTGTCACGGACTTAGACTTCAACTAAGACTTTCGTGCGGCACTTGACAACTTACTCACGATTCTTTCACGATCTTATAAGCTCAAGTAAGCCTTTAAGATTAGATCGCTAAGGGAACGCTAGATTGTAAGAAAGACAAGAGAGCTTTTATGAAGAAGGCTTTTGTATTGCTTTGGAAGAATGCTTGATTGCTTTATGGTTTTCTACAAATGAATGCCCCCTCTATTTATACTACTCTTAAGGGGCTCAAGTATAAATAAAAATTGCTATACAAGTCCCTCCATATTTACAAAGAAGTCCCTCTCTAGAATTCTCTACACACTCTAGAGAATTCCAAGTCTTTCAAGACTTCTCTACAAGATTCTATAAGGATCTAGAGTCTTCCACTAACCTCTCCAAGACTCTAGATTCTTCTACCTTCTTCAAGATCAAGTGGCGGGCCATAACATTTGGCCCTAAATTATGAATAGTACCCTTATAATTGAGTCTTCCGCTGATAGAATATGAATGAATGGAAGTGTGACTATACCAGGTGGTTCGCTTGAAGGCCAGAAATGGCTTTCGAGTGCCGGTCATGTCTAGGGTACCTTCCCGGGGCGTGACAATTTGCCCTAAAAATTTTTAAGGATTCAAGCTTCCCATTGAATACCTAACATCAAGGTTTCTTCAAAATCTACACTAAGGTATGTAAGGCTACTCAAAACATGGGTTGAATCCACCCATGTGCCCTACATCTTCTTTGAGATTGAATGTTCATAAGAATGGAGTTTCTTGATAGATTTATGTCCAAATGAGTCTTTTTCATCTATTAACTTAATTTTTGTTATGTTGATGTTGTTGAGTCAAGAAATTGATAAATTCTTCATATTGATATGAGTTGATTGATATGAGTTGTTAAACATATTTTTGTTAAAAACTTAAAAATGTTAATTACCTTAAATTATTGATAGAGTCTTGGAGTCTTGATGAGTCCCTGAAAGATTGGTGAAATGAACAAAGGAATGATTGGATATGATTAAATATTATCATAAATGCATATCTAAACTAATCTTAAAAGATGTGATTGGGATTGATTGGATAGTATGATTGGTTGAGATGTTGTTTACGATAAAATTGATGAATTAACAAGGATCTAAATAAGACTCATCGATATGATTAGATTGAGTTGGTTGTATAGAGTTTTATGAGCATTGAGTCTTGGGAGGAGTATCGAGCACCGAATTGGGTAAGAGTAAGTAATGTAACACCCTCTAAAATTCTTCACTAGGATTCGAACCCTTCTTCGTATACGTGTAGAATCGAACCCGACTATTGTGAAGTGTATGTATGAGTTAGGATGAGTTCCCAAGTAATTGAAGAGCGTTAGAGGTAATGTGGGTTCATAAAGGATCCCTAGAACTAAGCTAAGCCCGAAAAATTCATCTTGGCTAAGTTTTAGAATGAGTTCGTATAAGGGGTAGACTTCTAATGACCATATCTTTTGAAATATGACGATCTGGGTAGCCCATGACCTATTAAATTAAAGGTCTTCGAGTCTTCTTTCCAACGCCACCAAGATTGTAATTTTTGGAGTTCGTAGTCAAAAGTTATAACTATCCTAAGACGGACTAGTACTGCAAGAATTTCAGGCCTGGGTGACAACTGCTGGAAACTTGGGCTTGGTGTCGCAGTGGCGCGACGCGCCACTATCGCGCCAGGAACAAGCCTCAGTAGTTTGGTCCCTGGCGCAGTGCGCCACTAGGAGATGTGCAGGGTTTTTAAGCCTATTTTCCAGAACCCAGAAAATATGGGCTTGGCGCTATAAGGGCGCGACGCGCTACTATAGCGCCACAAAACAGCCTCAGTAGTTTGGTCCTTGGCGCGATGCGCCACTATCAGATGTGTAGGTTTTAAGCCTAAATTCGACTTGGCGCCGCAGTGGTGCGAAGTGACACTATCATGCTAAGAGTGTTTTAGCCATTTTTTTCTAGATTTTTTTAGAAAGGGCAATTTAGGTATTTCTCAAATTAAATATACACAAGCCTTGAATGTTTTTGGATCATTACAGTCCCTCTCTCTCTCTCTAAAAGACCTAGAAATTTCCCTCTCTTCCTCTTCTTCTCCATTTCCAACAAGGATTGCTTCAAGAACTTCAAAGATTCAAGCTTTCCATCAACATTTTCTTCAAAGTCTTCACTAAGGTATGTAAGGCTAATCAAAGCATGGGTTGAGTCCACCCATGTGCCCTATATCTTCTTTGAGATTTATTTTCCATAAGAATGAAGTTTATTGGTAGAGTTAGGTCCAAATAGGTCCTTTTCATCTATTACCCTAATTTTTATTATGTGGATGTTGTGGAGTCGAGAAAGTGATGTGCTTCATGTTGTTATGAGTTGATTGAGATGAGAGGTCGAACTTAAATTGTTAATTTCTTAAGTATGTTGATTATGATAAAGAATGTCAATTTTCTTAAATATGTTGCTTATTTTTGAATTGTTGATTTAAAACCTTGGAGTTGTGTTGAGTCCCAAAAGATTTATCCAATGAATAGAGGAACGATTGGATAGGTTTATATGTTGTTATAAATGCATATTTAATCTACTCTTGAAAGATGTGATTGGGATTGATCGGATAGTATGATTGGGAGAGATTTGATTGTGATAGAGTTGATGAGTTGACAAGGTTGTAAATGAGACCTGTCGATATGATTTGATTGAGTTGAGTGGATGGAGTTTTATGAGCATTGAGTCTTGGGAGGAGTATCGAGTACTGAGTTGGGTAAGAGTATAGTCCATACTTGAACCCCATGAACTACGCCGCCAATGTAGGAAGGGATTGAACCGTTAAAGTCGAAAACTTCCCATGGGATCGAACCGTTAAAGTCAGATGTTTCCCATTTTATTGTCCTAAAATGATAGGACTTGACTGATCGATGGGATCCATGATTGGTTGATTCATTCATACCCTGGCAAAGTATGAATGGACGTGGAAACAACGTCAGTTTGTTGTACTATCACTGGCTCATAAGTGATGGTTGTCGGATAAGAGAAACTCCCAAATAGGTCTTGATAGTACTCTGAGTCGGATTGAGTTGAATGGTATGTGAATGGTCCCGTCTAAACCATATTCTTGTTTAGACTTAGGACACTTGATTGAGTTGTTATTTCTCTTGCATTGAGATTCCAAGTTGATTTGATTCTTCCTTGATGTTTGTTTCATTTGGCAATTTTACATATTCGTACATTCCATGTACTGACGCCATTTGGCCTGCATCGTCTCATGATGCAGAGACAGGTACTAGAGATCATCAACCGATACACCGTTGAAGATCTCCCCACTTCCCGCTGGTTGGTGAGTCGTCCTAGTCTCTGGAGGATGCCGAGATTATCTTTATAGCATTGTTTTGTCTCTTTTATTTTGATTGTTGGTAGCCATGGGCTTGTCATTGGCACCTCCTAAAACTCCCATGCTTGTCCCCTCCCCTTTTTCAATATATATATATATATATATATATATATATTAAGAGCATGCTTGTCCCCTCCCCATTTCCCCATATGTATATATACTAATTAATTAACAGCCTGCAGGTTCTACATTATTATATTAATTTATCCGCTCTGCATTATTATAATCATCTGCCCATTCTGTGTTATTTTGTTAATTTGCCCACTCCACATTGCTTTAATCATCCACCATTCCCTATTATTTCTCCATTATATCTAAGAACTCACTATAAAAAGAGAGAGGGGGGAAGAAGAAAAGAAAAAAGAGAGAGGCAGAAATTAAAAAACATGGAGAGAGTTAAGAAAGAAGAAAAAATATTTTACATTTTTAGATCTCTAACAAAAACAAAACAAAATAAGAAGAGTTTTCTTACATGCTTTAACATCATTTTGTTTGTTCTCAACATCACAAGTTAGATTTATTTGCCTATTCTTCCTAACTGAAGCATCCAGGGTTTGGACTTTAAAGTTCAAGACACGAAGATTTCGTTTGGAATAAGATTTAGATAGGTTTAGTTCTTCTTTTATTATTTCTATTTATTTATTATGTTTTTTTCTTAATCATTTTGGCTATGTAATAATCCATGTATGTAAACTCTCCATAATAATAAAATAAGTTGGGGACTGTCTAAAGGGGGAGGAGAAACCTACGTGCTAACTGTGTTTATTTAAAATGATATATGTGTAATGGTTAAAACTATGCTACCTCAACATGCTAGGATTTTAAGTTTAAATAATATTTGAAGTGTGATTTAAGAGGTCTAGTTCATGAGTATTCAAATGATTATTATCTTGTGTTCTTTTAAAGGGTAAGTCTTTTTCTGAGTGGTTTAAATATTTATTAATAACCTGCCTAAATTTTATATGTCTTGCTAAATTCTAATTATGTTATTAATGATCAGTCATCATCTATTTTATTAATCATTCGGTATTACGCGCGCAAACTTGATAAATATATAATTATGTCTTAATAAAAGGGCACGTCTACAAGATACACTCATTTTAATATTCTGCACACTAAAATTTAGTAAAAAGTTTGCAGGCACTATTTAACTCAGCATATACAATAAATGAGCTTTGTATGAATTGTTTAATATTTCAACATGTCTTTTTTTAGTTAGAAATCGTGCCTATAAGATTTAATATTATTTCAAGCATGTAGAAATCATGCAGGTAAAATATTTTGAGTTTATTATATCCATGGGATCTAATAATATTTTCAGCATACTTTATCATATAACAAACATGTTTATAAGTAGTAGGATTCTAGCATACCAATTAAGTAGATATCATGTCTGTATGCCATTATAAATATTTTTAGCATAATATTATATATAGAAATCATGTCCATAGGATTCCAATAAATATTTATCATGTTGATCTAGTTTGAAGCCATGTCCGCAACTTTAATTATTTTTTTGCATATTATGTTACATAGAAATCACGTATATAGTATTTATATAATAATTTTCAGCATGTTAAACTTGTGAGTAGAAATTATGACTATAAGATTTTAATAATTATTTATCATATTATTGAAATCATGCTTGTAACATCTTAATAAATTTTCAGCATATCATTTCATTTATGAACCATGCCTATAGTATTTTTTTTTATAAATTTCCAGCATGTCATAAAGTATAAATCTTGTTCATACCATTTCTTTAAGGTCTTTAGTTTAAATTAAAGTTGTCAATAATGTTTTTCTTCTATCACAAGTAGGCTAACAATTAAGATTGCTCTTATATGTTTAATTAGTTAAACTTTGCTTCTATGTCATTTTGACTTAGCATTCACACACGCTTAATATTTACTTTGACCTTCACAATTTATTTGTATTTTCGAGCATGCTAATTAATTTATGTAGAGGCTTACTTGAGACTTTATGTGCTAAATGTCGTCTTATTTATTTTGTTTGACGATGCGTCTAATTAAGAAACCTATATTCTCTTTAGTCTAACACCTATCCTAATAGTACGTCCAATGCCTCTTAGATATTAAGTTGGGACGTTAGACACCTTTTAAGACGTTAGCTTTTATTATTTCTTTTAGATCGCTTTAGGATTATACTAACAAATAAATTTAGGAGGGTAGGGGTAGATAGGCCCTTCGAAAGTGATGGAAGTTGACCCGAGTAGAAAAATGACAAAATACTATATTTTTGTCTTCCGATTAATAAGCTGACGCTGATCCGAAAAATATGAATACATGAATATTTTATCCCATTTATTTTAAAAATATTTTCATTTGTATATATCTAGGGTAGTTTAAGGTTAAAAAATAAAAAGGTTTTCTTCTAGGCATCACTAATTTCTATTGCCTTTACTCTTATTTAATTAGTTGATAATATTTATTTATCTTGTATTAATTCTAACATTAATTATTTAGTTTAACTTAATTGAATACCTAAAGAGAAACCATTTTTTTTATGATCGTTTGCTTTATTTAAATGATTTATTTAAATTATCCCTCTTTTATTTAATCATTTTTATAGCAAGTCTATTACTCTTATAAATTATCTTAAAATATTTCAAAATTTATATTTCTTTCAAATTGTTTAATGTTTCGATTATTGTTAAAATACATTTTCCCAAAGTTAATCAACTAATTTTCAAATCATTGAAAAACCGCATGTTAGCGGCTATTTTAAGTGCTAAAACCTTCTTAAAATAGTAATATGAACCTCGTACCTTTTTTTCTGAATTTTTAAGACTTAAATCTATTAGGGTCTTTTAAATTAAGTTTTCTTAATTTCTTTAAAAAAATTAAGTGGCGACTCCTCTTTTCTAAAATTTATTTTTTCTCTATAAAAGTTGAAATTGATTTTAAACCGTCTTTTTCCGACATAACAGAAATAGCGACTCCGCTGGGGATTAATTAGGTTCTAACCATTAGATTTAACTAACCTACTTGACTAACTATTCAGAAATGTAATAATTAGTAATTTACATTCTTTATTTTCGCCTTAAATGTTTAAATTATAATTTACTTTCTTATTTGCGCCTTATATGTTTAAAATTCTGAATATTGATCTGTCATTGCATGCATAGCATTCTTCCGCCACTTGGCATTTTTTCTTTTTCTTACTTAAATGATGGTTATGTCGGTCGCAACCATTGAATCCAAATGTTCTTAGGGGGTACCCTGGCAAAATGAGTTGGCCACTGGATGGTCAACAATCGCTAACTTCCCTCAGCCCGAGTTGTCCGCTTGGGTTACCGATATACTAAAATTAAGCCACTCTAGTCCACCTAGTGTAGAGCAAAACCAAAACCCTGATTTAGCACATTGGCCTAAGACGACCCAATACCCAAGGTATATTGGGCCCATTATAAAGACCGCCTTGAGTCCAAAATGGCCCTCGACGTAAATGGACGATCATACCTATGTGTTTAAATTTGAAGGATGTATACGCTATTGAACAAACCATTATGCCTATGGGTTTGGGTTTTTATATATACTTTGTGTGTTTTGTAGATGGCTAAATTTTTTTTGAGTTTTGGCATGGTCACCAAAACCCCCGATCTTCTCCGTTTTTGGTGGGGTAACCTTGGGCCTTATCTACAAACTCAAGTCACAACCCATCTATAGCATCTCCCGTCGATCATACAACTCCAAGCATGGCCTGAGTTTATTAAGGTTATTACTCGATTTTGGGATAGCGAAATAATGGTTTTTCAATTCGGGGATGCTAAAATAACACCAACTATCGAAGAAATTCAGGATTGCCTAGAAACCATTGGAATGTGTAATAAATGAAAGCGTAATCCTGAACAACACATCTTGATATCGGATAAGCCAACTAACACTAAAATGAAGAATATTCTTCTGCTGGTAAATGCGGATTGGTTAGACACACCGAATATTCCATTTGTGAAATTGTTTGAGTATTGGGGACATCAGAGCTACTATAGGGGATTTTCTAATGAGTTTCACGATCACACCACTTGGAATAACACCCGAGCTTTGGCATTCTCCATTTGTCTTCTGGGGACCATGGTATTCCCTCGGGATAGAGATAATGAGATCGACTCTAGAATTGTTATGACTACACACTCCATTTTTCATGGCATCGGTGGGAAAAATCAGAAGAGGAAGCATTTCAATTTGGTTCTAGTCATTCTGGCTGATATCTATTGTTTCTTGAGTCGATGCAAACACGAACATCGATTTTTCCAAGGATGTTACCTTTTGCTTCAATGGTGGATGTCTAAGCATCTGGCTAAAAACTCAGAGAAGGGTCCACAAGCTTTGGGAAAATAGGACGGGACAGACGATATTTATCAACATGAATTAAATTTGAGTCTAATAAACTTCAAGATTCAAAAAACAAGAGAAGGATGGGCTAAAGTTCTTTACGATTTGAAGGAAAATGACATTCATTGGATGTTCGAAGACTTAGATCTGAAAAAATAGCAATTCGGGGGCCCCGATATCCTTTTTTGGTTCTTGTGAGCATTAGGGGAATACAACCTTATAGTCCCAACAGAGTCATGCGACAGTTCGGAAGGAAATAAATCATACCTCAACAAGGGCACACCGACCAATATATCATCGACTATGATGATCGCAATGTGGTACCCTACGCTAAAGATATAATCAAAGAGTGGGCTGGTCGTATTTATTTAAAAGAGAGCATAACTGAAAATAGATATGAAGCTGGGTACGACGAGGAATACAAAGCATGGTTAATAATGTCTTTGCAAGGTACGCTAAAACCGAGACCGTATAAGGTCCTCAAATTGAAGATGTTTATGAAAGGCTTCAAATGCAGGCTCACCTTTTCCAACAAGAGCTTCAACACAGGGAACGAGAGTTCCAATGTAGGGAACTAGAGTTCTGCCAGAAGCAGTCTGAGATTCAAAGGGCTTTAAGTCTCGCGACACAAGAGCTAGTTAATTCGAGAGCATCATTAGCACAGGTGGACTTAAGTTTGGATAATCAACTCGCCAATTTCAAACAATTGTCAATGCCTGATAGAGCGTTGTTGGTTGAGCCTTACTTATTGATCCTCAAGCACATTATTCGAGAGGAAATGGAGAAAGCAAGAGCAAAGGCAGGACCTTCCACTTTTTAGTTTGTTGTCGCTCTTGGCGTTGTATTGATTTCTTTTGTATTGGCATTTTCCCTTCCCTAAAAGTGTACCCCCTTCGCTCAATTTTGTAATGTTTTATTTATTTATGAATGATATCTTATTTGGGGGGGGGCAATGGAATGTGTTCAGATGGCGTACTACATCCTTCAAGATGCTAGGCCTACCCTTGGCATAAAAGGGTCACATATTTGTTTAGGAAACGCAATAGCTGTTTATGTGCCTTATGTGTTTATTTGTCTCATTATATGTTGTATTTTGCATTACAAGTTATGAACAAAGAATAACATATTTGCCTTTTGAGTTATTTTCTATCCAGGTATTTAGAATTGATCTGTGTTGATAAACTAGCCGAGCACCCTTATTTTACGAGATCAAAGACTTTCAAAAATTGCTTCCCTGATCAAAATCTATTAGTACGGAAAGGGAAAATGACCGGCAATAATGACAACACTGGTTTGATGGATATTGTTGTGACAAACCCTGTTGTCATTGAACAAAATGAGCTGATTGCACAGCTGGTACAATAAATCCCCGAGATGAGAGTTGAGATACAAAAAAATTGAGAGTTGTCAAATCTGGCTATCGCCGCCAACACATTGGTTCCAGGCAAGGGAAGGCCTCCATTCCATTTCCCTTCTCCAAATTCAAGTGCGGAACACGTTCAAACCCATCCTTAAACCCCATTCAAAATAAGTTCATTGTTGACCTCACTGCCTTAAATCCCCATTATGCCTCCGCTTCCTACCAAGCGCAACCTCATCCTCAGAGTACCAACCCTCCAACCTTCCCTCCCCTACAAAATACCAACCCTCAAGCTTGTCCTCCCCTACAAAGACAAAATGTTAATAATCCTCAGACCTTTCCCCATTATCAAAATTAGCACACTAACTGCCAGACATTTCCCCAAAATTACCAAGCTCCTCAAAATACAAAAAATTCCCCATTTACCCCTCCCTTGCCTCAAAAGACAGCTTTTCAAATCCCAATCCCAAATAAACCCTATGCCAGTGGTTCTGAACTTGATCACTATGAAGAAAAGGAAAGAGAGTGGAGGGCGAAGAAAGAGACAACCAAATGGAATATGAAAGAGAAGATCATGAAAGCTATGAAGGAGTTTCATTACACTCCGGATGTTGCAAGATTAAATTATGAAGATTTGTGTATCCACCCGAATTTGGACCTTCTCGAGGGGTTCAAAGTGCCAAAATTTGATACTTTCGGAGGAACTAGAAATCCTTTAGCTCATCTGAGAGCGTACTGTGATCAATTAGTAGGACTTGCGAAGAACGAAGCTTTGTTAATGCGGCGCTTTAGCCAAATTTTAAGTTGAGAGGCCTTGGAATGATTCAGCGCCCAAGAAATAAAACAATGGTCTAATTGGAATGATTTGGCCAGAGATTTTATCGAGAGGTTTGTGTACAACGTAGAGATCATTCCTGATCGATATTCTTTGGAGAAGATCAAACCGAAATCCACTGAAAGTTATCGCGAGTATGCATACAGATGGAGGAAAGAGGCCGCTAGAGTTCGACCTCCCATGATAGAGAAAGAGATCATGGAAGTATTTGTACGCCTGCAAGAGCCCGAATACTATGAAAGATTAATGTTGGTTGTTGGAGCAAAATTTTCTGAGATAGTCAAGGTAGGTGAGAGAGGACGTATCTACCTGAAGGGAGGGGGTTCGCCAACAGCAAGCCAGGAAAATCCACACCTTTCAAGACCTATTCACGAGGTCCACAAAATTCACATCAAGTTTACTATACTCAACCGAATTACCAAACCCCACCTTCCAGTTACCAAACCCCATACCCAAATGACCAAGTACCATTTCACAGTTATCAAACTTCACTTTCTAATTAGCTAACTCCATATTACCTAAACACCCCGCCAAACTATCGAACTCCACAACCAAATTATCAAACCCAACTATATCCAAGATTCCAAACTCCCACACCTTCCCACCAAAATCGTCCGAGTTATCATCATGTACCACCACCCCTAAAAAATAACTACAACCTTTCCCAACCAAATTTTGAAAATAGGCCCGCCAGGAATTTTACTCCTCTAGTGGAAATTCGGACTAAGCTGTTCGAAAGATTGAGAGACGCAGGCATTATTCACCCCATTACACCTAAACCGGCTGATACAAGCTCTAGATTCTTCAGAGTTGACAAAACATATGTGTATCATTCCAATAGTATCGGGCATGATTGTAACACCCTAAAAATTTCTACGCCAAGACCCGAACATTTCTTCATGTATGTATAAGATCGTACTCGATGACTTTAAAGTATATGCATGAGTTAGGATCAATTAATAAGTAATTTAAGGGTATTAGATGTGATTTAGGGTCATAAGGGATCCCTAAAACCAAGCCAACTCTAAAGAATTCGTCTCAGCTAATTTTTCGAATGAGTTCGTATAAGGGTCAACTTCAAATGACCATATCTCCTGTAATATAGCGAATTGGGTGGACCAACTATAAAATTAAAGGTCTTTGAGTCTTCTTTCCAACGCCATAGAGATTGTAATTTTTGGAGTTCGGAGTCAACAGTTATGACCATTTTACCACAGACTATCTCAACAGAAATTTCAGGCAAACTAGCCTCAGTAGTTTGGGTGCTAGCGCGTCGCGCCAGCTATAGCGCCAATAGTTTTTCTTGCCTATTTTCTAGATTTTAGGGTCAATTTAGTCATTTCTTGTGTTGTACCTAAAGTGAGGTCATTTTAGGGACTGAATTGACCCTATCTAAAGATCTTAAACCTTCTAAACCTCTCATTTCTCACAATTAGACTCAATATACTAAATTCCTCTCCTCTCAAACTCTCCCAAGAGCTTTAAGGCAAGGTTAGGGTTTTCGATTCAAGATATTCAAGTCTCAATTCTTCCTCAATTTCTCATAGAGATTTTGTGTCCCCAAGGTATATGGGTTTTCATCCATGGGTCCTTCCACTCATGGAGCCCAAATTTTTTCTCAATCTAGTATTTCCATTTTAAATGATGAAATCTTATGTTATCTTACATAATGGTTCCAAATGCATAGATTATGGTATATTTAAGTTTATTTACTCCTATTGATATATATGTGTATTGACTCTTAATTTCAAGTGATGAGAAATTTTAGAGATTTTCATACTACGATTTTAAATGTATAGATTCTTGAATATTTGAAGTTTGTTTGTCTATGTTGACCTATGGTGATCCGTATTTACATGAAATGGATGATTTGTCAAGGCCCCTCTATGAAGGCTTGAAAGTACTTTTAGAGTATATTGGTGGGTTATTTTAAGATATTTTAAATGATAAATGTTTTCACTCTCATACATGCTAGCATTGATTTAAATGACTTGAAAGTTGATTTATTTGAACCCACCTAGTTTCTTATGATAAAGCAAAATTGAAATGAATGTTTGACAATGTCTACAAATGAGTTTAAAAGGTGCTCTTTGCAAATAAGTTTTGTGAACGAAGAGTCCATAATGTTCAAGTAAGTTAATGATATGGTGAGTTAAGGCCCTAAAGATATTTTTATGGATAAAGATATGTGATGAAGGAATGTCTACACTCACATCACATGAGACAAAGTTAAGGAGATATTCTATGATTTTGTTCTTATGAATAATGGACGGGTAGTAGATATGGCCCCTCCCACACGATGATTGACTTTATGTTTTATGGTTTGTCTATTCTGTTGAGAGTTTACCTAACATCGAGTTGGACTAGAGGCGAATACCCATGTCCTAGAACTACGTGCCACCATAGGTATAAAGGAGATAGAGGTGAATACCCAATCTCTAAGAGGCGAGTACCCGAAATATCAAGGCTTAGTGGTGAGTACCCGAGTCTAAGAACTAGAGGTGAGTACCCAGTTTATACAATAGCTTAGTGGATCCACTTAGGCATGACGGAGTCTACCTTGGCAAGTAGCCTTCCCCTTTTCTCCGATGTATGGGTAAACATTGGGACTCCATGTTATGGCTCACATGGTTTATGTCGGTTAATGGTCGCTCTTACAACGGTATAAGGTCCCTCTTCCAATGTTTAAGATGTATCATATGATGTCTACTATGTCTATCACAAAATAAAGTATATGATTTCTTATAATGACTCATGACTACCTCTAAAATATTTAAGTTTCTTTTATGAATCATGATGGTTTCTATATTTTATTGACTAAGCTTCATAATTCCAAATGGTATTTCAAATGAATACAAGGTTCTAGTATGGTCCATTGTTTCACCTTATTGTATAATGATATATTGTATTGCATACTCACATACTTAGTACATTCAAAGTACTAACGCATATTTTTGCCTACATGATATCACCATGTAGGAACCGACGTCGCACCTCGACTTCCTCCTTGTGGCTAATTCGAGTTAGTTGAAGATTTCTTGTGGTGAGTTCCCATGTTTCAGGAGCAACATCCTTTTTATTCTAGGCTTATGATATATAGAATAGTAAGACTCTTATTAAGAAATTTTTGACACTTATTTTGAGGGTGAGCTAGGGACATGTCTTAGCCACCGCCAAGTCTATTAGTAGAGGTATGTTTGGACGAAACAATGGAAAAATATTTAATTAATTTTTGCTTATTTTTATTTACCATTACTAATGAAATGCTTAATGAATGCTAAGAGGCTTGGGTGAGGTACCTCCGGGTGTCTCATTCGTCGTGTCACATCTAGGCCCTAGGCTTGGGTCGTGACAAACTTGGTATCAGAGCACGAGGTTTTGAAATGGTCCTCGGAGTTCAACATACCGCATCAAATAGGGTCTTGTTAATGGTTGTAAAGCACGCCACAATTATGAATAGGAGACTATGAGGCGTTTAGGAAAGTTTTTCACTTCTTTCAAATTCATGTCGTGCCTCAGAGTGTCTTAAGCCTTCCTATAACTAACGACCTGTTTTGTGTTTCTTTAGATGATGCCTCGTGGAAGACCACCTCGAAGGGCAAGGGTACCACCTCGAAGGGCAAGGGTTGACGATGAGGACAAACCTCCTCTGGTTCTGCACATCCCACACCTTGAGAAAGGGGTAACCCATGCCGAGTTTCAAAATGTCATCACGTTGTTGGCTCAAGTTGTGGCCAACCAAGGGCATCAATGTGTCCCCCCTCCCCAAGTGCAAAATCTGTCCACTAAGATTAGGGAGTTCCAAAGGATGAATCTGCCCGATTTCGATGGTTCTAAACTAGATTAGGACCCTATGGAGTTCATCGAGGAGGTGTATCGGATTGTGGAAATCTTGGGTGTGCCATCGAATGAAAAGGCCGAGCTAGTGGCCTATCAACTCAAAGGTGTGGCTCGAGTGTGGTACGAGCAATGGGTTGTTGAGAGGGGTGAGGAAGTGGAGCCGATTGATTGGGAAGAGTTCAAAGGTGCCTTCCTAGACCATTTCTTCCCATTAGAGTTAAGGGAGGCCAAGATCCAAGAGTTCATCAACCTCCAACAAGGAGGCATGAGTGTGAGGGAATATGCCCTAAAATTTACAAAATTGTCCAAGTATGCTCCATTCATGGTCTCTGACCCCCATGCTAGAATGACCAAGTTTATTTCCAGTGTCTCAAGCTTGGTATCCAAGGAGTGCAAGACGACCATGTTGGTCAAGGAAATGGACATCTCTCGGTTAATGACTTATGCTGAGCAAATTGAAGAAGAAAAGTTTAGGGAGGTTGCTAGGGTGACCAAGAAGCCTCGGATTGAGGATGGATCATCTCTTGCTAGTGCCTCAATGCCTAAGTATTACAACGATGGGGTTCCTAACCCTAGGTATCAAGGTAACAAGGATAGTGGTCTAACATTTCCCGCATGCCAAAAGTGTGGAAGGTACCATTCGAGGGATTGTTTAGCTGGTTCAAATGCATGTTTTGGTTGTAGGGTGAAGGATCATAAGTTGAGGCATTGTCCATGGGTTGCTAAAAATGATAAGGATAGTCGTCGACGATCTCAGCCCTACCCCTCTATGGGTCCCAAAACTTAGTGTGGTACCTCATCCGGTAAGTGTGAATTCCCTTTCTGAAATGGTAATGATTGGTAAGGATTGGTTGCATGCACGTTTTGCTTATTTATATGATTGAAGAAAGCTTGACCTATGATGAGGTTCCATTTGAAATTTTGGATCGGCAAGTAAAGATATTGAGGAAAAGGGGAGTTCCATCCGTCAAAATACTTTGGAGAAATGAACAAGTTGAAAATGCTACATGGGAAGTGGAAATGGCTATGATGAAACGTTACCCTCATATTTTTCATTCTACTCAAGTCTAAGATACTAAGTTACTCATGCTCAATGTTTAAGACTCCTATGTTTTAGTTTTCCAAAGTCCTCATATGCATGCATGTTCATGAAGTTGAATTTTAAAGCTATGTTTTATGTTAAAGTTTAAAGATTTCGTGTTTGATGCATTTCAAGTGTCATTGTATATATGTTAGGTTTCTAGTCCTCGTTCCATGTTCCCTTCTATGTTAATGTTCTCATTCGAGGACGAATGTTCCCAAGGGGGAGATAATGTAACACCCCAAAAATTTCTATGCCAAGACTCAAACCATTCTTCATGTATGTATAAGATCGTACTCGATGACTTTAAAGTATATGCATGAGTTAGGATCAATTAATAAGTAATTTAAGGGTATTAGATGTGATTTAGTGTCATAAGGGATCCCTAAAACCAAGCCAACTCCAAAGAATTCGTCTCGGCTAATTTTCCGAATGAGTTCGTATAAGGGTCAACTTCAAACGACCATATATCTTGTAATATAGCGAATTGGGTGGACCATTGCCTATCAAATTAAAGATATTTGAGTCTTCTTTCCAACGCCATAGATATTGTAATTTTTGGAGTTTGAAGTCAAAAGTTATGAACATTTTACCACAGACTATATTTGCAGAAATTTCAGGCAAACTAGCCTCAGTAGTTTGGGTGCTGGCGCATCGCGCCAGCAGTTGTTTTTGCCTATTTTCCAGATTTTAGGGTCATTTTAGTCATTTCTTGTATTGTACCCAAAGTGAGGTAATTTTAGGGACTGAATTGACCCTATATAAAGATCTTAAACCTTCTAAACCTCTCATTTCTCATAATTAGACTCAATATACTAAATTCCTCTCCTCTCAAACTCTCGCAAGAGCTTCAAGGCAAGGTTAGGGTTTCCGATTCAAGACATTCAAGTCTCAATTCTTCCTCAAGTTCTCATAGAGATTTTGTGTCCCCAAGGTATGTGGGTCTTCATCCATGGGTCCTTCCACCCATGGAGCCCAAATTTTTTCTCAATCTAGTATTTCCATTTTAAATGATGAAATCTTATGTTATCTTACATAATGGTTCCAAATGCATAGATTGTGGTATATTTAAGTTTATTTACTCCTATTGATATATATGTGTATTGACTCTTAATTTCGAGTGATGAGAAATTTTAGGGATTTTCATACTACGATTTTAAATGTATAGATTCTTGAATATTTGAAGTTTGTTTGTCTATGTTGACCTATGGTGATCCTTATTTACATGGAATGGGTGATTTGTGAAGGCCCCTCTATGAAGGCTTGAAAGTAGTTTTAAAGTATATTGGTGGGTTGTTTTAAGATGTTTTAAGTGATAAATTCTTTCACTCTCATACATGCTAGCATTGATTTAAATGACTTGAAAGTTGATTTATTTGAACCCACCTAGTTTCTTATGATAAAGCAAAATTGAAATGAATGTTTGACAATGTTTACAAATGAGTTTAAAAGGTGCTCTTTGCAAATAAGTTTTGTGAACGAAGAGTCCATAATGTTCAAGTAAGTTAATGATATGGTGAGTTAAGGCCCTAAAGATATTTTTATGGATAAAGATATGTGATGAAGGAATGTCTACACTCACATCACATGAGACAAAGTTGGGAGCTATTCTATGATTTTGTTCTTATGAAGAATGGACGGGTAGTAGATATGGCCCCTCCCACACGATGATTGACTTTATATTTTATGGTTTGTTTATTCTATTGAGAGTTTGCCTAACATCGAGTTGGACTAGAGGCGAATACCCATGTCCTAGAACTATGTGCCACCATAGGTATAAAGGAGATACAGGCGAATACCCAATATCTAAGAGGCGAGTACCCGAAATATCAAGGCTTAGTGGTGAGTACCCGAGTCTAAGAACTAGAGGTGAGTAACTAGTTTATACAATAGCTTAGTGGATCCACTTAGGCATGACAAAGTCTATCTTGGCAAGTAGCCTTCCCCTTTCCTCCGATGTATGGGTAAACATTGGGACTCTATGTTATGGCTCACATGGTTTATGTCAGTTAATGGTCGCTCTCACAAAGGTACAAGGTCCCTCTTCTAATGTTTAAGATGTATCATATGATGTCTACTATGTCTATCACAAAATAAAGTATATGATTTCTTATAATGACTCATGACTACCTCTAAAATATTTAAGTTTCTTTTATGAATCATGATGGTTTCTATATTTTATTGACTTAGCTTCATAACTCCAAATGGTATTTCAAATGAATACAAGGTTCTAGTATGGTCCATTATTTCACCTTATTGTATAATGATATATTGCATTGCATACTCACATACTTAGTACATTCAAAGTACTAACGCATACTTTTGCCTATATGATATCACCATGTAGGAACCGACGTCGCACCTCGACCTCTTCCACGTGGCTAATTCGAGTTAGTTGAAGATTTCTTGTGGTGAGTTCCCATGTTTCAGGAGCAACATCCTTTTTATTCTAGGCTTATGATATGTAGAATAGTAAGACTCTTATTAAGAAATTTTTGACACTTATTTTGAGGGTGAGCTAGGTATATGTCTTAGCCACCGCCAAGTCTATTAGTAGAGGTATATTTGGACGCAACAATAGAAAAATGTTTAATTAATTTCCGCTTATTATTGTTTACCATTACCAATGAAACGCTTAATGAATGCTAAGTGGCTTGAGTGAGGTACCTCTGGGTATCTCATTCGCCGTGTCACATTTAGGCCCTAGGCTTGGGTCGTGACAATGATACTGAAACTTACATCAATTTGAAGCACAAAATGTAGGATTTGATTGATCGTGAGGTCGTCACTCTCCAAACTACTGCCCCTAATGTCAATAGTAATCCTTTGCCGAATCATGAAGGAGTTAATATCAACATGATTGAGATGGAAGAAGATTGGTATGTAACAAAGGTCATAGTCCCAACATATCCTAATAGTCTTGAAATGGCTGTGGCTTCACTAAGCATAAAGAAGAAATCGAATTTTGTGATTTTGACACCTCAAAAAGTTGTTGCTTTGGTGCCGAAAGAAATTCCTAACCAAAAGAAGTTTGTGATCTAGACTAGGCAACTTAGGGAATGACACGGTCTGGTAGGTGTTACACCCCAGAAGAATCGGCTCAAGGATGGAATAAGAAAGATCAACAAAAGAGACCGATTAGTGAAGCTGAGGCTGGAAAGTTTTGGCAGAAGATGCAGCCAAAATAGTATTCTATATTGAAGTATCTGGAGAAAGTACCTGCCCAAATCTCAGTGTGGGCATTGTTGATGAGCTCACAACAGCACAAACATGCTTTGATGAAAGTTTTGGATGACACTTACATACCCGTGGGTACAGATGGAAATAATCTGGCTGCTATGGTGAGTTGAGTTGTTCAAGGACACCGCATCAGTTTTAGCGATGAAGAATTACCTTTCGAAGGTGTGATGCATAACAAAGCTCTTCATGTCACTATTATGTGTTGGGAAAAGATCATGAATCGTGTATTGATCGATGATGGATCGGGTCTTAATATTTGTCCTTTGTCAAATCTCAAACAGTTGAACTTTGATTTAGAGAAAGTCCGACAGAACCAAGTTAATGTGAGGGCTTTCGATGGGGGTCAAAGAGATATATTAGGAGCTGTGAATTTGGGTATTCAAGTAGGTCCTATTGATTTTGTTGTAGAGTGCCAAGTGATGGACATCACCACCAGCTACAACCTACTATTAGGAAGACCATGGATCCATATGGCTGGAGCCGTGCCCTCTACTCTCCATCAGATGATAAAGTTCATAAAGAACGACCGTGAGGTGGTTGTTTATGGTGAGGGAAGGGATTCAAACAGTTGCGCATCAATTATTGATGATATTACTAGAGGTATCGATTTCTATACAGTAGAGCTGGTAAATGCCACTGACGATGATTTGTCCCCACAGCCTCTTATGCCTTCTGTTTATAAAATAATAGCCACCGTCATGCTCCAAAGTGGTTTTGAGCTAGGATTTGGATTGGGGAAGCACTTCTAAGAGATCATCGAGCCTATTCAGATTCCCGATAGAGGTTTGAACTATGGTTTGGGATATGTCCCTACAAAGGACGACTAGATAGATATGACAAGCAGGAGTGTTGTTCAGGTGTTGGCCAGACAAATACCTCATCTGTATCTGTCATTTCCCATGCGGGAACATGTGAACGATGGTGATCTTGGGGAAGGAATCTAGAACCTTTTTGAGGAAGTTGACATAATCTTGGAGGAAGAAACGGGGACATCGGGCATCCGTGATGTAGAGCTAGAGGAGTAATTATCTAATTGGACATCCGTACCGCTCTTAGCCCCTCACTCGTCTTGGTAGATAAAGACATATTATCTCCTTGCTTTTAAATCGGTGGTAGTCTAGAGGAAGTTTGAGACCCACCCTTTAGGTTGTTTCTATTTTGATTATGCTTAAAGATTACCTTTGTGGTATTTGAAACCAAAATTTGTATTTCTTTTGGTTTAAATGAAAATCTCTTTTATTGAGAAATTTACTTATTTACTTATCGGTCTATTTTACTTATCTGACTTTGTTTGCTTATGATTTCAGTAAAAATAACTTAAAACCTGCTAATATCATATCATGTCACAAGCTAAATGACCAAAATAAGGTAGAGGGTGATGAGTTCAAGGATTATTATGAACACCTCACCGACGGGTTGAAACAATTTGAGGAGCAATACAAACCAAATCAAGAGGAAACTGAGGCCGTGAATCTGGGTGATGATGAGTGTATTAAGGAAACTAAAATCAATATCCTTACCAGTTTACTTGGAGAGTACATCGATATATTTGCTTGGTCTTATGATTACGTGTCAGGATTGAGTCTAGACATCATGTCTCACAAATTGCCGGTCAATCTGGATTGCAGTCCAGTAAAACAAAAAACTCAAAAATTCAAGCCAGATTTGAGTTTGAGGATCAAAGAGGAGGTTACCAAGAAAATTCAATCTAGAGTTGTGGAAGTGACACAGTATCCGACTTGGTTAGCCAACATTGTTCCAGTTCCTAAGAAGGATGGCAAGATTAGAATCTGTGTGGATTATAGACATCTGAACAAAGCTAGCCTGAAAGATAACTTTCCATTGACAAATATCCATATTCTCATTGATAATTGTGTCAAGCATGAGATTCAGTCGTTCAGGGATTGCTACGCGGGTTATCACCAGATTCTAATGGATGAAGAAGATGCAGAAAAGACAGCTTTCATCACAGCGTTGGGTGTGTATCATTACCGAGTAATGCCATTTGGTCTCAAGAATGATGGGGCTACTTACATAAGATCCATGATGACCATTTTCCATGATATGATTCACAAGGAAATTGAAGTGTACGTGGATGATGTCATCATCAAATCTCATGAGAGTGAGGGTCATTTTAATCACTTAAAAAAGTTCTTTGATCATTTGTGCAAATACAACTTAAAATTAAACCCCGCTAAATATGATTTTGGAGTGCCAGCCAATAAGTTATTTGGGTTTATAGTTAGTAGAAGAGGTATCGAGCTTGATCTAGCTAAAATCAAAGCGATTCAGGAATTACCTCCACCAAAGACCAAAAAGGAAGTGATGAGCTTCTTGGGACGATTGAACTACATCAGTCGGTTCATAGCTCAGTCCACGTTGATTTGTGAGCCTATCTTTAAACTGCTAAAAAAAGATGCATTGACAAAATGGACTGAAGAGTGTCAGACAGCTTTCGATGCTATCAAAAGTTATTTATCTAATCCACCGGTGTTAGTTCCTCCGAGGGAAGGAATTTCATTGTTGCTATATTTTTTTATCTCGGATAATGCTTTTGGATACGTGTTAGGACAACATGATAAGACTAGAAAGAAGGAACGATCAATTTACTACTTAAGCAAGAAGTTTACTCCATACAAGGCTCGATATACTCTTTTGGAGAAAACTTATTGTGCTTTAACCTATATTGCTCAAAAGCTGAGACATTACTTATATTCGTATACTACATATCTCATTTCCAAGATGGACCCATTGAAATATATCTTTTAGAAGACAATGCCGATCGGGAAGTTAGCAAAATGGCAGATGCTTTTAAGTGAGTTCAATATTGTATACGTAACCCAAAAAGGCGATAAAAGCACAAGTCTTAGTTGATCATCTCACAGAAAATCCAGTAGACGAAGAATATGAACTGCTCAAAACTTATTTTCCCGATGAAGAGGTATTATTTGTAGGAGAAGATATCTCCGAGGCATACCTTGGTTGGAGGGTATTTTTTGATGGGGCGGTAAATCATGAAGGAAGTGGAATTGGAGCAGTCTTAATATCAGAATCTGGCTAATATTATCCTATGGTGGCCAAACTTCGATTTTGTTGCACAAATAATATGGCTGAGTATGAAGCATGCATCATGGGTCTAAAGATGACGATCGATAATGATATTCAAGAGTTGTTGGTAATCGAAGATTCAGATTTGCTGATTCATCAGGTTCAGGGGGAATGGGCCGTGAAGAATTCAAAGATTGTACCGTACGTGAAATTAGTGCAAAGGTTGTGTAAAATGTTTCGCAAGATCGAGTTCAGGCATACTCCAAGGTTGCAGAATGAATTTGCTAACGCTCTGGCTACTATATCCTCAATGATCAAACATCCGGATACAAGTTACATTGATCCTATGGAGATATATTTGAAAGAACAACCTGCTCACTGTTCGCATGTCGAAGTAGAACCAAATGGGAGACCTTGGTATTTTGATATAAAATGATATCTAGAAACCGGAGCTTATCCAGATAATGCGATTTTCAATCAGAAGAAAGCAATACGTCGAATGGCTAATAATTTCTTTCCAAGTGGAGAAACCCTTTATAAGAGAACTCCAGATATGGGACTTCTCAGATGTGTCAATGCTATTGAAGCTACGAAGCTTCTCGAATAGATTCATGCAGGAGTTTGTGGAACTCACATGAATGGGCTAACCTTGGTGAAGAAGATCCTTCGATCCGACTATTATTGGATGACTATGGAGAATGATTGTTGTAAGTATGTGCAAAAATGTCATCAATGTCAAGTGCACGATGATTTGATTCGAGTACCTCCTCACGAACTCAATGCCATGAGTTTTCTTTGGCTATTTGTGGCTTGGGGTATGGATATCATTGGTCCAATAGAGCCATCCACCTCTAATGGGCATAGGTTCATTTTAGTTGCTATTGATTACTTCACCACGTGGGTGGAAGCAGCCTCGTATAAATCAGTTATGAAGACGGTAATAGTAGACTTTGTCCGTAACAATTTGATATGTAGATTTGGAATACCGGATTCCATCATTACTGATAATGGAGCAAATCTCAATAGTCATTTGATAAAAGAGATATGTGACCAATTCAAGATTAATCACCGAAACCCAACCGCATATCGTCCTCAAATGAATGGAGCCGTAGAAGCTACCAATAAGAACATCAAAAAGATCTTGAGGAGAATGATTGGCAATCATAGAGGTTGGCATGAGATATTGCCATATGTTTTGTTAGGATACCGAACGACTGTCAGAACATCAATTAGAGCAACCCCATACCTGCTAGTATATGGGACAGAGGCCGTAATCCCCGCCGAAGTGGAAATACCCTCGTTGAGAATCATTCAAGAAGCTAAATTGAGCAACGCCGATTGGGTTCATAATCGAATTGAACATTTGGTTTTGATTGACGAAAAGAGAATGACCGCCGTTTGCCATGGTCAATTATACCAAAAAAGAATGACTCGTGCTTTTAACAAGAGAGTGAGACCAAGAATATTTAAAGTGGGTCAGTTGGTTCTCAAACGCATTTTCCCATATCAAGATGAGTATAAAGGAAAGTTTACGCCAAATTGGCAAGGACCTTACATGGTTCGCAAAGTGTTATCTGGAGGTGCCTTAATATTATCCGAAATGGATGGTCAAGAGTGGCCAAAACCAATCAACTCAGATGCCGTCAAGAGATACTACGTTTGAAGGTTTAATGTTCTTGTAATTATGTCGTTTGCTTGTAATTGTTTCTATGCTTGTTTGTTTTAAATTAACCCTCCCACTTTGTAATGAACTACGTCTGACCTGAATTCTCAAGAATGAGATACGTAGACAGCCTATGTCAGCTTTGATCACCCCTTTATATATTTTCAATATCCTTTTTTATTGTTTGAACTACGTCTGACCTGAATTCTCAAGAATGAGATACGTAGGTGGCCTATGTCGGCCTCAGTCATTTTCCTATTAAATTCTCCCATTTCTCATTTATCTCTCGAGGGGGGAACTACGTTTGACTTGATTTCTGCCTCAACGGGATACGTAGGCGCCACAACGGTTCGGTCATATCTCCAGTACGTTCTCTATTTATAATAGAAATTGGGACAGAATTTTTGAGAGGGATTCAAAAATTTCAAAGACGATCTTTCTACAGAAGAAGTCGAGACTAAGGTGCATCAGAAAAAGTAACTGAGACAGAATTTTTGATAGGATCTCAAAAATTCTACAAATCTCTTATTGGTAAACATCTAACTGGGACAAAAAAATTTGAGGATGACCTCAAAATTTTTATCCAATACTAAAGTTCAAGGCTAGCTTCAAATGATCCCCAACATTGTTAGAAGTTCAATGTCAACCTCAATAATCTCCAGCACCATCAGAGTTCAGAGTCAACTACCAAAACTTTCTACTATATCAGGACTTCTGGGCTTGAACCCTCAAGGATCCTCAAATTTTTGTGAACAAGCTGTCAAACATGCTCAAATCTTCGAATCAAGGACGTTCATTTAAGCTATGCGTGAAGTGATATCTGGCAGTGACCCTTTCCAAATTGCTTTTCAAAAACTCATCTTTCTTAAAAGATTTTAATACATCAAATATTTTTGCATAAATATATTTTCATCTTATATCTATCGAGAAGTGGGGAATCAGAGCAAGTGATCGCAGATAGCAAGTCAAGGAGCAAACAAACGAAGAATTCAACACAAATCAATTCATTCAAAACTAACAAAATTTCTGTGGATGCAGATTTATAAAGGATCACCATATCTCTCCGCTTAGCAAGTACAAAGAAGTCAAAAGAACAAAGAGTTTTCAAAAGTGATAATTTTTGTCATCAGGTTTCATCAGACTAAAATAAATCATTCAAAATACGAGCAGCAATGCCTCGTTCAAATTCCCAGCGAACCATGAGCCACAATGAATATAGAGTATTAAAAAATAAGCATGATATTCACACACTAATGTCAAAGTGATCAGGCACTTTGTACATATTTTCAAGAATTTTCCTTAAAAGTTTTTGCCCAGTCGTTAGTTAGGACGACAATGTGTCTATTACTTGTTTTTTTTGAGTATAGAAACACACAAAAGAGCTACTTTCAAGGCATGCAAGCGTCTATAATGACGTCAATTGTATTCTCCAGCTTCAAAAACATTTAATGGGCATACATAAGCCGCATCAAATACCAAAGAAGGTTTGAAGTGCAACTAACCAATACATCCGATATCATGCCAAAAATCAATCAGATATCAACATCTGAAGGGTATCGATCATCATCTTATCAATAAAGCATTATCACCCTGTCAATAGGACATCGTCATGATTACACATTCTAATCGCTAAGAAAGACATTCATATTATATTATTCATATTATATTACCGAAGGTGGTAATATCATTGTCAAAAGGGCTATTCATATTATATTACCGGAGGTGGTAATATCATTACCAAAAAGGCCATTCATATTATATTACCGGAGGTGGTAATATCATTGCTAAAAGGGCCATTCATATTATATTACTGAAGGTAGTAATATCATCGCCAAGAGGGCCATTCATATTATATTACCGGAGGTGGTAATATCATTGCCAAGAGGGCCATTCATATTATATTATCGGAAGTGGTAATATTATCGCCAAGAGGGCCAGTCATATTATATATTTTATATTATATTATTACCAAAGGTGGTAATATCATTGCCAAGAGGGTCATTCATATTATATTATTCATATTATATTACCGGAGGTGGTAATATCATTTACCAAGAGGGCCATTCGTATTATATTATTCATATTATATTATCGGAAGTAGTAATATCATTTGCCAAGAGGGCCATTCATATTATATTATTCATATTATATTACCGGAAGTGGTAATATCATTTGCCAAAAGGGCCATTCATATTATATTACCGGAAGTGGTAATTGTCTAGAGGGTCATTCATATTATATTATCGAAAGTGGTAATATCATTGTCCAGAGGGCCATCATTTATCATATCATTGCCAAGAGGGCCATCATATATCATTGCCAAGAGGGCCATCATTTATCATTGCCAAGAGGGCCATCATTTATCATATCATTGCCGAGAGAGCCATTATTTATCATATCATTGCCGGGAGGGACATCATATATCATTGTCAAGAGGGCCATCATATATCATTGCCAAGAGGGCTATCATTTATCATTGCTAAGAGGGCCATCGTATCTCATTGCCAAGAGGGCCATCATTTATCATACCATTGCCGAGAGGGCCATCATTTATCATATTATTATCGAGAGGGTCATCATATATCATTGCCAAGAGGGCCATCATATATCATTGCCAAGAGGGCCATCATTTATCATTGCCAAGAGAGCCATCATTTATCATATGATTGCCAAAAGGGCCATTATTTATCATTGCCAAGAGGGCCATCATTTATCATTGCCAAGAGGGCCATTATTTATCATATCATTGCCGAGAGAGCCATTATTTATCATATCATTGCCGAGAGGGACATCATATATCATTGCCAAGAGGGCCATCATATATCATTGCCAAGAGGGCTATTATTTATCATTGCCAAGAGGGCCATCATATATTATTGCCAAGAGGACAATCATTTATCATTGCCAAGAGAAGGGCCATCATTTATCATATCATTGCCGAGAGGGCCATCATTTATCATATCATTATCGAGAGGGCATCATATATCATTGCCAAGAGGGCCATCAGATATCATTGCCAAGAGGTCCATCATTTATCATTACCAAGAGTGCCATCATTTATCATATGATTGCCAAGAGGGCCATCATTTATCATTGCCAAGAAGGTCATCATTTGTCATATCATTGCCGAGAGGGCCATCATTTATCATATCATTGCTGAGAGAGCCATCATATATCATTGCCAAGAGGGCCATCATCTATCATTGCCAAGAGGGCCATCATTTATCATTGCCAAGAGGGCCATCATTTATTATTACCGAGAGGGCCATCATATATCATTGCCAAGAGGGCCATCATTTATCATATCATTGCCAAGAAGGACATCATTTATTATATCATTGCCAAGAGGGCCATCATATATCATTTCCAAGAGGGCCATCATTTATCATTGCCAAGAGGGCCATCATTTATCATATCATTGCCGAGAGGGCCATCATTTATCATTTCATTACCTAGAGGGCCATCACCATGCCATTGCTGAAAGGCCATCTTCATATCGTGTCAATTTATCATCATATTGCATCATATCAACTCATTGCATATTACATCAAAATTGAAGCATATCACATCAATTTAGAAAATACGTATTTTTTGCTCTACGTCAAACCGGAAGAGGTTGAGATGCCGACACAGTAACGATGCTACCCCTTTCTTTGAATTACATTTTCTTCTACTAATGAGTTTTATCTTAGTATTTGTTGAGAGCATCCGAGAGGATGAATTCTCAAATTAAGCGACAGGTGAACGACGTCAAAAGAATGCAGCACAAGGTAGAATTCTTCTAAGGAGTAAATTGGGATACGAGTTGAAGAACAACTTCCACCACAATCAAACCATACCCCTACCAGAAGGCTTGTGGTATCTCTTTGAGTTTGTTAGTTTCAATTTTGCTCTGGAAAACTTCAACTTTTCACCGGAAGCAATTTCTCAATCTGAGTGACGATACACCAAGAGCCTTGGAAATTATGTTCGTATAAGTTCTTAATTATGGGTGTGAAGCTAGCCACATTCATGGCTAAGAAGTTGCAAGTCTCCTTTTCATGCTCGATTCATGTGTCACTCCTCCTAATCGAAGGTTATCTTGGCATAAGAGATTTCCTTTTCAACCGATTGAGTCGAACTACAAGCAGTCTGATTCCTAAATTTAAGGATATGTAGACAGGATCGTTATTGAAAACTCGACTGTACTCCAACAAACTCCCTCATCTCATTCTCAAGAATTCTGATCTCTCCATAATTTAAAACCAGAATAGCTTTTGTATTCTTTCAAAAATCATGCATCAAATCAAGTGTCTTAAACTACAAGTGGCCTAACTTCTCATGCATCAAATCAAGCGTCAAAATTGGATTTGTCAATTTTCTTTGACTAGAATCTCTTTCATCGACCCTACTCAAAGAAAGGGATAGCTGTTGACACCCAATTTTGACCAACCCATAACTATTTTTCGGATTGCTTTCTTAATAAATAGGCATTTTTAAAAATTATTTCTTTATTAAATAAATAATTTATATTTAGTTTCACCCAACAAAACGTATATTTTTTACGTTCGTAATTTATAATATTTTTGCTATTTATTAATATTATGACTATTATCTTTACTATTTTTATTTTTAAATAACGAGCCGCATACGTTATTTTTACGTGTCTATTTAGAATATATGTGTATTTCCTTTATATATATATATATATAAAATAAAAATTCTTAACTAAGTTTATTTTATAATTTACTTATTCATATTAATATGTACATATTACATATCTATTTTAATATGTTTTATATAGATGTGCATATAAAATTATTACTTAATTAAGTTTATTATATATTTTAGTTAACTATATTAATTATACATCTATTTTAGTACGTATTATATACATACGTATGTTATGTATATATATACATATATTTACATAATATATATAAGTAGTGGTATAATTTTTAAAAAATCTCAATTTTAATCTCAACCATCCATTACATCTTGATCAATGGCCTTAATTAGTTCTATTATTTTCCTCTCTCTACCCCCCCCCCCCCAAAACCAAAACTAATCTGATTCTTCTTCTAAAAAAAAGAGAAAGAAGATTCACTCTCTCTCTAAACTCTCTTCTTCACTATCTCTATCTCTATACACTCTCTTCATCTTCTCCAAAGAGAAGAGAAGACAAGATGCGGCCTCTCTCCTCCATTCTCTCCCCTCAACTCTCGATCTCTCTCCTCTCATGCACCACCGAACCCCTCTCTTCCACTCATCTCCGGTGAGAACTTCGGCGAACCACGCCGGAAAATCCACCATAGTCTCCACCACCCTCTCAAATCTCACAATGTCGTACACCCCTAACTCCTCTTTTCTCCATCATTTCTTCCCCCCTCCATCTCGCCGCCGGCGAACTACCACAAAAACCGGTGGCAACAACAATGAAACGAGCATCAGTGCTCTCTTCAACTCCAACCAGCGAGCTCCATCGGCGAAGAGACACAGCAGAAACAAGCGGCGACAGTAGGCCGCCACCAACGACGGCGGACAACAGCTCCGCCACCAACAACACGAGCGGCGCCTCCATTAGATGAACAAGACGATAGGTCGAAGACGGATATGTTTTCGTATAACTCTTATTTACTATGTATTGTTCATACTCTGTTTATGATTATTGTGTACATGTTGGGCTGATTATATTTTGTATTCAATGTTCTTAACAAATTCCTTGCTCGGGAGATTTAGATCTTCTCACATTAGACTCCGCCTACAGATTTTTATTTTCATAACAAATATTGGGCCGATTGATTACTTTGTCTATTATTCATATTTTCTTGCTTATAAGATCCATGTTGTTCACATGTTACTACATCACTTTAGTTCTTTATTTTTGCTCCAAATAATTTGATAAACTCAAGATTCAAAGATTTTGTTCATTCATAATCGATTAAGATTACAAAGCATACTTATGTTGTTCTTGTTCTTGTTCATGTTCATGTTCATATTCTTACATTTTAATTATGCACAAAATATAGATCGATTTTAGATGATTATTTGTTTCTTAGTCGATTAAGATTATTAGATATGTTTGTGTTGTTGTTTTATGTCCATGTTTATATTCTTGTATTTAATTATGGACAAGTATAGTTAAGGGTTTTTACGGTAACATTGTTATTATTTGCCATTGTCTAAATGCATATCCTTTAATTTGGGTACCAATTTGATTAGCTAATTGATAGCTTGATATTTTGATTTCTAAATTTAGGAAGAAGGTTTAGTGTTTTATTGATTATGGCATAATTTGTTGATTGAAATATTTGTCTGTTGATTGAAATAAAGTCAGTACCCCATACTACTATATAATATCAAAACTCCCATGCTTGTCCCCTCCCCTTTTTTAGAATATATATATATATATATATATATATATATATATATATATTAAGAGCATGCTTGTCCCCTCCCCATTTCCCCATATGTATATATACTAATTAATTAACAGCCTGCGGGTTCCATATTATTATATTAATTTATCCGCTCTGCATTATTTTAATCATCTGCTCATTCCGTGTTATTTTGTTAATTTGCCCACTCCACATTTCTTTAATCATCCACCATTCCCTATTATTTCTCCATTATATCTAAGTACTCACTATAAAAAGAGAGGGGGGGGGGGGGAGAAGAAAAGAAAAAAAAGGGAGGTAGAAATAAAAAAAAATGGAGAGAGTTAAGAAAGAAGAAAAAATATTTTACATTTCTTAGATCTCTAACAAAACCAAAACAAAATAAGAAGAGTTTTATTACATGATTTAACATCATTTTGTTCGTTCTCAACATCACAAGTTAGATTTATTTGCCTATTCTTCCTAACTGAAGCATCCAGGGTTTGGACTTTAAAGTTCAAGACACGAAGATTTTGTTTGGAATAAGATTCAGATAGTTTTAGTTCTTCTTTTATTATTTCCATTTATTTATTATGTTTTTTTCTTAATCATTTTGGCTATGTAATAATCCATGTATGTAAACTCTCCATAATAATAAAATAAGTTAGGGACTGTCTAAAGGGGGAGGGGAAACCTACGTGCTAACTGTGTTTATTTAAAATGATATATGTGTAATGGTTAAAACTATGCTACCTCAACATGCTAGGATTTTAAGTTTAAATAATATTTGAAGTGTGATTTAAGAGGTCTAGTTCATTAGTATTCAAATGATTATTATCTTGTGTTCTTTTAAAGGTTAAGTCTTTTTCTGAGTGGTTTAAATATTTATTAATAACCTGCCTAAATTTTATATGTCTTGCTAAATTCTAATTATGTTATTAATAATCAGTCATCATCTATTTTATTAATCATTCGGTATTACGCACGCAAACTTGATAAATCTATAATTATATCTTAATAAAAGGGCACGTCTACAAGATACGCTCATTTTAATATTCTGCACACTAAATTTTAGTAAAAAGTTTGCAGACACTATTTAACTTAGCATATACAATAAATGAGCTTTGTATGAATTGTTTAATATTTCAACATGTCTTTTTTTTAGTTAGAAATCGTGTCTATATGATTTAATATTATTTCAAGCATGTAGAAATCATGCAGGTAAAATATTTTGAGTTTATTATATCCATGGGATCTAATAATATTTTCAGCATACTTTATCATATAACAAACATGTTTATAAGTAGTAGGATTCTAGCATACCAATTAAGTAGATATCATGTCTGCATGCCATTATAAATATTTTTAGCATAATATTATATATAGAAATCATGTCCATAGGATTCTAATAAATATTTATCATGTTGATCTAGTTTGAAGCCATGCCCGCAACTTTAATTAATTTTCTGCATATTATGTTACATAGAAATTACGTATATAGTATTTATATAATAATTTTCAGCATGTTAAACTTGTGAGTAGAAATCATGTCTATAAGATTTTAATAATTATTTATCATATTATTGAAATCATGCTTGTAACATCTTAATAAATTTTCAGCATATCATTTCATTTATGAACCATGCCTATAGTATTTTGTTTTATATAAATTTCCAGCATGTCATAAAGTATAAATCTTGTTCATACCATTTCTTTAAGGTCTTTAGTTTAAATTAAAGTTGTCAATAATGTCTTTCTTCTATCACAAGTAGGCTAATAATTAAGATTGCTCTTATATGTTTAATTAGTTAAACTTTGCTTCTATGTCATTTTGACTTAGCATTCACACACGCTTAATATTTACTTTGACCTTCACAATTTATTTGTTTTTTCGAGCATGCTAATTAATTTATGTAGAGGCTTACTTGAGACTTTACGTGCTAAATGTCGTCTTATTTGTTTTGTTTGATGATGCGTCTAATTAAGAAACCTATATTCTCTTTAGTCTAACACCTATCCTAATAGTACGTTCAATGCCTCTTAGATATTAAGTTGGGACGTTAGACACCTTTTAAGACGTTAGCTTTTATTATTTTTTTTAGATCGCTTTAGGATTATACTAACAAATAAATTTAGGAGGGTAGGGGTAGATAGACCCTTCGGAAGTGATGGAAGTCGACCCGAGCAGAAAAATGACAAAATACTATATTTTTGTCTTCCATTAATAAGTTGGCGCTGATCCGAAGAATATGAATACATGAATATTTTATCCCATTTTTTTAAAAATATTTTCATTTGTATATATCTGGGGTAGTTTAAGGTTAAAAAATAAAAAGGTTTTCTTCTAGGCATCACTAATTTCTATTGTCTTTACTCTTATTTAATTAGTTGATAATATTTATTTATTTTGTATTAATTCTAACATTAATTATTTAGTTTAACTTAATTGAATCCCTGAAGAGAAACCAATTTTTTATGATCGTTTGCTTTATTTAAATTATTCCTCTTTTATTTAATCATTTTTATAGCACGTCTATTACTCTTATAAATTATCTTAAAATATTTCAAAATTTATATTTTTCTTTCAAATTGTTTAATGTTTCGATTATTGTTAAAACACATTTTTCCAAAGTTAGTCAACTAAATTTTAAATCTTTGGACAACCACATGTTAACGGCTATTTTAAATTCTAAAACCTTCTTAAAATAGTAATATGAACCTTGTACCTTTTTTCTCCTAATTTTTAAGACTTAAATCTGTTAGGGTCTTTTAAATTAAGTTTTCTTAATTTTTAAAAAAAAATTAAGTGGTGACTCCACTTTTCTAAAATTGATTTTTTCTTTATAAAAGTTGAAATTTATTTTAAACCGTCTTTTTCTGACATAACAATTGGACCGTTAAAGTCGGATGTTTCCCAAATTATTGTCCTGACATGATAGGACTTGATTGGTTATGGATCCATGATTGGTTGATTCGTTTGGACCCTAGCAAGGTATGAATGGACGTGGCAACAACGTCGGCCTGTTGTACTACCACTGGCTCATAAGTGATAGTTGTCGGATAAGAGAAACTCCCATATAGATCTTGATAGTACTCCAAGTCAGATTGGGATGGATTGGGTTGAATTGTATGTGATTGGTCTTGTCTAAATCATATATTCTTGTTTAGACTCAGGACATCTTGATTGAGTTATTCCTTCTTCTGAGTTAAGATTCCGAGTTGATTTGATTCTACCTTGATGTTTGTTTCATTTGGCCATTTTACATACTCGTACATTCCACGTACTGACACCATTTGGCCTGCATCGTTTCATGATGCAGAGATAGGTACTAGAGATTATCAACCGGTGCACCGTTGAAGATATATTCACTTCCAGCTAGTTGGTGAGTCCTCCCTGTTTTCGGAGGATACCGTAATTATCTTTTCAACTTTGATTTTGTTTTCCTTTATTTTGATTTGTGGTAGCCATGAACTTGTCATTAGCACCTCTTGGATTGTTAATAGAGGCTTCATAGACTAGAGTATGGATGGTTGAATTGTTCATTTTGACTAGTTTTATTCTTTACTAGTTGTTGATTGTATGTGGTTGGCCCTTGGCCTTAATTATGAATAGTATTCTTGTGATTTGAGTCTTCCACTAATAGAATGTGACTGAATGGAAGTGTGATTGGACCAAGTAGTTCGCTTGAAGGCCAGCAATGGTTTTTGAGTGTCGGCCACGTCTAGGGTACCCTCTCCAGGTGTGATAAACTTGGTATCAGAGCACAGAGTTCAAGAGTCCTAGGGAGTCTATGAAGCCGTGTCGGGTAGAGTCTTGCTTATGGGTGTGTTGTGCATCACGCTTATAATCAGGAGGCTATAATACATTAAGAATTTTTTCACTTCTTTCATACTCTGAATTCGTGCGATAGAGTTTAACTCTATAAAGGGTTTTTTCTAATTCGTGCGTTTACACGTTGCAGACAATGCCTCCAAAATATACCGCAAGTTAGAGGAACGCTATATGCACAGAGGTGACACAGATAGAGATTCCCTCTCTAAGGAATAGGGTCCGACCTACGAGATATACTGAGGCACCTCAAATCCCTACTACTCAGCCTACACCAACTTTGGAGGCAGATTTCCAAGGAGTGATTACTATGCTCACTCAGTTGGTGGCTGACCGCAATGGTAGCTAGAATTCACCAACTCCTAGCTCTAGTTATCAGGAGCCCTCTGCTGCCACAAGGATTAGAGACTTTTTGAGAATGAATCTGCCGATATTCATGGGTTCAAAGGTTGATGAAGACCCTTAGAATTTTATTGATGAGATGTGGATGACCCTGAAGGCGATGCATACTACGGAGATCAAGGGGGTTGAGTTGGTGTCTTATCATCTCAAGGGTGTGGAAAATATCTAATATAACCAATGGGAAGAAAGTAGAGATAATGATGCGGAGCCTGCCAATTAGGATGAGTTTGAGAGGGCATTCCTTGATCACTTCTTTCCCAGAGAATTGAGGAAAGCAAAAATAGAAGAGTTTGTGAATTTGAAACAAGAGGGTGTGGCAGTTAAAGAGTATAGTCTGAAGTTCATCCAGTTGTCCAGATATGCCCCGGAGATGATCCTAGATATGAGGTCAAAGATGAGAAAATTTGTCTCCGGATTGGGAAGACATGTGAAGAAGGAGTGCAAAGCAGCATTGTTGATCTCTGACATGGATATTTCCAGATTGATAGTGTATGCTCAGCAGGTAGAGAATAAGAAGAGGAAAGACAAAGAGGAGCATCTAAGCAAGAAGGCAAAATCAGCTGGACATGAGAGTGAGCAGAGGCAAAACAAGGGCAACAAGTCCTTCTTTCAGAAGAGGTCTTCCAACTATGCCCCATCTGCGGCAAGTGCATATGCGTCGTATAACAGGTATGATCAGCAAGGACAGAGTCATCAGAATTTTAGATCCCAGGGTTCTCAATCCCAGGCTAGTATGGGTCAAGGTTCAAAGGGATAGCCACCATGTGGCAAGTGTGGTAAGCTCCATTTGGGAGAGTGCAGAGAGGGAAAGGATGGTTGTTATAAATGCAGCCAAGTGGTCTATTTTCAGAGGGAGTGTCTGACATGGGGAAATAGAGCCTATTATTATACCACTGCACCACCAGCTACAAGTAATCAGAGGGGCACTACTTCAGGTACGAGTAGAAGAACAAACCGTCTATATGCCATGGGTAGTCGCCAAGATCAGGAGAACTCTCTAAATATTGTGATGGGTATGATTCGAGTTTTTACTCTTGACTGTTATGTTTTAATGGACTCGGGTGTCACACTATCTTTTATGTCTTCTTATGTGGCTAGTAAATTTAATAAAATTCCTGAATATCTTCTTCAGCCCTTTAGTGTGGCTACTCCTGTCGGTGATTCTGTCTTAGATAAGAGAGTCTATAGAGATTGCACTATGTCAATCTATCACAGGAATACCTTGGCCGACTTAGTTGAGTTGGACATGGTTGATTTTGATGTGATTCTTGGCATGGACTGGCTTTATGTCTATTATGCCTCTATTGATTGTAGGACTCAGATTGTTAACTTCAAATCTCGAATGAGGCTATCATAGAGTGGAAGGGTAATCCTGTGTGCCTAAGGGTAAGTTTATTTCCTACCTTAGGGCCATAAAGTTAATCTCGAATAGGTGTATTTATCACATCGTCCGAGTGAAAGATAACAATGTTGAGTTTCCATCCCTTAAGTCGGTTTTGATTGTCAATGAGTTCCCTGAAGTCTTTTCTTAAGATCTGCCCGGAGTACCTCCTGATAGGGAGATCGACTTTGGGATTGATGTCCTTCCTGATATACAACCTATCTCTATCCCTCAATATAGAATGGCTCCTACTGAGTTGAAAGAGTTAAAATAACAGTTGATGGATTTTTTAGACAAAGAATTCATTAGGCTGAGTGTCTTACCTTAGGGTTCTCCTGTCCTATTCGTGCAAAAGAAAGATGGGTCCCTTAGAATGTGTATTGATTACAGAAAACTAAACAAGGTCACCATAAAGAACAAATACCTTCTCCCCAGAATAGATGATTTATTTGACCAACTTTAGGGTGCCACTTGTTTCTCAAAGATAGACCTAAGATCAGGTTACTATCAATTGAAGGTGAGGGAGTGTGATATCCCAAAGAAAGATTTTCAGACCCGTTATGGCCATTTTGAGTTCTTGGTTATGTCTTTTGGGTTGACTAATGCCCCTGTAGCTTTTATGGATCTCATGAATCAGGTATTTAAGCCATATCTTGATATGTTTGTGATTGTCTTCATTGATGATATTTTGGTTTACTCCAAGAATGAGGAGGAGCACGCCTATCATCTTAGAGTCATCTTGCAAACTCTAAAAGACCAGATATTGTATGCAAAATTCTCCAAGTGTGAATTTTGGCTTGCATCAGTGGCTTTCCTAGGCCACATTATATCTGGAGATGGTATTCAGATTGATACTCAGAAGATTGAGGCAGTGAAAAATTAGCCCAGACCCACATCTCCAATAGATATAAGAAGCTTCTTGGGTTTGGCTGACTATTATCGAAGGTTTGTAGAGGGTTTCTCATTCATATCATCACCATTGACCAAGATGACCCAAAATAAGGCTAAGTTCTAATAGTCCGATGCTTGCGAGGACAGTTTCCAGAAACTGAAGACCAAGCTGACCACTACTCCTGTTTTGACCTTGCCCGATGGAACAAAGGATTTTGTAATCTATTGTGATGCATCTAGAGTTGGTTTGGGATGTGTGTTGATGAAGAGAGGAAAAGTGATAGCCTATGCTTCAAGACAACTTAAGATTTATGAGAGAAATAACCCAACTCATGACCTTGAGCTGGCAGCTGTGGTATTTGCTCTTAAAATTTGATTCCACTACTTGTATGGAGTGCATGTTGATGTGTTCACCGATCATAAGAGTTTGCAGTACGTCTTCAGTCAGAAAGAACTCAACCTGAGGCAAAGGAGATGGCTAGAGTTGCTCAAGGATTATGATATGAGCATTCTCTACCATCCAGGTAAAGCTAATGTTGTTGCTGATGCTCTTAGCAGGTTGTCTATGGGTAGCACTACCCATATAGAGAAGGGAAGGAAAGAATTGGCTAAAGAGGTGCATAGATTAGCTCGATTGGGAGTTTGGCTTAAATAGAATAATGAAGGTGGAGTTAATGTTCAGAATGGGTCTGTATCCTCACTCATAGAAGAGGTATAAGAGAAGAAAGACCAAGATCCCGTCCTTCTCCAGTTGAAGGAAGTTATTCACAAACAAAAGGTGATGGTTTTCACTAAAGGGGGAGATGGTGTGCTGAAATACCAAAATAGATTATGTGTCCCGGATGTTGATGATGTTCGAGAAAGGATTATGGCTGAAGCGCATAGTTCCAGATACTCTATTTATCTTGATTCTACAAAGATGTATCATGACTTGAGGGAAGTCTATTGGTGGAGTGGAATGAAGAGAGATATCGCTGGATTTGTTTCCAAGTGCCCGAATTGCCAATAAGTTAAAGTTAAGCATCAGAGTCCATGTGGGTTAGCTCAAAATATAGAGATTCCAGAATGAAAGTGGGAGATGATCAATATGGACTTTATTACAGGTTTGCCGAGGTCCCGAAAACAACATGATTCGATTTGGGTGATTATGGATAGAATGACTAAATCAGCTCACTTCTTGGCAGTTAAGACTACTAACACCGTAGAAAATTATGCAAAATTATATATTCAGGAGATTGTCAAATTGCATAGGGTTCCCTTGTCTATCATCTCAGATAGAGGAGCTCAATTCACTTCCTAATTTTGGAGATCTTTTCAGAAAGAACCGGGTTCAAAGGTGAATCTTAGTACAGCCTTTCATTCCTAGATAGATGGCCAAGTGAAGCGTACCATCCAGACATTGGAGGATATGTTGAGGGCATGTATACTTGACTTCAAAGGAAATTGGGATAATCATTTACCTCTCATAGAGTTTGCATATAATAATAGTTATCATGCAAGTATACAAATGGCTCCCTATGAAGCTTTGTATGGGAGGAGGTGTAGATCACCAATTGGGTGGTTTGAGGTTGGTGAAGTTGAGTTGATTGGGCCTGATTTTGTTCACCAAGCTATAGAGAAGGTGAGAGTTATTCAAGATAAGCTAAAGACAGCCCAAATCCACCAAAAATCTTACACCGATGTGAGAAGGAGAGACTTAGAGTTTGAGGTGGATGATTGGGTGAACTTGAAAGTGTCACCCATGAAGGGCGTAATAAGGGTTAGAAGGAAGGTAAATCTTAGTCCTCGATACATTGGTCCTTACCAGATTGTGAGGAGGATCAAGAGTGTCGCTTATGAGTTGGAGTTACCCTCTGAGCTAGCCACCATTCATCCGGTATTTCTCTAACACCCTCCAAAAGTTTTCGCTAAGATTTGAGTATTTCTTCATGTGAGTGTAGACTTGGACCGGAGGACTTGTAATTTTACACATGAGTTAGGATTAATTCCTAAGTATTTGAAGTGTGTTAGATGTGTTTAGGGGTCATGAGGGATCTCTAACACCAAGTCGAGTCCAAAGAACTCCAATCGATTAAGTTTTCGGATGAGTTAGTATAAGGATCAACTTCAAATGACTATATCTCCTAGAATATAAAGAACTGGGTGTCCCACGACCTACCACATTAAAGGTATTTGAGTCTTCTTTCCAACGCCACCAAGAATGTAATTTTTGGAGTTCGAAATCAAAAGTTATGGCCATTTTGCTACGAACAAGCACAATAGAGATTTTTAGGCCTGGGTTGCAATTGCTGGGAAAACTGGGCTTGGCGCTGCAGTGGCGCGACGCGCCACTATCGCGCCAGAAACATGCCTCAGTAGTTTGGGCTCTGGCGTGGCGCGCCACTAAAGGGTGTGCAGGGTTTTTCAAGCCAATTTCCAAAACCTAGAAAATATTGGCCTTAGCGCTGTAAGGGCGCGACGCACCACTATCGCGCCAAGAATGTGCCTCAATAGTTTGGTCCTTGGCGCGGCGCGCCACTATGAGGTGTGCAGGTTTTAGGCGTAATCAGCCTGGAGCTGCAAGGGCGCGACGCGCCACTATCGCGCCAGGTGCATTTTTAGCCTATTTTCAGAACTTTTGAGGAGGGGTAATTTGAGAACTTACCCAAATTATATATGTATTAGCCCTAACACATTTTGGGATCATTTTCAATCCCTCACTCTCTCTCTAAAATCCCTAGAAACCTATTTCTCTCTCTCTCTTCTTCTTCTTCTTCTCTAACAAGAAAAGTTCCAAGAGCTTTAAGGTTTGAGTCCTCCATTGAAGACCCAACCACAAGGTTTTCTTCAAGTCTTCACTAAGGTATGTAAGGCTAACCTAAAATATGGATTGAGTTTTTCCGTATGCCCATAGAAGTGTTGGATAGGAGTTGTGAAAGAGTTGAACCCTGTAAGAAGGTTTTTCTTGAAAGTTTTTCCTAAACTATAGAATGTTTTTAAGTACTATTAGTTGATTGATATTTTAATGACTTGAGTTACGAAATAGTTATCTTTTATATTATTGATTTCAAATGTACCTTTGTATATAGATTTATAGATGTTGACGATATTCTTGAGTTGAGTCTTATTGAGAGTATGGATTCATGTTTTATTCACATGAACCCAAGATGAGATTTCTTGTCATAAATGTCTTGAGGTTGAGATGGATAGTTGTGTGTATGTATGTATTGATTGGAATGAAAGGAATGAATTGGTTTGTTAAGAATGTCCCTTTGCTTCTATAAAATGAACATAAGACTAAAATAAGGATTTTGGAGTAGATGTTTGATGATTGATGTGATGATGATGCTTGACAATGATATAATGATAATGTTTGATGATGATGTAAATGATAATATATGATGATGATGTGATGATGATGTTTTGATGACGATGTGAGTGATGACGTGAATGGTGCTTATTTAATATGTGTAGAATGATTGATGAAGAGGTATATTGATGAGGATGTTATGTGATGAAGTGGATTGGAGTCTAATGTGATTTTGTGGTATGTGATGTGCATAATTTAAGTTGATTGGAGTCTTAGGAATATTTTGAAAATAAATTATCTTTTGAGGAGGAACTTTAAATAAATTATTTGTGAACCTTTTTGCATAAACCATTTACACGCTATTTTGAGTCAAAGGAATTATTAGTTTCATCTTTGATTTAGAAAGGAGTTTAAGTATGAGTTAAGTATGAGGAGCCTTTAAATGAGTTGAGTATTTTTACATTAAAGTATCTATTTTGAGTTTGAGTTGAGGGGTTGAAATTATGTTTTAACGTACATAATATTTTCTACATTCATCGAGTTGAGATTGTACAAGTTTTAAAGAGAAGAGTTTGATGATTTGAGTTGAGTTTTGAAAAGAGTCCAATGAGACTCGCCATTATGACTTATTTGAGTTGAAATGAGAACAGAGTTGATGAGATGGTAATGTTCCACATGAAACTAGCCGTGAGGGCTTGTTTGAGATGATTGGAGGAGTTTTATGAGCATGGAGTCATGGGAGGAGTATCGAGCACCGAGGCGGGGGAGAGTACAGTCCATACTCGAACTCCAGAAAACTACGCCTCCAACATAGGTAGGGATGGAACCGTTAAAGTTGGATGCTTCCCGTGGGATAAAACCGTTAAAGTCGGATGTTTCCCATTTTTATTGTCCTGAAATGATAGGACTTGACTAATTGATGTTATCCATGATTAGGGAGGCGTTCATGCCCTGGCAAGGTATGGACGGATGTGGCAACGACGTCTGATTGTTGTACTATCACTGGCTCATAAGTGATGGTTGTCGGATAAGAGAAACTCCCATTTAGGTCTTGATAGTGCTCTGAGTCAGTTGAGTTGAGTGGGTTATGAGTTGGTCCTGTCTAAACTATTTCTTGTTAGACTTAGGACACTTGAGTGAGTTGTTACATATTTATTGAGTTGAGTCCTTTGAGTTGAATTGTAAAATGTTGCATAATTTAATTTGCATATTTACTGAGTTGAGTCCTTTGAGCTGATTGTTTGAGTTGAATATTGAGTAGATTGTATATGGTCGGATTGGAATAGATGAATTGTGATTGGATTGAATAGAATGGTATGTGACTAGATTGGATTTGATTATTGAGTTGATTGTTGAGTTGAGTGTATATAATCGGAGTGTACATGATTGAAAGAGATCGAATTGTAAATGATTTGGTTGAACTGTATTATACATAATTGGATTGGATTGTATGGTAGATGATTGGTCTCTGTCTAAACTGTAGCCTTACTTTAGATTTACGATGCTTTATTTGAGTCCCTCTTATCTTTCTGATTTGAGATATGTGGACCGATGTTATTCTTCCTTGAGGTATGTTTCATTCTGCCATTTTACATACCAGTACATTTCACGTACTGACGTCCATTTGGACCTGCATCGTTTCATGATGCAGAGACAGGTTTAAGAGATCGTCAATAGGAGCATCATTGGGGATCTATTCACACTCAGCATATTGGTGAGTCCTCCTCTACATTCGGAGGACACCGTCTGTGTATTCTTGCATCGAGTAAGCCCTTTTCATTTTGATTTGAGGTAGCCATTAACATGTCATTGGCACCAATTAGATAGTAGTGATAGAGGCTTCATAGACTAGATAGTGATGAGTCGATTGAGTATTCCTATCCTTGAGTTATTCTTGTCAAACTATTTTTAAATGACAAATATTTTAGTTGATCTGTCAGCCCATGGCCTTTATTCTTTGAGTTGGATGGGTGATTTGAGTTGCCCACTAAATTATTCTTTACTTTTAAAATTTCTGCTGAATGAATGAATGAACGGATGTGTGATCAGGCTATGCGGTTCGCTTGGGAGCCAGAAATGGTTTCTAAGTGCTGGTTACGTCTAGGGTACCCTCCTGGGCGTGAAAAATATGGTATCAGAGCACAGATTTCAAGTGTCCTAGGGAGTCTATGAAGCCGTGTCTAGTAGAGTCCTGCTTATGGGTGTGTTGTGCACCACACTTATAATCAGGAGGCTATAGGACATTAAGAATTTGTTTCCCTTCTTTCATATTCTGAGTTCGTGCTATAGAGTTTAACTCTATGAATGTTCCCTTCTAATTTGTGCGTTGCTCGAATCCATTTGACTACCCCTCATACTCAAGGTAGTTGAAACGGTAGATATGAGATTCTTGTTGATGAGTTAAGATAAAGTCTTGAGGAAGGGAAGAGACGGCACAAGGCTTGAGAGGAGCCATTTACTGTGCTTAACTCTATTAATTTGGAAAGATGTACTCTCATTTGTATGGATCGTGCGTTGAGTCAGAGCGAGATATATCCTAGAATCTTATCCCTACATCTTGATTCGAATGTCACCTTCGAGGGGGAAGTTGTGTATCTAAGTGATAAGTGTCACCATCCGATGGAGTGTAATTTGAGGTATGGAGAGCTATGGTTGATAGGATGATTGTAGAGTTAGAAAGAGGGAGTTGGAGGAGTAGAACTCAAATAGTGAGAATGATGGTTGATTGAGGCCTACAACTAGAGTGGAGTATCTATAGGGTGAGTAATAAGGTGTTATAAATGATTGTGATAATGCTAGTTTTAAGATTTTATTTAGTAGGTTTGACATGACATATGCAAGAAATTATGGTATTAACTCATGAGGAGTACGTGTCATGGAAAGAGGGGTATGTGACCCTCAAATGTAAATAGTGAGTTGAGGCTAAGTTATTTGGTGAGAAGAGGCTTAAGATTTGTATATGAAATAGTATAGAGTTATATGAGGTTCTAAATTGTGAGTTGCTTTGAGTGACTAGTTAGTATTCTTTAGTTTATGCCTTTAAGCTAAGGGGGAGATGATAAGGTAATGAACCAAAATAAGTCTTGAGTTTTCAATAGTGATGAGTTGACCAAGATGATAGTAGGCGGAGTTGAGCGAGAGTAGATAAGGGAGAGTGAGTGCTTCCCGATTGTGATAGTTGTGTTGTACTTGTCTAGTCGAGGATAAATGTGTGGAAGAGGAGCGAGGTGAGACCTTGTGGGGCATGATAGATAGGTAAGAGTATGTTAGTATGTCTGTGGGTGAGAGCTCATACAATAATGGAGGTAGAAGTAGTAAGGTAAGCCCAAGAATTCTTAGATGCGAGTGAGGTAGTTAGAGTGATACGCTTGAGAGTATGATTGTCACTGTGAGAGTGATGGTAGTAGGCTAACGATTGCATTTGGGGGAAAGATTAGAGGTTCATGAAGGGTGTTATGAGGCTTGGAAAGAAGGGGAAGTTTGGACTTCGATATATTGACCTCATGAAATGGTGAAGAGGATCGGGAATATTGCTCATGAATTAGAGTTCGACGGTTGAGGATGTAGATGTTTGAATGATTCGGTTGGTGGAGTTCCGATATTCTATTCGTGCCTAATGATGAGAATGACGAAGGTCCCTACTCTTGACTTGAATTGATTTGGCCCTTCTTGAGTTGGAATAGTTGAAGGTCTAGAGTGCTTGATTGGCTGATTTGATTAAGTCTCTATTGTTACTAATTCCTCGAGTCCAGCTTTGCTTGACCTTCATTCGAGGATGAATGATCCCAAGGGGGAGATATTGTAACACCTCCCAAAAATTTTTGCTAAGATTTGAGTATTTCTTCACGTGAGTGTAGACTTGGACTGGAGGACTTGTAATTTTACTCATAAGTTAGGATAAATTCCTAAGTATTTGAAGTGTGTTAGATGTGTTTAGGGTTCATGAGGGATCTCTAACACCAAGTCGAGTCCAAAGAACTCCAATCGATTAAGTTTTCGGATGAGTTAGTATAAGGGTCAACTACAAACGACCATATCTACTAGAATATACAGAACTGGGTGGCCCACGACCTACCACATTAAAGGTATTTGAGTCTTCTTTCCAACGCCACCAAGAATGTAATTTTTGGAGTTCGAAATCAAAAGTTATGGCCATTTTCCTACGAACTAGCACAGCAGAGATTTTCAGGCCTGGGTTGCAATTGCTGGGAAAACTGGGCTTGGCGCTGCAGTGGCGCGACGCGCCACTATCGCACCAGAAATATGCCTCAGTAGTTTGGGCTCTGGCGCGGCGTGCCACTAAAGGGTGTGCAGGGTTTTTCAAGACAATTTCCAAAACCCAGAAAATATTGGCCTTGGCGCCGTAAGGGCGCGATGCGCCACTATCGCGCCAAGACTGTGCCTCAGTAGTTTGGTCCATGGTGCGGCGCGCCACTACGAGGTGTGCAGGTTTTAGGCGTAATCAGCCTGGAGCTGCAAGGGCGCGACACGCCACTATCGTGCCAGGTGCATTTTTAGCCTATTTTCAAAACTTTTGAGGAGGGGTAATTTGGGAACTTACCCAAATTATATATGTATCAGCCCTAACACATTTTGGGATCATTTTTAATCCCTCACTCTCTCTCTAAAAGCCCTAGAAACCTATCTCTCTCTCTCTTCTTCTTCTTCTTCTCCAACAAGAAGAGTTGCAAGAGCTTCAAGGTTTGAGTCCTCCATTGAAGACCCAACCACAAGGTTTTCTTCAAGTCTTCAATAAGGTATGTAAGGCTTACCTAAAATATGGATTGAGTTTTTCCATATGCCCATGATGTGTTGGATAGGAGTTGTGAAAGAGTTGAACCCTCTAAGAAGGTTTTTCTTGAAAGTTTTTCCTAAACTATAGAATGTTTTTAAGTACTATTAGTTGATTGATGTTTTAATGACTTGAGTTACGAAATAGTTATCTTTTATATTATTGATTTCAAATATACCTTTGTATATAGATTTATAGATGTTGACGATATTTTTGAGTTGAGTCTTATTGAGAGTATGGATTCATGTTTCATTCACATGAACCCAAGATGAGATTTCTTGTCATAAATGTTTTGAGGTTGAGATGGATAGTTGTGTGTAAGTATGTATTGATTGGAATGAATGGAATGAATTGGTTAGTTAAGAATGTCCCTTTGCTTCTATAAAATAAACATAGGACTAAAATAAGGATTTTGGAGTAGATGTTTGATGATTGATGTGATGATGATGCTTGACAATGATATGATGATAATGTTTGATGATGATGTAAATGATAATATATGATGATGATGTGATGATGATGTTTTGATGACGATGTGAGTGATGACGTGAATGATGCTTATTTAATATGTGTAGAATGATTGATGAAGAGGTATATTGATGAGGATGTTATGTGATGAAGTGGATTGGAGTCTAATGTGATTTTGTGGTATGTGATGTGCATAATTTAAGTTGATTGGAGTCTTAGGAATATTTTGAAAATAAATTATCTTTTGAGGAGGAGCTTTAAATAAATTATTTGTGAACCTTTTTGCATAAACCATTTACACGCTATTTTGAGTCTAAGGAATTATTAGTTTCATCTTTGATTTAGAAAGGAGTTTAAGTATGAGTTGAGTATGAGGAGCCTTTAAATGAGTTGAGTATTTTTACATTAAAGTATCTATTTTGAGTTTGAGTTGAGGGGTTGAAATTATGTTTTAACGTACATAATATTTTCTGCATTCATCGAGTTGAGATTGTACAAGTTTTAAAGAGAAGAGTTTGATGATTTGAGTTGAGTTTTGAAAAGAGTCCAATGAGACTCGCCATTATGACTAATTTGAGTTGAAATGAGAACAGAGTTGATGAGATGGTAATGTTCCACATGAAACTAGCCGTGAGGGCTTGTTTGAGATGATTGGAGGAGTTTTATGAGCATGGAGTCATGGGAGGAGTATTGAGCACCGAGGCGGGGGAGAGTAAAGTCCATACTCGAACCCCAGAAAACTACGCCGCCAATGTAGGTAGGGATCGAACCGTTAAAGTCTGATGCTTCCCATGGGATCGAATCGTTAAAGTCGGATGTTTCCCATTTTTATTGTCCTGAAATGATAGGACTTGACTAATTGATGTTATCCATGATTAGGGAGGCGTTCATGCCCTGGCAAGGTATGGACGGACGTGGCAACGACGTCTGATTGTTGTACTATCACTGGCTCATAAGTGATGGTTGTCGGATAAGAGAAACTCTCATTTAGGTCTTGATAGTGCTCCGAGTCAGTTGAGTTGAGTGGGTTATGAGTTGGTCCTGTCTAAACTATTTCTTGTTAGACTTAGGACACTTGAGTGAGTTGTTACATATTTATTGAGTTGAGTCCTTTGAGTTGAATTGTAAAATGTTGCATAATTTAATTTGCATATTTACTGAGTTGAGTCCTTTGAGCTAATTGTTTGAGTTGAATATTGAGTAGATTGTATATGGTCGGATTGGAATAGATGAATTGTGATTGGATTGAATAGAATGGTATGTGACTAGATTGGATTTGATTATTGAGTTGATTGTTGAGTTGAGTGTATATAATCGGAGTGTACATGATTGAAAGGGATCGAATTGTAAAATGATTTGGTTGAACTGTATTATACATAATTGGATTAGATTGTATGGTATATGATTGGTCTCTGTCTAAACTGTAGCCTTACTTTAGATTTACGATGCTTTATTTGAGTCCCTCTTATCTTTCTGATTTGAGATATGTGGACCGATGTTATTCTTCCTTGAGGTATGTTTCATTCTGCCATTTTACATACCAGTACATTTCACGTACTGACGTCCATTTGGACCTGCATCATTTCATGATGCAGAGATAGGTTTAAGAGATCGTCAATATGAGCATCATTGGGGATCTATTCGCACTCAGCGTATTGGTGAGTCCTCCCCTACATTTGGAGGACACCGTCTGTGTATTCTTGCATCGAGTTAGCCCTTTTTATTTTGATTTGAGGTAGCCATTAACATGTCATTGGCACCAATTAGATAGTAGTGATAGAGGCTTCATAGACTAGATAGTGATGAGTCGATTGAGTATTCCTATCCTTGAGTTATTCTTGTCAAACTATTTTTAAATGACAAATATTTTAGTTGATCTGTCGGCCCATGGCCTTTATTCTTTGAGTTGGATGGGTGATTTGAGTTGCCCGCTAAATTATTCTTTACTTTAAAACTTTCCGCTGAATGAATGAATGAACGGATGTGTGATCAGGCTATGCGGTTCGCTTGGGAGCCAGAAATAGTTTCTTAGTGCCAGTTACGTCTAGGGTACCCTCCCGGGGCATGACAATTTCACATCTCGATGTTGAAGAAGTGCTTAGGCGATCCTTCATTGGTAGTCCCCATTGATAGTATTGGAGTTAAGGATAGCTTGTCTTATGAAGAGGTTCCGATCCAAATTCTTGATCGTCAAGTTTGCAAATTGAGGACCAAGGAGATAGCCTCAGTTAAAGTATTGTGGAGAAATCAATTTGTTGAGAAAGACACATGGGAAGATCAGGAAGATATAAAAACTAAATATACGCATTTATTCATGCCTATCGATGAGAATGTTGAAGGTAATGTCCATTTTCTTGATTTGAATTGGTATGTCCACTATTGAGTTTGAATAATAATTTATTTTGAGCATTTGATTGGTTGAATGGTTGAGTCGTGATTGTTATTTCTACGTCGATTCCTTCCTTGTTTTACTCATCATTCGAGGATGAATAACCCTAAGGGGGGGATATTATAACACCTCGAAAATTTACATGCTAAGATTCAGACCATTCTTCGTATGCGTATAGGTATGAACTCAAAGATTTAAAATTTGTATATATGAGTTAGGATCAATTCTTAATTATTTAAAGTGTATTATATGTGATTTAGGGTCATAAGGGATCCCTAAAACCAAGCCAAGTCAAAAGAATTCGTCTCGGCTAAGTTTCTGAATGAGGTCGTATAAGGGCCAACTTCAAATGATCATATCGCATAAAATATAACTAATTGGGTGACCCATGATTTATCAAATTAAATTTCTTTGAGTCTTCTTTCCAACGCCACCAAGATTGCATTTTTTGGAGTTAGTAGTCAAAAGTTATGACCATTTTACTACAGACTATCACTGCAGGAATTTTAGGCCTGGACTATCACTGTACGAATTTCAGGCCTAGGGTTCCAGTGGCGCCCTAGCACCTGAAACTAGCCTCAGTATTTTGTCCCTTGGCACGACGCTCCACTATTGCATTGCAGGTTGTTTCCCCCATTTTTCCAGAATTTTGATGAAGGGCAACTTGGACATTTTCCCTAAACATATATACACGAACTTGGAACATTTTTAGGGTCAAATTTTGCACATTTTCACCTTCAAAGAACCCTAATCTTCACCCTCTTCTCTCTCAATTTATCTCCAACAAAATTTGCCCTAAACAAATTCAAAGATTCAAGCTTTTCATTGAAAATCTAACATCAAGGTTTCTTCAAAATCTACACTAAGGTATGTAAGGCTACTCAAAACATGGGTTGAATCCACCCATGTGCCGTACATCTTCTTTGAGATTGAATGTTCATAAGAATGGAGTTTCTTGATAGATTTATGTCTAAATGAGTCTTTTTTATCTATTAACTTAATTTTTGTTATGTTGATGTTGTTGAGTCAAGAAATTGATAAATGCTTCATGTTGATATGAGTTGTTAAACATATTTTTGTTAAAAACTTAAATATGTTGATTATTTTAAATTGTTGATTTAGAGTCTTAGAGTCTTAATAAGTCCCCAAAAGATTGGTGAAATGAACGAAGGAATGATTGGATAGGATTAAATGTTATCATAAATGCATATCTAAACTACTCTTGAAAGATATGATTGGTATTGATTGGATAGTATGATTGGTTGAGATGTTATTTGCGATAAAATTAATGAATTGACAAGGGTCCAAATGAGACTCGTCTATATGATTAGATTGAATTGATTGTACAGAGTTTTATGAGCATTGAGTCTTGGGAAGAGTATCGAGCACCGAATTGGGTAAGAGTAAGTAATATTTAAATCTAATAACTACGTCGCCAAACGTAGGAGGGGATTGGATCATTAAAGTCGGATGTTTCCTAAATTATTATCCTGATATGATAGGACTTGATTGGTTATGGATCCATGATTGGTTGATTCATTTGTACCCTAGCAAGGAATGAACGGACTGGCAATAATGTCGGCTTATTGTACTACCACTGGCTCATAAGTGATAGTTGTCGGATAAGAGAAACTCTCATATAGGTCTTGATAGTACTCTGAGTCAGATTGGGATGGATTGGGTTGAATTGTATGGGATTGGTCTTGTCTAAATCATATATTCTTGTTTAGACTCAGGACATCTTGATTGAGTTGTTCATTCTTCTGAGTTAAGATTGCGAGTTGATTTGATTCTACCTTTATGTTTGTTTCATTCGGCCATTTTATATACTCGTACATTCCACGTACTGATGCCATTTGGCCTGCATCATTTCATGATGCAGAGACAGGTACTAGAGATTATCAACCGGTGCACCGTTGAATATCTATTCACTTTCAGCTAGTTGCTGAGTCCTCCTTGTTTCCGAAGGATACCACAATTATCTTTTCAACTTTGAGTTTGTTTTCCTTTATTTTGATTTGTGGTAGCCATGAACCTGTCATTGGCACCTCTTGGATTGTTGATAAAGGCTTCATAGACTAGAGTATGGATGATGTTGAATTGTTCATTTTGACTAGTTTTATTCTTACTAGTTGTTGATTGGCTATGTGGTTGGCCCTTAGCCTTAATTATGAATAGTATTCTTATGATTTGAGTCTTCCGCTAATAGAATGTGACTGAATGGAAGTGTGATTGGACCAAGTGATTCGCTTGAAGGCCAGTAATGGTTTTCGAGTGCCGATCATGTCTAGGGTACTCTCCCGGGGCGTGACATCCAAATTGCCCTATCACGCATTTCACCTTTTAATGGAAAGTTTAAATTTGATTGATTGTACTTGGAATTGAAAGTGTTAACCTTATTTGGTTTTTTAGGACAAGTTTTCAAATTTTTATTCAGTCCACTTGTTCCATTTTTAGTTGAATTAGCTAAGAAAACTTTACCACAATACTTGCACCTTGCTTTATTAATTCCATCTTCTATGAGCTTATCATAATGCGGCCAAGCAATAGATCTTGATTCTATAGCTTTCCTCTTCACAGTCATTGACTGTTGTTCAACTTCCGATGTTGAATCAAGAGACTCAGTAAGAGCCAGAGGTGCGCCTCCACTGACATTGGTTGTTCGACTTGTTTCATCTTCTATCTAAACATAGAAGAGATTACAAATATTATAAGACCTAAATTGGAAGTGTAAAACAAAATAAAAAAATAACATATTTTGCTTACCTCCGATAGAAGAATTTGCTCTAAACCTATGTAACAATTCCACAAAAATATTAGAAAATAAGGAACAGATAAAGGGCGAGCAGATAAATAGAGATTTCACAGATGAATAACCTATTCTTCAACAACAATAGCCCCCTTTGCCGCTACTAAACAGTAAACACACTATCTCACAACAAAAGGTTGCCTAATATTCCCTTCCTTTCCCCTCTGTTGTCCCAGTGTTTTCAAAAGTGCTTGCTTCAGCGCTTTAAGCGAGAAGCAGAAGCAAAGTGCACATAGGACTTTTCTTTCATAAAGCATGACCATGGAGAAAAAAGTGTGCGTTTCTTAGAAAGGTGAGAAAAGCAAAAAGCATGCGCTTTAATGAGATCTTGGTCTTTAAAAAATAAATTGTAAAAACATACTTACGAGTTATGACAGCTGCAACCTGCGACTTCTATTCTGCTGCTCTTCGACTACTGGGACTTCTCTTTAAGGTAAGTAATGAGATCTTGGTCTTTAAAAAATAAATTGTAAAAACATACTTACGAGTTATGACAGCTGCGACCTGCGACTTCTATTCTGCTGCTCTTCGACTATTGGGACTTCTCTTTAAGGTAAGTTCTCTTCTCTAATTATTTTCTTCTTCTCTGATCCTCTTTTTAATTTTTTGTCTCCTCTTCTTCTTTTCTCTATTTCCTCTGTTGCTACAGTGCTACTCAATTGCACTATTGAGGATGTGAACTTATGATCTATGAAGGACTGAAGGGAGAGCACCAACCGCCGAGCAGAGAAATAGAGTTGTGATTGTGAAGGAGTGAAGCACTGAAGGTCTGAAGTTGTGAAGTGTGAAGGACTGAAGGTCTCAACTGATGAACTGAAGCTGTGAACTACTTTTGTGAAGGATTGAAGGTCTCAACTTAGGTTAGGGATTTCAGATTTGGGCTGGACAAAAATATTTTGACAATGGACCTTTTTTTTACTCTTTTAGGCCATACACTCCTTTATGCCCAACAAAATACAATGGGCTGCAGAATTGGACTATTGGTTATTTACTTATTTAATTTTGGTATTCGGGAAATACCGAATACCGAACAGTATAATTGTAAATACTGAATACCAAAACCGAAATACCAAAATATGAATTTTAGTACCAAATACCGAACCAAAATACTGAATTATCGAATACCAAAATACCAAAATAGCCAGTTCGGTTCGGTAATTCGGTATTTTATGCCTAGCCCTAGTGTAAGATAATTTGGACCTCCTTATAATTTATTTGACTGGATCTTCTTGAAGTATTTGATTGTCAATAAGAGTCCAACATATTTCTTGATATCTATGCCTCTTCAAGGGAATAGATTACCCTTTATAGATTAACTGGGGTCATGATGACACCTACTAACTCCTATCCGTAGGTAAGAGTAACTCTCAGCTCGGAGCCAACGATAACAAGCCTAAGGAGCGAAAGAATTAAAAGAAGAACAATAACACAATTTAAGACAAAACAACGAAAATAGGGAACATTATATATAAACAAAGCCTTCGAACTAGGACCAAAAATATAAGATACCCACCAAACACCTGATGGATACGTGCAAAGCTACTATAAGGACCTAGTATAAGACTGCACATATACAGAAAATAATGACTTCTTCAGAATGCAAAAGACTAGTCAAAACTATATAGAAGGAGATGAGTCAGCCACATATGCCAATAAGGCCTCTATATCCAAATACAGTTGTAGCAACACGAAATCAGCGGGGCAAGTAGAGGCTGGATCTGCATCAAGGAAAAAAAAGTTGAGTGCAGTATGCGTACCAAAATCATGGGTACTCATGACATGATATGACAATCGAGCTCGAGATTGTAATAACATAATAAAAGGCGAGTATCTAAATAGGTAATAATGCAATAACTAGGCAAGCATCGTAGTGAAGCAACTAAGGAAACAACATAAGAAGTACAACTAGTTAAACCTATCTAGACCCCCACAAGTCCAGAAGGCACACATAAGGCAAAGTAATGGTAAAACAAGCAAACAATAATCCAACTGAACCCCCATAACTTTGACGGGTACACTCAAAGGCTACACTACAAGGTACAATTCTGAAATGAACACCAACACACCAAATCTAATGTCTCTCAAAATCTTACGTCGGAATAACCAGTCCTTCCAAAATTCTTAGATCAAAAAACCTTATCAAAACTTAACACGTCCCAGAATCTTACATCAGAATGGATAGTCCTTCCTGGAATCTTACATTGAATAGCCTTAATATGATCTGACATATCCTAGGATCTTACATCGGATTGGCTAGTCCTTCCAGGTTTCTTACATCGAAAAGCCTTTATCAGAACCCAATAGTCCCTGAAATGATACTTCGAAGAGGCCAATATCACCATGAAATCTTACGTCGAAATAGACACACAAACAACTAACAACTCTTAGAATCTTATATCAGATCAACTGTGCAGATTCTTAAGTTATCCCAAAATCTTAAATTCAAATAGAAATCACGCTAACTAACCCCTCCCGAAATCTCACCTTAGGTCAACTATAATGTTATAAAGGGACAAGGTCCTGAATGAGTCTAAGTAGTCAACTCACCACAGCCAACCAACCTCACAAACAATCAAGGCTACTCAAAGGTCACAATCTAGCCTGAAGGGTCGTATCTAACCCTAATTTATTCTAGTTAAAACCCCGCGGGACTAAAAATAAAATTTAAAGCAACTCTATCCAAACTTAGGCTAAGATTCTACAATTTGAATGCTAAGGAAATTATAGCTAATACATATCTCACGAGAACGACCACCATATCAAACTACTCATGATTGACTTGATGATCACCCAAAATATCCAAAACAAGGCTAAAATGATACAATTAAGAAATCAACAAGGATTCATGCAAACTACCAACCCAACACTTAGCAAATTATCATGCTAAAATAATCACAAGGAAAGGTCAAATGATATAAAGTCGTAGCATTCCTCAAAACCAATCACTTGCGCTTCACAACCTCAAAACCGATCTTTTTCCCTTCAAGCAACTTCCAAATTGTTCCATGCTATTGAATATGATCATAACATCAATATGATCATTTTGAAACCCAGAACACAATAATTGAAAATGAGCTAAAAATTACGTGGGACCCATGCAAGGACTCCTAAAAATGACTCTACCAAAGGGTCCTAACCAGCTCGAGGAACTTGTACCCCAAAAATGAGCACAGTGTGAATTTAAACCAGTCCCAAAATAAATCATACACTTCACTTGAGAATTCACATTAAAGAATTTAAATAGAGGAATCGAATGGAACTTACGGGTTGTTAGCGTATCAGCGTCCAGAAGCACTTCCCCAACGATTCCCAATAATTACCATTGAAAATCCCTCAAAAATGAGTTCTCAATAGCATCTATGCATGAAAAATATAAGAGCTAATGAGACTGAAAGGGGATATAACCACAAGTTAAGCCGCAAAAGCGGTCAATTCTCCGCTTATGTGGCCATCACTAAAGCGATGCCAGGCCGCTAAAGCGGCTAGGCTACATGGTAAAAGGTCTCGCTAAATTGGCTTCCTGGGTGCTAAAATGCTCCCTGGCCGCTTAGGCGGTTACACCAACATTAGGCACCAGACAATTTTATCTAAGTCCCAATAGACTCTGATTGGGTGCTCAGGAATGGTTTGGAAATTTGTGCACATAAACAAACTATGTTACCCCACTAAAGTCTACATTTTGTACTCAATAGAGATGTTGAAACTTCCATCAGATGTTGTCTCCATAAAAAGAGGATCCCACACCCAAGACTCCATTTTAGCCATAAGGCACAAGGTTGGTAAAAATGAGTCGGAAGCCTCAGACCCAAATCAAAGGACCTTCTAGACCAAACTCAACGTTCTGGAGCTAACGAATCCATCAAACCTGTATTATTAGGTTGTTTACCTGAAGTTTTGACCGACGTTAACCGTTCAAACTTCATAAGCTCCAAAAACTTGCATAAAAATCATATGAATGACAAGGTGACCGAACTTTCAATCCCAACAAGTATAAATGACTTGGGGTCTCTAGAGGGAAGCTCTAAACGCCAAAAATACCACAAAATAGAAAAAAATGACCTAGAGGATCATTACAAGTAGCCTCCAAGAACCCTAATTGGAATTGAACACGTCTTCTAGAGTTTCAATCGAAATTAAAAACCTTTTATAGAGTCCCACAAAATTTCAATGTCTACAATACTACTAGGGAAATAATACAACTACAACAACTACTACATCTACTCTCAAGCAAGTTGAGATCGACTAGCTATATGAATCTTCACTCATCATGTTGTATGTCTATTTCAGTTCATCACATACCAATATATATAAATTAAAAATTGGAAGTACGAGAAGTTTAATTTTTCTACAAGATTAAATTTCACACTCCACAAAAAAAGTTTCTAAAAAACATGTTATTTGAAATGAATGTGCTAACATGACTAAAATATATTATTAACTACTCCCTTTATTTCGAAACGTTTGTCCGATTAATTTTAACTTGACACGAAGTTTAAGAAAGTAAAGAAATTTTTTGAATCTTATGTTCTTAAACTAAGGATATGTTGAATGTACCAAAATGTTCTTTAATTTTGTGGTTTTAAACATGTCATGTGAAATTTTTTTTAAAAAAAGACGATCTGTTTTGAACGAACTAAAAACAAATAAGATAAAAAAATTGAAGCCAAGGGAGTAATTGTTACTGTCTATATCACGTAAACAATCAAGACTTCATGAATAAATTATTTTTGAACATAAATTGGTAAATTATCAACATCTTACTTAATTAGATCTCCCTGAGATATTACTTACACTAGTTGTTGTTTTGCTATCAATTAGATAGATTTTCGAAATCTATTATTTCTGAAATCACATTCACTCAATTAGTTAATAACTAGATTAAAGTTACTTCATTTTTATACCTAACAAATCAACATAAATTTTTTAAAAATTAAAAATCAAAAAAAAGTTTTTTTTTTACTTCCTTTAGATAAAAGGGTATATGTTAGCCATTTTTATAATGATGGAAGTATATGTGAGCCTCTTTTATAATAGTGGGGGTATATGTGAGTCATTTGTGTAATAATAGAGGTGTATATGAGTCACTTTCATACCGAAGGTATATCAGCTCTAAATGATAAAAGCTATGTACTTTTAAAAGTTGAAGTATACCTGTAATTTATGGCAAACCGTTTAGGTACATATTTAAATAATACTATTATAAAACATTAAATACATACAATTTGTCATAAGTAATTTGATCCTTGAATCTTATATATATATATATATATATATATAAAAGAGGATCTTAGCTCGCCTACGTGTCACATTTCTGATCCAGTATTATTATTTATTTTTTTCACATTTTTGGTATTTAGATTTATATGATATAAAAGAAAAACTCGGCACAACACCACAAGTATTTTTTGCAATTTCATCTATCTCTTTTAACATGATATCTTTGCAGAGGCCATATCTCAATCCTGCTGGCAGCTCTATGACTCCTTCGCCATGATATAAAAGAAAAACCTGTAACGGCACAATACCTTCAAAAAACTCCTTCGCCGTCTTTTCCCTTTCCAGAGAAACCCTCACACTTTATCAACTTACAACGCCACTTCATCTTCTCCTTCTTCCCATTTTCATACCAGTTTTTCCCCATATACTCTACAATTTATTTTCTTATTTTCCTACCGTATTTTCCTGCTTGCAATTTTATTGATTTTTAAATTTGTTTCTCTTCCAGGTTTCTTCTTTTTTTGGGTTTTAAATGTAGAGTTTACTAATTGATAAAGGTTAAAATTGATGAAAAAAGTTACGCAAATTCTTTTCTTTCAATTTTATATGTTTTGTTCTCCTTTTTCAATTCTATATGTTGTGGTGTAGAATTATTTCATAACTAAATAGTATTTATCCTATAACTTGCTTTCAATACTTTGGTTTATGTTCTTTACCATAGGCATATTTAAGGACTAAAAATATTCTGAATTTATTAAAATAAAATTTGAATTGTATACTTCAGTGTTATGTTGTATGGATTCTTCATTTTAGATTCCTCATCTCTGTTATATTCTATTAAATATACTATTTTTCAGGCATTCGATACTCACCTATAAACATTCTTTAAGAATCCGAACAATATACATTGAGCCAGTGAAAATAGTTCAAATTCATGTATATGCAGTGAATCCACACCTTCCGCAGAAAATCGAGGCCTCTAGAATTTGTATGCTAATGATATTTTTCTTTGAATAATATAGTTGTAAATTTCAAGGTTCGTAGGTTAAACCTCTTACATTCAAATACCATCTTTTTTGTAGTTTCTGTGCTCTTTACCAGTATGAATTATGAAATGTAAACTATATTTTACTTTTGCGTGTTCTTCTTCTTTCTGGTAGAGATAGATGTATTAGTAGAGAACCTTTACTGTTAGAGAACTTAATTCGTAAGTTATGTGTTTCTTCATTCGTATGCATGCATTATGAAAGGTAAACTTTTTTTTTACTTTGGCGTGTTGTGTCAAGAGTAAGAAACTTAGAATATCGTAGCCGCTCATGCTTATTTTGTTTCTTTCTGGTAGTGATTGGTGTGTTGGTAGAGAACCTTTACTGCTAGAGAATTTTAAATTATCAAACATTAGAAGGAAATGAGAGCAGAATGGATGATAAGAATTCATAAAACTAATACAAATTATCTAGACAAATATAACGTCCTTTATTAGTTCTGTCTGAAAAGAGAAAGCACAAGGGGAGATTGTGATTACAAATGAGGAAGAAGGTTGACAATATTTTGACTCTATTCTTTATTCATTGGTTAATGCAAAACATTTTGGATGATCCGTAGGTTAAACACTCTTACTTCAACACCCCAAATTTTTTTTCGCCAAGACTCGAACTATTCTTCATATGCGTATAGACTCGAACTGAATGACTTCTAATTGTATACATAAGTTAAGATCAATTACTAAGTATTTTAAGAGTATTAGATGTGGTTTAGGGTCATAAGGGATCTTTAACATCTAGCCAAGTCCAAAGAATTTCTATTGGCTAAATTTTTGAATGAGTTTGTATAAGGATTAACTTTAAATGACCATATCTCCTAGAATATAATGAATTGGGTGGCCAATAGCCTATCAAATTAAAGGTCTTTGGGTTTTCTTTCCAATGCCACCAATATTGCATTTTTTGGAGTTCGGAGTAAAAAGTTATGCCCAGTTGACCAGACAGTTGCGCGACAAGTCCACGACGCGGACTTGGCCAGTTTTTCCAGATTTTCTTCACCAGAGAGGTGCGCGACAAGTCCTTGACGCGGATCTAGTGCGGACTTGGCCATTTTTTGCTTCAACTTCTGCAAGTTTTCATACTTTTTTGGAAAGGGCATTCCAGGCTTTTCTCTACCTATCCCAAGTATAACCCTAGTCGTTTTGAGACTGAAAATCAGTTCCCTCATAATATCCAAGGAGGTTTTCCTCTCCTTCACCTTAGGAGATTTGAGAGAAGAGACTAGAAAAGAGAAGAAGAGTTAGGATTCAAGATCTTCAAACCATGTTCTTGGTTTTTGGTGAGATAATCTTCATTCAAGGTATGTAAGGCTGCTCATTACATGGATTGAATTCACCCACATTCCCTACATCTTCTTTGAGTTGAATGTTCATAGGAATTGAGTTTTCTTGATAGATCCATGTCCTAATAAGTTTTTACATCTACTAACTTGATTTTGTTATGTTGATGTTGATGAGTTGAGAAATTGATAAGTGCTTTATGTCTTCATCCCCATGAACCTGAATTGATTCCTCTATTACAATATTCGTATACTATGGTTGGGTCTAAGAGTTGATTAGTATGAGTTATTATACATATTTTTATTATAAACTTAAATATTTTGAGTATCCTTAATTGTTGATTTGGAGTCTTGATGAGTCATGATTAAGCCCCAAAAGATTGGCTAAATGAATGGAGAAATGATTGGATATGATTAACTGTTGTCATAAATGCATACCACTTATATTGTTCTTGAGTTATCTATAATTTCTATTGAGTTTTTGTATATAAATTCATATGTGTTAATAATGTTCTTTAGTTGAGTTTTGTTGAAAGTATGGATTCATGTATTCATTCACATGAACCCAAGATGAGATTTCATTTTTGTCATAATTTGTCTTGAGGTTGAGATTGATGATTTTATGTATAAATAAAAATATTGCTTTCAAAGTGAGATGATGCATATTTTAATGAGTTTGATGAAATTGAACATATAGTTAAGTGAAGATTTTGGATCAAGATGTTTGATGATGATGTAAATGATGTCTATCTTAAAAAGGTAAAATGGTTGATGAAAAGGTAATGTTGTTGATGATGTCTTGAAATGGAGTGGATTGGAGTCTAATGTGACTACATGATATAATTTGCATAATTCAATTTAATTGGAGTCTTATGAGGATTTTGAGTATAAATGATTGTTTAGGAAGGAATTTTAAAAATGATTTGTGAACGTTTTGCATAAATTATTTATGCACTATTTTGAGCTTAAAAATAATTATTTTCATTTTTGATTTACAAAGAGTTTGAGCATGAGTTGAGTTTGAAAAGTTTCTTAATTATTATTTTGAGCATGAGTATTTTGAATATAAATGATTTGAGCATTTTTACATTAAAACGTCTATTTTGAGTTGAGTTGAGGAGTGAAAATTATGTTTTAAATACAATTAATATTTACTGCATGATTGAGTTGAAAGCATGTATTAAATGAAAACATTAATGATTGTTGACTTGGAGTCCTAATGAGTCATGAATGAGTCTTGAAAGGATTGTCTAATTGAATGAAGTGATGATTGAAATTGATTGAGTTTTGAAAGAAGGTCCAATGAGACCAGATTGATTGAGTTTTGAAAAGAGTCCAATGAGACTAAATGAGTTGATTTGAACTAAGTCCAAAAGAAACTAAATGAGTATTTTGAGTATTTTACTCACCTGATAGATATGAGCATATTGAGTCTTAGGAGGAGTATTGAGCATCGAATTGAGTATGCGTATAGTCCATACTAGAATCCCATGAACTACCTATCCAACATAGGAAGGGATTAGATCGTTAAAGTTGGATGTTTCCTTATTTCATTGTCCTGAAATGATAGGACTTGATTGATTGATGGATCCATGATTGATTGATTCGTTCATACCCTAGAAAAATATGGACAGACGTGGCAACAACGTCGGCTTGTTGTATATCACTGGCTCATATATGATGGTTGTCAGTTAGAGAAACTCTCAAATTGCGTGAATTATGCTTGATATGATTGGTTTGATTGGTATTGTAGATGATTGAGTCGATTTGTAAAATATTTCTAAATTCTAATTCACATGTCTATTGAGTTGAGTTCTTTGACTTTATTCATTGAGTTGAAGATATATGATTGGATTGGAGTTGATGGTATATGATTGGATTGGATTGGATGGTATGTGATTGAATTGAATCGAATTGTATATGATTAGATTGGATTGGATGGTATGTGATTGGATTGAATCGGATTGTATATGATTGGATTGGATGATATGTGATTGGATTGAATAGGATTGTATATGATTGGATTGGATCAGACTGTATATGATTGGATTGGATTGTATATGATTAGTCTCTGTCTAAACTGTATTCTTACTTTAGAATTATGACACCTTGATTGAGTCTCTCTTATCTTTCTGACATGAGATATTTGAACTAATATTATTCTATCTTGACGCATATTTTATTCTGTCATATTACATACTTAAACATTCCACGTACAAATGTCCATTTGTATTAGCATCATTTCATGATGCAAAGGCAGGTTTAAGAGATCATCAATAGATACACCATTGAGTATTTGTTCACACTCAGCTTATTGGTGAGTCATCCCCTACATTATGAGGATACCACATATGTTATTCTTGCATCGAGTTTAATTTTTTCATTCTAATTTAATATAGCCATGAACTTATCATTGGCACCAATTAAATAGTAGTAATAGAGGCTTCATAGACTAGATAATGATCAGTCGATTGAGTTTTTTATGTTTTTGAATTGTTCTTGTCAGACTATTTAACGACATAGACTAGAGTTTGATTTGTTGGCCCATGGTCTTTTTTCCTTGAGCTAGATTGTTGATTGGAATTGCCCACTTAATTACCTCTGTATTTTAAGTCTTCTGCTGATTGAATGAATGAACAGATGTATGATCAGGTCAAGTGGTTTGCTTGGAAGTTAGTAATGGTTTTTGATTGTCGGTCACATCTAGGGTACCCTCTCGGGGTGTGGCAAACTTGGTATCAGAGCACAGAGTTCAAGAGTTCTAGGGAGTCTATGAAGCCTTGTCTAGTAGAGGCTTGCTTATGGGTGTGTTGTTCACCACACTTATAATTGAGAGGCTATAGGACATTATGAATTATTTCACTTTTTTCATATTTTGTGTTCGTGTGATAAAGTTTAACTCTATGAAAGTTTCCTTCTAATTAGTGCGTTGCTCATATTCATTCGACTACCCCTCATACTCAAGATCCTTATTGATGAGTTACTTTAAGGTAAAGTCTTGAGAATGTGAAGAGACTGCATAAGGCTTGAGATGAGCCGATTAATGTGCTTAATTTTATTGATTTGAAAGAATGCACTCTCCGTCATATGGATCATGCATTGAGCCAGAGCAAGATGTATACCAGAATCTCATCTCTAAATCTTGATTTGAATGTTATCTTCGAGAGGGAAGTTGTGTATCTAAATGATAAGTATCATCATCCGATGGGATATAATATGAGGCATGGTGATCTATGATTCGTAGAATGATCCTAAAGTTAGAAAGAGGGAGTTAGAGGAGTAGAACTCAAATAGTGAGAATGGTTGTTGATTGAGGCCTATAACTAGAGTGCAGTATCTATAAGGTGAGTAATGAGGTATTATGAATGATTGTAATAATTGTGTTGTACTTGTCTAATTAAGGATAGAGGTGTGGAAGAGGAGCGAGATGAGACCCTATGATGTGTAATAGATAGGTAAGCGTATATTAGTATGTCTCTGGGTAAGAGATCATACAATAATAGAGGTGTGAGTGTTAAAGTAGGCCTGACAATTCTTAGATGTGGTTGAGGTGGTTAGAGTGATAGGCTTGAGTGTATGGTTGTCACTATGAGAGTGATGGTAGTAGGCTTTTGATGACTTTTGGGGGAATGATTAGATGTACGTGAAGGGTATTATGAGGGTTGGAAATAAGGGGAAGCTTGGGCACCGATATATTAGCCTTACGAAATTGTGAAGAGGATTAGGGATGCCATTCAAGAATTGGAGTAACCTTCTGAGTTAACCATCTTTTGTCCGGTGCTTCATGTCTAGATAATCAAATAAGTGCTTGGGAGATCCTTAGTTGGTAGTTCCCATTGAAAGTGCTAAAATCAAGGATAGTTGGTCCTATGAGGATGACATAAAGACCAAATATCCACTTCTATTCTTGCCATCAACGATGATGTTGAAAGTAACTTTCTATTCTTGATTCGAGTTGATGTATTCTTTCTTGAGTTCAATGGTTGATGATCTAGATGTTTGAATGATTCGAGTTTTGATGTTCTATTCGTGACTAATGATGAGAATGTTGAGGATAATATCCTTATTCTTGACTTGAACTGATTTGCCTATTTTTGAGTCAGAATAGTTGATTGTCTAGATTGCTTGATTTGGTTGATTTGATTAAGTCGCGGACTTGGTCAATTTCAGTTCAAATTTTACCGTAGAAGATTTTTGAAATTTTTTTGCACTATGATGGAACTAGTCTATGTCGCAGACCTGCTCCCTCACAGGCCAATTTTTCCTGCCCAGTGTTATTCTTAAGGAGGAGTATTCTGGTCTTTTTTTTCACCTTTCCTATACTTAACCCACGACTAATATAGGTCATTTTCGACCTTAAAAGAGTTTCTAAGCATTCCTAAGTCCCTTTATACGCAGTCTAACTAGAGACTTAGTGATAAGGTGTGGAGAAAAGACTAAGGTTCAGAAGATTCAAGCAATTTTTTGCAAGATTGATTGTTCTGTCTTCATTCCAGGTATGCATGTAAGGCTAAACTAAAGCATGAACTTTATTCTTCCATATGCTCCATGATTGTGATAGGTTGATTTGTGAATGAATTGAGTTCCCATGATTGTGTTTTTTGAGAATTTCCTTTAAAATTAACATATTTTACCTAATATTATGTACTTTATATTTTCTACGAACTTGTTTTTTGAACAAATAATTTAAACTAATTATTTCATAAACCCTAATAGTATTTTGACTAATATTGAATACATATGTCTAAGTATTGAGTCTAGAACTTGAACTTGTGAATGCATGACTGTGATTGAGATGTGAGCATGATGATAGTCTTAATGAAACTTGACAGTCCTTGACATCTTCATAATTGAACCCAATTGAATGGTCTCAACTGAATGTTTTCATGAATTATTGTCCCAACTACTCTTAAATGAATGATTGAGAATGATTGGAAGATTGATTGATTGAGAGGGTTGATTGGATAGAATTGATAAGCTGATGAGAGTCCATGTGAGATTCATCGATTGGTTGATTGGAATTGATTGTCTTATGAACATTGATTCTTGTAAGGAGTATCGAGCACCGAATTAGATAAGAGTAAGTAATAACTCGAACTCAATAACTACGTTGCCAAACATAGGAGATGATTGAACCATTAAACTCGGTTGTTTCCCTATTTTATTGTCCTGAAAAGATAGGACTTGATTGATTGTTGGATTCTTGATTGGTATATTAGCAAGGTATTATATGGTTATGGAAACAACAATGAGCTTGTTGTATGATCACTGGATCATAAGTGATCGTTGTCGGATAAAAGAAACTCTCATATAGGTCTTGATAGTACTCTGATTTGATTGGATTATATATGATTGGTATCTGCATAAACCTTACTCTTGCTTTAGACTTATGACATCCTGATTGAGTTTCTTACTTATGATTGAGTTACTTAAGTTTATGTTATTTTATCGTATGTATGTTTCATTCTTCCATATTACATACTCGTACATTCTACGTACTAACGTCCATTTGGACCTGTATCGTTTAATGATGTAAAGACAAGTTTTAGAGATCATCAATAGACTCATTATTGAGGATCTATTCACACTCAGCTTATTGGTGAGTCCTCCCCTACATTCGGAGGATACCACTTACGTTATTCTTGCTTTGAGCATAGTCTTTTCATTTTGATTTGAGGTAGCCATGAAACTATCATTGGCACCATTTAGACAGTAGTGATAGAGACTTCATAGACTAGATAGTGATGGGTTAATTGAGTATTTTATTCCTTGAATTATTCTTGTCAAACTATTCTCATGACATAGATAGGAATTTGATTTATTGGCCTATAACCTTTTTTCCTTGAGTTAGATTATTGATTGGAATTGCTCACCTAATTGTCTCTTTATTTTAAGTCTTCAGCTGTTTGGATGAATGAACCGATGTGTTATCAGGCCAAATGGTTTGCTTGGGAGCCAATACTGGTTTTTGAGTATCGGCCACGTCTAGGATACCTTTCCGAGGCATGACAAACTTGGTATTAGATCTTATGGTAGTCTTAGGGAGTCTATGAAGCCGTGTCTAGTAGAATTTTGCTTATGGATGTGTTGTGCACCATACTTATAACCAAGAGGCTATAGGACATTATGATTTGTTTCACTTTTTCATATCCTGATTTTGTGCGATAGACTTTAAAACTCTAAGATATCTCTTCTAATTCATTTGTTCGCATGTTGGTTTCAAATCATGCCTCTAAGAATAGCCGCCGGACCAATTATGGATAGAAGATGCCTTACCAGATAGAACATTGATCAGCCTGAGCAGCAAGTGCCTGAGGGACAAGGAGGACCTGTGCTTGTAGCGTAACCCTCACAGGCTAATATCACTAATGTTGAGCTCTGCTAGGCCATTCGGACCTTGGAATAGGAAGATACAATCCCAATGGCTAGGAAAGGAGTAGGTAGACAGGATGCTCCGAACACATCTAGGGTCCGTGATTTGCTGAGAATGAACCCGCCTAAGTTCATAGGTTCTGCACCCAAGGAGGACCCAAAGAACTACATTGAGGACCTGCAGAAAGTGTTTCAGGTGATGCATATAGCTGATATTGATAGAATTGAGTTGGCTTCCTATCAGCTCAAGGGTGTGTCCAAACTATGGTTTGATCAGTGGAGAAATAATAGAGCAGAAGGTGCATCAGTGCTGACTTGGGCAATATTCAAAGAAGCTTTCTTGGGCAATTTCTTCTCGAGAGAGCTGAGAAAGGCTAAGGTAAGAGAGATCTTGAATTTGAAATATGGCTCTATGATGTGCATGAGTAAAGTCTCAAATTCACACAACTATCCCATTATGTTCCAGAGATGGTTGCTAATATGAGGAGTAGGATGAGTTTGTATGTGGATGGAGTAGGGCGTTCGACAAACAAAGAGGGAAGGGGAGTAATGCTGATTGGAGACATGGATATTGGTAGGTTGATGACTTATGTACAACAGACAGAGGAGGAGAAGATGCAGACAAGAAGGAGTTTATGAGCAAGAGGGTTAAGATATCCAACATGAGGTTGGTAAGAAAGGTAATGAAAATGGGAGCCATTTTCAGACAAGGCCATCTAGGCCATCTCCATCATCTGCTAGTGTGCCTACACCTAGGATCAGAAATGAATAGGGCCCCCAAAATTTCAGAGCCCAAGGTTCCCAGTCACAAGTTAGTGTGGCTCAAGGTTCTAGAGGTAAGCCGCCATGTGGAAAGTGTGGCAAACTTCACATGGGAGAATGCCGTGAGGGAGGGGATATATGCTATAAATGTGGCCAAGTAGGTCACTTTCAGAGAGACTATCCGAGGTTGGCAAGCATAGCCTAATCTCCTACACTAGTACCACCAGTTCGAAGCAGTCAGAGGGGTGCTACCTCTAGCATAAGTGGGGGTACAAACTGTTTATATGCCATGGGTAGTCACCAATATCAGGAGAACTCTCCAGATGTTGTGACGGGTATGATTCAAGTCTTTACTTTTGATTGTTATATTTTGATGGATACGGGTGCCACCTTATCCTTTGTATATCCTTATATGGCTAGTAGATTCGATAAAATCCCTAAGTGTCTTCTTGAGCCTTTCAGTGTTTCTACTCCCGTTGGTGAGTTTATCTTAGCTAAGAGGGTCTATAGAGATTGTATTGTGTTTATCTATCACAGGGATACCATGGATGACTTACTTGAGTTGGACATGGTTGATTTTGATGTGATTCTTGGCATAGACTTGCTTTATGCCTTTTATGCCTCTGTTGATTGTAGGACTCAGATTGTTAAGTTCAAATTTTTGAATAAGCCTGTCTTAGATAAGAAGGGTAGTCCTGTTGGGCCTAAGGGTAAATTTATTTTCTACCTTAGAGCCAAAAAATTAATCTCGAAAGGGTGTATTTATCACATTGTACGAGTGAAAGATGATAGTGTTGAGTCTCCTACTCTTGATTCTATTTTGATTGTGAATGAGTTTCCTGAGAATTTTCCCGAATTCCCTCCAGATAGGGAGATCGACTTTAGGATGGATGTTCTTCTCGATACTCAGCCTGTCTTTATTCTGTCTTATACAATGACTCCTGCTGAGTTGAAAGAATTGAAAGGGCAATTGAAAGATTGAGCCAAAATCTTAAACTTGTGAATGCATGATTATGATTGGAATGTGAGCATGCTGATAGTCTTGATGAAACTTGATAGTCCTTTACATCTTCATAATTGAACCCAATTGAATGGTCTCAATTGAATGTTTTCATAATTAAATGATTATAACAACTACTCTTAAATGAATGATTGGAAGATTGATTGATTGAGAGGGTTGATTGGATAGAATGGATGAACTGATGAGAGTCCATATGAGACTCATCGATTGGTTGATTAGAATTGATTGTCTTATGAGCATTGAGTTTTGAGAGGAGTATCGAGCACCAAATTGGGTAAGAGTAAGTAATAACTCGACCTCAATAACTACGTCGCCAAGCGTAGGAGAGGATTGAACTATTAAAGTCGGATGTTTCTCTATTTTATTGTCCAAAAAGATAGGACTTGATTGACTGTTATATCCATGATTGGTAGATTCGTCCTTAACACTGCAAGGTATTGGACGGTTTTGGCAACAACAACAAGCTTGTTGTACGATCATTGGCTCATAAGTGATTGTTCTCGGATAAGAGAAACTCTCATATAGGTCTTGATAGTACTCTGATTGGATTGTATATGATTGATCTCTTTGGGTAAGAGTAAGTAATAATTTGACCTCAATAACTACGTCGCCAAGCATAGGAGAGGATTGAACCGTTGAAGTCGGATGTTTTCCTATTCTATTATCCAAAAAAGATAGGACTTGATTGATTGTTGGATCCATGATTGGTAGATTCGTCCTTTACTCTGCAAGGTATTGGACGATTGTGGCAACAACAACAAGCTTGTTGTACGATCACTGGCTCATAAGTGATTGTTGTCGGATAAGAGAAACTCCATATAGGTCTTGATAGTACTCTGATTGAATTGTATATGATTGATCTCTTTCTAAACCTTACTCTTGCTTTAGATTTATGACATCCTGATTGAGTTCCTTACTTGTGATTGAGTTACTTAAGTTGATGTTATTCTACCTTATGCATGTTTCATTCTGCCATATTACATATTCGTACATTCTACGTACTGACGTCCATTTGGACCTACATCATTTAATAATACAGAGACAAGTTTTAGAGATCATCAATAGGCGCACCGTTGAGGATCTGTTCACACACAGCTTATTGGTGAGTCCTCCCCTATATTCAGAGGATACCACTTATGTTATTCTTGCTTTAAGCTTAGTCTTTTCATTCTAATTTGAGGTACCATGAATCTGGCATTGGCACCATTTAGATATTAGTGATAGAGACTTCATAGAATAGATAGTGATGGATTATTTGAGTATTTTTATTCCTTGAATTGTTCTTGTCAGACTATTCTCATGACATAGATAGGTGTTTGATTTATTGGCCTATGACCTTTCTTCCTTGAGTTAGATTGTTGATTAAGATTGCCCATCTAATTGTCACTTTATTTTAAGTCTTCCGCTGATTGAATGAATGAATGGATGTGTGATCAGACCAAGTGGCTCTCTTGGGAGCCAATATTGATTTCAGAGTACCGGGCACGTCTAGGGTACCCTATCGGGGTGTGGCACTCACGGGAAGGCAGGTAATTGGACCATAAACTAATAGGAGTGGTGTTGTTTGCCCTTATATTAATCCATAATATTTACTTGAACTAATACACCTCGAATTCAATATAATCCGAATCATATTATGAATTTATATACAATAAGTTTTAAATAATTACAGTCATATATGACTAAAACCCATACATACATGAAAAAAAATGGTTCTAAATGAGTTGGTAGTATTTGTTGTTGTTTTTGACAAATTGATGATTGAATTTTGATCTAAAAGATGTATGGAACTTAGGTTTCAAATTTAAGCTTATTTGATATAGATTTGAGTGTTAGATTATTGAAATTCAAAAAATATTATTTTTTAAAAAATAAATTCCAACACGCATGTCTGGAATTTAAAATAATTTTTACATGCTAATCAAATGTAATTTTTCAACCTCAGAGCGGATAAACTTGTAGAAAAAAATACAAACCGGACATAAGTTTGATGGCGATCCTAAAAGTGGATATTTTTGTACTTCACATGAGATGAGCTATAGCTAGTTAAAGGTGGTCATCATTGAATATCTTTGATCAAAATACTATATGTTGTTATTTTGTATTAAATCAAGCTTATATTATTATATTTTTTAATTTCAGTTTATGTGTTTTGATTTAATTGGGCACAAGAATCAACTTAAAAATTTAAAGGTAAAAAAAATGAGCTTTCAAAGTAATTCATGCATAAAAAATCTTTTTAATTATTGCCATAACAATTCCTTCATTATTATTTATATCATCGACAATCTCGACAGATAATTTTCATATAACTAATATATGAACCTGATGCCCCCTAAAGGTACACTAAAATCTTGTGAATTATGTGGTTAGCAATTCTAAACAATCTTGCAGTTCTAATTCCTAGGTTCAAATTATTTCTTCATTTAAAAAATAAAAAATAATACCACCCTAGGGAAGATTTTACCTTACTATCTAATCCTGTTGTATGTATCGGGATGAGTTGGCTGCCCTTAGTAGGATGGTCGGCTTATCACCATAGGATTGGAGGTTAGGTTTATGTCCCCCTCCGTGTATTTTTCTGTTTTTATGTATAATACAGCTTGGGGGTGAGCGGCTCAACCCCTGGCCGCGCACGAGAGGTGGGAGCCTCGTGTAGGGTCTGTTCCCTTAAAAAAAAAATCTAATCCTGTTGAGAGACATAGCATGCTGATCATTTATGTTAAAATACTTGGTAATTGATGATGTAGATTGTAACACCTCAGAAGTTTTTAAGTACAGATCAGGTCTTGAACAGTTCAAAAACACTGAAGTCTACAGAATTTGGGTTTTACGAATTCCATCTATGGGTAGTAAATGGAAATACAAGCCATAGATAGGGATCCGTAGATGAGACTTCAGAAATAGAAAATTTGGTCTGAGATTTATGAGTTAGGTTTATGACTTGTAGAAACAAATATTAGAAACTCATATTCTTACCCTGATTTCGACAGACATGGATATACAGTCCATAGATGGAACTATAGATCGAATATGACTCTCGTAGATGCCTTCCGACAATTTTCATTCAGGGTTGTTTTTGTCTTTTCCCTCTCATTTAATTCATATACTATGTCGTTTTAGACTATTTTAGGTGGGATTAAGGGATTCTTATCGATCTAAACTCTCTCTTACGCACAATCCCCAGAATCATATTATTCTCTTTAGTATCTTCTCAAGCAAGAACTAGGATTCTAAAGCTTCAAGTCTCCATTCAAAATATTCAAGCTAAGATTTTCATTCCAGGTATGTGAGATTTCATCAATGGGTATCTTCTTACCCATTGAGTCCCACGAAAAACCTCAGTTCTTCAATTTATGGTTTCTATAAAACCTAGGGTTCTATGATTTGCATGGATTTTCAATGTCCATTAGTTCTTCTTCGTGAATAGCCTTTACTTGCATGTTTTACTTATAATTTCATGTTTTAAATGGTATTTCTATGAACCCTTAGTATACAAGTATTTTCATGTCTCAAAATTATGTTATTTTAGATACATGTTTCAGATTGTAAGGTTTAATGATTTTAGATACTTTCAGATAAAGTGTCTTTCATATATTATCAGCATTTATTAGTTCAGTTTTATCAGATTGTTACTATCTTCAATCAATTGCATGTTTCCATGGGAATTTTACTTAGCATCGAGCGGATTTAAGGATGAAGTCTCCCAAGTCAACGCCCGTAAGACCATTAGTAGCAGTCCTCCATCCACAAAGAGGGCTGTTTATCTCTGCATGATCAGCCTGTTCTTAAAAGAAGATAGATGTGATTTCTTCTATTGATATTTTATGAAGTAATACTATGAAAGAATGAAAAAGGAAACAAAATTGTTAATCAAAATGTTATTTCTATTCCTTTATTTTCATTGTAATCAAACTACTTCAAGAATGTTGTATATTACATTATTCAGTAATTTTATGCGGCACCTTTACACGTATTAACATTCTTAAATGATTTTCTAAACCAATGCCTAACACTGAAGAATTGACTAGTGCTATATCGCCTCCAACTGCAACAAGAGTGTAGTTGAGCGTTTTATCTTTAAAAGGATATAAAACAGGCAAAGATAAGATTACAAAGATAAGTGAAACTGATAACATATGTTTTCAGATTTTTATTCAGTACTATAGAGGCTCTGACTAATTAGCCTAGTGGGTGTCTATAGCTTCAGTCACAGGTTTTAGAAATTCAATTACAAACTCAAGAAATTTCAACATTATTAACTATGACTGAATTTCTATTTAAATTCAAATATCTCAGTTAGTTTATCTATTAATTATGAGGTTTAGGGTTCGCTCGATAAATATTTAGAGTCGGGTGTCAATCAAGTTGCACCCTACAATGGAGGGAACAAATAGAGAATAAAATAAGAAAAATTTAAGACAATCACTTTGAAACATTAGTTTCTCATACTTATTCACAATTAGGGTAATGCGTATTCATTGTTACTTCTATTTGTGTGATATCTTAACTACTATTATATCTGCTAGGATGGTTTGGCTATCAATTTTCTGTGCAGGTTGTAGTATTTTGAGAGAATTGGATGGTGTGTCAAGGTTCAGGGTGTTCGACACCATTTTGTTTAGGGTTAGCTAGGAATGCTTGTTGAGTATCCGTTGTTATTTTGGTACTCACCCCCCTTGATTTTCTACACTTGTGTAGGTCGCAAGACCGATACGTCCTAATCTCTTCCCCACATCAGTGTCTGGGGCTTGCACAATGGAGTACGTGAGGAAGCTGCTAGTTGCTTCAGCAGACATCACTTACCCTTACTTTATGTTCTTAATCTATTCTAGATATGGAGACATTGAACTTATATTTTTCTTTGAATCTGTATTATTATCTAGTGCTTGTACATGTGACATCAGGTTTCGGAGTAGGCTTTATATATTTATTATGGTTTTATGTAGCGTTTTCTTAGTTCTTTACTTTCTCTTATTTTTTTCTGCATTTACCCTTGTTGAGGGTTGTTTAGGCTTACCTGTCTAGGTGGGATAAAATAGATGTCATCACAGTCGATTTTTGAATCGTGACATTTCCCATTTTTGGTATTGAAGTTTGTGAACACAAAATCATCACTACCTCTTTCACTTGCGACTGTTGGAATCACCTCATAAGAAAGCAACCAACAATTAATAACTTGCAAATGAGTGAAGGCAGAGTAATGTGAATTTCTATGTTGCTTGAATTCCTCCAAAAGTAAAACTTTTTCAAAGAATCAGATAGGAATATAACAGTAGTTTGAAGGATTCGAGCAACATAGATAAATTGTGAGGTTCATATAGAGAGTCTTTCTTCAATTATATACTTAAAATATTGCATGCACCACCTACTTGTTAGAATAATGAAAACCATAAAATATATAGGAATACTATCTAATATAACATGTATTAGAAGAAACCATAGAGAGATATAACTATATATTTAGAGTACTCAATGTTTCAAACTTCAACTTTTTCTTCTTTTTTCCTTTTTAAAAAATTATAAGTAAAGGTGCAGCTAGAACTACAACTGCTGAACGTTGTCAGTTGAATTCTATATCTAAAAGATTATACGGTGTATATAGGTCAAATAGTGTTACTAGTTTATAGACAATATATATTCTATCAGAAATAACATTTGTATCTCTAAGATAGTGATAAAATCTACGTATAATATATCCTTCAACCCTACTTTGTGGGATTATACTGATTTTGTTATTGTAATTTATATACATATATTAAACCGTGAGCACTCCAAGTAAAACTTATGACTTTGCCACTAGCAATAAGGATATACAACTAGGTAAACAATACAACCACTACTACTATTATTAAATCTAATCTCAAGTAATTTGAGATCGGCTATATAAAATGATCATGTTGTTTGTTTTATTTAAGTTAATCAGATACCAATATAAGATAGAATAAAAATTAGAAGTACTAGAAGTTCTCTACTTTTTCTACTAGCATATATAAATCTCACACGGGCCAAAAAAGTTTCTAAAATACTATGTTATTTGAAGTGAACTTGCTAACATGACTTAAAAGATATTATTGACTACTCCACATGTTTCAATTTATTCGTTTGGTTTAATTTGACATGGAGTTTAAGAAAATAAATAAGACTATTGAATCTTGTGGTCTTAAACTAAACATAGACAGAATGTACAAAATGCTCTTTAATCGTCTAGTCTTTAGCATGCCACGTACAAAGTTAGAATTAAAGAATTGCCAAAAAAAAGAGACATTCTTTTTTGAATGGACTAAAAAGAAGTAAAATAAACAAAGGCGGCGAAATGGTCTGATGGACCCTCGTACTTGTATGAGTTTGTATTCTGAACCCTTCTACTTAACCCTTAGATTCATTGAAATATAATATTTTAAACTCCTTTCTCATCCCATGTGTGTGCATGTAGTACACTCATTTTACACATGAAATTCCATGTCATTTTTAATGACATATCATAATAATTATTATTTTTAATGACACATCAGAAATTAAATATTAAAAAATAAACAAAAAAATATGCAATTTTCTCTCTCATTGTACCTCATTTTCCCATTCCCCACTTCATCTTCCTCGTTCCCACCCAACACCCCTCATCCAAAAATAAAAAACCACCTGCTACCTCAATTATTTTCATCTTCTTCACACCCAAAAACTTTCTGAATCACAAAAAGTTGTTAGTCATTGTAATGTGATAAATTGTAATTAGCCTTTACACATGCTATAAAGGAGGATTCTATTTATTTTGATTTGGTAAAATGAGATCAAGAAAACTTCAAGTTGGGGAAAATATGTTATGAGTAAATACAAGCAATAGATCTTGAAAAAGTAAGTTTAAAAAATGGTGAACGGATATATTATCTAGCAAAAGCTTTTTTTTTTTTTATAGTCATGGTGATGGGTGTCTGTCAAAGAAGATGTCACGCTCCGGGAGGGTACCCTACACGTGGACGGCACTCGAAGACCATTTCTGGTCCCCAAGCGAACCACTTGGTCCAATCACACATCCATTCAATATCAATCAATCAGTGGAAAATTTGAAATAAAGAAATAATTTAGTGGAAAATCCAAATCAATGATCTAACTCAAGGAAGAAAGGTCATGGGCCAACAAATCAAACTCCACTCTTTGTCATTAAAAATAGTTTGACAAGAATAATTCAAGAAAAGAAAATACTCAATCGACCCATCACTATCTAGTCTATGAAGCCTCTATCACTACTACCTAATTGGTGCCAATGACATATTCATGGCTACCTCAAATCAAAATAAAAAGGGCTAACTCGACACAAGAATAACATAAGCGGTGTCCTCCGAATGTAGGGGAGGACTCACCAATACACTGAGTGTGTATAGATCCTCAATGGTGCTCCTATTGACGATCTCTTAAACCTATCTCTGCATCATGAAATGATGCAGGTCCAAATGGACGTCAGTACATAGAATGTACGAGTATGTAATATGGCAGAATGAAACATACCTCAAGGTAGAATAATACCGGTTCAAATATCTCAAATCATGAGATACGAGAGACTCAATCAAAGTGTCGTAAGTCTAAAGTAAGAATGCATTTTTAGACAAAGACCAATCATATACTATACAATCCAATCCAATCACATATCATCTAATCACATTAGACCCCAATCCACTTCATCACACAACATCCACATCCACATAACCTCTTCATCAATCATTCTACATATATTAAATAACCACCATTCACACCATTATTCACACCATCATCAAACATCATCATTCACATCATTATCAAACACCTCACTCCAAATTTTTTATTTAATTCTATACTCCATTCATAGAAACAAAAATGACATTCTAGCTCTATCACAGTTTTCATTTCTTTTTATGCCATTCACATTCATAACTATCCCAATTCATTCTTTTCATTCCAATCCATACATATACACAAAAACCATCAATCTCAATCTCAAGACAATTATGACAAAAGAAATCTCATCTTGGGTTCATGTGAATGAATACATGAATCCATACTCTCAACAATACTCAACTCAAGAACACTATCAATACATATGAATTTATATACAAAAAATTATTTGTAGTCAATAATATGAAAGATAACTAATCAAGAATTTAAGTCATGAAAATCGCCAATCAATTTCTAGTACATAAAAATATTCTAGAGTTTAGGATAATTTCAAGAAAATTTTTCATAAAAGGTTCAAATATTTCACAACTTCTACCTAACACATCTATGGGCATATATTTCACGCCCCGGGAGGGTACCCTAGGTGTGGCCGGCACTCGAAAGCCATTTCTGGCCTTCAAGCGAACCACCTGGTCCAGTCACACTTTCATTCATTCACATTCTATCGGCGGAAGACTCAATCATAGGAATACTATCCATAATATAGGGCCAAAGGCCAAATAATTATCAAATCAGTAATCAGCTAGAATGAAACTAGTCAAAATGAATAAGTTATCATTCCCACACTCTAGTCTATGGAACCTCTATTAATAATCTAGGAGGTGCCAATGATAAGACCATGGCTACCAACAATCAAAATAAAAGAGACAAAACAATGCTATGAAGATAATCTCAGCATCCTCCGGAGACTAGGAGGACTCACCAACCAGCAGGAAGTGGGGAGATCTTCAACGGTGCATCGGTTGATGATCTCTAATACCTGTCTCTGCATCATAAAATGATGCAGGCCAAATGACGTCAGTACATGGAATGTACGAGTATGTAAAATGGCCGAATGAAACAAACGTCAAGGAAGAATCAAATCAACTCGAAATCTCAACTCAAGAGAAATAATAACTCAATCAAGTGTCCTAAGTCTAAACAAGAATATGGTTTAGATAGGACCAATCACATACCATTCAACTCAATCCGACTCAGAGTACTATCAAGACCTATATGAGAGTTTCTCTTATCCGACAACCACCACTTATGAGCTAGTGATAGTACAACAAACCGATGTTGTTGCCACGTCCATTCATACTTTGCCAGGGTATGAACAAATCAACCAATCATGGATCCCATTGATCAGCCAAGTCCTATCATTTCAGGACAATAAAATGGGAAATATCCGACTTTAACGGTTCGATCCCATGGGAAGCATCCGACTTTAATGGTTCAATCCCTTCCTATGTTGGCAGCGTAGTTCATGGGGTTCGAGTATGGACTATACTCTTACCCATCTCAGTGCTTGATACTCCTCCCAAGACTCAATGCTCATAAAACTCTATCCAATCAACTCAATCAAATCATATCGACAAGTCTCATTTACAACCTTGTCAACTCGTCAACTCTATCACAATCAAATCTCTCCTAATCATACTATCCGATCAATCCCAATCACATCTTTCAAGAGTAGATTAAATATGCATTTAACAACATACAAACCTATCCAATCGTTCCTCTATTCATTTAACAAATCTTTTGGGACTCAACACAACTCCAAAGTTTTAAATAAACAATTTAAGATAAGCAACATATTTAAGAAAATTAACATTTTTTTATCATAATCAACATAGTTATGAAATTAATGATACTGTGACACCCCAGAAATATTTTTGCAAAGACTCGAACATTTCTTCACGTTTGGGTAGACTCAGACCGGAGGACTTGTAATTCTACACATGAGTTAGGATTAAGTCCTAAGTATTTGAAGTGTGTTAGATGTGTTTAGGGGTCATAAGGAATCTCTAACACCAAGTCGAGTCCAAAGAACTCCAATCGATTAAGTTTTCAGACGAGTTAGTATAAGTGTCAACTTCAAATGACCATATACCCTAGGATATAAAGAACTGGGTAGCCCACGACATACCAAATTAAAGGTATTTGAGTCTTCTTTCCAACGCCACCAATATTGCAATATTTAGAGTTCGAAGTCAAAAGTTATGGCCATTTTACTACAGACTAGTACTGCAGGAATTTCAGGCCTGGGCAAAATTTAGGCTTGGCGCTCCAGTGGCGCCCCATACCACTATAGCGCCAGAAAATAGCCTCAGTAGTTTGGGGCTTGTAGCGATGCACCATTATTAGATGTGCAGGGATTTAAGCCTATTTTGGCTTGGCGCTGCAGTGGCGCGACGCGCCACTATAGCGCCAACAAGGTTTTTGCCCAATTTTTCAGATTTTTGAAGAGGGGCAACTTGGACTTTACCCTATCCTTGAATGTTTTGGGACCATTTTTCAGTCCTCCCTCTCTCTAAAAAGCCCTAAAATTTTCCCTCTCTTCTTCTTCTTCTTCTCCAAATCCTTCTCCAACAAAGATTGCCTTCAAGAGCTTCAAGAATTCAAGCCTTCCATTGAAGACCTAACATCAAGGTTTCTTCAAAGTATTCAAACAAGGTATGTAAGGCTAACCTAAAATATGGATTGAGTTCTTTCATATGACCATAGATGTGTTGGTTAGGAGTTGTGAAAGAGTTGTACCTTTTAGAAAGGTTTTCTTGAAAGTTTTCCCTAAACTATGGAATGTTTTTAGATACAAATGGTTGATTGATGATTTTAATAACTTGAGTTACTAAATAGTTATTTTTCATATTATTAACTACAAATGTATCTTTGTTTATAGATTTATAGGTATTGACGATATTCTTGAGTTGAGTTTTATTGAGAGTAAGGTTTGCGTATATTCTACCCTCCCCAGACCCCATGTTGTGGGATTTCACTGGGTTGTTGTTGTTGTTGTTGTTATAGTTTTATTGAGAGTATGGGTTCATGGTTCATTCACATGAACCCAAGATGAGATTTCTTGTCATAAATATCTTGAGGTTGAGATGGATAGTTGTGTGTATATATGTATTGATTGGAATGAAAAGAATGAATTGGTTAGTTAAGAATGTCCCTTTGCTTCTATAAAATGAACATAGGACAAAAATAAGGATTTTGGAGTAGATGTTTGATGATTGATGTGATGATGATACTTGACAATGATGTGATGATAATGTTTGATGATGATGTAAATGATAATATATGATGATGATGTGATGATGATGTTTTGATAACGATGTGAGTGATGATGTGAATGGTGCTTATTTAATATGTGTAGAATGATTGATGAAGAGGTGTATTGATAAGGATATTATGTGATGGAGCGGATTAGAGTCTAATGTGATTATGTGATATGTGATTTGCATAATCTGAGTTGATTGGAGTCTTATGAGTATTTTGAAAATAAAGGATCTTTTGAGAAGGACTTTTAAATAAATGATTTGTGAGCATTTTTGCATAAACTATTTATACACTATTTTTGAGTTTAAGAAATGATTATTTTCATCTATGATTTAAAAAGAGTTTAAGCATGAGTTGAGTTTGAGGAGTCTTTAAATTATTTTGAACACGAGTATTTTGATTGTAAATGAGTTGAGCATTTTTACTTGTTAATATGTCTTATTGATCTCTTTAACCATGTGATTATGTTGCATAAGTCAATTTTCTTGAATGTGTTACTCCACTTGAGTTGTTGGGCTAAAATCCATAGAGTTGTGATGAGTCTTGAGGAGATGTCATAAATGCTTATCTAAATGAGGCTTGATTGAGTTGATTTGAGGATGAAATTGACGAGTAGACAAGGTCCTAAATGAGACTTGCCATTATGATTTAATTGAGTTGAAATGAGAATAGAGTTGATGAGGTGGTAATGTTCCACATGAAACTAGCCGTGAGGGCTTGTTTGAGATGATTGGAGGGAGTCTTATGAGCATGGAGTCATGGGAGGAGTATCGAGCACCGAAGCGGGTAAGAGTATAGTCCATACTCGAACCCCAAAAACTACACCGCCAACATAGGTAGGGATGAAACCGTTAAAGTCGTATGCTTCCCGTGGGATCGAACCGTTAAAGTCGGATGTTTCCTATTTTATTGTCCTGAAATGATAGGACTTGACTAATCGATGGTATCCATTATTAGGGAGGCGTTCATGCCCTGGCAAGGTATGGACGGACGTGGTAACAACATCTGATTGTTGTACTATCACCGGCTCATAGGTGATGGTTGTCGGATAAGAGAAACTCCCATTTAGGTCTTGATAGTGCTCCGAGTCAGTTGAGTTGAGTGGCTTATGAGTTAGTCCCGTCTAAACTATTTCTTGTTAGACTTAGGGCATTTGAGTGAGTTGCTATATGCTTATGAGTTAGTCCCGTCTAAACTATTTCTTGTTAGACTTAGGACATTTGAGTGAGTTGCTATATGTTTATGAGTTAGTCCTGTCTAAACTATTTCTTGTTAAACTTAGGACACTTGAGTGAGTTGTTATATATTTATTGAGTTGAGTCCTTTGAGTTGATTATTAAGTTGAGGGTATATGATCGGATTGGGTTAGACGAGTTGTGATTGGATTGTACATGATTTGGATGGATATATGAGTTGATTGGATTAGATGATATGTGATTGACTTCGAGTTAACAGTATATGATTGAAATGGGATTGAATGATTTAATTGCACTGTATTGTACATGATTGGATTGGATTGTATGGTATATGATTGGTCTTTGTCTAAAAATGTATTCTTACTTTAGACTATGACGCCTTATTTGAGTCTCTCTTATCTTTCTGATGTGAGATATTTGGATCGATGTTATTCTTCCTTGAGGTATGTTTCATTATGCCGTATTACATACTCGTACATTCCACGTACTGATATCCATTTGGACCTGTATCATTTTATGATGCCGAGACAGGTTTAAGAGATCGTCAATAGGAGCATCATTAGGGATCTATTCATACTCAGCGTATTGGTGAGTCCTCCCCTACTTTCGGAGGACACCGCTTATGTAATCTTGCATTGAGTTAGCCCTTTCCATTTTTATTTGAGGTAGCCATAAACTTGTCATTGGCACTAATTAGATAGTAGTGATAGAGGCTTCATATACTAGATAGTGATGGGTCGATTGAGTACTTCTATCCTTGAGTTATTCTTGCCAAACTATTTTTAATAACAAATATTTTAGTTGATCTGTTGGCCGATGGCCTTTATTCTTTGAGTTGGATGGGTGATTTGAGTTGCCCGCTAAATTATTCTTTATTTTTAAACTTTCCGCTGAATGAATGAATGAACGGATGTGTGATCAGGCTATGTGGTTCGCTTGGGAGCCAGAAATGGTTTCTGAGTGCCGGTTACATCTAGGGTACCCTCCCAGAGCTTGACAGATACATGTTCAACCTCTCATCTCAATCAACTCATACCAACATATAGCACATCACTTTCTTGACTCCACAACATCAACATAATAGAAATTAGGGTAATAGATGAAAAGGACCTATTTGGACCTAACTCTATCAATAAACTTTATTCTTATGAATAATCAATATTAAAGAAGATGTAGGGCATATGGGTGGACTCAACCCATGCTTTGAATAGCCTTACATACCTTATGAAGACTTTGAAGAAAACCTTGATGTTGGGTCTTCAATGGGAAGCTTGAATCTTTGAAGTTCTTGAAGCAATCTTTGTTGGAAATAGAGAAGAAGAGGAAGAGAGGGAAATTTTTAGGTCTTTTAGAGAGAGAAGGATTAAAAATAATGATCCAAAAATGTTCAAGGCTTGTGTATATATAATTTAGGAAATACCCAAATTGCCCTTTCTTCGAAAATCTGGAAAAATGGCTAAAACACTCTTGGCGCGATAGTGGCGCATCGCGCCACTGTGGCTCCAAGTCGAATTTAGGCTTAACGCCTGCACATCTAATAGTGGCGCATCGCGCCAAGGACCAAACTACTGAGGTTGTTTTGTGGTGCTATAGTGGCGCATCGCGCCCTTACAGTGCCAAACCCATATTTTCTGGGTTCTAGAAAATAGGCTTAAAAACCCTGCACATCTCCTAGTGGCGCGCCGCGCCAGGGACCAAACTACTGACGCTTGTTCTTGGCGCGATAGTGGCACGTCGCGCCACTGCAGCGCCAAGCCCAGGTTTCCAGCAGTTGTCACCCAGGCTTGAAATTCCTGAAGTACTAGTCCGTCTTAGGATAGTTATAGGTTTTGACTCCAAACTCCAAAAATTACAATCTTGGAGGCGTTGGAAAGAAGACTTGAAGACCTTTAATTTAATAGGTCATGGGCCACCCAGATCATCAGATTTCAGAATATATGGTTGTTAGAAGTCGACCCATTATACAAACTCATTCTAAAACATAGCCAAGACGAATTCTTTGGGCTTAGCTTAGTTCTAGGGATCCTTTATGACCCCACATCACCTCTAACGCTATTCAATTACTTGGGAACTCATCCTAACTCATGCATACACTTCACAATAGTCGGGTTCGATCCTACACGTATATGAAGAAGGATTCGAATCCTAGTGAAGAATTTTGGGGGGTGTTATATTATCTCCCCCTTGGGATCATTCGTCCTCGAATGACGAGTAAACCAAGGATGGACTCGGGGTATAAATCACAATCAGAATTCAGTCATGCAACCAGTCAAATTCTCAAAATAATTACTATCCAAACTCAAAATGCACAAACGAATTCAAGTCAAGAAAATAAACGTTACCTTCAACATTCTCATCGGTAGGCACGAATACATGCGGATATTTAGATTTTATATCTTCTACTGCCTCCCATGTGGCTTCCTCAACAAATTGATTCCTCCACAAGACTTTGACTGAGGTAATCTCTTTGTTCCTCAATTTGTGAATTTGGCTATGAAGAATTTGGATCGGAACCTCTTCATAGGACAAGCTCTCTTTAACTCCAATACCATCAATGGGGACTACCAATCAGGGATCGCCCAAGCATTTCTTCAACATCAAAACATGAAATACCGGATGAATGTCGGCTAGCTCCGAGGGTAACTTCAATTTATAAGAGACACTCTCTATCCTCCTTACAACCCGATAAGGACTAATATATCGAGGACTAAGCTTTCCCTTCCTTCCAAACCTCATGACGCCCTTCATGGGTAACACTTTCAAGTACACCCAATCATCCACTTCAAACTCTAAGTCTCTCCTCCTCACATTAGTGTAAGATTTTTGACGACTTTGGGCTGTCTTTAGCCTATCTTAAATAACTCTCACCTTCTCATGGCTTGGTGAACAAAATCAGGCCCAATCAACTCAGCTTCACCAACTTTAAACCACCCAATTGGTGATCTACACCTCCTCCCATACAAAGCTTTGTAAGGAGCCATTTGAATTCTTGCATGATAGCTATTATTATATGAAAACTCTATGAGAGGTAAGTGATCATCCCAATTTCCTTTGAAGTCAAGCACACATGCCCTCAACATATCCTCCAACGTCTGGATGGTGCGCTTCGCTTGGCCATTTGTTTGGGGATGAAAGGTCGTACTAAGGTTCACCTTCGAACCCAGTCCCTTCTAAAAAGATCTCCAAAATTGGGAAGTGAATTGAGCTCCTTGGTCTGAGATGATAGAAAGGGGAACACCGTGTAATCTGATAATCTCCTGAATATATAATTTTGCATAATCTTCTGCGGGGTCAGTAGTCTTAACTGCCAAGAAGTGAGCCGACTTTGTCATCCTTTCCACAATCACTCAAATCGAATCATGTTGTTTTCGGGACCTCGACAAACCCATGATAAAGTCCATGTTGATCATTTCCCACTTCCATTCTGGAATTTCTATGTTTTGAGCTAACCCACATGGCCTTTGATGCTCGAACTTAACCTATTGGCAATTTGGACACTTGGAAATAAATTCTGCGATATCTCTCTTCATTCCACTCCACCAACAAACTTCCCTCAAGTCATGGTACATCTTTGTAGAGCCAGGATGAATAGAGTATCTGGAACTATGCATTTCGGCTATAATCCTCTCTCGACCATCATCAACATGTGGTACACACAATCTATTTTGGTACCTCAACACACCATCTCCCCCTTTGGTAAAAACCATCACCTCTTGCTTTTGAACCACTTCCTTCAATTGGAGAAGGATGGGATCTTGGTCTTGCTTCTCTTTCACCTCTGTCAAAAGTGTGGATGCAGACCCCTCCTGAACATTAACTCCGCCTTCATTGTTCTCTTCAAGATGAACTCCCAATCGAGCTAACCTATATACCTTCTTCGCCAATTCTTTCCTTCCCTCCTCTATATGGGCAGTGCTACCCATAGACAACCTGTTAAGAGCATCAGCAACAATGTTAGCTTTACCTAGGTGGTAGAGGATGCTCATATCATAGTCTTTGAGTAGCTCGAGCCATCTTATTTGCCTCAGATTGAGTTCCTTCTGGCTGAAGACGTATTGTAAACTCTTATGATCGGTGAACACATCAACATGCACCCCATACAAATAGTGGCGCCAAATTTTAAGTGCAAATACCACAGCGGCCAGCTCAAGGTCATGAGTTGGGTAATTCCTCTCATGAACCTTAAGATGTCTTAAAGCATAGGCTATCACCTTCCCCCTCAGCATCAACACATAACCCAAACCAATCCTAGATGCATCACAATAGATCACAAAACCGTCTGTTCCATTAGGCAAAGTTAGAACAGGAGCAGTGGTTAGCTTGGTCTTCAATTTCTGGAAACTCTCCTCACAAGCATCGGACCATTGGAACTTAGCCTTATTTTTGGTCAGCTTGGTCAATGGTGATGATATGGATGAGAATCCCTCTACAAACCTTCGATAATAGCCGGCCAAACTCAAGAAGCTTCTGATCTCTGTCGGGGATGTAGGTCGGGGCCAATTTTTCACTGCCTTAATCTTCTGAGCATCAACCCAAATACCATCTCCAGATACAATGTGTCCTAGAAAAGCCACTGATGCAAGCCAAAATTCATATTTAGAGAACTTTGCATACAATACCTAGTCTTTCAAAGTTTGTAAGACGACTCTAAGATGATGGGCGTGCTCCTTCTCATTCTTGGAGTAAACCAAAATATCATCTATGAATACAATCACAAGCATATCAAGATATGGTTTAAATACTCGGTTCATAAGATCCATAAAAGCTGCGGGGGCATTAGTCAACCCAAAGGACATAACCAAGAATTCAAGGTCGCCATAACGGGTCTGAAAAGCTGTCTTTGGGATATCACATTCCCTCACCTTCAACTGATGGTAGCCCAATCTTAGGTCTATCTTTGAGAAATAGGTGGCACCCTGAAGTTGGTCAAATAAATCATCTATCTTGGGGTAGGGGTATTTGTTCTTTATGGTGACCTTATTCAGCAGTCTGTAATCAATACACATTCTAAGGGACCCATCTTTCTTTTGCACGAATAGGACGGGAGCACCCCATGGTGAGACACTCGGCCTAATGAATCCCTTATCTAACAAGTCCTTCAACTATTCTTTCAACTCTTTCAATTCAGCTGGAGCCATTCTATATAGAGGGATTGAGATAGGCTGGGTATCAGGAAGAACATCAATTCCAAAGTCGATCTCCCTATCAGGAGGGAATCTAGGTAGGTCTTCAGGAAAGACTTTGGGAAACTCATTGACAATCGGAACCAATTCGAGGGATGGAGACTCTATATTGTCATTTTTCACTTGGACAATGTGATAAATACACCCTTTTGAGATTAGGTTTCAGGCCCTAAGGTAGGAAATAAACTTACCCTTAGGCACGATAGGACACAGTGCATGCCAAGGATTACATCAAAATCAATAGAGGCATAACATACATAAAGCCAGTCCATGCCAAGGATTACATCAAAATCAACCATGTCCAACTCAACTAAGTAAGCCAAGGTATCCCTGTGGTGAATTGACACAGTGCAACCTCTATAGACTTTCTCAACTAAGACAGAATCACCGACAGAAGTAGCTACACTGAAAGGCTCAAGGAGACACTCAGGGATTTTATTAAATTTACTTGCCACGTATGGAGTCACAAAAGATAGTGTGGCACCCGGATCCATCAAAACATAACAGTCAAGAGAAGGGGCTCAAATCATACCCGTCACGACGTTTGGGGAGTCCTCCTGATCTTGGCAACTACCCATGGCATATAGACGGTTTGTACCTCATCGCAAACCTGAAGCAGCGCCCCTCTGATTACCTCTAGCAGGTGGTGCGGTGGTAGAATACTGAGCTCTATTCCCCCCTATTGGACACTCTCTCTGAAAATGGTCCATTTGGCCTCATTTGTAACAACCAACCCTTCCCACTCTGCACTCTCCCAAGTGGAGCTTACCGCACTTGCTGTATAGTGGCTTGCCTTTAGAACCTTGAGCCACGCTAACCTAAGATTAAGGATCCTGGGTATGAAATTCTAGTGACTCTGTCCCTACCGATCATACCTGTTCTACGGAATAGGTGCATTTGCGGTAGATGAGGCATATTTGGAATGCCTCTTCTTGATGAAGGACTTGTTACCCTTGTTCTGCCTCTGTTCATTCTCATGTCCCGCTGATTTTGCCTTCTTGCTCAGATGCTCCTCTCTGTCTTTCCTTTTCTCATCCTCCACCTGTTGAGCATACACCATTAATCTGGAAGTATCCATGTCTGAGATCAACAACGCCGATTTGCACTCCTTCTTCACATGTCTTACCAATCCGGAGACGAACTTCCTCATCTTCGACCTCGCATCTCGGATCATCTCTGGAGCATATCTGGATAACTGGATGAACTATAGACTATACTCCTTAACGGTCATACTTTCTTGTTTTAGATTCACAAACTCTTCCACCTTCGCTTCCTTCAATTCTCTGGGAAAGAAATAGTCGAGAAAGGCTCCCTCAAATTCATCCCACATAGCAGGTTCCGCATCCTCACCTCTACCTTGTTCCCATTGGTTATACCAAATGTTTGCCACATCTTTGAGTTGATAAGACACCAACTCAACCCCCTCGATCTCCATAGCATGCATAGCTTTCAGGATCTTCTATATCTCATCAATAAACTTTTAGGGGTCTTCATCAACCTTGGAACCCGTGAATGCCGGCAGATTCATTCTTAGAAAGTCTCTAATTCTGGTGGCAGCAGACGGCTCTTGGGAACTAGAGCTAAGAGTTGGCGAACTCTGGTTACCATTTTGGGCAGCCACTAATTGAGTGAGCATGGCAATCGCTCCTCTAAAGTTTGCTTCCAAAGTTGGTGCAGGGGGAGTAGTGGGCATTTGAGGTCCCTCCGCATCCTCGCAGGTCGGCCCCTAGCCCTTGATGGGCGTACCTCTGACTGTGGCATCTCTGTGTTATCAGCATTCTTCTGGCTAGCAGTACGCTTAGGAGGCATTATCTATAACGTATAAATGCACGAATTAGAAAGGAATTTTTATAGAGTTTAACTCTATCGCACGAATTCAGAGTATGAAAGAAGTGAGACAATTCTTAATGCCTTATAGCCTCCTGATTATAAGTGTGGTGCACAACACACCCATAAGCAAGACTCTACTAGACACGGCTTCATAGACTCCCTAGGACTCTTAAACTCTGTGCTCTGATACCATGTTTGTCATGTCCCGAGATGGTACCCTAGGCGTGGCCGGCACTCGAAAGCCATTTCTGGCCTTCAAGCGAACCACCTGGTCCAGTCACACTTTCATTCATTCACATTCTATCGGTAGAAGACTCAATCATAGGAATACTATCCATAATATAGGGCCAAAGGCCAAACAATTATCAAATCAATAAACAGCTAGAATGAAACTAGTCAAAATAGATAAGTTATCATTCCCACACTCTAGTCTATGAAGCCTCTATCAACAATCTAGGAGGTGCCAATGACAAGCCCATGGCTACCAACAATCAAAATAAAAGAGACAAAATAATGCTATGAAGATAATCTCGGCATCCTCCAGAGACTAGGAGGACTCACCAACCAGCGGGAAGTGGAAAGATCTTCAACAGTGCATCGGTTGATGATCTCTAGTACTTGTATCTACATCATGAAACGATGCAGGCCAAATGGCATCAGTACATGGAATGTACGAATATGTATAATGGACGAATGAAACAAACATCAAGGAAGAATCAAATCAACTCGGAATCTCAACTCAAGAGAAATAACAACTCAATCAAGTGTCCTAAGTCTAAACAAGAATATGGTTTAGACGGGACCAATCACAAACCATTCAACTCAATCTGACTCAGAGTACTATCAAGACCTATATGGGAGTTTTTCTTATCCAATAACCTTCACTTATGAGCCAATGATAGTACAACAAACCGACGTTATTGCCACATCCGTTCATACTTTTCCCGGGTATGAACGAATCAACTAATTATGGATCCCATCGATCAGTCAAGTCCTATCATTTTAGGACAATAAAATGGGAAACATCCGACTTTAACGGTTCGATCCCATGGGAAGCATCCGACTTTAATGGTTCAATCCCTTCCTACGTTGGTAGCATAGTTCATGGGGTTTGAGTATAGACTATACTCTTACCACCCTCGGTGCTCGATACTCCTTCCAAGACTCAATGCTCATAAAACTCTATCCAATCAACTCAATCAAATCATATCGACAAGTCTCATTTACAACCTTGTCAACTCGTCAACTCTATCACAATCAAATCTCTCCCAATCATACTATTCAATCAATCCCAATCACATCTTTCAAGAGTATATTAAATATGCATTTAACAATATACAAACCTATCCAATTGTTCCTCTATTCATTTAACAAATCTTTTGGGACTCAACACAACCCCAAAGTTTTAAATCAACAATTCAAGATAAGCAATATATTTAAGAAAATTAACATTCTTTATCATAATCAACATAGTTAAGAAATTAACGATACATGTTCAACCTCTCATCTCAATCAACTCATACCAACATATAGCACATCACTTTCTTGACTCCACAACATTAACAAAATAGAAATTAGGGTAATAGATGAAAAAGACCTATTTGGACCTAACTCTATCAATAAACTTTATTCTTATGAACAATCAATCTCAAAGAAGATCTAGGGCACATGGGTGGTCTCAACCCATGCTTTGAATAGCCTTACATACCTTAGTGAAGACTTTGAAGAAAATCTTGATGTTGGGTCTTCAATGAGAAGCTTGAATCTTTGAAGTTCTTGAAGCAATCTTTGTTGGAAATGGAGAAGAAGAGGAAGAGAGGGAAATTTCTAGGGCTTTTAGAGAGAGAGGTACTGAAAATAATGATCCAAAAATCTTCAAGGCTTATGTATATATAATTTGGGAAATACCCAAATTGCCCTTTCTTCGAAAATCTAGAATAATGGCTAAAACACTCTTGGCGCGATAGTGGCACGTCGCACTACTGCGACGCCAAGTCGAATTTAGGCTTAAATCCTGTACATCTGATAGTGGTGCATCGCGCCAAGGACCAAACTACTGAGGTTGTTTTGTGGTGCTATAGTGGCGCGTCGCGCCCTTACAGCGCCAAGCCCATATTTTCTGGGTTCTGAAAAATAGGCTTAAAAACCCTGCACATCTCCTAGTGGCGCGCTGCGCCAGGGACTAAACTACTGAGGCTTGTTCCTGGTGTGATAGTGGCGCATCGCGTCACTACGACGCCAATCCCAGGTTTCCATCAGTTGTCACCCAGGCCTGAAATTCCTGCAGTACTAGTCTGTCTTAGGATAGTTATAACTTTTGACTCCGAACTCCAAAAATTCCAATCTTAGCAGCGTTGGAAAGAAAACTCAAAGAAATTTAATTTAATAGGTCATGGGCCACCCAGATCGTCATATTTCAAAAGATATGGTCGTTAGAAGTCGACCTCTTATACGAACTCATTCTAAAACTTAGCCAAGACAAATTCTTTGGGCTTAGCTTGGTTCTAGGGATTCTTTATGACCCCACATCACCTCTAACGCTCTTCAATTACTTGGGAACTCATCCTAACTCATGTATACACTTCACAATAGTTGGGTTCGATCCTACACGTATACGAAGAAGGGTTCGAATCCTAGTGAAGAATATTTCGGGAGGTGTTACAATATGGAAGAACTCAATCCATATTTTAGGTTAGCCTTACATACCTTAGAGTAGATTTTGAAGAAACATTGTTGTTGGGTCTTCAATGGGAAGCTTGAATCCTTGAATTTTTAAGGGAAAATCTTGTTGGAGATGATTTGAGAAAAGAGGGTGAAGGTTAGGGTTTCTTTGGAAGTGAGGAGGCTAAAAAAAATGAGCCTAAAACGTCCTATGTTAGTGTATATATGTTTAGGAAAAATGTCCAAGTTGCCCCTCTTTAAAATCTGAAAAACTGGGCGAAAAATCTTGTTGGCGCTATAGTGGCGCGTCGCGCCACTGCAGCGCCAAGACAAAATAGGCTTAAAACCCTGTGGCGCATTGCGCCAACGACCAAACTACTGAGGCTGTTTTCTGGCGCTATAGTGGCGCCGGGCGCCACTGGAGCGCCAAGCCTAAATTTCCTACAGTGGTCGCCCAGGCCTGAAATTCCTGCAGTACTAGTCTGTAGTAAAATGGTCATAACCTTTGACTTTGAACTCCAAAAATTACATTCTTGGTGTAGTTGGAAAGAAGACTCAAATACCTTTAATTTGGTAGGTCGTGGGTCACCCAGTTCATTATATTCAAAGAGATATGGTCATTTGAAGTTGACCCTTATACTAACTCCTCCGAAAACTTAATCGATTGGAATTCTTTGGAATCGACTTGGTGTTAGAGATCCCTTATGACCCCTACACACATCTAACACACTTCAAATACTTAGGAATTAATCCTAACTCATATATAAAATTATAAGTCATACGGTTTGAGTCTATACACTCGTGAAGAAATGTTCGAGTCTTTGCGAAAAAAATTCTGGGGTGTTACATTATCTCCCCCTTGGAATCATTCATCCTCGAATGAAGATCAAGCAAAGCTAGACTTGAGGAATTAATAAAATTCGAGACTCAATCAAATCAACAAATCAACCAATCGAGCAATTTAGACAATGAACTATCCCTGCTCAAGAATAAGCAAATTAATTCAAGTCGAAATTAAGAACATTACCTTCGACACCCTCATCATTAGGTACGAATAGAACATCAAAACCCTATCAATCGAATCATTCAAACATCTAGATCATCAAACGTCAAACTCCAATTCATGAGTGACATCCTCAATCCTCTTCACAATTTTGTAAGGCCAATATATCGGTGCCCAAGCTCCCCTTTCTTTCCAAGCCTCATAACACCCTTCACGTACATCCAATCACTCCCCCAAAAGTCAACAATAGCCTACTCCCATCTCTCTCATAGTGACTACCACACACTTAAGTCTATCACTCTAACCACTTCAACCACATCTAAGAATTGTCATGCTTACTTTAACGCTTCTACTTTCATTATTGTCTAACCTCTTACCCGGAGATACACTAACATACTCTTATCTATCTATTTCACATCACAAGGCCTCATCTCGCTCATTTTCCACCATCTATCATTAACTAGACAAGTACAACACAACTATTACAATCAAGAAACACTCACTCTTCCCCATCTACTCTCACTCAACTCTGCCTACTATCATCTTAGCCAACTCATCACTATCGAAAGCTCAAAACTTACTTTGGTTCATCCCCCTATCATCTCATCTCCCCCTTAGCTCAAAGGCAACAACTAATGGATACTAACTAGACACCCAAAGCAACATATAAAATTAGAGCCTCATTCAAATCTGTACTATCTCATATATACCTCTTAAGCCTCTTCTTACCCATCCATTCATAACACATACTCCTTACAGGTTAATATCTTAATCTCTCGTATCTATCATGTCAAGCCTACTAAATCAAATCCTGATGCTAGCAATATCACAATTATTATTTCCCCATTTGGAAACAACCAGTACTACTATCTTTCCACTCTTTGATAGGAACAATTAATATCTGAAACTAAACTTTCCAAATTCTACTATTAAGGCCGGTCCATGCCTAGAACGACATTGGAATCAATCATATTTAACTTGAATCAGTTTAACAATGGTATCCTCATGATGAACGGGAATGGTACATGCATTATAGACTCACTCATTCACAATAAACTCATCCATGAGCATCACAAAAAATGTGGTACCCGGCCCAAACAATTCACAACTATCATAGAAAAGGATTCAAAACATACCAGGGACATCATCTGGTGAGCTCTCCTAATCTTGGTGATAACCCATGGCATACCAATGGCCTGTAGCCCCACTTATACAAGAAGTAGCACCCCTTTGATTTCCTTGAATTGGTAGTGCTGGGGTAGAAAATTGGGATTTACTGGCCCACATTGGACATTCTCTCTGAAAGTGACCCCCTTGACCACACTTATAGCATCCACTGGTGCCCTTTCGACACTTCTCCAATGTCACGACCCAACCCCGTAGGCCGCGACTGGGGTCCGACCTGGACCCTTTTATGCATATTTATCAACTACACTTAAGTTGAACCGTGTGTGATGTGATACTATATACAAAAACCCCAATAGTTTAAAACTTAAAAACTTTTTCATGTACATGTAGCCTCTTTTATTTGTATCATATCATGAAAGGGCACGCGAGCCGACAAAGCTGCTATAACAAAAACATTCACAACATATCGAATAGGCGACATCGAAACTAACTCCTAAACAACCCACATATACATATGTCTACAGACCTCTAAGAATAGTAACAACAACATATGGCGGGACAAGGCCCCCGCCGTACCCCTGAATGTACAAATATATACATTAAGTGACCAGCATCAAAATTTAGGCTCCAGAACAGTGAAGCACTTCCGACACAGCTGAGAGGAACTCTTATGCTGATGGATCTCCAGAATAAACATCTGTACCTGCGGGCATGAAACGCAGCCCCCCGAAAAAAGGGGGGTCAGTACGATATATGTACTGAGTATGTAAAGCATAACACATCGTAACTGAGATCATAACTAAAATAGGGATGCAGGGGATAAGTATAATAACTAAATGAACTACTGTACCTGCACCTTAGGACACGTAAATCATACACATCATCATATGCTGTGCCCGTCCCTCTAGTGAACTCGGTGTTATAATCACTTCTTCATAATCACATATCATCATATCATAATGCATTTCATTTCATCATATCATCGTATACGGTATCACACCATCGTTTACGGTATCATCTTATCATGTATATCATCATATCATACTCGGTTCACTGCGGGGCTCAGGGTCACAATGTATTGCTTTAATCTCATATGCATGCCTACATAAAGTATCCAGCCCTTTAGTGAGGGACTCGGTGAATGGAGTGGTGTACGTCTATAGCGTACCATCATAATATACATATGTACCCAGCCCTCTAAGGAGGGACTCGGTGTTCCTTCCTTATTTTAACACACATACAATCAAATTACAGCCGGCCCGGGACTTGGTGAATAATCGTATCGTCATAACATATAACATATATCACACCTCACGTACGACATCATCTCCTCGTGCGTGGAACTATACACATCCGGCCCGGGACGCAGTGAAAGAAGTAGTAACACTGTGCACGATAACATATCCCGGCCCATCGTGGGACTCGAGGAAGGATGGGTTATAGTATGCACGAGTAGAGTAGTGAGAAACCATATGCAACCAAGTCATTATCTAAGACTCGATGAAACAGTCAAGTGAACCGTCACCTGAAGACTGGGGGAGTAATTATCCGAGGTATCCCTTTAGATGTCATTAGGGCTTATATCAGTTGGGGCTTCAGGGATCACAAACATGCATCAAAATAATGCCACATAGTTCATGCAATCAGAAATATAGTCTATGCAATCAGAAACACAATTTATCTAGTCAAAGACTCAACTCATGTAATCAACGACATTTATCATTTCAGAGCCTCTAAAAAGAGGAGCTAGTAACTTTACTTACTATTCATTATATAACAGGCTCGAGAATAGTAGTTTGACTACTTTCAGACTCTTAATGTTCAGGAGTGACTACAAGTCACGAGTTACAATCAGAGCTCATAAATGTAATTACCTCTAAACTTATATCATATACCATTTAACTCAAAATTAAGCCATTCCAAAGGAAAGAAGAAATAGGCTTTACATATACTAATTTTCATCACATAGAAGACTAAAAGGCAATGACTCAGCTATTACAGAAGTTCTAATATCAAGAAGTAAACAAGAGTCTCGACTCATACTCAGGGCTTTACGAATGGATTGAATCCCAAATATCATGTACATATCATTCATAACTTATATCTAAGACATGCCAAAAGAAAAGAGGAATAGTTCGACATAGTTATACCAAAACATGCCAAAAGAACGCTTCACATACCTTGTATGGACTTCTCTTAATCACGTCCACATCGTTGTCCTCGAAACCTATTTAACATGGAAGTAATGTAAGTATTAACAACCTTGGAATTTTCAGCAACTTAGACTACCCACGAGTATTCATAACATTCATCCCTTCGCTCGCCTTCTCGGCTAGTTCCTTAACTAGTTAGGATGTTAACGAAAATCGGGCAGCACCTCCCCTATAATGTGCCCTATCCGAATTCCCAACCATGTCCTTAGAACCTGCAGCCAACCAACAATGAAAAAAGCAGCCCATACATATACATATTACGACAAAATTACACAATATAAACTCCAAACGGCTCGTCCGAAGTTACGATATCAAAAGAGGGTTTCTAGTTTCTATTTTGCGAAACCTTTAACCGTACGAAGCGTGGAATCATGTGGATGCAAACAGAAGATCCTAAACCTATTTTAGAACAAATTTATACCCTGCAACACACACCACACAACCAGCAGAAGCCTCCAAACACACCACGCCTCACTTTGACTACAATTTAACTACGGCGACTTCAATTTAGATTGTTTCTTTCGCTGAGCATCCCCACGATTTTTTTCATACTTACAGCAGTATAAAAGTTACATAATACACTCCATAAAAACCTTATAAAGTCCTAATTTAAAGGAGAAACCTTACCTTACCCGAAATTGGCCAAAACTAGCCAAAATCGCGCCTCGGAAGTTTCTTAACATGCTGAAACTTTAGCAGACTGTTTGTATCTTTTTGGTGCTGCTCCGAATCGTAACTTTACGTTAATAACACCTCCATAGCATGTATAAACTCTCACAAAAATGTGGGAGAAGAGAATCCAACCATACCTTAACAAACGGCTCTTCAAACGTGCTGAAAATTAACTTCGGAACTCCTCGACGCGGCTGAAACTAAGGGGCTGTTTGCGTGGCTTCTTGCTGCCCCAAATCCGAAATTTTCATTATTAAACACCGCTATATCACCGTAGGATACCTTAAATAATTAATTCACGAAACGAAATCGGGCCTTACATTTTGTTTTGCTCAAACCCGTGGCTGCCCTCACTTGTTCTTCACGTTTTTCTCTTGTTGCTGCTTTGTTGCTGCAGTTTGAAGACCCAATTCTGAAGTATATCCATAATATACATACATACATGTGGTCCCAAGGGGTGACACGTGTCAGCCCCTAAGGATGATACGTGTCAAGCCATGATTGGCCACCGTGTCGTGCTGCCAATTAGGGGCTGCCACGTGGCAGCGGGGTCCACCTCCCCCAAGCAGCTGCATCACCTACTTGATCCTAAGTAGGTGCATCACCTGCTTGCTTGAGGTGCTGCCACGTGTCGCTCCTCCATTGGCTGCCACGCGTCGTCTTTTTCCCTTCCTCGCGGGTTCGTAATTTCGTCTCACTTTAAGAGCCTATGTAATCCGTACTACGTAAGCTTGATATATCCTTAAGCAACTTAAGTGTATAAGACTCTTAACTTAGTGTATTACGTAGGTAAATCGAGTCCTACGACTCATTTCTTAGCCTCCAACTCTTTCCGTATTCTTATGACTCTATCTCCAACCTCCCTTCTCGCGAGGTATCACAATCTTCTTTCCTTAGAGTTGTTTGATAGTGTCGTAGCTTATCCGGCTCACATGATAGTGTCTAAGGAACTTAAGAAGACGTTCCGAGCTCAAGAGTGCGGGGTGTAACATCCTTCCCCCCTTTAGAACATTCGTCCCCGAATGTTGAATAAAACTTTCCTTAAGACTTTATACGGATCATAGGGAGATGCCTTTCTACTGGAATGGCATACATTTTCGTCCAAGTAATTAATATACGAGTTCCAAGACTAGGGCTATCCGTAGACATCAGGAATAGGTACGGACACTTGTGTTTCATGTCCTTTTCAACCTCCCAGTTTATGTCTTCACGATTCTTATTCCGCCATAGTACTTTGACGGAAGCTATGTCCTTAGTTCGCAACCCGTTTAATCTGCTGATCCCGGATGGAGATAGGTTTCCCCTCATAGGATAACTCCCTGTTACTTGGACCTCCTCCACGGGAAATATTCTGGAAGCGTCGTTCCCATTCTTACGGAGCATTGATCTGTGAAAAATGAATGTATTGTTTCAAATCAGACGGTAGGTCCTACTCATAGGCAGCTTTATCTATTCTAAAAATGCTCTGCGAAGGATCAATGTATCCCCTTCTTGCTGACTTTAGGCTGCTAATCGATATCTTGTTCCGGAATAAGCTTTACTTTATAAATAATTTAGTGGGTCACATCTGGGCCTGTCCCTTAATCGAAGGGCAAAATGTCATACTAAGATTCATCTGGGTTCCTCAATCCCTTTCGAAATGATTTCCAGCAGTTAGCTGTAAATTGAACTTTTCTATCTGAGATAATAGATATGGGGACTCCGTGAAATCTTATTGTTTCCCTACTATGTCATTTCGCAGAACCCTCAGCTGAATATGCCTTTCTAACTGGAGGGGAACAGGTTGATTCTGTCAGCCCATCTACCATAGCCCGTATGAACTCCCAGTTCCTTAGAATGCGAGGTCAGCTCATACTATAATGCATATTAACTGCTTTCCACTTCTGAGTCGGGGTTTCCATTCCCTGAGATAGGCTATCAGACTGCTGATGCTTCTTTCAACTTAAGCTATTGTACAACTCCTCTTAATCCAACTTGTAATACCTTAGGTATGCTATCTTTCTCTTTTACTCAGATCTTTTCTCCATTTTTTTTTACCATACATCATATTGTAATCCTTACATAAATGTGTGTACGGACATAGAGCAGCCCAGAAAATTCCTTAGCGTTGCTATACTAGTGGCTTACCTCCTTTAGTCGAGGTCAAGGCTCCACTATGGCTCTTGTCCTTAATACCGATTATATCTGAATAGTTCTGCCTCGAACCATCTTACACTTTTCCTGAATAGATTCTAAATATGGCAATCACATTGTTATTACTGACTTTCTTTTATCGAGTAATCATTTGACCTCGCTCTTAGTATGCCAATATTCATAGGTTGCACAACTATTCTTGTGCCATTTTCACGAGGTGCATTGTATTTCAGTCATAATCTTTTCTGCTCTTGGCTTACTCTGTTCTATATGTGTCGTTGTACCAACACGCCTTTATAATCTCTTTTTGTCATACTTGTTTTGTTCTCTTTCTCACTTCCCAGAGGGTCACCCATCCCAGTGCTACTCTCATTCGAGCACGCTTAACTTCGGTGTTTTGACGAAATCTGGTGTATTAGTGTGAGTATGATCACGCCCATCCCTTATGGGGTCTCGTTTGACGTTTAAGCGTCCCCATTTACATGCGATAGCATCAGTTGATTTTCTTTTACGCTTGTACTTCTTTTGTCCACTTCCCCCCTTTTAGGGTGTACCTATGTCATTCTCCGTATATCTTCAGTTATTTACACGCGAATGATTCTATTCCAACATATTTAACGGGCTGCACCATATCTACATCTTCTGTTAAATCATCCCCACGTTAGGTTGCCTTTCTAGAAAACCCTAGCACAATCGTAGGGTGCTGTAATATTTGGAATATCTCGAATCGAATCTCATCTAATGATTGATACTCGAGTAGTATCCGTAATGTAGTATTGCACTCAAAGCCACATTCCATTCATCCCAATCAGTAATTAGCGAGGGCTCATAATTGGTGCACATTCCCCACTCGAATGTACTTATACTTTAATGACTCATGTTTCGAGCTTCGTCATTATACTAACTTTGTTCCAGTGGATACCACTAATCATTAGAGTAGAGTCACGCGTACACCATACTTCTTTACGCCTCCTGAGCTTGCATCTTTGTTGTATGCTTTAAGGCTCATTTCTAATCCTGCTTAAAACCATATCAATTTCGTGGTAGTAGGGGCTTTATCTTATTACTTTTTCATCATACTATACTTTCAATTCGTAACTGTCTATGTCTCTTTTTGTTCGATACTTATACTTAATTAATCGCATCTATCTTGAGTGCCTCTATTAGAACTTCTGTATTACTCCTTCAACTCATTTCCATTTTTGGTTAGGTGTAAGGAATTCCATATTACCCTTTATTTCCTTGCACTAGCCATCCTTTTCGTCATCATATAACCTTTATTCGAAACTTTCCTTATGGAACCTGATAAATCTTCCTTATTTGTTCCATAGCTTGCTTTTCCGTTCCACACCTATCTTTACATTCCATTTACATGGACCACATCATACCTTTTAGTTAATTCCTTACTAAGTTTTGCTTATTCTAATAATGGTTTTTGTTATGTTCACCTGGTACCTTATTCGCATTCAGACCCATAGTATAATACCGCTTGACTTTCTTCACGATTCTTACTATGGGTTACTTACCCTTCTTAGCTAGTCTTGTCCTTAATGTCTCACAAGCTATCTTATTAACACTTCATATCCGTCACAATTCTTTTCCCTTTGTACTCTTGTCTTACTCTTATCTTAACCATACTGTTACTTCCTTCAACTATCACTTGTCATAGTTTATCCCTATGTATCAATTTAGGCAATGCCTTACTATCTCATTTTATCTCGATCTATCAGTCCTCTCTAAGTCATTTTCTTTGGCTTACAGTTCCTTTCTAACTTATTCTACTATTCAATATCGATCTCCTAGTTTCTATTGCCATTAATTCAGCAATTAACTCATTTCTCGAGGTCAGCCATACTTATTTAGTCAAATCTCATCATTGTTGTGAGAACCACCTTTTAAGACATACTATAGCCCTGTATCTCATTCTCCTCTTATTTCTAGGAAATTTTGGGCAGAGTTTCCTCTGTATTTCTTACTATCTCAACACCTGCACGCAGAAAATACCAACAATGCCTCACAGGGCGCACATATATACATTCATATTATATAACATCTCAGCCACACAGGGCACACATATATAGTCATATCATCTCATATCACAGCCGCACAGGGCGCCCATAATTAACAGTATGGAAATGAACTTACCTGTTATGTCCACTCGAGTTGCACCTGTTATACTTTCCTATTTACCTTTCCTTTCACTTTTCAATTGTATCTGTCAATCGCATTTCAATACCTTACCTGACATAGGGATTTTGTACCTTTGCTTACCTGCGTGCTTCGTAACATCCAATATTGTCAGTTATTTTCTTCTATCGGCGTTGTCTTCCTGCTAAAATTGCAGGTTAGTATGAGGAATTTCATTTCCTATAGCTCGGCTCTATCGCACGATCTTAGATATGAAAGAAAGTAACATCCTAAATATCCTGTAGCCTCCTGTCTATAGATGTGGTGCACAACACACCGATAAATAAGACTCTACTAGATACGGTCTATAGACATTCCAAGGATGAACTGCTCTGATACCACTTCTGTCACGACCCAACCCCGTAGGCCGCGACTGGGGTCCGACCTGGACCCTCTTATGTATATTTATCAACTACACTTAAGTTGAACCGTGTGTGATGTGATACTATATACAAAAACCCCAATAGTTTAAAACTTAAAAACTTTTTCATGTACATGTAACCTCTTTTATTTGTATCATATCATGAAAGGGCACGCGAGCCGACAAAGCTGCTATAACAAAAACATTCACAACATATCGAATAGGCGACATCGAAACTAACTCCTAAACAACCCACATATACATATGTCTACAGACCTCTAAGAATAGTAACAACAACATATGGCGGGACAAGGCCCCCGCCGTACCCCTGAATGTACAAATATATACATTAAGTGACCAGTATCAAAATTTAGGCTCCAGAACAGTGAAGCACTTCTGACACAGCTGAGAGGAACTCTTATGCTGATGGATCTCCAGAATAAACATCTGTATCTGCGGGCATGAAACGCAGCCCCCCGAAAAAAGGGGGGTCAGTACGATATATGTACTGAGTATGTAAAGAATAACACATCGTAACTGAGATCATAACTGAAATAGGGATGCAGGGGACAAGTATAATAACTAAATGAACTACTGTACCTGCACCTTAGGACACATAAATGATACACATCATCATATGCTGTGACCGGCCATCTAGTGAACTCGGTGTTATAATCACTTCTTCATAATCACATATCATCATATCATAATGCATTTCATTTCATCATATCATCGTATACGGTATCACACCATCGTATACGGTATCATCTTATCATGTATATCATCGTATCATACCCGGTTCACTGCGGGGCTCAGGGTCACAATGTATTGCTTTAATCTCATATGCATGCCTACATAAAGTATCCGACCCTTTAGTGAGGGACTCGATGAATGGAGTGGTGTACGTCTATAGCGTACCATCATAATATACATATGTACCTGGCCCTCTAAGGAGAAACTCGGTATTCCTTCCTTATTTCAACACACATACAATCATATTACAGCCGGCCCGGGACTCGGTGAATAATCGTATCGTCATAACATATAACATATATCACACCTCACGTACGGCATCGTCTCCTCGTGCATGGAACTATACACATCCGGCTCGGGACGCGGTGAAAGAAGTAGTAACACTGTGCACAATAACATATCTCGGCCCATCGTGGGACTCGAGGAAGGATGGGTTACAGTATGCACGAGTAGAGTAGTGAGAAACCATATGCAACCAAGTCATTATCTAAGACTCGATGAAACAGTCAACTGAACCATCACCTGAAGACTGGGGGAGTAATTATCCGAGGTATCCCTTTAGATGTCATTAGGGCTTATATCAGTTGGGGCTTCAGGGATCACAAACATGCATCAAAATAATGCCACATAGTTCATGCAATCAGAAATATAGTCTATGCAATCAGAAACACAATTTATCCAGTCAAAGACTCAACTCATGTAATCAACGGCATTTATCATTTCAGAGCCTCTAAAAAGAGGAGCTAGTAACTTTACTTACTATTCATTATATAACAGGCTCGAGAATAGTAGTTTGACTACTTTCAGACTCTTAATGTTCAGGAGTGACTACAAGTCACGAGTTACAATCAGAGCTCATAAATGTAATTACCTCTAGACCTATATCATATACCATTTAACTCAAAATTAAGCCATTCCAAATGAAAGAAGAAATAGGCTTTACATATACTAATTTTCATCACATAGAAGACTAAAAGGCAATGACTCAGCTATTACAGAAGTTCTAATATCAAGAAGTAAACAAGAGTCTCGACTCATACTCAGGGCTTTACGAATTGATTGAATCCCAAATATCATATACATATCATTCATAACTTATATCTAAGACATGCCAAAAGAAAAGAGGAATAGTTCGACATAGTTATACCAAAACATGCCAAAAGAACGCTTCACATACCTTGTATGGACTTCTCTTAATCACGTCCACATCGTTGTACTCGAAACCTATTTAACATGGAAGTAATGTAAGTATTAACAACCTTGGACTTTTCAGCAACTTAGACTACCCACGAGTATTCATAACATTCATCCCTTCGCTCGCCTTCTCGGCTAGTTCCTTAACTAGTTAGGATGTTAACGAAAATCGGGCAGCACCTCCCCTATAATGTGCCCTATCTGAATTCCCAACCATGTCCTTAGAACCTGCAGCCAATGAAAAATGCAAACAGCAGCCCATACATATACATATTACGACAAAATTACACAATATAAACTCCAAACGGCTCGTCCGAAGTTACGATATCAAAAGAGGGTTTCTAGTTTCTATTTTGCGAAACCTTTAACCGTACGAAGCGTGGAATCATGTGGATGCAAACAGAAGATCCTAAACCTATTTTAGAACAAATTTATACCCTGCAACACACAACACACAACCAGCAGCAGCCTCCAAACACAACACGCCTCACTTTGACTACAATTTAACTACGGCGACTTCAATTTGGATTGTTTTTTTCGCTGAGCATCCCCACGATATTTTTCATACTTCCAGCAGTATAAAAGTTACATAATACACTCCATAACAACCTTATAAAGTCCTAATTTAAAGGAGAAACCTTACCTTACCCGAAATTGGCCAAAACTAGCCAAAATCGCGCCTCGGAAGTTTCTTAACATGCTGAAACTTTAGCAGACTGTTTGTATCTTTTTGGTGCTGCTCCGAATCATAACTTTACGTTAATAACACCTCCATAGCATGTATAAACTCTCACAAAAATGTGGGAGAAGAGAATCCAACCATACCTTAACAAACGGCTCTTCAAACGTGCTGAAAATTAACTTCGGAACTCCTCGACGTGGCTGAAACTAAGGGGCTGTTTGCGTGGCTTCTTGCTCCCCCAAATCCGAAATTTTCATTATTAAACACCGCTATATCACCGTAGGATACCTTAAATAATTAATTCACGAAATGAAATCGGGCCTTACATTTTGTTTTGCTCAAACCCGTGGCTGCCCTCACTTGTTCTTCACGTTTTTCTCTTGTTGCTGCTTTGTTGCTGCAGTTTGAAGACCCAATTCTGAAGTATATCCATAATATACATACATACATGTGGTCCCAAGGGGTGACATGTGTCAGCCCCTAAGGATGACACGTGTCAAGCCATGATTGGCCACCGTGTCGTGCTGCCAATTAGGGGATGCCACGTGGCAGCGGGGTCCACCTCCCCCAAGCAGCTGCATCACCTACTTGATCCTAAGTAGGTGCATCACCTGCTTGCTTGAGGTGCTGCCACGTGTCGCTCCTCCATTGGCTGCCACGCGTCGTCTTTTTCCCTTCCTCGCGGGTTCGTAATTTCGTCTCACTTTAAGAGCCTATGTAATCCGTACTACGTAAGCTTGATATATCCTTAAGCAACTTAAGTGTATAAGACTCTTAACTTAGTGTTTACATAGGTAAATCGAGTCCTACGACTCATTTCTTAGCCTCCAACTCTTTCCGGATTCTTATGACTCTATCTCCAACCTCCCTTCTCGTGAGGTATCACAATCTTCTTTCCTTAGAGTTGTTTGATAGTGTTGTAGCTTATCCGGCTCACATGATAGTGTCTAAGGAACTTAAGAAGACGTTCCGAGCTCAAGAGTGCGGGGTGTAACACCCAAATGGAGTTTTCCATAAGTACCGCATGGCGGTTTTCCTTTAGGACCTCGGGCCACACCTCTTTTCAACTGAGGATTTTGGACCTTGAAATTCTGATTACCACGTGGCCTTAGGTTATACCTGTTACTAGACATAGGCATCCTCACTGATGGCGGTGCACAACTCGAGGACCTCTTGAGAAAAGAGGACTTGTTTTTATTCCCTTGCTCCTGTTGATGATGCCTACATCCTACCACTTTAGTCTTTTTGCTCCTAGGTTTCTCCCTGTCCTCCTCTACCCATTGAGCGCGTGCATTGGGGTGAGTAACATACTCGGGCTCCTCTGCCCGAAACTTAGTCTCTATTCCAGATTGTGAGGGGATGCTTGGAGAGGAAATCTCAGTGCTGATGGCCTCTCTCAGGCTCACTATGTGTTTTGAAGGCATGGTGTGATAACACCGCGTAAACATATGAGTTAGAAGTGATTATACGGAGTTAAAATCTAAAGCATGAAATAGAATACCAAAAGAAGGTCAGTACCTCCTAATGTCATATAGCCTCCCCATTATGGATGTGGCGCGCTTTACACTAATAAAAAGGACTCTACTAGACACGGCTTCATAGACTCCCTAGGACTCTTGAATGCTGTGCTCTGATACCATTTTATCACACCCCGAGAGGGTACCCTAGACGTGGCCAGTACTCGAAGACCATTTTTGGTCCCCAAGCGAACCACTTGGTCCAATCACACATCTATTCAATATCAATCAATCAGTGAAAAGTTTAAAATAAGGAAATAATTTAGTGGGCAATCCAAATCAACGATCTAAATCAAGGAAGAATGGCCAAGGGCCAACAAATCAAACTCCACTCTTTGTCATTAAAAATAGTTTAACAAGAATAATTCAAGAAAAGAAAATACTCAATCGATCCATCACTATCTAGTCTATGAAGCCTCTATCACTACTATCTAATTGGTGCCAATGACATGTTCATGGCTACCTCAAATCAAAATAAAAAGGGCTTACTCGACACAAAAATAACATAAGCGGTGTCCTCCGAATGTAGGAGAGAACTCACCAATACGCTGAGTGCGTATAGATCCTAAATGGTGCTCCTATTGATGATCTCTTAAACCTGTCTCTGCATCATGAAATGATGCAGGTCCAAATGGACGTCAGTACATGGAATATACGAGTATGTAATATGGCATAATGAAACATGTGTCAAGATAGAACAATACCGGTTCAAATATCTCAAATCATGAGATACGAGAGACTCAATCAAAGTGTCATAAGTCTAAAGTAAGAATGCATTTTTAGACAAAGACCAATCATATACCATACAATCCAATCCAATCACATATCATCTAATCACATTAGACCCCAATCCACTTCATCACACAACATCTCCATTAACATAACCTATTCATCAATCATTCTACATATGTTAAATAACCACCTTTACATCATTATTCACACCATCATCAAACATCATCATTCACATCATTACCAAATACCTCGCTCTAAATTTTTTATTTAATTCTATACTCCATTCATAGAAACAAAAATGACATTCTAGCTCTACCACGGTTTTCATTTATTTTTATGCCATTCACATTTATAACTATCCCAATTCATTCTTTTCATTCCAATCCATACATATACACAAAAACCATCAATCTCAATCTCAAGACAATTATGAAAAAAGAAATCTCATCTTGGGTTCATGTGAATGAATACATGAATCTATACTCTCAACAAAACTCAACTCAAGAACACCATCAATACATATGAATTTATATACAAAAATTCATTTGTAGTCAATAATATGAAAGATAACTAATCAAGAATTTAAGTCATGAAAATCGCCAATCAATTTCTAGTACATAAAAATATTCTAGAGTTTAGGAAAATTTCAAGAAAAATCTTCATAAAAGGTTCAAATCTTTCACAACTTCTACCTAACACATCTATGGGCATATGGAAGAACTCAATCCATATTTTAGGTTAGCCTTACATACCTTAGAGTAGATTTTGAAGAAACCTTATTGTTGGGTCTTCAATGGGAAGCTTGAATCCTTGAATTTTTTAGGGCAAATCTTGTTGGAGATGATTTGAGAGAAGAGGGTGAAGGTTAGGGTTTCTTTGGAGGTGAGGAGGCTAAAAAAATGAGCCTAAAACATCCTATGTTAGTGTATATATGTTTAGGAAAAATGTCCAAGTTGCCCCTCTTCAAAATCTGAAAAACTGGGCGAAAAATCTTGCTGGCGCTACATCGCGCCACTGCAGCGCCATGCCAAAATAGGCTTAAAACCCTACATATCTAATAGTGGCGCATCGCGCCAAAGACCAATTTACTGAGGCTATTTTTTGGCTCTATAGTGGCGCCAGGTGCCACTGGAGCGCCAAGCTTAAATTTCTTGCAGTGGTCGCCCAGGCCTGAAATTCCTGCAGTACTAGTATGTAGTAAAATGGTCATAACTTTTGACTCTGAACTCCAAAAATTACAATCTAAGTGGAGTTGGAAATAAGACTCAAATACCTTTAATTTGATAGGTCGTGGGACACCCAGTTCATTATATTCAAAGAGATATGGTCATTTGAAGTTGACCGTTATACTAACTCCTCCGAAAACTTAATCGATTGGAATTCTTTGGACTCGACTTGGTGTTAGAGATCCCTTATGACCGCTAAACACATATAACACACTTCAAATACTTAGGAATTAATCCTAACTCATATATAAAATTACAAGTCATACGGTTCGAGTCTACACACACATGAAGAAATGTTTGAGTCTTTGCGAAAAAATTTCTGGGGTGTTACAGAAGAAGAAGAAGAAAGTAGGATAGAGTGAGGAATGAAAAAAAAGAGGGAATGATGAATTGATGGATGAGTTGGCTGAAGAAGAAGAGAGAAAGGGCGGGAGTGGGGGGAAGGGTGCTAGGGCGGAAGAAGAAGAAGTGAGAAGGGGTGGGAGTGACGGTGGGGCCGGGGCTGGGCTGAAGAAGAAGAAGATAAAGTGGTGGGGTGGCAGTGGGTGTGGAGCGGAAGGAATTTGAGAAATTCTTTTTAAAATTATTTTTATTGTTTTCTCTTATAATTTTGGGAATTTTTGAATAAAAATATTGCATTAATCTACTTCAAAACGCGTGTAGTCACACATTTATCCAATTCAGTCATTTTAATGTCACATAAGCTCGGTCAATGGTCAAAGAAATTTAAAATTCTCATTTTAATTGAGTTTAAGGGTTCAATTGGCAAATGATTAAATAGAAGGGTCTAGATTATAAACTCATATAAGTATAAGGGTCCATCAGACCATTTTGCCATAAAAAATTGAAATGTAGAGAGTAATTAATATCATCTTATCACGTAAACAATCAAGACTAAATTAGCTTGAACACAAATTGATAGAATATCAACATCTTGCTTAATTAAAATCTCCCTAAGATATTTACTACACTAGTTATTGTATTGCTACAAAGGTAGATTTTCGAAATCTAATATTTTCCATCTCTGTGTAACTAATTGACCAAATTTTATCCTTCATTTAGTATAATAAGGTGGTAGGAAAAAAAGAGAAACCAAAGCAAGAGAACAAAAACTCAAAATCTTTGTTTTCTTGCTCCCTCAAAATCTTGGCTAAGATGGAATATGATAGTTCCATCAAATGTCAGAAAACTGGTAATGTAGATGTTCCCCCAGCCTATGTTGGCCTTAGAATTCTCTTGGTTGATCATGATACAACTTCTTTATCAAACATAGAAGCAATTCTTGAAGAACATTCTTATAAAGGTACATTAATCTTATATCTCTTTAGATTCGTCCCCTATTTTTTGTTGGATCTTCTAGGTAACATATGTACTTATAATCTATAGTTAAAGAAGTGAATTTCTGTAAAATTAATGATTGATGTTTGTTTTTTTGTGATACATGAAACTTATATTTTGAATTGAAATTTATTTGGAATAGATTTGAGCGTTGAAATTTAAAAAGGAATTTTTTTTCTGGCACAAAGAAAAATCAGATCCATAAGACTAAAAATTTTAGTTAATTTTAACATGTGTTTCATGTATGACTGAGTGCAAATACAGATGAACAAATTACAATGGTGTTGAATGAGTTTGTTAGATTTATTGTTGTTTTGATAAATTGATGATTGAAATTTGCTACTTGTGATGTTTGAGAACATAACAAATGGATGTGACATAGTTAAATTTAGTTATAAAATTATCTACATAATGAATGCTTGAGAACATATGCATACACTTTTTACAAATTTTTAGTCTGAACTGTCTAATAGGAAAACATTAACATGTATTCAAATGCTCAATCGGAATATGTCGTAGTTCAAATGACAAAAGAAAATTTATTGGCAAGTGGCAAGTGTAAGAGGTTTTCAATATATTAGACCTTATGAAAACATATTCACTTAATCCGCGTAATAACATAAAGGAAAGGGAAGGTTTACAACTAATTATTATGAAAATATCTCACAACATATATAATTGTTTTGTGATATTTTCTGAGTTTAATTTTTTTTATAGCAACTGCAATCGAACAAGCAACTGTAGCTCTGTCCATTCTCCGGCAACAGATCGACCAATTCGACTTGGTCATGGTGGATGTCAACATGCCAGAAATAGACTACCTTGAGTTCATCAAGTCCACTTTACTCATCAAAGACAAACCTATTGTTTGTAAGACCATTTTCTCAAAATCTTAATTATTGTATGTAGTTTAACTACTGTGCACTATTCATTATTGTGAAGATTAAGAGGGGGTGAATTAAAATTTATCCCTTAGTCGACTTCTTAGACCTGACACTCGATTAACCTGCAACTTAGTATAAACAGTATATAGCAAAAATAAGAATGCAGGAATAAAAAGAAGAAAGAAGTTTATCCTGGTTCGGATCACCGATGTGGTGCCTAGTTCAATCTTCTTGGATTACAAGGATTTCCTTTAGAGCTTGTAGTAATTTGCTGGGTATAGAGTAGAACAGAAATGAACACATCTAATGTGCAAATCAGACTTCTTTGACTTGACGTCACTTCTACTTGTATAACCTAAGTTAGAGATAGTTCTTTCTTTTTTCTATTACAATTGTAACTCAACTGAGTACAAAGCTTTTCTGAAAGATGAGAGAAAATAATAGAATAAGTTCAAGTGAAGTTTCATAACTATCTAACTAGGTGAGGATGACTTTATATATGACTGAAGGTAACACAACCATATCTGCTCGAAAAGGAAAACCCTAGGGATTTGTATCAATCAAGGATTTGTAGGGATTCCTTGATTGATGATGCATGTCCATATCAGATATGTTCGTGCGAAGTCTTCTTCTTTTCTTGGTGTGAATCTGTGTCTTGTTCAGACATCTTCTTTCCTGATTGGTTTGATCTTCAATCAACTTCTCTGCCTTGTATAACGGCTTTTTATTTGATCTTCCATCTGTTGATCGTCAATCGTCAATCTTCAATCAGAAGTGATATCAGTCTCCAACCATTGAGTGTGGTCTCACTTTCCTTTCTTTTCTTAAATCAGATTCAATCAATGGTGTCAATCTTCAATCAGCAGGTTTGGGAGTTATTTTTCTTTCCTTTCTTGGATTGTTGTTTTCCTTAATTCATGATTTGCAATCATCAATCAGAATCTTCTACGTTTGAGGAAGCCCTCAACTTTATTCACGAAAGGAAACTATGTAGCGATCATCTTCCTGAAAAAGTGAAACATTATCGAAACACATTAGTGCTAACAATCTCGCCTTTTTTTGATAATGATAGCTAACTATTTAACTTTTGCTTTTTAACTTTCCTGTCAAAAGATTGTCTCCCCTTGTATTTATGATTTTATTACTGGATTCCATAAGTTTTAACTTGCTCCCCCTGACTGGATTCCTGAAGTTTAAGCTAAATTAGACCAAGAGTTGACTTTGGTCAATATTCAGGGTTCAGACGCTTAAAATGGATTTTCGACGATTCCATTGGATTCGAGGGATGATTTTAGGCGTAGGTGAGGTATTGGTTGAATTTTCAGAGGTTCCAAGGGAAATTTGGTATTTTTGAGACTTAAATAAGTTTAATTGAGACTAAATGGGTTTGGGTCAAGGATACCTCGAATCTATGTTCTAACAGCTTCATTAAGTCTAAAACATCGAATTTAGTTAGCTAGCATGTTTGGTATGTGAGCATGGAATTCCAAACAAATTTTGAAGGTCCATTCTGAGAAATTTTGAGTCTTGGTGGTTGATGATATCTGTCAGCTGATCTTTTCCCTTAGTGTTCGAGGAGCCCCTACCACATTTGCGAAGGGTATGTTATCTTGGATTTTGTGTTTGATTGGACCTAGCGGCATTTTCATAAGGCTAAGATAAGTGACCCTCGCGTTCGCGGATGGTAGGCCTCATTAGTGAAGGAGGTTGATTCCCAAGCCTCCATATTTGCGGAGGGCAATGACTAAACAATGTTTTAATTTCTCAAATTGGGGTTTCAACCCCATTTCTCTATATTTCAACTTTGAGAGCTTGATATTAGCGATTTTAAAGAGATTTTTTAAGATTCATTGATAGGGTAACAATATGTCACCCCCCGAGAGGGTACCCTAGACGTGGCCGGGACTCAGAAACTATTACTGGCTTCTAAGCGAACCACTTGACCTAATTACCCATCCGTTCATTTATTCAATCAGCGGAAGACTTAAAATAAAGGGGTAATTAAGTAGGCAATTCCAATCAACAATCTAGGTCAAGAAAGAAAGGCCATGGGCCAGCAAATCAAACTCCAATCTAAGTCGTTAAATAGTTTGACAAGAAGAATTAAAGAAAATAAATACTCAATCGACCCATCACTATCTAGTCTATGAAGCCTCTATAACTACTATCTAATTGGTGCCAATGACAGGTTCATGGCTACCTCAAATCAGAATGAAAAGACTAAAGTCAACACAAGAATAACATAAGTGGTGTCCTCCGAATGTGGGGGAGGACTCACCAATAAGATGAGTATGAACAGATCCTCAATGGTGCACCTATTGATGATCTCTTAAACCTGTCTCTGCATTATCAAAATGATGCAGGTCCAAATGGACTTCAGTACGTGGAATGTACGAGTATGTAATATGGCAGAATGAAACATGTGTCAAGATAGAACAATACCGGTTCAAATATCTCAAATCATAACGATAAAAAAGACTCAATCAAGGTGTCATAAGTCTAAAATAAGAACACAGTTTAGACAGAGACCAATTATATACAATCCGATCTAATCTAATCATATACAATCCGATCCAATCCAATCATATACAATCCAATCATATACAATCCGATCCAATCCAATCATATACAATCCGATCCAATCCAATCATATACAATCCGATCCAATCTAATCATATACAATCCGATCCAATCCAATCATGTACAATCCAATTCAATCCAATCATTTACAATTAGATCATATACCATCCAATCCAATCCAATCCAATCATGTACAATCTAATTTAATCCAATCTAATCGTTCACAATCCAATCACATACCATCCATTCCAATCCAATCATATACAATCAACTCAACAAGAAAGTCAAAGAACTCAACTCAATAGATATGCAAATTAGAATTTAGCAATGTTTTATAATTCGACTCAATCATCTACATTCTCAATCAAACCAATCATATCATGCACAATCCACTCAATTTGGGAGTTTCTCTAACCGACAAACATAACCTATGAGCCAGTGATGTACAATAAGCCAACGTTGTTGCCACATCCGTCCATACTTTTCCAGGGTATGAATGAATCAACCAATCATAGATCCATCAATCAATCAAGTCCTATCATTTTAGGACAATGAAATAGGGAAACATCCGACTTTAACGGTCCAATCCCTTCCTATGTTGCCTACGTAGTTCATGGGATTCAAGTATGGACTATACTCCTACCAAATTCGGTACTCAATACTCCTCCCAAGACTCAATATGTTCATATCTATCAGGTGAGTAAAACACTCAAAATACTCATTAAGTGTCACGCCCCGAGAGGGTACCCTAGATGTGATCGGCACTCAGGAACTATTTCTGGCTCCCAAGCGAACCACAGAGCCTGATCACACATCCGTTCATTCATTCAATCAGCAAAAGACTTAAAATAAAGAGAATATATGGTGGACAATTCCCAAATCAACAATCTAACTCGAGAAAGAAAGGCCATGGGCCAACAAATCAAACTTCAATCTTTGTCATTAAAATAGTTTGACAAGAATAATTTCAAGGAAATAAAATATTCAATCGACCCATCACTATCTAGTCTATGAAGCCTCTATCACTACTATCTAATTGGTTCCAATGACATATTCATGGCTACCTCAAATTAGAATAAAAAGGGCTAACTCGATGCAAGAATACATAAGTGGTGTCCTCCCAATGTGGGGAAGGACTCACCAATACGCTGAGTGTGAATAGATCCTTAATGGTGCTCCTATTGACGATCTCTTAAACCTGTATCTGCATCATGAATGATGCAGGTCCAAATGGACGTCAGTACATGGAATGTACGAGTATGTAATATGGCAAAATAAAACATACCTCAAAGAAGAATAACATCTGTTCAACTATCTCAAAACAGAAAGATAAGAGAGACTTAATCAAAGTGTCCTAAGTCTAAAGTAAGAGCACAGTTTAGACATAGACCAATCATAAACCATCTAATCCAATCTGATCATGTACGATACAATTCCATCAAATCATTCAATCCAATCCATACCGTTAACTCTAAGTCAATCACATATCATCTAATCCCATCCATTCACATATCCAACCAAATCATGTACCATCCAATCACAATGCATCTAACCCAATCCGATCATATACAATCAACTCAACAATCAAGTCAAAGGACTCAGCTCAATAAATATGCAAATTAGAACTTAGTAATGTTATACAATCCAACTCAATCATCAAACAATCTCAATCAAACCAATCATATCATGCACAATCCACTCAAATTGGGAGTTTCTCTAACCGATAACTATCACCATATGAGCGAGTGATAGTACAATAAGCCGACGTTGTTGCCGCATCCGTTAATACCTTGCTAGGGTATGGACGAATCAACCAATCATGGATCCAATCCAACCAAGTTCTATCATATCAGGATAATAAAATGGGAAATATCTGACTTTAACGGTTCGATCCCATGGGAAGCATACGACTTTAACGGTTCAATTCCCTCCTACGTTTGGCGACGTAGTTTATTGGTTCGAGTATGGACTATACCCTTACCCAATTCGGTGATCGATACTCCTTCCAAGACTCAATATGCTCATATCTATCAAGTGAGTAAAATACTCAAAATACTCATTTAGTCTCATTGGACTCTTTTAAATCAACTCATTTAGTCTCATTGGACTCTTTTCAAAACTCCATCAAATCTGGCCTCATTGGACCTTCTTTCAAATTGACTCATCTGAAATCATCAAACTCTTCTCTTTAAAATGTATACAATCTCAACTCTATCTCAAAAATTGACATTTTAAAGTAAAAATGCTCAACTCATTTATACTCCAAATACTCATGTTCAAAAATAATTAAAAGACTTCTCAAACTCAACTCATGCTTAAACTCTTTTAAAATCATAGATGAAAATAATTATTCTTTAAAACTCAAAATAGTGTATAAATAGTTTATGCAAAAATGCTCACCATCATTTACTTAAAACTCCTTCTCAAAAGATTATTTATTTTTAAAATGCTCATAAGACTCTAATCAAATCAAATTATGCAAATCACATATCACATGATCACATTAGACTCCAATCTACTTCATCACACAACATCCTCATCAACATAACCTCTCCATCCACATCATCGTCAAATATCATCATCAAACATTATCATCGCATCATCATCAAACATTATCATCGCATCATCATCAAACATCATCATTCACATCATCATCAAATATCATCATTCACATCATCATCAAATATCTACTCCAATATCCTTATTTAATTCTACATTCCATTTATGGAAACAAAAGTGACATTCTAGCCCTACCAATGTTTCAATCCTTTTTATGCCATTCACATTCATAAGCATTTCCAATTCATTCTTTTCATTCCAATCAACACATATACACAAACCATCCATCTCAAACTCAAGACAAATTATGACCAAAAAGAAATCTCATCTTGGGTTCATGTGAATGAATACATGAATCCATACTCTCAACAAAACTCAACTCAAGAACATCATTAACATATTTTAGTGATATTCTATAGTTTAGGAAATTTCAAGAAAACCTTCATAGGAGGTTCAAATCTTTCACAACTTCTATCTAACATATCTATGGGCATATAGAAGAACTCAATCCATATTTTGGGTTAGCCTTACATACCTTACTTGAAGATCATCTCACCGGAAACCAAGACTTGACTTGAAGATCTTGAATCCTTGAGCTCTTAAGGACAAATCTTGTTGGAGATGTTTGGGAGATAAGAGAATGGAGATTAGGGTTTTTTAGAGAGAGGTACAAGACTGAAAAATATGGTCCAAATCGTCCAAGGCTAGAGTATATATAATTAGGGAAAAAGTCCAGTTTGCCCTTCCTCAAAATCTGGAAAACTGGCAAAATCTCCTACTGGCGCTATAATGGCGCATCGCGCCACTGCGCGCAGCGCCAAGCAAAAATAGGCCTAAAACCTACACATCTAATAGTGGCGCATCGCGTCAAGGACCAAACTACTGAGGCAGTTTTATGGCGCGATAGTGGCGCATCGCGACCTTACAGCGCCAAGCCTATATTTTCTGAGTTCTGGAAAATTGGCTTTAAAACCCTGCACATCTCCTAGTGGTGCACCGCGCCAAAGACCAAACTACTGAGGCTTATTCCTAGCACGATAGTGGGACGTCGCGCCACTACGGCGCCAAGCCCAGGCTTCCTGTAATCACAACCCAGGCCTGAAATTCTGGCAGTACTAGTCCGTCTTAGGATGGTCGTAACTTTTGATTCTGAACTCCAAAATTTACAATCTTGGCGGCGTTGGAAAGAAGACTTAAAGACTTTTAATTTGATAGGTAATGCTCCATACAATTCATCCTATTTTAGGAGACATGGTCGTTTGAAGTTGACCCTCATACTAACTCGTCCGGAAACTTAATCGATTGGAGTTCTTTGGACTCGACTTGGTGTTAGAGATCCCTTATGACCCCTAAACACATCTAACACACTTCAATTACTTAGGAATTAATCCTAACTCATGTGTAAGATTACAAGTCCTCCGATCCGAATCTACACACACCTGAAGAAATGTTCGAGTCTTTGCGAAAAACAACTTCTGGGGTGTTACATTAAGTCTCTTTGGACTTAGTTTTAAATCAACTCATTTAGTCTCATTGGACTCTTTTCAAAACTCAATCAATCTAGTCTCATTGGACCTTCTTTCAAATCAACTCATCTCAATCATTAAATCTTTCTCTTTAAATTTCATACAATCTCAACTCAATGAATGCAGTAAATATTAGATGCAGTTAAAACATAATTTTTAACTCCTCAACTAAATATCAAAATAGACATTTTAATATAAAAATGCTCAACTCCTTTATACTCAAAATACTCATGTTCAAAATGATAATCAAGAGACTTCTCAAACTCAACTCATGCTTAAAATCTTTCTAAATCAAAGATGAAAATAATCCTTCTTTAAACTCAAAATAGTGCATAAATAATTTATGCAAAAACGTTCAAAAATCATTTTTAAAACTCCTTCTTAAACAATCATTTATACTCAAGATCCTCATATGACTCCAATCAAATCAAATTATGCAAATCATATCATGTAGTCACATTAGACTCCAATCCATTTCATCTCAAAATATCATCATCAATATAACCTCTTGATCAATCATTTTACCTTTGTTAAAGATAAATATCATTCACATCATCATCAAATATCTTGCTCCAAAATCTTCATTTAACTCTATATTCAATTTCATCAAATTTATAAAAAAAAAGTACATCATCTCACTTTGAAAGCAATATTTTTATTTATAAATGAAAAACCATCAATCTCAACCTCAAGAAAAATTATGACAAAAATGAAATATCATCTTGGGTTCATGTGAATGAATACATGAATTCATACTCTCAACAACTCAACTCAAAGACATCATCAATATATATGGATTTATATACAAAAAAACTCAATAGAATTTATGGCTAACTCAAGAACTCAATTCATGGAACCTCAAACTCAACTCAACTCGAACCAATGAAGATGTAGGGCACGTGGATGAAATCAATCCAACTTTGTGAGTAGCCTTACATACCTCGAATAAAGATTATCTCACAGAAAATAAAAGGCATGGCTTGAAGATCTTGAATCCTAACTCTTCTTCTCTCCTCCAATTCTTGCTCTCAATGCTCTTGGATATTTTGTTTGGAGAGAAAATCCTTAGAAACTGATATGGGGGTGGAAAATGGTGATCCCTAATGCAGTGTTTTAGATATAGGATAGGTGGGAAAGGTCCAGAATGCCCTTTTCTCAAGAAAAATCTGAAAAACAGGTCTAGGACCCTACTGGCACAATAGTGGTGCACCGCGCCAGCACCCATACTACTGAGGCTAGTTTCGGGTGCTCTGCTGGCGCATCGCGCCAAGCCCTAAACTGCTGCAGTGGTAGTCTTTGGTAAAATGATCATAACTTTTTACTCCGAACTCGTAATGAGGAAAAATCAGTGGCGTTGGAAGGAGGACTCAAAGACCTTTAATTTGATACGTCATTGGACCTAAATCTTAATATTCTGAAAGTTATGATCATTTGAAGTTGACCCTTATACGAACTCATCGGAAAACTTAGCCGATAGAAATCTTTGGACTTAGATTGGTTTTAGAGATCTCTTATGACCCTAAACCACATCTAATACTCTTATAATACTTAGAAATTGATCCTAACTCATATATAACATTATAAGTCATTCAGCTCGAGTCTACACACATATGAAGAATGGTTCGAGTCTTGGCGAAAACAATTGGGGTATTATACAATATCTAACTCCCTAACTCTTTTACCCATTAATTAGTTCATGATTTTGTTGATTAAAGATGAGTTTTGATCCCAACTTGAAAATCTTTTGAACGAATTTATTAGAATTACGGTATTATCAAATTCTTACTGTATTAGTTATATGAATATTTTTCATGGGAGTAATACTTAGCATCAAGCAAATTAGGGATGAAGGTGTTTGGCCAGCATCCATTGGCCTTTAGTTGCAACCCCAAAGTTCCAGAACTACGTGCCACCATAGAATTTGTCTCAGATATATACTAGCTTAGTGGATCCACATTAGCTCAGATTCATGCCTTTATACATTGGCAAGTATATTGGGCCCTTTTGGTGGCGCAATTCACCAGACTCCATGAAGTAGCTCACACGTCAATTTTAGTGTCTCCCATAGTCAGTTATCAGTTATTGTATGATCAAGTATTTCAGTTATTTCAGTACAATTTTATTAATGATCATGCAATTTACTTGATCATATTCAATTAAATTGTTTATTATGTATGTTCCTCATACTCATTACATTCAAAGTACTGACCACATACTTTCTGCCTGTATATTGTTTGATAATATAAGTTTGGATGTTCAGCATTTGAATTGCATCAGAGACTTGGCGGGGAGCCCTGCATGATAATATCTAAAATGTCATGTATCCAAGTTCCCAACATATTTGGGACTGATTTGTGGTAGTAATTGAAGTCTCAACCTATGTTCCTCTTTGTCTCTCCCATCTCAATAGCTATAAAGATAATCTCAGTAGACTCAGATCATGCAATGACAGTTATGCTAAGTGTTAGCTTGGGATTACTTGTAGTCTCAAGTACCGTGTTTCGATTGGGATGTAGACTCAGATCATAACAATTATTTATTAGTTTGAATTTTTTTATTTTTAAATGGAAAAGCGCCAAAAACATCCTCTAAACCATCGCATAAAGTTTAAATATACCCTTCATCCACATGTTTGTTACAATACCCCTTTAGTTACATTTTGACTCACTTATGCCCTTTGATTAACCACCAACAGTAAATTAACAAGAAGTTTATTAAAATTTAATGTGGCATTTTATTACTAGTTCAATTTTAAACAATGACCCCAATTAAATAATTCACCTACCTGATTTTCTGACTTAGCCGGCCTAACTCTTATCAGACATTATTTTTTTTATTTATATTCTTCACGTGAAATTTAAATTAAAAAATTATGAATTCAGCGTTGATTGTTAGTCAAAGGGTATAAGTGAGCTAAAAATATAACCAGAGAGATACTTTTAGCAAAATAAATGGACAAATAGTATTGTTAAAACGTTAGCGATAGTCTAAGGACATTCTTTTTTGATTTTTAAATTATAAAAATTATTCAATTAATATAACACCTCAGAAGTCCCTTAGCTTAGATCAGGCTTGAACATTGCAGAAATTCAAGTCTGTAATTTTTTTTTGGAAAAGTACAAGACTGGTTTACAGGTCATAAAACAAAGTACGGCTCGTGGATTGAGTCCCTAGATGAGACTTTAGAAAATTAGAAATTAGGTCTGAGATCTATGAACATGATTAACGGCTCATAAAATCTATTACAGGTCGTAGATCGGAGTCGTAGATCATCTTTAGTAGCTTAGAATTTGACTAGAACAGGATGAGAAGAAACTAGGGATCATGGTTGGTTTTACGAGTTGCAGATGGTCTCGTAGAATCAAATCCTGAAACTTCAAAAACCTCAGAAAACATCTGAGTTCTATGGACACCTTTCATGGCTCATAGAATGTTCTATGTATTGTAGATAGGTCTCGTGGAATCAAAGTTCAGAAACTCAGACTCCATGCTTAACTTTCTACGAACATGAAGTACGGGTCGTAGAATGGATTACGGTCTGTAGAATGGGTTCGTAGTTCCAAACTTTAGAAACCCTGAAACTTTTCTCTGACTTCTACGGATCGTAGATGCCTTCCAACAGATTTTAATCAGTGGTCTTTCAGTCTTTTTTTATTCTTTTAATTACTATACTATGTCATTTTGGACTCTTTTAAGTGAATTAAGTGATTTCTATCAGCCTTAACCTCTCATTCACTCCTAACTCTCCCAAAATAGATTTCTTCTCTTTTAAGTCTTCTCTCAAGCAAGAGCTAGAGTTCCAAGTTTAAGTCAACGTTGAAGAGATTCAGGTTAGGGTTCTTCAATCAGGTATGTGGGATTTCATCAATGGGTATCCCTTCACCTATTGAGTCCCATGAAACCCCAATTCTTCAAGTTTCATGATTCTCCAAACCTAGGGGTTGTATGATTTTCATGTGTTTTTCTTGAATTTCAGTTCTTCTTCAAGTATGATCTTCAATTGCATGATTTTGCTTATAATTCCATGTTTTCAATGGTATTTTCATGAATCCACATGTATACAAGTATTTTTCATGGCTTAGAAATATGATTTCTCAAACGCATATTTTCAGATTATCAATTTTTATGATTTATGATGCTTTCAGATAAAGTATATTTCAAGTACATGATCAGATATCATGATTTATGAGCTAATCAGTATGTTTATAAGATTTTTAGAATTACGGTATTATTAAATTCTTATTGTATTAGTTATATGCATGTTTTCCATGGGAGCAATACTTAGCAATGAGGGGATTAGGGATGAAGGTTTTCGGTCAGCATCCATTGACCTTTAGTAGCAACCCCAAAGTCTCAGAACTACGTTCCACCAGAGGATTTGTCTCAAATAGATACTATCTTAGTGGATTCACATTATCTCAGATTCATACCTTTATACCTTGGCGAGTATATTGGGCCCGTTTGGTGATTCTTTCCATCTGTCCTAGCCTTGGTTGAGATAGTTACCTAAGATGACAGGTTTCCTATGGAATAAGTTTAGGTACACAAAAGTTGGTCCGGACACCACGGTCATCAAAACCAAAAAAAAAAACTTGTTAAAACTATTTACAGCAAAAGATGATCAGATGATGATGTTGAAGCAAAAATATTTTTTCTTTGTTGATGCCTTATGAAAGTCATTTGTGCTTTATCGAGGAGCCTAACCTTTCCCTGTGCGCCTGGAACCACTGGGCTACACATCTTTGTTGTTTCAAGGGTGTTCAAAATATCTTATTTAACCATTTAAAGTACCATTTTACTTATATATACATATAATTTTTAAATGAAGGGTGTCTGTTTGGCCATTCTGAGAATATATATATGTGTGTATTTTGTAACCTACTGTGACAACATGACTCGCATTGTTGAATTAAAATAAATCTCCTTGATGAATATCAAGAAGCTCAGTTGATATCGACTGTTTTATAAATTGAAATCTAGAAATCTTATTGAAAAGAACATCATTGATAATTTCTTTTGGGGCACTAAAGAAGGTAAAAATAGGTATCATTGGAGTGCTTGGAATAAGTTATGTTTCCCTAAAGATGAAGTTGTGAATGATAAGTATAGATATGTAGTTGATAATTGCGTAATAGGTTAAAGGGCTAAAAGGAAAAATAAAAAATTGAAACGGAAGGAGTAATTGATATCGTTTGTATCGCTTAAGCAATCAAGACTAAATATTTTGAACACAAATTGGTAGATTATCAAAATCTTGCTTAATCAGATCTCCCTAAGATATTAATTGTACTAGTTGTTGTTTTGCTACAAAGGTAGATTTTCGAAATCTAATATTTGTCATCTCTATGTAACTAGCTGGTCAAATTTTATCCTTTCATTAAGTATAAGGTGGTAGAAACAAAAAAAGAGAAACAAAAAGGGAAAAAAAATTCAAAAAACATTCTTTTCTCTCTCAAATCTTTATAGGCTAAGAGATGGATCTTGATATTTTCATGAATCGTGAGAAAACTGACAATGATGATATTCCTTCGGCCTATGTTGGCCTCAGAATTCTCTTGATTGATCATGATACAACTTCTTTATCAAACATAGCAATAATTCTTGAAGAACATTCTTATAAAGGTACATTAATCTTATATCTCTTTAAGTTTTCTCTCATATGTGTTGAGCCTTTTTCCCCTATTTTTTGTTGGATCTTCTTGCTAAAATCTGTACTTATAGTTAATAGTTAAAGAAGTGAATTTCTCTAAATTTTTAATTTATATGGAGTAGACTTTAGTGTTGAAATTTGAAGAACAAAATTATTTTATTTTTTTGGGAAAAAATAAAATCAGATGCACATGAGTAAAATTTTGTCAATTTTAACATGTGTTTTAGTCATGTATGACCAATTGCAGGTATAGATGAATAAATTGCAATAGTGTTGAATGAGTTTGTCAGATTTATTGTTGTTTTGATAAATTAATGGTTGAAATTTGTTATTTATGATTCTTGAAAACATAACAAATGAATGTGACATAGTTAAATTAAGTCCAAATGAAATTTACTAGCAGGATTAAGAGGTTATCGATGCATTCAACCTTATGGAAACATATCCACTTAATCGTCAAATTTATCAACATGCTAGTTGAGTTGTAGTTTGAATGGAAAAGAATCACGTGGATTCTTAGGCAACAAGATTAACTTAACAACTAAGTTACCAAACACTTGAATGATATCAATCAAATATCCCGTTCTATACTTTTAATGTAATATTATTCATAACGCCGTTCTACCTTTATCCACGTAATAACATACGGGAAAGGGATGGTGTACCACTAATTATTATGAATGTCCCACAGCATATATAACTTTCTTGTGATACCTTTTGAGTTTGATTTTTGTTTTTAGTAACTGCAATCGCACAAGCAATATTAGCTCTGTCCATTCTCATTGAACATATCGACGAATTTGACTTGATCATGGTGGATTTCAACATACCACAAATGGACTGCCTTGACTTCATCAAGTCCATTCAACTCATCGAAGACAAACCTATCATTTGTAAGACCATTGTCTTAATTATTGTATGCACTATTAGTGTATATAGTTATGAACATCTAAATTCTCTCGAGAATTCGAGATACCTCATTTGATGTTTGGTTCTGATTGTTCATTTTTGGTTTAGTGATGTCTCCAGAAGTGACAAATGAAATGGTTGATGTAGCACGGGCAGAAGGGGCATGCTTCGTTTTAAAAAAGTCGGCCATTTCATCAATGAAACTCAAGAATGTATGGCAGCATGTGTATTTGTACAATAAGAACTCAAATAGAAAATCACAACTCAACTGGGCTAATCAAGTTGATGTAATGGACAATACATCTCGTGCTAAGAAATCGCAAGACAAAGGAAAAGGCATAGCAATTTGCTCTGAGACTTATCAAGATCAAGCAGTAGGTTCTTTCATTACATCTCGTGCTAAGAAATCGCAAGACAAAGGAAAAGGCATAACAATTTGCTCTGAGACTTATCAAGATCAAGCAGTAGGTTCTTTCATTACATCTCGTGCTAAGAAATCGCAAGACAAAGGAAAATGCATAGCAATTTGCTCTGAGACTTATCAAGATCAAGCAGTAGGTTCTTTCATTACATCTCGTGCTAAGAAATCGCAAGACAAAGGAAAAGTCATAGCAATTTGCTCTGAGACTTATCAAGATCAAGCAGTAGGTTCTTTCATTACATCTCGTGCTAAGAAATCGCAAGACAAAGGAAAAGGCATAGCAATTTGCTCTGAGACTTATCAAGATCAAGCAGTAGGTTCTTTCATTACATCTCGTGCTAAGAAATCGCAAGACAAAGAAAAAGGCATAGCAATTTGCTCTGAAACTTATCAAGATCAAGCAGTAGGTTCTTTGATAGAAAAAGGAAAAAGCATAGCAAATTGCTCTGAGACTTGTCAAGATCAAGCGGTAGGTTCTTTGATAGAAGAAAATGAGGCAGAAAGGTCTAAGAGAAAGAGAAGTACTAATGAGGCGACACAAGTTATAAGTAGTGGCAATTCAGAAAGACAGGTGGATCATTCCTTGCTTTCGAAAACAAGAACAAAAAGACCACAAAAGAAAAGACAACGCGTACAATGGACACCAGATCTTGATAAGAAATTAGTTGAGGTTGTTCGCGAGTTAGGAGAAAAAGGTAAAAGAAAATCATAAGTAGACATTTTCTGAATGTTCATAATTTTACTATTGAATTCTCATTATTTGTCTTACCATTTTGATTTAGCCCCTCCTAGACATATTCTGGAGAGGATGTGTGTGCCGGATTTGACTAAGGAACAGCTCACCTACCGTCTAAAGGTATTCGAGTATAAAACAAAAGTATATGAGATATCCTAGTTATGACATTTATGATTCAAGGTTTTGTCAAATTTTCCAAATATTTTTCATCTTTATGGTCATTATGCAGAAATACCGCTCCCAAAAACAACAAGCTCCTAATGTTCAACCAACTACTTCAATGAACTTCAACGAGGAATATCATTCCAATGTATTGGCTACAAATGACATCTCTACGAATTTCAACGAACTATTTCAAGGAGCATGCATACCTCAACCACCTGAAGTTCCTTTACCGAGTTCAAATGATTATTCCTTGAATGGGTGGAATGACTTGGATGAATTGCTAGAACTTGACAATTTCAATGCTGAAATAATGCCAGAAAATCAGAGTGACAGATCTTATAACTGGATAGATCAATTTCTTATTTGTGGAAGCTCAACTCAAGATAATGTGTCCACAAGGTCAGTTTCAATATAATAAAAAACAATGATTACAACGCTTAAGATTTATTCTGTCATTTTTAATAATATTTATATTTTTTGCCAGTAAAATCCAGAATCCTTGATACACACTATTGCACTTCCGGAGAAATTCAAGGGTTTTGTATGTGAAGATTGAATGTAACTAGAAAAGATGTTTGACGGTTTTTATTGATCTATCGCGATTGGCCTCTATCAAACTCAAACAATCTTTATCTTTAGTTTCTTTGAAAATGTGAGGATCGAATGAATATTTTCTTTTAATTCTATGTGTTCGATTTACTTATAACACATATGTTTTCATATATTTATTCAGTACTCTATAGTCTCGGTCACAGTTTTTAGTATTCTGTTACGAACTTACAAAAATTCAGTATTGCTAACTATGACTAAATTTCTATTTAAATTCAAATAGTTCTGTTTGTTTATCTATCAATTTCTAGGTTTAGAATTCGATCAACAAATATCTAGAGTCTGATGTCAATCACGCCGCACCACAAAATGGTGTGTGACAAATAGAGAATAAAATAAGAAAAATGTAAGACAACTACTTTGAAACAAAAGTTTCTTGAGATTAATTGGATTGGGGGACACCTCCAACACTTAATTTAGGTAATAGCCATTTAATTCCTTTTTGATTTTTTTAGGGTTAGGGTTAGAAAAGGTAAAAAAGTGGTGGCCTATTTGATATTTTACAAACTTGGATTGTGGGGTCATGGGCCTATTTAATATTTTACAAACTTGGGTTGTGGGGTCAGGGGCTTCTTTAAACTTTACAAAAACTTGGGGATAAAATACAAGTTTATAAAAATATTGTCACGCCCCGGGAGGGTACCCTAGACATGGCCGGCACTCGAAGACCATTGCTGGTCCCCAAGCGAACCACTTGGTCCAATCACACATCCATTCAATATCAAACAATCAGCAGAAAGTTTAAAATAAAGAATAATTTAGTGGGCAGCTCAAATCAACACTCTAATTCATATAATAAAGGCCATGGGCCAACAAATCTAACTCCAATCTATGTCGTTAAAAAAAATAGTTTGACAGGAATATTTCAAGGAAAGAAAGTACTCACTTGACCCATCACTATCTAGTCTATGAAGCCTCTATCACTACTATCTAATTGGTGTCAATGACATGTTCATGGCTACCTCAAATCAAAATGAAAAGGGCTAACTCGACGCTAGAATAACATAAGCGGTGTCCTCCAAATGTAGGGGAAGACTCACCAATACGCTGAGTGTGAATAGATCCTCAATGGTGCTCCTATTGACGATCTCTTAAACCTGTCTCTGCATCATAAAACGATGCAGGTCCAAATGGACATCAGTACATGGAATGTACGAGTATGTAATATGGCAGAATGAAACATACCTCAAGGAAGAATAACGTTGGTTCAAATATCTCAAAATCAGAAAGATAAGAGAGACTAAATCAAAGTATCATAAGTTTAAAGTAAGAACACAGTTTAGACAGAGACCAATCATAAACCATCCAATCCAATCTAATCATGTACAATACAATTCAATTAAATCATTCAATCCAATCCATCACATGCCATCAACTCTAAGTCAATCACATATCATCTAATCCAATCCAATCACACATCCAATCCAATCATGTACCACCCAGTCACAATGCATCTAACCCAATCCGATCATATACAATCAACTCAACAATCAAGTCAAAGGACTCAACTCAATAAATATGCAAATTAGAACTTAGTAATATTATACAATCCAACTCAATCATCAAACAATCTCAATCAAACCAATCATATCATGCATAATCCACTCAATTTGGGAGTTTCACTAACCGACAACTATCACCATATGAGCAAATGATAGTACAACAAGCTGACGTTGTTGCCACGTCCGTTCATACCTTGCCAGGGTAAGAACGAATCAACAATCATGGATCCATAACCAATCAAGTCCTATCATGTCAGGTCAATAAAATGGGAAACGTCCGACTTTAACAGTTCGATTCCATGGGAAGCATCCGACTTTAACGGTTCAATCCCCTCTTACGTTTGCCGACGTAGTTTATTAGTTCGAGTATGGACTATACTCTTACTTATTCGGTGCTCGATACTCCTTCCAAGATTCAATATGCTCATATATATCAAGTGACTAAAATACTCAAAATACTCATTTAGCCTCATTGGACTCTTTCAAATCAACTCATTTAGTCTCATTGGACACTTTTCAAAACTCAATCAAACCTGGCCTCATTGGACCTTCTTTCAAATCGACTCATCTCAAATCATCAAACTCTTCTCTTTAAAATTTATACAATCTCAACTCAATCTCAACAATCGACATTTTAAAGTAAAAATGCTCAACTCATTTATACTCAAAATACTCATGTTCAAAAATAATTAAAAAACTTCTCAAACTCAACTCATGCTTAAACTCTTTTTAAATCATAGATGAAAGTAATCATTCTTTAAAACTCAAAATAGCGTATAAATAGTTTATGCAAAAATGCTCACAATCATTTATTTAAAACTCCTTCTCAAGAGATCATTTATTTTCAAAATGCTCATAAGACTCCAATCAATCAAATTATGCAAATCGCATATCACATAATCACATTAGACTTCAATCTACTTCATCACACAACATCCTCATCAACATAACCTCCTCATTAACATCATCGTCAAATATCATCATTCACATCATCATCAAACATCATCATCAAATATCAGCATTAACATCATCATTATCAAACATCATCATCACATCATCATCAAACATCATCATCAAACATCTACTCCAAAATCCTTATTTAATTCTACATTCCATTTATGGAAATAAAAGTGACATTCTAGATCTACCAATGTTTTAATTCTTTTTATGCCATTCACATTCATAACTATTCCAATTCATTCTTCTCATTTCAATCAACTCATATACCCAAACCATCCATCTCAAACTCAAGACAAATTATGACTAAAAGAAATCTCATCTTGAGTTCATGTGAATGAATGCATGAATCCATACTCTCAACAAAACTCAACTCAAGAACACCATCAATACATATGAATTTATATACAAAACTTCATTTGTGGTCAATGATATGAAATATAACTATTCAAGAATTTAAGTTATGAAAATCGCCGATCAATTTCTAGTACATAAAAATATTCTAGAGTTTAGGAAAATTTCAAGGAAAATCTTCATAAAAGGTTTGAATCTTTCACAACATCTACCTAACACATCTATGGGCATATGGAAGAACTCAATCCATATTTTAGGTTAGCCTTACATACTTGGAAATGAAGAACATCCCACCGAAAACCAAAGACATGACTTGAAGATCTTGAATCCTTGAGCTTTTGAGAGGATTTCTTGTTGGAGATGTTTGAAAGAGAAGAAGGGATGAAGATTAGGGTTTTTGGTAGGTGAGGAGGCTGAAAATATCATCCCAAAACATTCCAAGTTGGGTATATATAATTAGAGAAAAAGTCCAATTTGCCCTTCCTCAAAATCTGGAAAACTGGGCAAAATTCTTGCTGGCGCGTCGCGCCACTGCAGTGCCAAGCTAAAATAGGCTTAAAACTTGCACATCTGATAGTGGCGCGTCGCGCCAAGGACCAAACTACTGAGGCTGTTTTATGGTGCTATAGTGGCGTGTCGCGCCCTTCCAGCGCCAAGCCTAAGTTTTCTGGGTTCTGGAAAATAGGCTTAAAAACCCTGCAAGCCTAATAGTGGCACGCCGCGCCAGGGACCAAACTACTGAGGCTTGTTCCTGGACCAATTGTGGCGCATCGTGCCACTACGGCGCCAAGCCCAGGTTTCCTGCAGTCACAACCCAGGCCTGAAATTCCGGCAGTACTAGTCCGTCTTAAGATAGTCATAACTTTTGACTTTGAACTCCAAAAATTACAATCTTGGCGGCGTTGGAAAGAAGACTTGAAGACCTTTAATTTAATAGGTCATGGGCCACCCAGATCATCATATTTCAAAAGGTATGGTCGTTAGAAGTCAACCCCTTATATGAACTCATCCAAAAACTTAATCGATTGGAAATCTTTGGACTCGATTTGGTGTTAGAGATCCCTTATGACCCCTAAACACATATAACACACTTCAAAAACTTAAGAATTAATCCTAACTCATATGCAAGATTACAAGTCCTTCGGTTCGAGGCTACACACACATGAAGAAATATTTGAGTCTTTGCGAAAAATATTCCGGGGTGTTACAAATATATTTTACCATTACTTAAAATATTAAATAAATTTTTAATATTAAAAATTACATCTCACAATCCCAATATATTTAAAAAACTCTCGGGATTCAAATAAGTTCTAGAAAAATTCATTCATTCTGAACTCCGACTTCTCTTCAACGCCTCTTCATCTTCCAAAACCATCAACCTCCATAAACTCACCTATATCTAAGAACAAAGACGTTTCTGGAGTTCAAAGCTCTCATCCTCAAGTTTTTCTGGAGTTCAAAGTTGTCATCGTCAAGTTCAAACTCTCACGTAAGTTTAATTGTACTTAAATAGTTTTTCTAGTTTCTTTTCATGTTCTTGATTTTTGCATTATTATGGTGTTTCAATTTGGGAAATATCTAAAAGGTTTTTGAATATTTATGTTTATCCCAGTCGATTTTGAATATTTTGAGATTTTTACTGTTTTTATGATCCAATTTTTTTGAAGATTGAAACTTTTTGGAGGTCAAATTTGATTATGTTTCTAGAGATTTCTGTCATTGCATGTTCGATTTTTGTTGAAAGTAGTACTTATTTTGAATTTTTTATTTAAGCATTATTATGGTTTTTTAATAGACCAGTGCTCCATAGCTTTATTCTGGTTGGTTATTGCATGTAGATAGTATATTATGGCTAAAACTATAGGCGGCAACATCATCAAACGATCTACTCCTGCTACTCCTAGAAATAAGAAATGAAAGGCTGCTGAAGAAGTTTTGAAAACTTCAAAAATAAAAACATATTGTAGTCGAAGAGACTGATCAGAATCTGGAACAGTGGCTAATATTGACAACTACCATGACAGTAGTGTTGAAGGCAGTGATAATGTTGAGTCTAGTGAAGCGGAAAGCGATAGCGTAGATGATGAAAATAGTAGAGATACCCTTAGTGGAGAGGTTGGTGTTCTCCTATCCTTGCCAATTTGTGCAAAAGATATCTCTAGTGAATCCTATGGCCTATCGACTTGGATAGATAGCATAGGATCGTTTCCCATAAAAAAAAATTGTAAGAGCAAGGATGGCTCTCTATCATGATTTTAGAAAAGCTTTAGTTGATGAAATAATTTATCATGACTTTAAGGAGGCATAATCCATATTATTCCAAGTTCAATGGATAGTTGGCCTATTATATGTTGTTGCGACATGTCAAGAAAGATAAAAAAATTGCATGAAATTTGATTCTGTGTAAATGATAAGCCTGCATGTTTTGGCTTAAGGGAGTTTGCATTGATTATGGGGCTGAATTGCTCAACATACCCGTGTGAATCACAAATGAAAAAAGTTCTTCAAAAAGGAAGGAACAAAATTTTTATTACAAAATTACCAAGACTAAGAACATCACTGGTGCAAAGTTGTTGAATTTGATCAAGGGTCATAGACTGAATAAAGAGCAGAAGTTGAGGTAATCTTTGATTTGATTTGTCCACGCAATGCTGCTTGCCTATGATCCATCGAAGATTGTGGATTCAAACCACATAAAGATGGCAAATGATTTAGATTTCTTCATAAGTTATCCATGGGGAAGGAGTGTTTTGATTTAATATTGTTGTATCAGAAGAATAAAATTAATTTGAAGAAGCAGGAGGAAATGTACAATGAAAAGAAGAATGCATCATATGCTCTTACGGGTTTTCCTAGGCATTCCTGGTAATTGTTATCGATCATTTAGTTGATTTTTGATAGAATATTATTTATTTATGTAGTATTTTATAAACTTTGTTTATTTGTTTGTTCTTTTATTAATTTCAGGTTTGGATATATGAGGTTTTGTTCTCATCTTGGAAAGTATACCGAAAAGTGTTTGGATTCTCCTATGCCCATTCCTCGTTTACTTAGATGGAACACTTCAAAGAGCGATAATATAGTGGAAGGTGATCCATTTAAGTACATAGAAAAAAGTACAAAGGTAAAGATTTATTTGTTATTTACTATATTTTTAAAGTAGTCAATGTTGTGTTAATATTTATATTTTCCTTTTTTTTTTAGATTGTGCACTCATTTCTTGTCCCTACTGTCCGTGAGATGAAATAGAAATACATGACAACGTTCAATCCATATACGAACAAAGTTAAGGACAAGGTCTTTGATGCCTTGAAGATTGATTTAAAAGGTGTCATTGTCCTCACTTCAACAGTAGCGGTGAGGGGTGAATATTTAGGTGACCACACTCCAATCCAAGTTTGTGAAAATTCTGTTTAGAGTAAACATAAAAATATTCAGAAAATTTCTATTGATGAAAATTTGTGTAAGCGTGTTGCATCTCTCAAGCAATCAATGATGGATGTTGTTGCTTATATACAGAATGAGAAATTGAGAAGAGCTGAAAAGAACAAGAAGAAGCTAGGTAAGCTAGTTTATATATTATTGTTGTTAAATAATTTATTTGTATGAATACTTGGCCACTGACCCTGCAACTAATGATGAAGAGTTTGCAGAAATTGAAGAAGAGTACTTTGAAGCTGCAGTCTATGAATACCTTGCAACATCAGTTGAATTGGGGAAAAAGAAGAAAAAAAAAATCGAAGAAGAAGGCAGTTGATGAAGTCGAAGAAGAGAAGAAAGAAAAAAGATAGTAAGGGAGAATTCAGTTGATGAAATATAAGAAGAGAAGAAATAAGAAGTAACAGCGAAGGAGAATGCAGTTGATGAATTAGAAGAAGAGCAAAAAGAAGAAGAAAAAGAGAAGGAGAAGGAAATAGATGAAGAAGAGAAGAAAGAAGAAGAAAAGGAAGTAGATGTTGAAGAGAAGAATGAAGAAGAAAAAGAGGAGAAGACAGTAAATGATGATGAAGGGAAGAATGAAGAAGACAAAGAGGAGAAGGTAGTAGGTGATGATGATGAACCAGAAGACATAAAAAGAAAAAAAAGATGAAGAAAGCAGTTATGCAAATTCAGTGGATGCTATGAATATAATTATGGAACTCAATGGTGCGGATGTTGGTGATGAGAAAAACAGTTGACGTGGTGGATGATTATTTTTTAATTTTGCTGCTTTGGTGACAATTATTTTTTTGTTGTTTTAATGGATGGATGGGGTAGATAATTGGGGATTAAGACAATTACTTTTTGTTATTTTGATGGATGGTTGGGGGGTATTATTTTTTTGTTGTTTTGATTGATAGATGGGTAAATACAAATGTTTTGATGGATGTTTTATGATATGTGATTATAATGTTTTATGGTAGGTGAATATGTAGACTGGAATACGTATTTTAATATTATAGACTATGTGAATGAAAAACGTTCTTATTAGCAGATTGCTATAACTGTTGATTTATAATATTATCGACCATGAATAATTGATATAAGAGAAATACTTTTATTTATTCAGTACTATTACATCCTTGTTACATCTTTTCAAAAAGAAAACACAAATAACAAACCATACAATATAATTTTTAGACCTTTCTCTTTTTCTTCAGCCAAAATCAGCCTTTATTCAATTGATCTCTTTCTATTTTGGTGTCTTCTAGGAACCCTTTCAATTGATTCCTTTGCTCTTCGGTTTCTTTAAATAAAGTCATTAGTAGATCCCTATTTTCTTCAGAGTCTCGAAGCCTTTGTAATATTTAAAATTTGGAACGCCTTAACTCAATATCTCGGGTCCCGGACTCAACTTTATGGGCTGCTTGTTGATGAATCATTTTCAAGATACTTAAAAAAAGAACATATGCCATGTGCACAATTAAAACATTATCGATCCGTGATTTCCTCAACATAGCTAGAAAACCATAACGATAAGTGTAAGATTTTTTGCATTGGATGTTTGAGATGCTTGAGACATTGTGAAAAAAGAAACTAAGTGAGTTGTTTAAGAGAACCTAAGTGAGTTGTTAAGATGGAAGAGTTAATGAGACAAAAAATATATGAGGGATTGTGTTTCTTTTATACAAAAAAAATAGATGTTACCGTTGAAGAATTTGGTATTTGAATATTGTCACTTGGTGATTATAATATATAAACCATTTATATAGTCGATACTTTCCTATGTGAATGGTTTGTGCTGGACCAACGAGACATACACTCCATCATTACTCAGGTATATGCGGATTGATATAAGGAACTAAATATGATCGATACTGCACCTACTGAAAAGTGATACTTATATATAGACCATAACTAGTAAATTAATTAATAATAAATTATATTATTGAAATTTATCAAATTAAATGAGTTTAAACAAGTAATTTGATTATATAAGGGTCCATTTAAGTTGGGAGTGGTGATCAACGATGTACAAGTAAGAATTGTGGTTATATAATCAACATACTCAGAGTAATATTTGAGAAAGCACAAGTATGTTGTAAGGTTGTCATTTGTTCAACCACAACTTTTTATTATCTAAGGGTCTGTGTAAATTGGGGTTGGTGATGACCAATTTATGGAAAGAATTGTGGTTGGACAAATTATGGAGTCACAACATACTTATGCTTTCTCAAGCATTACTCTGAGGATGTTGATTGTATAAATACATACGTCTTTCTCGTACATCGTTGTTCACCACTCCCAACTTACGTAGACCCTTATATGATCAAATTACTTATTTAAACTCATTTAATTTGATAAATTTCAACAATATAATTTATTATTAATCAATTAGTCTCCTTTTTTAATTTTACTAGTTATGGTCTATATATAACTATCACTTTCCAGTAGGTGCAGTATCGATCATGTTTAGATCATTATATCAACCCGCATATACCTGACTAATGATGGAGTGTATATCTCGTTGGTACAATACATACCACTCACATGGAAAAGTATCGAGTGTATAAATGGTCTATATATTATGTTCACTAGTGACAATATTCAAATAACAAGTTCTCCCACATTAATGTCACGCCCCGGGAGGGTACCCTAGACGTGGCCGACACTCGAAGACCATTCTGGTCCCCAAGCTAACCACTTGATCCAATCATACATCCATTCATATCAATCAATCAGCAGAAAGTTTAAAATAAAGAAATACGTTAGTGGGCAACTCAAATCATCACTCTAACTCAAATAATAAAGGCCATGGGCCAACAAATTGAACTCCAATCTATGTCGTTAAATAGTTTGACAAGAATAATTCAAGAAATAAAATACTCAATTGACCCATCACTATCTAGTCTATGAAACCTCTATCACCACTATCTAATTAGTGCCAATGACACGTTCATGGCTACCTTAAATCAGAATGAAAAGGACTAAACTCAACGCAAGAATAACATAAGCGGTGTCCTCTAAATGTAGGGGAGGACTCACCAATAAGCTGAGTGTGAATAGATCCTCAATGGTGCTCCTATTGACGATCTCTTAAACCTGTCTCTGCATCATGAAATGATGCAAGCCCAAATGGATGTCAGTACATGGAATTTACGAGTATGTAATATGGCAGAATGAAACATACCTCAAGGTAGAATAATGTTAGTTTGGATATCTCAAATCAGAAAGATAAGGGAGACTCAATCAAGGTGTCATAAGTCTAAAGTAAGAACATAGTTTAGACAGAGAGAAATCATAAACCATCCAATCTAATCTATCATGTACAATATAATTCAATCAAATCATTCAATCCAATCTAATCATATACAATCCGATCCAATCCAATCATATATAATTCTATTCAATCCAATAACAAATCATCTAATCCAATCCAATCACATATCGTCTAATCCAATCCAATCACATATCGTCTAATCTAATCCAATCACATATAGTCTAATCCAATCCAATCACATATCGTCTAATCCAATCCAATCATGCACAATCCAATCATATATCACCTAATCCAATCCAATCATATACAATCAACTCAACAATCAATTCAAAGGACTCAACTAAATAAATATGCAAATTAGAACTTAGTAATGTTATACAATCCAACTCAATCATCAAACAATCTCAATCAAACCAATCATATCATGCATAATCCACTCAATTTGGGAGTTTTTCTAACCGACAACCATCACCATATAAGCAAGTGATAGTACAACAAGCCGACATTGTTGCCACGTCCGTTCATACTTTGCCAGGGTATGAATGAATCAACCAATCATGGATCCATCAATCAATCAAGTCCTATCATTTCAAGACAATGAAATAGGGAAACATCCGACATGGTACAATCCCTTCCTACGTTGGCTACGTAGTTCATGGAATTCGAGTATGGACTATATTCTTACCCAATTCGGTGCTCAATACTCCTCCCAAGACTCAATATGCTCATATCTATTTAAGTGAGTAAAATACTCAAAATACTCATTTAGTCTTATTGTACTCTTTCAAATCAACTCATTTAGTCTCATTGGACTCTTTTCAAAACTCAAATCAAATCTGGCCTCATTGGACCTTCTTTCAAATCGACTCATCTCAATCATCAAACTCTTCTCTTTAAATTTGATACCATCTCAACTCAATGGATGTAGAAAATATTATATGCATTTAAAATATAATTCCAACTCCTCAACTCTATCTTAAAATAGACATTTTTATGTAAAAATGTTCAACTCATTTATACACAAAATACTCATGTTCAAAGTGATAATTAAGAGACTTTTCAAACTCAAATCGTGCTTAAACTCTTTTTAAATTAAAGATGAAAATAATCATTCTTTAAAACTCAAAATAGTGTATAAATAGTTTATGCAAAAATGCTCACAATCATTTATTTAAAACTCCTTCTCAAAAGATCATTTATTTTTAAAATGCTCATAAGACTCCAATTAAATTACATTATGCAAATCACATATCACATAATCACATTAGACTCCAATCCACATTATCACAAAACATCCTCATCAACATAACTTATTCATCAATCATTTTACCTTTGTTAAAGATAAACGTCATTCATATCATCATCAAACATCATCATCAAACATCTTGCTCTAAAATCCTCATTTTTTTACTCAAAATCAATTTCATCAAACTCAAATAAAAGAATACCTCATTTCACTTTGAAAAAAAACAATATTGTTTTTATTATACATAAAAGCCATCAATCTCAACCTCAAGACAAATTATGACAAAAGAGAAAATCTCATCTTGGTTTCATGTGAATGAATACATGAATCCATAATCTCAACAAACTCAACTCAAGAACATTATTAATATATGGATTTATATACAAAAGATTCAAGAAACATTCATAGAAGGTTCAAATATTTCACAACTTCCATCCATCACATCTATGGGCATATGGAAGAACTCAATCCATATTTTAGGTTAGCCTTACATACCTTAGAGTAGATTTTAAAGAAACCTTGTTGTTGGGTCTTCAATGGGAAGCTTGAATCCTTGAGCTTTTGAGAGGATTTCTTGTTGGAGATGATTTGGAAGAGAAGAGGGGATGAAGATTAGGGTTTTTGGGAGGTGAGAAGACTGAAAATTTCCCCCCAAGACATCCTATATTAGTGTATATATGTTTAGGAAAAATTTCCAAATTGTCGTTCATCAAAAATCTAGAAAACTGGGCAAAAATCCTGCTGGCGCTATAGTGGCGCGTCGCGCCACTGCAGCGCCAAGACAAAATGGGATTAAAACCCTGCACACCGAATAATGGCGCGTAGCACCAAGGACTAAACTACTGATGTTGTTTTCTGGCGCTATAGTGGCGTCGGGCGCCACTGGAGCGCCAAGCCTGAAATTCCTGCAGTGATCGCTCAGGCCTGAATTTCCTGCAGTAATAGTATATCGTCAAATAGTCATAACTTTTGACTCCGAACTCCAAAAATTGCAATCTTGGTGGATTTGGAAATAAGACTCAAAGACCTTTAATTTGGTACATTATGGGCCACCCAGTTTAGTATATTCTAGGATACGCTCATTTGAAGTTGACCCTTATACTAACTCATCCGAAAACTTAATCGATTAGAATTCTTTGGACTCGGTTTGGTGTTATTGATGTCTTATGATCCTAAACCACATATAATACCCTTAAAATACTTAGGGATTAATCCTAACTCATATATAAAATTACAAGTCCTTCGGTTCGAGTCTACACATATGTGAAGAAATGTTCAAGTCTTTGCGAAAAACAATTTCGGGGTGTTACAGTTAATATCTATTTTTTTTACAATTCTTTAAGGGGTCATTTGTTAGAGCAAATATCCAAGTAATACCTGTATTATTGGTTATATAAATAGATTTCATCTTTTCATTGATCAATAAAAGATAATGATTCACGTCGATAACAATTGAGACTAAATTGACCAAAATACAGGGGTCCAAAAATAGAGTAGCATTGTTACAAAAAATAAAGTCACATCTCCGGTAGCTTGATTACAAAAATAAAGTGACTCAAGCCTATCTAAGATTTGTTGTTGTTAATGTATGTGGTTCTCTTGTGGCTGGGTATCTTGCAAATTAAACATATGTTCCTCCTCTTGCTCTTGAAATTCTCACCGATGTCCTTGACACATTTTCTTTTCTTCCCCCTAGCTTGGTATCCACAAAGGGTGGAAGAATCTTAACGTTTAACAATTCCTATGGCACACACCACTCTGAATCGAAAAGGACAACATTAATAGATTCAAAGTATACAAGGAGGTATACTTCATCTTTATACAAAGGTGAACATCACTTATAGATGCTCATGCCATACTAATTGCCATGCTTCAATCGCAAATCATCCATCGCGTGAGCGCACAGTATCTTGACCAAGTCATATTTCCTACAAGAACATGTTTATTCCAGTAGGTTCACTTTGGCAATAGAACCTACCCCGAATACGGTGAATTGATTTCCATCTCAGTTACGTTCTCTACATACAAGGATTTCACGCCCCAAGAGGGTACCTTGGGTATGGCCGGCACTCGAAGACCTTTGCTGGTCCTCAAGAGAACCACTTGGTCCAATCACACATTCATCCATTCAGCGGAAAACTTAAATGATAAAAAGGGGTACAATCAAGTGGGCTAACCAAATCAACAACTCATGAAAGAATAACATATTTAACCAAATCCCAACTCAACTCCATGTCAAAGAATAGTTTTGAAAACCAAAATAATGACTCAACACTGTCACTATCTATTTATGAAGCCTCTAATCATATACAGAAGGTGTCAATGACAAGTTCATGGATACCCAAAAAGAAATACTCATATAAAAGATAACTAATCCAGAGTGCCTCCATATGCAAGGAGAACTCACCAAATCTGAGAGTAGAATTGATCCTCAACGATACGCCTATTGAGGATCTCTATCACTTGTATCTCCATCATTTAATGATGCACGCCAAATAACATCAATACATAGAATGTACGAGTATGTAAAATGGAAGGAAGGAGAAATAATCAACAACACTTACCTTAGGCTCATCAATCAACTCAAAGGATATACAAAAATTTAGAAATTTAACAAATGTTTCTCAAATCGACTCAATCATCTACAATCTCAATCAAACAATCCTATTAGCAATTTCATATCCTAATTGGGATTTTATCTAACCGACAATCATCACCTATAAGCCGGTAATATATAACGAAGCGGTGTCATTGCCACACCCGTCTAATATGTTTTCAGGTTAAGGGATGAATCACTATCATTGGATCCACAATCAATCAAAGTCCATTATTTCGAAACTTAAGAGGTTTATACCTCTATCTTACGCTGGACACATAGTTCATAGGATTTGAATTGTAACTATACTCTTACCCAACAATGTTCAATACTCTTCCCAAGACTTAATATGCTCATAAAACTCAAATCAATCAGTTTATACAAGTCAGTCCATCTAGTCACATAGGACTCTAATCAAAGCGGCCTTTCATTCCCTTTTTTCATCGTGGCACACACACACACACACAAGCACCCCCGACTCAGTCATCATCTCAATCATCACTTCTCTCAATTAGATATTTTTTTCAAGACTCATTCATGACTCTAAGTCAATAATCATTAATGTCTTTGTTTAAGACATGTTGTCAATGCAATCATGCATTCCCTTCATTCTTCCTCAAAACAATTATTTATGTCGAAGAAATATTCATGTTTCAAAGTAGTAAGATGCTTAAAGACGTTAAACTCGACTCATGTTTAATACATCCTCTTTCAAGACCTTCATAATCATGTTTTCAAACTCAGTCAATGCAGTAAATATTAATTGCAATTTTATTTAGAGTTCATGTGAATGAAGACAAGAACACATACCTTAAATACTCAATTTAGTAATGCTATCAAGACATGATCAATTGGGTACAGTTAAGGACTTATTAGAGTTATAATAATTTAAGAAAATCCAATCATAGAAACATTCAAAACTCTAATCGACACGTAATTCGGCTCAAAGAAGTAGTAGGGCACGTGGACGAACTTAGTCTAGTGTTCTGATAGCCTTACATACCTGGAACTCGAAGAACAATCAAATGTTGGAAGATGGGAGTGAACGCTTGAACCCTAGCTTCTTTCTCTTCTCTAATCCTTGCTCTCAAATAAACTAAGTATTAATAAGGGCTTATGCATATAGGGTACTATTAAGGGACTCAAAATAGTCCAAAAATATTGAGGTTTTGATTGGAAAAGGGTGGGAAAAGACCAAACTATCCTTCGTAAAAATCTAATTCTGGACATGTACGGGTCATTTCTACGACTCATTAAAACTTTAACGAGTCGTAGGATTCACTCGTCCTGGAAACTCTAAAAATTTGAGTCTCTAAATCTCTCGTAGACTCTTTGACGAGCCATTATCATCACTCCTAGGAATGTCTTCACTTTTGAAATTTTTTCTAAGTGTTCAGAGGTTCTATGTCAAGGCTAGCAGAAAAGACCCTAAAAGTTGAAATTTTTCTAAGTATTTAGAGGTTCTACTAGTCGTTTCTATGATTTGTACAAAACTCTATGAATCGTAATGTTGAGTCGTAACTTCTGAGGATCTGACAGCCTCTAGTAAAACGGTCATAACTTCTTACTCCAAGCTCGAAATGAGGCAAAATTGGAGGCGTTGGAAAGAAGACTCAAAGACCTTTAATTTGATAGTAAAGAGCCACCTAATCCATCATATTCTTGGAGATATCGTCTTTTGAAGTTGTCCCAAGTAAAATCTTATATCAAAACTCAATTGGTAAAAATCTTTTAACTAAACTTTGAGCTAGAAGATTATTGTGACCCTAATTCACTTTAAATACACTACAAACACAAATAGTTAGTCGTAAAAATTATATTACAATTAGAATTTATTGGATTCGTTCCTATACGCTTACAAAGAATGGTTTGGTCTTAGGATAGGAATTTTTTGGGTGTTACAATATCTCCCCCTTGGGATCATTCGTCCTCGAATGATGACCAAGCTAAGGATTTACCCAAGGCATGAATACATCACAAGAAATCAAAAAAATTTAACCCAAGAATAACTCACTCAATTGCTCAACTTAGGAAGGGACTAATTCAAAGATAAGAGTAGGGGTAGTACTTTCAACATCGACACTAGGAGGAATAAATAGGTGCAGATACTTGGATTTTATATCTATCACACCCCGAGAAGGTACCCTAGGCATGGCCGGCACTTAGAAACCATCTCTGGCCTTCGAGAGAACTACTTAGTCTCATCACTCATTCATTTATCAGCGGAAGACTTAAGTGAAAATAAGAATACTTATGTGGGCTCGCCATCATCAACATCAAAGGAAAGAAATAATCCTTAGAAGAAGTAGTTTCAAAGGAGAACTACTCCAATTACATCATCAAACTCAGTATATGAAGCCTCTAATACTATCAGACGATGCTGATGATAATTCCATGGCTACCTCAAAAGAATACTCAATAATAATAAAAGGATAAAGAGTTCCTCCAAATACAAGAAGGACTCACCAAATAGCTGGAGAGTAATGATCTTCAATGATGCACCTGTTGAGGATCTCTAACACCTGTATCTGCATCATAAAATGATGCAGGTCGAATGATGTTAGTACATAGAATGTATGAGTATGTAAAATGGAAGAAAGAAGAAACAATCAACAATACGTACATCAGGCTCATCAATCAACTCAAAAGATATGCAAAAAATTAGAATTCAGCAAATATTTCTCAAATCAACCCTATCATCTACAATCCCAATCAAACCATCCTATCATTCAAGATCATATCTTAATTGGTAGTTTCTCTATCCGAAAACCATCACCTATGAGCTAGTAATGTACAACAAAGCGGTGTCGTTGCCACCCCCATCCAATACTTTGTCAAGGTAAGGGATGAATCATTATTATTGGATCCACAATCAATCAAAGTCCATCATTTTGGGACTTAAGAGGTTTAACCCTTCATCTTACACTGGCCACATAGTTCATGGGATTTGAGTTATAACTATACTCTTACCAATTCAGTGCTCAATACTCCTCCCAAGACTGAATATGTTCATACGACTCAAATCAATCAGTTTATACAAGTCAGTCCATCTAGTCACATTGGACTCTAATCAACTTAATCATCATCTCAATCATCACTTCTCTCAAATAGATATTTTTTTCAAGACTCATTCATGACTCTAAGTCAATAATCATTAATGTCTTTGTTTAAGACATGCTGTCAATGCAATCATGCATTCCCATCATTCTTCCTCAAAACAATTATTTATGTCGAAGAAATATTCATGTTTCAAAGTAGTAAGATGCTTAAAGATGTTTAATACATCCTCTTTCAAGACCTTCATAATCATGTTTTCAAACTCAGTCAATGTAGTAAATATTAATTGCAATTTTATTTAGAGTTCATGTGAATGAAGACAAGAACACATACCTCAAATACTCAATTTAGTAATGCTATCAAGACATGATCAATTGGGTACAGTTAAGGACTTATTAGAGTTATAATAATTTAAGAAAATCCAATCATATAAACATTCAAAACTCTAATCGACACGTAATTTGGCTCAAAGAAGTAGTAGGGCACGTGGACGAACTTAGTCTAGTGTTCTGATAGCCTTACATACCTGGAACTCGAAGAACAATCAAATGTTTGAAGATGGGAGTGAATGCTTGAACCCTAGCTTCTTTCTCTTCTCTAATCCTTGCTCTCAAATAAACTAAGTACTAATAAGGGCTTATGCATATAGGGTACTATTAAGGGACTCAAAATAGTCTAAAAATATTGAGGTTTTGATTGGAAAAGGGTGGGAAAAGACCAAACTATCCTTCGTAAAAATCTAATTCTGGCCATGTACGGGTCATTTCTACGACTCATCGAAACTTTGACGAGTCGTAGGATTCACTCATCCTGGAAACTCTGAAAATTTGAGTCTCTAAATCTCTCCTATGAGTTGTTTCTACGACTTGTAGACTCTTTGATGAGTCTTCATCATCACTCGTAGGATTGGCTTCACTTTTAGAATTTTTTCTAAGTGTGCAGAGGTTCTACGACTCCTTTATACGAGTCGTAATCAAAACTAGTAGAAAAGACCCTAAAAACTAAAAAATTTCTAAGTATTTAGAGGTTCTGCGAGTTGTTTTACGATTTGTACAAAACTCTACGAGTCGTAATGTTGAGTCATAACTTTTGATAATGTGATAACCTTTAGTAAAATAGTCATAACTTTTTACTCCAAACTCGAACTGAAGAAAACTTGGTGGCGCTGGAAAGAAGACTCGAAGACCTTTAATTTGATAGGTAAAGACCATTTAATATATCAAATTTTAGGAGATATGGTCATTTTAAGTACATCCAAGTAAAATCTTATATTGAAACTCAATCGGTAAGAAATCTTTTAACTTAACTTTGTTCTAGAGGATTATTGTGACCCTAATTCACTTCAAATACACTTCAAACACTAAAGAATCAGTCATAACAATTATATTACAATTAGAATTTATTGGATTTAGTCCTATACGTATAGAAATTTTTGGGGTGTTACAAAGGAGTCTCCTTCGATCTTTTTTCTCTTGATATGTTTTCGGCAGCCAGTACCATTTTATTATACTTAGATTTGAGAACATATGATGTCTCTCCCTGAAAAAATTCTCCAAACCTCTTATCAATCGAATTGAATATGGATGTAACGGGATACTCTTTTTCATCTATCAACATAGAGTTGAGTGACTCGGCAATATTTGTGGTCATCACATCATACCTATTGACTAGAAAATGTGCCCTACTCCACTTATCGAAACTAATTTCATGCTCAAGAACGATGGCTTACTCAAGGCACTTGTTATTGAATTATACAAAATGATCCACAAATTTCTTTATAGAATATGTCTTTACTGCATTGTAGTATAGATAGAGGGAATCTCCACAGTGATGATTTACCCTGAAATTTTTATGGAGATTCCTTATGCATTATCCATGATCAGCATAATTGTAAACCTTCGTAATGCCATTGGCGATGCTCTTGTGTCTATCGGAGATAAAGCATAAATCTGGTTCATCGACCACAATCTCCTTCAACTTCTCAAAGAAGAACGTCCAAGATGCATCACTCTCTTTGTCGATGACACAAAACACAATTGGATAAACATGATTCTCTGTATCTTGTTCAACAGCGCTCAAAAACACACCATGTAAATAAGTGTCATCGACCACAATTACCTCTCTCATGTGGGCGAATCCCCTAATGCAAGCACCGAAGGCTAAGAAGTAATGAACCTATAACTATCTCTGTTTATCATGATAGAATATCTAGAACCAACAGTAAGAGTGTCGAACATGTAGGAAAAATCCTATAAGCACGAATACCCATGCTCTTGTACTCGGATCATTTCCTTCTCAATCACACCTCTCTTCAAACATTTTCAGTAGCTTGGACTGCTACAAAAAGAGTTTAAAATAACCCCCTGCATCTCCTTAACATTTGGACCCTTGCCATCGCGACACAGATTCACACAAAGCGATGCGTTGACTTTGGTCGAGATTTTTCTATGACTTCTGTTGGCATGCTTATCAAATAAACTGTGATCGCCAATGTACTTGTAGATACAAAATCTATTGGAGAACACATACTTCTTCGCCCATAACATCCACCCACAAATACGAGAGACACATTTCACTTTTAAGTATTTAGTACAATTCTTCACCGTAGCAAAATTCAAAGACTCCCTCACCACCTCTTCGAATAATAATCATTTAAGCTCACTCTTGATACTGAATGTTTGATTTATATAGAAATTAGTTCCATGCAAAAATGAATGGTTGGGTGTGATCCCAATGCCTACTCTCTGTCCAAGTCTTTGAAATTTTTAGGATATTGCGTATCTATTTGTTGTTGTCCCATATTTATTGAATAATCACACATATTCGTTGAATCATCACATAAGATCTCATTTGAATAGTTATCCAACCTCCTCTTTGGATGATCACCCCATCTCTCATCTTCAACCGAATTATCATAGTCGTTGTTAAATAAATTTCATGGTCCAATCGGAGGCCTCGCAATGACATTTATTCTCAATATAGGCCTAGAGCCATCGGTAGTAATATCCAACATGTACAAGAACACATTCATATCATTCTTTATGAATATGGGATGTACTTTTCCCCTCCCATTCATTTGATAGCTAATCACCATGTCTCTTGGCTCGTAGGATAACTCACCGGCCTTAATTATTCTTGCAATCATATCATTGTATGAACCATTGCAATGCAAATCAATGGGCACTATCGTCTTACTAAAAGATTTCCAAATCTAACTTTTGGGAGTCTCTTCCCATACTCCCATAAAATCACAACCAACAACAACAAATTCAGCTAATATCATTATAGACTACACTGATCGATACTAGAATTAGATAATAGTCTTTAAAAGTTGATGACAATCCGTACAGAAACAAAAATGAACAAGATCAGCTTAAATGAATCTCCTGCAATGGCAGAAAGGTACTAATAATGCTTTTAAACTACTAAAATTTATCTCCGAACTAGTAATGAAGTAATTTTGGAGAGTGATTTTGTAACACCCCAAACAAAATTTTACCTAAGACTGAGACATCCTTCATAGGGGTATGGGGTAATACCGAATGATTCATAATTTTCTACATATGTGGATGTTAATTCTTTATTGTGAAAATAGATTTGGAGATGAATTAAATTCATAAGGATCCCCCAGCATAAAGTCGAGTTGAAATCTTCCTTATCGATTGAGTTTCGGTAAAAATATTTACTTTGGTCAACTTTAAACAATCATATCTCCTATAATATAAAAGATTAGGTGTTCCATGATCTATCAAATTAAATATGTTTGAGTCCTCTTTCCAACGCCATCAAGTTTGCCTCATTTGGAGTTTGGAGTAAAACGTTATGACCATTTTACTAAAGACTATCAAATCATAAATATTACGACCTGTACGAAATATTACGACCTAGAGTTACGACCCATAGGAACAAGTTACGAACTGTAGAAATGTTTATGGGTCTTAAACATTGGTCGTAAAAAAAGATCAGAGGCTCATTTTTTTAGGTTTTTCCAAGGGTTGACGGGACGAATTGGGTCGACGACCCATAAATATTTTGACGAGCCGTAAGAGTGATTCGTAGGAACTTCCGATCAGATTTTTATGAGGGATAGTTTGGTCTTTTCCCATCCTTTTCAAATCAAAACCTCAATATTTTGGGATTATTTTGAGTCCCTTATCAGTACCCTATACGGGTATACCCTCATTTATCACTTAGTTTGTATGAGAGCAAAGATTGGAGAAGAGAAAGAAGCTAGGGTTCAAGCATTCACTCCCATCTTCCAAACTTTTGATTGTCCTTCGAGTTACAGGTAGTGCTGGGCGTTCGGTATTCGGTTCGGTATTTTCAAAGTTTGGGTTCGATAATTCGATAATTGATAATTCAAATTATATACCAAATACCAAACTTTCAAACTTCGGTTCGATAATTCGGTAATCAGTAAATCAAACTTCGGTTCGGTAAGGTATTCGGTAATACCATATTTTTTTAATAGTTAATGTACAATAAAAATTTATCCGCATTTAATATTTACATTAACCTAAAGAATACATATCTTAACTTATATTTTTATTACTACACCATAATTAAGTAATATATGCATCTTAACTTACAGAATACCGAAACCAAAATTGCTCCGAAGCCACATTCTACAGAGGAGAAATGATACATTGTAAACAAAGAGAAAATAATTTATGAATAGATACAAAATAAAAAAAATATTACCATTTAATAAAAATGATGAAAAAGAGTGAAAACAAAAATCTCTAATATATCACACATAATTTTTATACATATGTTTTTCTTTGAATTATCCAAAAACTCTATATCACTGCACTAATTATTAATTAGTTCCTACAAAGATATGAAAGAGTTGAAATCTTTCATTTTCAATGTAACTACCAAACAGTTTATTTAGATAACTGACGTGGTGAATCATGCAAAGTGAAATTAGAATTCTTAACCAATTACATAAATTTGAAATTAGAATTTATAATTTTTACATGTACATGAATTTAAATTTTAGCACCATAATGTACGTGTTTGAAAGTGTGCATATAGTATGCTGTAAATGTGGGAAAGTTGGAATGGAAATGGTAAGATTTAGATAGAGACCAATCATATACAATCCAATCCAAGCACTATCAAGACCTATATGGGAGTTTCTCTTATCCGACAACCATCACTTATGAGCCTGTGATACTACAATAAGCCGACGTTGTTGTCACATCCGTTCAATATCTTTCCAAGGTAAGAATGAAACAACCAATCATGGATCCAAACCAATCAAGTCCTATCATGTCAAGGCAATAATTTAGAAAACATCCGACTTAACAGTTTAATCCTCTCTTACTTTTGGAGGCGTAGTTATTGGGTTTGAGTTGTTATTTACTCTTACCCAATTCGGTGCTCGATACTCCTCTCAAGACTCAATGCTCATAAGACAATCAATCCAAATCAAACCAAATCAATAAGTCTCTATCAGACTCTTTCAATTCATCAACTCTATCAAATTAGTCCTCTCAACCAATCTATTTCTCAATCATTCCCAATAATTTATTTTAGGAGAATTTTTAGACAATCATTTATGACAACATTCAGTTAAGACCGTTCGCTTGGGTCCAATTATGAAAATATAAGGGATTATCAAGTTCATCATAAATATCATTATGCTCACAACTCAATCACCATCAAGCATTCACAAATTTAAGGCTCTAGACTCAATCTTTAGATATATATATACATAATTTTAATATCAATCAACACGCTATTAGAGTTTATGAAATAAGTAGTTCAATCATTTTGTAACACCCCCCAAAAATTTTTGCTAAGATTCGAACATTTCTTCACATGAGTGTAGACTCGTACCGGAGGACTTGTAATTTTACACATAAGTTAGGATCAATTCCTAAGTAATTGAAGTGTGTTAGATGTGTTTAGGGGGTCATAAGGGTTCTCTAACACCAAGTCGAGTCCAAAGAACTCCAATTGATTAAGTTTTCGGGTGAGTTAGTATTAAGGGTCGACTTCTAATGACCATATCGTTTGAAATATGATGAACTGGATGGACCACGACCTACCAAATTAAAGGTCGTCAAGTTTTCTTTCCAATGCCACCAAGAATGTAATTTTTGGAGTTTGGAGTCAAAAGATATGACGATCCTAAGACGAACTAGCTCGACAGGAATTTTAGGCCTGGGTTGCAACTGCTGGGAATATAGCCTTGGCGCCGCAAGGGCGCGATGCGCCACTATCGCGCCAGGAACATGCTTCAGTAGTTTGGTCCCTGGCGCGATGCGCCACTATTGGGTAGCAGGGTTTTTCAAGCCTATTTTCCAGAACCCAGAAAACTTGGGCTTGGCGCTGTAAGGGCGCGACACGCCACTATCGCGCCAAGAACACACCTCAGTAGTTTGGTCTTTGGAGCGGCACGCCACTAACGGGTGTGCAGGTTTTAAGCCTAATCGACCTGGCGCTGCAATGGCGTGACGCGCCACTATCGCGCTAGGAGCGTTTTAGCCTATTTTTCAGAACTTTTGAGAAGGGGCAATTTGGGAATTTTCTCAAACTATATATGTATCATCCTTGACCAATTTGGGGATATATTTTCAGCCCTATTTCTCTCTCTAAAATCCCTAGGAGTCTCTCTCTCTCTCTCTTCTTCTTCTTTTCCATTTCTAACAAGGAATTGCCTCCAAGAGCTCCAAGATTCGAGTTCTCCATTGAAGACCCAACATCAAGGCTTTCTCCAAGTCTTCACTAAGGTATGTATGGCTAACCTAAAATATGGATTGAGTTCTTCCATATGCCCATAGATGTGTTAGGTAGAAGTTGTGAAAGATTACAACCTTTTATGAAGATTTTCCTTGAAATTTTCCTAAACCCTAGAATATTTTCATATGCTAGAAATTGATGGATGATTTTAATGATATTAGTTACTAAATAGTTACCTTTCATAATTATTGACTACAAATGTATCTTTGTATATAGATTTATAGATGTTGACGATATTCTTGAGTTGATTTTTGTTGAGAGTATGGATTCATGTTTTATTCACATGAACCCAAGATAAGATTTCTTTGGTCATAATTTGTCTTGAGTTGAGATGGATGGTTTTGTGTATATGTGTATTGATTGGAATGAAAAGAATGAATTGGATAGTTAAGAATGCCCTTTTGCTTCCATAAATTGAACATAGGACTAAAATAAGGATTTTGGAGTAGATGTTTGACGATTGATGTGATGATGATATTTGACAATGATGTGATAATGATGTTTGATGACGATGTGAATAATGGTATTTGACGATGATGTGAATGGAGAGGTTATGTTGATGAGGATGTTGTGTGATGAAGTGGATTAGAGTCTAATGTGATTTTGTGGTATGTGATGTGCATAATTTGAGTTGATCGGAGTCTTAGGAATATTTTGGAAAATAAATGATCTTTTGAGGAGGAGCTTTAAATAAATTATTTGTGAAACTTTTTGCATAAACTATTTACACACTATTTTGAGTCTAAAGAATTATTAGTTTCATCTATGATTTAAAAAGAGTTTAAGCATGAGTTGAGTTTGAAAAGTCTTTTAATTATTTTGAACATGAGTATTTTGAGTATAAATGAGTTGAACATTTTTACATAAAAATGTCTATTTTGAGGTAGAGTTGAGGAGTTGGAATTATATTTTAAATGCATATAATATTTTCTACATCCATTGAATTGAGATGGTATCAATTTAAAGAAAAGAGTTTGATGATTTGAGATGAGTCGATTTGAAAGAAGGTCCAATAAGGCCAGATTTTGTTTGAGTTTTGAAAAGAGTCTACTGAGACTAAATGAGTATTTTGAGTATTTTACTCACTTGATAGATATGAGCATATTGAGTCTTGGGAGGAGTATCGAGCACCGAATTGGGTAAGAGTATAGTCCATACTCGAACCAATAAACTACGTCACCAAATGTAGGAGGGGATGGAACCGTTAAAGTCGGATGCTTCCTATGGGATCGAACCGTTAAAGTCGGATGTTTCCCATTTTATTGTCCTGATATTATAGGACTTGATTAGATTGGATCCATGATTGGTTGATTCGTTCATACCCTGGCAAGGTATGAACGGATGTGGCAACAACATCCGCTTGTTGTACTATCACTCGCTCATAGGTGATGGTTGTCGGTTAGAGAAACTCTCAGTGTATGGATTGTGCTTGATATGATTGGTTTGATTGTGATTGCAAATGATTGAGTCGAATTGTAAAACATTGCATAATTCTAAATTGCATATCTATTGAATTGAGTTGATTGCATATGATTGGATTGGATTGTATTGGGTATGTGATTGGATTGGGTTGGATATGTGATTGTATTGGATTAGATAATATGTGATTGAATTAGAGTTGATGGTATGTGATCGGATTGAATTGGACACGTGATTGGATTGGATGGGATCGAATTGTAAATGATTTGATTGAACTATATTGTACATGATTGGATTGGATTGTATGGTATATGATTGGTCTTTGTCTAAAAATGTATTCTTACTTTAGACTTTGATTGAGTCTCTCTTATCTTTCTGATTCGGAGATATTTGAACCAACGTTATTCTTCCTTGAGGTATGTTTCATTCTGCCATATTACATACTCGTACATTCCACATACTAACGTCCATTTGGACCTGCATCATTTCATAATGCAGAGACAGGTTTAAGAGATCGTCAATAGAAGCACCATTGAGGATCTATACACACTCAGCGTATTGGTGAGTCCTTCCCTACATCCAGAGGAAACCGCTTATATCATTCTTGCATCGAGTTAGCCCTTTTCATTTTAATTTGAGGTAGCCATGAACATGCCATTGGCACCAATTAGATAGTAGTGATAGAGGCTTCATAGACTAGATAGTGAAGGGTCGATTGAGTATTTCTTTCCTTAAATTATTCTTGTTAAACTATTTTTAATGACAAATATTAGAGTTGATTTGTTGGCCCATGGCCTTTATTCTTTGAGTTAGATTGATGATTTGAGTTGCCCGCCAAATATTCTCTTTATTTTAAGTCTTCCACTGATTGAATGAATGGACGGATGTGTGATCAGGCTATGTGGTTCGCTTGAGAACCAAAAATGGTTTCTGAGTGCCGGTTACGTCTAGGGTACCCTCCCGGGGCGTGACACATTTGTTCTAGAAACCAGTTCAAGGAAAGCATTGATTTTCTCAAAAATCAGTAAACATATAAAATTTAAGAAAGAAACTCTCAAGAAACATAATCATGGGGATCCAATCCAATCACAATCAATCTATCACAATCATGGGCACATGGAGGAACAAAGTTCATATTTTAGTTTAGCCTTACATACCTAGGATGAAGAACAATTAAGAACTCGAAGACCTCGGTTGAAGAATCTTGAACCCTAACCTTTCTCCTCTTCTCAAATCATTGATCTCAAATAATCTAAGTGTTAATGAGAGTATTATGTGTACTAGGTGCTGATAAGGGACTTAATTTAGTTCTAAAACGTCAGGGTTTTAATTTGAGAAGGGTGAGAAAAGACACGAATACCCCTCCTTAAAACCTAAAATTAGTCTTCATTACGACTCGTAGAAGCTTTTATGAATCGTCAATTGCAAGGAACTGGGATGGAAAACATGGTGGTCTACGACTCAAGTCTATGAGTCTTCAAACACTCGACGAGCCATAGACTAAACTCGTCCTGCAGGTTTCTTAGAAATTGAAAATTTTGAGTCTCTGAAGTTTCTCTATGGGTCGTTTCTACAACTTGTAGGAACTTCGACGACTCGTCAACTCCACTCGTAGGAGTGACATTCGAGCTCTGGAACTTGGTAAGTATAAGGTGCTTCTACGAGTCATTTCTATGACTCGTATAAACCATTACGACTCGTAAGGTCACTCGTAGCAAGGGTTTCCAGGATTCAAAATTTCACTAAGTGCGGGAAGGGTCTACGAGTCGTACCTACGACTCGTAGAACCCTCTATGAATCGTAGAGGACGCTTGTGGTCCTCAAAATCAGTTCTTTTAATAATCTTTCTCAAAGTCATCGAGCCTAGTTTAGATTAGGATAACACGGGGTGTTACAAGAATGTAGCTGGAGAAGATGTTCGATAGTTTTTATTGATCTATTGTGATTGGCCTCTATAGAACTCAAACAATCTTTATCTATATCCTTTGTTTATGAACATGTAAAGATCGAATGAATATTTTCTTTTCATAATTCTGTGTGTTTTTTCTTAAAAGGAGATTATATTTATTTAGTAATTATGTATCATCGTACCTAGTAGTAGCTGCATTATTGCTAGTGTTATTTTTTTTAGGCGTAACATTTGGAGTACAACTGTACAACCCAAATAATTAACATTATGGCTTTTTATGCCTTACAAAAGAAGTTTCTTCACTGTCCATTACACAAAAAGGTGATCCACATACATAATAATATAAAAGAATGAAAAAGGAAACCAAAGAAGAAAAGTGAATTGTTAGTCAAAATGTTTTCTCTATTCCTTTATTTTCATTGTAATCAAACTACTTCAAGAATGTTGTATATTACATTATTCAGTAATTTTATGCGGCATCTTTACACCTATTACCATTCTTAAATGAATTTTTAAACCAATGCCTAACACTGAAGTTGCAAGAAGAATTGACTAGTGCTACATCGCCTCCAACTGCAACAAGAGTGTAGTTGAGAGTTTTATCTTTAAAACAGGCAAAGATAAGATTACGATGATAAGTGAAACGGATAACATATGTTGTCAGATTTTTATTCAATACTAATTAGCCAAGTGGGTATCTATAGCTTCGGTCACAGGTTTTAGTATTCAATTACAAACTCAAGAAATTTCAACATTATTAACTATGACTAAATTTCTATTTAAATTCAAATAGCTCAGTTAGTTTATCTATTAATTATGAGGTTTAGGGTTCGCTCGATAAATATTTAGAGTCGGTGTCAATCAAGTTGCACCCTAAAATGTAGCGAACAAATAGAGAATGAAATAAGAAAAATTTAAGACAGTCACTTTGAAACATTAGTTTCTCATACTTATTCACAACTAGGACTGCAAACAAAGAGTTAATTGAACTCCCATGTAGATGAGGTAATAAGCAGTCAGATGGTGATCGCATTCATTGAGTTACTTCTATTGGTGTGATATCTTAACTACTATTGTATCTGCTAGGATGGTTTGGTTGTCGATTTTCTGTGCAGGTTGTAGTATTTTGGGAGATTTGGATGGTGTGTCAGGGTTCAGGGTGTTCGACACCACTTTGTTTAGGATTGGCTAGGGATGCGTGTTGAGTACCCATTATTATTTTGGTACTCACCCCCTTGTTTTTCTACACTTGTGTAGGTCACAAGCCCGGTATGTCCTGATCTCCTCCCCACATCAGTGTCCAAGGCTTGCACATTGGAGTATGTGCTTCAGCAGACATCACCTACCCTTTCTTTATGTCCTTAATCTATTCTAGATATGGGGACATTCGACTTGTATTTTTCTTTGAATTTGTATTATAATCTAGTGGCTTGTCCATGTGATACCAGGTTTTGGAGTAAGCTTTATATATTTGTATTATGATTCTGTGTAGCGTTTTCTTAGTTCTTTACATTCTCTTCTTTTTTTCCGCATTTACCCTCAACTATATAGGACTGTTTAGGCTTACCTGTCTAGGTGGATAAGATAGGTGTGATCACAACCGATTTTTGGATCATGACATTTCCCATTTTTCGTATTGAAGTTTGTGAACACAAAATCATCACTACCTCTTTCACTTGCGACTGTTGGAATCACCTTATAAGAAAGCAGCCAACAATTATTAACTTGGAGATGCGTGAAGGCAGAGTAATGTGAATTTCTATGTTGCTCGAATCTCTCCAAAAGTAAAACTTTTCCAGAGGATCATATATGAATGTAACAGTAGTTTGAAGGATTCGAGCAACATAAATAAATTGTGAGGTTCATATAGAGAATATGTCTTCAATTATATACTTAAAATATTGCATGCATCACCTACTTGTCAGAATAATGAAAAACATGAGATATATAGGAATATTATCTAATATGGCATGTATTAGAAGAAACCATAGAGGGCTATAACTACATATTTTAGAGTACTCAATGTTTCAAACTTCAATTTTTTCTTCTTTTTTCCTTTTTAAAATGTTATAAGTAAAGGTGCAGCTAGAGCTACAACTGCTGAATGTTGTCAGTTGAATTCTATATCGAAAAAATTATACGGTGTATATAGGTCAATAGTATTACTAGATTATAGACATATATTCTATCGAAAACAGCATTTGTATCTCTAAGGTAGTGATAAGGTCTGCATATATTCTGTCCTCCACAGACCCTATTTTGTGGGATTACACTGAGTTTGTTGTTATAGTTTATATACATATATTAAACCGTGAGCAATCCAAGTAAAATTTACGACTTCGCCAGTAGCAATAAGGATATATAACTAGGTAAACAATACAACGGCTACTACTATTACTAAATCTAATCTCAAGTAATTTGAGATCGACTATATAAATCTTCAATGATCATGTTGTTTGTTTTATTTAAGTTCATCACATACCAATATAGGATAGAATAAAAATTAGAACTACTAGAAGTTCTATACTTTTTCTACTAGCTAGCATATATAAATCTCACACGGGCCAAAAAAACGTTTCTAAAATACTATGTTATTTGAAGTAAACTTGCTAACATGACTAAAAAGATATCATTAACTACTCCCCACGTTTCAATTTATTTCTCTGTTTTTATTTGACTAGGAATTTAAGAAAATATATAAGACCATTGAATCTTGTGGTCTTAAACTAAACATAGGTAGAATGTACAAAATGTTCTTTAATCGTCTAGTCTTTAGCATGCCATAGACAAAGTTAGAATTAAAGAATTGTCAAAAAAAGAAAGAGACATTCTTTTTTGAATGGACTAAAAAAGAAGTAAAAAAAACAAAGGCGGTGTAACATCCCCTAAAAACGTTATATACGATGTTTCAATTCTCGCCTAAACATGATACAGCCTCTGTATTTTAGGCATAACTTTTCATAGGAATATCCAACTTGGGTGATTCAAATTTCTGAGTAACCAAACGATTATTACCTACAACTTTTGTGAAGATCATATTTTAAGTTTCGGAGGTTAAGTAGGTCAAATAAATTAATTTTTGTAAGGTAGGATGTTGTGGCGGAAAGGAGTATTTATAGAAGAAAAATCATATCTCACTGTAGGTTTATCAAAATTGGTTTATTCTTAAACCATATGAAACTAGACTTCCATATCTACAATTCTTATGAAGACACCAAATCCTAATAAGGAATTTATCTTATTCAAACGCAGCTCCGAAAAAGAGTATTCTGTTAAAAAGAACTCATCTCACCTACCATGGAAAGATCTAGATACATTTGACATCACTCATGACATAAATTGTCCTCCATTTAACATCATCCATGACATCAATATATTCCATTAAATTTTCAGATTTTTCTTTATAATTATTTTATTTATTGTTAGGTCCCTCTTTCCCACCTATAAATACCCACCTTATTTCCTCATTTTATTCATCAAGCTTTCTCAAGCAAGTCTTCTCTCTATACACTTCTTTACTCATTCTCAAATATAGTTTTAGCTCTTAGTAGTGAAGAAATACTATTCCGGTGATTCCTATACTCCGGGTAGTACACAAAACGTTCCGGCCAGGAGAAAAGCTAGGACTCAAGAGTATTCATTAAGTCTTTCGGTTCCGACTAAAGCTTCGGATTCCAGGTATGTAAGGCTTCAATGAGAGTATTACTTCCACTCTCATGTCTAAATTATTTTGATTATATGATAAATTATGTTTATTTTCTTTAAGCTTTACTCTAAGTTATGTGGGTGTTTATCCATGGGTTCTTCCACCCATGTAGTCCAAAAACTCTTTCAATTAAGTCTCTTGGTTTCAAGTAATATTTTCTTATGGAAAATTCTTATTTTTACTTAATAGTATGAATCATGGTTAAACTAATGATTATTGGTCTATTTTGATGCAATATAATTTCATATGTATGAATTGATGGCTTGCAAGTAATTCCTCTATTTATCTATTTAAAGGTTCTTAAAATTCATGGTGGGTTGTTTAAAGCATGATTTTTAATTAATGGATTTCAAAGTATTTATGTATATTTATTTACATACATATTTGCAAGTTGAAGTGATTTGAACCCACCTAGTTTTACTATGTTTTTAATAAAGTTTGACTTGAAAGCTTTGACTCTAAATAAATGTTTATGAAAGCAATATCTATGATCAAAAAGGGAGTCTTATGAAATGAAAGAATGATGAAATGATATGAATGATGGATTCTTTATGCAATAAGGACAATTCTTGCATATTTGAATTATCAAATGTTTTAATGAGCTATTCTACCGAATATGATGTTTGAATTCTCAAGTTATATGCTATGAATATTTTGAAGTATTAAACTATTCCGTGGGATTGACTTAGCACCGAATGAGGCATTGAGGTGGGATTCGGTAAGGGAATCCTAGTAGCAACCCCTTGTCTCATTAACTATGTGCCAACATAGGAGCCTTTGTAGGCTTAGGCTAATGGATCCATAAATAGCCCTTAAAGTTAAAGTTAAAGAAATGAATGAAGTTGACGGAGTTCTACCTGGCAAGTAGTCTCCCCGACCAACGTAGGGGGTTATGTTGGATTCCATGTAATAGTTCGCATGGTCTTAAATGTCGGTTATGGTTATTTTCCCACAAAATGAATATTTTAAAGGATATCCATATGATTTATTATGCATGTATTACATTATGTTCCATATTACATAAATGTTATAATGTTTCCTCAATGTTCATGCATCCTTACATACTTAGTACATTCAAAGTACTAACGCATACTCTTTTGCCTACATGATATCACCATGTAGGGATCGGTGCTCCTCCTCGTTCTCCTCCACGTGGCTAGTTGAGACTTCATTTGAAAACTACTTTTGGTGAGTTCCCATGTTCCGGGAATAATACTCCTTTATATTTCTAGCTTATGATATGTTGAGATATTTTACTATGGTATTTCTTCTATTATGATTAAGGGTGAGCTAGGGACTTGTCTTAGCCCCATTAAATCTAATAGTTAGAGGTATTGTTGGACATATGTAAGTTGAATATTTACTAATATGATTTCCGCTTCTTCATTTATCGTCATTACCTATGAAAGGCTAAAAGAATGCTAAGAGGCTTGTTTGAGGTACTTTCGGGTTTCTCATTCGCCTTGTCATGTCTAGGCCCTAGGCTTGGGTCGTGACAGGCGTCGAAATGGTTTGATGAACCCTTGTACTTATATGAGTTTGTAATTTGGACCCTTCTACTCAACCCTTTGCCAACTGAACCCTTAAATTAATTGAAATACAATATTTTAAACCCCTTTCTCATCCCATGTGCGTGCGTGTAGTACACTCATTTTACACATGAAATTTCATGTCATTTTTAATGACACATCATATATTATTATTTTTTAATGACACATCAAAAATTAAATATTAAAAAATAAACAAAAAAGGTGTAATTTTCTCTCTCATTTCCCCATTCCCCTCTTCATCTTCCTCGTTCCCACCCCACACCCCTCATCAAAAAATAAAAAACCACCTGCTACCTCCACCATTTTCATCTTCTTCACACCCAAAAACTTTCTCAAACACAAAAAATTGTTAGTCATTGTAATGTGATACATTGTAATTAGCCTTTACACATGCTTTAAAAGAGGATTCTATTTATTTTGATTTGGTAAAGAGACATATCAAGAAAACTTCAAGTTGGGGAAAATATGTTTATGAGTAAATACAAGCAATAGATCTTGAAAAATTAAGTTTATAAAAATGGTGAACAGTATATTTTCTAGAAAAAACTTTTTTTAGTTTTTTTATGCTCATGGTGATGGGGTGTCCGTCAAAAAAGAAGAAGAAGAAAGTATGATATAGTGAGGAATGAAACGAAAGAGAGAATGATGAATTGATGGATGAGTGGGCTGAAGAAGAAGAGAGGAAGGATGGGAGTTGGGGGAGGGGGGATAGGGAGGGAGTAGAAGAAGAATTGAGAAGGGGTGGGGGTGGCAGTGGGGGCTGGACTGGGCTGAAGAAGAAGATAAATGTCACACTCCGAGAGGGTACCCTAAGCGTGGCCGCACTCAGAAACTATCTCTGTTCTCTAAGAGAACCACTTGGTCTCATACTCATCTATTCCTCAGCGGAAGACTTAAGTGAAAATAAGAATAATTATATGGGCTTTCCATCATCAACATCAAAGGAAAAAAATAATCCTTAGGAGAAGTAGTTTCAAAAGAAAACTACTCCAATTACATCATCAAGCTCTATCTATGAATCCTCTAACACTATCAGACGGTGCCAATGATGTCCATGACTACCTCAAAAGAAACATAATACTCAACAATAATTAAAGGATAAAGGGTTCCTCCAAATACAAGAAAGACTCACCAAATAGCTAAAAAGTAATGATCTTCAACGATACGCCTGTTGAGGATCTCTAATACCTATATCTGCATCATAAAACGATGCAGGTCAAATGATGTCAGTACATGAAATGTACGAGTATGTAAAATAGCAGAAAAGTAGGACAGATATCAAGATACTCCTTTTAAGAAGACTCAGCTCAGAACTCAACATCATCTCAACATCAATATGCAATGCAAGTTTTAAAAATAATATAATAATAAGAAATGCTTACTTAGTTGGGAGTTTCTCTAACTGACAACATCACTTATGAACTAGTGATGATACAACAAAGCGATGTCGTTGTCATATCCATCCAATACCTTGCCAGGGTAAAGGACATCACTATCTTGGATCCAATCATCAAAGTACTCTTTTTGGGACTTAAGAGGCATAACCTCCATCCTACGTTGGCTACATAGTTCTGGGGTTTGAGTCAATTAAACTCTTATCCAACTCACTGCTCAATACTACTCCCAAAATATGTGCTCATATTAACCTCATCATCTAGTCTCATTGAATTTTAATTTAAAACATCAAACTCATCTAAATGCATCATCATCATAATTACCTCTTCATCAATCATTACACTTCAAAACATCATTTATATCTCATCAAAAGATATTGCTCAAAACATCATTTAATCCAAAGAATCAAATCACTATTTTTGTCAATGCATATTAAAAGCCAACATCTTTACTCAAAACACGCATGAAGATCATGAACATCAAATCAATTAGGGTTCATAGGAATGTAGCCACGCACAACAATTCCAATAATATGAGAGATAAAAATAATATTAATCTCAATGCATAAATATATTTAACTCAACAAAAGAAGAATTAACTCATTTAGAATTCAAGAATTAGGGTAAAACTCAACTATAACTCAATTACGATGAATTTAAATATTGGGTGCATGGACGAACTCAATCCAATGTTATTAATAGCCTTACATACCTGAAATCCAAAGCTTTACTCCAAATTGAAGAACTCAATGAACACTCTTGAACTCCTAGCCTTTTCTCCTCATCGGAGAGTTTTGTGTACTGCACAGAATATATGAATCACCGGAATAGTATTTCTAAACTACTAAAAACTAAAACTATATTTGAGAATGAGTAAAGAAATATATAGAAAGAAGTGTTGTTTGGGAAAGCTTGATTAAGAAAATGAGGAAATAAGGTGGGTATTTATAAGTGTGAAGGAGGGACCTAACAATAAATAAAATAATTATAAAGAATGATCTTGAAAATTTAATGGATGATTATGATGTCACGGGTGATGTCAAATGGAGGACTATTGATATCATAGGTGATGTCAAATAGATATACATCTTCCATGGTTGATGAGATGAACAGTACCCATTTTCGGAGCTACGTTTGAACAAGATAACTTCCTAATTAGGATTTGGTGTCTCATATGAATTGTAGCTATAGAAATACACTTTCATGTAGTTTAAGAATCAACTAAATTGAAGCATCCTATAGAGAGATATGAATTTTCTTCTACAACCACTCCATTTTGTCACAACACCATATCTTGCAAAATTTAATTTATTTGACCTACTTAGCCTCCGAATCTTAAGTTATGGTCTCACAAAATTTGTAGATAACGATGTTGGGGTTATTATTTAGAAATTTGAATCACCTAATTTGGACCATCCTATGAAAAGTAATGCCCAAAATACAGAAACAGTATCATTTTCGTCGAGAATTGGAACACCACATACAACATTTTAGGGGGTGTTATAATAAAGGATTGGGGGTGCAGTGGGGATGGGAAGAAGGGATTTGAGAATTTCTTTTCTTTTTAAAATTTATTTTTATTTTTTTCTCCTATAATTTTGAGAATTTTTAAATTAAAATATTGCATTCATCTACTTCAAAACGCGTGTAGTCACACATTTGTCCAACTCAGTTATTCCACATAACCTCGGTCAATGATTAAGTAGAAGGGTATAGAATACAAACTCATACAAGTATAAGGATCTATCAGACTATTTTGCCATAAACAAATTGAAATGGAGAGAGTAATTAATATCGTCTTATCGCGTAAACAATCAAGACTAAATTATTTTGAACATAAATTGATAGATTATCAACATCTTGCTTAATTAAATCTCCCTAAAATATTTACTACACTAGTTATTATTTAGCTACAAAGGTAGATTTTCGAAATCTAATATTTTCCATCTCTATGTAACTAATTGACCAAATTTTATCTTTCATTTAGTAAAATAAGGTGGTAGGAAAAAATAGAGAAACCAAAGCAAGAGAACAAAAACTCAAAAATCTTTGTTTTCTTGCTCTCTCAAAATCTTCATAGGCTAAGATGGAATTTGATAGTTCCAACAAATGTGAGAAAACTGGTCATGTAGATGTTCCTCCAGCCTATGTTGGCCTTAGAATTCTCTTGGTTGATCATGATACAACTTCTTTATCAAACATAGCAGCAATTCTTGAAGAACATTCTTATAAAGGTACATTAATCTTATATCTCTTTAGATTAATCCTCTATTTTTTGTTGGATCTTCTAGGTAACATCTGTATTTATTTATTTTGGTTTTCCACCCCGTGTCCGGTACCCACATTGGAGTCCGACTATATTCGGGGAGAAGCGCTCCCTACCAAGGATTTTTCCATACCTAGGGATCGAACTATGGTTAAGGGAGGAGCAGTCTATCCACTGCACCACATCCTTTGGTGGTGGTAACATTTGTACTTATAATCTATAGTTAAAGAAATGAATTTCCGTAAAATTAATGATTGATATTTGTTTTTTTGTGTGATACATGGAACTTATATTTTGAATTGAAATTTATCAGGAATAGATTTGAGCGTTGAAATTTGAAAAAGAATTTTTGTTTTGGCACAAAGAAAAATCAGATCCACAAGACTAAAAATTTTAGTTAATTTTAACATGCGTTTCGTGTATGACTGAGTGCAGGTACAAATGAATAAATTACAATGGAGTTGAATGAATTTGTTAGATTTATTATTTTTTGATAAATTGATGGTTGAAATTTGTTACTTGTGATGCTTGAGAACATAACAAATGGATGTGACATAGTTAAAGTAAGTCATTAAATTATCTACATATTGAATGCTTGAGAGCATATGCATACACTTTAACCTATTCATTTGAACTGTCTAATAGAAAAACTTTAACATGTGTTCAAATGCTCAATCGAAGTATGTCGTAGTTCAAATGTCAAAAGAGAATTTATTGGCAAGTGGCAAGTATAAGAGGTTGTCCATATATTCAACCTTATGAAAACATATTCACTTAATCCGAGTAATAATATAAAGGAAAAGGAAGGTTTACCACTAATTATCATGAAAATATCCCACAATATATATAATTGTTTTATGCTATTTTCTGAGTTTGATTTTTTTTTTTAATAGTTACTGCAATCGAACAAGCAACTGTAGCTTTGTCCATTCTCCGGCAACAGATCGACCAATTCGACTTGGTCATGGTGGATGTCAACATGTCAGAAATAGACTACCTTGAGTTCATCAAGTCCACTTTACTCATCAAAGACAAACCTATTGTTTGTAAGATCATTTTCTCAAAATCTTAATTATTGTATGTAGTTTAATTAGTGTGGACTATTCATTATTAAACTTAATCTACTATGCTAATAATATCAAAAATTTGACTTCTAAAACACATGAGTGTTACCTGAATACCACATTTGATGTTCCATTTTCGGTTTAGTGATGTCTCCAGAGGTGAAGACGGAAATGGTAAAAGAAGCAATAGCACAGGGGGCATTCTTCATTATTAGGAAGTCGTTGGTTACATCAATGAAACTTAAGAATGTATGGCGGCATGTGCATTCGCACAATAAGAAAGCAAATAAAAAATCACAACACAACAAGGCTAATCAAGTTGATGTAATGGACAATACATCTTGTGCTAAGAGAATGAGGACTACTAGTGAGGAGACACAAGTTAAAAGTAGTGGTACCTCAGAAAAAGAGGAGGATCATTCTTTGATTTCAGAAACAAGTATAGAAAGACCACAAAAGAAAAGAGGATGCGTGCAATGGACACCAGATCTTGACAAGAAATTAGATGAGGTTGTTCGCGAGTTAGGAGAAAAAGGTAAGTATACAAGAAATTTTCTGAATGTTCATAATTTTACTATTGAATTCTAATTATTTGTCTTACCATAGCCCGTCCTAGAGAGGTTCTGAAGAGGATGTGTGTCCGGGATTTGTCTATGAAACATCTCACCTACCATCTAAAGGTATCCGAGTTTGAAAAATGTAGATGAGATGTACTAGTTATGATTCAAGGTTTTGTCGAATTTTCCTAATATTTTATGGTCTTTATGCAGAAATACCGATCCCAAAAACAACAAGCTCCAAATGTTCAACCAGCTACTTTAATGAACTTCAACGAGGGACATCATTTCTCTGTGTTGAATTCAAGTGACTTCTCTACGAATTTCAACGAATTATTTCAAGGAACATACAAACCTCAACCACCTGTTCCTCTTATAGCTTCACCGAGTTCAAATGAGTATTCCTTGAATGGGTGGAATGAATGGGATGAATTGATAGAATCTGACAATTTCGACGTTGAGATAATGCCAGAAAATCAGAGTGTCACATCTTGCAACTGGCCTGATTACGTTCCTATTTTTGGAAGCCCAACTCAAGATAATACATGTCTCCACAAGGTCAATTTTCAATATAACAAAAAACAGTGATTCCTATGCTTAAGATTTATTTTGTCACATTTAATAATATTTATATGTTTTTGCCAGTAAAAGCCAGAATCGTCGATATACACTATTGCAACTTCTGGAGATATTCAATGCTTTTGTATGTGAAGATAGAATGTAGTTGGACAAGATGTTCGACAGTTTTTGTTGATCTATTCTGATTGGCCTCTATAGAACTCGAACAATCTTTATCTATCCTTTGTTTATGAACATGTAAAGATTGAATGAACATTTTCTTTTCATTCTGTATGTTTTTTCTTAAAAGGAGATTTTATTTATTTAGTAATTATGCATCATTGTACATAGAAGTAGCTACATTATTGCTAGCGTTATAGTTTTTAGGCGTAACATTTTGAGTACAACCCAAATAACATAATGGCTTTTTATGCCTTACAAAAGAAGTTCCTTCTACGTTTGCCTTCAAAGCATTTCTAACAAACATGGGAGGAACTGTCCATTCCACAAAAAGGTAATCCGTTCTAGCTTACTTCTTTATCTAGCAGCAGTTCTGCCACTTTGTTTTGTTGTCTGTATTCGTTCCTAATTGGGATTTCCCCAGCTTGTTTAGCAGATCCTTGCACGTAAAACAGTGATTGTGTGAGTTTCTTGTTCGTTCTTCAGCATGTTGATTACCTCGAGCGAATCCCTAGCTATCCCCAGCTGTTTGACCTGCATATCGTTAGCTACACAGCCTACATTGATCCTGTAGCTTCTTCCTATGTTAAAAGGACCCGGAAAGATTTTTGACCTAGAGTCAGCCTGTCACGACCCCAACCCTCCGTGACTGGCACCCACAATACTTATTCCAGTAGGAGATCCATTTCAACAGTCCAACTTATCAACTTAAGAAATAAATACTAAAACCTTGCAGAAGCAGGAATATAACGAGAAAATAATACTGAGTTCCCATAAACTCAACCAACAATTTTTAATAACTACGAAAATGTGGAAGTCAACACATTCTAGGAACTGAAAGTCGTCCTTACCAAAACTCTAACCAGTGTCAATTTAAGAAAAGGGGAAACACTCCCCAAACAGAAGTCAAAATAATAAAATAGTGACTAAAGTCTTAGTCCTGGAAAAGGGACTAGAACATGGAAGAGTCCATGACAGCTTGAAACAAACCGCTCACCCTTGAACTCGAACAAGCTTAATCTTCAAACAAAGTCTCTCCGCAGTCGGCTAAACATGCACTGTACTCAACAAAAAGGTAGAGCAAGAGTAGTATTAGTACACAAAAACAACGGTGTACTACTAGGATCACGCGGTTAGCCAGTAAGCGGATCATAGACAAGTAAATTCAACACAATAAGCATATACATATACGGAATAAGTCAACAACATCTCAATATCACAACTGAATGTCTTCCACATGCTATAATTTCGTACAAGGGTTCTCTCAAGGGACCTATAAATAATCAACTTTGTGTCGGAACGTGACACCCGATTTAAGTATGTATCGGAACGTGACACATGATCTAAATACGTGTCAAAACGTGACACCCGATCCAAATTATGTGTCAAAACGTGACACCCGATCCCAAGATATCACAATCACAAGAACATTCAATGTTTACAACATTTATACTACCAAGAACAGGTCTGCAAGTAATCATTTCACACATAATCTAGCATGTTTCCCTATTCATACACACACATGCATATCATGAAGTAATTTAACAAGTATATGAAACTCATAGGGGAAACTAGACCAGCACCTACCTCAAATTCAAGCTTTAACAACCTTACAATTCAAGAGCCTTCCCTTTTCGGATTCGTTCTTCTCGTTCTTAGTCTACAAAATATTAAGTACATATCAAGGATCAATACAATGGCCTAACTATCAGGAAATATAATACAATTTCACTCTCTAAGCCAAACCCATGATTCTAACTTTACTCTAGGGCTATTTCCCACCATAGATTTTCAGTTCTAATCCTCCCCCAATGATTACCACCCATACTTCTAGTTTCTAAGAATCAAAGTATGAATCTAGGGAGTAAAAAGCTTACCTTGAGTGTGGAAATTCATGGAAAATCAATGAAAATGTCATGCCCCGGGAGGGTATCCTAGACGTGACCGGCACTCGAAAGCCATTTTTGGCCTCCAAGCGAACCACCTGATTCAGTCACACTATCATTCAATCACATTCACTCAATGGAGGGTTCAATCGTACACACTATTCACATTATGGGGCCGAAGGCCAAACACTATCAACTCATCAAAACAAGTATAATAAAAGTTATTCAATATAACAGTCCAACCTTCCCACACTCTGGTCTATGAAGCCCCTATAAACAATTAGGAGGTTCCAATAACAAGCCCATGGCTACCAACAAGCAAGATAAAGAAAGCAAACAAATAAAACGGTAAAGAAAATTTGGCATCCTCTGGAAACTAGGAGGGCTCACCAAGTAGCTGGATGTGTGTAGATCTTCAATGGTGCGCCAGTTGATGATCTCTGGTACCTGCCTCTGCATCATGAAATGATGCAGGCCAAATTGCGTCAGTACGTGGAATGTACGAGTATGTAAAATGGCCGAATAAAACAACATCAGAAAAGGATCAACCAACTCGGAAATCTCAACTCATAAATAAGTAACGACTCACTCAAGTGTCCTAAGTCTAACAAGAAATGGTTTAGACGGGACCAAATCACTTGCCACTCAACTCAACTGACCCAGAGTACTATCAAGACCTAAATGGGAGTTTCTCTTATTCGACAACCATCACTTATGAGCCAGTGATAGTACAACAATCAGACATTGTTGCCACATCCATCCATACCTTGCCAGGTCATGAATACCTCCCTAATCATGGATTCCATCGATTAGTCAAGTCCTATCATTTCAGGATAATAAAATGGGAAACATCTGACTTTAACGGTTCCATCCCTACCCACATTGGCGGTGTAGTTCTGGGGTTCGAGTATGGACTATACTCTCACCCGCTTCGGTGCTCGGTACTCCTCTCATGACTCTATGATCATAAGACTCCATCCAATCATCTCAAACAATCCCTCACAGCTAGTTTCATTTAGAATTTTGCCAACTCATCAACTATATTCTCATTTCAACTCAATCAAGTCATAATGGCAAGTCTCATTTAGGACCTTGTCCCCTCATCAATTTTATCCTCTAATCAACTCAATCAAGCCTAATTTAAATAAGCATTTATAACCTCCCACAAACATAACAAACCATTCCTCTCCTTATTTATCACCTTCTTATGACTCATCATACTCAAAGGTTTTAAACCAACAATTCAAGAGGAATAACACATTTAAGGAAATTGACACTTTCAACATAATCACATGGTTAAGGAAATCAACCGAGCATATTAACAAACCATCTCTATCAACTCAATGCTAACATGAAGGTTTTAGAAAGTCTTAGCTCAACGACTTCAACACAAAAGAATCAAATTAATAAGAGACAAGACTCATTCAAACATAAACCATATCAAGAAACTCCATTCTCATGGACATCTAACCTCAAAGAAGAGTAGGGCACATGGGTGGAGTCAACCCATGCTTTGAGTAGCCTTACATAACTTAGAATAGATTCTTGAAGAAACCTTGTTGTTGGGTCTTCAATGGAAACTTGGAGTCTTGAAGCTCTTGGAACAATTCCTTGTTGGAAAAGGAGAAGAAGAAGAAGAAAAGAGAGGGATTTCTAAGGCTTTTAAGAGAGAGAAGGAGAGGCTGAAAATGGTCCCAAAACGTGCTAAGGCTGATACATATATAATTTGGGACAATTCCCAAATTGCCCTTTCTCCAAAATTCTGAAAAATAGGCTAAAAATGCTCATGGCGCGATAGTGGAGCGTCGCGCTATTGCAGTGCCAGGTCGATTAGGCCTAAAACCTGCACATCTCGTAGTGGCGCGCCATGCCAAGGACCAAACTACTGAGGCATGTTCTTGGCGCGATAGTGGTGCGCCGTGCCCTTACAGCACCAAGGCCATATTTTCTAGGTTCTGGAAAATAGGCTTGAAAACCCTGCACATCTTGTAGTGGCGCGCCGCGCCAGTGACCAAACTACTGAGGCATGTTCCTGGCGCGATAGTGGCGCATCGCGCCACTGCGACGCCAAGCCCAGATCCCCAGCAGTTGCAACCCAGGCCTAAAATTCCTGTCGAGCTAGTTCGTCTTAGAATCGTCATATCTTTTGACTTCGAACTCCAAAAATTACATTCTTAGTGGCGTTGGAAAGAAAACTCGACGAACTTTAATTTAATAAGTCGTGGTCCACCCAGATTGTAGTCTTTCAAAAGGTAGGGTCATTAGAAGTTGACCCCTTATACGAACTCATCCTAAAACTTAGTCACGACGAATCTTTTGGACTTAGCTTGGTCCTAGGGGTCCTTTGTGACCCCACATCACCTCTAACACTACTTAATTCTTAGAGACTCATCTTAACTCATGCATATACTTCACAATACTCGAGTTCGACCCTACCCGTATACAAGAAGGGTCTGAATCTTAGGAAAGATTTTTGAGAGATGTTACAGAAAATCTCCCTAGGTCACCTCTTAGGGTTTTAGAAATTAAATGTTGAAGAAAAGACCATTTATGGTCTTTTTCACGACTTAAGTCACGACTGTTCCGCTCTGGTGGGACAGATTCAGCACTAGCGGCCCCACTCTGGCGTGACATATCCAGCTCTGGCGGCCCCACTCTGGCGTGATATACGGAAACAGTGAGCTCGGAGTTTGTTCTCCAAGCCCCCATTTCTCAACACACCCCTTCCAAAGATGCATTAAAATTATACCCTTCATGCCAAATTTGATTTCGAGAACTTTACTCTCCCGAATGCGATTCTACTAAGCCGTAAATGCTCTGTATCATCTTGGCTATCAGCCTGCCCAATCAAATTATAGATTTGACCTCCCATAATTCACATTATCACCTTAGACTTCACCTGACTCAGAATTCGTCCAAGTCTGGCCTAGGCTCAAATTTTTTGAAGTTACTACCCGAAGTTTTCTGGCCAGAAATCCTTCTCCATTGGCCTATCCCTAACGACAGGAACAAGTCGTTACACACCCTTAATGACATTGGCGAGGCATAAATAATATAGAGTCCAATTGTTGCTATTAATAAAATGGCTTCAAATTCTAACAAGCTTCTAAGAGATTTCATTTCAATATAAGGATACAAAAAAATTCTATTAACAATAGAGTAAAACAAAGAAACATATAATAAATCAAAAAAGCATATATAGTGATTTGTAGGGTTAACTCTTATATGAATTCTTTGTTTGCTTATTTTGTGGTTGTCTTTTACAATCCAACTTCCTCCTACTTCTCTTTTCCACGGGGAGATTCAGTCTTATTATTATTATCTGTTTAAATTATTTTATGATTCAAGGTATGCCCCGATAATATATGTTTTCAGATTTATATTCAGTACTCTATCGTTTTGGTCACAAATTTTTAGCTTTCAGTTACAAAATCACGAAATTTTAGTATTTTAACTATGACTAAATTTATGTTTAGATTCAAATAACTTAGTTTATCTATCAATTACTAGGTTTAGGGTTTGCTCAATAAATATTTAGAGTCCTGTGTCAATCATGTCATGTTGAAAATCTTATGGAAAATACTTCATCACAAACACTTGTAGGGAATTCTCATAGATTGAGGCCTGTCAGAAGACACTATCCTTAAGGCTATTTCACCCATTATAGATTTATCTCCACGATTCAACAAGCTCTTCTAATACAAAATTAGGAGTCGGAATGTAACAAAGATTATAGAAAGAAAACTCAGCATGACAAAGTATAGGCAGAACAATTAGAAGGAAGAATATTTGTGCCTCTCTATTCTTGCAAAATAATACATCTCTCTCTCTCTCTCTTCTAAATAATGGCTAAAGAACCTTCTATATTAATAATAGGTAATGATCGAAAGAAAGTTGACCTCTTTCCTCATTATTAAAGTGGATTAATGATAGGTAAGATGTAATGATCCGGAAGGTTAGTTTTGAATTATTTTTTAAAAATTATCATTTTATTCCTCTTGATAGTTGCCTCGAATCATTTATGATCAATTTATGAAGTTGGTTTCACAATTTGAAAGAAAAGTTGGGAAAATTGGAAGTTTTAGAGTTTTGAACCCTTAAGTTGTTACAAAGTGGTTTTTGGTACCAATCAGAGCTACAAGTCTCGAAATAGAATTCCATCAGTTTCATCATCTTTGAAATTTTGAATTTAGTCTAGAATTGTCATCGGTTTCTGTTTCAGAGCCTTAACGAAGGATTGAGACCTTGAGCTGGAAGTTTAAGTGAAATTAGACCAAGAGTTGAATTTGGTCAACATTCAAAGTTCCAACACTTGGAATAGATTTTTGACGATTCCATTGGATTCAGGGGATTATTTTAGGCATAGGTGAGGTCTTGGTTAAATTTTCAGAAGTTCCGAGGGAAATTTGATATTTTGAGTCTTAAGTAGGTTAATTGCGACTAAAATGATTCTGGGTCAAGGAGATCTGGAATCCGTGTTTTGACAGTTCCATTGAGTTTGGAACGTCGAATTTAGTTAGGTAGAATAATTGATTTATGTGCATGAAATTTCGAACGTATCCCGTCGGAGAAGTTTTGAGTCTTGATTGTTGTTGATATTTGTTAGCTGAGCTTTCCCCTTCGCGAATGTTATCTTGGCCTCCATGTTCACGTGGATCTGGCCGCATTCACCGATGGCTAAGACGATTCACCCTTGCATTCATGGAAGGTGGGCAGGTTCGCGAAGGGTATTGATGCCTAAGCCTCCGCGTTCGCGGAGGGGTGACCGCCTTCACGGAGGACAATGCCTAAATATTGTTTTAATTTCCCAAATTTGAGAGTTTCAACCCCATTCTCCATTTTTCAATTTTGAGAGCTCAGTATAGGCGATTTTAAAGAGAGTTTTCAATATTCATTGATTGGGTAACAATTTCTAACTCCCTAACTCTTTTACCCATTAATTAGATCATGACTTTGATAATTAAACATACGTTTTGATGCCAACTTGAAAAGCTTTTGAAAGAATATATGGTATTTGATAATTGATAATTATGAACTGATTTTAACTCTATTTTTAAAACGGCTTTCACCATTGGTTTCCAAATATTTTGGATAACGTATTTATATACTAATTTTCAAATTTACCCTTCATTTCCGATATTGGGTTTTTTGAATCAATTTGACCCCGTTTTTCAAAATATTGATATGGGTGTTGATAGTTATGAATTCTTATTGTGTTTCTATTATTGAATAGACTTTGTTGATTTGAAGATCCAACAAAGAGGGAAGATCCAAGTTACAGAGTGATTTTGTGCTTGAATTGAGACAAGTGAATTTCTAAACCTTTGTGAGTATGCAGAATCTTGTATTTCCTTGTTATGTGTGTTGGGAAGTAATTTAAACCCCATTTTTCTTAGCCAGAGTTTCACGATCAAAATCTACATCTGCAAACCAATCTACGGACTGTAAATGACGCTCATGGAAGCTGTCGAATAGTTATTAAGTTAGGGATTCTTTTGCCTTTTCCCACTATACTTAAGCATAAGCCACGATGCTTTGGCATTCTAATAAGGGTCTTTCATGTTCAAACTTAGTTTGTACACTCTCAAATTTATCAAAGCTCATAAATAGATCGTAAGGAAAGCAAAAACTAGGATTTCAAGGCTTTCAAGCAAGTCCGTCTTTCATGCTACATTCTCTCAGGTATGTAAGGCTTTAAATAGAGTATCCTTTCACTCTCATGCTTAAAGCATTCTGATTTCAAGGGTTTTACAAGATTACTAGAAGCAAAGTTAGGGATTTTTACGAAGTTATGATCTTCCCTCATTAATTCATGTTTTTCATTGTCGACTTTGGTTTTTAAAACCTTATTGTACTGGTTTAGCATTATTTTTATGGTTATTCTAACCTTGTGACTTTTAAGCATGAAAACTAGCATGATATGTATTTCAATCTCAACACATGTTATTTTAGATACAAATTTTGAGCTTCGTCTCATATACAATTCAGATAAATAGATTATTTTCATCCCTGTAAGAATTACTATGAACAAATGTTATTTTGGGAAGGCTATTAGCACAGAGAGGACACTAGTTTAGAAAATTCATGTTACACCCCGTACCTTTGTACCTTGGAACGCGTTCTTAAATTTCTTAAATTTCTTAAGTTTCTTAAGCTCCTAAGCTTCTTAAGTTTCTTGGAAGGTTCGTAAGCTTCTTAGAAGTTACCATGTGAGCCGGATAATCTATAACGTTGTTAAACGACTCTAAGTAAGGGAGGGATGTTATATCCCACACTTTTGGGCATTTGGAAAGAAAGAAATTTTGATTTACAAGGAATGACGTTGTGATTTATTTTGTTTATTCTATTTTGTACCGGTGTGATGTTCATGGAAAAGAATTGATGTGGAAATACGGAGGAAGGCCGAGGGAAAAAATGAGAATTTTGGAGAGTAGTTTATGAATTGCAAAAAGAGAGAAGACTTGTAACTTTTGGGCTTAAATAATAATAATTGCAATAAGTAGTTTGGGCTCTCATAATAATAATAGTAATATTGAGGCCCAACAAAAGAAAAGGCCCAAGTATTGAAACGTTAGCCATTAATTAAGTGGCCTATATATATGTTGTATGACTTTTAGTCTCATCTTATCCTTTAGTTCATTCTTATCAAAGAAATTTCAAGAAAATTCTAAAGAAGACGAGAAAAGAAAACTCTAGCTAGAGAGAAGAAGAGAGCTCGGATTTGGGAGGAAAAAAAGGTGAGTTCTCCAATTTCGTTCCATGAATTAATTATCTAAATTATACCACGATAATATGGAGGTATTAATAGTATTAAATCATGGCTTGGAGCAGCACCAAATGGATAGCAAGCAGCCACAACGTTTTAATCGCGTTAGAAGAGTTTCCGAGGCGGGTATTGGCGAGTTTTGGCCAATTTCGGGAAAGGTAAGGTCTTTCCTTTCAATTTGAAGTTTATGGTGTTGTTATATAGTGTATCACACATCCTTTATGCTGTTGGAAGTGTAATAACGTCATAGAAATTCTCAGCGAAAGAAACAATCTAAATTGAAGTCGTCGTAGTTAAATTGTAGTCGAAATGAGGCATTGTGCGTGTGGGGGCTGCTGCTGGTCGTGTGGTGGTGTGTTTCAGGGCCTAAAAGTGTTATAAAGGAGGTGGGGGAGCTTCTGGTTGCAGAAACACGACCCCCGCTTCGTACGGTTAAATGTTTTGCAAAATGGAAACTAGAAACTCTATTTTTGGAATCGTAGTTTGGAACTAGTTATTTGGAGATTGTATTGTGTAAGGTTGAAACGATTTAATTGTAAATATTCTGCTTGTTGTTGTTGTTGGTATGGTTGTTGATATTGTGACCGAGTTGGAATCTCAAGGATGTGGAAGTTGTAGGGGAAATGCTGCCCGATTTTCGATAGCATCAGAACTAGTAACAAACTAGTCGGGGGTAATGGATAAGGAAATGACTCCTATTAGTACTTGGTTGTATAGTGGGATATTGTAAAGTGAAAGGCTATTAATATTAGTATTACTTTCATGTCAATAGGTTAAGGAGGTATCAAGGCAAGCCGGATTTCAATTAATCCCGAAAAAGGTATATAAAGCTATCTTTTTTTCTTTTGGCATGTTTTTGGCATAAGTATGTGAAGCTTCCTTCCTTCTCTTGGCATGTTTTTGGCAAGAGTAAGTAAATCTACCCTTCTTCTCTCTTGATATGTCTTTGAAATAAGTTATGATGAAAGGTTTATGGTACCGAATTCCTTGATGGGCCAAGTATAATATGTGTTACTACCTTAGGATTGGGTCGTACATTCCATGGAACATATGTATATAATGATTTTATGAGAGAAAGTAGAGGATATGTAAAGCTTATTCTCTTGACTTCCAAAAGATATTTTATTACGCCTTGATACGAGTAGATGACTTCAAAATAGCTACTTTAATGCAAACCATAAGGACACTCCAAAGGTACTTGTTATGGCTATTGTCTTAATTTTTGAGTGATAGTTCATTTTGATTAGTTCAACAAGTCTCCAATGATGGTTTAAATAGCATAGGGTTACTCACTACTCCACTCGTGTGTACTGTGATAAATCTTTCACCGAGTTCCGGGCCGGCTATAATTACTATATGATATATGGATCGGGTCGAACGTTCCTCGGCATTACTATATGATATATGGATCGGGCCGAACGTTCCTCGGTATTACTATATGATATATAGATTGGGTCGAACATTCCTCGGTATTACTATATCATATATGGATCGGGCCGAACGTTCCTCGGCATTACTATATGATATATGGATCGGGCCGAACGTTCCTCAGCATTACTATATGATAAATGGATCGGGCCGAACGTTCCTCGACATTACTATATGATAAATGGATCGGGTCGTACGTCCCTCGGCATTATTATAAGAGATAGCACTAATAGTACATAGATACTTATGATAACAGAGTGATGTGGTTGTTACACTGGGTCCCCAAACGGGCCGGGTATAGTATGTGATGATAGTATGTATGACTTTTTTTTATGAGATGCAGGTTTAGTGGTTTGTTGAATGTTATAATTTCCCCTACATCCCTATGTTAGTTGTGCCCTCCTTTTGATGTTTTATACTTTACATACTCAGTACATATGTCGTACTGACCCCCTCTTTCCGGGGGGCTGCGTTTTATGCCCGCAGGTATAGGCGTGCGCTTTGGGGATCTGCCAGCTTAGGATTCCACTCAGCAAATTTGAAAGAAGCTCCATTGAATCGGAGCCGAGTTTTGGTACTAAACCTTTTATGTATATGTAATTATTTGATTACGGGTACGATGGGGGGCCTGTCCCGCCTTATGTTACTGTTCTTACTCTTAGAGGTCGGTGGACATATACGTGGGTTGTGTATATATGTACGTGGGTTGTGTATACATGTACGTGGGTTGTGTATACATGTATGTGGGTTGTATATGTATGCGTGTAAGGTTGGGCCTATATGTCACGATAGCCTTATCGGCTTATATATTGTCTTGCCTGTTGGTATACTATGACTCAAATAGGAGACATGTTTACTTATAGTTAGTAGGGGTATACGTGAGTGCCCAGGGCACCCTTCACGGCCTATGGGGTTGGGTCATGAAAGAAGTGGTATCAGAGCGGTTCTTTCTCGGAATGTCTACAGACCTTGTCTAGTAGAGTCTTTTTTATCGGTGTGTTATGCACCACATCTATTAACAGGAGGCTACAGGGCATTTAGGATGTTAACTTTCTTTCTTGTCTTAGATCGTGCGATAGAGCCAGCCATAGGAAATGAAATTCCTTTTCTTTTTTTTACTAACCTTTGGTTTCAGCTGAAAAATGACATCGACAGAAAAAAGTGACGAATGATATTGGAAGCTACATAGTATACAGGTAAGTAATGGTGTGAAAGAGGCATGCTGGATAAGGTAAGAAGATTGAAATATGATTGAAATATAAAGTTGAAAATTAAAGGAAAAAGTAGACAGAAAAGTGTAACGAGTGCAGCTCGAGTTGGACATACGAGGTAAGTCCATCATTTTATACTGTGGTTGATATTGGGCACCCTGTGTGGCTGTGATATGAATATATATATTGGTCCTGTGAGGCGTTATGGCTATGATATGATATTATATGGATGTATATATATGTTGGCCTTGCATGGCATTGCTGGTATTTCCTGAGTGCGGGTTTGGGATAGGAAGGAATATAGAGGAAACTCTACCGATTTTATTTTTGGAATAAAAAGGGAATGAGATACAGGTTTATCATATGGACTGGAAGAATAAAAGGACTACTATAGGGAGCACCTAAGATAAATGTGATCAAATAAGTACAAGTATCGGACGAAAAAGGAAATAGATAGCTACGAACTGAAGGTGTAATATGTCAAATGTGTTGGAACAGAATCATATGCGTATGAACAGTTGAAAATAAATAAAGGATGACATGGGTACACCCTAAAAGGGGGGAAGCGAACAATAGAAACACAAGCGTAAGAGAAAATCAATTGACGCTATCATATGTAAATGGGAATGCTTAAACTTCAAATGAGATCCCATAAGGGATGGATGGATCTCGAGGCCAGCAATAAACAGATAGGAGTCGCGGTATCTGATACCGTGTGAGGAACCATTGGTGGAGACCTTAAGGGATGGAGGCGATCATACCAGCACTAATGTATCGGATTCCATCAGAACTCTGAGGTTAAGCGTGCTTGGGCGAGAGTAGTACTAGGATGGGTGGCCCCCTGGGAAGTGAAAGAGGAAATGAAACACAAGTATCTGTACCTATTCCTTATGTCTACAGGTAATTCCAACTTCTGAAACTCTTAAGTCGATGAAAGTATGTGTTATTATAATAGAAAGAAATTTCCCCTATAATCTGTATAAGAACTTAAGGAAGGTTTTTGGTTCACATTCGAGGATGAATGTTCTAAAGGGGGGAAGGATGTTACACCCCATACCTTTGTACCTTGGAACGCGTTCTTAAATTTCTTAAATCTCTTAAGTTTCTTAAGCTCCTAAGCTTCTTAAGTTTCTTGGAAGGTTCGTAAGCTTCTTAGAAGTTACCATGTGAGCCGGATAATCTATAACGCTGTTAAACGACTCTAAGGAAGGGAGGGATGTTATATCCCGCACTTTTGGGCATTCGGAAAGAATGAAATTTTGATTTGCAAGGAATGACGTTGTGATTTATTTTGCTTATTCTATTTTGTACCGGTGTGATGTTCATGGAAAAAAATTGATGTGAAAATACGGAGGAAGGCCGAGGGGAAAATTGGGAATTTTGGAGAGTAGTTTGTGAATTGCAAAAAGAGAGAAAACTTGTAGCTTTTGGGCTTAAATAATAATAATTGCAATAAGTAGTTTGGGCTCTCATAATAATAATAGTAATATTGAGGCCCAACAAAAGAAAAGGCCCAAGTATTGAAAAGTTAGCCCATTAATTAAGTGGCCTATATATATGTTGTATGACTTGTAGTCTCATCTTATCCTTTAGTTCATTCTTATCAAAGAAATTTCAAGAAAATTCTAGAGAAGAGGAGAAAAGAAAACTCTAGCTAGAGAGAAGAAGAGAGCTCGGATTTGGGAGAAAACAAAAGTGAATACTCCGATTTCATTCCATGAATTAATTATCTAGAGTATACTGCGATGATATGGAGGTATTAATAGTATAAAATCATGGCTTGGAGCAGCACCAAACGGATAGCAAGCAGCCACAACATTTTAATCGCGTTAGAAGAGTTTCTGAAGCGGGTTTTGGCGGGTTTTGGCCAATTTCAGAAAAGGTAAGGTCTTTCCTTTCAATTTGAAGTTTATGGTGTTGTTATATGGTGTATCACACATCCTTTATGCTGTTGTAAGTGTAATAACGTCATAGAAATTCTCAGCGAAAGAAACAATCTAAATTGAAGTCGTCGTAGTTAAATTGTAGTCGAAATGAGGCATTGTGCGTGTGGGGGCTGCTGCTGGTCGTGTGGTGGTGTGTTTCAGGGCCTAAAAGTGTTATAAAGGAGGTGGGGGAGCTTCTGGTTGCAGACACACGACCCCCGCTTCATACGGTTAAAGGTTTTGCAAAATGGAAACTAGAAACTCTATTTTTGGTATCGTAGTTTGGAACTAGTTATTTGGAGCTTGTATTGTGTAAGGTTGAAACGATTTAATTGTAAATATTCTGCTTGTTGTTGTTGTTGGTATGGTTTTTGATATTGTGACCGAGTTGGAATCTCGAGGATGTGGAAGTTGTAGGGCAAATGCTCCCCAATTTTTGGTAGCATCGGAACTAGTAACAAACTAGTCGGGGGTAATGGATAAGGAAATGACTCCTATTAGTACTTGGTTGTATAGTGGGCTATTGGAAAGTGAAAGGCTATTAATATTAGTATTACTTTCATGTAAATAGGTTAAGGAGTTATCAAGGCAAGCCGGATTTCAATTAATCCCGAAAAAGGTATATAAAGCTATCTTTTTTTCTTTTGGCATGTTTTTGGCATAAGTATGTGAAGCTTCCTTCCTTCTCTTGGCATGTTTTTGGCATGAGTAATTAAAGCTACCCTTCTTCTCGCTTGATATGTCTTTGAAATAAGTTATCATGAAAGGTTAATGGTACCGAGTTCCTTGATGGGCCAAGTATGATATGTGTTACTACCTAAGGATCGGGCCGTACGTTCCACGGCACATATGTATATAATGATTTTATGAGGGAAAGTAGAGGATATGTAAAGATTATTCTCTTGACTTCCAAAAGATATTTTATTACGCCTTGATACGAGTAGATGACTCCAAAAGGGCTACTTTAATGCAAACCATAAGGACACTCCAAAGGTACTTGTTATGGCTATTGTCTTAATTTTTGAGTGATAGTTCATTTTGATTAGTTCAACAAGTCTCCAATGATGGTTTAAATAGAATAGGGTTACTCACTACTCCACTCGTATGTACTATGATAAATCTTTCACCGAGTCCCAGGCCGGCTATAATTACTATATGATATATGGATCGAGCCGAACGTTCCTCAGCATTACTATATGATATATAGATCGGGCCAAACATTCCTCGGTATTACAATATGATATATGGATCAGGCCGAATATTCCTCAGTATTACTATATGATATATGGCGGGCCGAACGTTCCTCGGCATTACTATATGGATCGGGCTGAACGTTCCTCAGCATTACTATATGATAAATGGATCGAGCCGTATGTCCCTCGGTATTATTATAAGAGATAGCACTAATAGTACATAGATGCTTATGATAACAGAGTGATGTGGTTGTTACACTGGGTCCCCGAACGGGCCGGGTATAGTATGTGATGATAGTATGCATGACTTTATTTTATGAGATGCAGGTTCAGTGGTTTGTTGAATATTATACTTTCCCCTGCATCCCTATGTTAGTTGTGCCCTCCTTTTGATGTTTTATACTTTACATACTCAGTACATATGTTGTACTGACCCCCTCTTTTCGGGAGGGGCTGCATTTCATGCCCGCAGGTACAGGCGCGCGCTTTGGGGATCCGCCAGCTTAGGATTCCACTCAGCAAATTTGAAAGAAGCTCCATTGAATTGGAGCCGAATTTTGGTACTAAACCTTCTATGTATATGTAATTATTTGATTACGGGTACGGCGGGGGCCCTGTCCCGCCTTATGTTACTATTCTTACTCTTAGAGGTCGATGGACATGTACATGGGTTATGTATATATGTACGTGGGTTGTGTATACATGTACGTAGGTTGTGTATACATGTACGTGGGTTGTGTATACATGTATGTGGGTTGTATATGTATGCGTGTAAGGTTGGGCCTATATGTTATGATAGCCTTGTCGGCTTATATATTGTCTTGCATGTTGGTACGCTATGACTCAAATAGGAGACATGTTTACTTATAGTTAGCAGGGGTATACGCGAGTGTCCAGTTTGGGCACCCGTCACGGCCTACGGGATTTGGTTGTGACAATTCAAGTCTCATAACTACGTGCTACCGTAGGATTATGTTTCACCGCCTTGTTGGTTGATCACTTGGCCCAGAGAGGCTCAGATTAATAGATACACATAGATAGATAGATAGGTTCTATACTTTGGCAAGGTATAGGGAAGCCCTCTCAGCTGAGATTATAGGTTGGACATCATGAACTCACATGGTGTATGTCGGTTATAAAAATAATTCTCCAATTTATGCATTTTTTATGATATGCTCTTAACTTATTATAGTTCATTTTAAGTATGTTATCTTATGTATACGATTACGCAAGGTTATTTAATTGGACTCACTCTTGAATATATTTTTGAATGAAGGTTTAAATGATATTTGTTAAGAACTACAATTGTTTTCCTTCTGATTCTCTTGTTATGTTCATGATTTTGGAAACCTTTATTTACTGTCCTAAATATGCTACTTATATGAGTAGTTAGTATCCCTTACATACTCACTACATTCCATGTACCTTTCTCTGCGTTACATCATTTTGTAATGTAGATTTCGATTCTCGTTTTAAGCTTCGTGGCTAGTAAGATTACAATATTTTCAGTCAGTAATTGGTGAGTCCTCCTCATTTGGGAACTCCATAGATTTAGTTTGCTAGATTATCCTTCGTTTTTATTATCGAATTTTCAGGTAGTTGGGGGTCGTCCCGGCAGATTGTTTTCTTTCATTCAAGACTATTAGAAGCTTTCAGACATTTGTAGTTGACTCATAGTTTGTCTTTTATATCATCATTTAGTTTTATGTCAAGTTAGCGTTGCATTTCAGTACATTTTCAGCTTCTGCTCTAGTTTTCATATAGTATGCTTTGATTTGTTATGCTAAGTGTTAGCCTTGTAGTCTCAAGTACCGTGTTTCGATTGGGATGTAGACTCAGATCATGACAATTATTTATTAGTTTGAATTTTTTTTATTTTTAAATGGAAAAAGCGCCAAAAACATCCTCTAAATCATCACATAAAATTTAAGTATACCCTTCATCCACATGTTTGTTACAATACCCCTTTAGTTACATTTTGACTCACTTATGCCCTTTGATTAACCACCAACAGTAAATTAACAAGAAGCTTATTAAAATTTAATGTGGCATTTTATTACTAGTTCAATTTTAAACAATGACCCCAATTAAATAGTTCACCTACATGATTTTCTGACTTAGCCGACCTAACTCTTATCAGACATTATTTTTTTTATTTATATTCTTCACGTGAAATTTAAATTAAAAAATTATGAATTCAGCATTGATTGTTAGTCAAAGGGTATAAGTGAGATAAAAATATAATCAAAGAGATACTTTTAGCAAAATAAATGGACGAATAGTATTTTTAAAACGTTAGCGATAGTCTAGGGATATTCTTTTTTGATTTTTAAATTATAAAAATTATTCAATTAATATAACACCTCAGAAGTCCCTTAGCTTAGATCAGGCTTGAACATTGCAAAAATTCAAGTCTGTAATTTTTTTTTGGAAAAGTACAAGACTGGTTTACGGGTCATAAAACAAAGTACGGCTCGTGGATTGAGTCCCTAGATGAGACTTTAGAAAATTAGAAATTAGGTCTGAGATCTATGAACAGGATTTACAGCTCATAAAATCTATTACGGGTCATAGATCGGAGTCGTAGATCATCTTTAGTAACTTAGAATTTGACTTGAACAGGATGAGAAGAAACTAGGGGTCATAGTTGGTTTTACGGGTTGCGGATGGTCTCGTAGAATCAAATCCTGAAACTTCAAAAATCTCAAAAAACATTTGAGTTCTATGGACACCTTTCATGGCTCGTAGAATATTCTATGTATTGTAGATAGGTCTCGTGGAATCAAAGTTCAGAAACTCAGACTCCATGCTTAACTTTCTACGAACATGAAGTACGGGTCGTAGAATGGATTACGGTCAATAGAATGGGTTCGTAGTTCCAAACTTCAGAAACCCAGAAACTTTTTTCTGACTTCTACAGATCGTAGATGCCTTCCAATAGATTTTAATCAGTGGTCTTTCAGTCTTTTTTCATTTTTTTTAATTCTTATACTATGTCTTTTGGACTCTTTTAACTGGATTAAGTGATTCCTATCAGCCTTAACCTCTCATTCACTCCTAACTCTCCTAAAATAGATTTCTTCTCTTTCAAGTCTTCTCTCAAGCAAGATCTAGAGTTCCAAGTTTAAGTCAACGTTAAAGAGATTCAGGTTAGGGTTCTTCAATCAGGTATGTGCGATTTCATCAATGGGTATCCCTTCACCTATTGTCACGCCCCGGGAGGGTACCCTAGACGTAACCGGCACTCAGAAACCATTTCTGGCTCCCAAGCGAACCACATAGCCTGGTCAGACATCCGTTTATCCATTCAATCAGCGGAAGTCTTAAAATAAAGAGGATAGTCGGTGGACAACTCAAAACATCAATCTAACTCAAAGAATAAAGGCCAAGGGCCAACAAATCAATTCTAATATTTGTCAAAAAAAAATATAGTTTGACAAGAATAATTCTAGGAAAGAAATACTCAATCGACCCATCACTATCTAGTCTATGAAGCCTCTATCACTACTATCTAGATGGTGCCAATGACATGTTCATGGCTACCTCAAATCAAAATGAAAGGCTAACTCGACGCAAGGATAACATAAGCGGTGTCCTCCGAATGTAGGGGAGGACCCACCAATATGCTGAGTGTGAATAGATCCTTAATGGTGCTCCTATTGATGATCTCTTAAACCTGTCTCTGCATCATAAAATGATGCAAGTCCAAATGGACGTTACGTGGAATGTACGAGTATGTAATATGGCAGAATGAAGCATACCTCAAGGAAGGATAACGTTGGTTCAAATATCTCAAAATCAGAAAGATAAGAGAGACTCAATCAAAGTATCATAAGTCTAAAGTAAGAACACAGTTAGGCAGAGACCAATCATAAACCATCCAATCCAGTCTAATCATGTACGATACAATTCAATTAAATCATTCAATACAATTCACAATTCGTCTAACCCAATCCAATCATATACTATCAACTCAATAATCAACTCAAAAGACTCAACTCAATAAATATGCAAATTAAACTTATGCAATGTTTTACAATTCAACTCAACCATCTACAATCACAGTCAAACCAATCATATCATGTATAATCCACTCAATTTGGGAGTTTCTCTAACAGACAACTATCACCATATGAGCGAGCGATAGTACAACAATCCGACGTTATTGCCATGTCCGTCCATACTTTGCCAGGGTATGAACGATCAATCAATCATGGATCCAATCCAACCAAGTCCTATAATGTCAGGACAATAAAATGGGAAGCATTTGACTTTAACGGTTCTAACCCTCGGGAAGCATCCGACTTTAATGGTTCTATCTCCTCCTACGTTTGGCGACGTAGTTTATTGGTTCGAGAATGGACTATACTCTTACCCAATTCGGTGCTCGATACTCCTCCCAAGACTCAATATACTCATATCTAACCGGCACTCAGAAACCATTTCTGGCTCCCAAGCGAACCACATAGCCTAATCACACATCCGTTCATTCATTCAATCAGCGGAAGACTTAAAATAAAGAGAATATTTGGCGGGCAACTCAAATCATCAATCTAACTCAAAGAATAAAGGCTATGGGCCAACAAATCAACTCTAATATTTGTCATTAAAAATAGTTTGGCAAGATTAATTTAAGGAAAGAAATACTCAATCGACCCTTCACTATCTAGTCTATGAAGCCTCTATCACTACTAACTAATTGGTGTCAATGACATGTTCATTGCTACCTCAAATCAAAATGAAAAGGGCTAACTCGATGCAAGAATGATATAACCAGTGTCCTCCGGATGTAGAGAAGGACTCACCAATACGCTTAGTGTGTATAGATCCTCAATGGTGCTTCTATTGATGATCTCTTAAACCTGTCTCTGCATCATGAAACGATGCAGGTCCAAATGGACGTCAGTACGTGGAATGTACGAGTATGTAATATGGCAGAATAAAACATACATCAAGAAAGAATAACGTTGGTTCAAATATCTCCGAATTAGAAAGATAAGAGAGACTCAGTCAAAGTCTAAAGTAAGAATACATTTTTAGATAAAGACCAATCATATACCATACAATCCAATCATGTATCATACAGTTCAATCAAATCATTTACGATTCGATCCCATCCAATCCAATCACGTATCCAATCCAATCCGATCACATACCATCAACTCTAATTCAATCACATATTATCTAATCTAATCCAATCACATATCACCTAATCCGATCATATAAAATCAACTCAACAATCAACTCAAAGGACTCAACTCAATAACTATGCAAATTAAATTATGCAATGTTTTACAATTCAACTCAAATCATCTACAATCACATTCAAATCAATCATATCAAGCACAATCCATTCAATTAGGAGTTTCTCTAACCGACAACCATCACCATATGAGCGAGTGATAGTACAATAATTCAATGTTATTGCCACGTCCGTTCATACCTTGCTAGGGTATGAATCAATCAATCAATCATAGATCCAATCCAACCAAGTCCTATAATGTCAGGACAATAAAATGGGAAACATCTGACTTTAACGGTTCGATCCCATGGGAAGCATCCAACTTTAACGATTCCATCCCCTCTTACGTTTGGCGATGTAGTTTATTGGTTTGAGTATGGACTATACTCTTCCCAATTCGGTGCTCGATACTTCTCCCAAGACTTGATATGCTCATATCTATCAGTAAGTAAAATACTCAAAATACTCGTTTAGTCTCATTGGACTCTTTCAAATCAACTCATTTAGTCTCATTGGACTCTTTTCAAAACTCAAATCAAATATGGCCTCATTGGACCTTCTTTCAAATCGACTCATCTCAAATCATCAAACTCTTTTCTTTAAATTGATACCATCTCAACTCAATGGATATAGAAAATATTATACGCCTTTAAAATAAAATTCCAACTCCTCAACTCTACCTCAAAATAGACATTTTTTTTATGTAAAAATGTTCAACTCATTTATACTCAAAATACTCATGTTCAAAATAATTAAAAGGCTTTTCAAACTCAACTCATGCTTAAACTCCTTTTAAAATCATAGATGAAACTAATAATTCTTTAGACTCAAAATAGTGTGTAAATAGTTTATGCAAAAAGTTTCACGAATAATTTATTTAAAGCTCCTCCTCAAAAGATCATTTATTTTCCAAAATATTCCTAAGACTCTAATCAACTCAAATTATGCACATCACATACCACAAAATCACATTAGACTCCAATCCACTTTATCACACAACATCCTCATCAACATAACCTCTCCATTCACATCATCATCAAATACCATTATTCACATCGTCATCAAACATCATCATCACATCATCATCATCATCAAACATTATCATCACGTCATTGTCAAATATCATCATCACATCAATCGTCAAACATCTACTCCAAAATCTTTATTTTAGTCCTATGTTCAATTTATGAAAGCAAAAGGGCATTCTTAACTATCCAATTCATTCTTTTCATTCCAATCAATACACATATACACAAAACCATCCAGCTCAACTCAAGACAAATTATGACCCAAAGAAATCTCATCTTGGGTTCATGTGAATGAAACATGAATCCATACTCTCAACAAAACTCAACTCAAGAATATCGTCTACATCTATAAAGCTATATGCAAAGATACATTTGTAGTCAATAATTATGAAAGATAATTATTTAGTAACTCGAGTCAGTAAAATCATCCATCAATTTCTAGCATAAGAAAATATTCTAGGGTTTAGGAAAATTTCAAGGAAAAATCTTCATAAAAGGTTGGAATCTTTCACAACTTCTACCTAACACATCATGGGCATATAGAAGAACTCAATCCATATTTTAGGTTAGCCTTACATACCTTGTGAAGACTTTGAAGAGACCTAGTTATTGGGTCTTCGATGGGAGACTTGAATCCTTGAAGCTCTTGGAACAAATCCTTGTTGGAAATGGAGAAGAAGAAGAAGAAGATGAAGAAGAAGAGAGAGGGATTTTCTAGGGCTTTTTAGAGAGAGGGTGAGGGATTGAAAATGGTCCCAAAACGTCCTAAGGCTGATACATATATAATTTGGGACAATTCCCAAATTGCCCTTTCTCCAAAATTCTAAAAAATAGGCTGAAAACGCTCCTGGCGCGATAGCGGCGCGTCGCGCCATTGCAGCACCAGGTCGATTAGGCCTAAAACCTGCACACCTATTAGTGGTGCACCGTGCCAAGGACCAAACTACTGAGGCGTATTCTTGGCGCGCTAGTGGCGCATCGCGCCCTTACAGCGCCAAGCCTAAGTTTTCTGGGTTCTGGAAAATAGGCTTGAAAAACCCTGCTACCCAATAGGGGCGCGTCGCGCTAGGGACTAAACTACTGAGGCATGTTCCTGGCGCGATAGTGGTGCGTCGCGCCCTTGCGGCGCCAAGGCCATATTCCCAGCAGTTGCAACCCAGGCCTAAAATTCATGTCGAGCTAGTTCGTCTTAGGATCGTCATATCTTTTGACTCCGAACTCCAAAATTTACCTTCTTGGTGGCGTTGGAAAGAAAACTCGACGACCTTTAATTGGTACGTAGTGGGCCATCCAGTTCTTTATATTCTAGGAGATATGGTCGTTAGAAGTCGACCTTTAATACTAACTCACCCGAAAACTCAATCGATTGGAGTTCTTTGGACTTGACTTGGTATTAGAGAACCCTTATGACCCCTAAACACATCAACACACTTCAATTACTTAGGAATTGATCCTAACTTATGTGTAAAATTACAAGTTCTCCGGTCCGAGTCTACACTCACGTGAAGAAATGTTCGAATCTTAGCGAAAAATTTTGGGGGGTGTTACAATATCTCCCCCTTGGGATCATTCGTCCTCGAATGAAGATCAAGTAAACCTGGACTCGAGAAATGAATAACAATCGTGACTCAATCACATCAACAAATCAACCAGTCGAGAAGTTTGGAAAATCAACTACCTCCGCTCAAGAATAACAAATTGATTTAAGTCAAGAGTAGGGACATCTCCTTTAACACCCTTAATATTAGGCACGAATAGAACATCGAAACTCCATCAACCGAATCATTCAAACATTTACATCCTTAACCGTCGAACTCCAATTCATGAACGACATACCCGATCCTCTTCATAATTTCATGAGGTCAATATATCGGTGCCCCAAACTTCCCTTTCTTTCCAAGCCTCATAGCACCCTTCACGTACCTCCAATCTTTCCCCCAAATGATATCATTAGCCTACTACCATCACTCTCATAGTGACTACCACACACTCAAGCCTATCACTCTAACCACATCAACCACATCTAGGAATTCTCGAGCCTACTTTACCACTTCTACTTCCATTATTGTATGACCTCTTACCCGTAGACACACTAACATACCCTTATCTATCTATTGCACATCACAAGGTCTCATCTCACTCCTTCTCCACACATTTATCCTCAACTAGACAAGTACAACACAACTATCATAATTGGAAAACACTCACTCTCCCTCATCTACTCTCACTCAACTCCATCTACTATCATCTTCGCCAACTCATCACTATCGAAAGCTCAAGACTTACTTTGTCTCATTACCCTATCATCTCCCCCTTAGCTTAAAGGTATCAACTAAAGGATACTAACTAGTCACTCAAAGCAACTCACAATTTAGAACCTCATATAACTCTATACTATTTCATATACATATCTTAAGCCTCTTCTCACCAAATGACTTAGCCTCAACTCACTACTTACATTTGAGGGTCACATACGCCTCTTTCCATGACACGTACTCCTCATGAGTTAATATCCTAATCTCTTGCATATGTCATGTCAAGCCTACTGAATCAAACCTTAAACTAGCACTATCATAATCATTCACTACACCTCGTTACTCACCTTATAAATACTCCACCCTAGCTACAGGTCTCAATCAACCACCATTCTCACTATTTGAGTTCTACTCCTCTAACTCCCTCTTTCTAACTCTACAACCATCATCTCAACCATAGCTCTCCCTGCCTCGGATCACATTCCATCAGATGGTGATACTTATCACTCAGACACGCAACTCCCCCCCCCTCGAAGGTAACATTCGAATCGAGATGTAGTCCAAAAATCTTTCAACTAAATCTCTTGATTTCAAATAAGATTTTCTTATGGGTAATTTTTATTTCTACTTAATAGCATGAATCATGGTTAAACTAATTATTATTGATCTATTTTGATGCAAAATAATTTTATATGTATGAATTGATGGTTTGCAAGTAATTTCTCTATCTATCTCTTTAAAGGTTCTTAAAATTCACGGGGGGTTGTTTAAAGCATGACTTTTAATTAATGAATTTCAAAGTATTTATGCACATTCATTTACATACATGTTTTCAAGTTGAAGTAATTTGAATCCACCTAGTTTTACTATATTTTCAATGAAGGTTGACTTAAAAACTTTAACTCCAAATGAATATTTATGAAAGCAATGTTTCCTATGGAATAAGTTTAGGTGCACAAAAGTTGGTCCGGACACCACGGTCATCAAAACAAAAAAAAACTTGTTAAAACTATTTACAGCAAAAGATGATCAGATGATTATGTTGAAGCAAAAATATTTTTTCTTTGTTGATGCCTTATGAAAGTCATTTGTGCTTTATCGAGGAGCCTAACCTTTCCCTGTGCGCCTGGAACCACTGGTCTACACATCTTTGTTCTTTCAAGGGTGTTCAAAATATCTTATTTAACCATTTAAAGTATCATTTTACTTATATATACATATAATTTTTAAATGAAGGGTGTCTGTTTGGCCATTCTGAGAATATATATATGTGTGTATTTTGTAACCTACTGTGACAACATGACTCGCATTGTTGAATTAAAAAAAATCTCCTTGATGAATATCAAGAAGCTCAGTTGATATGGACTGTTTTATAAATTGAAATCTAGAAATCTTATTGAAAAGAACATCATTCATAATTTCTTTTGGGGCACTAAAGAAGGTAAAAATAGGTATCATTGGAGTGCTTGGAATAAGTTATGTTTCCCTAAAGATGAAGTTGTGAATGATAAGTATAGATATGTAGTTGATAATTGCGTAATAGGTTAAAGGGCTAAAAGGAAAAGTAAAATAAAAAATTGAAACGGAAGGAGTAATTGATATCGTTTGTATCGCTTAAGCAATCAAGACTAAATATTTTGAATACAAATTGGTAGATTATCAAAATCTTGCTTAATCAGATCTCCCTAAGATATTAATTGTACTAGTTGTTGTTTTGCTACAAAGGTAGATTTTTGAAATCTAATATTTGTCATCTCTATGTAACTAGCTGGTCAAATTTTATCCTTTCATTAAGTATAAGGTGGTAGAAACAAAAAAAGAGAAACCAAAAGGGAAAAAAAATTCAAAAAACATTCTTTTGTCTCTCAAATCTTTATAGGCTAAGAGATGGATCTTGATATTTTCATGAATCGTGAGAAAACTGACAATGATGATATTCCTTCGGCCTATGTTGGCCTCAGAATTCTCTTGATTGATCATGATACAACTTCTTTATCAAACATAGCAATAATTCTTGAAGAACATTCTTATAAAGGTACATTAATCTTATATCTCTTTAAGTTTTCTCTCATATGTGTTGAGCCTTTTTCCCCTATTTTTTGTTGGATCTTCTTGCTAAAATCTATACTTATAGTTAATAGTTAAAGAAGTGAATTTCTCTAAATTTTTAATTTATATGGAGTAGACTTTAGTGTTGAAATTTGAAGAAGAAAACTATTTTATTTTTTGGGGAAAAAATAAAATCAGATGCACATGAGTAAAATTTTGTCAATTTTAACATGTGTTTTAGTCATGTATGACAAATTGCAGGTATAGATGAATAAATTGCAATAGTGTTGAATGAGTTTGTCAGATTTATTGTTGTTTTGATAAATTAATGGTTGAAATTTGTTATTTATGATTCTTGAAAACATAACAAATGAATGTGACATAGTTAAATTAAGTCCAAATGAAATTTACTAGCAGGATTAAGAGGTTATCGATGCATTCAACCTTATGAAAACATATCCACTTAATCGTCAAATTTATCAACATGCTAGTTGAGTTGTAGTTTGAATGGAAAAGAATCACGTGGATTCTTAGGCAACAAGATTAACTTAACAACTAAGTTACCAAACACTTGAATGATATCAATCAAATATCCTTTTCTATACTTTTAATGTAATATTATTCGTAACGCCGTTCTACCTTTATCCGCGTAATAACATACGGGAAAGGGATGGTGTACCACTAATTATTATGAATGTCCCACAGCATATATAACTTTCTTGTGATACCTTTTGAGTTTGATTTTTGTTTTTAGTAACTGCAATCGCACAAGCAATATTAGCTCTGTCCATTCTCATTGAACATATCGACGAATTCGACTTGATCATGGTGGATTTCAACATACCACAAATGGACTGCCTTGACTTCATCAAGTCCATTCAACTCATCGAAGACAAACCTATCATTTGTAAGACCATTGTCTTAATTATTGTATGCACTATTAGTGTATATAGTTATGAACATCTAAATTCTCTCGAGAATTCGAGATACCTCATTTGATGTTTGGTTCTGATTGTTCATTTTTGGTTTAGTGATGTCTCCAGAAGTGACAAATGAAATGGTTGATGTAGCACGGGCAGAAGGGGCATGCTTCGTTTTTAAAAAGTCGGCCATTTCATCAATGAAACTCAAGAATGTATGGCAGCATGTGTATTTGCACAATAAGAACTCAAATAGAAAATCACAACTCAACTGGGCTAATCAAGTTGATGTAATGGACAATACATCTCGTGCTAAGAAATCGCAAGACAAAGGAAAAGGCATAGCAATTTGCTCTGAGACTTATCAAGATCAAGCAGTAGGTTCTTTCATTACATCTCGTGCTAAGAAATCGCAAGACAAAGGAAAAGGCATAGCAATTTGCTCTGAGACTTATCAATATCAAGCAGTAGGTTCTTTCATTACATCTCGTGCTAAGAAATCGCAAGACAAAGGAAAAGGCATAGCAATTTGCTCTGAGACTTATCAAGATCAAGCAGTAGGTTCTTTCATTACATCTCGTGCTAAGAAATCGCAAGACAAAGGAAAAGGCATAGCAATTTGCTCTGAGACTTATCAATATCAAGCGGTAGGTTCTTTGATAGAAACAAATGAGGTAGAAAAGTCTAAGAGAATGAGGAGTACTAATGAGGAGACACAAATTAATAGTGGCAGTTCAGAAAAACAGGATGATTATTCTTTGCTTTCGAAAACAAGAACAGAAAGGCCACAAAAGAAAAGACAACGAATGCAATGGACGCCGGATCTTGATAAGAAATTAGATGAGGTTGTTCGCGAGTTAGGAGAAAAAGGTAAAAGAAAATCATAAGTAGACATTTTCTGAATGTTCATAATTTTACTATTGAATTCTCATTATTTGTCTTACCATGTTGATTTAGCCCCTCCTAGACATATTCTGGAGAAGATGTGTGTGCCGGATTTGACTAAGGAACAGCTCACCTACCGTCTAAAGGTATCCGAGTATGAAAAAACTCTATGAGATATTCTAGAGTTATGACATTTATGATTTAAGGTTTTGTTGAATTTTTCTAATATTTTTCATCTTTATGGTCCTTGTGCAGAAATACCGCTCCCAAAAACAACAAGCTCCTAATGTTCAAGCTCCAAATGTTCAACCAACTACTTCAATGAACTTCAACGAGGAACGTCATTCCAATGTATTGGCTCCAAATGATATCTCTACGAATTTCAACGAACTATTTCAAGGAGCATGCATACCTCAACCATCTGAAGTTCCTTTACCGAGTTCAAATGATTATTCCTTGAATGGGTGGAATGACTTGGATGAATTGCTAGAACTTGACAATTTCAACGCTGAAATAATGCAAGAAAATCAGAGTGACAGATCTTACAACTGGATAGATCATGTTCTTGTTTGTGGAAACTCAACTCAAGATAATGTCTCCACAAGGTCAGTTTCAATATAACAAAAAATAATGATTCCTACTCTTAAGATTTATTCTGTCATTTAATAATATTTATATTTTTTGCCAGTAAAATCCAGAATCCTTGATACACACTATTGCACTTCCGGAGAAATTCAAGGCTTCTGTATGTGAAGATAGAATGTAACAAGAAAAGATGTTGGACGATTTTAATTGATCTATCCTGATTAGCCTCTATGGAACTCAAACAATCTTTATCTTTTGTTTTTTTTAACATGTAAGGATCGAATGAATATCTTCTTTTCATTCTATGTGTTCGATTTACTCATAACACATATGTTTTCATATGTTTATTCAGTATTCTATAGTCCCAGTCATAGTTTTTTTTAGTATTCAGTTACGAACTCACAAAATTTCAGTATTGCTAACTATGACTAAATTTCCATTTAAATTCAAATAGTTTTTGTTTATCATCAATTTCTAGGTTTACAATAATTCGCTCACAAATATTTAGAGTCTGGTGTCAATCACGCCACACACCAAAATGGAGTGTGACAAATAGAGAATAAAATGAGAAACATTTAAGAGAACTACTTTGAAACAGAAGTTTCTCATACTAGTGCACAAGAAATTGAACTCCCCTGTAAATGGAAGCATCATAACATGTCAAACAAACTGGCAAATAAGCAATCTGAGAACGAAGATATAGAATTTATTTGATTCCATTCCCATTTTTAGTGTTGAAGTTTATGAACACAAAAATCAACATTTGCTCTTGTTATATGTGTTGAATCTGTATTTAACAAAATATGAACAGTAAAATATTATTCAAAATAATAATAACAACCAAAGATGAAAAGAATGAAAAATCGAGCACATTGAATTCATCGTGTGTCCTTAAGAAAATTATTCTCCTCAAGTACCCGAGCTTATGGAATGTATCCTCTTATGATAGAACGATTTACTTCAATAGAATAGCGGTACCACAAAATCTGTAGAACTTCGAACTCACTCAATGATTGCAAATGACTCTTGAACTTTTAAGAAAAGAATCGTATAAACACTTAGAAAATTCGTTCTTGAAAAATGAGAGGAAACTCATTTATAGACAACAAAGTATAATATGAACATGTACTTATCGTTCCTTGTCGTAAAAAGTCACAACCTTTCAAAAAAGTCACAATGTCATGACCCAGACCGCCGTGAGTGGCACTCACACTAGCCCTCTAGTAGAAAAACCAATTACTAACCCATAAAACCATTTTGAGATGCAACTCATTTTATAGAATGTAGAAACGTAATTTTTGACCGAATTTGAGATTTTACACAATTTTTAGTTCTTGAATATTTCTTTTATATCTAAATTAAATATTTTGGTTTTATCTTATTTTAGTAAATTCTATACCAAAAAAAAAGGGGGGGGGATTTAAAAACTACAAAAATAGAGTCACATTTTAGTGTAAGTTTTATTTTATTTTTATTTTATTATTTCAAAAGAAAAAAAGTGTTAAAAATATATATATATTTTATTTTAATTTAAGTTTAATAAATAAGCTAGTTATTTTAATTTTTTTGTTAGTCACATTTTTATTTTTTGAACTAGTCATTTAACTTTTCTATATTTTATTAGTATAAAACAATTGGTTACTATTATTAATATTATTTTATTGTTATGACAAATAAAATAAATAAAAGAAACAATTCTACTACCCCATATTCCATTTTTTCCCTAAAACATGCAAATCCCTTTTTCTAAAACCCTCTTCTTTCTCTTTTCTTTTTCTTAAAAACCTCCACCAAATTCTCTCACCCCAAAAATTTCTCAACTTTTCACTCCTATATAAGAAGGAGGAAAAAAAGGCCAAAGGAAGAGAAGAAGAAACAGAGAAGAAGAAAGGACAAAAAAGAGAGGGAAGAAAGGCCAAAAAAAAAGAACACAGAGAGTAACACATAGAGAAAAAAAAAAGGGAGACAAAAAAAAGGGAAGTCGAGTTTTGATCCAAGTTTGAGTTTTCGGTAACGGCGTCCTTGTTATTATTGCTGCTTAAGTTCGGGGTTCCTTATTGCTGTCTTTTCTTCTCGTGAATTAATTTTTATAAAAGGTAACACTTGATCTTCATTGCATGGTTTAATTTCATATATAATTATATAAGACGTGATTTCAATATGATGAAATTATTTAAATTCTATGTATGTTTAAATTTGACACAATAATATTGAAATATATTCGAACATTTGTATGTTAAGTTTAGAGAAAATATGGTATAACCTATAATTATTTCTTGCTCGCTTTGGATCTCATAGTTTTCTTTATTCGTTCAACTATGTAAAGCCAAGACATGACTTGTGAATTATATGAATTAAATTGCTTAATTCACATAGGTTTGTCTATTTGTTGGAAGCATAATTTAAAAATAGATTAAGTAGACCATCGTTCATTAAACAAATGCATTTCTTAACACAATTTAGCTTTTATCTAAAGTAATTAAGGTTCTTGGTATTGTATTGACATGGATCTAATACTAGTTTCAAATTTGGTGTGAATATTAAAGATCGATTTCATAAATTATTAGTTTTTCCTTCTTAAAATAAACAAGGGCCTTTATGAGTTCATTAAACAAGACATTAGATTTTGGTTTAATAAATTGCAAATAATAAAAGTCATTTCTTTATTTAAGCAAAAATCATTGTTAAATAAAATACACATGTTATTAATTATTAGCTAAAGTGTTCTCTTAATTAATTGTTTTTGTCACGCTCCATCGAAAAATTAATGTTTAGAGTTAGAATAGTAAAAAAAAATTATTCATGAACTAATTATCCTCTATTTGTTAATATATGGAAGCACAATTGTGTTAAAAATAATAAGGTTTAACTAATTGAATTTAATAGATCGTGTGATAGTAATAGAACTTCATAAAGAGGCTTTTGGACGTTGTAATATTTTGGTGTTGGAGAGAAGGGGAGCCTTGGAATAACCGGTAAGTTGTTGTCATGTGACCAGGAGGTCACGGGTTCAAATCTTGGAAACAACCTCTGGCATAAATGCAAGGTAAGGCTACGTACAATAGACCCTTGTGGTCGGGCCCTTCCCCGAACCCTGCGAATAGCGGGAGCTTTAGTGCACCAGGCTAAAATATATATATATATATATATATATATATATATATATATATATATATATATATATATATATATATATATATATATTTGACTCTTTTAACATAATTAGAAGCAAATTTCGTTAAATATTAAATGAGTATAAATATAATGGATTTTGTCTTAATTAAGAATGTGGCTACACATCGTCTTTTGAGATGCTTAAAAATTTCAAGGATTTGGTGACACACCTTGACCAAATTGATCTAATGATAAGTTTTATTAATTAAGATTAAGTCTTATAGACAAAATTATTAGGTACGATGCAAAGAAGACAGTTATGCCTCTAAATATCAAGACCAAGAATGCAGTGACGCATCTAGGTTGAGACCAATAAAAGTTCAATAATAATAAATGTGAGCAAATCGTAGCCTGTAATAATATATCCAATTAGTGTAAAATAAGTATAAGTCGATAAAAGTGACCGTGCTAAAACCACGGGACTCGAGGAGTGCCTAATATCTTCCCTTTGGTCAACAGAATTCCCTATCTAAATTTCTAGTTCTGTAACATCTCGAAAATTTCTATGCCAAGACTCAAACCATTCTTTTAGGCGTATGGGGTCAAACTCATCGAATTTTAATTGTATATATGAGTTAGAATCAATTCCTAAGTATTTGAAGAGTATTAGATGTGGTTTAGGGTCATGAGAGATCTCTAAAACCAAGTCAAGCCCAAAGAATTTCTATTGACTAAGTTTTCGTATGAGACTGTGGTAGGGTCAACTTCAAACAACTATATCTCCTAAAATATAACGAATTGATGGCCCATTACCTATCAAATTAAAGTCTTTGAGTCTTCTTTCCAACGCCACCAAGATTGTATTTTTTCGAGTTCGCTGTCAAAATTATGCTTGTTGACCAGAGAGGTCCGTGACAAGTTCGCATCGCAGACCTTGAGCGAACTTGGATAATTTTTCCAGATTTCATTTTTTTGTTGACCAGAAAGGTGCTCAACACGTCCGCGTAGCGGACCTATCGCGGAATTATCCAGTTTTCCAGATTTTGTAGGGACATTTTGGAAAAATTATCTAATATCTATATATACGAACTTGGACGCGTTTTGAGTCATTTCTTTTCAGTCTTTCACCTCCTCAAAACCCTAAACTTCATCCTCCTCTCTCTCAAATCATCCCCTCCAATTTTTCTCTCAAACTCAAAGGACTCAAGGATCCTCATAGAAGACCAAGAATCAAACTTTGTTAAAAGCTTCAATCTAAGGTATGTGGGTTTTCATCCATGGGTTCTTCCACCCATGGAATCCAAATGTTTTCTTAACTTTGCATTTCAATTCAAAATGATGAAATCCTATGGGCTTTTACATGATGGTTCCAAATGCATATATTGTCACGCCCCGAGAGGGTACCCTAGATGTGACCGGCACTCAGGACCATTTCTGGCTCCCAAGCGAACCACATCGCCTGATCAAACATCCGTTCATTCATTCAATCAGCAGAAGACTTAAAATAAAGAGAATATTTGGTGGACAAATCCCAAATCAACAATCTAACTCAAGAAAGAAAAGCCATGGGCCAACAAATCAAACTCCAATCTTTGTCATTAAAATAGTTTGACAAGAATAATTCAAGGAAAGAAAATACTCAATCGACCCATCACTATCTAGTCTATGAAGCCTCTATCACTATATCTAATTGGTGCCAATGACATGTTCATGGCTACCTTAAATCAAAATGAAAAGGGCTAACTCGATGCAAAAATGACATAAGCGGTGTCCTCCGGATATAAGGAAGGACTCACCAATACGCTGAGTGTGTATAGATCCTCAATGGTGCTCCAATTGACAATCTCTTAAACCTATCTCTGCATCATAAAATGATACAGGTCCAAATGGACGTCAGTACATGGAATGTACGAGTATGTAATATGGCGGAATTAAACATACCTCAAGGAAGAATAACGTTGGTCAAATATCTCAAAATCAGAAAGATAAGAGAGACTAAATCAAAGTGTCATAAGTCTAAAGTAAGAACACAGTTTAGACAGAGACCAATCATAAACCATCCAATCCAATCTAATCATACACTATCCAATCATTTATCATTTAATCCAATCCATCACATGCCATCAACTCTAAGTCAATCACATATCATCTAATCCAATCATATCACACATCCAACCCAATCATGTACCATCCAGTCACAATGCATCTAACCCAATCCAATCATATACAATCAACTCAATAATCAAATCAAAGGACTCAACTCAATAAATATGCAAATTAGAACTTAGAAACGTTATACAATCCAACTCAATCATCAAACAATCCCAATCAAACAAATCATATCATGCACAATCCACCCAATTTGAGAGTTTCTCTAACCGACAACTATCACCATATGAGTGAGTGATAGTATAACAAACCGAAGTTGTTGCCGCGTCCGTTCATACCTTGCCAGGATATGGACGAATCAACCAATCATGGATCCAATCCAACCAAGTCCTATCATGTCAAGACAGTAATTTAGGAAGCATCCGACTTTAACGGTTCAATCCTCTCCTACGTTTGGCGACGTAGTTTATTAGTTCGAGTATGGACTATACTCTTATCCAATTCGGTGATCGATACTTCTCCCAAGACTTAATATGCTCATATCTATCAGGTGAGTAAAATACTCAAAATACTCATTTAGTCTCATCGGACTCTTTCAAATCAACTCAATCAACTCTGGCCTCATTGGACCTTCTTTCAAATCGAATCATCTCAAATCATTAAACTCTTCTCTTTAAAATGGATACAATATCAACTCAATCTCAAAAATTGACATTTTTAAAGTGAAAATGCCCAACTCATTTATACTCAAAATACTCATGTTCAAAAATGAGAATTTAATAGACTTTTTCAAACTCAAGTTATGCTTAAACTCTTTCTAAATCATAGATAAAAATAATCACTCTTTAAACTCAAAATAATGTATAAATAGTTTATGCAAAAATATTTACAAATTATTTATTTAAAACTTCTTCTCAAAAGATTATTTATTTTCAAAATGTTCATAAAACTCCAATCAAATCAAATTATGCAAATCACATATCACATAATCACATTAGACTCCAATACACTTCATCACACAACCTCTTCATCAACATAATCTCTTCATCAATCATTCTACATATGTTAAATAACCACCATTCACATCATCACTCACGCCATCATCAAAACATCATCATTCACATCATTATCAAACATAATCATTCACATTAATAACTACCCCAACTCTCATATAACTCAAAATCAATTTCATCAAACTCATGTAAAAGAATACCTCATTTCACTATAAAAATAATATTATTTTTATTATACATAAAAACCATCAATCTCATCCTCAAGATAATTTATAACCAAAAAGAAATCTCATCTTGGGTTCATGTAAATTAATACATGAATCCATACTCTCAACAAAGTCAACTAAAGAACATCATTAATACATTTTAGTAATATTCTATAGTTTAGAAAATTTCAAAAAAATCTTCAAAGGAGGTTCAAATCTTTCATAACTTCTATCTAACACATCTATGGGCATATGGAAGAACTCAATCCATATTTTAGGTTAGCCTTACATACCTTTCTTGAAGATCATCTCACTGGAAATCAAGACTTGACTTGAAGATCTTGAATCCTTGAGCTCTTGAGGATAAATCTTGTTGGAGATGTTTGGGAGAGAAGAGAATGGAGATTAGGGTTTTTAGAGAGAGGCACGAGACTCAAAATATAGACCAAATCATCCAAGGCTAGAGTATATATAATAAAGGAAAAAGTCCAGTTTGCCCTTCCTCAAAATCTGGAAAACTGGGCAAAATTTTCTGCTGGCGCTATAGTGGCGCGTCCCGCCACTGCAGCGCTAAGCCAAAATAGGCTTAAAACCTGCACATCTGATAGTGGCGCATCGCGCCAAGGACCAAACTACTAAGGCTGTTTTATGGCGCATCGCGCCCTTACAGCGCCAAGCCTAAGTTTTCTGAGTTCTGGAAAATAGGCTTAAAAACCCTGCAAGCCTAATAGTGACGCGCCATGCCAGGGACCAAACTATTGAGGCTTGTTCCTGGTGAGATAGTGGTGCGTCGCGCCACTGCGGTGCCAAGCCCAGGCTTCCTGCAGTCACAACCCAGGCCTGAAATTCCGGCAGTACTAGCCATCTTAGGATAGTCATAACGTTTGACTCCGAACTCCAAAATTTACAATCTTGGCGGCGTTGGAAAGAAGACTCAAAGACCTTTAATTTTATAGGTCATGGTCCACCCAACTCATCCTATTTTAGGAGACATGGTCGTTTGAAGTTGACCCTTATACTAACTCATCTGAAAACTTAATTGATTGGGATTCTTTGGAATCGACTTGGTGTTAGAGATCCCTTATGACCCCTAAACACATCTAACACACTTCAATTAATTAGGAATTAATCCTAACTCATGTGTAAGATTACAAGCCATCCGGTCCGAGTCTACACACACGTGAAGAAATGTTTGGGTCTTTGCAAAAAAAAAATCTGGGGTGTTACATTATCTCCCCCCTTGGGATCATTCGTCCTCGAATAAAGATCAAGAAAAGCTGGACTCGAGGAATCAATAATAATCATGACTCAATCAAATCAACAAATCAACCAATCGAGAAGTTTAGACAATCAACTATCCCCACTCAAGAATAAACAAATTGATTTAAGTCAAGAGTAAGGACATTTCCTTCATCATTCTCATCATTAAACATGAATAGAACATCGAAACTCTGTCAATCGAATCATTCAAACATCTACATCATCAACTGCCGAACTCCAATTTATGAGCGGCATTCCCAATCCCCTTCACAATTTTGTAAGGCCAATATATCGGTGCCCAAACTTCCCTTTCTTTACAAGCCTCATAACACCCTTCACATACATCTAATCATTCCCCCAAAAGTCCACAATAGCCTACTACCATCACTCTCATAGTGACTACCACACACTCAAGCCTATCACTCTAACCACCTCAACCACATCTAAGAATTCTCGAGCCTACTTTAACACTTCTACTTCTATTATTGCATGAGCTATTACCTAGAGACATGCTAACATACTCTTACCTATATAGTTCACATCACAGGGTCTCATCTCGCTCATTTTCCACACATCTATCCTCAACTAGACAAGTACAACACAACTATGACAATCAAGAACACTCACTCTTCCCCATCTACTCTCACTCAACTCTGTCTACTATCATCTTGGATAACTCATCACTATCGAAAGCTCAAAACTTACTTTGGTTCATTACCCTATCATCTCGTCTCCCCCTTAGCTCAAAGGCAACAACTAATGGATACTAACTAGACACCCAAAGTAACTTATAAAATTAGAGCTTCATTCAAATCTATATTATCTCATATACACCTCTTAAGCCTCTTCTTACCATATGACTTAGACTTAATTCACTATTTACATCTGAGGGTCGCATACCCCTCCATTAATTACTCCCCCTACTCCTTGCAAGTTAATATCTTAATCTCTGACATACGTCATGTCAAGCCTACTAAATTAGACCTTAAAACTAACACTATCACAATCATTCTTACACCTCACTACTCACTTCATAGATACTTCACTCCAGTTACAGGCCTCAAGCAACCACCATTCTCACTATTTCAGTTCTACTCCTCTAACTCTCTCTTTCTAACTCTAGGATCATTCTACGAATCATAACTCACCTCTTCCTCAAATCGCATTCCATCGGATGGCGACACCAATCACTTAGATACACAACTTCCCTCTTGAAGATAACATTCGAATCAAGATATAGAGATGAGATTCTAGGATACATCTCGCTCTGACTCAATGCACGACCCATATGAATGAGAGTACATTCTTTCAAATCAATAGAGTTAAACACATTAATCGGCTCCTTTCAAGCCTTGTGCAGTCTCTTCACTTCCTCAAGACTTCATCTTAACTTATCAACAAGAATCTCATATTTGTTGTTCCAACTACCTTGAGTATGAGGGGTAGTCGAATGGATATGAGCAACGCACGAATTAGAAGGGAACTTTCATAGAGTTAAACTCTATCGCACGAATTTAGAATATGAAAGAAGGGAAACAATTCTTAATGTCCTATAGCCTCATGATTATAAGTGTGGTGCACAACACACCCATAAGCAAGACTCTACTAGACACGGATTCATAGACTCCCTAGGACTCTTGAATTCTGTGCTCTGATACTATGTTTGTCACGCCCCGAGAGGGTACCCTAGACGTGACCGGCACTCAAGAACCATTTCTGGCTCCCAAGCGAACCACATCGCCTGATCACACATCCGTTCATTCGTTCAATCAGCGGAAGACTTAAAATAAAGAGAATATTTGGTGGACAAATCCCAAATCAACAATCTAACTCAAGAAAGAAAAGCCATGGACCAACAAATCAAACTCTAATCTTTGTCATTAAAATAGTTTGACAAGAATAATTCAAGGAAAGAAAATACTCAATCGACCCATCACTATCTAGTTTATGAAGCCTCTATCACTATATCTAATTGGTGCCAATGACATGTTCATGGCTACCTTAAATCAAAATGAAAAGGGCTAACTCAACGCAAGAACGACATAAGCGGTGTCCTCCGGATGTAAGGAAGGACTCACCAATACATTGAGTGTGTATAGATCCTTAATGGTGCTCCAATTGACAATTTCTTAAACCTATCTCTGCATCATAAAACGATACAGGTCCAAATGGACGTCAGTACATGGAATGTACGAGTATGTAATATGGCGGAATTAAACATACCTCAAGGAAGAATAACGTTGGTCAAATATCTCAAAATCAGAAAGATAAGAGAGACTAAATCAAAGTGTTATAAGTCTAAAGTAAGAACACAGTTTAGACAGAGACCAATCATAAACCATCCAATCCAATCTAATCATACACTATCCAATCATATATCATTTAATCCAATCCATCACATGCCATCAACTCTAAGTCAATCACATATCATCTAATCCAATCATATCACACATCCAACCCAATCATGTACCATCCAGTCACAATGCATCTAACCCAATCCAATCATATACAATCAACTCAATAATCAAATCAAAGGACTCAACTCAATAAATATGCAAATTAGAACTTAGAAATTTTATACAATCCAACTCAATCATCAAACAATCTCAATCAAACCAATCATATCATTCACAATCCACCCAATTTGAGAGTTTCTCTAACCGACAACTATCACCATATGAGTGAGTGATAGTACAACAAACCGATGTTGTTGCCGCATCTGTTCATACCTTGCCATGATATGGACGAATCAACCAATCATGGATCCAATCCAACTAAGTCCTATTATGTCAGGACAATAATTTAGGAAGCATCCGACTTTAACGGTTCAATCCTCTCCTACGTTTGGCGACGTAGTTTATTGGTTTGAGTATGGACTATACTCTTATCCAATTCGGTGCTCGATACTTCTCCCAAGACTCAATATGATCATATCTATCAGGTGAGTAAACTACTCAAAATATTCATTTAGTCACATCAGACTCTTTCAATCAACTCAATCAACTCTGGCCTCATTGGACCTTCTTTCAAATCGAATCATCTCAAATCATTAAACTCTTCTCTTTAAAATGGATACAATATCAACTCAATCTCAAAAATCGATATTTTTAAAGTAAAAATGCCCAACTCATTTATACTCAAAATACTCATGTTCAAAAATGAGAATTTAATAGACTTTTTCAAACTCAAGTTATGCTTAAACTCTTTCTAAATCATAGATGAAAATAACCACTCTTTAAACTCAAAATAGTGTATAAATAGTTTATGCAAAAATATATACAAATCATTTATTTAAAACTTCTTCTCAAAAGATCATTTATTTTCAAAATGTTCATAAAACTCCAATCAAATCAAATTATGCAAATCACATATCACATAATCACATTAGACTCCAATCCACTTCATCACACAACCTCCTCATCAACATAATCTCTTCATCAATCATTCTACATATGTTAAATAACCACCATTCACATCATCACTCACGCCATCATCAAAACGTCATTATTCACATCATTATCAAATATCATCATTCACATTCATAACTACCCCAACTCTCATATAACTCAAAATCAATTTCATCAAACTCATGTAAAAGAATACCTCATTTCACTATAAAAATAATATTATTTTTATTATACATAAAAACCATCAATCTCATCCTCAAGATAATTTATAACCAAAAAGAAATCTCATCTTGGGTTCATGTAAATTAATACATGAATCCATACTCTCAACAAAGTCAACTAAAGAACATCATTAATACATTTTAGTAATATTCTATAGTTTAGAAAATTTCAAAAAAATCTTCAAAGGAGGTTCAAATCTTTCATAACTTCTATCTAACACATCTATGGGCATATGGAAGAACTCAATCCATATTTTAGGTTAGCCTTACATACCTTTCTTGAAGATCATCTCACCGGAAATCAAGACTTGACTTGAAGATCTTGAATCCTTGAGCTCTTGAGGATAAATCTTGTTTGAGATGTTTGGGAGAGAAGAGAATGGAGATTAGGGTTTTTAGAGAGAGGCACGAGACTGAAAATATGGTCCAAATCGTCCAAGGCTAGAGTATATATAATTAGGGAAAAAATCTAGTTTGCCCTTCCTCAAAATCTGGAAAACTGGGCAAAATTTCCTGCTGGCGCTGTAGTGGCGCGAAGGCTTAAAACCTGCACATCTTATAGTGGCACATTGCGCCAAGGACCAAACTACTAAGGCTGTTTTATGGCACTATAGTGGCGCGTCACGCCCTTACAGCGCCAAGCCTAAGTTTTCTGAGTTCTGAAAAATAGGCTTAAAAACCCTGCAAGCCTAATAGTGGCGCGCCGCGCCAGGGACCAAACTACTAAGGCTTGTTCCTGGCGCGATAGTGGCACATCGCGCCACTGCAGCGCCAAGCCCAAGCTTCCTGCAGTCACAACCCAGGCCTGAAATTCCGACAGTACTAGTCCATCTTAGGATAGTCATAACTTTGAACTCCGAACTCTAAAATTTACAATCTTAGTGGCATTGGAAAGAAAACTCAAAGACCTTTAATTTTATAGGTAATGGGCCACCCAATTCATCCTATTTTAGGATACATGGTCGTTTGAAGTTGACCCTTATACTAACTCGTCCGAAAACTTAATCGATTGGGATTCTTTGGACTCAACTTGGTGTTAGAGATCCCTTATGACCCCTAAACATATCTAACACACTTCAATTACTTAGGAATTAATCCTAACTCATGTTTAAGATTACAAGTCCTCCGGTCTGAGTTTACACACACGTGAAGAAATGTTCGGGTCTTTGCAAAAACATTTCGGGGTGTTACATAGATTATGATATATTTTAAGTTTATTTACTCCTATTGATATATATGTATATTGACTCTCAATTTCAAGTGATGAGTTTTTATGGATTTTCATTCTATGATTTCAAATGTATAGATTCTTGAATATTTGAAGTTTATTTGTCTATGTTGACTTATGGTGATTCTTATTTAAATAAAATGGATGATTTATCAAGGTCCTTCTATGAAGGCTTGAAAGTAATTTCGAATTATATTGGTGGGTTGTTTAAAGATGTTTGAATGATAAATTCTTTCATTCTCATGCATGTTAGATTTGATTTAAATGATTTGAAAGTTGATTGCTTTGAACCCACCTAGGTTCCTATGGTAAAGTAAAGTTAAAATAAAGTTTGACTCCGATGAATGTTATGATGTAAATGTTTATGAAGGAGAGTCTTTATGAAATGATTGATTGATGAAAGGGTTTCTTAGCCAAAGTAAAGTTTCAATGTGAAAGGACAATTCTCACATTGAATCAAATAAAGTGTTTAAGGCTATGATATGACATGTATTACATCCCTATTGGCCGTTAATGCTTTTGAATATTTTTCCAAAAAGAAAGGTCCAATTACCATGGTACCCGTAATACCATCACTAATTATAGACCTAATTTTCTTGTAAATCAAGGTTTATTAGTAAAATGGTAAATAGGGCATGGAAGCCATGATGATATTATAAATCAAAAGTTTTAATGAGTTATTCCACCGATTGATGTTTTAAATGTTAAAGTTGCTATATTGATGTTCAAACGTTATTCCGTGGGATTTGACCTAGCACCGAATGTAGCATGTAGATGGAAACTCGACCTAAGGGGTCCTTAAGTAAAGTCTCATATTGCATTAACTACGTGCCATCATAGGAGCTCTTGTCGGCTAGGCCTTTGTAGCCACCAAATATTAAATAATTGAATGTAACCTGAATGGAGTTCTACCCAGCAAGTAATCGCCTCGTGCCAACGTAGGGGCTTATGTTGGATTCCATGTAATAGCTCGCATGGTCTTAAATATCGGTTATGGTCACTTTCCCATAAAATGAATATTTTAGGGTTTTATATGATGATGTCTAATTCATGCATTCACTTGTGCATATTGCTTACTCATGTCTCTCTTATGTTCTTCATTTCATAGCATACTCACATACTTAGTACATTCAAAGTACTAACGCATACTTTTGCCTACATGATATCACCATGTAGGAACTGATGTCGCTCCTCGACCTCCTCCACGTGGCTAGCTCGAATTAGTTTGAAGATTGCTTGTGATGAGTTCCCATGGTTTGGGAACAACATCCTTTTTATTCTAAGCTTATGTTATGTAGAACATTAAGATTTTTATTAAGGCATTTCTTGCCACTTATTTTGAGGGTGAGTTAGGGATATATCTTAGCCCCCGCCAAGTCTTTAATGTAGAAGGTATGGTTGGACATAGAAAAAGATGTTATGTTATCTTTGACTCTTATTAAATGTGAAGCCCCTTAGTCCCTACATCGCTTTCGTTTTCTGCTTGATTTGTTTATCATTACCAATAAAATGCTTAATGAATGCTAAGAGGCTTGGGTGAGGTACCTCCGGGTGTCTCATTCGTTGTGTCACATCTAGGCCCTAGGTTTGGGTCATGACAAGTTCGCAGACCAATAAAATAAAGAGTCAACTTTCTTTTGATTAGGGATTTAAATAAAGTGACTTGAAACACCAAAACTCAATTCCAAGTGGCGACTCTGAACAAATGAAATAAAAAATAAAAACAATCCCTTTTCAATACCGTCACTTAAATTGGAAAAATCCGGTGAATAAGGGGTGTGACATAAAACAAAAAGGGAGACAATTTAAAACAAATAAAAGATCAAGTACCCATAAACTTAATCAAATATTCAAAACACTTGGCGAAAATACCTCCTAGAAATTGAAAATCATAGTACAAAATTCTATTAATATCCAGAATAAGGGGATGCAACCCCAACGATAAACATAAATCTAAAAATCTAAGAATGTCCGAGTCTGAAATGATGGACAAATAAATTAGAAGTAATTCATTACAGCCTGGAAGATATAGCTCGCCTTTGGATTCAGAAACTTACACAAATCATGAAACTTTCTTTAACAATTGAAGCACAACTGTATAACTTGAGATTTTCCGGCCTAAGTAAATACATTTGTTTGACCCATGGTTATAGACCCAATACAAGTCCTGCCCCAGTACATAATAGCAAGAAGAACAAAAACCAACAATATTTAGATGTGGTTTTTGATTCTCGAATAATAAAATATTCAAATTAATCAGGTTTATGTTTGTATATCTGATAATGAAAATTTTATGACTACCACCAAGGGGTCTAGTATGATTGGAATCCCTTTGGAAGGTGGAAATTAGGATTTTTATTAAGTATGTCAAAATATAAAAAGGTAAATAAATAAATATATTTTAAATTTCAAATATATATAAACAAAAAAAAGTTACATATATATAATTTTAAAAGCTTAACTAGAAGTCTCAACTATATTGGATCGGCAATATGAATTACTGATCTCCTACTTTAAATAGAGAAAATCCCTGGAATTCTCTAATGCAGGGAATTCTGTCTAAAAAACTGTGTATTGCAATCTCCTCATATTTCTTTATTTCGACATTAGACACAATGACACAAAGTAAAAATAAAAAAGTGTAGTAAGAGTTTTCTATTTTTCCACTGACATAAAAAGCCTTGATAAGGTATTCCAAAAACCAAATAAAATCTTGATTTCTCTCATTTGATTTTTCCAACTTAAACCTCAATAAATGCTAATGGAACAATGTTCTCAACAAATCTGCTTAAATGCCTTGCCTTAAAATTATCTGGTACAATATTAATCAAGCTCGTTGTTGCTAAAATAGACCCCATCTTTTTACTCCTTTCTGCTTCAGGCAAGCTGGCAATCTTCGTTGAATTATTGTTATTATAATACTTATAATTCATAATAAGTTTGTTAGCCTCATCTTTTGAAAGAATCCCGAACTTCTCCTCTCTGAAGTTGAAGTAGTCGATTGAATTATTACATGAATTTGAACGCCAATAAAGTATCCCATCAAGGAAAAAATATTGCCTAACAAAATACTTGGGAAAATAATTTTGAGGAATTAATTCTATTTCTCTCCATGAAGCAATTTGTATTTTTTCGTGACCATATCAAATCCCAAAAAGAATTTAGGATAATAAGCCTTCTCGAAACTATAATTTATTGGCATAACTTTCATCTCTCCTGTGGTGATATTGTATAAGTGAAGTTGAGACTTATTTTTATCCTTATAGAAACAGATAAGGTCGTTGCATTGATTTGAGCAGAAATAAATGCAAGAAAGTCAAAGAAAATACAAAAGATGAGGGAAAAGTTGACAGCATTTGAAAGAAAAGGCACCATCCAAGAAAAAGAAGAAAAAGTTATTGCCTACGCGTAGAAATTTAACGCGTAATTTTTTTACGCGTTTTCATCCTCCTATAAATAGAGGATCTCGTGCCCTCATTTGATTCATTCAGCAAAACAGAGAGTAAGAATACAAAGAGAATTATACACCAAGATAAATATTGTAGTCTCAAGTATCCTCTTTAGTAGTTGTTTCTTTTATAAGAGAAAAGTATTTACTGTTGTTTTCTCCTTATACTTGAGAACAGTGTACTCCCATATTATCATAGTAAAATCCTTCTACCCCGTGGTTTTTTCCTTTTATTTGTTTGAGGGGTTTCCACATAAAATTCTCGTGTCCAATTTATTTTCATTATTTATTATCATATCAAACTTTAGTTTTGGTACTTCCTCCCCCCAACAGTGGTATTAGAGCCCTCGGTTATTCCGTCTATTTTATGTGAATGTACTATCTGTGAATAGTTTTCTTTCGTGAATAGTAAAATTCAGTGAAAAGTACTATTCACGGGAATAGTAAATTTTGGTGATGGTACATTTTGTCACGATCGTTCGCAAAAATATTCAGAAATAATCTAGAAGGATGTAAAGCAAATAACAATGTTGAATACAACTAAGTTTAACGTTGAGAAATTCAATGGGACTAATAATTGTGGAAAATAAAAATAAAAGCGATATTGAGAAAAGACAATTGCTTAGCTGCAGTTGAAGGCAGGCCCACAGACTTCACTGATGATAGCAAGTGGAATTACATAGACAGCAATGCAGTTGCTGATTTACACTTGGCACTAGCTGATCAAGTGTTATCTAGTGTGGCTGAAAAACAGACTGCGAAAGAAATATGGGATACTCTTACGGGATTGTATGAGGCCAAGTCTTTGCATAATAAAATTTTCTTAAAAAGAAAATTGTATACTCTCTGAATGGCAGAGTCCATGTCAGTTACTGAACACATCAATACTTTGAATACTCTATTTTCGCAACTTACAACAATGGGTTATAAAATAGAGGGGACTGAACATGCGGAGCTTCTACTTCAAAGTCTACCTGACTCATATGATCAACTTATCATCAACTTGACGAATAATACAGACAGTCAAATTTTTGATGAAATTGCAACCGTCATCATAGAAGAAGAAAATCGGCGCAAAAATAAGGAAGACAGACAAGCAAGTTCGTAGCAAGCTGAAGCTTTGATGATAGTGAGAGGAAAACCAATGAAACGCGGCCCTAGTGGTAGTCACAATCATGGTAGATCTCAATTAAGAAGTAAGAAGAATATCAAGTGTTACAACTGTGGCAAGAAAGGTCACTTCAAGAAAGATTGTCGGTTCAAGAAAAAGAGTGAACACCCTGAGTCATCAAATGCTCAAGGGAATGTTGCAAGTACCTCGAATGATAGTGATATTTTATGTAGTGAAGCAATATCAAAAATTGAAAGCAAAAAGTATTTCACTGATATCTAGATCATGGACACAGGAGCAACATGCCACATGACTTCCCGAGAGAATGGTTCCATCAATATAATCCTATCTCAGGAGAGTTTGGGTTCATGGGAGACGATCATGCTTTGGATGTTATTGGTATTGGATCCATCAAAATAAAAATGTATGATGGCACGATACGCACAATCCAGTAGGTACGACATGTAAAAAACTTGAGGAAGAATCTATTGTTTTTGGGACAATTAGATGATAATAGATGTTCATATAAGACTCATGGTGGAGTCATGAAAATATCAAAAGCAGCGTTTGTAGTGATGAAAGTAGAAAAAATTGTTGTAAATCTATATGTGCTTAAAGGTGAAACACACCAAGAAGGAGAAGCATCAATCGTGTCAGCAAGTTTATTTGAAGAATCAACGATGATATGTCATCATAAACTTGGCCATATGTCGGAATGAGGTTTGAAGATTCTTGCTGAGCAAAAGTGTAATACCCCAGAATTTTTTTCGCAAAGACTCGAATATTTCTTCACGTGTGTGTAGACTCAAACCGAAGGACTTATAATTTTATATATGAGTTAGGATCAATTCTTAATTATTTTAAGAGTATTATATGTGGTTTATGTTCATAAGGGATCTCTAACACCAAACCAAGTCTAAGGACATTCTATCGATTAAGTTTCTGAATGAGTTTGTATAAGGGTCAACTTTAAATGACCATAACTTTCGATATACTAAGATTTATGTATCCCATGACCTATCAAATTAAATCTCTTTGATTATTCTTTCCAACGCCACCAAGATTGCATTTTTTGGAGTTCGAAGTCAAAAGTTATGACCATTTTACTACAGACTATCACTGCAAGAATTTTAGGCCTGGTGCCCGGCGCCACTATAGTGCCCGAAACCAGCCTCAGTAGTTAGGACCTTAGCGCGACGCGCCACTATTGCACTTGCAGTTTTTTAAGTCCATTTTCCATATTTCAAAAAATTCAGGCTTGGCGATGCAGTGGCGCGGCGCGCCACTATAGCGCCAGTAGGGTTTTCGCCCATTTTTCTAGATTTTTTATAAAGGGCAATTTGGAAATTTTTCCTAAATATATATACACAACTTGTTCACGTTTTGGGATGATATTTTTAGTCTTTTTCCCCTCCAAAGAACCCTAACCTTTACCCTCTTCTCTCTCAAATCATCTCCAACAAGATTTGCCCTCAAAAATTCAAGGATTCAAGCTTCCCATTGAAGACCTAACAACAAGGTTTCTTCAAAATCTACTCTAAGGTATGTAAGGCTAACCTAAAATATGGATTGAGTTTTTCCATATGTCCCATAGATGTGTTGGATGAAGATGGTGAAAGACTTGAACCTTCTATGAAGGTTTTCTTGAAATTTTCCTAAACACTAGAATATTTTTATATACTAGTAATTGATTGATGATTTTCATGACTTAAATTCTTGAATAATTATCTTTCATATTTATTTCACAAACCGTAGTTACATATTGACAATAATGAATTTTTGTATATAAATTAATATGTATTGATGGTGTTTTTGAGTTGAGTTTTGTTGGGAGTATGGATTCATGTATTCATTCACATGAACCCAAGAAGAGACTTCTTTTTGTCATAATTGTCTCGAAGTTGAGATTGATGGTTTTTGTGTGTATATGTATTGATTGGAATGAAAAGAATGAATTGGGATAGTTATGAATGTGAATGGCATAAAAAGAAATGAAACATTGGTAGAGCTAGAATGTCATTTTTGTTTCTATAAATGGAATATATAATTAAATAAGAATTTTGGAGCAAGATGTTTGATAATGATGTGAATGATAATGTTTGATGATGATGTGAATGATGGTTATTTAACATATGTAGAATGATTGATGAAGAGATATGTTGATGACGATGTTTGAGGTAAAATGGATTGGAGTCTAATATGACTACATGATATGTGATTTGCATAATTTGATTTGATTGGAATCATATGAGTATAAATTATTATTTGAGAAGGAGTTTTAAATAAATGATTTGTGAACATTCTTGCATAAACTATTTTTACATTATTTTAAGTTTAAAGAATGATTATTTCATCTTTGATTTAAAAAGAGTTTAAGTATGAGTTGAGTTTGAAAAGTCTCTAAATTATTATTTTTGAACATAAATATTTTGAGTATAAACGAGTTGAGTATTTTTACATAAAAATGTCTATTTTGAGTTTGAGTTGAGGAGTTAAAATTCTGTTTTAAACGCATCTAATATTTTCTGCATTCATTGAATTGAGATAGTATCAAATTCAAAAAGAAGAGTTTGATGATTGAGATGAGTTGATTGTGAATGAAGGTCCAACGAGACCAGATTGAATGAGTTTTGAAAAGAGTCCAATGAGACTAAATGAGTTGATTTGAAAATAAGTTCCAAGAGACTAAATGAGTATTTTGAGTATTTTACTCACTTGATAAATATGAGCATATTGAATCTTGTGAGGAGTATCGAGCACCGAATTGGGTAAGAGTATAGTCCATACTCGAACCAATAACTACGTCTCCAAACGTAGGAGAGGATTGGACCGTTAAAGTCAGATGTTTCCTAAATTACTGTCCTGACATGATAGGTGTCATGCCCTGGAGGGTACCCTAGGCGTGGCCAGCACTCGAAAGCCATTTTGGCTTTTAAGCGAACCACTTAGTGCAGTCACACATTCATTCAAACACATTCTCTCAGCGGAAGACTCATTCAATGAATTACTATTCATAATTTAGGGCCAAAGGCCAAATAACCATCAAATCAACAAATAGTTATAGAAAAACTACTCAAAAGAACAATCCAACATTTTTACACTCTGGTCTATGAAGCCTCTATCAACAATCTGGAAGGTGCCAATGAGAAGTCCATGTCTACCAACAATCAAAATAAAGGAAACAACACAAAACTATACAAGAAACTCAACATCCTCCAGAAACTAGGAGGACTCACCCACTAACTAGGAGTGTGTGGATCTTCAACGATGCGCTGGTTGATGATCTCTAGTACCTGTCTCTGCATTATGCAATGATGCAGGCCAAATGGCGTCAGTACATAGAATGTACGAGTATGTAAAATGGCCGAATGAAACAACATCAAAAGGAACCAAATCAACTCGGGAATCTCAACTTAGAAAGAAACACAACTCAACAAGCGCCCTAAGTCTAAGCAAGAATATAGTTTAGACGGGACCAAATCATATACAAATCAACTCAATCCGACTCGGAGTATTACAAAGACCTATGTGGGAGTTTCTCTTATCCGACAACCATCACTTATGAGCTAGTGAAGGTACAACAAACCGACATTGTTGCTGCGTCCGTTCATACTTTGCCAAGGTATGAACGAATCAACCAATCATGGATCCAATCCAACCAAGTCCTATAATGTCAGGACAATAATTTTTGGGGAAGCATCCAACTTTAACGGTTCAATTCCCTCCTACGTTTGGCGACAAGTTATTGGGTTCGAATATGGACTATACTCTTGCCCAATTCGGTGCTCGATACTCCTTCCAAGACTCAATGCTCATAAAACTCCATCCAATCAACTCAATCAAATCATATCGACAAGTCTCATTACAACCTTGTCAACTCATCAACTCTATCACAATCAAACCTCTCCCAATCATACAATCTGATTGATCCCAATCATATTTTTTAAGAGTATATTAAATATGCATTTATAACAACATACAAATCTATCCAATCGTTCCTCTATTCGTTTAACAAATCTTTTGGGACTCACCACAACTCTAAGGTTTTAAATCAACAATTCAAGATAAACAACATATTTATGGAAATTAGCATTTTTGTCATAATCCACAAAGTTAATAACATCAATAAAGCATGTTTAACAACCCATCTCCTTCAACTCATGCTAACAAGAAGATTTTAGGAATTTCTTAGCTCAACAACATAAACACCACAAGAATCAAATTAATAGATGACAAGACTCATTTGGACATACGCCTATCAAGAAACTCCATTCTTGTGAACATTTAACCTCAAAGAAAGTGTAGGGCACATGGGTGGACTCAACCCATGTTTTGAGTAGCCTTACATACCTTAGAAAAGACTTGAAGAAAACCTTGTTGTTGGGTCTTCAATGGGAAACTTGAATTTCTTGAAGCTCTTGAATGAAATCTTTGTTGGAGAAGGATTGAAGAAGAAGAGAGGGAGTTCTAGGGATTTTAGAGAGAGAGGGGGGGATTGAAAAATGGTCCCAAAACATGGTAAGGCTGATACATATATAATTTGGGAAAATTCCCAAATTTCCCCTTTTCAAAAATCTTTAAAATAGGCCAAAAACACCCTTGGCGCGATAGTGGCGCATCGCGCCACTGCGGCGCCAAATTGAATAGGCTAAAAACCTGCACATCTTTTAGTGGCGCGTCGCGCTAAGGACCAAACTACTGAGGCTTGTTCCTGGCGCGTCGCGCCTTTACAGCACCAAGCCCAAGTTTTTTGTGTTCTGGGAAAATAGGCTTGAAAACCCTACACACCTCGTAGTGGAGTGCTGCGCCAGGGGACAAACTACTGAGGCTTGTTCCTGGCGCGTCGCGCCACTGCAGTGCCAAGCCCAGATTTTTAGCCGTAGCAACCCAGGCCTAAAATTCCTTCCATGCTAGTTCGTCTTAGGATCATCATATTTTTTGACTCCATACTCGAAAAATTACATTCTTAGTGGCGTTGGATAGAAGACTCGACGACCTTTAACTTGATAGGTCGTGGGCCACCCAGATTATCGTCTTTCAAAAGATAGGGTCATTAGAAGTCGACCTCTTAAACGAACTCATCCTAACACGGTAAACCTTTTGGACTTAGCTTGGTCCTAGGGGTCCTTTGTGACCGCACATCACCTCCAACACTCTTCAATTACTTAGGGACTCATCTTAACTCATGCATATACTTCATAGTAATAGAGTTCGACCCTACACGAATACAAGAAAGGTCCGAATCCTAGGGAAAATTTTGGGGGGTGTTACAATATCTCTCCTTTGGGATCATACATCTTCGAATGAAGAGCAAACTAAGAATGGAAATCGGGGTACAAATCACAATCAGAATTCAATCAATCAACCGATCAATTTCTCGAATAAAAATTTCCATCCAAACTCAAAATGCACAAACAAATTTAAGTCAAGGGAATGAGCATTACCTTCAACATTCTCATTGGTAGGGACGAATAGATGGGAATATTTAGATTTCATATCTTTCTCCGCTTCCCAGGTGGCTTCCTCAACAAACTGATTTCTCCACAAGAACTTGACTAAGGCGATCTCTTTGTTCCTCAATTTGCGAATTTGGCGATCAATAATTTGGACCGGAACCTCTTCATAGGATAAGCTATCCTTAACTCCAATACTATCAATGGGGACTACCAATGAGGGATCGTCTAAGCACTTCTTCAACATTGAAACATGAAATACCGGATGAAAAGAGGTGAGCTCTGGGGGTAATTCCAACTCATAGGTGACACTCCCAATCCGCCTCGCAATCTGATAAATACCAATGTATGGAGTACTAAGCTCCCCCTTCCTTCCAAACCTCACGACATCCTTCATGGTTGATACTTTCAAATACACCCAATCATCCACCTCAAACTCTAAGTCTCTCCTCCTCACATCGGATTAAGATTTTTGGCGGCTTTAGGCTGTATTTAGCCTATCTTGAATAACTCTCACCTTCTCCATGGCTTGGTGAAAAAAATTGGGCCCAATCAACTCAACTTCACCAACTTCAAACCATCCAATTGGCGACCTACACCTCTTCCCATATAAAGCTTCATAAGGAGCCATTTGAATGCTTGCATGATAGCTATTATTATATGCAAACTCTATGAGAGGTAAGTGATCATCCCAATTTCCTTTGAAGTCAAGTACACATTCCCTCAACATATCCTCTAATGTCTGGATGGTGTGCTCTGCTTGGCCATCTGTCTGGGGATGAAAGGTCGTACTCAAGTTCACCTTCGAACCCAGTCCCTTCTGAAAGGATCTCCAGAATTGGGAAGTGAATTGAGCTCCTCGGTCTGAGATGATAGACAAGGGAACCCCATACAATCTGACAATCTCCTAAATGTTTAACTTTGCATAATCTTCTGCGGTGTCAGTGGTCTTAACTGCCAAAAAGTGGGCTGATTTTGTCATTCTATCCACAATCACTCAAATCGAATCATGTTGCTTTCGAGACCTCGGTAAACCTGTGATAAAGTCCATATTAATCATCTCCCACTTCCATTCTGGAATTTCTATATTTTGAGCTAAACCACATGGTCTTTGATGCTCAACTTTCACCTGTTGGCAATTCGGGCACTTGGAAACGAATTCTGCAATATCTCTCTTCATCCCACTCCACCAATAGATATCCCTCAAGTCATGATACATTTTTGTAGAGCTCGGATGAATAGAGTATCTGGAACTATATGCTTCAGCCATAATTCTCTCTCGAACATCACCTACATCAGGTACACACAACCTATTTCGGTACCTTAACACACCATCTCCCCCTTTGGTAAAAACCATCACCTCTTGTTTGTGAACAACTTCCTTCAATTAGAGAAGGACTGGATCCTAATCTTGTTTATCCTTTACCTCTGATACAAGTGAGGATGCAAACCTATCCTGAACATTAACTCCACCTTCATTGTTCTCTTCAAGACAAACTCTCAATCGGGTTAATCTATGTACCTCCTTCGCCAATTCTCTCCTTTCCTCCTCCACATGGGCAGTGCTAACCATAGATAACCTGCTAAGAGCATCAGCAAAAACATTAGCTTTACCTGGATGGTAAAGGATGCTCATATCATAGTCTTTGAGTAGTTTGAGCCATCTTCTTTGTCTCAGGTTGAGTTTCTTCTGGCTGAAGACGTATTGTAAACTCTTATGATCGGTGAATACATCAATATGCACTCCATACAAGTAGTGGCACCAAATTTTTAGAGTAAATACCACAGCTTCCAGCTCAAGGTCATGAGTTGGGTAATTCCTCTCATGAACCTTAAGTTGTCTTGAAGCATAGGCTATCACCTTTCCCCTCTTCATCAGCACACAACCCAAACCAACTCTAGATGCATCATAATAGATCACAAAACCCTCTGTTCCATCGGGCAAAGCTAGAATAGGAGCAGTGGTTAGCCTGGTCTTTAATTTCTGGAAACTCTCCTCACAAGCATCGGACCATTGGAACTTAGCCTTTTTTTGGGTCAGCTTGGTTAATGGTGATGATATGGATGAGAATCCCTCTTCAAACCTTCGATAATAGCCGGACAAACCCAAGAAGCTTATTATCTCTGTCGGGGACGTGGGTCTGGGCTAATTCTTCACTGCCTCAATCTTCTGAGCATCAACCTGAATACCATCTCTAGATATAATGTAGCCTAGAAAAGCCATTGATGCAAGCCAAAATTCACATTTGAAGAACTTTGCATACAATACATGGTCCTTCAGATTTTGCAAGACGACTCTAAGATGATGGACGTGCTCCTCCTCATTCTTGGAGTAAACAAAAATATCATCTATAAATACAATCACAAATATATCAAGGTACGGTTTAAATACTCGGTTTATGAGATCCATAAAAGTTGTGGGGGCATTAGTCAACTCGAAGGACATCACCAAGAACTCAAAGTGGCCATAGCGGGTCTGAAAAGCTGTCATTGGGATATCACACTCCCTCACCTTCAATTGATGGTAGCCCGATCTTAGGTCTATCTTTGAGAAATAAGTGGCACCCTTAAGTTGATCAAATAAGTCATCTATTCTATGGAGAGGGTATTTGTTCTTTATGGTGACCTTGTTCAGCTGTCAGTAGTCTTTCAACTGTTCTTACAACTCATGGTGAGACACTCGACCTAATGAATCCCTTATCTAACAAGTCTTTCAACTGTTCTTACAACTCTTTCAACTCAGCCGGAGCCATTCTAAATGGAGGGATTGAGATAGGCTGGATATCAGGAAGGACATCAACCCCAAAGTCGATCTCCCTATCAGGAGGGACTCCAGCCAGATCTTTAAGAAAGACATCAAGAAACTCATTGACAATCGGAACCGACTCAAGGGATGGAGACTCAATACTGTCATCTTTCACTCGGACAAGGTGATAAATATACCCTTTTGAGATTAGCTTCCTAGCCCTAAGGTAGGAAATAAACTTACCCTTAGGTACGACAGGACTACCCTTCCACTCTATGACATCCTCATTCGGGAATTTAAACCTAACAATCTGAGTTCTACAATTAATAGAAGCATAACAGACATAAAGCCAGTCCATGCCAAGGATCACATCAAAATCAACCATGTCCAACTCAACTAAGTCAGCCAAGGTATCCCTGTGATGAATTGACATAGTGCAATCTCTATAGACTCTCTCAGCTAAGATAGAATCACTGACAGGAGTAGCTACACTAAAAGGCTCAAAGAGACATTCGAGAATTTTATTAAACTTACTTGCTACGTAAGGAGTCACAAAAGATAGGGTGGCACCCGGATCCATCAAAACATAACAGTCAAGAGAAAAGACTCGAATCATACCCGTCACGATGTTTGGAGAGTTCTCCTGATCTTGACGACTACCCATGGCATATAGTCAGTTTGTACCTCCGCTATGCCTATTCTGCGGCATAGGTGTACTGGCGGTAGATGAGGCATAGTTGGAAGGCCTCTTCTGGAAGAAGGACCTGTTGCCCTTGTTTTGCTTTTGTTCATTCTCCTGCCCAGCTGATCTTGCCCTTTTGCTCAGATGCTCCTCTCTGTCTTTTATTTTCTCATCCTCCACCTATTGAGCGTACACCATTAATCTTGAAATATCCATATCGGAGATTAACAATGCTGCTTTGCACTCCTTCTTCACATGTCTTCCCAAACAAGAGACAAATTTCCTCATCTTCGACCTCACATCTAGGATCATCTCTGGAACATACCTGGACAACTAGATGAACTTCGGGCTGTACTCCTTAACAGTCATGCCTTCTTGTTTCAGATTTACAAGATCCTCCAATTTTGCTTCCCTCAATTCTCGGGGAAAGAAGTGGTCAAGAAAGGCTCCCTCTAATTCATCCCACATAGCAGGTTCGGCATCCTCACCTCTACCTTGTTTCCATTAGTTATACCAGATGTTTGCCACATCCTTGAGCTGGTAGGACACCAACTCAACACCCTCAATCTCCGTAGCATGCATAGCTTTCAGAATTTTCCACATCTCATCAATAAAATTTTGGGGATCTTCATCAACCTTAGACCCCGTGAATGCCGGCGGATTCATTCTCAGAAAGTCTCTAATTCTGGTAGCAGCAGACGGATCTTGGGAACTAGAACTAAGAGTTGGAGAACTTTGGTTACCATTTCAGGCAGCCACTAATTGAGTGAGCATGGCAATCGCTCCTCTAAAGTCTGCTTTCGAAGTTGGTGCAGGTGGAGTAGGAGGCATTTGAGGTGCCTCCGCATACCTCGTCGGTCGTCCTCTAGCCCTCAATGGGCGTACCTCTGACTATGGCATCCCTGCGTTATCGGCATTCCTCTATCTAGCAGTATGTTTAGGAGGTATTGTCTGCAATGTATAAACGCACGAATTAGAAAGGAAGTTTATAGAGTTTAACTCTATCGCATGAATTCGGAGTATGAAAGAAGTGAAACAATTCTTAATGTCTTATAGCCTCTTGAATATAAGTGTGGTACACAACACACCCATAAGCAAGACTCTACTAGACACGGCTTCATAGACTCCCTAGGACTCTTGAACTCTAGGCTCTGATACCATGTTTGTTACGCCCCAAGAGGGTACCCTAGGCGTGGCCGGCACTCGAAAGCCATTTCTAGCTTCCAAGCGAACCACCTAGTCCAATCACACATTTATTCAAACACATTCTCTCAGCAAAAGACTCATTCAATGAAGTACTATTCATAATTTAGGGCCAAAGGCCAAATAACCATCAAATCAACAAATAGTTATAGAAAAACTACTCAAAAGAACAATCCAACATTTTTACACTCCGATCTATGAAGCCTCTATCAACAATCTGGAAGGTGCCAATGAGAAGTCCATGTCTACCAACAATCAAAATAAAGGAAACAACACAAAACTATACAAGAAACTCAACATCCTCCAGAAACTAGGACTCACCCACTAACTGGGAGTGTGTGGATCTTCAACGATGCGCCGGTTGATGATCTCTAGTACCTGTCTCTGCATTATGCAATGATGCAGGCCAAATGGCGTCAGTACATGGAATGTACGAGTATGTAAAATGGTCAAATGAAACAACATTAGAAGGAACCAAATCAACTCGGGAATCTCAACTTAGAAAGAAACACAACTCAACAAGCGCCCTAAGTCTAAGCAAGAATATAGTTTAGACGGGACCAAATCATATACAAATCAACTCAATCCGACTCGGAGTACTACCATGACCTATGTGGGAGTTTCTCTTATCCAACAACCATCACTTATGAGCCAGTGAAAGTATAACAAACCGATGTTATTGCCGCGTCCGTTCATACTTTGCCAGGGTATGAACGAATCAACCAATCATGGATCCAATCCAACCAAGTCCTATAATGTCAGGACAATAATTTTTGGGGAAGCATCCAACTTTAACGGTTCAATTCCCTTCTACATTTGGCGACATAGTTATTGGGTTTGAATATGGACTGTACTCTTGCCCAATTCGGTGCTCGATACTCCTCCCAAGACTCAATGCTCATAAAACTCCATCCAATCAACTCAATCAAATCATATCAACAAGTCTCATTACAACCTTGTCAACTCATCAACTCTATCACAATCAAACCTCTCCCAATCATACAATCCGATCGATCCCAATTATATTTTTCAAGAGTTTATTAAATATGCATTTATAACAACATACAAATCTATCCAATCGTTCCTCTATTCGTTTAACAAATCTTTTGGGACTCACCACAACTCCAAGGTTTTAAATCAACAATTCAAGATAAACAACATATTTAAGGAAATTAGCATTTTTGTCATAATCCACATAGTTAATAACATCAATAAAGCATGTTTAACAACCCATCTCCATCGACTCATGCTAACAAAAAGATTTTAGGAATTTCTTAGCTCAACAACATCAACACCACAAGAATCAAATTAATATATGACAAGACTCATTTGGACAAACGCCTATTAAGAAACTCCATTCTTATGAACATTTAACCTCAAAGAAAGTGTAGGGCACATGGGTGGACTCAACCCATGTTTTGAGTATCCTTACATACCTTAGAGAAGACTTGAAGAAAATCTTGTTGTTGGGTCTTCAATAGGATACTTGAATTTCTTGAAGCTCTTGAATAAATTTTTTGTTGGAGAAGGATTGAAGAAGAAGAGAGCGAGTTCTAGGGATTTTAGAGAGAGAGAGGGGGATTGAAAAATGGTCCTAAAATGTGGTAAGGCTGATACATATATAATTTGGGAAAATTCCCAAATTGCCCCTTTTCAAAAATCTTGAAAATAGGCCAAACACACCCTTGGCGCGATAGTGGCGCATCACGCCATTGCGGCGCCAAGTCGAATAGGCTAAAAACCTGCACATCTTTTAGTGATGCGTCGCGCCAAGGACCAAACTATTGAGTCTTGTTTCTGGCGCGATAGTGGCGCGTCGCGCCCTTACAGCGCCAAGCCCAAGTTTTCTGGGTTCTGGGAAAATAGGCTTGAAAATCATGCACACCTCGTAGTGGAGCATCGCGCCAGGGGCCAAACTACTGAGGCTTGTTCCTGGCGCCACTGTGGCGCCAAGCCCAGATTTCCAGCAGTAGCAACCCAGGCCTAAAATTCCTACCGTGCTAGTTCGTCTTAGGATCGTCATATCTTTTGACTCCAAACTCCAAAAATTACATTCTTGGTGGCGTTGGAAAGAAGACTCAACGACCTTTAATTTGGTAGGTCATGGGCCACCCAGATTGTCATCTTTCAAAAGATAGGGTCATTAGAAGTCGACCCCTTAAACGAACTCATCCTAAAACATAGCCACGACGAACCTTTTGGACTTAGCTTGGTCCTAGGGGTCCTTTGTGACACCACATCACCTCCAACACTCTTTAATTATTCAGGGACTCATCTTAACTCATGCATATACTTTATAGTAATAGAGTTCGACCCTACACGAAAACAAGAAAGGTCTGAATCCTATGGAAATATTTTGGGAGGTGTTACAATAGGACTTGATTGGTTATGGATCCATGATTGTTGATTCGTTCTTACCCTAGCAAGGTATGAACGGACGTGACAACAACATCGGCTTGTTGTACTATCGCTTTCTCATATGGTGATAGTTGTTGATTAGAAAAACTCTCAATTGAGTGGATTGTGCTTGATATGATTGGTTTGATTGAGATTATATGTGATTAAGTTGATTTTAAAATATTGCTAAATTCTAATGTGCATATCTATTGAATTGAGTCCTTTGACTTGATTGTTGAGTTGATTGTATATGATTAGAATGGATTAGATGATACGTGATTGGATTGGATTAGATGATATGTGATTGGATTGGATTAGACGATATGTGATTGGATTGGATTGGATTGGATGTGATGGTATATGATTGGTCTCTGTCTAAATTATATTCTTACTTTAGACTTATGACACCTTGATTGAGTATCTCTTATCTTTATGACTTGAGATATTTGAATCGGTATTGTTTCATTCTGCCATATTACATACTCGTACATTCCACGTACTAACGTCCATTTGGAACTGCATCATTTCATGATGCAGAGAAAGGTTTAAGAGATCATCAATAGGCGCACCATTGAGGATCTATTCACACTCAACTTATTGGTGAGTCCTCTCCTACATTCGGAGGACATCACTTATGTTATTCTTGCATTGAATTTAGTCTTTCATTCTGATTTGAGGTAGCCATGAACCTGTCATTGGCAATAATTAGATAGTAGTGATAGAGGCTTTATAGACTAGATAGTGATGGGTTGATTGAGTATTTTATTTCCTTGAATTGTTGTTGTCAAACTATTTAACAACATAGATTGGAGTTCGATTTGTTGGCCCATGGCTTTTATTATTTGAGTTAGATTGATGATTTAAGTTGCCCACTAAATTATTTCTTTATTTTAAACTTTCCGCTGATTAATTGATATGAATGGATGTGTGATTGGATCAAGTGGTTCTCTTAGGGACCAGCAATGGTCTTCGAGTGCCGGACACGTCTAGGGTACCCTCCCGGAGCATGACAAAAAGCTTCTTCCAGGGGCTCAAAAATTTTTCACTACCCTTTTGTGAGCAATGTGTTACTAGTAAGCAAAATAGACTGAAGTTTAGCAGTTCCTCTACTCTGATGTCTCGCAAGCACCAGTGAAATCCCTAGGAGGAGCAAAATATTACATGTCATTTATCAATAAATACTCCGGGAGAAGTTGGGTGTATCCAATCAAGAGAAAGGCAGATATTTTTTCGATTTTCAAAGAATTCAAAGTGTGGGTAAAACTTGAATCTGAGAAAAAGATCAAATGTTTGAGGACAGATAATTGAGGAGAATACACTAGTTATGAATTTGATAACTTCTGTAAACAAAAAGGTATTAAACGGCAATTCACGGTGGAATATATACTCCACAACAAAAAAGAGTAGCAGAGCGGATGAACAGAACCTTGTTGGAACGGACAAGAGTTATGTTGGCAACTGCAGGGTTGGAAAAACCATTCTGGGTAGAAGCAGTTAAAACCGCTTGTTATGTTATCAATAGATCACCATCAACCGCAATTGATCTGAAAACGCCAATGGAGATGTGGACAGGAAAACCAACTGATTATTCTCACTTACATATATTCGGAAGTCCTACTTATGTTATGTACAACACCTAAGAAAAATCAAAGTTGGATCCAAAATCCAGGGAATGCATTTTCTTAGGGTATGTTGATGGAGTCAAGGGGTATCGTTTGTGGGATCCTACTGCCCGCAAGGTGGTAATCAGTAGGGATATTGTATTTGTTGAAAACAAGATACAAACAAAAGAAGGTAGCACTTCAAAATAAAAATCAGAGACTATTATATTTGAAGTTGAAAAAAAAAGAAGTTTCAGTTCCTTCTAAAGAAGCACCAGAGCACGAAGAACAAGAGCAAGCTGAGATCGAAACTCCACAAGTTCGACGGTCAACTAGGGAGAGAAGAGAACCATCTTGGCACTCAGATTATTCTATGGAAAAAAATATTGCATACTGTCTATTAACAAAAGATGGAGAGCCTTCAACTTTTCACGAGGCTATAAAAGGCCAAGAATCATCTTTGTGGATGGCAGCAATGTAAGAAGAAATTGAAGCTCTTCATAAAAATAAAATATGGGATCTTGTTCAATTACCACAAGGAAGGAAGGCCATTGGAAACAAATAGGTCTACAAGATCAAACGCAATAGTAATGATCAAGTGGAGAAATATCGTGCAAGATTGGTGGTGAAAGGATTCGCTCAGAAAGAAGGTATAGACTTCAATGAGATATTTTTTTTGGTGGTTCGACTCACAATAATTCGAGTGGTCCTGGCTATGTGTGCTACATTTGACTTGTACTTGGAGCAGTTAGATGTCAAAACTGCATTTCTTTATGGAGAATTTGAAGAAGAAATCTACATTCTCCAACCAAAAGGTTTTGAAGAATAGGGAAAAGAGAACTTGGTTTGCAGGTTGAACAAATCTCTATATGGTCTCAAACAGGCGCCGAGGTGTTAGTATAAGAGATTTGATTCCTTCATTATAGGCCTTGGATACAACAGACATAGTTTATATCCTTGTGTTTATTACAAGAGATTTGGTGATGACGATTTATTTATTTTGCTATTGTATCTTGATGACATGTTAGTAGCAGGCCCCAACAAAGATCATCTCATAAATTTAAAGGCACAATTGGCTAGGGAGTTTGAAATGAAGGACTTGGGACCACCAAATAAGATTCTAGGAATGCAAATTCACCGAGACAGAATTAATAGGAAGATTTGGCTTTCTCAAAGGAACTACTTGAAGAAAATCTTGCGACGCTTCAAGATGCAAGACTGTAAGTCAATTTCTACCCCACTTCCTATTAATTTTAAGTTATCCTCAAGTATGTATCTTAGCAATGAAGCAGAGAGGATAGAGATGTCTCGAGTACCGTATGTATCAGCAGTGGGAAGTTTAATGTTCGTCATGGTATGTACAAGACCTGACATTGCACAAGCAGTGGGAGTGGTTAGTCGATACATGGCTAATCCTGGTAGAGAGCATTGGAATATTATTAAGAGGATCCTGAGATATATCAAGGATACCTCAGATGTTGCAATGTGTTATAGAGGATCAGACTTTACTGTTAAAGGTTATGTTGATTCAGATTATGCAGGTGATCTTGATAAAATCAAGTCCACCACAGGTTATGTGTTTACTCTTGCTGGAGAAGCTGTAAGCTGGGTTTCAAAACTGCAATCTATCATGGCTACATCTACGACGGAAGAAGAATATGTAGCAGCTACACAAGCTAGCAAAAAGGCAATATGGATGCAGATATTACTGGAGGAGTTTGGGCACAAACAAGAGAATGTTGCTTTGTTTTGTGACAGTCAGAGCGCCTTGCATCTTGCAAAGAATCTGGCATTTCATTCAAGGACAAAGCACATACGAGTTTATTATCACTTTGTTCGTGAGAAGGTGAAAGAAGGCGGTGTGGATATCCAGAAAATTAACACTAATAACAACCTAGCAGATATATTTACGAAGCCGATCAACAGTAATAAGTTTAAATGGTGTCGCTCTTCTATTGGCCTAGAAAAAACATAACATTGCAGTGATTAGGTAGAAAGGATGGTGTGAAGACTTAATTGATTCTCAATTAAATCTTCAAGTGGGAAAATGCAAGAAAGTCAAAGAAAATACAAAAGAGGAGGAAAAAGTTAGCAACAACTTTTGAAAGAAAAGGCACCGTCCAAGAAAAAGAAGAAAAAGTTGTTGCCTACGCATAGAAAATTAACGCATAATTTTTTTTACACGTTTTTATCCTCCTATAAATAGAGGGCCTCGTGCCCTCATTTGATTCATTCAGCAAAAGAGAGAGTAAGAATACAAAGAGAATTATACACCAAGATAAATATTGTAGTCTCAAGTGTCCTCTTTAGTAGTTGTTTCTTTTATAAGAGAAAAGTGTTTATTGTTGTTTTCTCCTTATACTTGAGAGTAATGTACTCCCATATTATCATAGTAAAATCCTTCTACCCGGTGGTTTTTTTCCTCTATCTGTTTGAGGGGTTTCCACGTAAAATTCTCGTGTCCAATTTATTTTCATCATTTATTATCATATCAAACTTTAGTTGTGGTGCTTCCTCCCCCAACAATAAATCCTTGAACTTGTGTTTGAATAATGATGAGGCACAAGTTTTACAGTAAATTCTTTTTTCCGTTGTGTTATACTTCGGAGAAGAGGAGGAAGAATATCAGTGATACTTCGAGGAGGAGGAAAGATATGCAGCCCAAACAACAGGTGAGTGGCTGAGAGACCACGGATATGAGAACGAGTAGTGTGGGTCTTGGCAAAGTAAGGATCATGTCGTATCAAAGTGTTCCAAGTTTTGCAAACACACTTGAATTGCATCAGAGACTTGGCGGGGAGCCATGATAGTATCTCGAATATCATGTCATCTCCAAGTTCACAACTTATTTGGGATTGAGTTGTTGTTACGTCAGTAATTGCAAGATGTCTAAATTTTTTGAGTACTCGTTCCATGTTTGAAGTCTCAAGCTATGTTCCTCTTTGTGTCTCCCACCTCAATACCTATTTATAATTGGGTGGTCTTTCCCAATTCTACTAATAATTGGTTATGAATAAATAGGATTTTAACTAGGTTCCATTCATTATTTGAGTTGGATTCCCATTACGGTCTTGACAAAAGTTTCTGTATTTAGTTACCAAAAAAAAAAGTGTTCCATAGTTAGTTACCAAAAAAAAAAGTTTTCCATATTTGAGTTGGATTCTTGATTTTCTATAAGATTATAGGAATCTATGTGGAGGAGAAAACTAGTTTTACGTTATCTAAATGTTATTTGTTGTTTGTACATTTATTCCTCTATCTTATAAGAGATTTCATTTTATTTATTTATTTGTTTTAATAGAGAAAAGGCATAGTCTTTAAACTTGTCTCGAAAAGTCAGTTACATGCTTAAACTATCATGATGACTTATTACACACCTAGTCTTGTTAAAAGTATAACTAATATCACCCACTAACGTAGAAATAAAATTAAACATAAAAATAAAATAGGCGTGTATGAATAAAAATAAAATTTTTAACCCCCACCCCCACTATTCTCCTTCTTCATGCTCTTCTTTTCCTATTCTCCTTCGGACTTTTTCTTCTTCATTTTTTTCTTATCGCAATTCAACAATTTTTCTCTCAATTTCATCATTACCTAGAGATTTTCCACTAATTTGACTCATACTTAGCACAGCAAAAGTAATCATATCAAGGTGGTTCACTAAAAGAGTGAATTCTTTAATCCAAATTTCACAATCTATTAGATTTTAGGAATTCGAAACTTTGTTCTCCTCATCTTTCCACATTCACCTTCAAATTTTCAGCAAGATACCAGCAGACCCTCCAACCCTAAAACCCCCAAATATACAACTTGTAGTTGGTAGGTATGCATATGCATGCAGACATCCCCTTGTCTTATTTGGTTGAAAATTGATTATTATTTTTTTATTTGGGTATTCATATAGATATGTATATTCACACATCCACTTATTTTATTTGGTTAAAAATTGATTTTTGTTTTATCTGGGTATTCATATAGATTTGCATATTCACACACTTAGTAAGCCTTTTTGGTTTGATTTTTTCATCTAGAATTTTTTGTATTTTTGGTTAAGGAATAGTCCTATTAACTCTCTCCACGAGATAGTTGTAAGGTTTGCGTACATAACTATACCCTCCCCAGACCTTACATGGTGGGATTTCACTATATTGTTGTTGTTGTTGTTGAATAGTCATGTTGAATCTTTTTATTTGTGTATACATATAGATGTTCATATTTACACACTCACTAGCCCTATTTGGCTAAAGATTGGAGCTTTTGGGATTGAATTTTTTTTATCTATGTATACATATACATGTTCATATTCACACACCCACTATCTCTATTTGGCTAAAAGTTGGATCTTTTTGTAAAAAAAATTATTCTTGATTGTTTGATTAATAATTCATATTAATCTTTTTATCTGTGTATACATATGGATGTGCATATTCACACTCCTTCACGGACTTTCCAACCATTGTCACTGCTCCGTCGTTCTTATCTGTCGCAATAGTTTGTTGATATTCTTTATAATCAAAAACAAATGGTCATTCCAACCACATGACCAGTTGCAGCACTCCACCTATCATGCTTAGCTCCATTGTCATCACATCCACCAATGCGAGACAGGTTTGGAGTAACCTCAAAGACAGACCCTACAACAAATGGATCACCTGGGGAGGATGTCTTACCCTACTACCTTTGGAGAATATGGCTCAATAGAAATGATAATGTCTTCAACCACAACAAGAACTACCCTCATCCTAAGGTAGTCAAAGCTTGGGCATTAGAAAACGACTCTGTTGCTTCTAGACAGAACCCAATAAATCCCATAATGACTATCATTACTCTAAAGTGGCAACCTCCTCCTGAAGGGACCTATAAGCTTAACACTGATGATGCCGCAGGAAAAATCCCTAGAAAAAGTATGATAGGAGGAATACTTAAAGACCATAGAGGGGAATGGATCACAGGGTTCACAAAGCATTGTGCACATACTACTCCCATCAATCAGAATTGTTAGCCATCCTCTATGGGTTGAGAATTGTTGCTAGTAGGAACCTCAAACCCCTCATTATTAACACTGACTCTAAGGAAGCCATTGCCATCTCTTAAACAATTATCTGTCTTTCACTAACATCATCTTAGAGTACAGATATCTTATAGGTGTATCAACTGGGCCGGGTGGCCCGATTTTTGGCCCACCAAAATGGGTCCATTAAAGGACCAGATCGGGTACCGGCCCACCCCAAAAATAAATTAAGCCGGTACGGTCTATTTTTTGGCTTGGATCGATAAAAACGGCCCGGTAAGGAATCGGTAGCTGGCCCACCGGTCCACCTGCCCGATTTTAAAAACCAATTCAGATTTGGCCGTTTGGGCCACTTTTCAGAAATAGTCGTTGGCCCAACAGCCATTTCGGAAAATTGGCCAAAAATAGTCTTTTAAAAAAAAAATTATTACTCAAAAAAAAATCTATAAATACCTACAACATTTAATCATTTTTTCCCACCAACAATCATCTAATTTTCCCAATTCTCTCTCAATTTCTCAATTCTCTCTTAAAGTGATATCAATCTTTTATTATTTTTTACAGTTAACAACATCAAGTGGAAGTTTTTAATTTTCAAGTGTTCAACATTTCATCAATTTTACGATTCTTTGTTTGATTCCGGCAATTTGGTATAATCGTTCCTTCTCTTGCTTTTATTTAGTAAATTAATTCTAGTATATTTAAATATTTAATTTTTATTAGTTTAATTTGCATAATGGACGGATTAAAAAATATAGATAAAAGTGTTAAAATTTTGTGTTCCAGTGGAGATAGTGATAGTACGAAAAAAGTGCTTCCGATAGAAATAGTACAACTAGAAATTATTCTCGTATGCTTAAAGCACCACCTAGTGAATTTGGAAAAATAAGTGTAGGTGCACATGATATGAATGAAAAATGAATATCAAGAAACTTACGATATAGAAGAAACAAATGAATTTGAAATAGAAATAGAACAAGATAATAATGATGATACAGATGTTACACCAACTAAGCCTCATGTAGATATTGGTAATGCTCAATCTAGAACTATTAATCTTCCTCCAGGACATATAAAAGAAAGAAAAAAATACTAGTTTAGTATGGCATTATTCTGAACGCATAGCCGGAATAACTAAAGTTCAGTTTAAAGAATGTCAAAAAAAATCGAGAATAAGACCGGAATAATAGAGGTGGAATGGATCAATTGACTAGACATCTAGACTATGAGTATCTTGGTTGGAAAGAACGAATAGGGATGCTACTGGGCCAATTCAAGGTAGAATAAATCCACAGAACAAAAATTAATAGGGGCGTATAATAAAATGAGGGACCGTAAAGAGATAGCAAAAATGATAGATGTGGGTTGTCTACCTTTTTCATTTGCTTCTTCTGATGCTTTTATTCATTATATACAATCAATATATAATCTCATATTTAACGGTATTCCTAGAAGTACTTGTAGATCAGATATTTTTAGACATCATGGACAATATGTATATTATTTATGTTGGTTATTAACAAATCTTCCATGTAGAGTTTCACTTACTTCTGATCTTGATCGTGCTATAAATAAAAATAATTATTTAACTGTTACTTGTCATTGGTTAGATAATGATTTTATTATGCAAAAACGTATTTTAGCATTTCAATATGAGGAAGACCGAAGACATAATGCATAATTTATTTCTGATTCTATATCAATGATTGCAAAATATTATGGTCTTGAACACAATTTTTTATTTATTTCTTTTGATAATGCATCTAACAATACCACTGCTATTAATTTTTTGAAAACTGAGTTCTCCCCCCCCCCCCCCTTTACAAGATATTTTTCATATTAGATGTGTTTGTCATATATATAATTTAATTATAAAAATATGGGCTTTATTTTTTTGAGCCAACAATTAAAAAAATTAGGCATGCAGTTGATTTTATTCAAGAAAATAATAGAAAAGCTAGACTTAAAGAATTTAAAAAAAAATGCGAGGAAAAATAATCTTAGACCAAGATTAATGCCCGAAGAAATTGAGACTAGGTAAAATTCGACTTATTATTTTTTAAAGACTTGTAATATTTATAAAACCCCTATAACTACAACTTTTAATCAATATACATATAAATTTTCCAAAGTCATGTTGAAAGAATCTGATTGGACTAAAATTAATGATGTTGTTATGCTTTTAGGAAAAAATTATTTGGCTACTCTTGAATTTTTCGGTGCTTATTATCCTATTATTTCTAATATTTTAGTTTATTTAGCCGAAATTTCTGTATTGCTTATGGAATATAAAAAGAAAGATGATTACAAAGAAGTTGTTGTTGAAATGATAGGAAAAAAAAATTAAAAAAATTCCTATTCCTTCTATTTATTTAATTGGTGCTATGTTAAATCCGTATATGAAATTTAATACTAGGTCTGAATGTGTTCGCATTTTATATACTTCTATAGAAATTGAAAAAGATGAAGATCCTAGTATGTTAAAGGCGATGAGTGATACAAATAATTATATTCAAACATTATATAATCATTATATCGATTTACTTGATAATGCTACCCCTAGTCATATTGTTCTTCTATCTCGTCCTTCTGACGAGCTATCATCTTCTAAAAGACAGGCACGTGATATGCCTGCCCATGATTTTTCTAATTTATATATTTGGAATAGAATACAGCCTACATCACAACGGAGCATAAATCGAGATGATCTTAATTATTATTTGAGACAGACTCCAGAGACCTATGATGAAAATAGTGACACTACATTAGAATGGTGGAAAAACAATCAAAAATAATATCCAGTATTATCAACCATGGTTAAGGATGTGCTAAATGTTTCAATGTCAACTGTTACTTCGAAGAGCGCATTTAGTCAAGGAAGGCAGCAGATCGGAGAAAATCGACACTCTTTGGGAGCAATGCCATGAATATTTTTAGCTTGCCTCAGAGATTGAATTAGATCAGAGCGTAGGAATAAAAGAAGAGCAGAAGATACAGAAGAAGACAAAGAACTTGAAGAAATAATGTCAATTGGAGATCCTTCGGCACAAGTTAGTCCAAATTACGAATTTGTTGAATTTGAAAATTATGAGTCAATTCCTGTTAATGTTAATACAAATGAATTGGAGAAAATGATTCGAAATATGTAGAAGTTATAATTTATTATATCCAACTAATTTTAAGTTTGTAATTTGTATGTTTTGAATTTTATCAATATATTAATAAAGTCAAAGGTTCATTAAGCCTTTGCATTTCTTAATTTTTTCCCTAGAAATTTTGTATGATTCAATTAAATAATTATTTTTACTTTACATAATCATCTAAGAAAAATTAAATTTGTAGTCACTATAAGATTTCAATACTTGAAAAAATATTATTACAATAGATAGTATATTATGAGTATATTTGTTATACATTGTAAGTATATATATAATATATAATGTAAGTAATAGATAGTATATTATGAGTATATTTGTTATACATTGTAAGTATATATATTCTAATACAAGTATATACATACTAATAAATAGTATATTGTGAGTATATTTGATATAGATTGTAAGTATATATATAATATATAATTAATTATATCACTATGATAGATAGTATATTGTGAGTATATTTGATATACTTTGTAAGTATATATATAAAATATAATTAAGTATATCACTATAATAGATAGTATATTGTGAGTATATTTGATATAGATTGTAAGTATATATATAATATATAATTAATTATATCACTATAATATATAGTATAATGTTAGTATATTTGATATACATAGTATGTATATATATAAAATATAATTAAGTATATCACTATAATAGATAGTATAATGTTAGTATATTTGATATACATAGTATGTATATATATAAAATATAATTAAGTATATCACTATAATAGATAGTATATTGTGAGTATATTTGATATAGATTGTAAGTATATATATAATATATAATTAATTATATCACTATAATATATAGTATAATGTTAGTATATTTGATATACATAGTATGTATATATATAAAATATAATTAAGTATATCACTATGATAGATAGTATATTGTGAGTATATTTGATATACTTTGTAAGTATATATAATATATAATTAATTATATTAAAAAAAAAAATATAGTATAATGTTAGTATATTTGATATACATAGTACATATATATAGTATAATGTAAGTATTTAATTATAATAGATAGTAGATTGTGAGTATATAGTCAGTATATTATTATAATAGATGGTATATTGTGAGTATATTAGATATACATTATAAGTATATATATTATAATATAAGTATATATACATACTAATAGATAGTATATTGTGAGTATATTAGATATAGATTGTAAGTATATATATAATATATAATTAAGTATATCAAAATAATAGATAATATATTGTGAGTATATTAGACATAGATTGTAAGTATATATATAATACATAATTAAGTATATCACTATAATAGATAGTATATTATGAGTATATAAATTTTTATAATTACTTCTAAATTAAATAGATAACGATACACTATATTGATGATTGACTCAAATTATCGAATACATAAACGCCGCAAAAAAAAATCAAACCCGATGAGCCCAACCCGGACCTGCCTATTAGGCCCAGACACTATACCCTTAATGGGTCATGGGCCAATTCAGTAAGGGTGTCATCCGGCCCAGCCCGTTATCCGATGGGCCAAAAAAAGTGGGTCGATTCGGCTCACTTAACAGGTTTAGTATCTTATGCAGGTCCTCGAGGAACCAGCAATTGAGCATATCTACAGGAAAAAAAAATAAGGTTGTAGACAGGCTGATTAAGGATGGAGCCCAAGAGAACTGCAGGAATTTTGATGTAGTCCTGTTTGAAGTTTCACCATCGTTTATGGCGGACTACCTAGCATTAGATAACTTTGGAACTACTTTTACTAGAAAAGCCAACTGTTGTAATGGTCGTATAGCAGACCAAGACGTGGAGAGTCCCCCCACCATTTTTGTACCGAACCTATAATTATATTATATATCTAATTTTTTTATAACCCAAAAAAAAATGATCGAACATGGAGTCATTCAAATGAGAAAGAAGAGAGAAAATAAAGGCAAAAATGGTATTATTCTGGTGATCAAGAAGAAGAGAGAAGATAGAGATAAAAATGGTTGGGAAAAAAGTGAAAAAAATAAATAAATTACATGTGTAAGTTTTCACAGATCTGGCAGGCGCGTGCACTTCACGCTAGATTGTGTGAGTGATTTTGTACTTTTAAAGGTGGTATAAATTACACTGCGATAATTTAAGCGTGTAACTGACTTTTTGAGATAAGTTTAGAAGTGAATTTATGCCTATTTCTACTTTATGTGTTCGAGTTCAAAATTCTATCGCAAACCATTTGATTTAATGAATTTGAAATCTAATTGGAGTATTTATAAATTCTTAGTAAATTTGTTATGTAATACATATATTGATATACATGATTCAAAAACACCTTGGTGATTCTTTTCATCTATCCTAGCTTTGATTGATAGACTACCTAAGGTAACAGGTGTCCCGTCTGGGTGTTCATGGTTCAATTTGGATCAGTTATTGATTAGAATAAAAACGAAATCAATTTAATCGATTTTCAAATTTCTAAAATCAAACCAAAAAAATTACCGTCAGTTTGGTTATTGTCGGTTTGGTTCGATTTGGTTCGATTTTTCGTTTGAAAATAATAAGTTTGTTGGAGGCAGACGCATTTCGATAGACACAAACACCTAGTACATAAACAATCTACCGGAAAGGTATTGTGGATTCAATTAAGCAATTAAGCAATACTAGAGTTATTATTACACGAAAATAGTAATTTAGTTAACAATACTAAAGTCATTATACACAAAGATCAAAAGATCAAATTTTTATAGCAAAAAATAACCTCAAGCTCAACAATTGAGAAACTATCTGAGGAGGAGTACAAGAAAATTATATGCCAAAAGTAAATGTTAAGCTTTCGAAAATAGTAAAGTTAAAGACTTAAGTTAATTAAAATTTAACAAAACATTTATATTTTATTTATGAATAATATATTAATAATTATGAAATTTATATATATAATTTCTCGGTTCTGTTTGGTTTATTTTTGCGGTTCATTTTTAGTAAAACCAAAATCAAACCAAATAGTATCGATTTTTTTAATCAATTTGGTTCAGATTGCGGTTCGGTTTGTTTTTTTAACCATAACCATGAACAACCCTTATCCCGTGGAACAAATTCGAGGTGCGCAAAAATTAGTCCGGACATCACGTCATAAAAAATATTAAAAAAAACTTGTTAAAACTATTTACAGCAAATGCTGATCAGATGATGATGTTGAAGCAAAAATATTGTTTCTTTGTTGATGCCTTATGGAAGTCGTTTGCGCTTTATCGAGGAGGAAGAAAACCAACAGACATAAAAACTAGTGCTATGTCAGGGATCAATACCTGACTCCACTAGTCCATCTCTCACAGCGGACTGCCACTTCTCAAGTTCCGGCCTAAACACGATGGCCTTCTCAACCCATTCATACTGGTGATTAACAACGTGCAGCTCGACTGGGAAGCTCTTTTGCATTAAAAATAATGAGGTCCCTGTTATGTATGCAATACTTGGCCATAGCATCTGCAACTTGAGTCGCTCCATGAAAGCAATGTTGTTTTCTTACAAATAGAAAATAAGCTGATAGTTCATGCCAGAAAGACATAGAGCCCACAACTAATACAATATTTTAAGAGAAATCAATTTCTAAGTGATTTTCCTTGGAGGGAAAGAACAAGGCTGAAGCAGCTAAAAGTAACCAACTACTGGACAGACAGCTATTTGCTGAATCAAGTCAAGAGGGAAAGTATTCCTTTCACCTTGCAATGCATATACGACTAGCTAGAACATAGAAACACACACAAATGTGGATTTAGAATAGAAAGCCATTATGAAGGTTCTAATCATGCAAGCCGGAGACATTAATGCCTGCTAATACTAAAGGCATAAGAGGATCTAGTAGGAGACATCTTTACCATATAAATCAGCAAGCAAGTTCTCCCTTCTCAGACGTCAACTGGGAACCAATGTTGTTCAGACTCGTTTACAGCTACATATTAAACAGGCACAACCAATCTTGCACAGACTCATTTACATGTACGTATCCAGCAGGGTTGCAAGGAAATATCCAACACGGATATGTATGTCAACTCTTTTCTAAATTGTTGGTGAGGAACTTATCACAAAGGCAAAGACGGATCTATGAAACATAGCTGAAAACTTCTTTTAGCCTTTGGAGCAACAAAAGCTTTACAGGGATGCAGGGGACATAACAGAGAGAGAGATGCAATCTGGCAGATAATTCAGCCAACAAGCTTTGGTTATCAGGAGAACCATCCAAACCATGGCATAGATTAGAAATAGTGACAGATTAAGCAAGTTGTGCAAGGTCTTGTGCGATCAAATTGTCCACCTCGTTTCTTCATGGCTTGCTATAAATAAGGGAAAAAGAATATCAAAATGAATAAGAAAAACACAGAGTTGAGATTTGACCAATACCCTATATATTGTTATATTGCTTAGGTGTAAGAGATATTGTCAGTAAACTTTAAAAGTATAGTTTAGGATTAAGCGTGTAAATTTCTTTAACCAATTCAGATTGCGAACGGTTCCAAGTATGTTGAAGGAACAGAAGAAACTAATATTTTCAGAAGATTTCCTCAAGTTCTCTAACTTGAAATTTGAGGCTTCCTAAGTTCCATGGAATTGACGAAACTTTCTAAGCTTTGAACACTGGCCAAGCAAGGATTAAGAAACTCAGATGTTGAGGTCAACATTATATTTCAATTTGGATAGATGAAAAATCCTCAAAGAAGTTAATTGGGCATTAGCATTCATCAAAAAGTTGCAAAGGAAGAACATGAGGTTGCTCAAATACGCAGTATATTAAACAGAAATAGCAGCATCCAAGAAATATAAAGCAAGGGGTCATAATGGAATCCCTGTATACTAAACTAGAATTGCATTAGCAACTGACCAAACCTTATGTTTCTGCTGCTAATAAGTAAAAGCATTTTCTTTGCTCAAAACAATAACAAGATTTACCAAGCTCTGGGCCTATTGGCAAGACTCAACTTCTTTTTTCTTGGATCTTTCATCTGTATACTCAGCATTTGAATTCATTTTATTAGGTCCTTGTTTCTAAAGAAATTACAGCAAGGAAGTCCACACATAATAAGGTACAGATCTTTCATGAAAGGAAAAAAGAAAAAGGTAGACGAACATCATCATACAAGCTACCAAGAAAACATATAGGATGGAAACCACAGAAAGGATTATTTGTCCAGCATTAAGGTTTTAGTATGTGCTCAAGAACTGCTAGCTATCCAAAAGTATTGAACTTAACAAAGCATAGACAAGGGTAAATTGGCAAGACTCTATTGGTTACCGCCATGTTTTGGCACTCGCTTTTCATTTACTGAGCAGATACAAGTCTGAGTTCTAAGATACACATTTACATTGAATTTGCAGTCAAGGATACATCAACCACAACATAATCAAAATACAACTATCTACATCTACTTTGCCACCAAAATCAATTCCAAAGGTAAGCATAGAAAACAAATCATAAACGTCAACAGAGAACAGATAGCACATACAAACTACTAATAGCAAATGATATAAGCCCAAATTCAATTCACAGCAAGTAAAAATAGACGAAAAGTAGATTTGTTCATAGACATAGCAACAACAATTTAGTTACAATATAGAAAACCAGAAATCAACAAGGGGTAAAAACATCAACGATTGTAAGCATTGGACAAAACCTAACCCTAATTTTCCAAAAAAAAATTCAAAACAAACCTAAAAAATCATGAACTGGTAAACTTAGTCACTGCCTTGGTCCCTTCTGATACAGCATGCTTAGCCAATTCACCAGGAAGCACCAATCTAACCGCGGTCTGAATTTCCCTAGAAGTAATAGTAGGTTTCTTGTTGATCCTAGCCAATCTAGAAGATTCCTGAGCAAGCTTCTCAAATATGTCATTAATGAAACTGTTCATTATACCCATAGACTTGCTTGAAATACCAATATCTGGATGCACCTGCTTCAACACCTTAAAGATATAGATCTTGTAGGTTTCAATGCTCTTCTTTGCCTTCTTTTTCTTCTTATCTACCCCATCCTTTGCCGGTAGCTTCTTTCCGGCCTTTGGTTTCTTCTCTGCCGGAGCCTTTTCAGAGACGGTAGTCTTCTTCTCCTCCGCTGGTTTCTTCTCGGCGGGCTTCTTCTCTGCCTTGGGAGCCATGGAATAACACTTGATTTGAATATAGAAAACAAAAGGGAATAAAATGGATTGGAATGATGAAGATGTAAACGGGCGTTTGGTATTTATAGATTGTTGAGGTTCGTTTTAATTGGGGAATAGCTAGCGACATGGATCGATGAGCTGGAACATGTAGAAGCGTTGATTGGTGAAGATGGATCAACGGCTGAGAGAGGATGACTGAAAAGCAGGAAACGACGTGGATTGATAAGGTGGAACGTTTAGAAGCGTTGATTGGGGAAGCAGGATCAACGGCTGAGATAGGATACACGTTTTTAAGGCAGTGTAATGGATCGATGACCTGGCGCTTAGAAAAGGATAGACTTGTAATTTTCTTGTTTAGTCCATTTTAATTCAGCTCATTTAAATCATAGTAACTTTTAATGATTCAATTATTTATTAATTTAATTTGATTTATTCAAATTCAATTCAGCTCACTTATTTAACACAAAAATAAGAATATAAAATTTCATTTGAGGGCGACGTTTCCTACTACTTTCTTTCTCCCTAAAAAATTAAATGAATTTATGATCTTACTAAACCAACATTGTAATAAAAATGTTAGAAGCGGCTAAAATTAGAAAATGCTTACCACACAAGTGACTTACTTGATTTAGAGGTGGAACTTTAATTCTTCGGTTCGAATTTTTTAAAATTCAATTCAATTCCTTGATTTTTAATTTTACTAATACATATTGAATCGCAATTAATTCAATTCGATTTAACTGTATAGTTCCTCTTTGATACAAGATTGGTGTAAATGTAAAAGTTTTATTTTTATTGTCATAATATTGCAAAGGAGCAACTTCAAATCTAACCATACGATACTAGTGTCTGAGTATGACACAACCAAATATGGATATCAAACGGGAAAAGGGACAAATACACCCTTTAATTTTATAATTTAGAATGGATACATCATTTGTCAAAAAAAAAAAATGCATAAATATTTTAGGTGTTTAACAAATGACGCACACACATTACAGTCGTCTAATAAATAGTGCATATGTATCATTCTCGTTAACAGATTGAATTTTTTCTTTAAAAAATCTAAAACTGACTTTGAAATTCCAAAAATATGAAGTGTCTTTTAATTACGTCACACATACGTAACCCAAAAAAACAAAACAAAGTTAATCCTTTTTTTAATTCAAATCCAACCCAAATTCATTTCATAATTGAATAGAAGAATGATTGATTTTTTTTTTCATTTGAGTCGGGTTTGGGGGGGGGGGGGGGGTTGAGGTGATTTTTTAAAGCCACATGACATTATGGAATTTAAAACTATTTTAACGATTATTTTTATAAAAAAATCAATAAATATAGATTTGTTAACAAAATGGATATATATACACCATTTATTAGACGGCGAAAATATATATATATTAATTTTTTTAACGAGGATATATCTATTCTAAATCACAAAATTAAAGAGTATTTTCACACCTTTTCCCATATTACATTTAAAAACAAATCAATTACAAAACTTTGAGAACAAGAAACACCAAACTATTTATCCAATTTTAAAAAAAAATAGAAAAAGATGTATTACAAGCTATCAAACATAATAGGATATGGAAAGCAAAAGGGCATACCTTGAGTAAGAATGTAGTAGAGAGTTCGTGGAAATCAAAGACAAGGAGGGAAAGAGGGTGAATATGAGAAGGCATAAGGGGGTGAAGAAAAAAATAAGTTAGTTGTTACAATAGTTTAAAGGATAGGGTTCGAACACTTGTACGAAGAAGTACAAGATAAAGATTGATGAAAAGTTAAAGTTCAGTACGAATTTCAATTTTGATGATTGACAAACTACAGAAAGGACCATGTTCTGGTGATAGAAGCAAAGATGAGGAACCAGTTTCACACAGTTTCGAGAGTAAAAAGGAAAGGCGTTAATTCAGAGTTAAAATTTGTGTGCGATTCTATAAAAGGAGAAACCCAATTTATTGAGAAATACTTTTTTTGTAGAACTCAATTAGGGTTTCTCAGACGCGCAAAATAAATCAACTATAAAAGGAGAGTTGCACAATGAAATCAGTGCTTTTGCACATAGTGAATAGCGTAGATTTCAACAAAAGGCAAGAAGCGGCAAAGGGCAGTTTCAAGAGCAAAAGAAAGAAGAACTAGAGTTAGGTTTTCTTTCTGAATTAAGTTTGTTGTTAGTGTGTTTTAGAATCCTTATTGAGTTGTAATAATTTTAAGATTGAAGTGAGTCGTGAGAGTTGTAACAAAAAATTATTGTGACTTCTTGGAGAGCAGTTATAATAGTTATAGTAAACTGTTGGAGTTGAGGTACTAGAATTATAACTCCCTTAGATTATAGAATTGTGATCTGAAACTGCTCTTTGAAGTTAGTGAGAAATTGTTGAAAATCTACACCATGTAGGTCGTGCTTTTTCTTTTCTTGAGTAAGAAGATTTTCCACGATAAAAGTTTGTGCGCTTAATTATTACTTGTTTCAGTTATAGTGTTACAAGAACCTGGTTCTTGTATCAAGTAGGTAGTACGGGTTTCCCTAAAGGCGGGGATAAGATGATGTATACGCTTGCCAAGGCGAGAGAGAGGAGGGCTCAAGACCTGGATGAAGTGAAGTGAATTAAAGATGAGAAAGGCAAAGTATTAGTGGAAGAGGCACACATAAAATAAAGATGAAAAATATATTCCATAAACTCTTAAATGAAGAATGGGACAGAAATATTATGTTGATACAGAGGACTGCAAATCCTTTTTTCCCCAGTTCAAATCCGGGTGTCGCCTGATCAACACTAATCAAGTTTGTTATTTCTATATTTGTTGATACCCTAATGAAGATCGTTGTTGCTATAATAGACCCTATCTCTTTACTCTTCTACGCTTCAGGCAAGCTGGCAACCTTCTTCGAATTATTGATCACACTTATATTTCATAACAACCTTGTTAAACTCTTCATTTGAAAAAATCCCAAACTTCTACTCCATAAAGTCGTAGTCAATTGAATTATTAAATGAATGAGCACGCCAATAGAGTATTCCATCAAGGAAAAATATGATTCCTAAAAAATAATTGGGAAAACACTTTTTAGAAATTAATTTAATTTCTCTCCTCCGGTAAATTGGTTCCTAGAGTTAAAATCTCAGTCTTTAATTTGGTCGATTTTCATAGTAAAATACATGAAGCAATTTGTATTTTTCGTGACCCCATATATCAAATCACAGAAAGAATTTAGCATAAGGAGCTTACCGTAAACAATAAATTTTCGAGCCGAGAAAAATAAATAATCAAGACCGAAAAATTGAAGTAACAAAGTGTAATATTTGATTTCAAAATGTAGTGTGTGCTACAATCTCTATAATAATCCTCTGATTCTTCAAATATAATGAAATATGTTGGACTTCAATTTGACTTAAAGTCAAGGATTTGAACAGTTTGATCTTGAATCTTCGTCTTCAAATTTGGAGTTGAATTCACTACTAAAAAACTGTCAAAAATGATGAAAATAATAGCGACGGACTGCGTCTCTCAAAAAAGCAACAGAATTTGAGACGCTGTCCGTCGCTTTTTTTTTAATTTTTTAAAATTTTTAAATAATAAAAAGCGACGGACAGGGACTATATGTCCATCGCTTTTTTTGGCGGATTTTTGCGCCATATATAAATATATTTAAAAATTAATTATAAAATAACAATAATGACGGAGTCCATCGCTTTTAATTAAAAATAATTAAATATTATTTAAAAATTACATCTCCGTCGATTGTTTTTTATTATATTATATTTATCATTTTTTTTAAATAAGCGACGGATAGCGTCTCTCAGTCCGTCGCTTTTTTTGGTCAAAATGGCGGTCAACTACTTAAAAAAAGCGACGGACAGCGTCGCTCTGTCCGTCGCTCTTTCTGAAATATTTGAAACTCAGACCCGACTTTTTTCTCATTTCTGCTCTCTCTCTCTCTCTAAACCCTCTCCCTTCTCTTTAAAAATTCCAACCCCCAACCCCTCGCCGCTGTCGCTGCCACGTCCTCCCCCGTCGCCGTTGTTGCCGCCACCCCTCCCCACCGTCAACCTCTCTCTCTGTATTGTTAATAAGGTTAGTTAGTTTTAGGGTTTTTAATTTTGAAAAAAATAATTAATTTATTGATTTGTTAGTTAATTTATTTTATTTAATTTGTTTAATGTATGTTATTAACATAGTTAATTTATATATGTGATTTTGAATTGATAAATGTTAGAAATTATATTTTAGGTCTTTTCTTTGAGCTGGAATTTCTTTTTGAATTAAATTGTGAATTGAATATTTTTTGGAGTTGGAATTAAAGTGTTATTGATGTTCAAATGTTATGTTAAGTTGGTTAGTTCTTGAAGTTAGAATGTGAATGAAAATTTTAGGACCTTAGTTTGAATTATGGTTTTTTTAATTAGATTGTAAATTGGGTATTGTGTTAGTTGGACTTAAAGTGTTTTTGAAGATAAAATTACTGTTAGAACATGAAGTAATTAGAAATTAGAATTTAGAATTTTTTATGTTTGGAAGATATTCAAGTTAGAAAAATATTGGGTTGACTGATTTTTGATGTTTGAACGATATTCAAGTTATGAACTTGGACTTTAATTATTATATGAATTAATTAATTATAAATTGAATTAATCATAACTTGAACTTAATTATTATATGAATTAATTAATTATAAATTGAATTAATCATAACTTGAACTTAATTATTATATGAATTAATTAATTATAAATTGAATTAATCATAACTTGAACTTAATTATTATATGATTTAATTAATTATAACTTGAATTAATTAGAATTTGTAGTCTCGATGAATTGTAGTCATTATGAACTAATTAATTAAGCTTGATTATATGTAATTTTGTAGATGGATCATCATTTGTGGATGTATATCATGCATTATGAAGTTGGTGGTGGTTTGAAACTTGAATTTATTGACGGTGTAAGAAGTTTTATCGATCATGCCATGACACTTGATATTTTTAAGCGAAATGGATTGGTTAGGTGTCCTTGTCGTGAATGTAGGTGCTTGAAATTTTTTAATCCAGATATAGTTATGGTTCATTTGTATCGTAATGGATTTAAGCCTAGATATTTTGTATGGTTGATCATAGAGAAATAGATGGATTGAATAATATATTTTATAATTTGTTGTCCGTGGATGAATATAATATGATTGCACCACATGGTTAAATTAGGGTTGAACATAATAGGGTTCTACATGATAGAGTTCAACATTATACATTTCAACATGACAGAGTTCATGAAATGGTTAATGATGTGTTCGGGGTTCAAGGTGGATGGAATCCGAAACATATTTTGATGAAACTCCTAATGAAGAAGCAAGTTTTATCAACATTTAGAAGAGGCTAGTCGTTCACTATGTGAAGGGAGTCCGCATTCTGCTTTGTCAGTTGCAGTTAGGTTAATGAATATTAAATCAGATTGGAGTGTTCCTTATGCGGCTATGGACTCAATGGTTGATCTTTTGGCGAACTGGTTAATCCAGAGTTTAACATACCTAAGAACTTCTATCAGGCAAAGAGATTGATTTCCAAGTTAGGATTGTCGTATGATAAAATTCATTATTGTGTTAATGGCTGCATGTTGTTCTACACGACTGATAGTGAATTAGTTTGATTGATGTCTATCTATTACCATTGATAGATGAGCTTAAACAATTATGGTTTGAAGGAGTAGTGACTTATGATATATCAACTAATCAGAATTTTGTTATGCGTTTTGTTTTAATGTGGACTATTAATGATTTTTCTGCATACGGAATGTTGTCTGGTTGGATGACTGCTGGAAAGCTTGCTTGTCTTCATTGCATGGAACATAGTAAGGCATTCACCTTAAAGCATGGCAGAAAAAATTCATGATTTGATTGTCATCGCCAGTTCTTGCCAATGAACCATGAGTTTAGAAAGATGAAACATGCATTCAAAAAAAGGGTTGAAAATGACCCTCCACCTCCATTACTGACAGGACATCAAAATTGGGAGAGATTTTCTCAATTGCCTAAAGTTACAGAAACTCTACCATCTAGACTTTCTGGATATGGTGTTGAACATAATTGGAACAAACAGAGCATATTCTGGGAGTTGCCGTATTGAAAAAATAATCTCGTACGACATAATCTTGATGTGATGCACATTGAGAAAAATTATTTTGATAATTTATTTAATACAGTGATGGATGTTAAGGACAAGACAAAAGACAACACAAGAGCTAGACTGGACTTATAGAAATACTGTAGGAGAAAAGAATTGTGGTTACAAGAACTAAAAATGGTAAGTGAATATGAAACAACTGAGGAGGAAGAATGGAAAGATGACAATGAATATGAAACAACTGAGGAGTAGGAACGGAAAGATGACGAAAATGAAACAAGTGAGGAGGAATAAAGTGGTAAATTATCACTAGTATGTAAGTTATCTATTTTCCTAACCCTAAATTTATTTAATTTATGTTTTTTATATATTGTATTGTTACTTTACATGCAGATGTTATCTGGTGATGGTGATAAATCCCGGAATCATCTTGTTGTTAGCCATTTTGATAGAAGTAAAAAGAAGTCTAGGAGACCTATTGATCCTGAGGATATCCCAGGACATATTTCTTCAGCGCTGGAGATGCAGCACCGCCGAGCTAGTCCTACACATATTCATGTTGTTCCTTTTGGGACTATGGATCCTTTAGTTTACCATAGTCAGTTCCGCCGACCACGCGGCACTTCTTCTTCTTCACAGGTCAGATATACTTCATATGATCAGACTTACCAGCTACCCACAGAGGTTATTGCTCGACCCCCGAGAGTATCATCTTCTTCTACTCCATCTCCCACAATTCCATCTCTCGGATCTCAGTCTCCTCACATATCTACCCTGAAACTTAGAGATTCTAGTGTTGAAACTGACACTCCTACAGCATCACCTACACTTTCTTCTGCTGCTAGACCAGAGACAGTACATGATGTGTCTGGGTTAGCTCCTGGGCAGAGGGACAGACTTAGGAGAATCATGATTAAGACTGATGGATCCTCGTAAGTTTAATGTTTTTATTTATTTATTTTTGCTACATTAATAACTTATTGATGATATAATTACATATTTATTATGTGTCTTGCAGGTGGCATCCTTCGAAGGAGGCTGCTAGGGCTCTTCAAGAAAGTGTTAGGAAGTTATATACTGAGCCCTATCACTTTTGGCGGGAGATTCCAAATAATATCCGCCAGACAATGTTTAATGAATTTAAGATATATATATATGTTTAAATATATTTTTTAAGTTACGCTTACTATTTTTACTATACTTTACTTAACTAATTATTTAACATTATTCATTTTTTTCAGATTTTATGTACTTGGGAGCCAAGGTACAATATTGTCATTGCGACCACTTTTGAAAGAAAAGCGAGCGCCAGACTGTCTAGCTGGCTAAAGAAAGCTAAGAATGATCGGGCACCTTCGAGTTGGATGATGCCTCATATATTTGAAGAATTATATCGGTATTGGGATACCAAAAAATTCAAGGCTTTGTCCGATCAAGGAAAAATAGCAAGAGCCATCCTAAAGGGTGGCTCGTTGCACACCAGAGGTGCAAAGAGTGTTGGTACGATTCAGAGGGAGATGTAAGATTTCTAAATTTTAAGTTTAAATTCATTTTCTAAAATAAATTATTTGACAAAATATTATTTCATTAATTGTATTTTTATTTATAGGAAAAAGAATTGGGATGCACTCCCTATCGTCATGAACTCTTTAAAAAGACTCATATGAAGAAAAAGACTAATGAGTCGGATCCGGATAAGTGGGTGGAGGAAAGAGCCGAACGAGCCTATGTAAGTTATTTAAGATATAATGTATAATATATTTTGATTCTAAGTTTTATTTTTATTATATATATATATATATATTGATTATAACTTTTATTTTCTAATATGCAGCAAGATTATTAACGGCACATACGTGAGATGGGAGATTCGGTTCAGCTAACGCCTGAACAATCCACTTAAATTTGGACAGAAAAAGTGGTTGGAGGCAGCCACAAAGGTCGAATATATAGAATGGGCTCTAGAAATAATGTAGATGACTTCAATCAGGTTTAGAAGGTATTGGATCATCGCGTCAAGCCAAGGTTATTGACGGGGTTCAAATAGCTGCAATATCTCAGTAAATTGCAGAACTTACACGCGCATTGGCAGAATCAGAGAAAAAAAGGGTCGCGGATCAAAAAAGTATGAATGAACAAGTTGAGCAAATTAAAGAACAAGTGCTCAACTTCGTCCGTCAGCCTCCGCCCCGTTATTCAAGATGATCCACTCCGGATGATTCCGACGATAGTGATGAATATATAGCAAATAGTCCTTAGAGTTCCCTATGTTAGTTTATGAACATTTTGAATTTTTTTGTTAACTTTGAAACACTTTAAATCGTTCTAAATTATGATTTTATTCGTTTTAAGTGTTTAATTATGTTTGTTATTATGTATTACATTTTAAGGCTATGGTGGTTAGTATAGACCTCACAATGCACTCTATAGAGATGATGCCTCCACAACTTCAGAACAAACACCACCGCTACTAATTCTAAGTCATGGGTAGGATAGTTCTTCTCATTTACCTTCAACTGTTGAGAAGCATAAGCTATAACTCTACCTTTTTGCATTAATACACCACCTAAGCCGACACCCGAAGTATCATAAAACACAATAAACGCCATGCCCTCCTCAAGTAAGGCTAAAATAGGTGCTGAAGTCAATAATTCCTTGAGCTTTTGAAAGCTCGCCTCACACTCATCAGTCCACTGAAATGCCACAGTCTTTTGAGTTAGCCTAGTCAATAGGGTTGCAATAGAAGAGAATCCTTGAATAAACCGACGATAGTAGCCTGCCAACCTAATAAAACTCTGAATCTCGGTAACCGAAGTAGGCCTAACCCAATCACAAACCGCTGCAACTTTGGCTGGATCAACCATAATACCATCCTTGGTCACTATATGACCCAAGAATGTCACGGACTCAAGCCAAAACTCACATTTAGAGAATTTTGCATACAACTTCTTCTCTCTCAATCTCTAAAGGATTGTCCTTAGGTGCCTAACATGATCCGCCTCATTCTTGGAATAAAACAAGATGTCATCAATAAACACGATCACAAACGAGTCCAAATAAGGTCGAAATACCCGATTCATCAATTCCATAAAAGCAGCCGGGGCATTAGTCAACCCGAAGGACATAACCACAAACTCATAAAGCCCATAACGAGTCCTGAATGCAGTCTTCGGGATATCAGATTCCTAAACTCTTAACTGATGGTAACCCGACCTCAAATCAATCTTTGAGAACACCAATGCACCGTGAAGCTAGTCAAATAAATCATCAATGCGAGGGAGAGGATACTTGTTCTTTATAGTGACTTTGTTCAACTGTCGATAGTCAATACACATCCTCATAGTACCATCTTTCTTCTTCATAAATAAAACCGGTGCACCCCACGGTGATATACTAGGTCTAATAAACCCCTTCTTTAATAAATCTTCCAATTATTCTTTCAACTCTTTCAATTATGTCGGAGCCATCCGATAAGGAGAAATAAAGATGGGTTTAGTGTTAGGATCCAAATCAATCACAAAATCGATATCACGGTCAGGAGAAATTCTCGGCAAGTTTGTAGGAAATACATCTATAAACTTTCTCACCACTCTCATAGTCTTTATAGGAGATGACTCTGTAGTGAGATCTTGTACATGAGCCAAATAAGACAAACAACCCTTATCCATCAAGCGACGAGCACAAATATAAGATATCACCCCCTTAGGATACAAACTTGGATTACCCTTCCATACCACGCTAGGTAAACCAGGATAAGCTAAGGTCATAGTCTTTGCATAACAATCTAATATAGCATGATAAGGAGATAATCAATCCATACCCAGTATCACATCAAAATCAAGCATGTCTAATACAATCAAGTCTGCACGGGTCTCTCTACCCAAAAATATCACCAAACATCCCTTCTATACTTGATCCACCACTAAAGATTCACTTACTGGGTAGAAATAATAATAGGCACAATAAGGGACTCACTCACATAATCAATACCCACATCAAAATAAGTCGACACATAAGAATAGGTAGACCCTAGGTCAAATAATACTGAAGCAGAACGATGGCAAATTGGAACAATACCGATAATAACTGCATTAGAGGCTTCTGCCTCATATCTACCCAGTATACCATAGCATAACTGATGGTCACCTTTAGCCTGTGAACCACCACGAGCACCACCTCATGCTCCACCCTTAGCACCACGGGTGCCACCTCTAGTATTCTGCAAAGAACCCCGAATAGCTGGAGCATCTATAGAACAAACAACTGGTGCCCAGGCCGCCCAGTAGAAAGAGTACGTTTGGGGCAATCTTGGGCCTTATGCCCAAACTCATCACACACATAATAACCTCGAGGATATGAACCCCGTGAAGGATAACCAGAAGTGTCAAAACGGCCTCCGGAGCCCGAAGAACCCTGAATAGCTGCCTGGACCGGTCTACCCTGATAACCATAGGTTCCTGAACCCGAATATTCTCTGCCCTTGGAGGAATGACCGCTGAACTGACCCTGCTGACGGAACCTCTTGGCCCCGCCCTGTCTAGCACGTCAGATACTCTCTATCATCCTGGTATGATCAATAATACTCTGAAACATACCTCCAGACAGTACAAGAGAGGCTGTAGCCTCCTGGAGATAATCGGCGAATCCCTTCACTAGCTTGCGAATCCGCTCAAACTCAGTGGGAATACTCGACATAGCATAATAAGATAACTCATGAAAATGAGTCTCGTACTCAGATACACATAGGAAGCCCTGCTCCAGTCCGTCAAACTCATCCCTGCACTGATCACGGAGGCTATAAGGCACAAATCTCTCAAGAAACATCTCAGTAAACTGTTCCCAACTCATTATAGGAGAACCAATAGATCCACGGGCAAAAACCGACCTCCACCACTCTTTGGCTACTCCCGCAAATTGATATGAAGTGTAAGCTACTTCATGTGCCTCTAAGATGCTTAGGTTGAACAACCTGTCTTGGCACTCAGTCAAAAAGTCATAGGCTTTCTCTCCGGCTGTACTATCAAACCTTGGAGGCGCCAATCGAACAAACCTCTCGAAGCTCTTCTGCTCAACTATCGACATGGCAGTACTAGCAGAAACTGGTGGAGCTGCAAATCTCAGAGGTGCAATAGAAGGCACTAAAGAAGAACCATGAGTATGAAATCCTACACTAGGCCTCTGAACTGGCGGTGTAGTACCAACTATGATAGGAGAACCTATAGTACCAGGAAGAATACCATAGGTAGGAGCACCATCCAGTCTAGCCAATAATCGAACCAGTAGCTCCCGAAGCATCGAAGCACTATCGGGAACCACAGGAGGCTGGGATGGCCTCTGTTCCTCACTCTTCTACTTTAAGTCATCCTCATGCTCATACATGAGCTTAGGTGATGGCTCTCTAGCTCATCCATGAGCAGGCACTGCTCTCCTCGCTCGGCCTCATTCCTTGACTCCACTACGTCCTCTACCTCACCCGCGTACTGGGCTTGGGCAGCAGGTGCAGCCTCATCCTCAGTAATTGTGGCTCTAGTCCTCACCATCTACGTAGAAGGAATAGATCAGAGGTATACAATACTTGATATGAATAAATCGCACGAATGGAGTAAAAAGAAGGAAATCTCCCTATTAAGTATCTTGTAGCCTCTCAAAGATAAGTATGGACGTCTACGTACCGATCCGCAAGACTCTACTAGACACCCTGCTCTTTAACTTATGAGATCGGTGAACCTAGTGCTCTGATACCAATTTTTCATGACCCAAAAATTGAAGTTATGATGGCACACATCTCAAAACCCAATATGATGTGCAACCCTAAAAATAAAACTCATACAAAACTCCCAAAGGAGAAAGTGATGCCATAATTTAAATAAAAAGAAAAATAATAAAGAGAAAATTATCCCAAAACCTGGTGTCATAAGTATAAAGAGCATCTAATACAAGGTTCGAATCTGAAGATACAACATAAGTCTCTGAATGATACAAAAGACTGAAAAATAAGGATAGACTAGTGATGATCCGAATTCTGAGACCTCACCACTAATCTGAGAATACACAATCCGCTAGAATATCAACTGCCACGTGAGGTACCCTAACTAGTATCTGCATCAAAAAGGGATACAGAAGTAGAGGTGCGTACAATTCACATGTACTCAGTAGGTTTTAGCTGACTAAGTATAAGGAATTAATCAAACCTATGAAATAAACTAAGGAACACTTCCACATGCATACAGAAAAGTCCCACTTCAGTATCGGTGCCGCCAGTTTATATATATAGTAGCGCGAGTAAAGTAGACCCGTAATAACAGCTCATAATCATAATTAATCAGATAATTCAATCAGCACAGATATCATTGCAATGCAATACAATATGATGATGCAATAATGTGGTGGTACGGTGGAATCAAGACTGTCGCACAGCCTGTCGTATACACCTGCCAAGCTGTGTTACCAAGCAAGACCCATGGGAGTCTCGCAGACCATATACCTCAATCACAATATCTCATTATCCTTGCCACCTCCTTGTGGTCAAGGGATCACAATGCATCCACTACCCTACCAGAAAACTGCTTCGGTCAGGGACTCAAGATATAAAGGTTGGGATCACAATGCATCCACTATCCTGCCAGAAAGTTGCCTCAGTCAGGAACTCAAGATACAAAGGTTTAAACGTGTTTCATTTTCTTTCTCAAAAAGAATTTCCATATTTCTCAACTTCTCATGTTTCATGACATGATGAATGAGGATGAATGCATCAAAACACACATGGCATGGAAGTAATATTCAACTCATATGTGTTACAAGGTTCAAAGTTCTCAAAACTTAACCTACACATGATATTCACCCTCAATAAATAGTAATGGGAAGGAAATACTTCCATTTAAATATTCACCCATTTCTCAATGATATTTCAATACTCAAGCATGCTCAAAACCCCCAACTCAACCCCTTAAGCGGGCATCACAAGTCAAATAATATACTCAAAATTCTCTCTTAGGCAAATCATGAATTACATGCTCTCAAAACAAATAAAATAACAAATAAGGCCTCCACACAGGCTATGTAATACAAATAAACCCCCACACGACAACACATTAATAAATAATCCCTCACACGCCATCATAATATATATATAATATTCTCAACTCATACTAAAACCCCATCCCGAAGTCTATAACATATGAATGACTAATTACCCTATCTCAATCTCAAAGAAGGATAGTCAAACCTAGCTCAATTGCCGAAATCGCACTCGAACACCTCCACCAAACAAGAAACTCTCGAATTCAATGCCCGGACTGACAACTCACTATCAACAATAAAACATACACATCACAAGGATTCCAAATAAGTTAGAAAAGAAATCACATTCTACTTGTAATAAGGAAATCATGGTTGAAAACCCCATAAAAATAGAGCTCAAAATAAGTTAGAAAAGAAACAAAGATTTTTGGGTTTGAAACTAAACTTTAGGGGTTAAAATCATCAAAAACTTAATGAAAAGGAAAGGTTTTAGGTCAAAAATTACTTACCTAACACTTTGCCTTAAAAATCTCTTCTCAAATCACCTCAAGGAGTTCAAGAACTCAAACAAATGATGAAAATATTGAAATTGGAAGAAAGGGGCATTTTCAGCCCAAAAAGTTACTGTTCAAGCGTGTTACTGTTCACACGTGTTTTGCACAAATTTTCAAAAATCACCCTCAAAGTCATACACATGGCATGATTCCAGTGGCTCATTTAATTTGACTTAGATTGTCACATAACTTCGACACATGACATGATTTTAGTGGCTTATTTAATTTGACTTGAATTGCCACATAATTTTGGCACACAACATGATTCTAATGGATCATTTAATTTGACTTGGATTGCCATATAACTTTGACACGTGGTGTGATTTTAGTGGCTCATTTAATTTGACTTGAATTGCCACATAATTTTGACAAATGATGTGCTTTTAGTGGCTCATTTAATTTGACTTGGATTGCCACATAACTTTCGACTATTTTCTTGAATTTAATATAGTCTAAATTAATTTATGAATTTAAATACAATATAATTTTAATATTTACACTTACATACAACAATAATTTATTGGTAGAGCTTTTATCTCACCTTAGGTGATGTTGCATGGGTGACCATGAGGATTATGTTTACATAAGAAATAAACAAGGCCATTAACTTGAACAGAAAAAAAAATACTTAATTCATTGCAAATTTTTTAAATAAATTTATTAATTGCTATCGATACTATGTTCAAATAATCAAATTCAAGTTCAAGTGTATTTCTAAAGAAACTTTTGTCATTCTTATAATTTTTAATGATATACATATAGTAGCTTATATTTTTAAATTAATTAGTTTATAACTAAGTTAATTAATTCATTTTGTTGGAATTAAGAAGCTCGTTGATTAATTATTGTCGATTCGTCTTATCTAATTTCTAGCTGAATTCACAATTAAATCAATTTGGTTATTTTGTTTAGCTTAATTGGCTAAGTTATCAATTTTTGTGTGGCCATTTTCTTTAAAAATCTAATCATTTTTTCACTACACCCTTAACCAAATTTCAAGTCATTTTTTAGCCCAAAATTCGGGCCCAAAATCATCTCAACCCAATATTTTCATCCACTCTTTACAAATTCAATAACAACAACAACAGACACTACTACAACATACTAACACCTATACACCCAAAACCCAATTCCTATAATAATTTTGGCCCAACACCAACTCACTACAATACATAAATATTATATTTATACAATACTAACCCCACCACTTTCTTCTTTTTCATTTTCCACCTCCCAATCCCACCTAAACCCCTCTTTTTAAAAAAAATTCTCAAACATCATCACTCTTCTACTCCCACCCTTTTCCTTTTCCCCTTTTCATCTTACCAAACCAATCATTATTCTCTAACTCATCATTACTCCTACCAATCCACTGTTTTTTTTTGAAAGAAAAAAAACGTTTCATAAAAAAGATGAACAATATCAAAAAACACTAAGGATCAACATTCAAAAGATACAAGAACACACAAAAAAAATACTGCAAAGAAAATACGGAGAGAAAAATCACAAAAATTTTAGTGTCAGATTTTTTTTGATTTCTTTTAGTTCCTTTACTCATTTCTTGGTGGGTTCGAGGAGTTAATCGCCCTCAAATTTGTCGTCTCATTCGATGCTCGAAAATAGGTAAAATCTTTTATTGGCTTTATTTTATTTAATGCATAATTATTTCATGTCTTCTATTTAGTTATTTGTAATCTTGTCTTTTTTAGTAAGCATGTGTTAGGATTAATTAGATTAATGATAGAAATTTCCTTGTCTTACTTGAAGTATAGTGACATTTTCTATTAAATATGAAGAAAACAACTCTTAGTTTCGTTCATTATATTTCCAAGTAATTTTTTCTTTGACAATACAGATTTCATGTTTTCAATATCTTTTTTTATCATGATTTAGATAATAAATATATGCTTAGTTAGAATTTTTATGGCTTAATTGATTTAAATCTTGCTTTAAGATTTGAGTTAGTGGAATGTATAGGTTAACTCCATGTCCTTTAGTTATTTGGATATATTTTTATGTTCTTTTTCTTTTCTCTACATATATGTATGTTGTTAGTCACTATATTATTTCATTATGTTCATGTGTGGTGCTTTTAAGTTTTATGTGTGTATATATATATATGTGTGTGTGTGTGTGTGTCTTGATATTTCATTCTTATGCCTCAAGTTTTCATCATACCAAGTTGAATTTAGCGTTAATTGGATCATGAGTTGTATTGTCCTATTCATTTACTGTTAAGTTATAATGCATGTGCTATATATATATGTTTGTTTGTTAATATATAGTAGCTCATATTTGTATTATTAAAGACTATGCATAGATTGGTCTCTTAGTACAATACATGATTAATTAAAATTAATGAGGTATCTTGGCCTTAGATGCAAATTTCATATTGATTTTCTTTAAATTCTAGTGATTTCACTTAAAAATAAAGATGTCTAAGTATCATTTATTCAATTAATAAGAATCATATCTCAATTGTTTTCTCTCTGTTCATTTACTAATTTTATTCCTTTTGTTTATTGTATGAATCATCGTCCGAGTTCAATATTGACTTTCTTCATTATTTGCTTTTCGACGTTGAGCCACAGTGGTCCAAATACCCTTTTTTTCGAGCCACCCTCTTCAAAAATAAATGGAAAGGAATACCGATTTACAGGTTGCTAGAGCTGAAAATAAGTTGTATACAATGTATATACGGTCCGATATACATGAAAATAGTGTTGTATATACATTGATACACAATGTATATACAGTCGCGATATATATGAAATTGGGCCTAAGGCCCAAAATGCAAGTGGCCCAACAACTTAGTCCAGGCGTACGGAAACTAAGTGTTGGGCCAAATTTTCATACTTTATTCATTTATATTTAATTCGAGTTGTAATAATTTATTTATTTATTTATTTACATTTATTTATCTTGCATAGAGGATAATTTAGTTTTGTTTAACTTAATTGAACTCCCCTAAAAGAGAAACTATTTTTTAATGTTAATTTATTCTTTAAAATAATTTCATTTAAGTGTTTTCTTTTACTTAGATCTTTTGACAAAATAGAATTCTCTCCCAATTATTTTAAAGGTTTCAAGTTGATGTTCTTTCAAATTAATTGAGTTTAAAGTGTCTTTCTCTAAATTGATTTTTTCCTAAATAGGTCAAGTGATTTTCCTTATTTAATCAAAGTCTTAATCGTTTTTAATTTAGTTAAAATATATTAGGTCTACTAATTCTCTTTAAAAATATTTAAAATTCCTTTACTTAGTAATTTAATAGAGTATATTTTTTTGATAAATACTCAAGTATTTCAAGTTGATTTATTTCTCAAATATTTATATTTATCTTCACTATTTACAAGTGATTTTCCCAAAGTTAGCCAAATAATTTTTAAATCGTCGGATAATCGCACGTTAGCAGTCATTTTGAGTGCTAACACCTTCTCAAAGTGAAAATTTGAAACCTTACCCATTTTTAACACTTAAATCTGTTAAGGTCTTTTAAATTAAGTTTTCTTAATTATTTTTAAAAATTAAGTAGCGACTCTTCCTTTTTCTAAAATTAATTTTTTCTCTAAAAGTTAAAATTAATTTTAAACCGTCTTTTTTTCGACATAACAATACGTAGGACCCTTTGTATATGTGATAGTCGCTTGACTGTCTCAATATAAAATCATGGGACCCTTTGAATTCTTTGCAATATTCAAAGGCTCAAAAAATCTCTTTAACCAAATAGCTTCTTACACTCCAGATGCACAAGCTATGAATTCAGATTCCATGGTTGAAAGAGTTGTGCATATTTGTTTCTTACTTTTCTAGGAAATTGTACCACCATTAAGCAAGAAAGCATAAGTGGATTTTCTATTATTCCGATCACCAGCCGAATCAACATCCGTGTAGCCTCTCAAGAGTAAATTAGATCCACTATAGCATAGTGAATAATCTGCAGTTCCCTTTAGATATCGGAATATTCTCTTCACTGCCTTTCAATGATCTCTTCCAGGATTAGGTTGATACATTCTTACCAGACCTACGACATAAAAAATATCTGGACGAGTACACATCATAGCCTACATCAGACTTCCGACAACACTAGAATATGGAACACTAGACATGTCTACTTTTTATTTTTCAGTCTTTGGACACATTTCAAGGCTTAAAGATTCACCTCTAGCTATTGGAGTATCCATAGGTTTGCAACTATTGATTCGAAAGAGTTTCAATATTTTCTTTATGTATGTTTCTTGAGATAAACTCAAAAATTTCTTGGAATAATCTCTTTGGATCTTAACACCCAATACTTAGTCTGCTTCACCCATATGTTAGAAAGTCATGAAGTGCATAAGGCCCTTTGGAGATAGGGGTGACTTTTTGGTGGTAGTAATTACGAATGAGTGGAACTTGAATTCTCACTTGAAATTGTATATTAAAAAGAGAAGTTCTCTGTGATTGGCCTACCTAGCATTGATTTGGGGGTCAGCCTCGAGATTTTGAAATTGCCGTAAGACTTACCAATCTGAGGATGTTGGGATCGATTTGAAATGGTAGGCACTGGAGTGAGTGAACTACCCGGGGAGAAAGGGTCAACCTCTCCATAGAAGGGAAGGGAACGGGTTATACGCTCATAATGATTGTAGAGTCTCTCGGAGTTAGAGGTCTAATAGTAGTCACATCAAGTCCTCCGGCTCACAAACCAGGAGATCTAGGGGTTTTTGCCCGCTCATCATCAATTCCATTCTACTACTCAGTACAAATTCTTGTCAGTCTCCGAGGGATATCGAAGACTTGGAACTATATCGATAGACAAATCATTGAGTGATTCTGAACTAGATTCTGATTCTAGGCAGGAAAGACTTTCTGATTCTCACCAGTGCTGGGTGAGTACCACTATGCGCCCTACATGAATGTATCAGCTCACGCCTCCCCCTCTCTAAACTTCCCCCTCAGCCACTCTCTCATTTCTAGATTTTACTAAGAGGAGCTACGTGCTCAGATACACCTTTATAACAAATGACTTTAAAAGCCATGACTTGATAGTTTTCACATACTCCAACTTATTTCTGGCTAACAAAATATCATCCACACAAAGAGAATGAATTACAAACTTTTCATTGGACCTTTTCACATAGATGGAATGATCTTCATCGATCATCGTGAAATCAAATAAAATCACTTCTTTGTGAAATTTTAAGTACCACTGTCTTGAAGATTGCTTTAGGCCGTAAATCGTAACCTTTCTTTTTTTGGCCTCTAACGATGAAACCTACAGGTTGTTCCATACAGATTTTCTCGTTTAATTCTCCATTGAGAAAAGCAGTCTTCAAATCCATTTGGTGTAATTCTAGATCTAAACGTGCAACGATAGCCAAAAGTAATCTTATAGAGGTAAACTTCACAACTAGTGAAAAGTTTTCCTCATAATCTATTTCAGCTTCTTGAGTAAAACCTTTTATCTTCAATCGTGCTTTGTGTCTATCTATTGTCTTATCTGATTTGCGTTTAACTATGAGAATCCATTTATTCCCAATAGCTTTACTTCCCTGAGGAAGGTCAACTAGATCTTAAACTTTGTTGGTTTTCATGGATTCTAATTATTCTTTCATCGCTTTTAACCATTCATCCCTTTCAGGGCTCGATAAAGCCTCATTTACAGAATTGGGTTCATCCGATTCTGTGGGATATACCAAGAAAACATAATTCTCAATCTCATAAGATTGTTTAGGTATTCCTTTTTTGTTACTCTTACGTAATTGAACTTTAGATTCTTCTATAGGACATTGGGATTCATAACTCCCACTTGGATCAGGAATCATTTCTTGATCAAATTTCCTATCATATATGTCTAATGACATTAACTAATCTTCTGAATTCAACATTTCATAGAGAAGTTCACCTTTATTTATATCACTTTTTTTGAGAAAAACATGTTCTAAAAATTTGACATCTCGTGATTCAATTTCAGTAATACTTCTATCTTTCAATTCATTAATGAACACATACCTTTTGGAATGTTACGAGTATCTTATAAAGATACATTTCTTTCATGTTCTAAAAATCTGACATCTCGTGATTCAATTTCAGTAATACTTCCATATTTCAATTCATCAATGAACACATACCTTTTGGAACGTTATACATTTCTTTCCTTTTGGACGTAAATTATCAAACTCACCCAAACGATCTTTAATGTATGCAACACAACTCAAAGGGGGTAGATCATTCAAGTTTGTCTTACGACCAATCCAAAGTTCAAAAGGAGTGGAAGATACCGATTTAAAAGGCATCTTATTCAATATGTAGGTTGCAGTCAATAATGCATCTCCCAGAAACAGATAGGCAAATTTACCTGTGTCATCATTGATCTTACCATATCTAATAATGTCATATTCCTTCTTTCAGCTACATCATTTTGTTGAGGTGTATAAGAAGTAATTAGTTGTTTGATAATGCCTTTTTCAGTACATAATTATTCAAATTTTCTTGACAGATATTCACGTTCTCGGTCGATTCTTAAAACATTTATTCTTTTATCTAATTGATTTTTCAACTTCATTCATATATTTTTTAAGAATTTTTTACAACGGCTAGTTCTCTCTCTATGCTCTCTCTCTCTCTCTCCCAATTTTTATGCGTCTGCTGTCAAAACCAACAATACCACGAGGTGCGGAACACTCCGGCGAGCAAACCCCAGGTAGTTCCTTTGAGATCTACTCAGCCACGCGCCGTCACGTGCCGCCAGCAACCCCAAATCTACGATGCCACGCGCTGCACGCATCGGTGCGTGTGGCAGTTTTCGGCCATTTTTTGGCTCCGTTTCTTCTCCCAGGGTGGTCACCTCTACATTTCGAGGCTGACCATATATTTGTATCCAATTTTCCGGCGAGTGAACAGTGCTCCGGCGGTGAACAATGCTTTCCCGGCAGTGAACAGTGTTTCGATAGTGAACAGGTTTTACTAATTTGGAGTTGGTACCTCCAATAGTCCATTTCCGATATTTTAGCTTATAAATATTTATTGTAGTGCCAAATTAAGTACCTGTCTCACTGTTATTAAACAATTGCAAACTTGTGTTATACTATTGATCGTCTGTTTATCTGAGAGTAACCTTTCAGTATCGTATTTCTGCTTTTCTGGCTTTAGTGAGCGATGGTAGACTAGGGTCATGTCCTCGGTTGGGATCGAGGGCCAGGGTTGGGAGGGCTAAGGGGGCTGAAGGAGCTTCTAGATTGAGAGTAGGGTCTTGGAATATTGGGACCTTATCGGGAAAGTCCATAGAGTTAGTTAAGATTCTTAAGAAGAGGAAGATTAATATAGCTTGCATCCAAGAGACTAAATGGGTAGGACCTAAAGCTAAGGAGGTGGATGGGTACAAACTTTGGTTCTCGGGCAAGTCGAGGTTTAAGAATGGAGTAGGGATCTTAGTAGATAGTGAGCTTAGAGATCAGGTGGTAGAGGTTAGGAGGACCAATGATAGGATGATGACGATTAAGTTGGTTGTTGGAGGGCTCACCCTGAACATTATTAGTGCCTATGCGTCGCAAGTAGGGTTAGATGAGGAGACAAAAAGGCGCTTTTGGGAGGACTTGGACCAAGTGGTGGTCAGTATACCGCCTACTGAGAAGCTATTCATAGGAGGAGATTTCAATGGGCATATTGGGTCTGTTTCGATGGGCTATGACGAGGTGCATGGAGGATTTGGCTTCGGGTGCAAGAATAGTAGAGGAGCCTCACTCTTGGATTTCGCAAAAGCTTTTGGTTTAAGGGTGGCCAACTCGAGTTTTCCAAAGAAGGAGGAGCACTTGGTAACCTTTCGTAGCTCGAGGGAGGCGACACAAATAGACTTCTGGCTCCTTAGAAAAGATGATAAAAGTCTCTGTAAGGATTGCAAGGTCATACCAAGTGAGTACCTTACGACCCAACATAAACTATTGGTCATGGACTTAGAGATAAAAAGGAAGAAGAAGAAGAGGGTCGTGGATGACCGACCGAGGATTAGGTGGGGTCGTTTGACTCCGTCTAGTGCCCTAGAGATGGGGGAGAAGCTGATGGCTATGGGGCAATGGGATAGTAGGGGGGAGGCGAGCAGTATGTGGGATAGGACAGCCAGCTGCATTAGGGAAACAGCTAGAGAGGTGCTGGGGGTCTCACGAGGCCGCCATAGCGGGTATCGAGAGGATTGGTGATGGAATGAAGAAGTCCAGGGAAAGGTAGAAGCAAAGAAGCAGGCATATGTAAAGTTGGTAGATAGCAAGGATGATGAAGAGAAGCGAATAAATAGGAAAAAGTATAAGTTGGCGAATAAGGAGGCGAAGATGGCAGTTTCGGCGGCTAAAACGGCAGCCTTTGAACGCTTTTATGCAGAACTAGAGGAAAAAGGAGGGGATAAGAAGCTATTTAAGCTTTCCAAGGCGAGAGAGAGGAAGTCACGCGACTTGGATCAAGTGAAGTACATCAAGGACGAGGATGGTCAAGTACTGGTACAGGAATCCCGCATTAGACAGAGATGGTAGTCATACTTTCATGAACTCTTGAACGAAGAAGGGGACAGAGACTTTGTGTTGGGAGACTTGGAGCACTTGGATAGGCGTCGCGACTTTGGGTATTGTAGGAGAATAAAGGTTGAGGAGGTTAAGGGAGTTGTTCGTAGGATAAGCAGGGAAAAGCGACCGGACCTGACGAGATCCCTGGGGAATTTTGGAAGAATTCAGGTAGAATAGGATTGGAGTGACTGACTGCACTGTTTAATGTCATTTTCAGGACATCGAAGATGTTGGAAGAATGGAGGTGGAGTACAATCATTCCCGTGTACAAGAACAAGGGAGACATTCAAAGCTGCAACAACTATAGAGGTATCAAGCTGCTAAGTCACACTATGAAAGTGTGGGAAAGGGTGATAGAAATGAGGGTGAGGAGTAGTGTGTCTATTTCAGAGAACCAATTTGGATTTCTGCCGGAGCGCTCGACTATAGAATCCATTCATATCTTAAGGAGATTGGTGGAGCAGTATAGGAAGCGGAAAAAAGACTTACACATGATATTCATTGACCTGGAAAAGGCCTATGACAAAGTTCCAAGGGAGGTCTAATGGAGATTTTTGGAGGCAAAATGTTTACCTGTGGCATACATTAGAGAGATTAAAGACATGTATGATAGAGCTAAGACCAGGGTAAGGATGGTAGGGGGGGACTCGGAGCACTTTCCTCTTATGATGGGGTTGCACCAGGGATCGACTCTTAGCCCATTTCTATTCGCCCTGGTGATGGATCAATTGACAAGACAAATACAAGGTGAGGTGCCTTGGTGTATGTTGTTCGCGGATGACATAGTCCTGATTGACGAGACTCACAACGGAGTTAACGACAAGCTGAAGGACTGGAGACAGACGTTGGATTCTAAAGGATTTAAATTGAGTAGGACCAAGACAGAATACTTGGAGTGCAGTTTCAGTGGCCTGCCACGTGAGGCTGACGGGGAAGTGAGGCTTGGTACCCAGGCCATTCAAAAGAAAAGAAGCTTCAAGTACCTTGGGTCTATTATACAGGAAGATGGACATATCGACGACGATGTTTTACACCGCATCAGTGCAGGGTTGATGAAATGGAGGCTCGCCTTCGGAGTGCTGTGTGATAAGAAAGTGCCACCAAAACTCAAAGGCAACTTCTACAAAGTGGTGGTTAGACCGACCCTATTGTATGGGGTGGAGTGTTGGCCAATCAAGAAACTTCATGTTCAGAAAATGAGAGTCACGGAAATGCGAATGCTGCGGTGGATGTGTGGGCACACTAGGATGGATAGAATTAGGAATGAAGATATCCGAGACAAGGTGGGAGTGGCATCGGTGGAGGACAAGATGTGGGAAGTGAGACTGAGATGGTTTGGGCATGTGAAGATGAGAGACACAGATGCTCCAGTGCGGAGGTGCGAGAGGTTGGCTATGGACGGTTTCATTAGACAGGATATGGCACAGTTGCAGCTCACCGAGGACATGACCTTAGATAGGAGGCTATGGAGGACTCAGACTAAGATAGTGGGCTAGGTGGCCTATCTGTTCTCCATAGTAGTCGTAGTCGCGCTCATTTGTCTTAACATATGATTTTGCATGGGATTACTGCTTATATTAGTTGGCCTAGTTTACTTTGGGTATCCTATTTTATCTATAGTAGTTAATGCTCATTTATCCCCGATCTTTCCTACCCTGACTTTATCGCTTTATCGCTCTCATTATTCATATCTTTATATTGTCTGCTATATGCCTGGCTTTACTGACCTATGTCTTGTTTTCCTTATTTCTCCTCCCTTGTTCTTCTCTCTTAAGCCGAGGGTCTTTCGGAAACAGCCGCCCTACCTTTTAAGGTGGAGGTTAGGTCTGCGTACACACTACCCTCTCTAGACCCCACATGGTGGGATTACACTGGGTTTGTTGTTGTTGTTGTTGTTGTATTCATATATTTTTTAAAGCATTCAAATGCTTAAGATTTATGAGAAATCAAATAGACATAGCCGAAGCGCATGAAATCATCAATAAATGTGATAAAGTATATGGCACCAGACCTTACCTTCACATTCATTGGACCACAAATATCATAATAGATTAATTGAAGTGGGAACTCAGCTCTTTTAGCCTTCCCAAATAGTTTACGTGTAAGTTTTCCAGCAAGACAATCATTACAAATAGGCATATTAATTTTGAAATAAGGACCTAAAAGTCCTTCCTTTGCCAACCTGTTTATTCGATCTTGCCTTATATGACCTAATATTGCATGCCATGTAATAACATCAATATCATTAGTACTTGAATAACATGTCATTACACAACGATCAACATAATAGTCATAAGTTGAAGACTTACAATCTAAAACAACAAAGCGATCATAACGAAATCCAAAACCATACAAAATATTATCTAGAGTTATTCTAACACCATTACGACTAAAAATCAAATCAAAATCAACATCTAAAAGAACTGAGAAAGATACCAAATTTTGTTGAATCTCTAGAGCATATAGGACATTATGCAACATTAAAGATCGACCACCTCGCAAGTCCACTTTGCAAGTGCATATTCCCCTGACTTCAAGTTTAGAATTATTTCCTACATAAATCCACCTTGATCCAGGTGAAACTCAACGAAATTACACAAACGCTTCTCAATCTAGACTCACGTGATTGGTGGATTTAGAATCTACAATCCACATAGAATAAGATTCAGTTAGTAAACAAGTGCTAGAAATATATGAAGCACTTGGAGATGCAGTTAGAAATGCTACCTTTTTTGGCTAGGTACATTCACGAGAAAAATGCTCTAATTCTTGACAATTGTAGCACTTCATTTTGCTCTTGTCTTTCTTCTTGGAAAACCGTTTTCCTTTTTTGAATTTTGGTTTGTTCTTTTCTCAGAGGATCCTTCGGTTTCCTTACCCTTTTCTTTCCTTTTTCAATTTTCTTACGCTTGAAACCTGAAGATTTTGAGCCACTAGCTTTAGCCACAAAGACATTAGAAGCAGCTTTAGCAGCACCAAGCCGCTCATCGTCAAGTTAAACATGTCGAGCGACATTAGAAAAAGTTTTGATACTTTCATTGTGGGTTAAGTTAACCTTCAAATGTTGGGAAGAGATCGGATCACTTCCTGAACTTGTTGATCATTGAGAGAATATGACCAACACTCTTGAGTTGTGCTATCATATTTGACATCACCCTAAGGTGTTGTTTGATGCTTTGATCATGACGCTTTTTGATAGTGTCAAACTTAATAGTCATTTGTTTCATACGGGTCACAAAATTACTCCCATATGTTCCTTGTAAGAGTGCCTACATGGCATGGGCATTAGGGAATTTTTCACGTTCTCGAATAAGTTCATCAATCACAGAACTTACAATGATTCCACGTGCAATGGAATCTGTTCTTTTCCAAGCTTTGTAAGCTTCGAGATCTCTTCTGCATTGAGCAGTATTACACAAGTTTATTGTCACCATTTAGTCTCTTGCCTTTGTTTAAGTCAGCAATATACTTTTAAATGCGATATTTGTGTATTAAGAGACAATTACACAAGTTTATTCATCAATAATGCATGTGTCATACATATTCAAGCAAATTAATTCCAATAAGGATTTCACATTTGGTGTAAAATCGAAAGGGTATGTAACTATCTAATCATCATCTACAAACCAAATATTTAATCAAAATTAAAAACTAATTTCTTAATATATATTAATACTATGAAGACATAATCAACAAAGATTTTCTAAGTCTTAGATCAATATCATATTACAATTTTTATGGAATATCAAATAATTCAAAATATGATAAAGCACAAGTGTAAAATCATAATATATTCTAAACAAAATAAATTTGTTAATTAACAAATAAAAGAAATTACTAATCAATGTTTACACTAGTAATTTTGACTCATTCCATTCCTATGGGCAAGTACCTCCACAAAGGTTTATTAGGCTCTAACTTATCATAAACATTAATAATTTCATTCTTTCATTTTTCTGATAAAGAATCATAAAGATTTTTTAGAGCATCCGCTTATCCTCAACATAAATGTGATGATCAAGGATTTTTTCTAATTTTTTATTAAAGATCTTGAAGTAGTCTAGCATAGAGTCTAAATGAGTCATTTTAGTTTTCTTGAAATCCTTAAGTAGTATTCTTCCTTCTCTTTTTCGTGCCCTTTCATCTCTGTTCTTATTCTGTACTGCCCTTGAATCATTTCTTATGACTTCGGGCTCTGAATCTGAATCAGCTTGCACTTTGATCCTCTTCTGTCGAGTTTTTTTACTTTTTCTTTTTTGCTTCTCTGATTACATCACTCCCACTTAGAGTAATAGAAACATACTCCTGTACAGCCATATCTGAAATAGAACCAGAAATCAAAATAATGGTAAATACCATTCAATGTAACAACAAATGTCACAACTTTCTGATAGAAAGTACTCTATATTAATACTTTTTTTATATTCTTTTATTTTTTTTTCTTTATAAAATTATCAAGTTAGTTAGTTTATAATATTTGTCAAAATCATTCTCAGTGCAGCGTTTTACACTTTTAAAAAAAAAATTGAACAAAAAATCGCTGCTAGTGCGGCGTTTTACATTTTTTTAAAAGAAAAAGTTTGAACAAAAATGGCTGCCAGTGCAGCCTACATTTTTTAAAAACAATTGTTGAAAAAAAATGCTGCAAGTGCAGCCTTTTACATTTTAAAAAAAATGTTGAAAAAATCGTTGCCAGTGCAGAGTTTTACATTTTGAAAAAAAAAAATTGAACAAAAAATCGCTGCCTTTTACATTTAAAAAATATATATTTTGTAAAACCGTTGCTTTTGCAGTGATGTTCTAAAAAAAATTAACGGCCTTAATTTTTTTTACTAAATTGCTACAGTGTCAACGATTTATCCTTTATTGATTATTTCAAAATATGAGTGATCCTTTATGCATTTTATAGAAAAAAAATAGCCCTCTTGACTCCGGACTCTACAAAACATGTAGATTACAAAGAGTGGAAGGGGACTCATCAATAACTCATTATTTAGAATCTACAAAATTGTAATTTATCGTTCGCAAAAAAATATTATGAAAGTTACTAAACAAGAAGACTTTCCATAACTTTTAATGTGTTGTTTATAATATCACTAATTTATTGGTGTTTTCTACCCATTAATACATTTCTATTCTATAATCTTTTTTTCATAAACGTGGAAGAAGGGATGAAAATTTTGTTTTATTCAGCAAAAACCCTAGATTGAAGATTGAGTGTGTTCTTGGAGATTTAATGAACAAGAGATTCATGAGTTTTGGTGTTAAGACATAACTTGGGAAGGTGCTAATAACTTAAATCTTACCTTTGAATTATCTGGGGTTGGAGTTGCTCTTCTCTTTCAAAATGACTCATGGTCGAGATCTTTTATTTTAAGAAAAACTAAACTCATGTCCCATAAAAGTAAAATAATTACAAACAAATATCCCTTTATAATTCATACCCCCAAGACATGAGATTCGCGAGCAAGATACCGTTGCAGTATCAATATACTGATATGGTGTCATTGAGGCTGCTTCAATCCTTCGTGATACCACCACAGTATATCTATATACTATCATGATATCATTGATGTCTACTTCAATCCTTTAGCTACATCTCCATGAAAACCATCATATATTGGTAGGATATCATTAAGGATTGTTTTATATAATCATTAAGGATTGTTTCATACAAATGTTGAATGATACCATCATAGTATATATATACTGTGATGGTATCATAAAGGTTATTACATGAATTATACTACCACAATATATTCGTATATTATAATGATATTAAAAATCCTTAATGAGACACTTTTAATATCCTCAATGATACCATAACAATATATTGATACTTTATCGATATCATATAGGATTGAGCTCCTTTTTTAAGAAAAAAAAAATAAAACAATTAAGAGAAAATTATTAAAATCATAATCTTATTTATTAAACTAATTAGTAAATATATTCTTTGTGATACTCAGTCCGTATGTTGATACCATATCGATATCATATAGAACTGAGTTTAATCCTCTGTGATACTCCATCGGTATATGATATCATATCGGTATCATGTAGGGTGGATGATAACTTCAGCGCGCGAATTTAAAAATAATTAAAGGGGGGTACAGGGTAATTAGTTTGGCCGAAGGGGTATATAAAGAAATTATTTAGGGAAGGAGTATGAAGTGATAAATAGTTTGTTTAAAGGGTTCATTTTGTATAATTTTTCCTTTATTTTATTTATTCGGTAGACAGACGAGCATAGAAGAAATGAGTCTTATAGCGCGCTCAGACTTCAACTCCGCTCCTTTTCTTAGTTAGGCTACTTGTTTTCACTCATTGAAGATTATATATATATATCTACAAAAGATTGTTAGAGCAGTGTGAATTTAAGACGTCTCTCTCTTCAGTAATAAACATAAACATGTATGTTGTATAACAAGAAGTGTGTGCTGCAGTGCCCAACTTTCAATCGCTATGATGCTTGGTGTTGTTCCCATAATTTATTCAAATTATGGTCATCTTTAATTTATTTTCGACTTGCTCCAATCCTCTTCCCTCGACTTCCAAACGCTCATATTCAAATTTCTCACATTCCACCTTCATTATGTAATATTATTAATACCTTTGGAATGCCTTAACATCAAACTCTAGTTATTAGCATAAATATATCTGATTTTAAAATTCACAAGCGTTTACAGAAATTTCAATATGTATCTATTTTTTGGTAATTAATAAGGTGGATTATTTATTTATATAAAATCATGAGTACATCAGAATTGACTACTTTACTACTAGCTAGGAGTGACAATTGGGCATGTTGGATCAAATTTGGACGGGTCATAATTGGTTAAGATAACAAACGGATCAAAACCAAATTCAATCCAAATTTGCTTGGGTCAAAATGGGTCATAGAATGGGTCAAGCCCAATTCAATCCAATTTTTACTAAGTTCAATTGTTTTATTTGTTCTTTTAAAATATTTTAGCGTCTAATAAAATTATTTTTTTCTTTATGGCTATATATAACATAACAAAATTTAAAATAAATTTCTTAAAGATATTTTGACAAGATTTCCCATGAGTCAATCTGATTACATATCAACTCAATTTTTAATGGATTGAAATGAGTTAAGCTAATAAATGGACAGATTAATAATCCATCCAAACTTAAAGGGGTTGGACGGATTGAAGGGGTCGGGTTGCACTAGTAGAAGTTTTGGCCCAATAGGGAAAGTACTTAATAAATTACATAATGGCTTAATACGCCTAAAAAAAAGAACATTAGCAGCCCAGATCCAATTTGTTCTCTGAAACAGGTCCAGTGTTTCACACACCACTTCCATATTCTATTGTGATTCAGGTCAGTATTACCTTCTAATATAGATGAGCAATTCTTATCTGTTTTCCAATTCAAAATGTGTACTCGAGATTGAGCACATATAAAAACAATGTTGTACGTGTTATCATTTAACAAAATCTTTAAATGTAATTGTGTTCCTTATGTAACAATTGCCTTACAACTTGAATATGAAGAGGAAAGGACGTGGTTGTGCATTAGGCGTGCCAACTCACATATGGAAAGTCAAAATTATGCCAGTGTAAACATGTGTAAGTACATTTTATCAAAAAAATGGTAAACGAATATAAGATAGTCTTTTGTGAAATCTGACAGATTGGCCAAGTGACCTAAGTGTCATATTTTGCTCAAATATCCTCCAAAAATTTCATGTACATGTTGAAAATATCATCTTCTCAATCTTACTGATCCCCATTCCTTATTCTTGTTTTTTAGATAAAAGAGTGAAATATCAAAAAATGACATTGTATATGGCCTTAGGATTTGAATGAGTGATTTGAACTCAAAAACTTCAGACTTGCTGTATTTTCAAACTTTCCCTCCCCAACTCTGAGAAATCTCAATTACTTATAAACTGATGTGTCATATACACCTTTCTATTTGTTGTTCGTTCTTCTGTTTTGTTGTATGTGCAATATTGCGTGAAAGAAAACTTGGAGACTCTCTAATAAACAACTTTTGAGATGGAATGTTAAAAATAAACTTATTTTTAAGGTATCACTGTATTGATAAACTGTTATGTGAATCAACAACTTATGGGAGCTGAATTGAGTTCCACCCACAGGTATTTCCAATCAGCTAATTAATGTAAGTCAAATTTGTGACCAAATCAGCAATAAAACACCAACATGCTCTTCAAAAAACAAGCAGAAAACTTCAAAAATTCAAGATGTGGCAAAATCTATTCTGAAACACATAAACAACTGAAAAACAAAGGTAATTCCAGTGAGCTTCGTGATTTCTGATTTCTAGCAAGTTCAGTTCCGTATCTTTTCTGAATTATATGAGTACCTATTAATTTTCATATGCAAACAATTGTGCATTGGTAATTGGTCGTGCTTTTATATCTTATATTAATGATGACTACTTTTAGAAATTGATCCCCAAGGTATTCTTGGATTAGAAAAAGTCTGTAGTCTCAAAATATTTCTCTTTTGAACACATGTGGCGTGCTTAAATCTGATCCGAGATTAGCAGCAAGTGGTCAGATTGAGAATTAAAGTTCTGATGGCGACAATTAATGGAAGTGTTATAGCTGAGTATCATAGTTTTTGTAAACTATACAAAGTTTTAAATCAATTTGGTAGTAGCAATGTGTGATACTAAAAGGAACTCAATGAGAATAGAAGGCCGCTATGTGTGTAAAATTCTCAAAGGTCATTAATGCATTTGTATTTTGTGTCTGACATTTATCTTCTATGTTACTAAAAAAATCTCCACCTTTTGAGTTAGTTTTTGTGAGTTAGTTATGTTGAATATTTATCTTTTAAATATGATATTAGAACTATACCAACATGTCCATGTTGTAGGGTGTCTTCATAGATTTTGAGAGTGTCATGTCGTCTACAAATGATAGATAATAATATCATTTAAACTTTTGTTGTTTATTTAATAATTTAGAATGCTAAGACTAAGTTCATACTTGCTTCACATGATGACAATTCTATTTTCCGCTAATGCACTATGTATGATGGTATCAACAGGTCCTTAATAACAAAAGTTGGTTAGAAGCACCTTTTTCTACTGAATCTAGCTACAATTGTACGCGTTTCAATTTAGAAGATTTCAACAAAAACTACTTGACTGAACTGTAATACTAAGCTTAAATGTAAGAGTACAATGTCTGTATTCAATTATATTTTTCTATAACTTTTGTGACTGGTACGACTAAACACTATTCAAAACACTAAAACAGTACAAAATATAAATGTTGGGCCCGTGCTAGCATGGGCCATAACTATCTAGTATTCTAATATATATGATGTGCATATTTTAAGGTCTTATCAAGAGAAAAATACGTGATTCGAGAAAAATATCTACACATTTTGAAGGTGAAGTTCAAATCTCGCACAGTGCACTAAAATATACTACATTAAAAAATAAAATAGAATACAATATTTTCTATTCGTTTAGGCTCCAAACTCCTAATTGAATTAAGAGTCTGTTTGGATGGACTTATTTTAAGCCGTTTATAAGTTGAAAACTACTTATTTATAAGTTAAAAAAATATGTAAGCGCAACCCAACTTATTTTTTTTGACTTATAAATTGTTTTTAACTTATAAGGTGCTTAAAATAAGTCCATCCAAACAAATTCAATTATTCATTAAGCTTATTTTAAGCACAAAATGACTTTAAGTTGGTCAGTCAAACACTCAAAAAGCTGAAAACAATTTATAAGTAGCTTATAAATCAATCCAAACGGGGGTCTAAGTTGTTTTACATAAAAAGAATTGTTTCTCTAGAATAACACCACTAAATATTTGCAAATTCATCCAGTAATATCCATATAACTTCATAACTGCCCCCTCATAAAATTAAAGTAGCATTTCTGCCCCTCAAATTTACAGCTTTCTCATAGGGCACTCACAAATTAAGCAACGCGTCCTCAGCGATTCAAGCCTGCTAAAAATATGAACCCTTCCCTTCGCCGGAGCAGACAATTCTCCGGTCACAGACGCCGCCGGCAAACTATTTCCACAATCCCCAACGTCAACAACCAAGAAAACGACAAAAACTTCATATCAACTCTAAACGAAATCGTCCGGAGCAAACGGAGCTGGAATATATCACTGAACAGCACCATTTCCACTAGACTGAAAACCCATCACGTCGAGCAAATTCTCCTTCAAACGCTTGATGATTCTAGGTTGGCGTTACGGTTCTTCAATTTTCTTGGCCTTCACAAGAACTTTTATCATTCAACGGCGTCGTTTTGCATTCTAATACATTCCCTTGTTCAGTCTAATCTTTATTGGCCTGCTACTTCACTTTTGCAGACCTTATTGCAAAGGAAAGTGAACCCAAGTTTTGTTTTTGACAATTTGTTAGATGTGTATAAAAGATTCAATTTTGGTCACACTTTGGGTTTTGATTTGCTAACCCAAAATTATGTTCAGGATAGGAGAGTAATGGATTCTGTGTTAATTGTTAGGCTTATGATGGAGCATTCATTAGTACCAGAATTAAGGACTTTAAGCACTGTGTTTAATGGGTTGATTCGAATAAGACGGTTTGATTTGGTTTTGCAATTGTTTGATAATGCAGTAAATTCGAGTGTTAAGCCTGATGAGTATATTTATACAGCTGTGCTTAAAAGTTTGTGTGAGTTGAAAGATTTTGAAAAGGCTAAGGAAATGATGAATTGGGTTGAAAGAAATGGGAGTAAATTGAGTATCATTTTATACAACATATTGATTCATGGGCTCTGTAAGGGCGGAAGAGTTTGGGAAGCTGTTGAAATTAAAAGGTTGTTGGGTAGCAAAGGATTGAATGCTGATATCATCACATATTGTTCTTTGATTTTGGGGTTGTGTAAAGTGAACGAATTTCAGCTTGCTCGAAGCTTAGTGGATGAGATGCTGGGGCTGTGTTTGGTCCCCCGTGAGGCTATAGTGTCGAGTGTTGTTGACGGATTGAGGAGAGAGGGTGATTGTGTAGCTGCTTATAGATTGGTTGATATGACGGGGAAAGTTGGAGTTGTGCCCAATTTATTTGTTTATAATGCATTGCTTAATTCTTTGTGTAAAGATGGGAAGTTGGATGAAGCAGAGTCTCTTTTTGATAGAATGGAGGATAAAGGGTTGTGCCCAAATAGTGTAACTTATTCCATCATGATTGACTCTTTCTGCAAACAAGGGAGACTAGATGCTGCAGTTCTTTTTTATAATAGAATGCTTGATAATGAGGTAGAATTAATCATATACCCTTACAATTCTCTCATCAATGGCTATTGCAAGGCTGGGAAATGTAGTGCGGCGGAATCTATCTTAAATGAGATGATTGATAAAGGATTGACCCCAACTGTTGTAACCTATACATCATTGATAGATGGTTACTGCAAGGAAAGAGAGGTGCAGAAGGCCTTTAGGCTTTACCATGAGATGACCAGCAAAGGAATATCACCTAATACTTTCACTTTCACTGCACTAATCTCTGGTTTTTGCCGTGCACACATGATGGTGGAAGCAAGTAAGTTATTTGATGAGATGGTGAAAATGAATGTAACTCCTAATGAGGTTACTTATAATGTCTTGATTGAAGGACATTGTAAAGATGGGAACACTGTCAGGGCTTTTGAATTGCTGGATGAAATGGTGAAGAAGGGTCTCGTTCCTGACACATATACCTACAGATCTCTGATAGCTGGACTTTGTGCAAAAGGTCGAGTATCTGAAGCAAAAGAGTTTGTTGATGACCTTCAGAAACATCGTCATTATCTGAATGAAATGTGTTTCTCTGCTCTCTTACATGGTTATTGTAAGGAAGGAAGATTAAAGGAAGCATTAACCACTACTGATGAGATGGCAGAAAAAGGAATAAACATGGACCTTGTGTGCTACGGTGTACTTATAGATGGAACTCTAAAGCATCATGATTTGAAATATTTATTAAATATAATGAAGGAGATGCACAACCGAGGAATGAAGCCTGACGAAGTAATCTACACTAGCATGCTCGATGCATATGGAAAAGTTGGAGATCTTAAAAAAGCTTTTAAATGCTGGGATATAATGGTCAGTGAAGGATGCCTCCCAAATATGGTGACGTACACTGTGATGATAAATAACTTATGCAAGGCTGGATTAGTAGATAAAGCAGAGATATTCTACAAGGAAATGTTAGCTAAAGGGTTGACACCTAACCAGTTCACATATAGTTGTTTCCTTGATTATCTCACAGGTGAAGGGTACATGGTAGAAGCTAAGCAGCTTCATGATGCAATGCTTAAAGGGTACCTTGCAAATACTGTGACATACAATATTATTATACGGGGTTTATGCAGATTAGACCAAATTCAGAAAGCGATGGATATTTTGCTTGAAATGAAGGACAATGGTATCTCCCCAGATTGCGTAAGTTACTCAACTATCATTTATGAATTCTGTAGGAGGGGTGATCTGTTAGGAGCAAAAGGCTTGTGGGAATCCATGTTGACTAATGGTCTGAAGCCTGATGCAGTGGCTTATAACCTTTTCATTTATGGTTGCTGCATCGCTGGAGAAATGTCCAAGGCATTTGAATTGCGTGATGAGATGATAAGAAGTGGTCTGAAGGTGACTCATGCAACATATGTTTCTTTAGTCCATGGAACGTGAAAAATGAGTTATTCCACCAGATCTGCTAGCGCCGCTGCAAGGATCATTTACTATGATCAAGTAGTGACTATCAAAATTCAGGATATTTGTACAGGACGTTATCTTGTCAACCTTTACTCTAAAATGCCTCATCCATGAATAGTTCAACGTCCTGCCTTTTTATATGAGGACATAAACTAAGAGTTGCGCACCTTTAGAACTTCAAGGGAGGTAGTTTGACAATTTCTTTTTCTTTTCTTTTCCTGTATATATAAATCCAATTGTGTAACATAGGAAGTATTGGGTGGAACTATAACAATCTTCAAGGTCTGGATAATGAACACCCATACTTGTGCTGCTTGTATTGTCTATGATTTCATAAAGACCCTGATATTGTTCTTCCTACTTCCTGTTGCTTGTTCAATTATAACTTTAAAACTTGTTTTCTACTCAAATCAAGTTTTTCATTTATCTCCAGCTGATCTTCATGAATTGACTGTTTTTCCTTCTCTTATAAAGCATAGTATTTGGAATACATCAGAGGGTCTCCATGTTACTTGGAGAGATGTTGCAAAATAATTTCCAATATTTACTTTTACATCTTAGTTGAATGTTTTATTTGTGAGTGGTTTCAGGAGAGGCCATGCATGTGTATCTCCGTTTGTTTGTATTTTCTGTAACTACCATGAGTTATCATTATTGTTTGCACTATTAATAGCGATAATATACTTTGTTTTTTGTACTTTCAGAACTTTATTCATAGACATCTGTTAATATGCTGTTGATGTTGAAATTTGCAAGCTGGTATCCTAATCAGGTCCGAAAAGAGTGTCCAGATGCTTCAAATTTCAGGAGTTGCTCTTGTTCCACATTGCAAAAATTCCTTCTTTTTTCTGTGGACTCTTTTTGTACGCTGCTAGGAGTCCCATTATAAGACATGTCATGCAGTCTGTTACTCACAATACTCAAACCGATCAGGCAGTGTACTCGTTCTGTTAACTTACTTATACAGGTGTAGGAGCTACATTTGTTCAAAACTATCAATAGACCAATTCACAATATCACTGAAGATGTCACTGTGTTCCAACTTGAATCCTTTTACAGGTTGTGAAATGTTAGCTGTCACTCACTCATCTACACTTAATTTGACTTGAATGCTGTAAAAAGGGTCAAATCTGGTAACCATTCAAACATGACCATGACAGAGTAGGGTCTCCATGTTCTGTGCTATTAAAGGAGAATAACATTCACATGTCTTAGAGCTTATCTGAGTGTTTGTGTATTATATAAAGGATATAACACCATTTATGTGGTATCGTGGATATGGCCTCGTGATTCCATAAACTTGATGATCCAACAAACATTTTTGAAACCCCTTGGGGGTTGGCCTTCTGGGTTGAGCTCGTCGCGTGGGGATTGTCTAATGCGATTTACCTTTCCCATGTGATTTGCGAGCTATTACACATGAGTAGGGTTTACCTGTGCGTATCTAAAGAGTAGCAGCTGCAGGTTCCCCCGTCATCAAAGTATATAGAATTTATGTCCGAAGCAATTGGACTAATTAGATTTTAGTTTTTGTTCCTTGTCAAGAGGTTTCAAATTGGTGGTGTACCTTAAGTTTTTATTTTGTGCTTTCTTTGTCTAACTTAATTTGTTATGTTGTTTTTGTCATTGGCAGACATTTTAATTGGTATTTCTTTTTTATTTTGGAGACATTTTATCTACAGATATGAGACAAAATGAAAATCATCAATTAATTCAATCATTCATTTAATAACAAGGGAAAAACTATTTCAGTTGATCAAAATTTTTTTCTATGGTTGAGTGAGTTGTTGCATGATTTCAATAATTCTTTGAAAAAATTTAAAAAGTTAATGAGGTTGTTGCAACAAATTATAAAACCCATTACAATAGTTACTTTGATATTTCAGGTTGTTGCATCAATTCAAGCGACTTGTTGTGATAACCTCAACAACTATTTAATTGTTTTTCAACAACTTTACCTTGTTTGATATATCAAACGACTTCTTATGTCTACGTTGTTTACACATGATTAAAATTAAAATTATATATATTTATATAGAGAGAGATGTTGAACAGACCTTGTAACGATCCGATCTGTCGTAAATTTCGATTAAAAAGAAACCACAAGAATTTGGCTTGAATAGGTCCCACCACCCCGCCAGAGAGGGATGGTCCCGCCCCAACGGCGCCGCCAAAGCGGGAGGTCGTGGGACAGAACTTAAGTCACGAATTTCTTATTTTCTCCACTTCTCCCCAGTGTGAGTTAGAGGCGAGGGTTTCTGCAAAACCCTCCAAAAAGGTTGCTCTTGAATGAAGAAGAGGAGGGAAGAAAATATCAGCTTTTGGAAGGCTTCAACCCAGGGAATTCAATCTGGACTTAACTAATTTATTTGTTTTGGTTGTTCAAAGTTAAATGAATGGTCTCATATGTATATATAAATGAATATAACGACTCTTGCTTTTGATAAAGTGACATATTAAGTCATTGTTTTATCTTTGTTATTGGAGTTACTATGAACTATTATTGTCACTTTGTTGAAGCCATAAACAATTATTGTTGAAGCTCGAAGTTTTAAAATTTGAAAATTATTTTTTCGCAAATAAACCCTATTTCGGGTGAGTATTGTTATAAAAGTTCGATTACATACGGAGGAGCCTAAATACAAAATTTTGAGTGATTTGATTGAGGTGTTTTGGATAAATCTAATGCTTGAATTCAAGGTAGAAGACGAAGCCCAATTTTTGCGTATGATAATAGATATTATATTATATATTATTATATATGAGTTTATAAACATCTTTTATAATTTTGTATAGTATTATATATTGGGTGTAGCATAGTATATATTTGAATATTTTTATAAAAAAGATAGAATTTTTTTTTCATATATTGTTGTATACCGATGTATTTGTATAACGGATTATATTTTGGGCTAATGATTTGAAATATAAATTTGGGCAAACAATACAAATCACACTAGTTTAGGAGCTAATAACCCATTTTCACCATGTGTTTGTAATATTACCAATGCTACCATGATTTGCACCATGGATACATGTGTTTGACCTGTCCAAATACTTGTATTTCAGTTATATGTTACCCAAAGACATATAATAAAATGTATCTAAATAAGAAACGTAATTGAAAGACATTAATTAAGGAGAAAATCACGTGTTTGATAATTTTGGAGTATTTGTCGCATCACAATTTCTAAGAAAATTCACAAAAATCTAAATCCTTCTAAATTTTTTGAGCATCATCAAACTTTACACTTCTTCTTCCGAAATATGTATTTTTGAGCATCTGATTATTATGTGTATTTGAATAGATTATTTTTGTATTTGATATATACTTAGTGATTAGATTTATTTGATGTGTGAGTTTGAAATGTTCTTCTATGTGTCTGATATAGCTTTTTTCTACGTATCTAATATAATTTAATGATTAGATGTATCTGATTTGTTTATTCTACGTATTTAAATAATTCTTCTATGAATCCGATATAGTTTTTTTTATGTATCTGATATATACTTAATGATTAGATGTATCTGAAATGTTCATTCTGTATATATGTATTGTTTTTCTTTATGTCTGATATAATTTATTTTACGTATCGGATAAAATTCACCTCAAAGTCGACGAAAATGAAGATGGAACAATACTTGAAGGAAAAAATAAATAGTTTTAGATTTCTCTAAGTATGAATGTTTTGATTTTAATTTTTACTTCAATGAAATCAAAACTATGGTTATTGAGGAGCTTTAAAAGTGCAATAACAAAGGTTAGTTTAACAAAAGAAGATTGTGTGATGTAGAAGGAGGAGAGAGAATTGTGAATATACCTGATATGAAAAAATTTATGAAAAAAATTGCGTTGATTTGGAGTGAAGACAAAAATTATGAAGAAAATTAAGTGTATAGATAATTAAGGACTTTGTTTGAGGATAATTTAAGAATTGATATATCCTAATGTATCTCATTCAAAATCTGATACAAAATTATTAAATATGAGATAATAAATAATTATTTGTAATTAAATATTATTAGTAGATATAGTATATATTTATGTCTAATTAGATAATTTTTCTATAAATTTTGGGCTATATTTTTGTAATATAAATTCGATAATTGTATATATTTCTGAAATTGATTGTGTTTTCATTAAATATTAATTGACCTTTAAAAATTTCGAAAATTGAGTGTTTCAGGCGGGAGAAAAACCTTTTACCCGTAAACGACTCAAGTCTCACAAAATTCAAATTCACACTCTACTTCTTATTGGTCCATTTAAAATGACACGGATCGTGTCTTATATAATTCTCACCGTCGGATTAAATATCAATCCAACGGCCAAAAATAAGTATTCGAAAAATCAAAAGACAACCCAAAAAGCTCTATAAAAACCATCCGGAGATTCCGACCCATTCCATCATCTATCCGACAATCGATCAATTTTCTCTTTCAAGCAAATTAAATCTTGAAATGGAGTCTACCGGAAAAGTGAAGAAGGGTGCCGCCGGAAGAAGAGGAGGTGGCCCAAAGAAGAAGCCTGTTTCCCGGTCTGTTAAAGCCGGGCTTCAGTTCCCTGTCGGTAGAATTGGACGGTTCTTGAAAAAGGGACGATATGCTCACCGTGTTGGTTCTGGTGCTCCGGTTTACTTGGCCGCCGTTCTTGAATATTTGGCTGCTGAAGTAATTATCCCTTCCTTCCTTCATTTATGCTTACAATTTTTTTTTCAATTAGGATCTAGGGTTTCAATTTTTTGATGGGTTGTTCTTATTTTTTATATTGAAACGCTTTTATAGGGTGAAATTCGTATTGGGTATCTCCCAAGTTTTTGATTTGCGTTTGATTTATAGGTGTTGGAGTTGGCTGGAAATGCTGCTCGTGACAACAAGAAGAACAGAATCATCCCAAGGCACTTGCTTTTGGCTGTGAGGAATGATGAAGAACTAGGGAAACTTCTTGCTGGTGTAACAATTGCACATGGTGGTGTTCTTCCAAACATTAACCCAATTTTGTTGCCAAAGAAGACTGGAGGTGAAAAGGCATCTAAATCTCCTTCCAAAGCTACCAAATCTCCCAAGAAGGCTTAGATAGGTTCAATGGGTGTTGTTGTTTTGGGATCTTCTATGTATGTAATTCTGTTGTTAGAAGGTGTTGATTGTCCTTCATGGATATTAAAATGGAATTAGTTGGAACTTCTATTAGATCATTCTTAGTTTTCCTTTATTATCAATCAATGAAACCCCTTGTTTCTACCTTACAATTTGCTTTTCTCATTTCTTGGGTTTGTTAATGTTGAAGGAGTTACAGCATCAATAAATGAAAAGGACACTTTGATTCTCTACAATTTAGAGCCATGTTTCATTTGCCTTTTAGTGATTGGTTAGTTTTGACTTTTCAGATGTCAGACCTTTATTGGTTTATCAGTTTGAATAGTACTTTTGATTTCATTCATGTAAGCATTGATTAATCTTGGATAGTTTCACCCAATAGTCCTTGAAAATGCGACTTCATATCCTTGTAGGGATCTATCTATTCATTTGCCTTCTTCAATCCTGTCTTTCGAGGAAGAGCCCACTAAGGAGGGCCTCCCCTTCAGATATGGAGTTTGGTTCTTGCAAAGTTGCAAACTTTGGCATGGCATGACATGGAAGACCTCACTACATTAAGGATTTCTTGCATTGTTTTGAGTAGAGAAAGAACTTAAGATTGGGAGGTATATTCTTGTCAAAACATTCGCTCCTAACCGGTGATAATAAAGAATCAGATAACTAGAGTTGGGTTAGCTTTAGCTTTTTTGAACTGTATGTAGAGTAGATATCAAACTCCTTTGACTTCTTTGTATGTCTATTTTTCATTGTTTTGAATTTTCTTAGTGAAAATTTTGAATAAGTGATCGAGGAAGAGTTCTTGATGGGCATGGTGTAGATACCATTGTTACAATGACATGAAAGAAGTGGTTAGGATGAAATTAAAAAAAAAGAAGACATTGTTATCACGTGCAAATCGTTTTGTTGATAGATCATAGAAGGAACATGGATAATGTTATTGAGAGAATTTTGTGTGAGATGAGTTGAAGAAAGAGGAACTACTAGTGTTTTGAATTGACAAACCTTGTCCATTGCCAACATGTAGTTAATTGTAAGACCAAACAAAGATGTCCCAATGTCCTTAAAATCAGGTCTTAGTCCTTGGAACACAGAGATACTAAAATCAGATATGTTCAAGGGCCATTTGAGTGTTTGAAGGGAAGGACAAAATAGGCAATTTAAAAAGGTAAGCTTGATGCAGATAAAATGATGGATATGATTAAGTGAATGAGAAGAGGAAGGGGTGAGTGACATGGTTGAAGACAGCATTGATCTATTATCATCAATATATAGATTTTTATAATGGTAGATCATGTTAATGATGTCTATAGGTAAATCTTCTGGAAAAATAAGAAATTTATAATTTTGAAAATAAGACGAGTTGCCTTTTATTACGAGGAAAGGTTATTTGATTATGAAATTTTTGTATTAACAATGTATATAACTTAAACTTATTTTATTTTTAATGTATAGGAAATGATGTAATTCTCCTGGCAAAATGTCGTTCTTACTTGTATATTCGTTAATAATAAAGATGTGATTGCTTGTGGAAAATATTGCTTATTTGCTTCTTGATATAAGAAATGTAGTTTTCATATTTGCAAATGAAAAATCTATTAATGCAAGGTGTACATAAAAGAAAAATGGCACCGGTTATCTTATAAATCCTAAATCAATCTCTCAGGACTGAATCGTGTTGTACATGAGCAGACTTTGTAAACGGAATCAAAATTCTCTTTTGAATTAGACCTTGAGAGAAGACTGAAATGCCAACAAGCGTCTATTATATTTAATTTCCCCGATAAAAGGGTTATTACATAGCAAATTTTCTATATTTATTAAATGCATTAAAATTGATTTTATTTTTCTTATGAATATTTTCCCCTTTCTTAAAATCCGAGTTTTACATTTATTTGGATACAAATGAAGCCTATTTAGTTGTCCCTTTCTTTTTGAGGATTAACAAATTTACTCTATTGATGCATAATAATTTGATTTAAACTTTAAGAATACTCTAAATTCAAAAAAAAATCAGGCAGGAGAAGTGCTTTTTAACCCATCACTTGTAATTTAGGTGAGTAAATATGAATTTCAATCCATTGTTACTTCGCATATAATCACTTAAAAATATCTTAATTATGCTCCATAGCTATAGTTTGCTAATTACAATTCGTAGCTATAGTTATAGCAATGTTTGTATAATTCACGCAATATTTGTATACGCTTGTATAATTCACTATACAATTCACAGTTTTTGTATAACGTTGTATATTTCAGTATACAATTCATGCACAACGTTTGTATAATTCGCTATACAATTTGTAGTATTTGTATATTTCGCTATACAATTCGATTTGCGCACATTGTTTGTATAAATCGCGTGAATTATACAAAACTCAAACTCAACTGTATAATCGCGCGAATTATACTAAACTCAAACTATAATTACAGCTAGATGTTTGTTGCTAATCATAATTAATTTGAACAATAGCTATGTTAGCTAATTAACTAGTATATATTTGCTTATCCGTGTAATTTTTCCTAAAAAATATGGATATTCATATTTTATCGTGCAAACCAACTCAACTATAATACATTTCTACAAGAAGGGGCCAAATATAAACAGTTTAATAATTAAATGCTAAATATGTCAAGTCATTTATTCGAAATTAATATTCTTTTATCAATATTTTTAAGAAATCAGTTTTGCCCTTCTTTTGCCACTATTTTGTTTTTCATATTGTTTTTTATATTGTGCTCATTGAAGTTTTCTTCTTTTTTTTTTTAAAAAAAAACTTTCTCCTAAATCTCACCTGTAGATTTTTTTTCTTTATTAATGTAATCGGTGCATGCAAAAAACTTCTCTATATTCTTTTTAGCGTTATAAAATTTTAATATATAAAATTTAAAATTTAACAATAACAGCTCAATGCATTAAATTCCCGCTATGCAGGAGGTTCATAGAAGGGTCGGTCTACAAGGGTGTATCATATGCAACCTTACCCTGCATTTTTGTAATAGAAGGTCATTATAGTTTGAACTCGTGACCTCCTGATCATATCTGAAATTGAATCTCATAAATGATGAATATTTTTTTTCGTGGTTTAATATGATAGTATTTTCTGTTTATGGAGTTTTATGACAATAAATATTTTTTTCTTCTATTTTTATTTTATTGAATATATCTGATCAATTTTTATGCGTAAGTCTAACTTAGCATTTATCATATCATATTTCATAAACATGCATTAAAAATATATTTTTAAAATACAAAAAATGAAACGGGTAAGAAGAAGCAACAGAAAAGAAAAAGAAAACAAAACTGAAGAAGGGTAAAAATAAGTTAGGACTGTTATATCCAATCAATATCTTACCAAAATTATTTTTACCCACATTTATATAGGTAAATTGCAATTCAATGTTTATCTCAATTCATTTTCAATCACCCAAATTCAATTAAATTCACCCCTTTATCACTCCCTACTTGAACCTATGTGGTCATTATTTAGTTTAAAACTTATTTATCAGAAAAATCAATTGAATTTTTAAATAAGTATAAAGCTGATAGCATGTAACTCATATATTGATTTTGACAAACTATCATGTGGTTGTTTCAAATCAAGAGCTGATTTATGAATTCTAGACTCAGGAGCTATATATCACATGACTTTTAATAAAGATCATCTCTCAAACATAGATGACGTTTGAATTGACTTATAAGCTGTTTTCAGTTTTTTTTTAATGTTTGGCTGGCCAACTTAAAGTCATTTTGTGCATAAAATAAGCTCCAATAAATAGTTGGGTTTATTTGGATGAACTTATTTTAAGAAGTTTATAAGTTGAAAACAACTTATAAGTCAAAAAAAAAAATTTGGCCTGCACCTACTTTTTAAAAAAAACTTATACGCAGTTTTCAACTTATAAGCTGCTTAAAAATAAATCAATCCAAACAGCTAATAATCATCTTACCATATCCCCTGCTAGTAAAGTTACCAAATGGAATAAGGTCAAGCTGACAAAAAATGGAAATGTGAAACTTGCTGCTATGATTACATGATATAAAGTCTTTTTTATTCCCTTTTTTAAATACATTCTGATACCATGTTGAATTATTAAATTGAAAGATATGAGAATGTAATTAGTCTAGATAATATAAATTTGGAAAAGACATAATGATACCATTTTTGTCTTTATTCCCTTTGAATAAGAATAAGTGTATAATAGTCACTATGATAGTTTAAACTTGTAACTGACTTTGCGAAACAAGTTCAAGTATGAATTTATGCCATTTCCCAATATAAATTCTTTGATAATGTTGCTGAAGCAGTAAAATAATAAATTAAATAATGAATAACAAACGAGAGATGAAATGACAAAAGAGAGAAATTCTTATTCGATCTCCTGTATCACCCAATAAATATTTTCGCTATACAATCAAGAATAGTTCTGTGTACAACTAGAATAATATGTAAATCAAATGATTATCATTGTAGGGATAGTGAAATTTTTTATGGGTAAACAACAACTGATATTAGTTACTCTGCTCAATAGCCATACGTTTCAGCTGTTACTATGCGAAACCGTGGGTGATGATGGAATTGAATAAAGCCTTTAGTATCTCAAGATACAATTATTAATTGTCCTAATTCTGAATCATTATAATTTGAATATTTAAAGTTATTAAATACATTAAAATAGATGATATTTTCCACCTTTCTTAAAATTCGAGTTTGACATTGTCCCCTTTTTTAGTTTTTATGATGAACAAGTTTACTATATTAGTGCATAATAAGTAATAAGATTTAAACTTTTAAGGATAATATAAATTCTAAAATTTTCGACAAAGGGCAAAAATATGTTCAGGCGGGAGAAGGGCCTTCTAACCTTGAACAATATTCAAATTTCACAGACTCCGTTTCCTATTGGTCGATTTAAAATGACACGGATCGTGTCTCATATAATTATCACCGTCGGATTAAATATCAATCCAACGGCCAAAAATAAGTATTCGAAAAATCAAAAGACAACCCAAAAAGCTCTATAAAAACCATCCGGAGATTCCGACCCATTCCATCATCTCTCCGACAATCGATCAATTTTCTCTTTCAAGCAAATTAAATCTTGAAATGGAGTCTACCGGAAAAGTGAAGAAGGGTGCCGCCGGAAGAAGAGGAGGTGGCCCAAAGAAGAAGCCTGTTTCCCGGTCTGTTAAAGCCGGACTTCAGTTCCCTGTCGGTAGAATTGGACGGTTCTTGAAAAAGGGACGATATGCTCACCGTGTTGGTTCTGGTGCTCCGGTTTACTTGGCCGCCGTTCTTGAATATTTGGCTGCTGAAGTAATTATCCCTTCTTTCCTTCATTTATGCTTACATTTTTTTTTTCAATTAGGATCTAGGGTTTCAATTTTTTGATGGGTTGTTCTTATTTTTTATATTGAAACGCTTTTATAGGGTGAAATTCGTATTGGGTATCTCCCAAGTTTTTGATTTGCGTTTGATTTATAGGTGTTGGAGTTGGCTGGAAATGCTGCTCGTGACAACAAGAAGAACAGAATCATCCCAAGGCACTTGCTTTTGGCTGTGAGGAATGATGAAGAACTAGGGAAACTTCTTGCTGGTGTAACAATTGCACATGGTGGTGTTCTTCCAAACATTAACCCAATTTTGTTGCCAAAGAAGACTGGAGGTGAAAAGGCACCTAAATCTCCATCCAAAGCTACCAAATCTCCCAAGAAGGCTTAGATAGATTCAATGGGTGTTATTATTTTGGGTTCTTCTGTGTATGTAATTCTGTTGTTAGGTGTTGATTGTCCTTTATGGATATTAAAATGGAATTAGTTGGAATTTCTATTAGATCTTTGTTAGATTTTCTTCTATTATCAATCAATGAAACCCCTTGTTTCTACCTTACAATTTACTTTTCTCATTTCTTGGTTTTGTTTGTGGTTCGGTTCCTGAAATCCTCTGCTCTTTCAAGATGTTAATGTTGAAGAAAAATGATACTTTGAATTCTCTCTACAATTTAGAGCCATGTTCATATGCGTTTTAGTGATTATTTAGTTTTGACTTTCAGATGTCTGATCTTGGCCATTTGTGTCTCAGATTTGAATTGTACTTTTTTCTTTTCTTATTGGGGCATCTGTAAAACTAACAAACTTCATTCATTTAAGCATTGATTGGTGTAGTACATCTGTATTTCCATACAACAGCAGTGTTTCATGGAGGAAAATGCACTTTTAAGGTAAATTCTAGTTGGCAAGTTCAATCAGATAGCCCCCTGGAACACCCCCGTCTTTGATACTTTTTTTTTAGCTTGGCCCTGGTGAAATGATCAGATTTTGATAAGATGGTAGGTTAGGCTTACCTTTTAAAGATCAATTTAAAAATATGTACAGTATGTCTTCACTAGCAGTGTTGAAATTGCTGATTTTACTCGGAAATTGATAGAACACGCTCCATGTTGTAACTACTAATCACTTTTGGTGTTGAAGGAAGTCTGCATCACTCTTATCAAATCTCTAGTGAAAAGGAACATAACTTTGTAAGCGCGACTTCATATGCTTGAGAGCAGAAAGAAAAAAAAATCGATCTTGTACTGGATAGTTTCCCCCCAAAGGCACCAATAGGTCTTGAAAGGGCGACTTCATATGCTTGTAGGGGTCTATTCATTTGCCTTCAATCCAGCCTTTTGAGGAAAGAGGCCACTAAGGAAGGCCTCCTCTTTGCCAAGTGAATCCTGAATATGTTGGCCACCTATTTTTCCATTGTAAGGTCATTAACCAGGTTTGGAGTTTGGTTCTTGCAAAGTTGCAATCTTTGGCATGACATGGCATGGACGACCCTCACTACATTAAGGATTTCTTGCATTGCTCGGAGAAGCGAAAGAACTTAAGATTGGGAACAAAAGAGATTTTGAAGGCAAAAGGAGAAGCATACATAACCTTAAGCTTAAATGTACTGTATAACTTGCATTGAAGGTGTATAACTTTCTACTTCCACTAAACATTTAGTAAGGCATATTCTTGTCAAAAGCATTCACTCCTAACAGGCGGTAAGAAGAATCAGAGAACTAGAGTTGGGTTAGCTTAGCTTTTCTAAATTGTATATAGAGTAGATATTGAACCCTCTTTGGCTTCTTTATATGTTTACTTTTCATATTTTGAATCTGCTTAGTGAAAATTCTGAATATGTGATTGAGGAAGAGTTGTTGATGGGCATGGTGGAGGCACCATTGTTACTATGACATGAAAGAAGCGGTTAGGATGAAATTCAGGAAAAGACATTATTATCACGTGCAAATCGTTTTGTTGATAGAACGATAGAAGGAGCATAGATAATATTATTGAGAGAATTTTGTGTGAGATGAGTTGAAGAAAGAGGCACTACTAGTGTTTTGAATTTGACAAACCTTATCCATTGTCCACATGCATTTGATTGTAACACCAAACAAAGATTTCCTATGAATAAATTCATGGTTCAATAACAAACATAGGGGTTCTAAATTAGATAGTGTAATAGTGAGAGCGTCTTGTTTGAGGTTCTGGAGTTGTGGAGATTAAGAATTTGAGTGTTTGAAGGGAAGGACAAAATAGGCAATTTTAAAAATGCTCGATGGAGATAAAATGATGGGCATGATTAAGTGAATGAGAAGAGGGAGGTGTGAGGGACGACAACATTGATCTAATATCATCAATGTATATATTTTTTACACTGGTAGATCACGCAAAGATGTCAATAGGTAAACTTCCTGAAAATGAGAAGTTTATAATCTTAAAAATATGACAAGTTACTTGTTATAACAGATAAATGTAAATTTATAATGAACTTTTTGTATTAACAATATATGTAATTTAAATTCATTTTATTTTTTATGTATAGGAAATGATGTAATTCCCCTGGCGAAATGCCGTTCTTACTTGTATTGTTTGTTAATAATAAAGATGTGATTACTTGTGGAAAATGTTGCTTGTTTGCTTCTTGATATAAGAGATGCAGTTTTCATATTTACAAATGAAAAACCTATTTATGCAAGGTGTACATAAAAGAAAAATTCTGGATCAGTCTCTCAGGTCCGAATCATGTTGTACATAAGCATAAGCAGGCTCTGTAAAATCTAATATAAGTAAACTAAATGAAACAGAATCAAGATTCTCTTTTGGATTAGACCCTTAGAGAAGGCTGGAGTGAGGGTTATTACATAGCAAAATGATATAAATGATTAGAGCGATGCCCCCTTGCTTTGGGAAGAGTTGTCTTCTTCTTCTTGAGTGCAGGATAGCCATTATTGATTAGGCCATTTTACAAAAAAGGGTTGTAAGAACAATATGACAACAAAATAGCAAGATACAAAACAAATAAAGCAACACATAGTATTACAAATTGAAGAATAAGAAACTATGTGATTACCTAGATAATACTACTAATATGGGAAATCACATAAAAAAAGCATTAATAGAGGAAAACTTCTCCAAAAACGGAATGAACACACAACGGAGAAAGAGGGTTAAACAAAGGTGCCCTTGATACAACATTAGTGTTATTACTAGACTTCTAGCAGCCCAACAGCTTAGAAAACTTGGCAAAATCCAAATTCAAACAGATATGAAAACTATAATCCACAGTAGAGAGTAAATACTAATGATTATCCATGTTGAGTCTGGTGACAAACACTTAGCTAATTTTAGGGGATCTAGTGCACACTGCGCAATATTCCATGCAAATAACCACCTGTCATAACAAGAGACACAAAGGAGACAACACCGGCTGGAAAAACCTTCTTTGATTTCAGAAAACGAGATCCCATTACTCCAAGAAGTCCAGCCGAGAGGACGAAACCAATTGCTGATGCCAAAACAGGTTGTGTTGGAAGCATAGTATAAACAGCGTACAGGAGGGAGGCAGAAACTCCACCTGCAATCAGGGATTTCGTGCTGCCACTCTTCAGATAACCCATAAAACCACCAGCTCCAACCAAGAAAGCATAGCCCAATGTCAATTTTTGGGACATAGAGAGGGCCATTTTCTTTTTACTGTTATGATCCTCGCCTTCATCTGAGCCCCCCTCATTGCCACCATCATTATTATTATTTCCACCATTATCTCCCCTGCCGCCACTGTCATTATTTGCACCCCCAGAATCACCTCCACCACCACCTGCCTCTGGCAGAACATCGATTCCTGTTCCAGCTGGATCAACAGTAAAGGTAGTTGGCATTGTAGAGTCAGAGACAACACTGGCTCTGAGCCCCCAGTAGAAATGCTTCGATTGAGTGGACAAGTCCGGATACACTGTGTGAGGGGTAGTCAAGGGATGCAGAGATGAACGAAATGACCTCAATGGCTGACTATGAGCAACAAAATACTGCCTTTGATTCCAACCTTGGACTCGAAAGTTAGGCAACATTATGGAGGACTGAGAAATGGCCAAAAATTCACCCATTATCTAGAATATGAAATAGCAATGAGTAAATTATGAGAAACTTATTTTCGGGATGTTTTGTTTTCTGCAGCTTCTGTAGTCTCAGCAACTTCCACAAAAATCAGTCTTCCATCAACAATCTGCAGTCAGTACATTTCAATGACAGAACAGAAATTGACCAGGTGAATGGGAAGCAACAAGACTCATACAGTCAATACAGGATTATATCACCAGGAGGACATGAAATTAGATGCCCTTTATAAAGCTGGAAAACAAATTCCCTCTGGAAAGTAAAAAAACTTTCTGCAAGAGATAATGCCATCTAAAATCCTCCTGAAACGTTGAGGATTTCTTAATTTCAGCAGAGAGGAGAATCTATTCACTAGCACTTACATTTAACTATCTTTTTCCTTTTTTGCAACAAATCCTCACAAATCAAAGACTTGGAACAACAATACAATCAAAACAGACTTTTTCTTTTTGGTAAAATAGTCATCTACTTTGAATTATGAGATAATACATAAATCAAGACTTTAGACATAAGTATATCAAGCACAATTGTCACAACCAACCAACCACCACAACCTCAAATAGCTTAAGCTTGGTGCATTATTGATCTACCCAGTCAACAAGAAACCCTTAGTTTATGCATTATTTAGATATAAAAACAAACCACACAGCTGCACCCAAAAATAGACGTGTTGACAAATGACCGTCAAGAATAACACCAATTTTTTCCTAACACATTCACATTATGGATATAGCATTTCTACTACTCTCAACTGTGTTTTCTCACCTCTATCCCATATTAAAACAATCTTTTTGCTCTGTGCACACAATGTTTAGGGACTTATGTTTTGAACAACTTAATGTCCAGTATGTCAATATTACACTAAGTACATACATAAATAAAGAAGAAAAAAATCACGGAAGTGGGGGAATGGACAGTGATAGAGACAGAAATTAGGTACCAATATTAGATTCGAAGTAAGGAAAATTAGTGACCACAGGGGGTGGGTGGAGGTAGTGATTTAATAGAGGGGAAGCAGACAGTTTGTCGGTTTGGAGTTTGTTATTATAATTTTGTTCTTCAGCTGACATGTTTTATGCATATGAGTATTCTTTTCTTTCTTAATTTTCTTGTTTTGTTTAATACCGGCTGAAAAAAAATTCTCATCTCTAGAACACAACTCATCCATTTATTAAGTCCTCATTTTTCTTGAATTGAGAACTTTTATAACATCTTTAGTCTTCCCTAAGAACTTCCCAGTTTCTTATCAATAACTCAATGACTACCACTATTTAGAGCCTAAGTTGCACAGACTCTTCACTTTCGATGCCGCACCTGCGTCAGATTCTCCAAAAGTAGTGTATTTTTGGATAATCCGACACGCACCCATTAACATTTTTGAAGAGTCCGAGCAACATAGCTTAAAACAATATAAAATATCGACCAGTGACGTCAAGACAGAATCCAGAAGGAAGACTTGGGACAACAAGATATTTCCCAAGCTTCATTTCCACTAAGGAGTTTATGAGCCAATTAATTCAAAAAAGGTAGCATATATCTCCATTAAAAGATAAATACATATAAGAGGAACCAAGAACAAACAACAATAAAAAAGCATTCATAATGAGATGCAGTTCCTACAGCTAACACAATATCTCTATGTAAACCAGTAACTTCCTAGAACCTAGATCTCCCTTTTAAGTGAAAGTTAGATGTTTTTAGATGGTTATATTCGTTGCATGTTTTGCTATAAGCCTATGAATCCCCCCCCTCCCCCCCAAACCCCAACTTACATTTTCTACCCTTAATTTGGTCCATTTCAGCAATGATTATCCTAACTCCAACTGAAAGCATTTGCAGGACCATTATCATATTTCAAAGTCCTTACAACCAATGAATGCACCAGTAGATGCATGTGGATGATAGTGTAAAGTTCACACAGTCAAACAGCACGCTGAAACAATCCAGCTTGAAATAGATATTTTGTGAAGTGTTGGAATTAGACATCTGCTTCCTTTAACCCATGATGATTGATAAATAGTTTATTTAAGCAGATGACAGTCTAAGAATTGTCAATAGGTAGAGGCATACCTAGTTTAAAATGTGGGATACCACTATAACCATAACTCCTTGTCCCGTATCTAGCAATAGATACAGATTTAGTAAAAAAACTACATTATCCAGAATTTTATATACAATTAAGTGTAAACTAGCAGGTCTACCTGCACTAATTAGTGAAGGGTACACCCACCTTGGTATAACTATTTTAAGCACGTTCCATTTACTAAATATACAGATAATACAAATACAAATCTACAAAGCTGAGGAATTACCCTTCTGTTCATGGAATTCAATGCATTCTGGGCATCTGCTTCTGACTCAAAGGTAACGAATCCAAAACCTTTAGGCCTTTGCGTTCTTGGATCTTTAACAAGCCTTGCTGGTCACCCAATTAACAAATTTATATCAATAAATCAAATTAGCTAAGCCTTAATACCAAACTAGTTGCAGACCCACTTTAACTAACTCATCACGAAGTGTATGAGTTGAGAGCTGTGAGCTTTCAGATCCAAATCTCAACAATAAGCACTTGGTGATTTCTTCTCACCTATCCTATTCTTAGTGGACAGAGTTATTTGGTACCCGATGCTGGTCGGAGGTGGCAAATATCTCATGGAATTAGTTGAGATGCGCCAAAACTAGTCAGGACACCACGGTCATCAAAAACAACAACATATCCAATGTAATCCCACAAAGTGAGGTCTGTGGAAGGTAGCTATACACTGTACACTGTACACAAACCTTAACCCTACCCTGGAGATAGAGAGGTTGTTCTGATAGACCCTCAACTCAATGAAACACAAACAAAAGCATTTCAGAAAAGAAAATAACAGAAATGAATGGGAATAATCATAGGCTATCATAGGCGCTTCTAATTTCTTTGAAGATTCTCAATGCAACATGAGCTTAAATCCGCCTACCTACTTACTAATCTACTTAACTTAAAATAATAAATGAAATGTAATTTAAATTGGTCGAGAAAAAAACCCAAAGCCATGGAAAAAATATGATAGAAAGCATGACAAAGCATCCTGCATAGTAACTATACAAATAATACGATAATGGAAGTATAAAATGCAACAACTAGTAATAGAAATGGAGGAACAAGAAGCTACAAGAGTAATACTACGACTACTAGCATAAAAGGATAATTGAGACCACACTCTACTACCTGCTGACCTACCACCCTAATCGAGACCACGACCATCAACTAGTAAGTTAATTTAACACTTGGATAAATAGATTTCAGGAAAACAGCAAACCTTCTGTAACAATGCCAAAAGGTGAAAAGAGCTTCTTCAAATGTTCATTCGTAGTGTAAAACGATAATCCTGTGTAACGAACAAAAAATAAATAATCAAATGCATCAGTATTAGGGTTTCAATAGCGGACATAAATCGATATCGGAAGAGAGAGAGAGAGAGAGAGAGAGAGAGAGAGAGAGTACTGCTCACGAAAAGCTGCAACCCTTTTGCCATCTGAGTTTTTCCGAGAGCAGCGCTGTATCTAAGTCAAAGAGACACTGCATTTTATCCAAATTGCACGTTGGTCCCTACTTTTCTAATCACAATTTCATTTTGGTCCCTACTTTTCTATGATTGTTCTTTTAGTTTGTTTTTTTTCCAAATAAAAGCCACAATTGTGGTGGGACGTAAATGTGGCAGCGGGACCGGAACAACCGGATCGGTATCTACCGGATCGGTATCTACCGGAATCGGTCATAAAAATGGTGGTTCCGTCTGGAACTGAATCGGATCGATATCGGTATTAAATGATAAATTTATTGAAGGCCGTCCTGATCCGGTATCGGACCAGTATTTCGGGTTTGTTTTTTTAGTCTTCCTAATCCTAAATGAGGAAATCTGTGCTTTATTCATTGAGAAAGCTCCTCTATCCTTTCTAGGAGGTTCTCAAACTTTAAACATGTTAGCTATAGGGAACACCTTAAGATGATATTTTTAAGATTGTTTGAAGAAACTTAAGAGATACCAAAGAAAGCTGTTATCATCTGTGTTAATTTTTACCCTACTAGTGGAGGCAATTTTCATTTATATCTCTATTGCATGCTTAAATCCTTTAATAAACCTAGAAATGACACCCCATGAACCCTACCAATTAGAGTATCTCTCTAGTTATCATAAGCAAGACTGAGATAGAATGAATCTGATGAATCACCATTTTAAGGGATGAATTTGTATCATTATATTTAGTTGTACATCGATTCTTTCGAAGCTCCTAGTAGATAATATATGGAACACATGAATCAGGTTAGCGAGACATGACGCCAGATCAGAAGTAGAAGGTTAGTAGGTAGTGGAGTGTTGTCTTCCTTTCCGAAAGTTTAGGCTTATTGGTGTTTTGTCATTGTACTAAATATATTATTGTAGTTCTCGATTGTGATATCTATCATCGTCTGTTGTTTATTGTGTTTCGATTATGACACTATTTTGTTGTTCTTAGTTCTTTCTTGTAGGATTTGCACTACCCCTTGTTAGTTGCGAGGTAGTGGTAAGGTCTGCTTACACTCTACCCTCCCCAAACCTCACTATTGTTGTTGTACCTTCTCAAGAAAATTAGTGATTTTAAGAAGGTCCACAACTGCCAAGATGTGCATAGGAAGTGAATACAACACAAATATATCAAAACTCCTCTGCCCTACATGAGATAACTACTTATTCCATCTGTGGATTCTGACCATATTATTGAATAAGTAAATCTTCTTCCTTCTTGTATAAACCAAGATATGTAATGGGAAATCTTGTGCTGAAATGTTGTCAATATCTTGATTCCCCCAAATCATGTTCTGAAAAGCCTAAGGTGCTACCAGGAATGAAGACTTCTCCTTGTTAATCATTTGTTCAGAAACACTGCATCATCTCGTAGATTCAAGGTCACACGATGTAAATCAAATGGTACCGTCAGCTTATAACAAATGAGTGATCACCGGTCTCTTTTCATCTACAACATATGAAATGAAGTCAGTATTCTGAGGTGATTGGTTCAACAATCTGGACAATAATTCTGCACATTTAACAAACAAAGAGGGTGAGAAGAAATTACCCAGTCTCAGCCTTTGTTGATGAGTTAAAAAGTCAATCCTAAATCAATTTATGTTGATTGAATAATAACAGATATTTGATTTCTGTTATTATATCATATATATCCATCTTTTGTTAAATTCGAAGGCTCTAAGAGTGTGACACAAAAATAACCAGCACACCTTATCATAAGCTTTAGATATGTCCAATATGAACACCACGTTCTTCTCTCGCCCATTTTAAACTTGAAAATTATGTACCCTTTAATCTGTTGTTCAAACGTTTGAAAATTATTTTACTAAGACACATTTTCTAAACTGATTGGCCTTAAGTCAGATATAATAGCAAGGTTTTGAACTTTGAGAAGAAGAACAAGAACATGTGTATATGAGAGATATAGTAATATAATCCCCAGAAAACTTAAGCTTTATCAATCCTGTCAACATTCCCTTTAATTATATCCCAATAGGCATGATAAGACTTTACATTCAAATCATCAATTTTAGGGGAAGAATTAGTAGCATCATATTGTCAGTATCATCAATGACTTTAGGCAGACATTCCATTAATTCAATGTGTTAATGTCAAGACATGCAAAAAGCTGTTGATAAAATTGGTATCAGTTATAACATTTTCATCCTTTACCACCTATGAACCATTCTGTTCTTTTATCTTATCTATGCCAATCTCCTTCTCCTTTTATTAACTGAAGAGTGAAAGGATTTGGTGTTTAAGTCTCCGTTAGTTGCCTATCACAAATCACTTTTTTTTTTTTTAAATCTCCAAAAGGAATATTCCAATTTCAGATGTTGTATCATCTCTGCGTTCTTCCTATTAAGCAGTTCTCTGTCATGTTCATTATTTATAGAACCTTTTCCTCTAGTTTCTTGGTTCTAACAAAGATATTCCTTAATATATTCCTGGACCAGTTAAATAATGCAACATTGATACTCTTCTTTCTTAGACAAAAAGACCATAAAGGATTATCCTGAACATCTTGTTTGTCATGCATTCCTTACAACATTAAGAAAAACAAAACAGGTTGTTCAATCCATAAATTGGAAAACTTGTCTTTGCCTTTTGTCTTGTTATATATGGTGAGTAACATAGGGGAATGATCAGACTGTGTTCAACTCAAATGACTAACCTAAGTTTTTGGGAAGAGATTCAACTATTCATGGTTAAGTAACACTCTATCCAGCCTTTTTCATATTATGTATTTTGGTGTCCTTTCATTACACCATGTGAAAGGTGAACCAGAAAATACAACATCCAACAAACAGCAGTCTACCATATAGTTTATGAAAGGAGAACTTGTATATGCTTTGTGATGAAGGACACCTTTTTTTTTCTGTATCATCGGTGATTACATTAAAGTCATCACTCACCAACTAAAGACTAGGGTATGTTGGAAGTAATAACATCTCTCAAGGAATCCTACAATGACATTCACAAGTTGTGTTTTTCCTTCTTGTTTATCTTTTTTTTTTCTTTTTATTGATTTTTTGTGTCATCCCCTTCTTCTCAGTTTGGGCTGTAGGTTTAAGTTGGAACATGTTGTTCATTATAAGAATACCTAAACACATATATATATGAGAACTACATATATGACAGATTTAAACCTCCTTCAATCTCTCAAATTTATGAGCTGTTCAGTTGAAATCACTAATACAGAGATCATGCAGAAGAGAATCTTCAACAGCATAAGCAGAAAAGTAAAATTAATATGACCAAAACTCCAAGCAAAATACTTAACTTGGTAAAAACAAATGTTCTTAAAAGATTATTTCAGAGGAGAAAAGCTCCTATTGAAAGTACCTTTTATGTTTCAAGCAGAAAAGCCCTTCTTGAAATTATCCTTAAATGGACTCTACGCTATGCAAACCTGAATTAGTCGGTTCAAAAATTACCAAATACCGGATGGTTAGATTGAAACAAAGAAAATACCTTTTTTGTTTCGAAATAAACGGGAAAGCATGATGATATCACCCAAAAAATTAAGAAAATACAGTGGAGAGATTTAATTTATTCACGAACATGCTCTCCACAAGAAACCAACAGTTTCCACAGACAACGTTTAATCAGATATTGGGAAGCCAAACTGCTTCCATTAAGCATGCCCAGTTCTATAAACCAAGACAAAAATCATGCCACTGTCTTATGCTGTTACCTATTTCTGAGATTTTACATAGTAACAGATCTAAATCCAATAGCTAAAATACAAGCTCATCTAAGAGACGGCTTACACTGCTATCACTAGTGCAAGAATCCTTGACAATGACTTCCCATGAATCAAAATCGAACCTTTTCTTTCTCTTCTCCATCTCCTCCAAAACAAAGCAAGCATCTTCAACCTTCCCTTTATCAAGCAGACCAAGAATCAAACACCTTACTGTTTCCATACGTGGAAAATGCCTGCTCATCAACATTGCATTCAAAACCTTCAAACCTTCCTCAAATTCTCCTGTTTTACAAAACCCATCAACCACCATCCTGTATGTAGCTGCATTAGGATAGCAGCCTGCAATTTGCATATCAACTAACATCCTATACGCCTCAGTAGTCTTACCTTCCTTACAAAAATAATTGATTAACATGTTATAGATCACAATGTCAGGCTTAACACGCCTTTTTTTCATCTCCACAAGTAAACTGTTTGCCTCACCAATTTCACCTCGTTTCAAAAGATCAGTCATCAAAACACCATAATTGACTATTTTCAGCTTACATCCTTGGTATTCCATATCAAACATCAACTTCTTAGCTTCCTTATACTTCCCCAAAGAACATAAACCTTCCATGAGCGAAGCATAAGAAACAGCATTTGCCTTCTTTCCCTTCCTAACCATATCCTGAAACAGACTTTTAGCACCTTCAACATCCCCCCTCTTACACAAAAAAACAATTTGACAATTGTAAGTCACCACAGTTGGCTCAATCTCTCTCCCAAGCATTTCATCAAACACTTGGCGAGCCATTTCCCAATCACCCTTCTCCAGCCACATCTTGATAATAATGTTGAACGAAACAGAATTTAACCAGATACCCATCTTCGAACAACTCCTTAACATCTCATTCGCATCTTCAGAACGCCCATTATCAACAAGCACATTCAAAAGTGCATTAAAAGACTGTATACTACGCGAACAATTAAACGACCCCATTTTGTGGAAAAGCTCAACAGCTTTATCAACTAACTGGGCTTTCCCGTAATGTTGAATTAACCCGATAAAAAGTGTTTCTTTACATTGAATATAATGGGTTTGGAGATACCCAAGAAGGGTTTCAACAGCTTCAAAATTTCGAGACTTTGCGAGCTTATAAACAAGACAAGAATAAGTTGGGTAGTCATGTTTGAACCCCATTTGTTGGTAATCATGGAAGAGCGAAATAGCTTCATCGGGATCTTGAATTTGTTTGAGATCGGCAAGGAGTGGTATTGGCTTGTGAAGAAGGTTTCTTCTGGGCTTATTATGAGGGCTTTGAGTTTCAGGTGAGGATTTTGAAGTGGGTCTGTGAGAACGATGACTGTGGTATGATTGGGATTGGAAATTTGGGATTCTGAATTGTTCAAGATTGTGAAATTTGACTCTGGAAGGAGTTATGGTAGCTTGTTTAACTCTTGAATTGATCATGGAAAAATATGTATATATAATTAAGCAAACATCCTACTATATCAAGCAAACATCCTACTATATCTAGCAAACCACATGCTAATTTAAAACAAAAAAAAAGAGAAAACTCAAATATGCCATTAAATTTTTTGAAAAATCTTATTTACGTTATTCTTTAAAAGTTTAACTCATTTATGTTATTATTGTTTGATTAATTTGGAATTGTGGCGAAAATTTCATTATTAAAGAGGGTTAAAGTTTTAAAACTTTGAAAAAAATTTAAGTATGTTTTTTGGATTAAGTTGAATTAGAGCTTAAAAGATATTGAGTTTTGATATTTAACTCGGATGGATGCTACTATTGAAATTTGAGGTAATTTCGTAAAAAATTGAAGAAGTTGTAAATTTGAATTTTTGGTGTTCTTGACGTGTTCTTGAAGAAGAAACAGAAAAAATACATTTGATTCAGAACTCCAATAGAAAAATGTTAAAAGTTTTTTAGGTGGTTTTGTAAAATTGGGGTTAAAAAATAATGACATAGCTTTTTCTCACGTGGCAATGACATAAATGAGCTAAACTTTTAACGAATAGCATAAATAATTTTTTTTTCAAAATTCGATGACATAGTTGAATCTTTTTCCTTTTAAAAAACTACAACAATCATACGCTATTTCCTAATTTTCTAACGGATTGCATAAAACCTCGCTAGTACTCTCTCCTCTCTCCCTATCTCTTTCTGAATCATTTTTTTTTCTTCTTCTTTAGTAGTCACGTTGATCAATCAAGATTGGCCGTGTTATCATAGATTAAGATTTGAATGACTAAGTTGGAAATTAGATCTAAATACTTATTTCCAAAAGTCAACAAGGATGGTATTATTATTGTTGTCCAAATTTGTAATGGATTTCATTGCTATTGTTGTAGTGATTCTAGGTGATTTTTAGTGTATTTTCGTCGTCTTAGAAATGTATTTATGCACAGATACACTTGATATATTTGTGCATATTTGATGAATGTATCAGTGTATATCACATATGCACTAAATACATCAAATTGATATTGAATACACTAGATGAAATTGATATTAAATACATATACATTGATAATTGTGAAATTGATATTGGATACACAAATACACTCGTAGAAATTGATACAAGCTTATGCATATATAGTCACATACATGGCTATCAAAATTGATATTCGATACACAGATACACTCGTAGAAATTGATACAATCTTATGCATATATAGTCAGATGCATGCTTTTATATTCCAATGGATACACTTATAGAAATTGATATTGGATACACGAATACACACAATTGTGAAACACATATACATTTTGAAACACAGATAAATATAGAAGGAAATGAATGATAGATGGAAAGAGGCGAATAAGAAAGGCAATATATCCCAAATATATGTACATCACGCTTCAGTTACACTATATCCAAATTGCACTCAGACAAAATATATAATTTTCAAAACTATCACTTCGTTGAGTAATTAGCACCTTTAGTAACATATGTTATGAAATTTGCTCCACATTTAACTTATATATTGATCCAAATCATTTCAAGACCCAAGCCTGACTTGCCCTATTATGTATTCTCAGTTCAACAACCGCAGCTTATGCCCTAATTCTGTATTCACTTGTGACTGCTGCTTCTGCTGGTTGCCTTCTCGTTGCTATGAGCTATTTCTTATAATATTATTGAATTATATATATATCATATATGTTAAGTGAAACATTGCTGCTGTTGCAAATGAGTAATGTTTAGTGCCTGCGGTGCTAGTGCTACAAATTAACTTTTTTTTTTATCACTACTACGGCCTACGGTCACAAGAATGGAACCATAAGTTCCTATACCGGAAACAGTTCGGATTTGGGGTATAGGTCTACCCACCTCTGTTAGTGCTGACTGCCTCTAAATAATGTTTTAATTTTTTTTTTAGTGTCTCATGTTTTGATAATTTGATTCTCATTTTATTTCTCAATTGCTCTTGAAAAACCAGATTAAATACACTAAAACAAATCAAACCAAAGTTGAAAAACTGAACTGAAATTTGATAAAATCGAACTGAAGAACCGAACATCCATCCACTCATAAATATGCGTGTTAAGGGCCAGGCCGAACTGGTTCGGTTCAGGAAATATTCAACCGGACAGTCCGGGTTGATACCACAGAAATACTATAGCAAAAACTAAAATCTTTTTCAATGAATGGATTTCCCGAAAAGTATAACCCTGTATAAATTAATAGTTGAGAAAAACTTATACAGTAACTTCTCTCTTTTGGTTTTTCCATTCAGTATTTAGTATCCACATTGAAGCCTGGTTAAATTTTAATTCACAAGATTGCAGGATCCATTTCTAGGTGCAACGCTCGCAATAAGATTTTTTTCCATTTCTACGAGCTCAAATCGAGACCTCTGGTTAAGGGTGCAGGAATCCCGAACCATCCTTCAACTATCCATATCGGCAGGAAACTTATAACACATTATTGCGCTTGCACAGTTGTGTTGAGAAAGCTTACCAAATAGCTAATCAGATCTTAATTTTGTACTTCAATGTCATATATTCTTCTAGCCGAGAGTTATGGCAGCATCAGTTCCCCATTTTGGTTAAAAAGAGCAAATTTTGTTCTCTATATTTAGTAGATACAACAACAACAACAACCCAGTGAAATCCCACAACGTGGGGTCTATATTTAGTAGATAGGTTTATCAAAATGCCACAATAATATTAATATTACCTTAGTCCAAGAGCGTTCTGATCGATATTACAAAAACGAACCAGAACGCAACGTATATAAAAGTAAAAGCATGTAAGTCTATTTTATGTAGGAGTAACTCTCCATCTCAGAATGTTAGAATATCTTTCCTTTTTTCCCCAACAGAAACCTTAGTTGACATTTCCCTCACAATACAGCAGCATCAAGTTGATACTTTTGATAAAAATCTCAGGCACTATAAAGCCTAATGTCATTGTAACTTGAACTCCACTCTATCTCCAGTAGCCTGGATGAAACATTCACTATTAGAGATATGATTTCATGACACGGTGATGGTGTTTAGTTATAGCTTTATAAAACCAAAAATCCAGAATTAAGAACTGATGTTGCAGAGTCAGGTGTTACGGTTGATGATTAGTGAAATGAAGTACAATAAGGTGCTGAGAAGTGAGAACCTAGTTGAAACAATATAGTTGTTCTTGTAAGAAACATACCATATGTGGGTGTCTAAGTACTGATATGCTGCTGATATTCCTAGTGTGGTTTCTGGATAGCAGAAGCCTAACATGCGGAATGCTCCTCCAACTCTCTCCAAGTGCTGGCTTGGAAGTACCTCTCTCACCAGCCACCATGTGATTCGTGACCTAGCATAGAAGGGTAAATATTATAGGTCCACACAGGGGTGGAACTATCGGAAACTTACACAATATATACAAGATCAAAATTACTTTTTATGTATATATGATAGACGTTGAATCCCCTTAACTTCTTCGTGTGTTTACTTCTTTATATTTTAAATCTCATTAGTGAAAATCTTGGCTCCGATTGGATATCAAGAAACTTGACTGCTGTTGTGAAAGTAGAACTAGAATACTCTATCACTTATTGAGAAAAGTTCAGGTGGACAATATGGGATCATGGGTAAGGGCAGCTCGGTGCACTAAAATTCCCGCTATGTGCGGGATCAGGGGAAGGTCCAGACCATAAGGGTCTATCGTATGAAACCTTACCTTATATTTATGCAAGAGACTGTTTTCACGGCTTGATATGGGATCAAGGATATTAAACTAGAATTACTTGTTGAGTCTAAAACGAACCATGTGGATCAGCACAAAGCTGAAAGTGCCTTTTAAGAACCTAACTGATCAATAGGAGCCTATGGTAAGTACATTACAACCTGACAAGCTCATATCTATGGCTTATGTGCTTAATAAACTGATCCAGTTAGAAAGAGAAAGGAAAAATAATCCTTATCAGATAATATAGCTCATGTTATGAAGATAATAGATATCAAAGTAATAGCAAAGAGAATGAAGAACGCTGAAACAAAGATATTAAAGATAATAGAAAAGAGAAATAAGAACGCTGAAACAAAGAGAACATGTTGATGTTACATTACTGCCAAACTTACCAAAATGGAGATATCATGTTCATGCGCCAATCGTTTTAGTAAAAATCCCGCTGAAACCATTAAAGCATGTCCTGTTTCACAAAGAAGGAACAATCCCTTTAGTTGTTACGTCAAGTATCAGTTATCAAGAAGGATGTTTCATTTTGATATGTGGATACTCTTCAACTGAAGAAAATCGAAGAAAGAGAACTCACACACAAAAAATAACATTACATCTGAGAGCATACATCAACTACTATGCCTCAATCCAAACTAGTAGGAATACTAGAAAAAAAAGAATCTAACCCAATCAGGGTTCTCATTTACCAAGAAGTTACCTTAAAAAATGAAAACGAAATTCCTAGAATAACTTTAAACTACAAGTTAATTCTTAAATTTCTTAAGAAAGGCTGAAAATAAGAATAATCTAAAATTAATACAATAATCAGTTCATCCTACAGTGAGAAATTACCATGTGCACCACCTCCAAGAATTGGTGTAATGAGTGATGATATTGAGTCGATGATAAGCATTCTTATGTGCTGATCTATCTGCATATCATATCCTCATAAGTAAGTGCCCAGAGGACTTATACCTAATCTAGGGAAAAGGCGATGAGAGTAGAGAAACTAGACTTGTATTTCCAAAAACCTGAGATCTGAGATTGTTCTTTAGTTGATGAAGCACTTCAAACAGTGTAAAAATGTCAAACACTGACAAACATACTATGTTGTTCATTACTTGTTGAAGGGCCTTGTCCACCTGAGAAAGAGAAGATGGTGTTGAAAAGTTGGGTACACCAACTTGCATGATAATCTCAACAGCCATATTATTCATGCTGGACAAATGATAATGTGCACAGTACATCTCCAGTGATGTACATAAAATTTATGTCATGCATATCCTGATCAAAAGTAACTTCCAGTAGATATACAATGCATCAAATGCAACTGAATTTGAGACAGATGAAGCATACTCTATCTGACCTACTAAGAGAAGTGAAAATCAAATTGGATAATGAATCTATGCAAACCAGACCTTTTGATTCACATGTCAACACGACAACAACAACAATAACATACCTAGGGAAGTCCATAAAGTGGGGTCTGGGGAAGATAGAGTGTACGCAGACCTTACCCCTACGACCCTACCTCTGAGGTAGAGAGACTGTTTCTAATAGACCCTTGGCTCAAGGAAAAACAATCCAAAACAGTCCCAAACAAGAAGTAACGGAAGTACAAGAAACAACAGATGATAACAAAAGTAGTAACAATAACATCAGATAGTAACAAAACAGAACTACAACAAAACAACATGATAATCAAGGTACAATAGATTGTAACAACAAATAGATTGATTCACATGTCATCCGTAGAAAAATTGTCGGCTGCTGACTTTATTTCCTACTGTTAATTAGCACCACAGATATTCTCCAAAGAAGATACTTTTTACAGCATGGTTCTCCTATTCAAATTTGTTCAACACGAATTATGAATCATAAACAATAATCAGATGGATTGGTGCAATTTATTATGTATCAAACAACATAAAAACATGTTTTTATGGCAGAGCTAGAGTAGTTATGATCATGAAGAAAATCAACTACAATGAATTACAAAAGTGGGGACTAAGGATTCGACTGGCCAAAAATGTCCAAGATAGAAATTGTGCAGTCATACACAGAAAATATCTAGTAATCTTAACCAAAAGTTTCCACGCCACCCTAACTTTCACTGGATACTTGGTGTTCTGATCACATAAAGATTTGTGAAACTGCAAACTGAATTGAAGTCCATCTTCACCAGCAATAAATAATAAAATCTGGTAAGGAAGGTCACAGAATGAAAGGATCTACAAATCTGTTTCTTTGGTAAATTTAGACAATGTTAACATATACAAATAAGGTTAACAAAAGAGGCTAGAAAAGTTTTGACCTCATAGGCAGAAAGATCTGATGTCTGAGTGACAATTTGAGCAACACGTTTTGGAGAGAAAGAATTTCCAGAGTCCAAGAAAACGATTTTGCCCCAGCTTTTTGCAACAGCTGAAGCAGCTTGTAAGCAAATCTAGACAAAAATATAATCTTGAATCAGTAGCAGAATTGAGAGCCAAAAGAGGCTTCAAAGATGAAACATGCTTCATAATTCAATAGTCGGAAGATTTTTCTAACTTGAGAAACAAAAATCAAAATCAGCACAACCTCCATGTCAAAAAAAAAAACCTCGAATTATCAATACACTCTTACTTGTGTTTTACCAGAGGATGATGTGCCAACTAGCTCCGTTAGATATCCCTCTCTTAATCCACCATGAAGAAATGTATCTATGCTGATCCAGAGTAGTCTTATTCATCAGTCATCTACTGTTAAGGAAGCTATAAAAGTATCGGGCGTTCAAGCATTGTTACCTTCTGCATCCAGTAGGTAACAAGTGCTTATTCTGTAAAGCATCATCCAACAACTCCTGACCATCAACCCATGGTTGATGCTGTTTGTTAATGATACTCAGAACCTGAGTGATGCCCTATTTTACGAGTAAAAAAAACGTTCAGATCATTATAGGAATACCAAAAAACAGATTTATGAAAACTACATATGTGGCAGATCAAACCTCCTTCAATCTCTCAGAATTATGATGCTGTTCAGTTGAAATCACTAACACATAAAGATCATGCAGAAGAAAATCTTCAACTGCAAAAACAGAAAAACAAAAACAATATGACAAATACATAAATTCAATTTTATTCATAATCCAATGTTCCAAATTAACTTTCTTACTTTCTATTTGAGGGCATCCGAGAATTATGTCCTGCCCTTTAGGAACACTTTTTTCACTGCAATTCTTAATACTTTTAGTTCTTTTTATTTAAAAGGTGCTCTAGGACCCAGTTTTGTTCTAAGCAACATCAAAATTTTCAAATAAGACAAGACTTTATCTCCACTTCTGGATCCATAGTAAAACTTTAACTTTTACCTTAATAGTGGTATCCAAACCAACTGGGACACTAAAATTTGAAAGAATGGAGTACATCTCAATTGTTAACGCTAGAATTATTTCAAAAGGATCCAAAAGATTCAGTAAACTGTCTATTCTGGATACAAAAGGATCAAATTCTTTCAATAGTGTCATCCAAATTCTTTAAAAAAGCTTATACAGGTAAAATGGAGTTGGGCAGGCAGTGTCAACTATGAGAACCAGCCTTAAACAATAACATATGGATGGGAATTCAACCAACGGCCAACAACCAAACTCCTTGGCATCTTCGTTATTTTCTTGATAATAGTGAAATTCTTGAGGGCCAGTTGGCTCATGGTTCAATACTAGGTGGATAATTGATTCACTCCTCCACCCTTCTCCATTTAAATACTAGAGTTTTATCTGTGACATGGTTCGAACCCATGTCTTGCACCATTTTGTCATTTTAAAGGTAGTACCATTGTTGTTGGTCATCCCTACTCACACAATCAAACCAAACTGCCAAAATATACATCATCCAGCAATTTCTGAAAGAGGGAGAGGAAGAACCCCTGATATAATTATAATACATGCTCCTCCATATCAAAAGTACAAAATTTCAATCTAAAATGAGCTTCCCTCTATATGAAAGTACTATCACTTCTCGGGTAAGATGAAACTGCTCTAGCAACATAAGTTTACAAAATCAGTTGTTTATCTTTTAGGGCTAAGTGGCATAAAAGTTGTAGTCTAAAAGGGTAATTTTCGCAAAATCAGATTACCATTAAGATATTGGAATGAAGTTAGCCCTCTAAAAATGACATCAACTAAACTCCCGTTTGACTGTAGATTTTGAGAGTAGATTTTCAAAATTGAAAACATTATTTGTTCATGAAATTTGATAAGTTTTTGAAAGTTTATCTTCAAAAAGTTTTTAAGTTCCAAAACCTAGCCCAAATCACACTTCAACTCACAAAACATCAAAAAAAAATCAAAAAAAATCCCAAATCTATTTTTCAACCTGCTTCAAAACTTTTTTTTTTTCAAGTTTTAACTAAATCTATAGCTAAACGCTAGTTAAGTCTTAGCCCCGTATACACAGGGCAGTTCCAAAGCTTTAGGTACATGTTCCTAGGTTTCTCTTGAAGGAGAGCTTGGAGTAACAAGTAAAATTACTGCCATTTAACCAGGTCACGAGTTCAGACCTCTGACAGAAATACAAGTAAGGCTGCCTACAATAAACAGGTTGGGCCCTTTTCTGAACAGCTTAATGCACTTGGCTGCCCCTCTTTTCTAGGTTATCATTATAAATCAATTTGAGACTATTGCAGGAGCCTATAAACTTTAAATCCGCACAGATATTTATATTTGGAATCCACAAAAACTAGGAGGGACAAGAAATAGTGAGGTAAAAATGAGAGTATAATGAAAAGGAAACCTGAAATAATGGCGTGAGAAGCACAGAAGTTGCGGAAATCGGAGTCGATTAAAGGGTAATCACACTCCAAATACCTCAATAACGCCATTGTTTTTTCCAATTTCTCATAAAGAAGATGGAGGGAACGCCGTGAAATAGAACGTTTTTTTTTTTAAAAAAATAAAAATAAATACAAATTGCAAAACGGTGGTAAATGAAAAATAAAAAGAAATCTTTCTAAAAACACATGGGAAGAAAAATACCTAAAAACCCAGCATGCAATAGAATTGGTTTCATTTATAATTTTTTTTCATTAGAGATCTTAATTTTTATGTATAAGAGATTTGAAAATGTTATTTTTTTCGATTCATTTGGTAGGTAGTCAAAAAATCTTAATGTTTTTATTGGCGGTGTGTGCGAAACCATGCTTTAAAAATTATAGAATTAAATTTTTTATTTATTTTAAGCTATTGAGTTCTAAATTAACCAAATAATTTTTTTAAAGAGAAATACAATAGGACTAAAGTTACTAAGTTCAAGAAATCTTAATGCCTTTATTGTGAGTGTGCGAAGCCACGATTTGAAAATTATAGAGTTAAAATTTTATTTCGTTCTAAATTAACTAAATAATTTTTTAAAAGATGAATACAACAGGACTAAAGTTACTAGGTTCACTGTGTCATGTTTACTTCTGGATTAATTTTTGGAGAAAAGTTTAGAATTTATTTTAATGCAGAAAGTGATGATCTCCTTTAGTATCTTCCACTTCACAGGAGCAAATCTTGGTAAAAAGATGTTTTTTTCAAACACCCTTTATGTTGATCATGACTACTATTGAACAAAAGAAGCAGAATATAGCAAGCAGAGAGAGAGCTTAAAGAGAAATAAGCACCAGTAGATAAACGTTGTTAAAGGTAAAAACTTGCATCTAATAGCTGATCAAATTTAAAGATAACAAAAGAACAATTAAATTAGGATATAATTGGAAAAAAAAAACGAAGAGCCGCGAAGAATCTTGTTCCGAACACCATAAGGAAATCAAGAACAGTAACCACAATTCCGAAACCTCTAACTACTACTCTCTTATTACTGAGTTTAAAGGACAGAAACTTGGTCGCCATCGATCAGTTTGGTGGTGGGAAGAAAACCTCTTCTGCAGTTCTCTTGGAGCTGAAATGCTTCTCGACATCTGGGGAAACCTTGAAAGCAGCCTGCAGCACTTGTGGGGATAGAGACTTCCATGGCGAAACCTTTCCAGCCAAGTTTGTGAACTTTGGACTGTCACGTAAGAAATAGTTATAGGTTAGAATCTATTTTAGCACAAAGGAAATTGTAATTTGACATCAACAAAACAATGTAAAAACTTACTTGGGGGTAGTGATGATGGAGAACCAATCCATGCCATCAGGATCGCCAATTTTCGAGACAACACAGAACCTCGGAACAATGAACAGATTACCAGGTTTGAGGTGTGTTTCAAGAATACGCTTACCATCAGCGCCAACAACCTGAACTCGACCACTTCCTCTCACAATGTAAGTGACTTGAAGGGCTGAGTCACATGAGAAACCAGGAGAGCACATAGCACTTCCGTTCAACCTAACAAGATCGGCACCAGTTCCAACTTCACCAACCAATGGCAAGTTCTTGGTATTCAAAACAACCACCCTTCCACCACCCTTGATATCGACATCCAATGGGGCTTCCTCGCAGTTGAGAACCATGCCATTCCTGTTGGCTTGCTTAGGCTCGGGCATTTGGAAGCCTGCATCCAGCTTCACGATGCCCTTAGCGGTCTGAGAGCTAACTAGAGTCTTAGCAACACTCTCTTCTACATCCCATGCCCTGCTAACAAACTCAGTTGAGAAACCAGTGAAAATTCCATTGGAGCCGGTCAAGTACATGTCAGTGAATGAACCAGCCTTGTGTGCAGTTTTGGTATCACCAAGGAAGAGAACCACAAGTTCAGGGTCCTCTTTGTTGTACCACCATGTTACAACACCAAAAGGGAGGGCAATAGCATCACCCTTCTTAATGGCTACCACCTTCTCGTCTTTTTCTGGAAGAACAATTCCAGCAACTCCACTACCTGATCCATGTAGTCAGATTCATAATTGGCTAAAATAAACACATCTATACCCAATGTATATAACGAAAAAGCAAGCTGCTCAATTATGAATGACCGAATCAAGGTTTTAACAAAGTAGCCATGTACATAGATGAAAACAAACTTCCAATTTTGTTTTGTACATCCCGATTCATGTGGCACCATTTGACTTGATACAACATTTAATATAAAAAAAAACGAGGATTTACAGTAAAAGAGGGATCAAACCGTTTTAACATCATATCAAATAGTAACAAATGGATCGCACAAGACCTAGATCATGAACCCAAACCATCAAATCCAAGACTAATCTATCCCATAAATCCAAACAAGTAAATTCCATTTTAAAAAACAAAACCCCAAATAAGAATTTAGTCTAAACAACAAAATTGAAGAAAAACCCATGAATCAAAACAACAAAAATCATCACGATTCATTAAAACCCAAGTAGGAAACAGATAATTCTAATACAACAAAATAGAAGAAACCCCATTTAATCAGAACGAAAAAAGCCCCAAAATTCTTACCTTGAAGAACATAAGCGACCTTAGCAGAATCAGAATAACGAGGCAAAGCGAAGCCATTCTTTGTAAGAGCAAGTTTAGCTGCGCCAATATTTCCTTCTTTCAGCATGGGAAGCTCATTAGGGCACCATGCATGATAAGAACCACCATCTCCTCCATAAACTTGCTTAGCCAACTTTGGGTTTAGATCAATATCCATATCTCTCTCTGTGTTATAGTCACTGAAAAGATTAAAAAACAGAAAATCAGAATGATTGTAAACCCATAGAGGAGTTTGCTATTTATAGAGGCAAATTGCATACTAAAATACCGTAGGATTAGGATTAAATAAAATTTAATTTGTAATCTAACAGAATTATAGATGAATCAGGGCATTGCGGAATTACAGTTTTAGTTTGTATGAAATATTCAAAGCTAATTACTTATAATTATCTATCCATAAACTTATACTTATTCTCTCTACTAAATTATCTTATCCAATTTCCATCCCGTTTTACTTATCCTTAAAAATATATTTTATTAATAATTATCCATCTATTCATTTTTTACTTATCCATTATATATTAAAAATAAATATTTAATGATAATTATCTATCTATTCACTATATTAAAGAAAATATTTTTACTGATAATTATCCATACGTCCCGTATCCATTTTTTTTAGATATTTAATTTGAATTTTTGAAATATGGACTGAATTTTGTATTTTACTTTTAAAAGTTATGAATTTCAAATTGGATATTAAATTTAGTACTATGAACTAGAGTTGTTCAAAATCGAATCGAAATCTATAATTTAAATCGAAAAAAAGTTATTGGTTTATTAATAATGGGTTATCGATTTAGCGATTTCGGTAGTGTTTTTTGTTTTTTTAATTATTAGATTATCGATTCTTAATGATTTAAGGTTTTTGTTAATGGGTTAATCGATAACCCGATAGTAAATTAATAGATTATATTTATACCATTTGGTATATAAAGTTCTTGACTTATGATTTAGCTTCATACTTTTATTTTTGGATGTCTCAAACTATCGGTTATTTTACAATGTGTCAGTGTTTACTTCTAAGCAAGATGCAATCTGTCAACTAATATGAATGGTTCAATTGATTTGTCACCTTGTTCCTAAGTTATTTCAATAAAAAAAATTGTGTCAAAACCTAATGGTTAAACCGATAACCGAACAAATAATGATTAGTAACCAATAAATTGATAACTGTTAAGTCAATATCTTAATAATTTTATAATGATTTTAATATATCTACAAATCGATAATCGATAAGTCGAACAGATAAACTTCAAAAGTAAACCAACCGATACTCAATCCTACAATGAATTTTTGGATATCAGAAAATGTAAAATTTTTATACCTTATATTCAGTATTATCCATATCATATGTGTCCAATATTCATATTTGTTATTGAATACCATTATATGGTTTATTGATTAACATTAAATAGTTTTATTGTCATCTCCAATATCATGTACTTCTTTCGTTCCATTTTAGTTGTTATATTGTGCTTTTTAAAAGTCAATATATGAATTTTGATCAATATTTTAAGATATATTTTTTATCATATTGATATGAAAAAAATTATAACTTATAGTACTTTTCGTATAGTTTTTGAATAACTAATTTTTTACTTTATAATATTGAGTTAAAGTAATATAATTTAACTTTAAAAATTAGTCACATTGACTTTTGAAAAGCGCAATATGACAACTAAAATGAGACCGTAATCATTTAAAATTTATTAAATATAAATTTATAGAATGATTCAATTTATATTAAATTCAAGATATATTAGTCCAAATAAATATTTTGGATTAATAAAATTGGGTCAATTATTTAAGTCCAATAAATGTGGATTTAATTAAAAATCCAAATCCATTGATTTGGGCTATAAAGATGACCCCACTTTGTTAAGCCAATATCATCTCATCCTAGATGCCCATTTTCATGCCACGTGTCAAAGTTATGTGGCAATCCAAGTCAAATTAAATAAGCCACTAGAATTATGCCATGTGCTAAAGTTAGGTGGCAATCCAAGTCAAATTAAATAAACCACTAAAATCATGTCACATGTCAAAGTTATGTGGCAATCTAAGTCAAATTAAATGATCCACTAGAATAATATCACGTGTATATATGACATGTTCTGACCAATCAAATTAAAGCTCTTCACCAAAGAAATCTGATTGGTCAGTTCAAACCAACCAATCAAATCACACCATCATACCACTCCCTACAACTATAAATAAGGGTCCTCATTATTCTCAGAAGAGGGAGTTTTTCAAGAACAAGAAGCAAGAAGAGAGCTCGTGAATCAAAGACCATAAATTTTCTACAAAGCTACAAAGTTCAAGTAATCAAATTCAAGTTGAAGTTCAAGATTAAGAACGAAGGAAAATATCAAGAAGTTCAAGAGCAAGTTATTTGTTCATATTTATTATTCATCATAACCATACAAGTGTTCGTGATGAATAATTCAAATCCAAATTTGAAGACGAAGATTCAAGATCAAGCTATTCAAGCCCTTGACTCTAAATCAAATTCAAGTTCAACATATTCCATATTATTTGAAGAATCAGAGGATTATCATAGAGATTGTAACACACACTATATTTTGAAATCAAATATTACACTTTGTTACTCCAATTTTTCGGTCTTGATTATTTATTTTTCTTGGCTCAAAAATTTGTTATTTACAAATTTTGGCACGCCCAGTGGGACAATCTCTACCTCTCATCTCTTTACATTGATCATCAAACTTCAAGAATACTTAAATGACATCTAAGAAGTTTGACTCTAGGACTATTATTGCTAAGGCTACTGATTCCAAGTTTTCCTCTGAGGTGGAGAACATACTGGATACAACTATGGGAAGTTTGGGACCCATCACTAGGAACAGAGCAAACTTGCTAGGACAACAAGCACTCCAAGTGTCGTCCGCATCATTTCCTATTTTTGATCTTTCATCTTCAAAGGGGGAAAAATTCTCTCCAAATGAATTGGAAGAAGGAGAGAATATAACTGATATTGTTGAAAAGACATTGGCTCGACTTAGTTTTTTTAACACAAGGAATTGTATTATTCAAGATGAAGATGATGTCTTGATCACTAGATCTGCCCCAGTCACTCTACGTAACTTATTTCAGATAAATTTCAGTTTGAGGAAAAATCCATGCTTTGCTTCATCATCCATAACGGCCATCCAAGCGATAATGACTAATGCCTTAACTGTTGAAGAACAACTAGTGAGTTTGACAAAGGTAATTGAAGGTCTAACAAAATATGTGCAAGATCAGGATAATCGAATTGTCAAGTTGACGGACAGAGTTGAAAATATTATGGAGGGGGAATCAAGTCATGCACCTAGAAAATGTCCGATGATACAAAAAAAGGGAGATTCCGTTACAAAGTAAATAAATGTGGGTGATGAGCTACAAGTATCTGCTGAAGGAGGAATTCTCATTCATCAACTGAAGGACTTAATTATGGAAACTATCAAAGATAAGTATGACGTGTCTTCAAAGTCATCATTTACGTATGCAAAGTCATACACTTCAAGAATCGATGTTTTGAAGATGCCTGCAGGTTATTAACCTCCAAAATTTTAACTATTTGATGGAAAGGAAAATCCAAAGCAACACATTTCCCATTTTGTTGAAACTTGCAATAATGTTGGAACATATGAAGATTATCTGGTCAAGCAATTTATGCGCTCCTTACGAGAAAATGCCTTTGACTGGTATACGAATCTCGAGGTTGGCTCTATTGATAGTTAGGAACAACTTGAGCATGAATTTCTCAATTGTTTCTATAGCACAAAGCGTGCTATGAGCATGATTGAACTCACAAATACACGTCAATGGAAAGATGAACCTGTCATCGAGTTCATCAACCGATGGAGAAATACAATCCTCAATTGTAAAGATAGGCTTAGTGAAATTTCTGGAATAGAAATGTGTTATTCAAGGAATGAGTTGGGGACTTCTTTATATCCTACAGGGTATTAAACCCAATTTATTTGAGGAACTAGCCACACATGCTCATGATATGGATTGAGCATGTCTGCAAGCGGGATTGAAGGACCACTTATTTATGGGCCTCGCAAGGGAAAAGACAAAATGGAGGTAAAGAAAGGAGGAAAATCAGCACCTAAATTTGGAAATAAGGAGTCGATGAATGTTAATGCCATGCCTTTGAAAGTAGTTACGAATCTAAGCAAGAATCAAAGGGTGAAGACCACGACCTTTTAGAATAACACTGGTAGAAAACTGACTTTGACGGAAATGCAGGCAAAAGAGTATCCTTTCTTGGACTCAGATGTTCCAGCAATTTTTGAAGAGCTTCTGGCATTAAAACTCTTTGAGCTACCTGAAATGAAGCGTCCAGATGAAGCTGGAAGGACTAATGATCCAAATTACTGCAAATATCATCGTTTGATGGGCTATCCTATTCAAAAGTATTTTATCTTTAAGGAAAAGATCATAGACTTGGCCCGTGAAGGAAAAATATTTCTTGAAGATGAGAAAGAGAGTTCAAATCAAGTCTTTATCACTTTTAGTTCATTCAATCCCATAGTTCTTTGCAACTTTGTCAAAATACATGATGGTGGCAATGTCTTAGCCACATCACCACCAAAACTGTTTAAATTTGGTGACTTCGAGCCAATAGATGTTAACACATCATCGCTCGTTCCCTTGATGAATGAAGTAATAGGGGAAGATAAACCTCTGGAAGAAAATTAATCTTGCGGTGCTTATAGTAATGATGAGGGATGGATTTTAGTAACACGACGAAGACGTTGTAAAACGAACTTGCAAAGAGAGCCAAGTAAGCAAGTGACAAGACCAAAAATGAAAAAACTATCCAAAACTCAAAGGGTAAAGAGGAATATGAAAAAGTCAAAAGTTAGGGGGAATTACTATCAAAAGCAACGTTCTCCGGTGACATTAGAAGAATTCTTTCCAGTTGGTTCCGTGAAAATATTTCTCATTGTGACACCAAGGCCTCATGTTGTAACATTGATAAAGAAGAGACAATGGGAGAAGACTCATCACCATCATTACTTCCATCACATAAAGGCCCTATCAAGTCTCACTCTGAAGAAGTGGACATTTGTGATGCGAAGTTTACATTCACTAATGATAATCTTCTATTGGGTGAAGTGTTGTATAATCATCTTTTATATATGGTAGGTTTTGTGCGTGGACATAAAGTAAATAGGATCATGGTGGATGACAGATCTGGGGTTAATATTCTTCCTATTCTCACTGTGAAGGAACTTGGAATCTTGATAAATAAAATGTCTGAAAGTCGTCTAATGATTCAGGGATTTAACCAAGGGGGCAGAGAGCCATTGGCGCTATCAAATTAGATATAACGATGGGATATATGCATTCGAGTGCATGGATGCATGTTGTTGCCTCAAAGACCTCGTATAATATCTTGTTAGGAAGGCCATGGATACATGAGAACAAAGAAAAACAAGGTCAAGATACCACCCTCTGAGTTGCAGAGAAGCAAGTTGACATTTCCTATCAAGCAAATTGAAACAATCAAATCACCTTCAAAAATGATAGAAGGATTTGTCAGACCATCAAATCATGATTCATATGAATCACTTCCTAAAAAGCGTACAAATGAGGGTTTTGACCCAAATGCATATAAGTTATTGGTGAAAGCAGGGTACAATCCCAATGAAGCTTTTAAAGTAGGAAAACTTCCAAATGAAGTTATTGAAAAAGCAAATCATGGCCTAAATCCAACTCAAAGGATGATGATAGAGAGATGGTATGTTGTCAAGCAATTGCGTGAAGGCTTGGGTTACAAATAACCGTCGCCAGTTCGAATCTTTATAAAAAGGATGAGCATCAACTACATTACCCCCGTGGAAGAACCTATGATGTTCAACAAGAAGCCTTCTGTATTTGATCGACTTAATGTCATGACGTCTAATGTTTCTGCATTTGATCAGCTTATCGAATAAACTCCAAAAACTTCAGTATTTGATCGGTTGGGACCAATGACGAAGAAATACAAGCGCCAAGAAAATTATAGAATGATGGAAGAACGGGTACATGCTCAAAAGCATAATTCACCCAAGAATTGCCCCAGTTTGATTCCTTCTAGAATGAGGCGAGAAACAAAACTTGTAGTTTCATGTGGAAATGTCCTGAGAGCAAGAACTCACACCATAGTTCACACTAGGGAGAGAGATGAAGATGAAGAAAGTGTGGGATCATCAAATCACATCACAATTTGTCACGAGGAAAGTACTTCACTATATGCAAAAATTGAGGATGGGTTTGTTGATATTCATGCATGTCATCACGTATCTTTTAATGATGGTGACCCTCAAGAAGATGAAGATGCTGAAGATGCGCCTCCTGAACTCGAGAAAGGGGTAAAAAATATTGTTGATGCATTGAAGGAAGTAAATCTTGGGATTGATGATAATATAAGGCCTACATATGTAAGTGTTTCACTAGATGATGATGAAGAGAAGAAATATATTGAGCTGCTTATGGAATTTAGGGATGTATTTGCTTGGAGTTACAAAGAGATACCAGGATTAGACCCTAAAGTTGCAGTTCATCATCTTGCTGTGAAACGAGGGACTCGTCCTGTTAAACAAGCTCAACATCGCTTTAGACCTGAACTGGTTTCTTTGATCGAAACTGAAGTTAACAAGCTCATTGAAGTAAGTTTTATTCGTGAAGTCAAATATCCTACATGGATTTCGAGCATTGTACCTGTAAGAAAGAAGAATGGCCAAATCCGAGTTTGTGTTGACTTTAGAGATCTTAATAATGCATGCCCTAAGAATGAATTTCCTCTTTTAATACCTGAGCTTATGATTGATTCCACGACTGGATATGAGACAATGTCTTTCATGGATGGTTTATCTGGATACAATCAAATTTGCATGGCACCAAAGGTTGAAGAACTTACTGCATTTCACACTCCTAAAGGTATAATTTGCTACAAAGTAATGACTTTTGGTTTAAAAAATACTGGAGCCACTTATCAACGAGCCATGCAGAATATTTTTGATGACATGCTTCATAAAAATATTGAGTGTTATGTCGATGACTTAGTGGTAAAATCAAGGAAGAGTGATGACCACTTGCAGGATTTGAGAATGGTGTTTGAACGACTTCGAAGATACAAACTCAAAATGAACCCTTTAAAATATGCCTTTGGAGTTACTTTGGGAAAGTTTCTCAGTTTTATTGTTCGACATCGAGGAATCGAGATTGACCAAGATAAGATAGACGTTATTTTGAAGATGTTTGAGCCAAAAAATATTCATGAGTTAAAAAACTTACAAGGAAAATTAGCATACCTTAGGAGGTTTATCTCTAATCTGACTGGGAGATATCAACCATTCAGTCGCCTTATGAAGAAAGATGTTCCTTTTGAATGGGACCAAGCTTGTACCAATGCTTTCCAGAATATAAAGTCTTATCTGATGAAGCCTCCAGTACTTGTAGCTCCTATACCTGGAAAACCATTGATTTTATACATTGTAGCACAAGAAAGGATAGTAGGAGCACTCCTCGCACAAAAAAAACAATGAAGGGAAAGAAAATACCCTATAATACTTGAGTAGAATGATGACACAAAATGAGATCAAGTATTCACCTATTAAGAAGTTATGTCTGGCACTCGTATTCTCGATTCAGAATATGAAACATTACTTTCAAGCTCATATTGTGCAATTTATCTCTAAAGCTAATCCTATTAAGTTTGTCATGTCCAAGCCTATCTTAAGTGATCGACTAGCAACGTGATACCTCCAATTTCAACAATTTGAAATTATGTATATATCTCAAAAGACAGTAAAAGGACAAGTGCTAGTAGATTTCTTGGCCAATCATCCAATTCCGAATGATTGGGAGTTATCTGATAAATTACCTGATGAAGACGCAATGCTATTAAAAATTCAGCCACCTTGGAAGATGTATTTTGATGGTGCTACACATCGTGAAAGAGCCGGTGCTGGAGTGATATTTGTCACTTTCTATGGAGAAGTTTTGTCGTACTCCTTCACTCTAACACAACACTGCTCCAATAATGTTGTTGAATATCAAGCACTCTTACTTGGGCTTGAAATGACCATTGATATAAAATAATTGCAACTACAAGTTTTTGGGGATTCCAAGTTGGTGATCAATCAAGTCTTGGGTAATTATGAAGTAAAAAAGCCCGAGTTAATCCCATACTGCAACTATGCCCAAAAGATGATAGGATTGCTTGGAAAGATGACAATTCAACATGTCCCAATAGAGGAAAATAAAAAGGCTGATGAGTTGGCAGCTTTGACTTCTGCATTAGTATCGCCTGATGAAATGCAAGTTGTGGTTTGCCAATGATGGACAACCCCGCCTCCCGATGAGCATAAAGAAGAATTTCAATAAGTTATCGCCACTTCGGAGGCTGAAATTGACGATTGGCGACAACAAAGTGTTATGGAACCTTCGAAGAAGGACAGAGATCCGACGACGAGCCCTTCGTTTTCTTTATTATAAAAATACATTTTATAAATGGTCGTTCGATGGAGTTCTCTTACGATGTTTGGGAGCAGATGAATCTACTCAAGCTATGCAAGAAGCACATTCTGGAGTGTGTGGAGCGCATCAATCTGGGCCAAAACTTCCTTTTCACATAAAAAGGATGGGATATTACTGGTAAACCATGGTGAAAGATTGTCTGGATTACGTCCGAAGATGTAAAGCTTGCTAATTCCATGCGAATTTTATACATCAACCCCTAGAAATATTACACCCAATGATTGCCTCATGGCCATTTGAAGCTTGGGGTTTGGATGTTGTTGGATTATTGCCTAAGTCCTCGGGTGGACATTTGTATATCCTGACTGCAACTGACTACTTCTCAAAATGGGCAGAAGCTGTTTCTCTTAGAGGAGTGAAGAAAGAGAATGTCGCTAACTTCATTCGAGTCAATATTATCTACCGTTTTGGTATTCCTCGATAAATATTGACAGATAATGACAATCCATTTGATAACAAGTTAATGACGAAGATATGTGATCTTTTTGGCTTCAAGCAACGCAATTCCTTTATGTATTATGCAGCTACTAATGGTCTTGCTGAAACATTTAACAAGACACTCTGCAACTTGTTGAAGAAAGTTATTTCCAAGTCTAAGAGAGATTGGCAAGAAAGAATGGAAGAGGCTCTTTGGGCATATAGGACTACGTATCGCACGCCAATACAAACGACTCCCTATTCTCTTGTTTATGGAGTTGAAGCAGTTCTTTCACTTGAACATCAAATTTCGTCATTGCGCCTTGCCATTCAAGAAGGGCTCACTAATGAAGAAAATGCTCGGTTACACCTTGAAGAATTAGAGGCTCTTGATGAAAAAAGACTAGAGGCCCAACAAAGTTTGGAATGTTATCAAGCTCATCTAGCTCGATCTTTTAATAAGAAGGTTCGTCTTAGATGCTTTCAAGTGGGTGATCAAGTTCTTGTTGTAAGAAGGCCCATTATTACTTTTCATCGGTATGGAAACAAGTTCTCCGCTAAATGGGATGGACCATATGTAGTACAAGAAGTATACTCAAGTGGCGCTTACAAACTGGTTGACTCAGAAGGATTGCACATTGGCCCCATTAACGGAAAGTTCATAAAGAAATACTATTCTTGAAGAAAAGAAACACACTCCTTAAGGTACGAGTATAAACTGCATGTTTGTTACATTCTGTATTTTTGCATCTGGATTATTCGTAAGCTAACGGTTATAAATTCAAGGACTTTTAATTTTGAATTTTAAAAGGACATGATTTGTTATAGATGCCAAGTTATTTGAATAATTTATGTGAAGTAAAATACATCTCAAGAAGGACCCTTGAGCCAAATCAAAGTAGAAGCCATCAAATGTTTTTTTTCTTAAAGTCACGTTTCGGATAAGCCAACTTTGGAAGGCCATAACCTCTTTAGAATTTGGGAATTTGGGAAAGCTCTCAAAATGAAAGTTGTAGGTAATTGAAATATCTTTCCAACCATAGGTCGTGGGATGAAATGTGATATCAGAGTAATAAGATATAGACGTTTTAAGTCTGACAGGCCAAGCTAAATAGTGAATTCGGCCCAACCCAATTCTAATTCGGGTCAGACCCAATACGCACGAAATTAATCTAATTTTTATCTGTTCCTTCATACTTTAGACCAAGAAATATCTGGAAATTTCCAGAGAGAGTAAGAGAAGGGAAAGCTAGAGAGAAACACCAACATCTACCACAATTAAAGCCCCGAATCTCAAAGCTCTTGAAGAGAAAATTGTTGTACGTCGCATTGGCTTCAATTTGAGCTAGATATCATCCAATAAGGAGAAGATTTTATGTGGTGCTGCAAATTTAAGGTAATATTAAAGTCTCCTTTTCATTGTTAACAAGTTTAGTTAAAGTTTTAACGGATTAGAACGGAGAAAATAGTGTTATAAACTAGTTTGGTGATTTGTTGAGATTTATGGGTTAAAGGATTGTTTTAGGTAGCTTAAATGGATGGAATTATCTTAGTGATGATGTATAATAATGGTTGATGTTGTTTTGATGTTGTTGATGAGTTGTTGTTCTTAAATTTGGAGGAAAAAGGTGTATGAAGATTGTGAATGTTCAAACCCATTTTTGGAATTGAGTAGCTGGTAGTAATTCTGGAATATCTCATTGTGTAGATCTTCGATTTTAGATATTAAACATGTTTTGGAAAGATAATACACGTACCTACAACTCTTATACTTATGTTGTAGTCTATATATGCTGTTATTATATCGAAAAATGAGGATGAATCATAAGACAAATTCTGTCCAGATTCTGGATTGCAAAAATCCCTCATGTATACCTGTTAGTGTTTTGATGATATCTCTTTGTAGAAAATGAGTTTTGAGTGGATTTCTTTTGCATTGGAAACTTAAGACAGAGATCTAAATGTTTCATGAAGGTCATAAAGTCCAGTTTTACCTTTTTTATTTTTAAAATTTAGATACAACTTGAGGTACTCGGCTTTCCGAATTTACTGCTTTAGTAACATGAGTCGAGTGGAAATATTCTAGGCTTATTGTCAATAATAAATCTTATTTTATGTTAATATTTTGGATTGTTGATGTTTCTTGATGATTATATGCCTGGTTTGAAAGTGGGAAAAGTGAGCGGTATAAGGGAGGTGCTATCCAATTTTTTTTAGAAATAACCTACTAACGATAGACTACGTTTTATTCTTGTCCATAGCTTAACCATAGTGCTTAACGTTTTAATATAGGTTGAGACAATATTGGACAGCATATACGTATAAACGCTAAAGGTATGTAAAGTTAACATTTTCTTCTTTTGGCATGATCCATATGAAACGAACGAATGACATATGCTTAAATTCCAAAGAAACTCTTATTCGTAGATATACTCAAATGGCTACCGTTCTTGATTTTCAAAATTTATATTGTTATGTCTTGACTCATGTGTATGATTCCAGTCATCCTAGTTGGTATACTCATGTTGTGGTATAATTCATATTTTAGTATAATCCATAATTGGTGTGATTCATAATGACTATTGTCTTAGTTTTCAAATGATGGACTGTTTTGCTTATTTTATTAAGTCTCCGATAATGATCAAATTTCGAAAAGTTGCTAATGATACCTTATTCGTGCATATTTTTATGATATTATTCACCGAGTCCTACGATACGCCGGATATGTTATCATGTATGGATTCCACTACATTATTCACCGAGTCCCTTACTAAAGGACCGGGTATGTGATATGATAATATGATATTATAATGATATGACGATATGATTATGGCACTGAGTCCCATAATGGGCCGGGTACGGTATCAGTGTACACTACTCTATTCACCGAGTCCCTTGCTAGAGGACCGAGTATGGTATATATATACATATGACGATATATTGATATAATTGTGACACCGAGTCCTATAATGGGCCAGGTACGATATATGATGATGATATGCATGTTTTCATTTTATAAGACACAGGTACATTGATTTATTGATTATGATACTTGACTCCTGAATCTTTATTTCAGATGTGATCTTTTTTACGATATTTTATGCTTTATATACTCGGTATATATTTTGTACTGACCCCCCTCTTCGAGGGGCTGCGTTTCATGCCCGTAGGTACAAATACTCATTTTGGAGAGCCGCCAGCTTATGATTCTACTCAACGGGTTTGAAGTGCTCTATTGTCTCGGAGCCTAAACTTTTGGTACTAATCCTTATAATGTATATATTTGTGTATTTAGGGGTACGGCGGGGCCCTGTCCCGTCATATGCTATTGTTAATCCTCTTAGAGGTCTGTAGACACATGAGTGGATTGTATGTAGATGTTGTCTGGTGTACTAGTATGGCTTATGTTTTTGTACGTTTACATTCAGAGTGAAAGCCTTGTCGGCTTACGTATTATGTTATCTTACTTTTGACAATTAAGACTCTCCAAGAAACAGGTGATTTTGGTATATATATAAGTGACAGTTTGAGACGATGTGCTGCCCATATAAATCCTATATCATATTTAACTGCCGATTGACTATAGGTAATAGGTGTGTATACGAGTGTCCAATTCGGACACTAGTCACGGCCCACGGGGCTAGGTCGTGACAAAAGTGGTATCAGAGCAGTTCATCCTCGGAGTGTCTATAGACTGTGTCTGGTAGAGTCCGATTTATTGGTGTGTTGTGCACCACATCTATAAATAGGGGGCTACAGGACATTTAGGATGTTATCATTTTTTTTACTTTAAATCGTGCGATAGAGCTGTATTATCAGGATAATTTCTCCCTAACATACTATTATATTTACAGCGATGCCTCCAAGTAAAGTGACAGCTGCCCAAAAGGGAAAGTCAGTAGCAGGAGAGACTAATCGGACCCCGAGGATTACTAGGGCCCGTGCCCAGTCTATGACTGAGGTTGTGCTCCAGTCGGCGAACTCTACTACGCTGCCATATGAGGAGAGAGCAGCAGCAACTGCAACTATGGATCGAGGGGTTGTTTCACCGCCAGCTCCAGAGGCTCCAGTACCTAAGCCTTTAGCTTCTCAGATAGGGGCAGAGGATAGGGCTATGAGAGATGCAGTTCAGTTGCTAACCAGAATAGCGATAGGGCAGGCTCGCAGGCATGGATTAGGGGTTGACTATGCTGATAGACATGATAATTTAAGGGCTCATGATTTCTTGACTTGTAATCCCCTAGAGTTCTATGGGTCAAGGCCCGGGGATGACCCGCAGGAGTTTATCCGACAGGTGCAGCGTACGTTGAGGATAATTAAGGCTTCTGAGATAGAGTCTGTTGAGTTAGCTTCCTATCGGCTGCGTGATGTAGCTGTTAATTGGTATGAGTTATGGGAGTTATCTAGGGGCGAGGGTGCTCCTCCAGCGGTGTGGGGTGAATTTGTGGAGGCCTTCCTTGGCCACTTTCTACCTCCAGAGATGAGACGAGCCAGAGTAGACAGGTTTTTACAATTGAGGCAGAATGGTAGGAGCATCAGAGATTATAGCCTTGAGTTTGACTCGTTGGCGAGACATGCACCCGCTATTGTAGCTGACATGGCTGATAGAGTGCATCGGTATGTGATGGGGCTGGATCGTTATTTGATTGATAGCTGTATGGCAATGGCTTCTCAGCCAGGTATGGATATTGCTCGGGTACAGGCATATGCACAGGGGGTAGAAGATCGGCACAGAGGGCGTCAGCCCGATAGAGATCATGATAGAGGCCAGGGTAAAAGAGCTAGATCGGCTAGTTATTCTGGGGAATTTCAAGGCGGGCAGCCTCAGCAGTACAGTAGATATCCTTCTCAGCCAGCCCGGAGTGCACCCCCACAATTCAAAGGTAGTAGATTCGATAGCACAGGTATTCAGGATCCGATCAGAGCTTCAGGGTTTCAAGTTCACAGATAAACAGGGGTTTGCATCAGTCGAGACCACCTTTGCCTCGGTATCCTCATTGTGGTAGGTCACATTTTGGAGAATGCCGTTTTGCTACAGGTGCATGCTTTACTTGCGGCCGTCAAGGCCATATTATGAGGGAATGTCCATTTAGGGGTAATTTAAGTGGTGCAGCTCAGCCTACTGGGTCAGTTGTTGGCTCATCTTCTTCTATAGCTATGCGCCCTGTGGGGCAGGGTATTCAGATAACAGCAGGCCATGGTAGAGGCCGTGGTGGATCTTTCAATTCTAGCGGTCCTTCGAACCGCATATATGCCTTGGCTAGTAGACAGGACCAGAAGGCGTCGCCAAATATGGTTACAGGTATATTATCGATTTTCTCGCAGGATGTATATGCATTGATAGATCCAGGCTCCACCTTATCATATATATCTCCCTTTGTTGCTAGTAGAATCGGAATAAAATTTGAATCAATAGAACCATTTGAGGTAGCTACACCGGTAGGAGATTCTGTTATAGCCAACCAAGTATATAGAGATTGTTCGGTGATTATATATAATCGACACACCAAGGCAGATTTGGTAGAGTTAGCTATGACAGAATTTGATGTTATTATGGGCATGGATTGGCTAGCTTCTTGTTATACTAATGTTGATTATAGAGAAAAAGTAGTTCGATTCCAATTCCAGGAGAACCAGTCATAGAATGGATGGGCAATATAGCATCATCGAGGGGTAAGTTTATTTCATACCTCAAGGCAAGGAAAATGGTTAGAAAGGGTTATATTTATCATCTGGTTCGTGTCCATAACTTGGAAACTGAGGTATCGACTCTTCAGTCAGTTTCGATAGTTAACGAATTTACAGATGTATTCCCAGATGAACTTCCAAGTCTTCCTCCTGAGTGGGAGATAGAGTTTAATATAGATATATTGCCAGATACCCATTCCTCCCTACAAAATGGCACCCGCAAAACTGAAGGAGTTGAAGGAGCAACTGCGAGACCTATTAGAAAAAGGCTTCATTAGGCCAGTATATCACCTTGGAGAGCACCGGTATTATTCGTGAGGAAGAAAGATGGGTCACTACGAATGTGTATTGATTATAGGCAGTTGAACAAGGTGACAATAAAGAATAGATATCCTCTCCCCAGGATTGATGATTTATTTAATCAATTGCAGGGTGCTAAGTGTTTTTCAAAAATAAACTTGTGGTCAGGCTGTCACCAGGTACGGTTAAAGGAGGCAGATATTCCAAAGACTGCGTTTAGGACCTGATACGGGCATTATGAGTTTTGGGTGATGTCTTTTGGGCTGACCAATGCCCCAGCAGTGTTTATGGATCTTATGAACCGAGTGTTCAATCCATTCCTAGACCTGTTCGTGATTGTATTTATTGATGATATTCTGGTCCACTCACGATCGGAAGGGGAGCACGTAGATCATTGAGGAAGGTACTTAGGGTGCTCCAGCACCAAAAGTTGTATGCTAAGTTTTCTAAATGTGAATTCTGGTTGACTTTAGTAGCATTCTTGGGGCATATTATTGGAGCTGATGGTATTCGAGTAGATGCACAGAAAGTTGAGGCCGTAAAGACTTGGCCTAGACCTACGACACCTACTGAGGTACGTAGTTTTCTTGGGCTATCAAGATATTACAGGAGATTCTTTGAGAAATTTGCTTCAATTTCAGCACCTTTAACAAGGCTAACTCAGAAGGCCGTTAAGTTCCAGTGGACCGATGCCTATGAACAAAGCTTTCAGTTGCTGAAAGACAAGTTGACTACGACCCCAGTTCTAACCCTTCCTGAAGGACCAGATGGCTATGTTATTTATTATGATGCTTCTGGTGTTGGGTTAGGTTGTGTATTGATGCATTATGGTAGAGTCATAGCTTATGCCTCCCGACAATTAAGGAAGCACGAAAGAAATTATCCAACTCATGATCTGGAATTAGCAGCAGTAATTCATACTTTGAAACTATGGAGGCATTATTTATATGGTGTACATATTGATATCTATACGGACCACAAAAGTCTCCAATACATCTTTAAACAGAGGGACCTAAATTTGCGACAGAGAAGGTGGCTAGAGTTGCTGAAAGATTATGATGTTAATATTCTATACCACCCAGGAAAAGCAAATATTGTAGCAGATGCACTTAGCCGTAAATCCATGGGTAGCCTGGCAGATGTATAACCAGAACGAGAAAAGATAGTCCGTGATATTTGCTAGTTAGCTAACCTTGGAGTCCGTTTGGCTGATTCTAGTGATGGTGGAGTTTCTATTCGAGGAGTTGCTGAATCCTCTATCATGGAAGCGGTAAAGCAACACTAGTATGAAGACCCTATTTTGGCACAGTACCGGGATGAAACCCTTCAAAAGGAAAGGACCTCATTCGAGGTCACACCTGACGGAGTGCTAAGATATAGAGGCAGATTATGCGTACCTGAGATTATAGGGCTACGACAACAGGTTTTGGGAGAGGCACACTATGCCCGGTATTCTGTGCATCCAGGGTCGACAAAGATGTATCATGACCTTAGATGTTTATACTGGTGGAATGGCATAAAGAAGGATATAGCAGAGTTTGTAGCCCAGTGCCCAAACTGCCAACAAGTTAAAATTGAGCATCAGAAGCCTGGCGGACTATTACAAGAGATGGAAATCCCGACTTGGAAGTGGGAAGCAATTAATATGGATTTTATTACAGACTTACCTCGCACTCCACGGAAGTATGATTCCATATGGGTGATTGTAGATAGGCTGACAAAATCAGCCCACTTTCTTCCAGTTAGAACTACATATTCAGCGGAGGACTATGCGAGGTTATATATCAAAGAGATAGTAAGACTTCATAGAATTCCCATATCTATTATCTCAGACAGAGGGGCTCAGTTTACAGCTAGCTTCTGGAGATCATTTCAGAAGGGATTGGGAACACAAATAAATCTTAGTACAACATTTCACCCTCAGACTGATGGGCAGGCTGAACGCACTATTCAGACACTAGAAGATATGTTACGGGCCTGTATTATTGACTTTAGAGGTAGTTGGGATGACCATCTGCCACTTATTGAGTTTACCTATAATAATAGTTACCATTCTAGCATTCAGATGGCACCGTATGAGGCTTTATATGGCAGGAAGTGCAGGTCACCTATTGGTTGGTTTGATGTTGGTGAGGCTAAGTTAATCGGATCCGATATGATTCAACAAGCTATTGATAAGGTCAAACTTATTCGGGAAAGGTTATTAGCAGCCCAGAGTCGACAGAAATCATATGCAGACAATCGACGTCGACCCTTAGAGTTTCAGGTTAGTGATTGGGTGTTTTTGAAGGTGTCACCCATGAAGGGGGTAATAAGATTCGGTAAGAAAGGAAAGCTTATCCCGCGCTACATTGGCCCTTATCAGGTTATTCGTAGAATAGGCAAGGTTGCCTATGAGTTGGACCTACCATCTGATTTGGAAGCAGTGCATCCTGTTTTTCACGTGTCGATGCTTCGCAAATGCATTGGTGATCCTTCTAAAGTATTCCCCATGGATGATATACAGGTGACGGAGGAGCTTTCTTACGAGGAAAACCCTATAGCTATACTTGATCGCCAAGTCAGAAGGTTACGTACTAAGGATGTGGCTTCCGTCAAAGTATTGTGGCGAAATAACAATAGAGAAGAGATGACCTGGGAAGCCGAGGAAGAGATGAAGGATAAGTATCCTCACTTGTTTTCTACGCCTACAGGTAATCTAAACCTCTAGATTAATTATATTGATTGACATATGAAACTATTTGTTGTTGAAAAAAAAAACTATTCCCCCAAATTCCTTATAAAACTTTATGAGGTGGGTTTAACATTCGAGGACGAATGTTCTAAAGGAGAGAAAAATGTTACATTCTGTATTTTTGCATCTGGATTATTCGTAAGCTAACGGTTATAAATTCAAGGACTTTTAATTTTGAATTTTAAAAGGACATGATTTGTTATAGATGCCAAGTTATTTGAATAATTTATGTGAAGTAAAATACATCTCAAGAAGGACCCTTGAGCCAAATTAAAGTAGAAGCCATCAAATATTTTTTTTTCTTAAAGTCACGTTTCGGGTAAGCCAACTTTGGAAGGCCATAACCTCTTTAGAATTTGGGAATTTGGGAAAGCTCACAAAATGAAAGTTGTAGGTAATTGAAATATCTTTCCAACCATAGGTCGTGGGACGAAATGTGATATCATAGTAATAAGATATAGACGTTTTAAGTCTGACAGGCCAAGCTAAATAGTGAATTCGGCCCAACCCAATTCTAATTCGGGTCAGACCCAATACCCATGAAATTAATCTAATTTTTATCTGTTCCTTCATACTTTAGACCAAGAAATATCTGGAAATTTCCAGAGAGAGTAAGAGAAGGGAAAGCTAGAGAGAAACACCAACATCTACCACAATTAAAGCCCCGAATCTCAAAGCTCTTGAAGAGAAAATTGTTGTACGTCGCATTGGCTTCAATTTGAGCTAGATATCATCCAATAAGGAGAAGATTTTATGTGGTGCTGCAAATTTAAGGTAATATTAAAGTCTCCTTTTCATTGTTAACAAGTTTAGTTAGAGTTTTAACGGATTAGAACGGAGAAAATAGTGTTATAAACTAGTTTGGTGATTTGTTGAGATTTATGGGTTAAAGGATTGTTTTAGGTAGCTTAAATAGATGGAATTATCTTAGTGATGATGTATAATAATGGTTGATGTTGTTTTGATGTTGTTGATGAGTTGTTGTTCTTAAATTTGGAGGAAAAAGGTGTATGAAGATTGTGAATGTTCAAACCCGTTTTTGGAATTGAGTAGCTGGTAGTAATTCTGGAATATCTCATTGTGTAGACCTTTGATTTTAGATATTAAACATGTTTTGGAAAGATAATACACATACCTACAACTCTTATGTTTATGTTGTAGTCTATATATGCTGTTATTATATCGAAAAATGAGGATGAATCATAAGACAAATTCTGTCCAGATTCTGGATTGCAAAAATCCCTCATGTATACCTGTTAGTGTTTTGATGATATCTCTTTGTAGAAAATGAGTTTTGAGTGGATTTCTTTTGCATTGGAAATTTAAGACAGAGATCTAAATGTTTCATGAAGGTCATAAAGTCCAGTTTTGCCATTTTTATTTTCAAAATTTAGATACAACTTGAGGTACTCGGCTTTCCGAATTTACTGCTTTGGTAACATGAGTCGGGTGGAAATATTCTAGGCTTATTGTCAATAATAAATCTTATTTTGTGTCAATATTTTGGATTGTTGATGTTGATTGATGATTATATAGCTGGTTTGAAAGTGAGAAAAGTGAGCGGTATAGGGGAGGTGCTGTCCAATTTTTTTTAGAAATAACCTACTAACGATAAACTACGTTTGATTCTTGTCCATAGCTTAACCATAGTGCTTAACGTTTTAATAAAGGTTGAGACAATATTGGACAGCATATACGTATAAACGCTAAAGGTATGTAAAGTTAACATTTTCTTCTTTTGGCATGATCCATATGAAACGAACGAATGACGTATGCTTAAATTCCAAAGAAACTCTTATTCGTAGATATACTCGGATGGCTACCGTTCTTGATTTTCAAAATTTATATTGTTATGTCTTGACTCATGTGTATGATTCCAGCCATCCTAGTTGGTATAACTCATGTTGTGGTATAATTCATATTTTAGTATAATCCATAATTGGTGTGATTCATAATGACTATTGTCTTGGTTTTCAAATGATGGGCTGTTTTGCTTATTCTATTAAGTCTCCGATAATGATCAAATTTCGAAAGGTTGCTAATGATACCTTATTCGTGCATATTATTATGGTATTATTCACCGAGTCCTACGATAGGCCGGATATGTTATCATGTATGGATTCCACTACATTATTCACCGAGTCCCTTACTAAAGGGCCGGGTACGTGATATGATAATATGATATTATGATGATATGACGATATGATTATGGTACCGAGTCCCATAATGGGTCGGGTATGGTATCAGTGTACACTACTCTATTCACCGAGTCCCTTGCTAGAGGGCCGAGTATGGTATATATATACATATGACGATATATTGATATAATTGTGACATCGAGTCCTATAACGGGCCAGGTACGATATATGATGATGATATGCATGTTTTCATTTTATAAGACACAGGTACAGTGATTTATTGATTATGATACTTGACTCCTGAATCTTTATTTCAGATGTGATCTCCTTTACGATATTTTATGCTTTATATACTCGGTACATATTTCGTACTGACTCTCCTCTTCGGGGGGCTGCGTTTCATGCCCGTAGGTACAAATACTCATTTTGGAGAGCCGCCAGCTTAGGATTCTACTCAACGGGTTTGAAGTGCTCTATTGTCTCGGAGCCTAAACTTTTAGTACTAATCCTTATAATGTATATATTTGTGTATTTAGGGGTACGGCGGGGCCCTGTCCCGTCATATGCTATTGTTAATCCTCTTAGAGGTCTGTAGACACATGAGTGGGTTGTATGTAGATATTGTCTGGTGTACTAGTATGGCTTATGTTTTTGTACGTTTACATTCGGAGTGAAAGCCTTGTCGGCTTACGTATTATGTTATCTTACTTTTGACAATTAAGACTCTCCAAGAAACAGGTGATTTTGGTATATATATAAGTGACAGTTTGAGACGACGTGCTGCCCATATAAATCCTATATCATATTTAACTGCCGATTGACTATAGGTAATAGGTGTGTATACGAGTGTCCAATTCGGACACTAGTCACGGCCCACGGGGCTAGGTCATGACAATGTTACTCCTGGCCCATAAGAGTATAAACTGTGCACGTCACAAAAAAAATATTCGCTATGTTGAAAATCTCGAAAGAGGTGGCCTAGGCAAAAGTTAAGACACAAAAAAAATCACTCTTTCAGAACTACGTTATGACTTGATCTTCTTCACTGAGGTACGTAGGCACTTGAAATTATATTCTGGGTTCAGTCGCATGAGTATCCAAAGAACTCATAGTCTCTCTTGACCCTCTTCACCGTGGTCCGTGGAGCTTAGAATTACATCCTAAGTTTAGTCTCATAAGTACAGAAGAAATGGGGCACGCTATTATTTGAGCATCATGATATTCTTATAGATTGTCATATATAACGTGTGAATTAGAGAAGGCTAGTCAAGAAAGAATTTGAATTGACTTCAAAGAAATATTCGTACAAATCCGTAAAGCTATTAGCTGTGATTATTGTACACATTGTAGTTTTATGAATCTTCTTTTTGGCTTTCCTATGCTGAGCTATGAGTATTTTTTTTAATAAGATCATACGAATATGAATCTGTCAGCTTTTCTGCACGTGAAATTCATTTTTGAAGTTTGTTTAGAACAATTCTGAGGGACTTGAGCTATAAATTTTGGATATGTCTTAGATTAAGAAGTTTGGTTTCTGATAAATTGAGTCTCTCCTGGCTTTGGTGCTCTCATACAATGATATATCTCTCAAGCTATCAAAATACGCAAGGTAATACATAACAATGTTTAGGAGAAAGTACATGCTTAATGCGATTACATCAATGCATCAATACGAGTAAATAACTCTTGAAGCTGAAACGTAAAAGAAATACTTGAAGAAATGTGCAATATAATGCAATCAAAAGGATTTTATTAAAGAGCAACAACTAATCAATCAGAATGCTAAAAAAAGGAGCAAAAAAAATAGTTCATAATAAGCCAGTCTAAACGTAGCTTATAATTAGTTAAGTCTTGAAGAGAAATCTCTAAAACTCTCTTCTTCTTTTCCATATCATTTGAGGCATTCGCAGTAGCTAGAGAAACATCAACACATTTGTTGCACTCTTGTTCAGTTGCTGAGACTTTAGATTCGACATCTTCGACTTCTTTATTACCAACATCTCGGAGGGCTTTTAACTTCTTCACCTTCTTCCTCGCCTTCTTAAGAGATTGACAGATGTCAGAAAATTCTTCGAACTTCTCATTCTTTTCATTCAAGACAAGATCAAGGTATTTCTTGGCATTTAGATATGGCTCAGATTCTTTAATTTTCGGGGCTCTATCAGCAAGGGATGATCGTTCTTGGTCATAGGAGGTGGAAAGTTCAAAGACAGACTCCAATAAATTCTTCAAAGGAGAAATATCCACCCCATTTCATCTACATCCTTAAGAATTACTTGGACCTCATCCTTAAGAGAAGAAACGCGTTCTGCAGTGAGATCAGTGAGCTTAGAACGAATCTTATTCCAAGCTCCTTCGACAAAATTCATTCGAAGTTCTGAGATGACTTGCTTTCCGTCAAAAATGGACACGGACATTGCCAGTTTCTTATGGGGAGGATATTCTACATTTGATGTAGTCCTTTCATGTGGGACAAAAGTAGCCTCTCGCTCAAATTTGGATGACAGAATTGATTTTCTTAAAGTCGGTCCCTCTACAGATTCATTACTATCTTGTGGCTTCCTTTGGTAAGAAGTCTCCAACATGCTAACATTGTTTGCCTGCATAAAAAAAAAAAAATAATAGTAAAAAATAAAAAATAATATATATATATATAAATAAATAAAATAAGAAATATCATGGTTAGTAGAATCATGTGGTATCATGAAATGAAAAAAATCATCACCTCTTTAATAGCTGTCACAGTCTTTGAAGAACTAACATTGTTGTCAAAAATTTCTACCGAATGTGAATTAGCATCGTTTTGCATGTTAGAAGGTAGTTTCAATTGCTTCCAACAACGATCACTACAGGTGCTACTACTTTCGTCTTGAGATGGCCGCTTGTGAGATGTCTGTTGAATTTGAGCTGAATACTTTTTTTTGAACCTCCTTAAGGGAAGATCCCTTGATCTTGTCTGGAACAACAACTTTAGACTTCAAAATAGTAGGTTGACTCACAATTAAGACCTCCTCGTCTTGCTTTTGAAGAACATTACTATCCAGACCAACAACACTCACCAAGGACTACATATAATTTTCAAGAAAATTTCCATGCACCTTTTCCTACCAAGACTTGTAATTGAGAGAAAAGAATTTCTTCAAGTTGGACCCACTAGGAGGAAATATTGCTCTTGCCCTAGATTTTGTTAGCACACAAATTCGTGCAAGCCTTAAGCCCTCGGCTAATGAAGCTTCACGAAAATCTTGATCTAATTGACCAGGAGCATCTTGAAAAAGGTCAAATTGACGACTGAATCTATGGGGACTGTAAGACTCCATAATAAAGATGTTTTCATCCCTTAAAGTGAGATAGTTTGAGCGAAGGCTTATAAAGAAATTCGATTGAAATTCCTTTTCAGTGTCATTGTCGCGGTAGTTATTAGCATTAGGCCTTTTGATCAATGTTGCAACCCAGACAATGGTTCCCCCTTCATGTATACGCTTCCTCGCATCCTCTTTTTCAAAATACCTGGCAGCACCTTCGCCAAAAAAAGAAGCCATAAGAGGATTAGCCGATCCACCCGCTAATGGGTAATAAGTTTTGAAGTAACAGGTCAACCAACCATACACGTAATGAATTGAAAAACAAGTTTGAACGAGATCGAGTCGTGAGCATCTTGAAATCATGTTTAGACCTTTGTAAATGCTGGCTAAGACTAGAACTGAAAGGCTAATCTTCGTCCACATGCTAAATGACAGGCGATTCTGAAGACGCCTGGATGAATAAAGCCATCCTCCTTCGAAGGAAGCACAAATACACACAACCAGCAAGATAAAAAGGCTGCCAAGTATTATGCCATGTGCCAAAGTTAGGTGGCAATCCAAGTCAAATTAAATAAGCCACTAAAATCATGCCACATGTCAAAGTTATGTGGCAATCTAAGTCAAATTAAATGAGCCACTAGAATAATGTCACGTGTATATATGACATGTTCTGACCAATCAAATTAAAACTCTTTACCAAAGAAATCTGATTGGTCAGTTCAAACCAACCAATCAAATCACACCATCATACCACTCCCTACAACTATAAATAGGGGTCCTCATTATTCTCAGAAGAGAGAGTTTTTCAAGAACAAGAAGCAAGAAGAGAGCTCGTGGATCAAATGCCACAAATTTTCTACAAAGCTACAAAGTTCAAGTAATCAAATTCAAACTGAAGTTCAAGATCAAGAACGAAGGAAAATATCAAGAAGTTCAAGAGCAAGTTATTTGTTTATATTTATTATTCGTCATAACCATACAAGTGTTTGTGACGAATAATTCAAATCCAAATTTGAAGACGAAGGTTCAAGATCAAGCTATTCAAGTCCTTGACTCTAAATCAAATACATATTCCATATTATTTGAAGAATCAGATGATTATCATAGAGATTGTAACACGCACTACATTTTGAAATTAAATATTACACTTTGTTACTCTAATTTTTCGGTCTTGATTATTTATTTTTCTTGGCTCAAAAATTTATTGTTTACAGGGACGGATGGAGTATTCTCTTGTGATTACTATATAGATAAAAATGGAAAATATTCCATAAGTAAAGCTTAATACACGAGATGGACAATATGATGACTACAATCCTTGTTAACGGTATGTTGTTATACATTCTAAAAAGCAAAGTATTAAATTAGCTGAGATTGTTATATAATTGTAGCCTACTTTATAGACTCAAAAGTCAAATTTGAAAATACAAAATATCCAAACTAATTAATTTAAAATCAAATTTTAAAAATCCAATTCAATTTGAGATTATTTGACTGCAATTTCTTCAATTCTCAAATCAAAAATTTTAAATCGACATATTCATATTCATATTCATATTTTCAATACTTCCTCTATATAGTATTTGTCAAATGTTGTGCGTTAGCTACATTTTTGGCCTTTCCGATCTTTGCTTTTTCAAACACTAGACAATTAAACTTGATCCAACACCTTATTCATTCTTTGGAATTTAATTTTTTTATTCAGTTTGGATCAAGAAAAAGTGCTAAAATTTTGTTTATTTTGGAATAGAGAGAATACTTACTATTCATTTTTGGTACCCAATTTTTTTTATCAAAAAACCAAATTGTTATGTTTTACTTACCAATGAGAAACAAAAAAACATTAATTATATTCTTTATAAAAAATAACTTTCATTATATCAAATACAACATTGATAGTTAATTTATTTTTTCTAATGATCAGTTTTTAAGAGGGAATGAGATCTCTTGCCCCTTCTACAATTTAAATATAAAAAAATACTCTTTTTAGATCTCTTATATGTAAAAATAACGATTTTTAGAATTGAAAATTTCTTATAAAAAGAATATAAAATTAAAAAGATTAATAATTTTAAAGATTTAAAAACCATTTATTTCTTTTTATTATTAAATTATAGATACTCCAACAGACCTTCCTTTTGTTCGAATTATTAAACACCACACGAGCAAATTAAATATTAGTGGCTTCCTATCAGTGGCGGCGGAATTAAGATTTTTGTGAAGGGGGGTCACTATTTAAAGAGGTAAGTCGAAAAATGAAGTAAAACGGGAAAGAAAATTAATTTTAACCCGCTAAATTAAACTTGTTTTGTCATGTCGCATATAACATTTCTTCCTACTTTTACCTTGATCCATTGAGTCCTTTTTAAAAAAAATATGATTTTTTATTATTATTTTTTAGTGTTTTGAAAAATATTATACTTGTATAAATGTTTTGAAATATATTAAGTCCACCAATGTATGCAATTGGTATCCAATTGATATCCAACTGAAAATATTAAGTCTAATCGTGTATGAAATTGGTATCCAGCTAAAAATATAACATATAATTAAGATTTCAACGGAGTAAGCCAAGCTAAAATTAGTTAATGTTGTATCCAATTGATATCCATATAGAAAGCTTAAGTGTAACAATAAATGCAATTGGTATCTAAATAGAATTTTAAAATATTTAATTTTTACTATTTCGTGTATGCAGTGTTTTTCAAAACTAAAATTTCAATCTAGATACCAGTTTTAATTAAGATTTCATATTATTATCTCCTTATTGAATCAAGATTGAATGAACGTTACCATATTTTCTACTAGAAAAAATTATGTTACTTCACCAAATTTATATAAAAAATAAATTAATTTAAAATCATGGATAAAAGCATAAAATTTGTGTTGACGATAAATAGGGAAGAAAAAGAAAAAAAAACGTTTATGAAAAAGTTAAAGGAAAAATAATTAATGTGAGTATATTAAGAGAGAAAATTATGCGAGAATATTAAGAAGAGATTTAAAAAATAAACAGATTTAATAAATAAGAATATTAAATTAAAAAAAAGATTTTCAAATAAAAAAATAAAAAATGATATCAATTTACAAAAAACAATAAAAAAAAATGTCGTAGAAAGAAGGAGGAAACAAAAACTAAAACAAGAGGTTGATACTATTAATTAGAATATTAATTAGGATATTGATAACAATCAAAATAGTGTCCAACTAAATGGAGAAAATCAAGCATTGATATATCTGATCATTTATAAAACACTATATTTAAGAAAAAATATATTGCTATTTAATTACTTAATAAAATATATTCAATTAATTTATAAATTAAAACTAGAGTCTTAATTGAATAATAATTCGGTATTACCATTAATACATTTATTATCTTTTTCTTTAATTCGTTTATTAATAAATTAATTACTGCATTATATTTTAAAATTTGTTATAGCTTGATAGAGTTTTAATACTACAATTTGAAACTTATAAAATTATGTTATAACTCAAAATATAATATCTTAATAATGACATTTCAAAAAAATTCACAATAAAAATAATGGAAAAAAACAATAAAGCTCCACATTGAGCCCAAATGTTTTTCATATTGAGATTTTGAGCCCAAATGTGGAGTCCATATCAGCTTTGCTATTGAATTTTTTCCAAGGAAAAAAAAAAGGAAGGAAAAAGTTGTTCCCTCGAACCTACAACCTTAAGTAATCTTTGAACCCTTTAGCGACTAAGCTAAGATTGTTGTTTGTATTGAAGGTGGTTTATTTTAATATATATACTAACAGAAACAAAATTTGATCATATATATATAGTGTAATTTCCCGACAAAAAGGGTTCGGGTGAATCCCCTGACCTCTACGTAGATCCGCACCTGCTAGCTATAAGCTATTGTCAATTGACTTGTCTTAATTATTTGTAAGTCAATGCAATATTTTAATATATTTAATTTTTCCTTTTGCTATTATTTTTGTTGAATTCTTATTATTTTTATTGAGTTGTGTGATCACTCCATTTTAAATTTTACACTATTTAGATTTTATTCAATTATATTTAAGCATGTTACTTCAAATAGTGGAGCCTTGAAGTAACTTGATTTTCATTCATGATCAATCACGTTACAAAACTAGAATTTGGCTGATACTTAAACAAGTTATTTTTTTGTGCAAAGAATAACTTTAATTACATTATTGTTGTTATTATTATCACTTTTTAAACCAAACATAATTCTAAATTAAAATTAATTTAAACTTGATCCAACATCTTACTCGCGTAGGACAGAGGCAATGTGGAGAAGTAGACTTTTTAAATTAATAAAAATAACAATAATGTAATAATATGTAATCAATAGAAATTCTCAAAACAATATCCTTCCATTATATTAGTTGTTTTAATAATGAGCGATAGATTATTGAAAAGAGAAAATGAAAAGAATTTACACCGTGGAATAGATGTGTGCATTGGTTAATTCGGTTTGATTTTATGTATTATCAATTCGATTTATTAATTTGTGAACACAATAAATCGATAATTAAATAAAAATAATATTTATTTGTCACTATCAAATCTAAAATAAAAAAGAGAGAGAAAGTAATACGCTAATTTGTGTTGCTAGAAAATAGGATTGGTAAAATATTAAAGTTACTTATATAATTAGGAGTAGAATAATAATTTTATTATAATTTAACTATTAATCAAAATCATAAAAAACTAAAAACCAAATCCATAACCCGATAAAATAAAAATCATTAATCCAATAACTTAATCTCAATAAATTAATAATATTTTTTGGCTAAAACAAATTAATTTTTAAAAAATAGCCCACGTGGAGTCTTTTTTTTAATTTGTTATTTCCACAAATACGTCACGTCTCCTAATCACACTTTTTTTCTTCTTTTTTCTGTTTGTGACAGGCCATTATCTTCTAATACGAATAGGGAATCATATCTAATCAGATTTCTATTTAGTTTATCCAAATTATATGCCCAGTCCTAATTATAATAGAGATACTAATTAACTAGGAAACTGTTTAATTTAATTAATACCTAATCCTACTTAATTTTGGTGTGAAAATTTGCTCTCTATAAATTGCAAACTCTCATTGGCTTTACAATCACTCGCATTCTTCTCTGTTTCTGCATTTATACTAATTGCTAATCGATTTTCTTCATTGAGAGAGAGAGAGAGAGAGAGAGATATGGATATTGATCTAACCCCAAAGTTGTCAAAGCAAATTTATGGAGGAGATGGTGGTTCTTATCATGCATGGTGCCCTAATGAGCTTCCAATGTTGAAGGAAGGAAATATTGGCGCTGCTAAAATTGCTCTTACGAAGAATGGATTTGCTTTGCCTCGTTACTCTGATTCTGCTAAGGTTGCCTATGTTCTTCAAGGTAACAATTTTGGGCCTTTTTTTTTTTTGATTGTTATGATTAATGGGGTTTCTTCTATTTTTGTTGTTATGTCTCTGTTGGGTTTTAATGAATCATGATAATTTTGTTGTATTGATTCGTGGGTTTTTCTTCAATTCTTGTGTTTTAGAGTAAATTCTTATTTGGGGTTTCTGCTTATGAAACATGTGGTTTTGTTGTTTTGATTGGTGGGTTTTTTTGTTTTTTTTTTAAAATGGAATTTACTTGTTTGAATTTATGGGTTAGATTAGTCTTGGAATTTTCTGTTTATGAATATTCGATATGATGTTAAAAGGGTTTGATCCCTCTTTTACTGTAAATACTACTTTTTTTTATATTAAATTCAAACGGTGTCTTGGAACTATTAAAAGGAGAGTTGAGCTACCTACCTATATACAAAAAAAATTGGAAGTTTGTTTCCATCTATATACATGGGCTACTTTGTTAAAACCTTGATTCATTGGTCTGTCATAATTGAATATGTTGCTTTTTGTTGCTATATATTATTTCAGTATTAACATTTGTGTGAATACATGGATCAGGTTGTGGAGTTGCTGGAATTGTTCTTCCAGAGAAAGAAGAGAAGGTGATAGCCATTAAGAAGGGTGATGCTATTGCCCTCCCTTTTGGTGTTGTAACATGGTGGTACAACAAAGACGACACTGAGCTTGTGGTCCTCTTCCTTGGTGATACGAAAACTGCACACAAGGCTGGTTCTTTCACTGACATGTACTTGACCGGCTCCAATGGAATTTTCACTGGTTTCTCAACTGAGTTTGTTAGCAGGGCATGGGATGTAGAAGAGAGTGTAGCTAAGACTCTAGTTAGCTCTCAGACTGCTAAGGGCATCGTGAAGCTGGATGCAGGCTTCCAAATGCCCGAGCCTAAGCATGCCAACAGGGATGGCATGGTTCTCAACTGTGAGGAAGCCCCATTAGATGTCGATATCAAGGGTGGTGGAAAGGTGGTTGTTTTGAATACCAAGAACTTGCCATTGGTTGGCGAAGTTGGACTTGGTGCTGATCTAGTTAGGCTGCATGGAAGTGCTATGTGCTCTCCTGGTTTTTCATGTGACTCAGCCCTTCAGGTTACCTACATTGTTAGAGGCTCTGGACGAGTTCAGGTTGTTGGCCCTGATGGTAAGCGTGTTCTTGAAGCACACCTCAAAGCTGGTAATCTGTTCATTGTTCCCAGGTTCTGTGTTGTCTCGAAAATTGGTGATCCCGATGGCATGGATTGGTTCTCCATAATAACTACCCCCAAGTATGTTTTTGTTGTACATTGTTTTGTTGATGTCATATTACATTTTCCATCTAACCTTTAACTATTTTTTGTTATGTGACAGTCCAATGTTCACTCACTTGGCTGGAAAGACTTCAACATGGAAGGCTCTATCTCCACAACTGTTGCAGGCTGCTTTCAAGGTTTCACCAGATGTAGAGAAGCTATTCAGCTCCAAGAGAACTGCAGAAGAGATTTTCTTCCCACCACCAAATTGATCCATCATCGAGTAGTATAGAGGTTATGGAATTGATGGCTACTGTTTTAGATTTCCTTATGTTATGTTGAGAACAAGTATATTTGCTTAATATCAGTTTAATTGCTCTTTTGTTTGGTTGCCTTTGATGATGGAAGAGACTCAAATTTGCAAGTGGAAACTTCCCTTGATGAGCAAATCGTAGTTGATAAATAAAGTATCGGAATATATCAATTGACATTATGTAACTATGAAAAATGATACAATCTATCCAAATATTATATTCATCGTAACAACCCTTCAAAAAAGGTGTTAAAACTCTCGTAGGCATACAAACTCACGTCTAATTAATGATTGTAGGTTCCTGCTGCGTGAAGAAAACAAAGTAGTAGCATTGGCAACACCTTTTGTTCAAAAAATGTACTCCATTTGTAATTTGTAATTGGATTTATCATTTCTTTTATTAAATTATATTTGGTGTTTATTCTAAGGTATAGGTTCAGCTAGTTTACTTTTGTTAGAAAAAGATATATAGTTTTGAAGAAGGAAAAACTACAAATAAAAAATAAGAATAATTAATTTTAAAAATGAATGCAAAATGTTTATGGATTTTTTAAATAATATTTGGTTTTGTGGCTCCTACATACTACAAAGCGATTGAAGTCACTCTCGTACCTCTTGACATATTGACATGCAAGAAGGTTTTAAATAAAAATATTTTAATTTAAGAATATAATAATAATATCTCATAATATAAGTATTTAAAAGGAAAAAGTACATAAAATAGACCCAGATTAAAAGTAATTGCTCGAAATTATCCCATCCTAATGTAATTTTAGGAAATAAACCCTTTTCTCCAAATATATACCCGAGATACCCCTTTAATTTAGGCCTAATTCGCGTTTATGATATCATCACAATATATATGTATTATGATCGTATCATTTAGTATTTGTGCAATTTTTCCTAAATGTTTGATTCCTTAATGATGCCGTAACGTATGCAATCTATTGTTATGGTATCATTGTGGATTTTAAAAGTGTCTCATTAAGGATTTTCAATATCATGCTAATATACGAATATACTGTGGTAGTATCATTCATGTAATATCGAATGACATAGAATTTTTTTATGATACCATCATAGTATATATATACTATGATGATATTATTCAACATTTGTGATGATATCATGTCAGTATATGATATATACTTGAAGGACTGCTCATTGGTGAATGATACCATGTTATTATATATGATATTATCTAAGGGAATCATTGAGAAATTATGAATTCCTCACTTGAAGGACTGCTCATTAGTCAATGATATCATGCTATTATATACATAATATGTTGGTATTATTGAGGATTGACTTAGTTGTACATGAATGAATGTAGGAAACCTTAGTAATACCATAACAATATATGCATATATTATTATGGTATCATTAATGAATGAGTAGTTTTGTGAATGAATGAATGAAGGAAACCTTATTGCTACCACAACAGTATATTCACATGCCACATGAAGGAAATCTAGCCATCCAAGTGTATATTTGATGGATGAATTTAATTCTTTATGTTGAAGCAAGCACGTGAGCAGCACAATATTTAGCATAAAAAAGAATATAGTTTGTTAGATGCTTAAAATATTTTGTATAGGATTGGGACAAGTGTACAATTGAATATTTTTCTTATGCATTTTCCTTTAATTATTTTGTACAAATATTTATAAAGAGAAAACATAGTGATCAATGAAAGTAGATGAAAAATTCACCACAAGTTTTCTTTCATTCTTACTTGGTATCAGAGCAATGAGCTCAATCCATTAAACTTCATAATCAAAACATTTTCAATTCTCTAAAATGACAGAATAAACAAGTAATTTCAACTCTGGAAGCAACACTGCTAATGTCGCTGCAGCTGTTGTGCATTCCAATCACCCAATTACTACAACTATTGTGAATTTCAATCACCCCGACTATCTTCATCCATCTGACTCTCCTGGGATGAACCTGATCAGCACAATATTTGGTGGAAGAGGATTTCTAGGCTGGAGGAGATAGCACTATCAACTAAGAAGAAGCTTGGTTTCATCAATGGTGCATGCAAGACACTAAATCTCACTTCTTCAGATTTTTCTCAATGGAGCTACTGTAATGACATGGTGATTTCTTGATTGCTGAATACACTATCCAAGGATATTGGAGACAGTGTTATTTACTCCATCACTGCCAAAGAGCTTTGGGACAGTCTTGAGAAAAGTTTTGGTAAGTCTAATAGTACCAAACTTTTTCACCTTCAAAAGAAATTAAACATATTAATTCAAGGAAATTCTGATATATCTGGGTATTTTAAAAAAATGAAGAGAATCTGGGATGAGCTGGACTCTCTGAATGCAGACATTGTATGTTATTGTGCTTGCACATGTGATGGAAAGTCAGAATTAGCTAAATCTTTGCAAAATCAAAGGCTGATCCAATTTCTAATGAGTCTAAATGACATCTATGCACAGGCAAAGAGTAAAATACTGATGATGAAACCCTTGCCAGGGATGGATGTTGCATACTCACTCCTGTTGCAGGATGAAAATCAGAGAGAGATCTATGTGAATGCACAAGTATTCTCTGATCCATCCTCATTCATGGTAGGAAGTCGAGGAAAGCAAAATTTCAGGAATGGAAATGAAAATCAGAATTTTAGAAATGGAAATCAAAAATCTCCTGCTTATCCACAGAAATCTGCACCTAGCACATAAAGACCTGGTAATAGTCAACATAAGTTCAAAGGAAGGAGAGCCAAATACAACCCAAATGTGACTTGCACATACTATCTCAAGCAAGGGCATGTCATAGATGATTGTTTTAGGTATATTGATTTCCCTGATGATTTTGAATTCACCAAAGGAAAGAATACTTTGGTGAAAGGAAATGCAACTTTCACAGGAGAAGATACTCATGAGCTTGGAGAAGGATATATGAGAGAAGGAGGCAACAATTCTTATCAGTTTTCAAAAATGTAGGGAACAACTCTTTCCAACACACACATACATTTTGTCTCATGTATATATGTATATATCCATGAAAGTATATGTACCATACATTGATATACATGATATACGCATGTCGCAATGGACATCTATGAAAATCTATCCAGTTATACATGATATACACATATCGCATATGTGTTTTCTATGCCTAAATTTTGAGTTGAAACAAGTCCAAATCACTTCTAACTTTCCTTAAATTTTGTATATAGTCTCATTCGGATGTTTCCAACCGCCAATACCAATCACTCCCATCCAATCCAACAAAGAAGAAAGTTGAAATTTGTCTTTTTTGCTTTCAGTCTTCTCTGATCAGAGATAAGGATGACTATTTTAATTTTAGAATGGAATATATATTTTAAGTATAAAATTAGGTGGAAGTAAAGACCGTTACACAAGTCATATCTAAAAGTATTTTGGGTCTATAATTTAAGAAAATGGTGAGATTGATGAGGATGTCGCACATCGTATTAGAGCGGTATGGGTGAAATGGAGGATCATAGCTGGGGTACTGTGAGATAAGAATGTGCACCAAGGCTTAAAGGTAAATTTTACATACGTAATTAAACTTGCATTGTTGTATGGGGTGGAATGTTGTCAAATCAAGAACACACACATTCAAATGATAAAGATAACGAATATAAGGATGCTCATATGGATGTGTGAACATACTAGGGAAACTAGGATTATGAACGAAGTAATACATAATAAGGTGGGAGTGGCCTCCGTGCCACACCATATGAAGGAATTGAGATTGAGATGGTTCAGATATGTGAAGAGGAATGCACATATACACCAGTAAGGAGGCGTGAGAGGTTGACTATAGCAAATTTTAGGAGAAGTAGAGATATGCCGAAAAGAACTGGGGGAGGTGATTAGAGAAGATATGACACATCTTCAGTTTACTGAGGACATGATCATAGATATGAAGATATAGAGGTCAAGAATTAGGGTAGAATATAGTAGATAGACAAGTGTTGTCGTACTTTTATGTGGGATGGGCAAGGGTCAATCTCTTCTTCAAATTGTTTCCCTATTTAGTAGTATTATTACATATTGACGTAGTATCTTATTCTTTAATTTTTACTACTACTTAATGCTTTATTTGCTCTATTTATCTTATTATTTTGTTGTCGTTATTTTTTTTTCTATCCTATTTTATCTACACTTCTTTTAAATCGAGGATCTATCAAAAAATACTTCTACCTCGCAAAGGTAGATGTAAGGTATGTTGTTGTAAAATTAGGAGCAAAATTTCCAAATTCCCCTGTTATCTAGTTGATATATATATATATATATATATATACACATTGCCTCAAAATATGCCAATATCGGTTGGGGTTGTAGATATGTGTCGATATTCCTAACTTCTTTTTTTACCCTTCTCTAGGAGCTTCCATCTTTTTGCTCTCTTTGTGACTCGAACTCACAACCTTAGGGGTTAGAAATGAAGGGCGCCTACCATCCGAACAACTCCCTCTTGTCTCAATATACCAAACTAAAATCACACACTATAAAAAAATTAAAAATAAAAGAACATTCACAATCGCTACTTTTTTTCCACGAATTCCATAAGCTTAATGTCTCCTATTTCATGTTATCAACCACACTGCTGTTCAAGCATCAGAACAAACATCATGAAACTCTTGCTGGTCATTCAGAATTTTAGAAACAGTTTGCAGTATATTTCCTCATTTCCCCATATTATGACAGTTTCAAATGTACAGTTCTTCGATTTGATACACAGAATATGTCATGTTCCATAACACGACATTTCCACATTGCTCATGTACAAGAACGATTCCAGTAAACCCCACCACCTGATATTGTATTAGAGCTGAAAAAGGTTAGAGCCACAAGATAACTCTTACATTTCTGATGTCTACTTGTATAGTTCCAAAAACCTGAAAATAGAACTGCGCACTGTCTATATTACATCCTTTTGAAGTACCCAAAAACAGGGAAAAAGAAGTCCACGATTAATTGAATAAAAGATCATAGAACTTCTATTGCCTAGTGAGGCTGTAATTTGACATGCAATGATGCAAAGATTTGAGGAAGGCTCTTCAAAATCTTGCTTGATTGCGTATGCCGTTGTATGCACCAGCAGCTAGCAAGTAGCCTTCCGTATGAAATTCCAAAAATAACAAATCCCATTCACGCCTTGTTTAGTTACATATTTATCCGAGCAGCTTCAAAGTTGCAGAGAGATATTTTTCAATTCACTTATTCCGAAGGTTACAAGTTATTTTGTGATAAATTTTTCCTTATGAAGGACCTGAGGCTTTAGTTTCAGCCATCTCCAATGATGGAACCACCTTCTGTTTTGTCTTCAAGAAGCTTCTTGCATAAAGGGATCCAAAGACGATAACCTGAAAAAAGAAATCAAACTAGAATACTTTTTTTTTTTCTTTTTTAAAGCAAATTTCAGCTTACAAAAACCAACAGAGAGAGGTTGATGCTTACAGCTCCGATGCATTGCTCCCAGCTCAAAGGATGGCCAAACCACAAGCATGACAGCAAAATGCTCACCAGCTACACAAATTTAATTAGGTACCACAGTTTTAGTTTAGAGGGAAGGAGTCAATTTTTTCAAACTCTCAAAACTATTTCTTAATACCTGTCTTGTGGTCATTATGGTTGCAAAAGTTAGAGCACCAAATGTGCGGATTGTGTAAGAAATAAAAAATTGACTTGCAGTTGCTACCTGCAACCGAAGCACAACATCAGTTTCGTCCTCCCAATTTCTCCATTCCAAAAGCAAAAAAGGAATTGGTTTCTTGATATGCATCTTTCAGTGACAGCAAGGTTTGGTAATACAGATACTTGTGAAACCAGGATAACTGTTTAAGCAAATCAACTCTACCGGGAACTTACAGTTGAAAGCAGAGCAATATCAAAGAAACAATCATGATGGCGAGATACAAAATCTATTGCCATGAGAAGATTGCCTTGCAAAATTAGACCTGCATGAAAAACAGAGAACAGAATCCAGTTAGTATCAAGTCATTGGAATAAAACCTAGATAAACATCAGAAGTAAAAAGAAGCGTGGCACCAAGAGAACCTCATAACAAATAACATTAGTTGATAATTTGACCACTAGTACCTATGGTAAAAACTATTCATAACGAAATAGCAGGGAAGCAGGCATAAAATTAGAAATAACTAGTAGCCTGCATTCTGTTTGGATGTTTCTGCTAGAGTTTAATCCACAATCATGTAAACAGAAGTGCATCATAAATCCTTTATAGCAAATATATTTTGAACTAATTGTGAAAAATTAATTGAGTGCAATGATATCAATACCCAAAAGCTTTTGTAAACTCACAACTCATTCAAAGCCAAACATTACTGAAGATTGGAAGCTAACCAATCAGCATGTGTGTGACAAACTTTAAAAATCATTATTACATTAAAGATTTTTGAGTAAAACATAACCACAATGAGGTACCTAAAATAAAAGCCACACCCTTCCCTCCCATGGTGCACATGAAAAACATAGAGACAACTGGATATATCATGCTCAGTGAGAAGACCCTCGAAACAACGAATGGTTCAGCATATTATCTTCTGGAAATGTAAAGTGAATTTCTCAAATGTCCACCAAATACACACTCAATAGTTGCAAAGGCCTTTTTTAAATGGTACTGTATTCAATAGTTACAAAGGCTTGTTACCCTATTCCAATAAATTAGGTCTTACCGATGAAACTAAGAAGACACGAACAGACTGTTGTATAGAATATTTGATTGTGTATTTCCATATCATAGCCTTTAAAAAGTTTATCCTGGAAAGTACTCGTGAAGCCATCAAACCTGTGAGATCAGAAGACTGATAAAGCTTGTGAACATCCCAGAAAAAATATACAGACACAAACAAACATTCAATTTCCGAGGGAAAAATATCGAGACACTAACAAACATTCACTTTCCTAGGAGTGAATATCAATATAGTGTTGCTCCTTCAACAGATAACAATCTCAACAACTTGAAAAGCAACACTATATCCTGCACAAAACATCAGAAGCATATTGCTACAACTTGAAAAGCAACACTATATCCTGCACAAAACATCAGAAGCATATTGCTACAATCGTTCTTTCAAGAAAAAAAAGAGGCTTCCATTGAAATATTAGTTGTCCCCAAAAACAAGGCAGGGGAAAGAGGGAACAAAACTGAAGAATGTGAAAGTCGCTTAAAATATATTTTCTTTCTGGTGTAAAATTTTGTAGATGTGTTTGTTGTGAGTATTTGATATATATGCAACTCGTGAAAGCTAGGTTATTTCTAATATTTTATTTATGTTAACATCAAAATCTTTCATTCGGACCAGCAACAAATAACCTTTCTTCCATTTGCACTTGGGTGGGGCAAGAGGTGGAGAACCATGATGTTGACCATTCCATTTCACTCAGGACTTTTCACAATTCTACAGTTGACCAATTAATTAGGCTTTAAGGGTTGGACCACAGTATAGAAAAGTAGAATTATCCTATTGGCGGCCGAAAGACATGGAATAAGTTTGAGAATGAGAAATAAGTAAATATGATCCAAATACAATTTTTAAACAGAATTATTTTTTCGACAGTTAAGATTGTGATTGTAGTATGATTGAAAAGGATTCAGTCAATCATTCTTTTGGTGATATAACAGAATAAGTGAGATGATGCAGTGAGAAAGGAAAAGAGAAGCGAACAGTTTGCAAAATTTCAATGCTCAAATATCAGTCAAATTCACACTATGAGATGATAAGTTGAAATCCAATTTTCTACAAGCTCAGGTAACTCAATCTTCTTGAGGAAACAAAGTCTTGACATTTAGCAAATCCAGTTCCGTAACTTTAGCATTTTGTTAATCCAATGACTAAAGGTTTAAAAATGCTGGAAGATTACATGAGTTATAAATCATACCCAAGATAGCCTATCATCAGAGAAACTCCCCAGACTGTGCTTTCCCTTCCTCTATTGAAGGGACTGATGTCACCTGCAGCCTTAAACCAAACACAAAATGGCAAAAGCATTACCAAGTGGAGGAATCGTAGAAGCTAATGTAAGTCCAGAAACTAACAAGCCAAATACAAGCATGCCTATTGGCCAATCCGAAACAAAATTCTTTCAGTAATAAGTTTACTGGAAAAAAGGGATTAAGCAGTAAACAGGAAGTATACATCATTAACGAATTCTGCAAGCTAGAGCTTCTTTCTACATAACTAATCCAGTCCTCTCTACTAGTTGGGGTATTGTAAGCGCTCCAAAAATATACAAAAACATGAATCTTTCAGCGAGCATCAATTTATTTTGAGAATCAGTAAAAACTATGAAAACTTGTCAACTGCTGGTAATTATATACAACAAATGGTTTAGGAGACACAATTAACAAGATAAACCGCAGCATCCACTTTAGATTTTCCAAATCAATCTCATGGCAGTTTTCATTCATTCTAAAAGATGGAGACAAGGAACTAACCATTCTCACAGAGTTGTATGGAGGTATAGCACAACACCTCAGAACTTTGATATTGCTTAACAAGTAGAAAATTTAGTTAAATGATCTTTTGTGAACCAAAATCTGACCTATCATCTAGAGTTACAACCATTCCACAGTGGGCCATGGCATGTGTTCTTTAAACATGGATGGCATATTTCTGTGCTGTTGGAGGTCATAAATAAGAAGCATATTTTAGAATTAAAAAACAAAGCATACAAATTATCTATGGTATTTTAGTTCTTAAAAAAGTTGAATTCCCCAAGTAAGGCCATTATACCTTCTAATTAACTCATGTTCTATGTTAGTTCACATTGACCAACCTTTGGACTAGATTTAACGAAACAGTAGCTCATACACATGAAAACTTCAATATATTTGATTGTTGACACTATTAAAATGAGCAACATAATACATAAACAAGAAAATAACCGTTTCACCCAAGAACATAGTGAAACCATAGTTTAAGAGACATTGTACTCAATGACTGCCCAAATAGCAGGAGTGCTGCAATATCAAAGTGCTTATATCTCAGCTTGTTAGAAGTTTTGATAGGATACTTGGACTTCATGACTCCTCGTGGTGATACTAAGTTACTTATGCAAGACTCAAGGGCTCAACCATGTTTGCTAGCAGTCTCTTCTAGATAGCCAGAAAACTATGGCCTTGAGATTTTCAACTTGATGACCCTTATAACAACAACATACCCAGAAATATCCCACAACTTGATGACCATTATGCTCAACAAAAAAAGGAAAGCATTGGGGCACCATTGTGCAGTTGTCAATAGTGGGAACAACAAGTTTAGCTTCAGGAAAGATTCAACTTAGGGGTCAGGCCTTCTGGGTAATTTCATCGTTAATAGGAAAAAAGACTACAATCTGAAACTTGAGTTTATTGAAACTTAGGTATCCAATTCAATTGTTGGATTTTCCAACTGCTTCAGAGACTAGTTAAGTAGTGCAACATAAGTTTGGATACATGTATACTTCAATTTTCCCAACAACCTCGTTAACTAAAATGTAGAAATTCTCATACTCAACTCAGGACGCAATTCAGATCTTTCAGAAAGATTTACGAAGAATGATCTTCTTTGTATTTTTTGGTTGATTTGGAGGGAAAAATTAGTAGCATTTGAGGGTGTGGAAACCCTTTGTGGATTTTTTTGACTTGTCTCCCCACCGCCAAAAAAGGAAAAAGGAAAAAGATATATGAAAGAGTAAGCAGCAGGTAGATATAATCAAAAGTGAGAGGTTGAATAAAAGAAATCATTTTTTGAATTTGAAATTAAATGCATAACATGATCTCATGTGGATGACTGACTGATTCAGCAGGAGGTGCTTTGAACATCAACAGTCAACGGACGCATCATCATCTTAAATTGGTTTAAGGTTTTTTGTGTTTTGTACTGAATGAACATGGAAAAGCATGAGATCATTCAGCAGTTCTTAAAGATAATTGAAGACAGTTTCAGTAATGAAAAAATGATGCCATGGTGTGACATCAAAAACTCAATCATTTATAAAAGATTTTTTCAACATGTAAACATCATTTATGAATGTTTGACATGATCAATATATTTTGAAAAACGGTTCTTGAAATAATTTGAGAAAGTAGCAATTTGTATAATATCCAACAGGAAATTCAAAACAAGATATTAGTAATACCTGATACAGAATAAATAATGAACAACCCAGGGTTACTAGGAATGCCAAAATATAGTCCTGTCCTTGGTACTTCTTTTGCATAATGATAGCACCCCAGATCTGCATCAGCACAAAAGAAAAAGAGAAAACAACATCAACTAGAAAGGACAGTTAAATAATTACGATTTGTCTAACACAAGAACATTGTAAACAAGACGATATCTAATTATCAGATGCCTTAAAGAAAATTATTCAAACAGACTTGTCCAGTATCTGCGACAAAAGGGTTCTTGGTTTGCTTTATTATGTCTAATATGACACACAACCTAGCAAATTCCAATAGTTTTAGTGTTGCAATAAACTTCAGTAACATAACTTTTAACCAGACAGTTGGATTTCCATAAGAATGAGTAAATTTCAAGAAATAATAAACGCAAAGGATTTTCAAAGCAGACTACTATGATATCATGGCTGTGATTAATTCCAAACAAAATGCTTTGGCTAAGCCTAAAAATAGCAATACCACAACTCAAACGCATGCAATAGAGCTTTATTCATGCACATACTAGAGAAGTCCAGACCAAGAGGAATTGCATGCAGTAGTTACTAAGCAATTACAACAATCTATCCAGTAACTTAACTTACCATCACAGGTATCATCTTGGCACATTTTGCCAGGGTTTGAACAGGAAAGCTAACGTACTTGAGAGCCTGAAGAAAGAATTCATCACAATAGCAAGTGCTTTGTTATAGGACAAGTTGATAAATCTTCTAACGCTTTTAACTCATTTTTCAGTTCCTTCTCCAAATGTTCTTAGTTTACCTCATACTGACAAGTAGTTGTAAGGATGTTAGAAACAGAAACAACACCATATTTATAGAGTGGAGCTACTGGGTCCAAGGCCTTCTTACTTGCCTGAAAATTAGGGGGGGGGGGGGATGAAAGGAGCAAAATGTTAACTGTTCTTACAAGATTCCTAGGAATAATAAGTAAATCAGATTACAGAAAACCGAAGAATATTTGAAGTACTATAGAAGCCTTCTGCTCTTAATACACAAAAGAAAGTAGATGAACTAAGCCAGGAATCATTCCACTACCAGTAAACCTCCGGCAGAGACAGCAGAGGTGGTAATCCGATTGCAAAAGACAAGAAACAATGAGTATGAAAAGAATTCTTTGTTCGGTCCATAGGGAACTCTCATGATCTTTTCCTGCAGGTACAAATTCCATCACCATGTTAAAGATGGAAAATACATATTATTGTATATACGAGAAGCAAAGATGTTTTATTTTAACAGTACATAATGGAAAGAAGCGTCAAGTACTGCAGAACATATATATAGGCGGATGGTTAAACAGGCACTTTCACCACAGAAAGAAATTGAAAAAAAAAGAGACAGAAAATGAACATATGATTGGCTACGGAGATTCCTTTTTTAAAATTAAACCACATTTTCACTTAAGAAAGAAGCTTCGGGGAAGGGGGGGTCAATCGAGGAATTAGATCTTAAAGTGGTCATCATAACAGTTTGCTTTTTACAAGGTACTGTGAGTCTCTAGTTAAATAAAAGCAAAACTCTATAAAGTGTTAAAATGACAAGCAACTAGGAAGCAATGAATTGTGCATACCTTTAGTACCCACTACCCACCATGCTGAACAGAAAAGAAAAAACATGAGCCATATGATAGTGCCTTAAACTTACAGCTGGATTTTACCAAAATTGAGCTCTTAATCAACTTATGGAAAATATACAAATTGCTATTACATGTGTAGACAGTTTCTCCTAGCAGGGTTGAGAAATTCATAGCATCAAGTTATGGTATGAAATTAAGTAGGTAGGCTTCAATTCCGCAAGAGTGGACTGTAGAAGATAATTGTTCGCGAGAACATGTGATTTACTCCCCACCTTTGGGATTACACTGGGTATGCTGCTGTTGTTGTTGTTGAGGACATGTGATTTACTGACTCGTTTTGTGCATATTATTTGTAAACTGCCTGAGACGCAACACTACTGCAAGATGCGGACCCACGGAATGATACACAATATCTATATCAATTAATCAACAATGTCAATCCCAAACTAGTTGAGGTTGACTAGATGAGTTCTATGTCCAAGAACAAAAGATTCATCATACTTGGAGTATTTTTACGCTAGTCATCAACCTACAATAGCCTCCACTTTAATCTAGGCATTGGACGGACTTTGCTGGAGTCCAATGAGTAAAGCATAAATGACACTATAAATGGTCAGGCATCAGCTCATAGATGAGCAGTATGCCAAGGTTCTTGTTGCCCGAGCCACTAAATTATGGACATATGTTGAACGACACTTAGATTATGCATTAAATTTATTATATATGAGCACTAAAATTCTCTACAAATAAAACCTTGAGTTTTTCTTTTGTGCATATTTTGTTTTTGGCCTGCTCAAAAAAAACGTATGTTCTCTTCTTCTCCACCTTTCCTCCCTTTCCTGTAAGGAGCTCCTACACTGTGGCGGCTGGTTTTAGTCTCAAAATACATAAAATCAGATGTGAGTTGACCCATGTCCAACAAGGATCTCATATCTAAACTTGTGTCGTATCATGTCCAGTACTGAAGTGGCCTATCGAATGGGACATTGTTAATATCGAATGATGTAAGAATATCAAGCTAAAAGGAAGACCAGGGCTCAGGCTTTGCTCTAGTAATTCCAGTCTCATAATCTTTACTCTTTAGATTGATCTGATGAGAGAATAAATTCCCTCAATGAAACGCCTTTACATGTCTTGAGATGGTGATTTCAATAGCTTAAGTTTAGTAAACCTACCAAATAAGCACTTATTTTATGAAATACTTTCTCCGCAAACAAAAATGGCTGACAACGTTATACAATCCAAAAATATGTATGCATTCAGATGAAGAAAGTGAAGCAGCTCAAACTATACTAATATGTATAGGTGATTCGGCGAATTTTTTGGAAGGATTTTTTTTATATTTTATTTTATTAAGTGAGTTCACATGTATACTTCTTGTATTGTGAGTCATCCCCTCCTTTACTGCAATATTACTTCCTCATCAAAAGAAAAGTTCTTTGTAACTGTGCTTGTCCTAGGTAATCTTCATATCTTACAGCTTTCCCTGTTAAATCTTTAGGGTCCTCACCATAAGCACAGATCTTTTTTTGATAAAGAGACCATTAAGCACAAATCTTGAACAGAAGTACACAACAAACATTTAGATTTGCATTTTCGCACAATTTCAGAATAAATCTCCAATTGAAATTCTTAATATTAAATAGTTATGACTGATGATACATTTATCCTGTTATATCATGCAAAAGATTTTAGTTACTTGTCTTGGTTGCATAGAGGATCAAGATATCATAACAGCTGAAAACTAGTCATGAGAGAAGAAGTTATAAAAAAGCTCAACCTAATCACTCAAAAGCCCAGTCAAACAGATGAAAGCATCATTAGAAAGAACCATACATTACAAATAAAACAAACATTCAAATGTCTTAGTGTTTGTTTTTTGAAATGGTATGTATTCATTCAAATGTCTTAGTATTAACAAACCAAAAGCTCATTAGACAAGAAATTTCTACACTCCTTTTACCCCAAGTACCAAATCTATTTCACCTTTTCCCTTTTTCCCAAACTGCAAAAAACTTTAGCATTACCAAATTCAAGGCGGTTAGAGCTTCCTGCACTTCTCCACACACATCACAAAAGGCAGTTACTTTTCCTTTTTTCTTTTCAAGTATGAAATAGATAAATATCAAACTTTTATTTAGCGAAAAAGATATACAAATATTAAAATTCTAATGGTTTCTCCTCGTTTTATTTTAGGCAGCATACAGTCACAAAAATCTTTACTCCTAAACCCTTCAACTGTTATATTAGCTTCACCTATCAAAACAAGAACACCAAGCAAGTCCTTTTCTAAAGCTACAGAGATGTATAACGCATACAAGTTCTAGTAACTGTGCTTGTTATTAACAAAAATACTAGGTGATTTCTTTCTATCTATCCTGGCATTGGTACGTATTGCTATCGGAGGTGACCTTTATCCAATGGAATTAATAGGGTTGTGTGAAAGTTGACGCAGACACTGCGGTTATCAAACAAAATAACTGTTCCTTATTAAGTTTGTATTAATCACCGAAACACTAACACACACTGAAGATCATGATGCAGTAGAAGCAGGCAAGCAGCACACCTGTAAGATGCCATAAATGACGAGAGTAGACATGATTCCAACCACCGCAAAAGTTCCTTTGGCTATCTTGTTCTCCTTCAACGGCAACGACGGTGGCTCCGCCATATCCCATCCAATCGCCTCCGCCTCCGCCGCCACCAGCTCTATTTATCAAAACGATTAATAAATAAATTAACCTAACAAAGTTTCCCATGCGCGCGCATATAAATTTATTTATTACAGATGTGTAGAAGCCGGAAATGAGAAATGTGTAGCTAACCTTCAATAAAGTTTCGCCGGAGTTCAAAGCTGTGTTCGCCGGAAAATCAACTCCGATTAGGAGGGAGAAACAGAGTATTTTCAGAACTTGGAAGCTGGAAGAGAATATGAAGATGTCAGGGCAATCGCCGGCTATTTTACGCTTTCCTCTTCTCGTTTTCCATTTTCTATAATTTTGGTATTTTTTGTAAGTTCTCGTACTGTCAGGCCACGTCAGATAGATGGGACCTACTAATTGAGTGATGACGACACTATATGTATTTCAAAATGGAGTTTGATTAAAGGTATTAATTAATTTCAAAATTATATATACTATTATTTATATTACATGAAAATGTTCTTAACATATTAGAAATAATTCAGAAATGTCTTTCTTTCACGGATTAAAAATGCCTTAACGTATAGAAATGGTTCAAAAATATCTTCATTCCACTTATTGGATCAAAAATGTCCTTAATTCAATTAGAAGTGGTTTAAATTTGTCCTCCTTCTACCTAAAAGTATGTTTATCAACTATTAAATACTATTTAATATGCCCGCATTTTGTGCAATATTAATATAGTTTATCAATAAATATACTATTTTTATAACATCAAAATATTTTTTAAATTTTTTTTTAGCCTTCAAATTTGAATAAATTAAAACTCAATTTTTTAATTCATTTTACTTCTATTAGCATCTTAGTTATATATTTTTTTCATTGTCTAACAATTTTAGTCTTTTAAAAAAATTGAATATTTTTGTATAAATTATGTTAAGTGATACTGTATTTACACTCAGAGAAAAATTCAACAAAAATTATCTTTTTATGGGCATACATAACGAAATTCCTCTTCTCCGTGACTAAGACAATATTTTTATACAATATACATTCGGGTTAATTCACACGTTAGTTCATATATTTTATTTAAAGCAAATACTCCTGTTAGGTAAGACAAACAAGTAAGAATTTTTCAAAAAAAATTAAATAATTATCAAAGTACTGTTAAAAAAATTATTGACATATATAATTAGAATTAGTAAATTTTTGAATCATTTCTAATATGTTAAGGAATCTTTTATCTAAAAGGTAGAGGAAAGGGTAAATTTGAATCATTTCTAATAGGTTAAGGGCATTTTTTATCCAATAGGTGGAAGAAAGGAATTTTTGAACCATTTCTAATATGTTAAAGGCATTTTTGACCCAATAGGTGGACGGAGGCGCAAATTTGATCCACTAGGTGGAAGAAGGGAATTTCTTAACCATTTCTAATAAGTTAAGAACATTTTTAAAGCTTTTCTCTTTGTATTATAATAACAAAATAAGTTCTTACATACATATGATAAGATAAGATAACTAATCTCATAAAATATTACAATCTTTGAAATAATTTTATTTATCTCATCTTCATACCAAACGATTCCTTAATATTGTTTTGGGTTAATTTTCATATTACCTCCCCCCTTAGATTTGCTTCATAAGACATTACTTTTCTTGTGATTTGAGATATTTACGTTCACCTTTCATATTTTTATAACAAAATTAATTTAAGTGATAAATTTTCTATAATATTTTGAGACTATATCTACCATCTTTTATTAAAATTTTAGGTTCTTAAATATAAATACGCTCTTAATTTAATTTTTCAGCGAAAGAAAATTATTGATTACTTGATATTAAAATAAAATATCAAACTTTTTGGTATATGTATGTGTTATGCCACATCTATAGATTGCAGAATTTGATGTAACAAATTTGCTCTTAAAATTTTAAGTGAACAATTTTTTTTTCTTAAAAGGAAAATATATGTGTTTCTTACTTTCTTAATCAAATTTGTCAAGACGGCTACACAGAAGTCTAAAGCATTACATGCATAATGCATAATAATGAAATCAAAGAAGAAGAAAAGAATTAAGAAAAAATTGTTTGATTAATTTTCAATGTGAATGTACGCGTATTTATACAAGAAAGAAGTAAAAATATCTAGCTAGTAACTACCTTACAACTGGTAATGAGCTGGACACTGCAATTGCCACTAACTAACTAAATAACATATTTTGAGCTAACTAACTGAATAATTATCTAACAAATGATAGTAATTAACTAATCTTTAATAACCCCCAACCCCCCCCCCCCTCAAGTTGGAGGTGTGGAGAACACTAACAACTTGTGTAATGTTGTAGAATGTTTAATGCCAGTTAATATTTTTGTCAAGAAATATGTCGGTTGATTGTCTGAGTTGATGTGGTGTAGTGAGATAAGTTTCCTACAAAGTAACAATTGAATTTAATATGTTTGGTCCTTTCATGAAACATTGAATTTCTAGCAATGTGCAAAACTGATTGACTATCACAATTCACTTCAATAGGAATTGGCAGTGGCACTGTAAGTTCTTCAAGTAATCTGCTGAGCCAAACCAATTAATCTGCAACTTTCCTCAAAGCCCTACACTTTGCCTTTGCTAAAAATAGAAATATGATTTCTTGTTTCTTTGATTTTCAACCGAGTAGACTATTGCCCAATATCACGATATAGCCACTTACTGACTTTCTAGAATTAGGGTAAGCAGCTTAATCAGAATCACAATAAGCATTAATATTGTAAGATTGATCGTGTGACATGAAGATACCTAAAGTGGAATCTGTTTTGAACTATCTCAATAAATGGAATGTTGCGCTTAGACAAGGCTCATTGGGGTCTTGCATGAACTAACTAAGGTGACTGTAGGAATATATTCATTATAGAGTTGGTTAGAAAATTTAACTTTCCAATGAGCTTTCTGTAAAATACAGGGTCTGTTTCTTGGAATGAGGTTTTACTGCAGGATCTAATGAAGAGGTGCAGTAGCTCATATTTAAAATATTGTATGTCTTCAATATGTCAAGTACAAAATTTCTTTGTGAAATGGTGAGTCCATCTTCTTTATAAAGTACTTCCATCCTAAGAAAGTAATGTAGCTTTCCCAAGTCTTTGATCTTAAACTTATCATGCAGGAAGATTATGAGTTCTTTAATCTTAGAAATGCTTATTCCGGTTAGGATAACATCATCTATATAGACAACAACATACATAATAGAATTGACAGACTTCTTGTGAAAAAGTGAGTAGTCATTCAATGAGTGAGTGTAATCTCTATATTACAAGGCTTCAGCTAGTTTGGCATACCACTGCCTACTGGCTTACTTCAAGTCATATAGTGATTTATTCAACTTGCACATCATTCCAGGGCTTTGACTACCAAACCTGGTGGTACCTCCGTATATACTTCATCATGCAACTCACCATGGAGGAATGCATTGTCTACATCAAGTTGAAAAATGTTTTTATCATTTCTTCACTGTTGTGGACAACAAAGCTCTCACAATTGTCATTTTAATCACTGGTGAGAAGGTTTTTATGTAATCAATCCCTACTTGTGGATGTAGCCTTTCAACACAAGTCTTGCCTTAAACCTTTTAATGGTCCCATCAGCTTTGTGTTTTACCTTTTATATCCACTTGCACCCTATGACCTTCTTCCCACTTGGTAAGGCCATGAGATCCCAAGTACGATTTGTATGTAATGCTTCAAATTTCTGTGTCATGGCTAGTTGCCAAGTAGGATTCATAGCAGCTTCCCCATATAAAGATAGTCATTTTTTGAATGTTGTGATTTGGAATTAAAACATGATCAATAATGCCACTTCCACATAACTTCAAATTTTGATTTGTGATAGGACATGTTTGATTCCAAGCTTCATTAATTCATTTTTCGATGTTTTCTCGATCGTACGTAATTTCTATCGATAAAGTCATAGAATCTTTCATTAATTCTAATAAAATTGGACATGTAAATTAAAAGAGCAGGAGCCTTGTGTCCTTGTGGGTAGGGCTGTACAAGGCAAACCGATAAACCGCACCAAACCGACAAACCGAACCAAACCGGAAAAAAAACCCGACTAGTGGTTTGGTTTGACTTGGTTTGGTGTTTGGAAAAAAAAACCGACCATTATAGGGTTGGTTTGGTTTTAACTAAAAAAAGTCAAACCGAACCCAAACCGACCCGATTATAGATATACTACTTTTAAATTATGTTATACATAAAAATATTTATTAAAATGTAATTTATAAATATTTTTTAAAAAATTTTCATAATTTTTGTTTTCTTTCTTACATTTAGATTTGGACTTGAGAAGCACATCTAAATAATATACAAAAAAAGCTCATCTTATAAAGTTATATTATAAAGTTAAAACTTCAAACAGTGTTCTGCCTCCATCTTATATGTTGATATTTTGTACTAGAACTCTTTTTAAGAAGCACTGTTCTGTGCTTTTTATTAGATACTATGAAAACCCCGAGAAATCCGAAAAAACCCAAAAAACCCGAAAAACCCGAAAAACCAGAAAAAACCAGAGAAAAATTGATATCGAAAAACCCGACTTTTATTGATTTGGTTTGGTTTATAGATTTAATAACTCGACATAAATGGTTTGATTTGATTTGTAAAAAATTCAAACCAATCCGGTCCATGTACACCCCTACTTGTGGGTACGTCAAGGATTCCGAGTTGAAGCTATGTGACAAGTACTCTCCTAATGGAGTACCCATTCTCAAATGTTAAAATAGTAATAAAAAATGATAATTAAAGAAGGTGAAAATTAAATATATCGTAGAATGACATCATTGTTGATGTTTCTCACAAGTGTTTGACTCTCATAGTTGGATTTAAAATGAATGATTTTTTTCAATAATAAATATGTTCTATTGTCACTTCAAATTTTCTTATTCATCTTTTATCATCTTTTACTAACATAATATTTTGGTCTTTGAAAATTGATAGTCATATCTCGATAATTCGAAAAATTTGTACATTTGTACATTTAATTGAATCAGATGTTTGTAAATGCGAAGAATATTGTAAATGAAAATATATATACTCCAAGAAATTTCAATCGTAAGTTTTGAAGTTATGTGCATTCAAAGGTAAAAAATTTAAGTTGTTCACTTCAAAATATCTGAAGTTTAAGTTGTTTGGTCATGTTTTCGTAGGGGATGATACAAATATAATCATTTTAATCTAACAAGACACAAAGTGAAAAATTCATAGTTGTTGATGATGATGATGCACAATGAACATTCGTAGGCAAACATAAAATTTAAACTTGATGAGATTTATCTTCACCAAGAAGCGTGTTCCATCTTAAAACTAACAATGCATCTAAAGCTACACAATTAGTGCTTAGTTAATTACCATAGTACATTGCCCAAGCAATCCAATATATCAAAAATATTGTAGTTAATAATATAAAAATGAACAAGAAGAAGCTGTTCGTATGCTAAACACCCTTACTTCCAATCCTATGATAGTGTATTCATATTGTATACCTTACTGGGTATGTTGTGTCATTAGCTTAATGATATGTTTAGTTGTATACCTTTTAAATTTCAAATGTGTTTATAAATTGTGTTTCGTTGACGCATTTTATAAATAGTAAATATCAAATGTAATTTCACTACGTTCTGTCAATGCATTTATAAATCATAAATGTGAAATACAAATTCATTACGTTTTGCCAGTGCATTTATAAATTATAAATATCATATGTCATTTCATTATGTTCCATCAATGTATTTTACAAACCGTTTCAAGTGCCTTGTTTTATAAACCTTTTTCAAGTAATGTGATTGGTAAATCATATTCCGTGAATGCTTTATAATCGCAACCAATAAATGCGTTTTATTTGTTCGATCAATGTGCTTTATTTGAAATTGCTACTTTTAAGATTTTGCCACAATGATATTCAATGAGGCTCTTGTCAACAAAATTATACTTCTGATAATCTTGGTAATACAATAGTCTAACACAAGGATTAACAAAAATCTTTCAAGACTGTATTAAACCTTGAGAAGCTTGTAGAGACTAAAATGTTATTATTTTCGAATTACTTTATTTGTCACATTTTTAATTTACATGTCCCTTGAGGAGTTATATATTTTGAATATCACACTTTTATTTATGAGTATCTTCAAACATTTAAAATGTTAATCTCTCTTCAATAAATAAAAAGAGAGTTAATCTAAGAAAACTTTCTCTGTCCCAAAATAAATGTAATCTTAGCATTCAAGACAAAAATTTAATATATTTTTCCAATTATACCATTATACTCTATCTTTGGATCACATAAATTTTTTAAAGGGCTTTTTCGTATTTGTGTTGGTGACCAAACTTAATTATGAAGCTAGTTTAAATATATATATATATATATATATATATATATATATATATATATATATATATATATATTATATGCATATTTATATAAAATATATATTTGGTCGTTATTTTGTAAATTAGATTTCGAAAAATATTAGACTGCAATTATGATTATTTCTTTCTTTCTTTTCTTTTTTTAATAAAATGCCAAACTTTTCTAGGAAGCCTAGGCAAGGAGTGAATAATAATTGTAGCAATATTTATGTAATAAATTTTATGCGTGAGCATGCCATTTTAATTATCCAGGTTCGTAGAGGACCTTGCTAGATACATTGCATGCCATTTAGTTTGTCATAAAATAAAATTTATCATAAATAAAAGCAACTTTGTCTGCTTCTTAGTCCTTAGTATAAAATCATAAGAAAAAAAGAATTAAACAAATAGATAAATTATCCAACGGCTTTAAGCTATTTAAAGGGTTAGATTAAGAGGAAAAATATAAAATTGAGGACGTAAACCAAACGGCGTACAATTAAATATAATATGGGTTTTAGAAAAAAATAGTAGAAAAAATACTTTTTAATAAATAATTACTGATTTTAGCGATATTTTTTATTTATTACCATTTATAATAATATATAGCAATATTATGATGTATCTATTATGTATTAAAAGTGAATTATGCATGCAATATAAAGTATTATAAGTGTTTTAAAATATATAATACTTGTTTGGTAAGAAATTGACACAATGTATTATAAGTGTATTAAAGTATGTGATAAATATATTATTCATGAATAAAACTTGTATTATAAGAGTTTTATAAATTATTCTTGGTAATATGTATTAAAATTGTATTATAAGTGTTCAGTGAAAAAAAATATTATTGTTATAAATGGTAAATATTTTCTTAATATAATATATTTATGTAAATTTCCCTTTGTTATTAGTGCCCATGTAAGATAAGTTTTGTGCGGACTGATTGATTTTGGGGTGGTCGTTAATTTTTGTCATTTGTGATTTTAATTTTTCTCCTCTTACTCATTTAATGGAAAGTTGTCTAAAGTATCCTTAAGTATGACTTAATTTTTGCTAGGCAAACCTTCTTAGAAAATGTTTGCAAGACATGCAAAACTGACCCTTAATATAAGGACAACTCTATAAGGACAACTTCATACTACTCTGAACTTATGTTCCAAGACAGAAGTTATGCTTAAAACATGTTCTAAAATTAAATTTTTATTTCAAGAAACAAGTTATGCCTTTCAAGACATAAGTTCAATTTTAGAACTTTATGAGTTGAGAAGTTCATACTACTGAACTTATGTCCCAAGACACAAGTTATACATGAGATGGAAAAACCCCCCTCATAAAACACATATTATATCCTACAAGACATAAGTTCAATGTATGAATTTTTTAAGGTATAATATTTTTAAACTGAACTTAATGTCTTATAGGACATTATTTGTGCCTAGCAATCTTTTTTGAATTTAGGGTTATTTTTTTTCAGATCTTTATTACTTGAAGTGTTAAAAGGATAAGAACTAAAAACCACTTTAAAATTTAGGCATTCCTACGAATGACCCTATGTTTGATATTATTGAGAATTTGGCAAACGAGCTAACATATGGTAAGAAATAACCTATTTACTGTTATTAGCATGATCCAATTTAATTTGACATTTTGTAATAAAAATAGAGAAAAAGTCCAAATATGTTATTAAACTTTACAGATAGTCCACATTTGCCATCCGTCTTTGGGGTAAAATTTGTCATGTTCTTACAATATTGATTCAGATATACCTTTATTTACTAATGATAGAGGTTTTTTTTTAACACGTGAGCATTTTTCACAAATGGAAAAGGTCAAATTTGCCCAGCATCTAAAATCATATCTCCAAGAATAAAACATTGTATCACCTTCTATTCCTTGAAAAACACTGTATCCATTATTAATAGCAATTGACAACCATAAATTAATAGAATTATGTTTCCATCTTTAGGGTTACTCTTTGATTTTTGAGATTTGTTTCTTTTAAATCCTTTCTACATTCAAATTTCGAGAATTCTGCAATCTCTTGTTGAAAGTGAGTTGAGTTGAAGATCATGGTTCTTTTTGAATTTTTTTCGATCCAACGATCGTTGCCATGTTTAAGATCATTAAGATGCAAGTTTAAAGTTCAAATTTATCTACCAATGACTTCTTGATAACTATCAATAATGTTTCAATGACATTATCTTTACTTTCGACCATGGCTTTGGGAACTAATATTCGAAATTCTTGATCTTTTCTTTTCTTTCTTTTTTATTTTGAAATGTTGTTTTATAATGTTAGGTGGAATGGGGATGATGATGGTGGTTTTGTAGTGATGATACACTGGATAATGTGTGAAAATTGGGTTATAGGGCCCGGGGGGGGGGGGAGAGGGACATTTGGGATATATCCTTCTGTATATTTGTATATTCTGTCTGTATATTTTTGTATCTCCTGTATATTTATGTGTATCAGTGTATATGTGTGTGATATAAGGGAATATACATAATATATACATGTTGTATACATTGTCACAGTAACATTTTCCAGCTTGATTTCAACTTTGAGTTTTGACCGCAAATCAGTTCAAATTACCTGCAATTTTCATCGACTATTGGAAATTTTCAGATTCGATTTTTTGGTATTACAATAAATAATTATTTTTTTCGCCCGATATTGATATTTGACTTGAAATTCGACTAAATTCAAATTCATGCATTCCTAAGGGTTCAAATATGAGACTTCTAATTAGAGGTTGAAGACCCCGAACCATTTACCACAACTCATGTTAATCTATAACTAACTATTAAGTCGAGAATTAAACCACATTACATTTATGTTCTAATATCTACATTAGATTTTTGTACTATTACCTAATCCCTATTATTAATACAACAATGGCAACTTAGTAGTCTAGCAACTTTCTTCAATGAATATGAAATAGATATAAGATCTCAAGGTTTACTAGACGGGATCCTTAGAAACTTCGAATATTTTCTTTAGGAGGAGATGAATTATCTATAGATTCATATTATAGTGGAGGAATTAAAAGGAAACTCTCTCTCTATATATATATATATATTACAATCTATTAGTATTATAATTTCATTATATAATCCAAAAGTATTTTTATTTATTAAATTATATGATTATCTTATTTTTTAAAAATAAATTCATAAAAAAATAAATATTTATTTATTTAATTATATTATCTTCAACAAGATTCTTCCAATGCATAATCTGATTAATTAATTTTCCTCATCTTTATCTTAATATATAGTAATAATTAGTTTAATGATAGTGCTCACGGCATAAAACCGTGTGTCAGTTGTATGGGGATATGGGTTAGACTTTGTCAAAATGAAATATTTACAAAGTAGAAAATACACCTATACTTCATCTTCTGATTATTTATTGTGATTTCTCAAAATGTCTTATTAACTTTGCGTTTAATTATCACATGAATAAGTGTAAAAGAGTTGAGAAGAAAACTTTCTAGTTAATATTTTATTTAATAAAGATAAAAAAAGAAATACGATAGAAGAAAATATATAAGTCAACAGTAATTCGGTTTATTTCAGTTTTCTTGGGCAGTTCACACATGCACCGCCCCCTAGGAAGATTATAATATTTCATTACAAATGCATTAAAGTAAGTTGAAAATGGTATATTTACATAAATAGTTGTTCGTATTAACAAATTATTATTTTTAGTTATATACTTTTTTTATTATGTGTTTTTTTCCATCAAAAAAAATAATAAATAAAAAGGGTAGATTTACTAGTTTACCCGAAGGGCAAAAATATACTACTCCATTCATCTCATATAAGTCGATTAGTTTCTTCTTCATATGCTCTTTGAGAAATCAAAAATAAAAAGGATGGTTTTACTAATTTACTCTTTAAGATTATTATTTTTTTGAAATTTTACAAAAAATATTTATATTTTCAAAAAAAAAAACCTATCATAAGAGCAAAATGAGATTTTTAAAAAATAAATTCTCTCTTGATTTTTGTAAATTGATGAATAATTTGAAATAATTATTTTTATTAATGTGGACGACTAAGATAAAATGGAAGGAGTAAAATTCTTGGTATATAGGAGTATGAAAATTTAGGAAAGAGCTAAATCAATGCCACCATGATTTTCCTAATTTTCAAAATTTAGACGTGGGAAAATACTCAAAGAGATTAATATGCTTGAATGAATAGCACTAGTGCAACATTAAATTCTTAATCCATATATAAAATGCAAACAAATTTACAAACTAAATCTCACTTAACCCTCCTAACCTTTTGGTTTAAGGAATAATACCTTTTTCACCTTTTGAAAGGGACAATAAATAAACCCCCTTAATCTTAAATCAAGAGTTAAAAATAAATTGGATCATTGCACACATTTTTTTTAAAAAAACTCCAATATAATCCCCAACACTATAACCTTTGCCACTATTTCTGTCCTTCCGATGAGCACTAAATTAACTTTTACTGTGTAATAGCCTACAAACTACACATGACATGTAAATTGCACTACACAAGCGTAGTGCGACATGCTCGACTCAAAAGATATTGATAGGATCGATCTCGAATCATTTTTGTAGATGACCATCCTCCAAACCAAGTAAGTGATTCCGAAGAACTTGCACATATTTTTAAAATATCAAAAATGCCATCAATTGGGAGTTTTCATAATTCTCTCCTCTCTTTTTTTTCTCTTCAATTTTTCTTTTTAGGAAGGTATTTAAGAATCCATAATAAACTTTTGTTACCATAATGAAGATTGGTTGTTACTCTACTAGAGTCTAGAGTTTATTTTGTCTCTATTTGGTACCTTTCTTCTATATAAAGTCTTACAACTCCACCACTCCTTAAAACTCCCCCCTTTTGTCCCCTCAAAAAATTCTTCCCAAGAGATTTCATTTCTCTCTATTTCCCATATTTCAAGTAATTGTGATTTGATTGAGAGAGAAAAATGGAAGAAATGGCTTCTTTATGGAGTTACCAAGAAGAGGTGATTACTTTCCCACTTTCTCATTTGTCTTCATTAGGATTTTATATTTCAACTATCATATTATTTTGTTGTAATTATTATCTTATTTTTTTATATTTTTATTACTTTTTTTCTTTCTATTTGGACTATTTTTTCTCTTCAACGGAGGGTTTATCCTTAACCTCGTATAGATAAAATTTGCGATTATTTTATTATTTACAAACTCTATTTTATTAAATTTTATTGAATATATTATTGTTATTATTGTTAATTTCTCATTTCATTTACTTTGGGTACCATTTAAGGAAATATCACTTCATATTTGCTAAAATTCAACCTTGTAGAAACAGTAAATAGAAGTGTGGAGAATTTCTTTTCCACAGTCAATGTTTTTGTGCTTTTGTTTAGTAAAAGTGGTGCAATCCCTTTTTGTTAAAATTGTTGGATTTGACATATAGATATTTTCATCATGACCTTCCATGCCCTGTTTAAGTTGTCACTTCCTCCCCTAATTTTGAATTTCTTTATCATAGAATAATTATAAACAAATTTAGGTGCGAAGCCACATGGGTGCAACATGACTTCTTTAATAAAAAATTACACTATATATATAATAATAACAATAATATATCCAATCTAATACTATAAATTGAGTCGATATAGGGTAGACGTTACCCCAACGGACCATATATGTAAGATAAAAACATATTTTTATGTATATATAGTAGAATATTGAATCTCATCTGCTTCTTGTATGTTTATTTTTCATATCAAATGTGAAATTTTAGCATTTTGTAGACTTTCCTCTGACTTTTTTTTCTTTTTCATTTCAAATGTTGCAGACAGTGGATGAATTGAGACAAAAGCTTTTGTACACTAATCTTGAACTTGAACAATTGAAGACAGAAAAAATAGATGAAATGAGGAAGAATAAAGAATATGTGAAGCAATTAATCCAAATCTTGAAGATAGTTTGTCAAGAAAGAGATGAAGCAAAAGATGAAATTCAAAAACTAGTCAATAGTCCTCTTATCATGAAGTCCACAAAAGCAAATTCAAGTATAACTGAGTCTTCAGTAACATACAATTACCATAATTCATCTCCAAAAATCAACTCAGTTTCTTCCCCTGAATGTTCCAACAACAACGTCAACGCTGCTTATGATCGTAATGTTCGATTCTCAGATAATTGTGTTACTCAATTGGCCCTAAAAGTTGACAAGGCCTCATTGGTTATTGACAATCTTGTAAAGGGGAAAACTTTGCCTCAACAAGGGAAACTCTTGCAAGCTGTTATTGAAACAGGGCCAATTCTGCAGACACTTTTAGTTTTCGGACAACTTCCTCAATGGCGAAATCCCCCTCAGTTTACACCGTTTAATATCCCACAAGTTTCCATTAAAGGGGATAGTTATTTGAGCCATCCTGAAGATTCAAGATCATTGCAAATTTCTCAACAAATGTTGTCAACATGTATGTTAAATTTTGCTAGTTTTGACTCTGGTTCTTGTTTGGAAAATCAGAGTTTGAATAAGTTTATCTTAGGAAAGAGGCAAAGATTGTACTGAAAGAAGTTTAAGGATCATCAAAACCTTATGCTTCCAATTTTTGTAAAAGGCATAGATTGCTTGGTGTAAATGCCTATATTGATTTTAGTCATATATAACCTTTTTAAATTTATCACTAACTTTATTTCGACATTTAAAATATGGCTTGTTTCAATTGATCACGTAAATATATGATAAAGTATTTATATTTGACATTTGTGACTTATATTTTGAGAAGTGAAGGGTCAAAAATATATCTAAAGTAATTTAATTTTTTGAATTTCATATCTAAACTATTAGACGTGTGAGTTTCATATATTAACTATTATTTAATGTTTATCTAAATATGCTCAGATAAAAAAAGTGATAACCTTAGACATGAAGATAAGTTTAGGGAGATTGTCTAATTAATCATCTCCAAGGTAGCCATTGAAATTCACCCACTTAATTATAAGTTTGACAATATACTACTCCATTAATTATCTAATATTGGAATTAATAAGGAACCACAATACAAAATTGATTCGACCACTTAATGTGTCAACCCCTACTTGGTGGTGCCTTTTTCCTGACGACTTACGTACCCTTCACTGCATGCATTCATCCTCATTCTCTAGGAGATGTAAGGGTGGTATAAAGATTAATAATGCAGTAGTTAATAATGTAGGAATTATTTTTATCAGGTGTTTGGTCTATTATTTTTTATTTAATTTTGTATTTGGATTAAAACTCTATAAAAAACTTTTTTTTAATTATATCTTTAAATTATTATGAGATGTTTTATTTTATGTAATTGAATCAAGATAAATAAATGTCGGATTAGATTATTTTTTTTGTGGTCTTCTAACTTATTAGGAGAAGAACAATTTTGTTACCATGTTTACTATTTTCTCACTTGAATTATTTGAAGGTTAATAATTGTCATTTTAATAAATTGATCACTCACAAAACATTAATTTTTAATTTAAAAAAAGATAGACCATCTACTTTTAAAATCGAAAAAATGATAAATTATTGTAAAATCGAATAAACCATCTACGTTTACACCTAAAAATTGCAAGTTGTAATTTTAAAAATATGTAATTTTATAAATTAGTCAAAATACAAATAATTAGAAAACCACATATATATATATCAACAAATAGTACATTCAATTAAAATCAAAAATGTCATGTGGTAATATATTTGCCTTTTCAATGAGTAAATGTTAAACAACTCATATTTTAAATGTTGTATTAGAGCCCGTTTGGATTGGCTTTAAGTTGGTCAAAACCAACTTAAAGCCCCTTTTCAGCTTTTGGACGTGTTTGCCTAATGCTAACTTTAAGTCAGAAAGTTCTTAAAGTCAGTCAAAAATGAAAAGTTAGGATTCCTAACTTTTTTTTTTCTAAGTGCTTAAAGTCATTTTCTTTGACCATGGAAATTACTTTTATATCCCTTATATTTTAACTAAATTCCCAAACTACCTTTTTTATTCTTTTAACCCTAAAATTTACATAATTTTTCCTCATTTAAGCACTTTTATCCAAACACTCAACTGCTTATTTATAAAAATAACTTTCAGCACTTTAAAGTTCTAAAAGCACTTCATACATAAAAATTACTTTTTTTAAGCCCATCCAAACGGGCTCTTAATTTGTATATGATTTATTTAACAACAAACAACTTTCTCTAAATAATAAAATTTGTAAGCTAATTTATTTAACTAAATTTATCAGTACAAGTATAAAACATAAAATCACGAATATAAATAAAATAATTAAAAGGATTTGAGGGATATATTTGTCTTTACATATCTTAACCCTGTGGTATTAAATTTATGTATTACTAATACCATCAAATGAAAGGTTTTAGTTATCCTTCATTTAATACCATGTAGGATATAGATTAGTTATACATAAACCCAAAATTCCTATCAAATTTAGTACTAAATACTACCATATATAATACATGAAATATTTCTCCCAATACTTTCTATCAAACGATCTTAAAGTCATGTACTATAGCATGAAAAGTTGAAAACCAAATAAACCAATACCTACCTTTGTCTATAATTATTAGCAGCCTCAGCACATGATTTTACTATTTATGCATGTCAATCAATTAATACCATTATCTTCTTATCACATCGATGGATTTCGTGTCAAAACTTCTTGCTTATAGTGCCAAAATTAGTCCACAATATTCTTCGGCATACACCATAATCATAATTAAAGAAGTTAAGTTTCTAACTAATCTCAAAACCACAAAATGATTTTTCCTGTAGATTTCTACGTAATAATTATGCTGAAAGGTTATATCTTTTGACTTTTAATTCAACCTACATTAATTTTGTGCTGATCTTCTAAAACAAAAGCTGCTCCCATGGGGCATGTAAAAGTTAAAATGTTTTTCATTTTAAATTAATTTTAATTTTATTTTTTCACGTAACATTATTAATATCACAATATTAAGTACTAATAATACCAAAATATTAAGTAATATTCAAAAATGATTTTTAGCAACAATTAATTAGCGGTAATAATATAATTGTCGCTACATATATTTTTTAGAAGCAGTTACTAACGACATATATTTTAACACTCTTTGTAAATGTCCCTAGCTAAAGCCTATAACCACATCTGATTCAATGACAATTAACTAATATCAATAAAAGTTTTAATATTTTTTGTTAATGTGCATAATTATTACCGCTAAGAACTATTTTTATTGTAGTGAAAGAATATCGATTATAAATATAATCACTTAATAATTTTGATTCAAATTATATATTTATTTTATAAAATTAATTTACTATTCACATATTAATAATTATTTAAAATTTATAAACTTTAAATTTTGATTCCGCATTTCATATGTTGACACTGATAGGTTGATTTCGCATAGAAAATAAGACCACTTTACATAGAGAGTCAATCTTTGACCACACTAAAAAAGTTTTTCCTATTCTATAGAGTGACCAATTTAATGAATTGATTATTGACCAAACATGTATATATATATATTTGTGTAAATTATTTCACTAGAAATAAAATAAAAAAATTAAAATTATATTACTTTTAAATATAGAAAAATGTCAATCTGTTTTAAACTGACTAAAAAAGAGCATTATATAAATTAAAACGGTGATAATAACACATACTAATTTACTACTAAAGTTGACTTCATATTTCATTTAGCTCTTTTTCTTGCGAACTTCACATTCTTACCTCATCAACAAATGAAAATTTTACATGCATAAAATTGGTTTTAGGTAAACTTGACATAATGTGGATATGCCTCAAGATTATAGAATATCATGAACTATATGAGAGTAAATCACATTATTTTGTCGTGACATTAATATTTTAATTTTCCCCCGTTATTAGTATAACAAATACTTGCGTATGGAAAAAAAAAATCAAATCTAGTAAAAAGAGCAAATCACATAATGACACATTATGAGCCCAAGAATTAAGAAATTGCATGCAATCTGGAAACAAGGGTGACTCTAAGGCTTGCCCAGTGAGGCCATTCCCTTAGGCCATAAAAAATTGGAGCCCCAAATTTACTTAAATTATTATTATTATTATTATTATTATTATTATTATTATTATTATTATTATTATTATTATTATTATTATTATTATTATTATTATTATTATTATTATTATTATTATTATTATTATTATTATTATTATTATTATTATTATTATTATTATTATTATTATTATTATTATTATTATTATTATTATTATTATTATTATTATTATTATTATTATTATTATTATTATTATTATTATTATTATTATTATTATTATTATTATTATTATTATTATTATTATTATTATTATTATTATTATTATTATTATTATTATTATTATTATTATTATTATTATTATTATTATTATTATTATTATTATTATTATTATTATTATTATTATTATTATTATTATTATTATTATTATTATTATTATTATTATTATTATTATTATTATTATTATTATTATTATTATTATTATTATTATTATTATTATTATTATTATTATTATTATTATTATTATTATTATTATTATTATTATTATTATTATTATTATTATTATTATTATTATTATTATTATTATTATTATTATTATTATTATTATTATTATTATTATTATTATTATTATTATTATTATTATTATTATTATTATTATTATTATTATTATTATTATTATTATTATTATTATTATTATTATTATTATTATTATTATTATTATTATTATTATTATTATTATTATTATTATTATTATTATTATTATTATTATTATTATTATTATTATTATTATTATTATTATTATTATTATTATTATTATTATTATTATTATTATTATTATTATTATTATTATTATTATTATTATTATTATTATTATTATTATTATTATTATTATTATTATTATTATTATTATTATTATTATTATTATTATTATTATTATTATTATTATTATTATTATTATTATTATTATTATTATTATTATTATTATTATTATTATTATTATTATTATTATTATTATTATTATTATTATTATTATTATTATTATTATTATTATTATTATTATTATTATTATTATTATTATTATTATTATTATTATTATTATTATTATTATTATTATTATTATTATTATTATTATTATTATTATTATTATTATTATTATTATTATTATTATTATTATTATTATTATTATATAAATAAAACTGTTACAATATTTTATTATTATTATTTGTTTGAGATTTTTTTATACCAATAAGTTTATAAATCATGATAATTTTCTTTACTCATTACTTGATATATTTGTTTCACCCTTCAATTTTTATGGTTATCCTTTTGGAAAAATTACTTAATTGAGTGCTTTTTAAAAATTAATTACTGATTTTTGCGATATTTTTTATTTATTACAATTTATAGCAATACATAGCAATATTATGATAAATCTACACTTGTATTAAAAGTGAATTATGCATACAATATAAATGTATTAAAGTATGTGATAAATGTATTATCTATCTATAAAACTTGTATTATAAATCTATTAAAGTATGTGATAAATGTATTATCTATCTATAAAACTTGTATTATATATGTTTTATAAATAGTTCTCTGCAATATGTATTAAAACTGTATTATAAATGTATTATAAGTGTTCAGTGAAATTATTTTTTTATTGCTATAGATGGTAAATATTTTCTTAATATTATATATTTATGTAAGTTTCCCTATCCTTTTTATACAAGAACTAAATTATATACATAATACATCGATAACATAATGAATTCCTTTTTCAATCTTCTTTGAAACTGCATGAACACAAAAGCATTCATGCACCGGTTTTCTTTTCATTTTAATTCAACTTATATTTAATTTCTTATAATTTATTTTAGATATTCATCAATGAGTGCTATTTTATAGAATGAATTAATAATATAATTTAAATTGATCAGAAATTTAATCTGAAGGTGTATATATTTTGACATATTCATGCTCAAAACTCATATAGATAGTTATGTACGTTTTATTCTTTTTTTTATTTATGATGATAGCCAAATAAAAATTTCAATTTGAGTTTCGGACCTTAACATCGATACTTCACTACTTTATTGTTTGTGCACTTTTCTAATTTTTTATGTGAAATTTGTTATTCTTTGTCTTAAATGATTAATCTATTGTTTAGTAAAACAATAATAATTTAGTATACAAATGTTATAAAATAAATTTAAGGGCCTCTAAATATGATTTTGCCATTGGCCACGAGATCCGTGGAGCCACCCCTGTCTGAAAAACACATAGAAGACTCTCCCCGATATATCACATGAACCTTTGAATATCCACCCGGGCCAGGCTAGCTAGTTCACATTTGGTCGCTCAAGCGAAGTCTCACTCGGGAGAGATCACCTTACAACTAGAAGCTTCCATGATATCCTCATAAGCCTAACAATCAATCTTGAACTGTACGCTCGTCTGCTCCAATTAATCGGCTTCAAGCAAAAGTTAGAACGTAGATACGTGCTACAAGATAACCTTTTTAGTATCCAAATGTGTCGTCGTTTTACATTGACGTGATAGTTCAGTTTTTAAAACTATAAAAAGAGGTTTTTTCAGAAAATAGAAGGCATCAAAGACAAGATATCAAAAAATTTCAAGAAGCTTTAGTTATTTCAAGTTCTCCCTCATTTTTGCATCCCCCATGAAAGATGCCTTAGAACCTCCCTCCCCTTGTACTATCCATTTCCTTCTTTCTACATTATTTTTTGTTCGTAAGAAATCGCGTTCTTGACGTTTCAGCCTAAAAGGATCAATGAACTTGATCGATTTTGATTCACTCATATATCTTTAATCTCTTTTCACAAATTCAATTATTAAGCAGAATGACAATTTTTTTGCAAAACAACTTGTATAGTGATCTAATTGTTAGATTGTAGTTTTGATGATTTGACAAATTGGGATCTGGTACGGGACATGATCCCATGATAGAGTCGTGTTATGCAAATTGAAAGTGACAATTGTAAATAGTACACTCCTAGTAACTGCCTTTTATGAGTGCTTGAAATGTGCCAGTGTGGCAGGCTTCTTGGCCAATAGAATTGCTCCAAAAGGACATGGCCATCCTATATTATGTTTAATCAAAATGGGAAAAACCAAGCTTTTGTAAATCAAGTCCATACACAAAGCAAAAGTCATTGCAAGGAAGAACACTGCTCATACTCAACAGAGACATGATCTAGCATTGCAACATCTTTAGTTGGATTTTGAGTTTGTGTCTTTGCTCTTATATTGTAAATCTACTTCTAAGTTATAAAGTATAGTGGATCATTTGCTTGTTTTAGTCTTTAGATTGAGTCGGATTAATTGGAGTTAGTTAGTCGAATCATCTATGTTTTAGTCAAGCTTCTTTTCACTATTTATTTGGTATTATTTTGGGTAGAGTTGCCTAAAGGTGTCAACTAGAGTTAGTTGATGTTGGGTGCAGTACGTAGAGTTACTGCTCGTTTCTTATTTCTGAGATCTGAGTTGGTGGCTAAAGTTAGAGAGTGTTGTTGGAGTCTAAATTAATCTGAGGGGATTAGTTTAGTGGGCAACATAAGTATTGCTTAGTGGTTGAAGATTCAGGTTATCATAGTAAGGGGGAAGGGATTAAGAGTTCCATCCTTAGGATTGCATGATTTTGCAATCATTGTTGCTCCTTGATGATAATGGAATCTTGTTGAAATCATGTGAGACAGGTCATGATTTTTCCTCCCTTGAGTAAGGTGGTTTCCACATAAAATACTTGTATCTTTATTTATTATTTTTTACTGTTCTTACTATAATAAAGGACCAGATCGAGTGTTAGTTGTGAAAACGTACAGGTCATCACTAATATATACGTAAACATTCATATAATATGCTAACTGATTGATTAAGTTAGAAGCACATGCACCACAAAAGTTGTGAGTTTCTCACTTAATATTTGAAATTTATTATAAAATCTTTGGAACCTAGCAAAATAAGAAGAAGAGAGTAAAAGAAAATAAAAAGGAGTAGATTGAGAAAGGGTGAGAGAGTGCAGATTGCAGTGTTCGTATATTTTATTTTCATTGCCACAGAATGACAATTTTTAACAAGAAAAGGAATGGATGGTGGACAACTTGCCCTGGTAGAACATTCAATCATCCATTTTCAAAACATTCCCTTGTGGAACATCCACTCATCCATTTTCAAAACACTCCCCCTTAGATGTCCATGTGTAAAAAAAACCTTTACAAGAAATAATATACAAAGTTATCCTGAATACCCATAGATATTTTGTCTCATTAAAATCTTACTAGGAAAATCCAGTGGAAAAAAGTCTTGTAAAGAAAAAAGAGTACACATATCTGATAATACACTTTGAGTGTTGCCTCATTAAAACCTTATCAGAAAAACAAAGTGGGACAAAATCTTGGCTAAGAAAAAAAGAGTACAACGCGTATTTTACCTTCCCTGATGAAAACATCACTTAATATCTCGAAGGCGACGCCTTCCAATTTTGTATCTCATTTTCTCAAAGGTTGAAGTCGGCAATGCCTTGGTAAACATATCTGCTAAATTGTCACATGAACGAACTTGTTGGACATCTATTTCACCATTCTTTTGAAGATCATGACTAAAAAAGAATTTTGGTGAAATATGTTTTGTTCTGTCTCCTTTGATTTATCCTCCCTTCAGTTGAGCTATACATGCAACATTAAATTCATACAATATTGTTGGAACGTCTCTTTTCAAAGAAAGGCCACATGTTTCTTGAATGTGTTGAGTTATTGATCTTAACCAAACGCATTCTCGACTTGCTTCATAGATGGCTATTATTTCTGCATGATTTGAGGAAGTGACAACCATAGTTTGCTTTATTGAACGCCATGATATAGCTATACCACTACATGTAAATAAATAGTCTGTCTACGATCGACCTTTATGGGGATCAGACAAATACCCTGCATCTGCGTAACCAATCAATTGTGACGTGAATTCATTTGAGTAAAATAATCTCATATCAATGGTCCTTCGGAGGTATCTGAATATATGCGTAATTCCATTCCAGTGTATTCGTGTTGGAGAAGAACTAAATCTTGATAACAAGCTTACAGAGAAAGCTATATCTGGTCTAAAATTATTGGCAAGATACATTAATGCACCAATTGCACTAAGTTATGGTATTTCAGTACCAATAACCTCTTCATTATTTTTATTAGGTCAAAACGGATCTGTATTAATATCAAGAGATCTCACAACCATTGGGGTACTCAATGGATGTGCTTTATCCATATAAAATCTCTTTAAAATATTTTCAGTATATGTTGACTGATGTACAAATATCTCATTTATAAAATGTTTAATTTGTAGACCAAAATAAATTTTGTCTTTTTGAGGTCTTTCATTTTAAACTCCTTTTTCAGATATTTTACTGCCTTTGGAAGTTCTTTTGGAGTTCCAATAATATTCAAATCATCAACATATACTGCTATTATAACAAATTCAGATCCAGACCTTTTCATAAAGACACAAGGGTAAATTGAATTATTTTTATATCTTTATTTTAGCAAATATTCGCTAAGACGATTGTACCACATGCGCCCTGGTTGTTTCAACCCTATAAGGATTTCTGAAGCTTTATTGAACAAGTTTCTCGAGAATCCTTATATGCTTCAGACAATTTGAACCGTTCGGGAGTTTTTATAAAAATATTGTGGTCCAATGATCCATATAAATAGGCAGTGACCACGTCCATTAGGTGCATTTTAAGCTTTTCAAGAACTGTCAAATTCATTAGATACCTGAAGGTAATTGCATCCACCACAGGGGAATATGTTTTCATATAGTCAATGTCAGACCTTTGTGAAAAACCTTGGGCTACAAGTTGTGCTTTATATATTATGACTTCACCTTTTTCATTTTGTTTATGCACAAAAATTTATTTGTACCCTACTGGCTTGACACCTTCAGGTGTTCGGATTATTAATCCGAAAACTTTATAATTTTCAAGTGAAGTTAACTCTGCTTGAATTGCATCCTTCCCTTTTGTCCAATCATTTCTCTGTATACAATCATCGATAGATTTTGATTCTAGATCCTTATTTTGTTGCATTATTTCAATGACAACATTATAAGAAAAAATATTATCGACCACAATATCATTTCGGTTTCACCATTTTTTTGTCGAGACATAACTTATTGAGATTTCTTCATTCTCATTATTTTCAGGTACTTGGACCTCCTCAATGGTATCACCATTTTTTGTGTCTTTAGGCTTTTCTTGAGCAATTGCCTCCAAATTATAATAATCTTGATCATTTATTCCTTTATTTTTTTGAGGATTTTTATCTTTGGAATCAATTGGTCTTCCACATTTTATGCGTGGCCTAGATTCATTTACCTGAATAATTTATCCTACTGGGACATCAACTCGAACTTGAGCATTAGCAGCTGAGATAGGTGATTTAGTAACCTATGGAAGGTTAGTAAATGCATCCGGCAGTTGATTTGCAATATTCTGCAAATAAATCATCTTTTGAACTTTTTGCTCACATTGATTTGTTCGAGGATCTAAATGAGATAGTGATAATGAATTCCAATCTATCAAATAACAGAAATATTTCTTTTCTTATAATATCGTATGAGTTGTGACACTATCCAAAAGGCACATATCTACATTACTCATCTTGGATCCAATTGAAGACTGAGAAATTTATTTATCTTCATAAAATAAAAATACATTATAAGAGATAAAATAAGAAACAATATTTCTAAAAAAACATAAGTCATTTTTTCTTCTTTTCTTTTAAATAGATAAGCGTAAAAACATGATAATCAAAAGTACATAAAATTGACAATATATTGTAAATCATATAATGAAATTAAACATCAATTATAATCCCTAAAAAAATCTTCAACCTCCAAATGAGTACTATCATTGAGGTCATTAAAATCGTCATCCTTCAAAACTAGATTTGCTTCAATATTATCATTATGCGAATGTCTTGCCTCAACATTATTTTCAAATGTCAAATGTTACTCTATCCAAGCATTAGAAGAAGGGGCACCACCTCTATTTTCCTTTTTTTTGAAGGAATTTTGATAAAGCCTTACAAAATGCTTAGGTGTCCGATATTTATTTTTCCAGTGGTCTTTAATGGCACAACAATGATAATTACTTCTTGAAGGACCACTTTGAGAACTCATACTGTTCTCTCTTTTATGTTGACCATCACCACGACGATTATTATATCATCTTCTACCATTGCCATGTCCACGCACATTATTGTGGCCTTGATTTTTATTTTATTTTCTTTCAGACTGGCCATGTGCTTCTACCATATTTGCTTCCGGTAACGGAGCAGTTCCAATGGGATGGGCTTCATGATTTTTCATTAAAAGAGCATTAAGTTGCTCAACCACCAGAAGACATGAGATCAATTCAGAGTATTTTTGAAATTTTTTTTCACGATATTGCTGCTGTAATATCACATTAGAGACATGAAAAGTAGTTAGTGTCTTTTTCAACATGTCCTTATCATTTATAGTTTTTCCACATAATTTTAATTGAGAAGTTATTTTAAATACAATAGAATTATACTCAATTATAGTTTTAAAATCTTGAAACCGTAAGAGCATCCATTCATAACGAGCCCTTGACAGTACCGTTGCCCTGAGGTGGTCATACCTCCCTTTTAAATCTTTCCACAATTCAAGTAAATTTTTCACTGTCAAGTATTAAACCTTCAAGCTTTCATCTAGATGATGACGAAGGAAAATCATAGACTTCATTTTATCCTGACTTGATGCATTATTTTCTTCGATTATAGCATCACCAAAACCCTTAGTGGTAAGGTGGATTTTAGCATCAAGTACCCATTACAAATAATTTTTGCCAGAAATATCAAGTGTCACAAACTTCAATTTTGAAAAGTTTGACATGATGGAAATTAATTTAAAAATAACAACGACAACTAAAATTAAATTTCTTCAGTAGATATAACTGATATAGAAATTAATTTTCTGGAAAAAAAAATTAGAGATTCGTGCTGACAACATATAATAAAATATTTGGAACCTAGCAAAATAAGAAGAAGAGAGTAAGAGAAAATAGAAAGGAGCAGATTGAGAAAGGGTGAGAGAGTGCAAATTGCAGTGTTCGTATGTCTCATTTTCATTGCCACAGAATGTCAATTTATAACAGGAAAAGGAATGGATGGTGGGCAACTTGCCCTAGTGGAACATTCACTCATCCATTTTCAAAACATGCCTAGTGGAACATCCACTCATCCATTTTCAAAACAGAATTGACTATTAAAGTCTCTTTTTGCTGTCTTTTAATAGTTACTTTACATTACTTAATTAGCTTCAATAGTCATCTATATCGGATTTATATTTTCCGATGAAATTTAATGATGGGGAAAATTTGATTTCAAGAAAAAAATAGTCAAAACACTAAATTGAGAATTCGAATTACAGTAAAACCTCGATAAAGTAATATTCGATAAAGTAATAATCTCGCTAAATGAATATTTTTCTCCGATCCTGACTTGAGCCAGTTATATTAAAGTAATAATCTCGCTAAATGCATTAGATAATAATTAAAAATAAAATATTAAAGGATCAGAAAAAATATAAAGTAATAATTACTAGAATACATCAAGAATTTATATATATATATATATATAATTAGTTAATAATACTAGAATAATAACTATTTCTTTTTAAAATATGAATCTATAGTTGATTGTTTTTTCTTTCCACCAAAACTAAAATTAATCTTATTCTTAACTTTTTAAAGAGCGAACACAATTTTTGGAATATTTTGTTCGTTTTATACCAAATAGTTTGACAATGTAGTCATTGCTTGAAATGCCTCTTTTGAAGATACATGTGGGACAATGTTACTATCATCTTGTTCAGGATTATTCTCATCATCATTATTCATTACAGATTGAATAATCTCTTCCGGTGTAGGTGATCCCATAACTGTATCATTCTCGTTAGGTTAGTTCAAAAGATGTTCAACATCCATCACATTTCTGTAGGCTAAATTAAAAATGACATCGTTTAATTCTTGGATACCTTCATCTAATTCACCAACTTCTTGGATACCTTCATCTAATTCACCAATTTGTGGTTCAGAAACATTGTTTTCTTCTGACCGAATCTTGCAATGCCAAAATTAATTTGCAATTGTTATTTCTTTCACATCAAAATTCCAAGCCAAGTTAGCAAAATTAATAGCATTCAAAATATTATTTTTTTCAGTATTTGATGCTTCAACCTCAAGGCCTTGTAGGATGCTGAAATAAAGACGACGACGATAATGAGCTTTGAATGCTCGAATAATTCCAGCATCACATAGTTGAATCCTAGACGTTGTGTTAGGAGGTAAAAAAAAACAATTCTACATTTCTTAGGCCTTCAACTATCTTTGGATAAGCAGGGCAATTGTCTACTATTTACAAAACCTTCCTGCCATTCATTCTCTTATCAAACCAACCAACATATTCTTGAAAAAGCAAGGCAGTCATCCAACCTTTCTTTTTGGATCTATATATGCAATTAAGATTGTTCATGTTCACATTTTTAAAGCATCTAGGATTTGCAAACTTACCAATAATCCACAATGGTACTTTGTCAAATCTATCACCATTGCAACAAAGAGCAAGAGTAATTCTCTCTTTGTCTTTTTTGCGACCTTCAAGCTGCTTGGTAGCAAGTGAATGATCAGCTTCCAATCGGTAAAATAATCCAGTTTCATCCATATTATAAATATTCTTCAATTCAAACTGATCTAGTTTTGACCGTATGCTAGCTAATTCGTTTTCAATGTTCTCCATGATAACTGAACCACTTTCACCAAAATGTCTATAAGACTTGATTCCGTATCTTGACTTGAAACGTTTTAACCAACTAGAAGAGAAGTTGAATTCTGGATTAGTTTCACCATACATTTTCAGGAAAAGATCTTTTTCTTTTCCTTGGATAATTTTCCCTAACATGTTCACTTTCTCTTGCATTTGAAGAAACTACTCATACAAAACTTTCTCTAAATCAGAATATTTTGTCGGTTTATGCCTCTTGGCTAAGCTATTTTTATCTCATTTGACAAATACTCTACCAACCTTTTGAGAGTGCGATATTGTTGATTGACTAATAATCAAATCAATTTTTGTTTCACCCATGCTTGCAAATCTTTTTGGCTAATAGTTGGATTCTCTTTTTTATGTTCACATATTGCGTTTCTTATTTTATTGATTAAAGATGATTTTTGTACGCCTTTCAAATGATGAGAAGACATTATACTTTGATTATGATTTTTAAACATCTAGCTTTTTTCTTTTATAGTTAACATAAAATCTCTTCATATTCTATATATATGAATACAATTAGAAACATTAAACTTCACTAAATTCGTTTAGCTTTCCTAGATTTAAATAATAAATATGCAAAGACTACACTTTTTAGATTCCTAGATTTAAACTTTTGAAATTCTTAATTCAAATATTATTTTTTTCTTTCTTATGGCACATACTGTAAAATACTCTCTAAAATAATAAATATTTATTTATCGATAAATAAATATTTTATGCATTTATCGATAAACTAATAATCTCGATAAATGAATATTTTTTTTCAATCCCAAGTATAGAGATTTTACAGTAGTTTAGAATTCGACCCGATATCTAACCCGACTCACCCCTTTTTTCTTCTAAAAATGCCCAAACGCTCACATTTATGTTCACTATCATTATCACATTTACCCCATTTCATATGTCGAATGTTGGCAAAATAGTTGTATTTGTTACGGTTAGGTTGGATCAGAATCAACAAACATTGGTACTGCGATGGCGAAACGAAAATCACCCCATTCTACTTGCTGCACCAAGTCAAAGTATGTGATAAAAGCAAAAAAAATAAGAAAAGAAAAAAATTACGACTTCACCAATAAGTCATCATCTTCAATTTCATGATACACATGCTATATGTGATGTGGACACCCAAATTTAAACATCCAACTATTAATTATCTCATTTATGAAAGAAAATTATCATAACATTCATTCATATTGAGAAATGAGAGTATGTGATTCTACTAAATTCCAAAGATAAAACACCTACATATGCATGTTGCATACCTACTCTACAATTTACTTTTGAGTGTCTAGAAGACCCTATCATAGAAAGTAGCAAAACATGATACAAAAATAAAAATGGTGCTCCTTGGACCCACATCCAATGCTCATAAATATAAAGTCTAGTCTAGATATAACATGAGATCAAAATAATACCAACCATAATTACGGCGGAATGTTAAGTATTCGTAACTAGCAATTTCAAGTTCGAATTTTTTTTAGTACGGAGTTTGTTTTATTTGAAAGCGTTTTATTTTTTACTATGAGATTTTTCATAGCAAATTTAAATTTAATCGAATTCTAATATAAATATCAGACACCAAATGAAAAATAAAAAAAATAAAAGAGAAAATAAGATAAAAAACATACAAAAGCAGGGCGGTGCAACAACCAACACCTTGAACCTTAGATGACTACACAAAATGCATGTGCCATTACATAGGCGAAGCCAAAGATCAAGTTGGACTTGATCTAATAATAACTTTAATTTAATATATATATATAAAGATAGACTTTTTCTAATCCATACAATCGAGATTAGTAACCTTAAAAAAACCAATGCATACATTATGTTAAATTTATGAATAATGTAAAAATTATTTATGTTATCCAGTCAGAGGCTGTTTTCAGGCTTGAATCTGTAACCTCTTAATTACATGACAATAACTTTATCAGTTACTCCAAGACTTCCCTTCTTATGTTATCCATGTATATATAATTAAAATAAAATAATTTGTATACATATGACTTTGTACCAAACTCCCATTACCCCATGTGCCAAACCGGACAATATAGCTTTCTTAATTAGAACTCCTTAATCCACACTAATGACAGTAACGTGCCCTTTAATTATGCACTTAGCTTTTTTTTCTCTTTAATTAGTAATATAAGTAAGTGGACAGGTAAAGCGGTTAGTCGGAGTAGATTTCTTAAAGGGTCACTTAATTTAATCAAATTATCTAATTATTAAATCATTTTTTTATTTTATATCAATAAAATTACTTAACTATTCACTTATTTTTCAAAAGTACACAAACATTGGTAACATACATGAAACCACCAGAATTTTCTGGTTAATAATGAAAACATCCTTTGAAGTAGGGTCCTTCCTCAAATTTTACTAACGTAGGACATTTTGTGTATCAAACTATCCTTTTTACTAATAAAATGTAAATTTAGCTTGTTGATTCCTTATATATATAACGGTCTTTTTTGAATTTCTTCTAAAAAAAAAATTCAGGAAGGACCGACTTCAATTATGGTTTTTCAGTGATCTCAAATATTTCAATTTTTTAGTTTCAATTTTTTCATAATATGTTTAAGATTATAAGATTAAAAGATATTATAATTTTTAATACATTTTACATATCTTTAATTTAAGATCATCTGAATATTTAAAAATCTTTTCTTTCTGTTTAACGAATCTATATTTAGGACTAATTTTATGAAGCAGATTTTTAGTCACTTAGACTAGGAAATAGGGTTAGGCACTTAGCCATGTGTGACTCACCCCATTGGTACTACTATCTAGTTGTACTATATCTTATCCTTTTTCTTATCTATATATATAAAAAAACTTTGTACATGTTCATGCATATGTCCAAAACCATTCTAATTTATTTTCTTTCCTTTGAGTAATTTAGTACTTACTTTCAAATATCGTCCACATTTAAAATTTGTTATATTTTTAGGACATATATATATAATCCTATTGTTAGCAGAATATTCAAACATACTCTAATTTTTAACTGTGTTTCAATGTGGCAATGGACCGAGCTACTAGCTATTAAAATGCTACATTGAGTTTTAAAATGTGTGAATGAAAAATAAAGTAAAAGATGTAGATGAAAAATGAAGGATTGTGACTTTTTTGAAGATTTATGATTTTTTCTAAGAGTTGTGACTTTTTCGAAAGGTTGTGATGAGTTTTCCCTCATTTCTAACAACGAATTTTCTGAACTTCTTCTTTTTCTGCACAAATAAATTCTAGTGTACTTTACTGATGTTGAGTGGTTCAATACACCGATGAGTAAAATCGTTCTATCCTAGAAAGATATATTCTATTAACTACGATACTTAAGGGAAATAATTTTCTCAAGGACGACACACTGTGCATTCAGTGAGCTCAATTTTCTTTTTTGAAAAAAATATTTTCTATACTATTTTAGATCCGTTTCAAATTCTATTTTCTTTATTGATTTTAAATTTCTTATTTTAAAAATATTCTTTAAAACTTTTTATTCCTACCAAGTTCTCCAAAGTTATTATTCTAAATATCTTAGTAATAAAAATTAAACATCTTCTCCTTTTCTTCGCGTTACCTCATAAGATCTGTTATATTCTTACCAAAAAGTCATATTTGACGTCACAAACGCATGATACATTTATCAAAAATAATCTTTTTATATTATAAAATAGAAATAAGATGTACATACAATATTATATCTTCCGCCGATTCAATTTATAATTGTTCTTTGATCTTCCACTTATTTAATTGTGCCTTTACCTATTATCCGGTCTACTATTTAAGGGAAAAAAGGAAAGCAACTTACTACGCCAAAAACAAATTCTCCAAAAATGTCAAAATAACAATTAACTGAATTTATAGATAATATAAAAATAATGTCCTAAAATCTAGGTTGCGTACTTGTTCAAAAAAATCAAACTGTTAGTCAAAACTTACAACTATTAACTGAAATAAGACACAACAACTTACTAATTAAAAACTCCATTTTAATAAATGTATGATGTGTGTGTATGCCATTTGATTATCCATGTTGAGGACTGCTAGATACATTGCATGTGGAGTTCGATGAACTAATAATAATACACAAATTAAGAAGTTTTAATTTATCAATTAATTTAATGTAAACATTTTTAAATGCAACAGTACCTTTGGTTGCTTCGTAGCCAATAATGTAAAAATGATATTAGATAGTGGTGCAGGAATAAATTATTTCATTTATGATAAAAATAAAAAAATTAAAATTAAATTATTTTTAATTATAAAAATATAATAGAAATTACAAAACAAACCTTAAATGGTAACAAATCAGATAATAAAGATAAAAGTATATTAAAAGAGATATAATACTTTAATATGATTCAATCAATTGATCGATCTAGATATGATAAAACTAATACAACAGAAAAAAACAAGAATTTTAGAGAAAATAATTTTCTCTTAAATAATTATTTTTTTTAACAATTATATTGTGAATGATATTTGTGTTTGTTGTATTTGCATGAAAGATTTTTAATTTATAGAATTCTGAAACTTTTTTTTCCAAAAAAAAAAAAGAAATAGACAAATAACGAAGAAGCATAAAAGAAATCAGGAAAAAATCCTCACACATATAAGTACAATGTTTAATGTTGGATTAGGAGATTAAGACAAACTTAGGACGTATAAAATGATGCAATCATTACGAAATCTAACGGCGTAGAATTTAAATTGTATGGGTTAATTAATGATAATTCCAATCTGATGATTATAGTTAATTAAAATACGAGTTTAACGTGATGATAGAGAAAATCGAAACAGCTTGTGGGAATAAATTAAGTTAGACATGTTCTCTGCTTTTTGTTTGAGCAAATACCTCATCCATGTGCATTGTCATTGTCACAATTTGTTGTATCCTTTAATAATTCTTTTTTATTTTTAAATTAAATTAGATAAATCATTGTAATATTTCACGAGTTCATCAGAGTTCTATTTGAGATCATCAATGCATAAAACTTGGATTTATGTCTTTTATTTCCTTTTGTTATAATGCCATTTGCCCTCTCTTCTTTCGTATCTGTAAAAACTTATTTATACTGAATATTTGTATTAGGTCAATATATGCATGTTATGTATTTAAATACATATTTTTTAAATTTAATTTTGGGTCAAGAGTATATTGAAAATAACTTCTCCACACTACAAAGATAACTATACAGTTTTTGAAGGGGCAGAGGCAAAGCTTTAGGTATGAGATTTTGGGAGTCTAGTAACTTTTGTTCATATCCTATATATCCAATATATAAATCAAAAATTCTATTAGAAATTTATAAATATTAAATCATGAACCCAAATATCATTATAAATTAACTCGAGATTGGGGGGAATTCAGGGCGTTAGTGTTACACATGATAAAATTATCAAAATACCCCTAGATGAAAGAACGCTCGCACAATTTACCATCCTTAACTTTTTGATCAATACGAGACAGGAATATCTACCAGGGAGAAAAATGATGTGAAAAAGTGGTCTCGATTGAATTTTAGGGCAACCAGATCAAAATATAATTTTTTGGGGCAAAACTAGCCTAACCAAAAGAGTACGCGACAGGTCCGCGTCGCGGACCTGCCCCCACCTAGTTCATTTTCTCACTTTGTTCATAAAACGTATTTGACAAGTGCGTTTTATGTGTTGCGCAACTTTTGTACGTAAATCACATTTGACGAATGCTATTTATGTGTATATTTTTTCGTACATTTTTCAGTTTCATTGAGGGGTATTCCGATCTTTCCTCCACCCCTCATATACTTAACCCATGACTGATATAGGCTGTTTTCAACCTTATAAGGGTTTCTAAACCCATTCCTTAGACTTTTAATACATTCAAACAAAAGAAACTAGGGCTAAGGAGAGCAGAAAATGTTAGGGTTCAAGGATTTCAATCTAGAATCTTGCCAGTTTGATTGTTTGTCTTCATCCTATGTATATAAGACTAAACTAAAACATGAACCTCGTCTTTCATTTGCCCCATGATTGTGATAGGTTGATTTGTAAATGATTTGAGTCCCCATGATTGTGTTTCTTGAGAATTTTCCTTAAATTTAACACATTTTACATAATATTGCATAATTGATGTTTTTCTACGAACTTATTTCTTGAAACAATGATCTAAGCTATTTATTTCATAAACCCTAATAGTATTTTGACTAATATTAGATGTATATTCCTAAGGAATGAGTCTAGAGACTTGAACTTGTGAATGTATGATTGTGATTGGGATGTGAGCATAATGATAGTCTTGATGAAACTTGATAGTCCTTTTCATTTTTATAATTGAACCCAATTGAATGGTCTCAACTGAATGTTATCATAAATGATTGTCCCAACTACTCTTAAATAAATGATTGGGAATGACTGGAAGATTGATTGGTTGAAAGGATTGATTGGATAGAACTGATAAGAGTACATATAAGACTTATTGATTGGTTGGTTGAGATTGATTGTCCTATTAGCATTGAGTATTGGAAGAAGTATTGGACACCAAATTGGGTAAGAGTAAGTAATAACTGGAACTTAATAACTACATCGCCAAACGTAGGAAAGGATCAAACCGTTAAAGTTAGATGTTTCCCCATTTTTATTATCCTAAAAATATAGGACTTGATTGATTGTGGATCCATATTGGTAGATTTGTCCTTTACCCTGGCAAGGTATTGGATGGTTGTGGCAACAACAACGAGCTTGTTGTACAATCACTAGCTCATAAGTGATTATTGTCGGATAAGAGAAACTACCATATAGGACTTGATAGTACTCTGATTTGATTTGATTTGATTGGATTGTATATGATTGGTCTCTGTATAAACCCTACTCTTGCTTTAGACTTATGACATCCTGATTGAGTTCTTGACTATTGAGGATCTGTTCACATTTAGCTGATTAATGAGTCCTCCCTCATATTTAGAGGATACCACTTATGTTATTCCTGCTTCAAGTTTAACCTTTTCATTTTGATTTGAAGTAGCCATGAACCTGTCATTGCACCATTTAGACAGTTGATAGAGGGTTTATAGACTAAATTATTGATTGAATATTATCTTTTGGCTAGTTTCATTCATACTAGTCTTGTTGATTGTATTAGATAGATTATTGGCCTTTGGTCTTATTCTAAAAGTTATATATTTGAATATCTTGATGAGTTAAGTTTTTCACTAATAGAATGTTGATTGAATGAATGTGTGAACGGGCTAAGTGGTTCGCTTGGGGACTAACAATAGTCTCTGAGTGCCAGTCATGCCTAAGGTACCCTCTCGGAGCGTGGCAAACTTGGCATCAAAGCATAAAGTTCAAAAGTTCTAGGAAGTCTATGAAGTCATGTTCAATATAGTATTTCTTATGGATGTGTTGTGCGCCACATTTATAATTAGGAGACTGTAGGACATTAAGAATTATTTCACTTCTTTCATATTCTGAGTTCGTGCGATAGAGTTTAACTCTATAAAAGTTCCCTTCTAATTTGTGCGTTGCTCAAATCCGTTTGACTACCTCTAATAGTCAAGGTGGTTGGAATAGTAAAGTTCATATTCTTATTGATGAGTTACCTATAGATAAAGTATTCAGAGAGTAAAGAGATGACACCAGGATCTAGAGGAGCATATTAATATGCTTAAGTATATTGATTCGAAAGAATGCACTATTATTCACTTGAATCGTGCATTGTAGCAAAGAAAGATGTACTCTGAAACTCTCTTCCTGAAACCTTGCTTTAGATATTATATTTGAGAGGGAAGTTATGTCTCTAAATGATTAGTGTCACCATCCGATGAAATATGATTTGAGGTATTATAAGCTATACTTGGTAGAATTTTTCAAGAGCTAGAAAGATGGAGTTAGAGGAGTAGGAACCAAATAGTGAGAATGGTGGTTGGTTGAGACATGTAACTATAAGGTAGGTGATGGAGTTAGAAGTAAAGTCCCTTTTGGTTTTAACTAAAGATTAGTAAGTATCGTCTAACTTTCATGATAGGAGGTAGAGGAAGAGTTGTTAATTAGGATGAGTTAGAATACACTTGAGCCATGAGGAGTTTTATATTGAGGTGTCTTTGTGTTAGCAAAGAACTAATATAGGTGTTGAATAGAAGTGAGTAGTAGTCATGAGATGATAGATCTAATCTAGGTTTATTATAACACCCCAAAAAATTTCTACGCCAAGACCCGAACCATTTCTCATAGGCATATAGGATCGAACTCGATGAATTCTAGTTGTATATATAAGTTAACATCAATTACTAAGTAATTGAAGGGTATTAGATGTGATTTAGGGTCATAAGGGATCCCTAAAACCAAGCCAAGTCCAAAGAATTCGTCTTGGCTAATTTTCCGAATGAGTTTGTATAAGAGTCAACTTCAAACGACCATATCTACTGGAATATAGCGAATTGGGTGGATAATGACCTATCAAATTAAAGGTCTTTGAGTCTTTTTTCCAACGCCACCAAGATTGCAATTTTTGGAGTTTGGAGTCAAACGTTATGACCATTTTACGACAAACTATCACTGCAGAAATTTTTGGCCTGGCGCTGCAGTGGCGCCCCGCGCCACTATAGCGCCCGAAACTAACCTCAGTAGTTTGGGTGCTGGCGCGGCGCGCCAGCTATCGCGCCAGCAGGGTTTTTGGCTCGTTTTCCAGATTTTAAGGTCATTTTAGTCTCTTTTTGTTTCAAACCAAAGTGAGGTCGTTTTGGGGACTAAATTGACCCTATCTAAAGATCCTAAACCTTCTAACTCTCTCATTTTTCTCACAATTAGACTCAATATACTAAACTCCTCTCCTCTCAAACTCTCCCAAGAGCTTCAAGGCAAGGTTAGGGTTTCCAATTCAAGACATTCAAGTCTCAATTCTTCCTCAAGTTCTCATAGAGATTTTATGTCCCCAAGGTATGTGGGTTTTCATCCATGGGTTCTTCCACCCATGGAGCCCAAATGTTTTTCTCAACTTTGTATATAAATTCTAAATGATGAAATCTTATGGTATTTTATATAATGATTCAAAATGCATATATTATGGTATACTTGAAGCTTATTATGTTTAAATGGATATGTTGACTCTTAATTTCAAGTGATGAGTTTTTAGGGATTTTCATACTACGATTTCAAATGTATAAATTCTTGAATATTTGAAATTTATTACCTATATTGACTTATGTTGATTCATATTTACATGAAATGGATAGTTTATCAAGGTACTTATATGAAGGTTTGAAAGTAGTTTTAAAGTGCATATAGTGGGTTATTTTAAGATGTTTGATTAGATGCATTCATATCACTCTCATGCATACAAGTATTCGTTAAATGTATTTGAAAGTTATATGAAATGAATCCACCTAGTTTTCTTATGTTGAAATGAAAGTTATGAAGCAAATGCCCATGATTAAGGGAATCTTGAGAAATGATTGAATGATGATGAAAGGGCTTTTAGCCCATGAAGGTATTCAACGTGAAGGGATAATTCTCATATAGTTGAATCAAATGAAATGTTTAATGAGCTATTCCACCGAAAATGATTTGATGTCTAAATTATACAATGCTTATGTTATTATGATATATAAATGCTATTCCGTGGGATTTGACCTAGCACCGAATGTAGCATGTAGATGGGGACTCGACCTAAGGGGTCCTTAAGTAAAGTCTCATGTTGCATTAACTATGTGCCACCATAGGAGCCCTTGTCGGCTAGGCCCTTGTAGCCACCAAATGTTAAATAAATGAATATAAATTGAATGGAGTTCTACCCGACAAGTAGACTCCCCGTGCCAACGTAAGGGGTTATGTTGGATTCCATGTAATAGCTCGCATGGTCTTAAATGTCGGTTATGGTCACTTCCCCACAAAAATGAATATTTTAAGGTTTCCTATAATGATGTTCAATGCATGCATTCACTCATGCATATTGATTTTCTCATGTCCCTCTTATGTTCTTCATTTCATAGCATACTCACATACTTAGTACATTCAAAGTACTAACACATACTTTTGCCTACATGATGTCACTATGTAGGAACCGACGCCGCCCCTCGATCTCCTCCACGTGGCTAACTCATATTAGTTGAAGATTTGCTAGTGGTGAGTTCCCATGTTTCGGGAACAACATCCCTTTTATTCTAAGCTTTAGTTATGTGGAATAGTAAGACTTTATTTAAAGCATTTCGTGAAACTTATATTGAGGGTGAGCTAGGGACATGTCTTAGCCCCCGCCAAGTTTATTAGTAGAGGTATGTTTGGACATAAATGGATAAATGTTTTTATTTTCGCTTATTATTATTTACCATTACCAATGAAATGCTTAATAAATGCTAAGAGGCTTGGGTGAGGTACCTTCGGGTATCTCATTTGCCGTGTCACATTTAGGCCCTAGACTTGGGTCGTGACAAACTTGGTATCAGAGCACGAGGTTTTGAAATGGTCCTCGGAGTCCAACATACCGCGTTAAATAGGGTCTTGTTCATGGTTGTGAAGCGCGCCACAATTATGAATAGGAGGCTATGAGATGTTTAGGAAAGTTTTTCACTTCTTTCAAATTCATGTCGTGCCTTAGAGTGCCCTAAGCTTTCCTATAACTAACAACCTGTTTCGTGTTTCTTTAGATGATGCCTCGTGGAAGACCACCTCGAAGGGCAAGGGTACCACCCCGAAGGGCAAGGGTTGACGATGAGAACCAACCTCCTCCGGTTCCGGATATCCCACATTACAAGGAAGGGGTGTCCCATGTCGAGTTCCGAAATGTCATCACATTATTGGCTCAAGCTGTGGCCAACCAAGGGCGTCAACGTGTTCCCCCTCCCCAAGTACAAAATACGTCCACTAGGATTCGGGAGTTTCAAAGGATGAATCCACCGGATTTTGATGGTTCTAAAATAAATGAGGACCCTATGGAGTTCATTGAGAAGGTATATCGGATTGTGGCAATCTTGGATGTGCCATCAAATGAAAAGGCCAAGCTAGTGGCCTATCAACTCAAGGGTGTGGCTCGAGTGTGGTACGAGCAATGGGTTGTTGAGAGGGGTGAGGAAGTTGGGCCGATTGAATGGGAAGAGTTCAAAGGTGCTTTCTTAGACCGTTTCTTTCCATTGGAGTTGAGGGAGGCCAAGGTCCAAGAGTTCATCAACCTCCGACAAGGAAGCATGAGTGTGAGGGAATATGCCCTCAAATTTACAAGGTTGTCCAAATATGCTCCCTTCATGGTCTCCGACTCCCGCGCAAGGATGAGTAAGTTTGTTTCCGGTGTTTCAAGCTTGGTGTCCAAAGAGTGCAAAACGGCCATGTTGGTCAAGGAGATGGACATCTCCCGGTTAATGACTTATGCCGAACAAATCAAAGAAGAAAAGTTGAGGGAAAGGTCTAGAGGGTTCAAAAGGGTTAGAGTGGATAGTGGAGGGTTCAACCCTCAAAGGTCTGGTCATGGTGGCATTAGCAAGGACCAAGGCAGTCAACGATTCTTGGGGCAAGGTTCTACAAATGCCCCCACTCCCAAATTCAACAAAGACAAGGGTCCTAACTTAATGACCCCAAGAGACAATATTGGTACCCAAGCTTTTCCCTCATGTGGGAAGTGTGGGAAGGCCCACAAAGGGGAGTGCTTGGCGGGCTCAAATGCGTGCTTTAAATGCGGCAAGCCGGGTCATCATGCTTGGGATTATAGAAGTGGTGGTGGTGGTAGGCCTCAAGGCCAAGTTACTCATGACCAACAAGCTCAAGAAAGTGGCCAACGCACCAATCGTTTCTATGCATTGCAAGGGAGGCAAGGAGTTGAGGTGGCCCCAAATATTGTTACTGGTATGTTAAAGGTCTTTATTTTTGATGTATATGCATTGTTGCATCCCGGTGCAAACTTGTCATTTGTTACCCCATTCTTAGCAAATAGGTTTGATGTGTCACTCAAAATGTTATTAGAGCCTTATTTGGTGTCTACCCCCGTGGGTGAATCGGTTATTGCTAGGAAGGTCTATAGGGGTTGTCCCGTGTCTGTTTTTCATAAAGTTATTCCTTGTGATCTCATTGAGCTTGATATGATAGATTTCGATGTCATCCTTGGGATGGATTGGTTACATGCATCTTATGCTTCCATAGATTGTAGGACTCGTCGAGTCAAGTTCCAATTTCCTAAGGAGTCCGTTATTGAATGGGAGGGTCATGATTCGGTGGTGAAGGGTAGGTTCATTTCTTATCTTAAGGCTCGAAAGATGATTTCTAAGGGTTGTATTTACCACATTGTGAGGGTGAGGGATGTCGACTCTGAAAGTCCTCCTCTTGAGTTGGTTCTCATAGTCAATGAGTTCCCCGATGTCTTTCCTGATGACCTTCCCGGTGTCCCTTCCGAAAGGGAAGTTGATTTTGGTATCGATCTCCTCCCCGACACCCAACCTATCTCTATTCCTCCTTATCGGATGGCCCCAGTAGAACTGAAAGAGTTGAAGGAACAATTAAAGGACTTATTAGAAAAGGGGTTCATAAGGCCTAGTATTTCACCGTGGGGTGCTCCTGTGCTATTTGTAAGGAAGAAGGATGGGACGCTTCGCATGTGCATAGACTACCGGCAATTGAACAAGGTAACTATTAAGAACAAGTACCCAATTCCTAGAATAGATGACTTGTTCGATCAATTGCAAGGGGCAAGTCACTTCTCCAAGATTGACCTTCGGTCCGGCTATCACCAACTAAAGGTGAGAGAGTGTGATATTCCCAAAACGGCCTTTCGAACAAGGTATGGTCACTTTGAGTTTGTGGTGATGAGTTTTGGGTTGATGAATGCGCCGGCGGTTTTTATGGACCTAATGAATAGAGTGTTCAAGCCCTACCTTGATACTTTTGTTGTAGTCTTCATCGATGATATTTTGATTTACTCTCGGGGCGAGGAAGAACATAAAAATCACTTGAGGGTTGTACTTCAAACGTTGAGGGATAGACAATTGTTAGCAAAATTTAGTAAGTGTGAATTTTGGTTGAAGGAGGTGGCATTTCTTGGTCACATAGTGTCCGGTGACGGAATCCAGGTTGATCCTAAGAAAACGGAGGTTGTGAAGAATTGGCCTAGACCATTGTCTCCTTCGGACATTAGGAGCTTCTTAGGTCTAGCCGGATACTATAGAAGGTTCGTCGAAGGGTTTTCTTCTATCTCATCTCCTATGACGAAACTGACCCAAAAGAAAGCGAAATTCATATGAACGAATGAGTGTGAAAAGAGTTTCCAAACCTTAAAAGATCGACTTACCTCCGCTCCTATTTTGACTCTACCGAAAGGATTAGAAGGGTTTGTGGTTTATTATGATGCTTCGAAAATTGGTTTGGGTTGTGTCTTAATGCAAAATGGCAAGGTCGTAGCCTATGATTCTAGGCAATTGAAGGTGCATGAGCGTAACTACCCTACCCATGACCTTGAATTGGCGGCCGTTGTTTTTGCTTTGAAGATTTGGCGGAATTACCTTTATGGAGTGCATGTGGATGTGTATACCGATCACAAAAGTCTTCAATACGTGTTCACCCAAAATGACCTTAATCTAAGACAAAGAAGGTGGCTAGAACTCCTCAAGAACTATGATATGAGTGTGCATTACCATCCGGGTAAAGCTAATGTGGTTGCCGATGCACTTAGTAGAGTCTCTATGGGGAGTGTGGCCCATGTTGATGAAGGGAAGAGGGAGTTGGTGAAAGATGTTCACCGGTTGGCTAGATTAGGAGTGAAGTTGTGGGGTACCAATAATGGTGGCATGGTTGTTCAAAATGGGTCTGAATCCTCTTTGGTGGTGGACGTTAAGTCAACTCAAGATCTTGACCCGACGTTTGTTGAATTAAAGAAGTTGGTAAAGGAAAAGAAGGTAGGGGTCTTTTCCCAAGAGGGGGATGGGGTGCTATACTACCAAGGTCGATTATGTGTTCCAGATGTAGATGGCATAAGGAGCTTGATTTTGAAGGAGGCCCACAATTCTTCATACTCAATTCATCCCGGTTCGACGAAAATGTACCAAGACTTAAAAGAATTTTATTGGTGGGGTGGGATGAAGAAAGACATAGCGAGGTTCGTGTCTGAATGTCCGAATTGCAAACAAGTGAAGGCCGAACATCAAAGGCCGGGTGGCCTAGCCCAAGACATTGAAATTCCTACTTGGAAGTGGGAAGATGTGAATATGGATTTTGTAGTGGGTTTGCCTTATACCCGGAAGCGTCATGATTCGATTTGGGTAATTGTTGATAGGATGACTAAGTCGGCTCACTTTCTACAGGTTAAAACTTCCTATAGTGCCGAAGACTATGCCAAGTTGTATATTCGGGAGTTGGTAATGTTGCATGGTGTGCCGTTGTCCATTATTTCGGATCGTGGTACCCAATTTACTTCTCACTTTTGGAGATCATTTCAAAAGGGCCTCGGTACTAAGGTAAAGTTGAGCACCGCATTCCATCCTCAAATAGATGGACAAGCCGAAAGGACAATTCAAATACTAGAGGATATGTTAAGGGCTTGTGTGTTGGAGTTCAAAGGGAATTGGGATGATCATCTACCGCTCATCGAGTTTTCCTATAATAATAGTTACCACTCAAGTATTGAAATGGCGCCATTTGAGGCTTTGTATGGGAGACGGTGTAGATCTCCGGTTGGTTGGTTCGAAGTAGGTGAGATGACCTTGTTGGGCCCCGATTTGGTACTTGATGCTTTAAAAAAGGTGAAGCTCATTAGAGAAAGGTTGAAAACGGCGCAAAGTCGTCAAAAATCATATTCCGACACTAGAAGAAGGGATCTTGAGTTTAATGTGGATGACTGGGTGTATTTGAAGGTTTCACCCATGAAGGGTGTGGTTCGATTTAGTAAGAAAGGAAAATTGAGCCCTAGGTATGTAGGGCCGTATAAAATCTTACGACGCGTTGGCAAAGTTGCTTATGAGTTGGAGTTACCATTGGAAATGGCCATGGTTCACCCAGTGTTCCATGTGTCCATGTTGAGAAAATGTGTGGGTGATCCTAATTCTATTGTTCCTTTGGAAGTAGTGAATGTTGAAGAAAACTTGACCTATGAAGAGGTCCCGGTTGAAATTTTGGACCGGCAAATTAAGAGGTTGAGGAACAAAGAGGTTGCATCTGTTAAAGTCCTTTGGAGGAATCAACAAGTTGAAAGCGCTACATGGGAAGCAGAAACGGATATGATGAAACGTTATCCTCACCTTTTCCATTCTACTCAAGTCTAAGGTACTAAGTTACTCACACTCAATGTTTAAGACTTCTATAATACGGTTCTTTTGAGTCCTCATATTGCATGTTCATGAAGTTGAATTTTAAAGTTATGTTTTATGCTTAAATTTAATGATTTCATGGTTGATGCATTTCAAGTGTCATTGGATATATGTTGGGCTGCTAGTCCTCGTGCCAAGTCCCCCTCTATGCTAATGTTCTCATTCGAGGACGAATGTTCCCAAGGGGGAGATATTGTAACACCCCAAAAATTTCTACGCCAAGACCCGAACCATTTCTCATAGGCATATAGGATCGAACTCGATGAATTCTAGTTGTATATATAAGTTAACATCAATTACTAAGTAATTGAAGGGTATTAGATGTGATTTAGGGTCATAAGGGATCCCTAAAACCAAGCCAAGTCCAAAGAATTCGTCTTGGCTAATTTTCCGAATGAGTTTGTATAAGAGTCAACTTCAAACGACCATATCTACTGGAATATAGCGAATTGGGTGGATAATGACCTATCAAATTAAAGGTCTTTGAGTCTTTTTTCCAACGCCACCAAGATTGCAATTTTTGGAGTTTGGAGTCAAACGTTATGACCATTTTACGACAAACTATCACTGCAGAAATTTTTGGCCTGGCGCTGCAGTGGCGCCCCGCGCCACTATAGCGCCCGAAACTAACCTCAGTAGTTTGGGTGCTGGCGCGGCGCGCCAGCTATCGCGCCAGCAGGGTTTTTGGCTCGTTTTCCAGATTTTAAGGTCATTTTAGTCTCTTTTTGTTTCAAACCAAAGTGAGGTCGTTTTGGGGACTAAATTGACCCTATCTAAAGATCCTAAACCTTCTAACTCTCTCATTTTTCTCACAATTAGACTCAATATACTAAACTCCTCTCCTCTCAAACTCTCCCAAGAGCTTCAAGGCAAGGTTAGGGTTTCCAATTCAAGACATTCAAGTCTCAATTCTTCCTCAAGTTCTCATAGAGATTTTATGTCCCCAAGGTATGTGGGTTTTCATCCATGGGTTCTTCCACCCATGGAGCCCAAATGTTTTTCTCAACTTTGTATATAAATTCTAAATGATGAAATCTTATGGTATTTTATATAATGATTCAAAATGCATATATTATGGTATACTTGAAGCTTATTATGTTTAAATGGATATGTTGACTCTTAATTTCAAGTGATGAGTTTTTAGGGATTTTCATACTACGATTTCAAATGTATAAATTCTTGAATATTTGAAATTTATTACCTATATTGACTTATGTTGATTCATATTTACATGAAATGGATAGTTTATCAAGGTACTTATATGAAGGTTTGAAAGTAGTTTTAAAGTGCATATGGTGGGTTATTTTAAGATGTTTGATTAGATGCATTCATATCACTCTCATGCATACAAGTATTCTTTAAATGTATTTGAAAGTTAAATAAATGAATGTAAATTGAATGGAGTTCTACCCGGCAAGTAGACTCCCCGTGCCAACGTAGGGAGTTATGTTGGATTCCATGTAATAGCTCGCATGGTCTTAAATATCGGTTATGGTCACTTCCCCACAAAAATGAATATTTTAAGGTTTCCTATAATGATGTTTAATGCATGCATTCACTCATGCATATTGATTTTCTCATGTCCCTCTTATGTTCTTCATTTCATAGCATACTCACATACTTAGTACATTCAAAGTACTAACGCATACTTTTGCCTACATGATGTCACCATGTAGGAACCGACGCCGCCCCTCGATCTCCTCCACGTGGCTAACTCGTATTAGTTGAAGATTTGCTAGTGGTGAGTTCTCATGTTTCGCGAACAACATCCTTTTTATTCTAAGCTTTAGTTATGTGGAATAGTAAGACTTTATTTAAAGCATTTCGTGACACTTATATTGAGGGTGAGCTAGGGACATGTCTTAGCTCCCGCCAAGTCTATTAGTAGAGGTATGTTTGGACATAAATGGATAAATATTTTTATTTCCGCTTATTATTATTTATCATTACCAATGAAATGCTTAATAAATGCTAAGAGGCTTGGGTGAGGTACCTTCGGGTATCTCATTCGCCGTGTCACGTCTAGGCCCTAGGCTTGGGTCGTGACATTTATGATCCTATGTTATTTAGAGGGATATGAATATAACTAGGCAATGAGGTGTAATGAATGGGTAAATAGTACTTATGTTATGAAAAAAGATGAGGTGATAAATTGTAATTAGATAGACAGTGAAATGAGGATCGATTATTTGTCATGATATTTTAGTAGGAGAGTATTTCTTAATTTCACCTAGTAGTTGTAAGTTGGTATAGTATGCGAACAATATATGTTGTGCGTGTTAGTACTAGACCCTAAGCTTGAATTTGAGACGAGTGATGTGAAGAAAGAGGGGATAGCATTATGGGTGTGATATTGCTATTTTTAAGATTTGATTTAGCAGGCTTGACATGGCGTATGAGAGAGATTAAGATATTAACTTACAAGAAGTGTGTGTTTCGAATGAGGGGTATGTGACCCTTAGATGTAAATAGTGAATTGAGGTGAAGTCATTTGGTAAGAAGAGGCCTAAAATGTATATCCGAGGTAGTATAAAATTGTATGAGGCTCTAATTTTATGAGTTGTCTTGGGTGACTAGTTTGTATCCCTTAGATGCTAATGTGGAGAAGGCTAGATATGAGTTTTTCTTTCTATTTAGTATCCATAAGAATTGGGTCGAAGGGAGTTGTATATAGATAATGTTGAGTCTCTTGTTATAGTTCAAGTTTCCTTCAACTAAGTTAGGAATATGTGAACCTAGAAGATAAGGTTAGAAGGCTAAAGAGAAGAGGTTAGATCATAAGAGTTAGAGAAAATGGATATATATGCCAATAAGAGCAACAAGTATAGAAGGATGCCTAAAAGATAGAAGGAAGTTAAGGAAAGTATCTTAGAATGAGGCCCCAATAGTAGTTTGGTGTCTTCGGATAAAGTATAACCAGAGTTAGTGTTCTTGTGAATAGTGATACTCTATCGCGTGGAGCAGTGTATTTATAGCTAAGTGTAGAGAATCAGTATGCAAGCTCAGAGTAGTGACCTTCGAGCTAAGGGGGAGATGATGAGGTAATGAACAAAGTAGAACTGGAGTTTTAAGAAGTGATGAGTTGACTAGGATGAGATATTAAAGTTTTTCCATCTCTTACGTTCCTTATACTGCAGTCAAGGTGATACCCTACACTTGTCTTGTGTATAAGAGCTATACCTGTGGCCTATACCCATGTACTTCATGTTGATTTGTATTCATGTTGAGTTCCTAAAGTGAGAAGTGGTAACTTCCTTCAGCGATCTCGATCTTATTCCTTAAATTTATGAATTTCTAGCCATATGTTAGATGGAAAATGATATATATTTTTCATGTTTTGGAGTATGCTCAGTTTCATTAACCCATGATAGGACTTAAAAGGCTAGTGAGATTATGTCACATTATGAATATTCTTAGATCAGATTTTTTGAATGAATTGTGCTTATAATTTATCGCTTTAAGCCCTTCAGTTATCCTTTCTTTTAAATCTTGATAGCGATATTGATGATAGTAGATGAGTGGTGGTAGATGGGAGAGAGTGGGTATTTCTTGTTGTGATAGTTGTGGTGTGCTTATTCCATTTAATGCTATAATATAGAAGAAGAGCGAGATGGGATCTTGTTGTGGGAAATAGATAGGTAAGAGTATTTTTATGTACCTCTTGATAGAAGTTAATGCAATTTCCAGTGTAGAGATGCTAAGATTAGCCTGAGAATTCATAAAGTGGTTAGAATGATAGGCTTGCATGTGTGGTTGTCATTATGTGATCAATTGCAATAGGCTATTGAAGGTTTCTAGTAAGTGTATTGGGATGGTTATAGAACTAGGCTTGAATGTGGTATTGACGGCATGTGGATGAATGTACGATGTATTAGGTGATTCTTGGTTTGGACTGGAGGTTGGTTGAATGCAATAGAAAGGAGTAGTACTCTTGAGATGAGGTTCTTTATAGAGGTATAGAACATGGATCTTATGGTCTAGATTAGCATAATTATATTATGTGTAGTACCCTATGACTTAGCATTAGGCTTGAACATAATAAGAGCATGCAGTTAGTCTTAAAGTCCTAGGCCTTGGTGAAGGTAGTCATATGTATCCTCGTGGGAGTTATGAGTTGCAGCCGAGAAAGAGTTGTATGTAGAAAGAAGAGTATTTAATCTCGAAAGCTATCGGTCATGTCGCTTAATTCATGATGGCCATATTCTTATATCAAGATCATAAGCCTCTTTCCTGAAGTTATGAGAAATTTTAATGAAAATATTGGAGATTATATCCCTCCTCTTATTTTTGCTTCAGTGTCGATGTTGAAGGTCATGTTCCTATTCCTATCACAGAGATAGTACCTTCTTGAGTTTGAGTAATTGAGTGAGTTATTCATGAGCTTGAGTCTTTAAGTTCTTGTATTGCATTCATGCCTTCCAATGATGATATTGATGATAATATTCCTTTTTCCTATTTTAGAGTTGATGTTCATTTCGAGTTTAAGTATATGATGAGTATTCTTGAGTCTGAATAAAGATAGGTTAATTGTTTGAGTATTTGTGTTTTTTATTTGCCCTCGTGTCCTGTGAAATTTCCATATCTGGTTGCTCTTCATTCAAGGAAGCATAATTACAAGGGGGAGATAAAGGTAAACTAGATAAAATTACTAAAATATCCTTAGACAAAAGAACGCTCGCACAACGCACCATACTTAATTTTTTCGGTCAATCTGAAGCCTGAACATCAATCAAAAGGAAAAATCATTTGGAAAAGTGGTCTCAATTGAATTTTAGGCCAATCGGATCAAAAAATAATTTTTCGAAGCAAAACCAGCCTAACTAGAAGAGAGCACGACAGGTCTGCGTCGTGGACCTGCCCCCACCTAGTTCATTTTCTGACTTTGTTCATAAAATGCTTTTGAGAAGTGCATTTTATGTGTTCACAAATTTTGTACATAAATTGCATTTGACGAATGCGATTTATGTGTATATTTTTTCGTACGTTTTTCAGTTTCATTAAGGGGCATTTCGATCTTTCCTCCACCCCTCTTATACTTAACACATGACTGATATAGGTCGTTTTGAGACTTATAAGGATTTCTAAACCCATTCCTTAGACTTTTAACGCATTCAAACAAAAAAAAATAAGGGCTAAGGAGAACAGAAAGGGCTAGGGTTCAAGGATTTCAATCCAGAATCTTACCAGTTTGATTGTTTGTCTTCATCCCAGACATGTAAGGCTAAACTAAAATATGAACCTTGTTCTTCCATATGTCCATGATTGTGATAGGTTGATTTGTAAATGATTTGAGTCCTCATGATTGTGTTTCTTGAGAATTTTCCTTAAATTTAACACATTTTACATAATATTGAATAATAAATATTTTTCTACGAACTTGTTTCTTGAACAAATAATCTAAACTACTTATTTCATAAATCCTAATAGTATTTTCACTAATATTGGATGTATATTCCTAATGATTGAGTTTAGAGCCTTGAACTTGTGAATGTATGATTATGATTGAGATGTGAGCATGATGATAGTCTTGATGAAACTTGATAGTCCTTTCCATTCTCATAATTGAACCCAATTGAATGGTCTCAACTGAATGTTTCCATAAATGATTGTCCCAATTACTCTTAAATGAATGATTGGGAATGACTGGAAGATTGATTGGTTGAAAGGATTGATTGGATAGAACTGACGAGAGTACATATAAGACTTATTGATTGGTTGTTGGGATTGATTGTCCTATGAGCATTGAGTCTTGGGAGGAGTATCGGGTACCGAATTAGGTAAGAGTAAGTAATAATTGAAACTCAATAACTACGTCTCCAAATGTAAGAGAGGATTGAACCGTTAAAGTTAGATGTTTCCCTATTTTTATTATCTTGAAAAGATAGGATTTGATTGATTGTTGGATCTAGATTGGTTGATTTGTCCTTTAACCTGACAAGGTATTGGACGGTTTTAGCAACAGTAACAAGCTTATTATACGATCACTGACTAATAAATGATTGTTGTCGAATAAGAGAAACTACCATATATCGAATTTGATAGTACTCTGATTTGATTTGATTTGATTGGATTGTATATGATTGGTCTCTGTATAAACCCTACTCTTGCTTTAGACTTATGGAATCATGATTGAGTTACTTGAGTTGATGTTATTCTACCTTGATGCATGTTTTATTCGACCATATTGCATACTCATACATTCCATGTACTGACATCTATTTGGACATGCATCATTTCATGATGCAGAGACAGGTTCTAGAGATCAGCAACAGGCGCATCATTGAGGATCTGTTCACATTCAGCTGATTGGTGAGTCCTCCCTCATATTCAGAGGATACCACTTATGTAATTCCTGCTTTGAGTTTAATCTTTTTGTTCTAATTTGAGATAGCCATGAACCTTTCATTGGCACCATTTAGACAGTCGATAGAGGTTTCATAGACTAGATTATTAATGTATTATTTGGATATTGTCTTTTGGCTAATTTCATTCATACTAGTCTTGTTGATTGACTTAGATAGGTTGTTGGCCTTTGGGCTCATTCTAAAATTTATATGTTTGATTATCTCGACGAGTGAAGTCTTCCGCTGATAGAATGTTGATTAAATGAATGTGTGAACAAGACAAGTGGTTCTCTTGGGGACTAGCAATAGTCTCTGAATGCTGGCCACTCCTAGGACACCCTCACAGGCGTGATAGTTAGGTGGAGTTTTCGAAACTTCAATTATTTTGAGTAAATCCTGTGTTTGTATTGAAAAATCTAGTAAATATATAAGATTTTCAAGTTGGGAACCCATAAATAAAGTATGTTCTTGATCTAGTGTGGTAGAAAAGGAACTTGTTTAGTTCTATTGTCCTCGGAGAATAAGGGAAGGTGCCAAGTAGTTGATTGCACATTACTAAGGCAAGGTTGAAAACCCATAAAGTTCAAATACTGAATATTATTATTCTGTTGTTGTGATCAATGTTTTAAAAGGTGGGGCGTGAGACAGACGTTTTGCTTAGCATGGGGCCAGATGTAAGCCCCGAGGCATGAGGCGTAAGCCCCATAGATCTTTAAATTTTTAACTTATGATATAATAAAATAATATAATTACACAAAATTATAAAATTATATCAATAATTTAAAATAATTAAAAATATGATTGAGGAAACTCATAGAAAATAAAACTTCTAACATGATTCTACGAGTGTAAATAATGTACTGATATAAAAATTATTATGAGATGCAAATCTACTCTAATATCTTAACTTTCAAATAATAAAAGAATCTTTTTTTCAAAAAATATATTACTATCATACTATGCAATTTTCCTCCCTAAAAAATAATCATCAATAAAACTTATTAGTATATTATAAAAATATCACTCTATCATGAACAAAAATAAAATTTCTTCCAAATTGATAAATAATAAAATATGATAATTTTGAGACAAAAAATGTATGAAGACCAATGATAAGCAAAGATGAAAAATTTGGTTATGTATATTTAAAAGAAATATTAAGTAATAATCACCCTCAGTTGTTACCAAATAGTAAATATGCGATACTACGACTTGTTATTTGAATTAATCTCAATCTTCTTATTTCTATAGATGAAAAAAATATTAAGTATCATTCATTTATTAAAGAATTATGAGGGTCAAAAATGCTAACTAAAGAATTTAATACATAATTTGTGTAAAATCTGTTATGCGAGCCTCGAGCATCGGGCGTTGAGCGTGTTTAGAGCGTACAATCGGACGTAAATCTTATAGAATTAAGCTCCACACATGAATCTCAGAGCATTTTACCAGAGCCCCGAGGCGAAACCCAACGGCCAAACTGGCTTTTAAAATACTGATTGTAATAATGATTAATTTTTACTTCATTAAATTACATGATCAATAATCATAATAATTTATATGAAATAGACGAAACATCCATATCGAATAAGTTTTTATCATACATTTTGTTAAACCCTCTCAGCTCGATGGTTCGGGTGGCTTAGGCATGGCTAGGGATTTATATAACAAATCTAGCTAGAGAGGCCAAATCGTCAAGGCAAATTGAAGCGACGAACAAGTCAAAACAATCAAAAAAAATAGTTTGTGGTTTAGTTTAGTTGGTTTGGCATTGAATTTGTTTTCCGATCATTCGTAATTTGACTTGGTATTAACAAAAAAAAAGAAAGTCAAATCAAATCTAAATGAAACCAACATAACTTTCAATGTTTAAATATAATATTTCATATTTGAGCTCCTATTATGACTTTTAAAAGTTATCACCTATTGTGCCTTTTCGTGAGTTTTTGAGAAAATTTTCGAGTATACTACGGACCTTCATGGCATATAATTCTGGAACACTACTATCCGATATGGGAGAACCGACCTGAGACCAAATTCTCAAACATTTAAAAATTCGTCAATCTTTGTCCAAGTTGGCACTAGTTGACTCAGAGTTGATTATAAGTTTTTTTTTGCACTTGTCATGTGTCTTTATCAAAATGTTTTTCACTAAGATATATTTATTATATTGTCATCTAACTCAAAATTGATTTTTTTTCTTACATAATTGACATTAATTATACAATATTTATTTTTGTTTCACAAGTTTAGTGAACTCAAACAATATAAATTTGTGTCCACCACCTTGTGAGACAAAAAGAATCCTCACACAACTAGACACTAGTAATAATTCTTAAAAGTAGTTCTATTGTAATGCATAATCCTTGTATACAAGTGTATGTGACACTTTTCATTTTAGTTTATTTCACAAAGAAACTTCTTCTTTAATTTGTTTAAGAAGTATATTATCTTTCTATATAAAAATAATTTGAACTAAATTTCTATTTTCTTCTTAATAAGATGGTTTAGAATTATAGAAATGTATAAATTTTATTTGAATCATATAATTTCTTTTTCTTTTTTTTGAAAAATCTTGCTTAAATTTTGAGTTTGATTAATAAGTGCACAAAAAATTAGAATGGAAGGAGTTGTCTCTCACTTTGAGCTAATAATATCCCCCCAAGCACAAGGTATATAGTCATACAAATGTCCATCTTTGACCTACTTATGCACCAAACTCTCTCTACTGTCTATACCATCAATTTTCGACTAGACAACTCAAAAGAAAATTCAGCGTCTTTCCATTAGAAAAATGGGTCACTTTGAAATCATCTTGATAACCAATCATAGGCAAACCTAAAAGGCACATTTGCACAAGTAGTTTTTTGTAGGGCACTATTTATATGGTAAAAAAACTATTGGTATCGAACATTTATATCAAATTAATATAGTTTATTATGACTAAATAATGAAATGAAGTAAAAATATATATAATTAAATAAGAGAATTTTATACTTAAACACATGATATACATATATTGACTTGATATTAACATCTAATTTGTGTACATAAGAGCAAAGTTTATCTACAAAAAGAAAAATATTCATTTATGTTAAAATGAGAAGTTTAATTTGGTACTAACAACGGAATAAGCTAAAGGGTGGGCCTCAAATTAAGAGCTGAGTCTTTGGTGCACATTCCTTAACCTAAAATTAATTGTGTCCAATTGTCTAGGCGATAATAATAGTATCTTGTATTTGAGTCGATGAATTACTTTTTCTAAGTAATAGAGAAGAGGATCTAAACGTGCACTGAAAAACTCTATTGAAATAAAAATAGATTGTCAAGAATGTAGAAGAGGTACAATGGGCAGTTGGCCAAATTTAGTATATATGGATCACACATGGATGATAGTAGGAGTCAATGACTCTCCTAGATATTTCTAGAAAAGAGGATTAAGTTGGTCCTTGCGAACAACTTGACTCACTATCTCCTTTCAATCCTTTGAGCGAAATGCAGCGAAGCGAAAAAAAAAACAAGGAAAGTCCATGGACAAATCCATCTCCATCCCGTAAAACTACGAGATCACCCAAAAACGCCTTCAACATCCAAGGATCACAGCCCTAAAGCTCTCACAGAATTTTCAATATGCTTCTAATTAAGATATTTGTATCCTTCTTTTTGAATATATTTCCTTGTCATATAGGAAAGCTTAACTAAGCAACACTATCACATACACTTAAGAAAAACTTCTAACAAAATTTAAATTGAAAACATGCGTTTTTACCAAATTCAAATCCCTATACCTAAAGGCTACACATACATGTACTTAAATAATCCACAATTTACACTATGCTTAAAAGAACCTATTGTTGATCGACTAACAAATAAAAAAGGAAAATGGAAGCTCATCTGACCCAACATCGATCCACTGCATGTAGACTTCTACACTCATAGTTACATACACGTTTCCAACTATATATAAATGAGTAAAAAGTACATGTGCCATGTAACACGGCATAAAAATAGTAGCAGATGACGTTCAGTTGAACTTGACGTTTTTATACGATCCATATATTATCCGGAGCGGTTCAAAAACATTGAAGAGCTATAGCTAAACTTTATTTAAGGGGCCTAAAACTTTTTAAAAAAAAGACCATATTGAGTAACCTGATTCATGATTTATAGTTGATATACTTTTGATAAATAATAAAAAATTAAAGTAATACATTACTATTAAGTAACATCATTTTTAAAAACTTTTGCTAAAGAAAAGATAATAGAAAATTAGACGTACAATAGAATTTGATTCTAGAAATCGATAACTTAATTTTTTTAAAAAAATCATAGTTTCAATTTGTTTCTTATGATGCTCGAGAACTTGAGAAAATGAAAAAAATGGAAGTTTAATTTATTCAATGCATTTCATCCATTATTTTTAGAGAATAGTCCGATTAGTAAGAGAAACAAATTAAAGAGAATATAAAATACAGGGTTTTATTATGTGAAAGAAAAAAGAAGAACATTAATATTAGAATGAAAATAAATTTAAATAGACTATAAAATACAGGGGTTTATTATGAGAAAGAGAAAAGAAGAATATTGATATTAATATTAGAATGGAAAATACAACCATCAGTAATCATCAATCACATTAGTTAAATAATTCTCTTTTTCTTTAATTATAAAGATCTCTTATAGTCTTTTGCCAGCTCCGTGGAGCTTTTCGGATAGAAAACCTGTTCGACGTCAGAATCGATCTCAAAATCCTAATATCACTATCTTTCCTGCTTTCCACCCGAAAGAATCGCTCACTAGCTAACCGATCTTGTGGGGAACATTTTTATTTTAAGATTATTTAATACTTAGATCGACATTTCTACTTTGTGAATTTCTAATGATCGCCGTCAGTATTTTAAGGAACATTAACTAGCATAGAATTAACCTATTACTCTATTAATTTTAAAAAATAGAACCTTACAAATTTGGGGGGCCTATAGTCAATTTACAGTGAAGACACATTTGAATTCTTTTTTACATAAATTGTGACAAGTTAAGTTAGTGCGCAGCATCCTATGTTATTAGCATAATGTATTTATTTAGATTCATTAATGTTTATACGATACTATCAACGATGGGTTCTATTTAATTGACAAAAAAACTACAAAGTTATACTATTTTAAAGGTAATTTTTAATACAATTTTTTGTTTCATTTCTCTTAAATTTAGTACACTATTAAACTACATCACATAAATTAAAATGATAAAAAATATAAAAAAAATTTATGCGTGAAACCCAGTGGACAGGTAAAGTCGTTACTCGTTAGGATACGCTTAAGCCTAAAGTAAAAAGTGTTTCTGCTTTTCTGGACCATTGCTTCGGTTGGCTCAAAGAAACTACTCTTACTTTTTTTCAAATGATGTAGGTTAGGCACTTAGCCATGTGTGACTCCATGCCTACTTAATTTACTAGCTATACTCATCCTTTCTTCCGATAGACTTTCATTTCAAAAAGAATGATCTAGTTTGATTTGATAGAAAATTTCAGAAAATAAAAATAACTTTTTTAATTTTGGTCCTTAATTAAAATTATATCAAATGTAATAAAATATTTTTTGATCTTGTGGCATTAAACATGTCATGTGAAAAATTAAAATTAAAATCTTGCCAAAAGATGAAAGGGGTCGTTCTTTTTTAAACAGACTAATAACTTGTTTGGCTTAACTTATTTAAAACAGATTATAAGACAAAAAAATAAATTGTGGTAGCTCAACTTTTTTTTTGGCTTATAAACTGCTTTAGATAAGATAAGTCAAACAGACTCAATTATTTTTTTGGGTTTATTTTAAGTATAAAATGGCCTTAAGTTGACCGGTCAAACACTCAAAAAATCGTATAAGTTGTTTTCATCAATTTTATAACCCAATCCAAATGGGCTCTAAAAATGTAAGTAGACCATTCTTTTTCAAACGAAAGAAGTACTTTATAAAAGTTTATTCATGTGTCTTCTTTGTTTTTATCATACGATATCTATTTTGGGGTTCAATTAATCTAAATTAAATTTGCGTAGGAATATTTCACTTTTAAAAGGTAAAACATTTATGTTAGAATTTATGCTTCCACCAGAACAGCTAAGACCAGGTCCTCTATTAGAAATCAGTACAGAAACTTAAAGAACAGAAAGGTAAAATCAGACTCAAGATTTTACGTGGAAACTCCTTACTCAAGGGAGAAAAATCATGACCTGTCTCATAGGATTTCAGCTCAAAACTTCAGTAAAACAACGGAGCCAAAGATTCAGATTACAAGCTCTTGCAATCTAGGAATTGCATTCACAATCCATCTTCTCTCCTTGTAACAACTCTGTTACAGATCTGAAGCAATAACTCTACTGCTTTCTAAATCACTAGACTCCTAACTGACATAGATTTTAGATAGTCTCCATAACTAACTCTAGTTATTTTGACAAGATGAACAACAACACCAATGAACATATCTAATTTCCTTTATAAATTAGGAATAGACCTTACAAGACTAAAGAAAAGAAATTACAACTCTAAAACAAGAATAATACGACTGATAACTCCATTAGGTCCTTGGTCTTCTTCAACAGAAAATTTCAGAGATTTTCCTTTTTCGGTGATTCCGAAAGGCCAAGTGAGAAATGTTGTAAACAATGTATATATATGGATGATATATATTGTGTTGGACAATTTGTATTGGTTAGACAACTGACCCTCTGCACAGAGACTCGGACGCCTATATACAGACCTGCAGACTTAGCAGGATCTGTTTTGTACTATTTGTCTACCGTCGTTATCAGCAAGTTGTCCTCAAAGGAACCAGGTCCTTTATCAGTTTTCTGAATTTGTTAAATCATCAAAATCAACTAACACTCAGCATTATCAATTTCTTTTTATAAGAAATGTCTTCATGCACAAGGCTCATGTATTTGTCTTAAACCATTCTAATCTCTCTCTTCTTTTTCGTAAAGATAATAGTTCAGGTTAATTTGCGAGCTCAAAATTGATTCATCAAGTATTCGCTATCTATTATCAACACAAGTATTGATGTTGGCTAAAAGTATTGTACTTAATTGCATGTCAATTATCTTTTTCTGTACTACTTTATCAAGAATTTATCTTGAAAAAATTAAGATTGAAAAATCATTTTAAGCTTTTAGTGCAATTAAACTAGCAAAAATTTAAAGCAAAAATAAATATATGTTCGAAATTTAGTCATATATATCACAAAGTTCAAATAGGCCTAAAGTTTAATCATGTATGTCAACCTTAAACATACATATTTGAGGTTGGTTTTCATTTTGCAATGTTAATCTTCTTGGGTGTATCTCTAAAGCTTGTTGAAATTAATTTTAAAATGGCTACACTTTAATTTTTTTTTTATGAAACTTCTGTACGTTTTCCTCCCTTTTAACAAGTTAAATTATTACAAAAATACGTTTGATAAATAATGCTAACTTTGGCTATTAAAATGTAGCACATGAGACATAGAGCCAACTAATTCAAATGTCACGCCCTTTAATTTAGGATGCGTACTACCTCAAATGTCGTCAAAACTAACTCAATTATTGAGGGTAAGTTATATCCTCTCCGTTCACTTTTACTTGTGTATATTAGATTTTATATGTCCATTAAGAAATAACGATTAATATAAGTTTTTTTAATCACAATATCCATATTTGTTGATGTATATAATATAAGATCTTGAAAAATGCTTTAGGAAATAAGTAAATAATGGTAAAATATCTATTTTTTGGTCCTTTTTTATATTTTAAAAGTGACATGTAAAAATTAAAATTTATTTTTAAAATAATGAACTAATAAAAGTGAATGGAGGGAGTATACTATATCAAAAACACTTTACTTTTGCTCTCTTGTCCTATATTATTTGTTTATTTTTTTCTTTACATGTTTTTGAGAAATCATAAATATGAGGGGTATTTTTACTAATATATCTTTTAACTTATTTTAATACACTCTAGTTATGTGTTTTATAAATCAAACCCAAGATTAACAATGGAGGATTTTTTTTGGAATCTTACGATATTTATATTTTCAAAGAATATTAATTTAAGGGCAAAGTAAAAAAATAATTAGTAATTTTATCTTAATTTTATAAATTGATAAGTTATTTGGAATAAATAATTTTAATAATATGAACAAATAATATAAATCGTAGAAATACTTATTTAAAATTTAACTTTTAATCACACACAATAAAAGAATAATGTTTTACATTATCGATTCACTTAAAAATAATTAAAGATGACCGCCCATAAAAAAGAGAAAGCAGTAACGTAAAAATAATATAGGTTTCAATTACAACATATTAAAGTACACTAAGCATCGAAATAAGCTATTATTTAAATCAGTTTACAAAATAATATATTTTTTCGAAAATTTTAAAAACTAAAATAAATATATTTCACATTAACATATTATATATTATTTTATTTAAAATAAGTCAACAGTGAAAAATAGTTGATGATTGACTATGCTAAAGAAAATTTTGTTATTATTTGTAAATGTTTTACCCTTAATACATAACTCGACGATTCCTGCTAAATTACGACTAACGATTAATATATTATTGATAGTAACGACTTTAAAGAATCTCTTCCTCATACTTTTTCGAACTGACCACGAATGACATAAAAAATAATGTTTCATATGAATTTATATTCCGATAATTTTCAGGAAAGCTTCTCCTGTGTGGCCATTGTTTGAACATTCACAAAAATCAATATATCGTGATATGTTAACATAAAGTTATAATTTTAAAATTAAGTTTTTTTTTTGTATTAATTTTAATTATTATAAATATCTTATTTTGGGGAGAGAAATGACCTTCTTTATTCCTACACACACAAAGATGTCTTAACATCGTGGACGAATTCTTTATAGTCATTATTATCTGTAATGTTTTAACCTTAAGTTGTAATTATGATTCAAAATTTTATAACACACAGTTAATTAAATTTCGTATATAAGCAGAGTTTAGCAAAAAATCACTATCGAGAGTTACGTTTTAAGAGTAAAATATTACCAACAGTAACAAGTTTTTCTTTAACACTATGTATTCTCTATTTGTTCGTTGTTTTTAAAATAAAATAATATGTAATACATAATTGTGAAATATAATTATTCTAATTTTTAATTTTTTAATAAAATATATTATTCTAATAAATTAATTTAAATAATAGATTACCACGATTAAAAAATCTTAACTATAGTATTATAAAATGATTTCAAACTGTCTAAATATATATTAAAGAGTCGGACTTTTTCAGAAAACCTAGGCAAGTGAGCTATTAAAATATGATGAAGAAAAAAAATAATACTAAAATAGTAGTAGTTATAATAAGAATAAATAAATAAGTTTATGACGCGTGTGTGTGATTTTTTAATCCAGGTATAGTGCTGCTAGATACATTGCACGGAGATAAAATTAATAAAAACAGCTTTGTCCTTTAATGAAACATTTTATTAATTAAAAAAAATACTTTTTATTAAAAATAATATAAAAGCACCTTTAATTTGTCTTCTTCTTAGCCAAATTAAACAATGTGAAATCACAAGCAAACAACATAAAAAATTTCTGAGGATTGTTTGGTTTGAAGATAATTAGATTGTGAATAATTAGTTAAGTCGAGATTAATTATTTTGATATTAATTATTTGATTTATTATATTAAAAATAATATGTATTATATAATTTTTTTTAAAAAAAAATTATTTATGAAAATATTATCCACATTCTTTAGAAGAAATTAAAAAGGAGTTTGAAGGATCTCAATGCTATTTTTGAATTTTTTTTGTTTTATTCCAGAATGACTAATTCTAATAATATTAATTCATCTTCCTCTAACATAAAGGATAACTAGTCCCGATATTAACAATTACCGGGGAGTACAACTAATTACCAATTACTATATAACTTATTCTAAGATTAGTAATACAATACTAAAATTTTACTGAAAAATTATTTATGCTTGTCCAACATATCAAACAATTACGAAAATAGTGTTTGATAGCTAGTAAAGAAACAAGTATTTATATATTTTCTATATAAGTGGTACAACGCTCGCTAGCTAGTTAGAAAATTAGTTATTCATTATTTAATTAATACGATGTTTGATTTGCAATTTTAGAAATCTGCATAACTAATATATATATATATATATATATATATATATATATATATATATATATATATATATATATATATATATATGTGTGTGTGTGTGTGTGTGTAAGTTATGAAAGAGTTATATGTTATCTTATGCGAGATAAAAAATAGAATAACTAATACCCATATAATTAATATCTGTATTATTCTAACCAGCTACCAAACTACCCAAAATGTTATAGCTCCAGCGGCTGATCATAGTGCCACGCCTCATACACAACCAATGCCCCTACAGTATTATAGATTGATTAGGAGGATAATAAGACAAGATTAAAGATATCTAACGGCAGTAGAATTATGATTAGTTAATGATGGCGGTGTTAATTAATTAGATTATTCCAATTTAGACTATAAGTGTAACGTGATGATATGGAAAATATACTGAGTAGGGAAACTGCTTGTCGGGAATAAACAAATAAATTTTCCTGCTTTCATGTTCATTGTCTTTGCCACATCTAGGTTTTATCCTTAATTACTTATTCTTGTTTCTTTTAATTAAAAAAATAAATTGTAATGTTCATAAGGTTCTATTGGTGGCCTGTAACGAGAGCTATCTTAGGTGAAGAGTGGTCAGGCGTATACCTTTTTTAAAAATATTATGTTAGGTACAAAAGTTAAATACTTTTTTTATTTTTTATTAAGTGAATTTGTGAGGCAATACACACATATTAAGAAAAATATTTAAGAACATAATTTGAACCATACTTTCCACTATTGTCCTTTGTAAAATCATAAATATAACTTTGTAAGTAGTGTGATTTATCTCCTAGAAAATATAAAACTTCAATAAATGAAAGAGTAAATATGAAAAAAGTTTCAAACATCTATCTTGAACTTTGAACAATTCAATTATTTTGAACAATGAAAAATCTCTCAAAAATTCACTTAATATGAAATGGAGGAAGTATTATTTAAAATTAGTTTTTGGGACTCACGTCCTAAAAGCTAGCTCAACAGGCAGAAGGATTATCAAGCATAAGGAGGATGTGAGGTTTTTTCATTCTTCAACACTTCATCTCATGCCTAGGGTTGGCATCTGGTGCGTTGACAAATTTAATTCGAGGGGCCCAACACTGGATGAGATTAGTTCTGCTTTGATATCATATAAAATCAGGTCTTGAGTCTAACTCGCATTCCAAAAGCTAGCTCAAGGAAAAAAGGATTGTCCAATTCTTATAAGGATTTCATTCATCTCATTAACCACCGACGTGAAATTTTTTCATTCTTCAACATATTAGGGATTACTCCCTCCGTCTTATATTAAATGAGGATCTTACTAAAAAATAGTTATCCCATATTAATTAATCATTTACTAAATCTGGATAAAATTAATTAATTTTTTCATTTTACCCCTACAAACAATACAATCTTTGGAAGTTTGTACAATTCTCAATACTAGTTATCCCTATATACTCTATGTATATTTTTTTATGTGCACTGATATAAATAAAGAGCAATATAGTAAAGTTGATCAATCTATTAATAATTTTTTAATCACTGTATAAAATAGAAAGTGTCTATTTAATATAGGACAAAGAAAGTATGAGTGTATATTTAATTTTGCACACCCTTAACGTAATCAAAAAAATAAATTACACATTTATCATCAAATTTCTGACTCCGCCATTGCGTAGCTCCAATTTCCACCCTCTGCATGTCACATTATATATATATATATATATATATGATAATATTTTCTAATTATATATCAAACACGAAAAAGACTGGGAGAATTCTCACGTACCAAATTAGTATTCTCTCCATGTCATATTAGTTATTTATATTATTAAAAATAATTATTCTAAATTATCTGTAAATTTATAAAATTAATTATAATTTTATATTTTATTTTTATAATTAATTTTTATAAAAAAGTAAATAAGCTTGTAAAGTTTTAAAAAAAGTTATAAAATGTAAATCCGTAAAATTATCTTTTTATTTTATAATTTTTTAAAAAATATGTAAAAAGAAAAAAAGAACAACTAATATAGAACGATATTTTTAATTGTGTAATTTAACTGTAGTGCTCACAACTTAAAACCCTGTGCCAGTTGTATGGGGATATGAGAAAACTTTGTCAAAATAAAATACAGAAATAAAATATATAATTAGAAAATACACACATAATAATTAGTATAAAAGTCAACAACATTTCGGTTAATTTCAGTTTCTTGGGCAGTTCACCCATTTTCCCTTTTTAATATAGAACCACAAATAATCCGGTTTCTCTATAAAAGGAAAAAATATATTAATATAGCTTTTAACTCTTAAGAATATTTTGATTTTAAGTTTCTTTATCTCTTTGTTAAATATCATCATTTGATACGTTGAATGAGAATAATAATATCAAAATAAAATTTAAAATTAATTTTATGTTATATTTAATTTAAGACATTAATTAATTTTAGATTATTTTATTTTAATATTTATACAGAAATGATAAAAATATTAACTCATATGAAAAATGAAGAAATTTCATGAATATCTCTACTTATCTCATTCTATATGCTAAATGATCCTTAATTAATTTAGGAGCAATTAAGATTTATTTTTTAAAAATAACAAAATTCCCCATTTCATTTTAACTGTCACTTTAATGATATAAATTACTTTCAAATAATTCACTTTAAAAATTCAAGGTTAAAGTTGATGAAATAGATTCAGCATTGCATCCAGTATAACACAGGTCTCTACCAAACAATAGTCATCAGGGTAAGGAGTTGTTCGTAAAGTCAAGTGTTGAAAAGTGAAAAACTAGATTGAATGGAAAAGGGATAAATATACTCCTCAATTTTGTAATAGGGGTGTACATGATCGGATTGATTCAAAATTTTTAAATATCAAATCAAACTATTTGTGTCGAGTTTTTAAATACATAAACCAAATTAAATTAATAAAGCTCAATTTTTTCAACTTTGGATTCTTTTGGATTTTTTCGTTAAAGTAATCATACAAACATATGGTTAACTTGTACTTCAAATATTTCTCTAGTCCTACTAAAACACAACTATCTAAGGGGTTTTTTAAAAAAAGAAAATAACACAAAATATAAAATGAGTGATGAGACTAAAATATTCAAAAAAATAATAATAATAATGAAATCACATAAAATAAATATTACAAATTAATAAGTCATAATGAAAATGATCATAATTTAAAAATATTAAATGTAAAGATTCAAATTGGGCCGTAAGTGGCACTCAAGGAGAACCAAACCTACACCCCAAACTAGAACACAAAAGTAAGCATAAAATGATGTGGCAACAACTTTTATATAAGGTTTAAGCTGATTCCCCACAAACTCAAGAATAATTCAACACAGTCATATATAAAAACCCATGCTAACCTCCAATGGGAGAACCAAACCTACACCCCAAACTAGCACCTAACACAATAGTAAGCATAAAATGATGTGGCAACAACTTTTATATAAGGTTTAAGCTGAGTCCCTATAAACTCAGGAATAATTCAACACAGTCATAAATAAAACATGCGGAAGTAAACCTCCTAAAACCTGAAAGTCATTGTACCAAAACTACTACATAGTAAGTCTAAGAGAAAAGGGATACAATCCCAAAAATAATAACATAAGAATAAGTCTGAAAGATGCAGTCTATGTCCGGAGGATGGACTAAGAATTAAGACGGAATCCACGGCAGCCTGAAAGAACTGGTTCACTCTTAAATTCAATGATCACTGATCTCCTAGCAGAGGTCTGTCAGCAACTGCCTGAAGATGCCCTGTACTCAACAAGGAAAGAACAAGTGCAGTATCAGTACACATAATCAATGATATACTAGTAAGATCACACGGACAACCAGTAAGTGGAACATATGCAAGCAACTGTAAAGTAGTAAAGATAGGCATCTATGAAACACATTATCAATTAGCAAGTTCATAATCATGATTCAGTTCAAAATGTCATTCTCAACAACAGCCAACAAGAGTCCTCTCATGGGATCCATACAAAAAAATAGTCGTGTCGAAATGTGACACTCGAGTCTTGTATGTATATATGTATGTGTCAAAACGTGACATTCGATCCCTATATCTCATGCAGCATGTTGATTTTGAAAATCGAACCCATGACTTTGGCTCAAATTTTTCAAGTTACTACTCAGAAGTTTTTTAGCCTAATTTCCTTCCTCATTGGCTTATTCATAACGACGGGGACATGTCGTTACATTAAATCATGCTAAAAAAGTCTACTAAGTATTAACCACATGACTAAATATTAAAGAAAAACTAAAATTAGGTTATGTATTTTAGTTGTCTAAATCAATATAAAATAAAAAATAAATATTCAACACTATTGTCATCCTTAGTGTTGAATTGATTTATTATTTTTATTAACATTGGTATCGATTTGATTTTCACCTGAGCTTTATTAGAGTTACTAATATCTATGGAGTATATTTTTTATTGGACCATTTACAATTCTAAATCTCAAACTTGAAATAATATGTTTAGAGATAAAAACTATGAAAAAATATAAGAAATATTTATAAATTATATCAAAGTAAATATTTTTATGTATAAAATAAATTTTAAAAATTATATATATAATATCAGGTTGTTTGGTCTGGAGTTGACTTTTTAAATTAAAATCAAACCAACCCAAGTATAGTGGATTTTTTTCTAATACTAAATCACTAGTCGATTTTTTTTCCGATTTGCACTTGGTGTGCAGTTTGGTTCGATTTTGTTCACCCCTACATTGTGATTAAGAGCCGATATACTTTTTGTTAAAAAAATAAAAATATACGAATTCTTCGTCTAACAAATAATGCATATTTACCCTTTTCATCGTTTTTTAATTCCAAAAATATCATATGCCTATTAAAAAAATGTCTCACCCATTTTTTATCCCTCCATACTCTATTCATATGAAAAATTTACTATATTGAGTATGTTATTGTTGTTATATATATTAAGATAAAGAATTACAACTTATAATATTTTTGATATAGTTTTTGAACATCTAATTTTTAAGTTTAAAATATTAAATTAATCTAATTTAATTCAATTTTAAAAATTAGTCAAATTACTCTGAGAAGTAAAAATGAAGGTAGAGAGTATTAATTGAGTATTGACTTTGCATGTTTCATAGAATTAATTACTTAATGATTAGGGTACTTTTTTTAAAAAAATATATCTTTTCATTTGCTAAAATGAACAAATAAGAGTATTATATATATAACTATAATAGTAAAAGTGAACGGAGAAAGTGCTCGTTACAGTCATTTTTATTTGTTTATTTTGGATTTTACACGATTTTTTTTTAAAATAATTAATATGAATATTTATTACAATACTCATATTAATTGATATTAGCCGTAGATCTTGAAAAATGATTTGAAAAATAAATAATTAATGTTTAGCTAAAACACAAAAATTATTAATTATGTTTTCTTGATATGTAAAAAAAAAATTATTTTTAAAATATTAGACAAATAAAAATAAACAAAGGATGTAGTAATAAAAAAAATTAAGAAGCTAAAAAAGGAAATAGCATTATCATCGCAGCGATGGTTGATCAAAGTTCCATTTTTGTGCCCAGAGTAATTTACCTTTCTAAATAACATTTAATTCATATCCATATTTAAATTATGGAACGAGGTTTATCTTTAAACCTTAATACTCACTTCGTTTTGTTTTATTTGATTCTTATATTAAAAATATTTTCCTTTTTATTTGTTTATCTTAACAAGTCAATAGAGGTTTATTATTTTCATTAAATACTACCCTTCATTAAATATCTACATAAACATAATTAGTAAGGTTAATTTAGTTAAATAAACCTCTAATAAGTATTTTATTTAAAGGGTATTGTAAGTCAACATGAGTTACGTTAAATAAAATAAAAATAGTAATATTCACTTAGAAAGTGAAAAAAAAGTGCCTTTTCATTCTAAACTCGAAGTAATGGCATTTATGCTAAAAAAATATGTGTTTAAGTTTACACATCTAAAAGAATTTGTACACAAATTAAACCATTTATAATAAGCAAAAATAAAACGAATAGAATATATTGACTGTGTGTAAAAAGAATTTGCAGTGCCAACGCATATATTTGAGGTTTCATTTTTTTTTTTAGGTAAGAAGAGACAAAGGGCCCTAAAAGACTGGAACCTAATTTTCTGCAAGAACAAAAAAACACAACTCATTGCCAAGTCAACATTTGGTGACATTTGAACATGAAAATTATGAAATTTGATTTTTTTAAAATTATTTTTAACGTAAAAAATGATATTTAGAAAATTTTTTAGTTTAATTGATTGGCTATCTAAATTTTCACTTTGTTTATAAGAATTTGATTTCTATCTCATAAAGGCAAAACTAGAATTTCAACTATATGAGTTTTGAATTTACAATAACAATTTTAAGTGATAATAAGTATATTTTAAATTTAATATTTATACATATTTAATGAATTTATTAATACTAATACACTATTTTGGCAAAATCTACTAGGTTCTTGCGGGCTACTAATTCCGCCCCTACTTATAATCTCCTTCCCTATTTCTCCTTTCCTTACACCCGAACTAAAAAAAAGAAGAAGAAATATTTAGAATTTATTTTGTTACTATAAATACAAATTAGAGTTATTTTAAATTTTTTGTAACTAATTTAAAGTGAAAAAGTGCAAAATGCTTTTTTGACATTATTTCACAATTTCACTTTGAAAAAAAGTGAAAAATGTTTATGACCAAATGACCACGGAGGGTGAGGAAGGGAAAATTGTATAGATAAATGGAGTTTTTTTTTTTAATGGAAATTCTTTAAGATTCCATAATAAACTTTTGTTACAATAATAGAGGTTCTTTTGTCCTTTTTTGTGTATTTTTCTTCTATATAAATCTACAACTCCATCACTCCTTAAACCTCCCCCTTTCTTTCTTCTCAAAAAATTCTTCTCAAGAGATTTCATTTCTCTCTATTTCCCATATTTCAAGTAATTGTGATTTGATTGAGAGAGAAAAATGGAAGAAATGGCTTCTTTATGGTGTTACCAAGAGGTGAAATGAATACTTCTTTCATTTTCTATATATGTCTCTGTTGTTCAAGAATCTATTGGCAAATTTCAAGAATTAATCATTGCTTTCTACTTAATTCTTTTGTTTTAATTTTACTAAAACTTTTGAGTTACTTGTTCATCCACTTTGTGTTTCTTCAAACATCTTTGAATTACTTGTACATGCCTAACAACTTTTTTGTTATGATAAAATTCTATTTTTTCCGAAAACAACCTCTCTACTTTACCTTATAGGAATAAGGTCGGAGTACATTCAATTTTAACTTGAATTTGGTCAATTCTTGCAGACTATGGATGAAATGAGACAGAATCTTCTTTACACAAGTCTTGAACTTGAAAAGTTGAAACTGCAAATGAGTGAAGAAATGATGAAGAACAAAGAGTATGTGAAGCAATTAATCCAATTCTTGAAAATGGTTTGTCAAGAAAGAGATGAAGCAAAAGATCAACTTCAGAAACTACTCAACAAACTTGATAGTAATCCTCCTATTGTGATGATGAAGTCCACAAAAGCAAATTCAAGTATAACTGATCAGTCCAACAGCTTGTCTGAAACATACAATTATCAGTCACATTATTCATCCCCTATCGAATCGTTTTTCGATACAGTTTCATCCCCTGACTTGGAATTTTCCAACATGAACATGGCTGATTCAAATCCAGTAGCTTATGACAATTGTGTTACTCAATTGGCCCCAAAAGTTGACAAGGCCTCATTGGTTATTGACAGTTTTGTAAAGGGGAAAACTTTGCCTCAACAAGGGAAACTCTTGCAGGCTGTTCTTGAATCAGGGCCACTTCTGCAGACACTTTTAGTTTCAGGACAACTTCCACAATGGCGAAATCCACCTCAGCTTACGCTGTTTAATATCCCACAAGTTTCCATTAAAGGGTGTGTATCTGATAGTGCAAATCAGAATCTTGGTGCAAATTTGAGCTATTTTGACATGTCATGTGGATCTTCACAAATGATGTCTACATCTATGTTAAATTTTGTTAATTCTGATTCTGGTTCCTCTTTGGAAAAGCAGAGGTTGGCATCTTTTGGTCCAAATATGAACACTCATGTCTTCCTGGGAAAGAGACAAAGGTTGCATTAACACAAGTTGAAAGTTCCGTAGCTCGGAATCTTCAAAAATTCTTCAAAAGTAGTGTATTTTTGGAGGATTCGACACGGGTGCAGTAACATTTTTGGAGAATCTGAGCAATACAGGTTGAAAGACGGATGCCTATATTTCAAATTTTTGCACAAAGCATTTTGTCCAGGTGTTGTAAATGGGACATATTGATTGAGTTTGACAGCATTAGTTTTTTTGGCTTTTCCCTTACAGTTTTCTTTACATTATTCAATAAACAGTAATAATATGAATTTTGAATTTGGATTATGGTTGTTGATATTGATATGTTACTAAAGTAGAGATTTATTTTTGTCCATAAATGTGTAACTTGAACTTTTTGGCCGAAGGTTTTATTGTCAAGGAGAACTTTTGATATGTTTCAGAAAAAGAATTGATTTTGTTATTTGCAACTAGAAAAAGAGCAAAACCTCTCATTCCCCTAACCCTCCTCCATTTGGACTCTTTCAAGAAGAAAGCATCTTGGTTGTTGCATAGAAAATGACAAACACAAAAAAGTACCAATATCTATAATCTTTGGTATCATGAAAAGATTAAAGATACCAAAAAAGGCAGCCCGGTGCACTAAAGCTCCTGCTATGCGCAGGGTCCGGGGAAGGGCCCAACCACAAGGGTCTATTGTACGCAGCCATACCTTGCATTTCTACCAGAGGTTGTTTCCAAGGCTTGAACCCGTGACCTCCTGGTCACGTGGCAAATTAAAGATACCAAAAGGCTATAAAATTTGATCAATCCTATTTTCTGCCGTTAAAGATGGAAAACTGAAGGAAGAATTCTCTTTCTTCATTGTCGAAGGTAGAAACTTTGTGACCTCTACTTAAATGAACTCGTCCGAAAGATACTTAGTGTTAGATTCTTGGATTCATTACTAACTTTGTTTGTCTGTATTGATCTTACTTTGATATAACCGTCAGCCATGTCCTCAAAAGTTTTTCTAAACTTAGTATTTTCTCTAATTACAAAGTTCCTAAACTAGGAAACTTGTCTTAAAAACCCTATCAATTCAATTCTAAAAAGTCTTTCCTGTTGAAATTCCGAATAGCATGTCTAGTCCAAACTCTACTCCAGGCGTTGGACCTTCGCATTGGGATCCACTACTGATTGTCTCAGTAGTGATAGTTTGTTTGATCTTTCTTCTATTCAGTTACTTCAAGATTATACAGACACACTGTTGTGGATTTCTATCTGTGCATTTATACAGAAACCAAACTCAAAGGCGTCAACTAAACGAGCATATTCTTGAAGATCATGATTCACAGCTCCAAAGCTGTGGTCTAGACTCTTATATTATGCATTCACTTCCAATCACTCAGTTCAAGAAGAACGACGACCAAACTGCCAGACCAAATAACTCAGATTGTGCAGTTTGCTTGGGTGAATTTCAAGATGGTGAATGGCTGAAACACTTGCCTTGTTGCTCCCATGTCTTTCATGTTGCCTGCATTGACACTTGGTTTCAGATTCATTCAAGCTGTCCTCTATGTAGATCAAATGTGTTAAGTGTCAAAATGCAGCAAGGACATTCCATTACTATGAACTCATTACTGGAAACTCTGAGAAGGGAAGATTTCAATCGTGAACGATCAGTACACAATGAGGATATCCGGTCACAGATATTACAGAATCATTCTTTCTAGAGTCGTAGAAGGAAGCACTGACTAGTGGTTTTTCCATTTCCAATTGTGTCCAACAATTTCTAGGTATGTCTCTCAATCACTACACTGCATATACTAAGAGCTTCAGAGTTAGCTCACTCCTAGTAGAGGGCTTCATGAACAAGGAGGATTTGAGATGGATACTATACTATTTGATTAGCAAAGACAAGCCCGTGTGCACGAGAAGAAGTTGATAAGAGACAAGGAATTCTTATAAGAACATAGATAGAAACTAAGCAGATTCATCCTTCACATTTCTTTCTGATTGTCTGTGAAAGTTAATAGTCGGTGATGGTACGTTTGGTTCAGCCAAAGGAAGCAGATTTTAACAACTGAAGAGCATAGAAGTGAAAAAATATGTGAAGAACACATTTTAGTTATTTATTCTTTTATCCTATTTAGCAGAGATAATTCCAATAACAGCAACACGAATAAGGAAAAAGAAACAATTGGAATAATAAATTAATAGAAACTAGACGCGATAATTGAATGAATAAAACTAGGCCAATCAAACTAAAAACACAACTGTGGTCATCTAAAGTTTGTAGCTCCATTGAGGTATACGTTTTCGTTTTAGATTATTGATTGAAATTCACATTTTTCCATACTTGTACTGTTTGTTTCAGTTGGTTGAACATAGAGGGACTTGGAACTTACAAAATCCTTCAAAAGATGAAATGAGATACAGAAAGTAAGCTAAAAAGAAAATCATTGAAATTTTGGATTTTGGATGTACATAATTATGTATCATTGGTGGTTTAGTGTATTTTCTTTTCTGTAATTAGAATATATCTCAAAGAATTATTCTACAAGAAAAAAAAAAGTGAATTTAGTATGAAACAGATGATAGTCTCTCCCTCCTTGAAAGTAATCTGTACTTAACTTTCTTTTCTTTCCTGGGATGGATCTTGTTTCTCTGAATTCCGTTTGATGGACGCCTTAATGGGTCCTTGAACATCAGATCCATATATGTGACCCATCTTTGTTCTTTTGGTTTCCAAATACTTCCTGTTTTCCTCTGTGAAGGGTGTCAAAACTGGTACCCGTCCAACGACTGCTAAACCATATCCCTTTAAACCAGTAAATTTGGCTGGATTGTTAGTCATTAGGCGCATGGTACGAACTCCTATATCCCTTAACATCTGTTGCAATCAATAAAATCATATTCTTCCATTAGTTAATAGTTACTCTAGTAGTAGAAAATAAGCACATGATCTTACTAACCTGCGCGCCAATGCCATATTCACGAGCATCTGCAGAAAAACCAAGCTCTAGATTGGCTTCAACAGTATCATGACCCTCATCTTGCAAATTATAGGCCTGAAGCTTGTGACCTAAGCCAATGCCTCGTCCTTCGTGTCCTCTGAGATAGATAACCAAACCCCTACCAGCTTCCTCAATCAGCTGCATTGCCAAATCCAGCTGATTACCACAATCACATCGTCTTGATCCAAAAATATCCCCGGTCAAACACTCCGAATGTACCCTTACCAACACATCTTGACCATTCCCAATATCACCCTGTTGAATTGTGCAAATTTATTTGAAATGATAAAATTCACTAATCACTAATAGTTTATACTATCAAAGGAGAAATTTCTGACCTTTACCACAGCTATATGCTCTGTACCATCAAGCTTTGAACGGTAGCAGTAAGCCTCGAATAATCCCCATTTTGTTGGTAAACGTGATACTGCTGTTCTTTCGACAAGCTTCTCCCTCTTTCTCCTATATCTGCAAGCAGTAAAACATGACATACAAATAAGAAAGCTGTCCATTGTTGCAGTACGAAAAATCTGTTAATGATTCACCTTACTAAATCAGTTATTGATACAATCGGAATCTTGTGCTCCAAGGCCAAATTTTTTAAAATGAGCATAGAGGCTATAGAACCATCATTTTTATCAACTATCGTTGAAAGAACAGAAACTGGTTTCAAGCCAGCAGACGTTACTAAATCAACGGAAGCTTCAGTATGACCAAATCTTCTTAAGACTCCACCATTCCGATACTTGAGAGGGAAAACATGTCCTGGCCTTATGAAATCTTCCGGAGTAGAAGTAGGTGATGACAATGCTAGGACAGTTTTAGCTCTATCCGAAGCTGATACACCAGTAGATGTGCCCTTCTTTGCATCCTTTGCATAATAATATGGTACTTCAGTAAGCAAAAATCATCACTAATACACAACAGCTTGTAAAATCGTTAAATATACGTTATACCATACAAATCTACTACATAAATGCAATATAAATAGAAACTAAGGAGAGCTTCACATAGTAAAACTAGAGCCCTTCTGTTAATAAGTTCTTCACACACTCACACTGATATGAGTTCCCAATCAATTAGCGGAAATATAGTACATTTTTCAAGCATAAATAATAATAATAATAATAAGTAGTTTGGTAGGATGTATTGGAGAAAATAATACATGTTTTAGCCATGGTATTATTTAATTATACATCCTATTCAGTATTATATGGTGTATAACTAATGCATAACAAATTATGGTATTAGCAATACAAAGGTTATTAATACATGGAGAAGCATGATTAAAGACAGAACTACCCTTAATACACCAAACCAAATAGTGGATACGAAATGATCCCAGCATAATTAATATCAACATTACTGATCTTAGCCTATTCAGCCAGTATTATTCTAATACAATCTATCAAACGACGTTTTAATGTATAATTAATACATAACAAATTATGATATTAGCAACGAAGAAGCATGATTAAAGACATAACTACCTTTAATACACCAAATCAAACAGTGGAAAAGAAATAATTCATGCATAACTAATCCCAACATTACTGATCTCAACATTACTAATACACCCTATTCATTACTATTCTCATACACTTTACCAAACAATCCCTTGGTACATTACTATACTTATATCTATGGAAGGAAGAGAAGAGTCATATTACCACTGTGATTGTGAAGGATGGAGCAGAAGAGTCATCTTCTTTTTCAGGTGACATCAAAGGAAGATTAAGCCTCTCAAGATCCTCTTCTTTCATGCCCACTGAAATAATGCCTGAACCAAGTTTCACCATAAATGCAATTGCCTCAGAACTAGCAAAGGATGCTGCCATGACAAGGTTTCCTTCCACTTCCCCACTTTCATCATCTACAACAATGACAAACTGACACATTTTCACAATCATAAGTTCTACCAAATGGAAATCTACTACTATATTGTAATATTGAAGCAGTTATAATACGTGTCATAAAGAGTGTTTAATTGTGTGATCATCTCATCAATGTTTAAGCTGTCAGCGACAACAATGTCTTTAACAAATAGTCTCACATTAAAAGTGTGATGATCAAAGAAGCTCTTGACATCTTAAATATGAGAACATCATTTATAGAGCCCAAATTGGAAATTTGGAAAAATTCTCTCTTTATATACTTCAAGTCTGTCACTTTGAAAGCAAATGATATCATATGTTTGGTGTGCAAACAAAATCTTATATTAATAGCTAAAAATAAAAATAACTTATATATAAGATGTATGGATACTCTTAATGGTGGACTTGGCCCTCAAAGTGGACTATATCACGGGTGATTTGGACAAAAAGGTTACATTTGAGCTGCTTATTAAATATTTTCACTAGTTAGAACTGTGGCACACAATTCATAAAAGATCAGTGACTTCATGCTATATTCAACCAATTTTGATTTTTATTGGATTACTCAAAAATCATACCGAATCATCATGATTTCGAATTATAAAAAAAGTATGTGGCATGAAAGTATCAAACTGGTATACTTTATGCTATATTCAACCTAGTAATACTATTTGATTTCTCACAAATAATATCGAATCGTCATGATTTCAGAAATAGGAAAAAAAAAATGCATTTCCAGGTATCACAAGTGAAATAGAATTATTAAATGATTACTTTTCCACATACCATGTATAAAATAGAATTATTTAAAAGATCATTTTCGCAGGTACCATGAGCGAAATAATTTTTTTTAAAAGAAAATTATTTTCAGGTCTCATGAGTGACATATTTTTTTTAAAAATTTGCTTTTTGAGGTACTGAAGCCATCCATCTTGTGCAGAGACTGGTGGAGAAATATAGGAAAAGAAAGAGAGACATACATATGATGTTAATTGATCTTGAAAAGACCTATGACAAAGACTCGATAGATGTTCTCTAGTGGTGTTTGGAGGCTAATGGTGTCTCGATGGTTTATATGAGAACAATAAGGGACATGTGTGATGAAGCCAAGTCCTGGGTTAGAATGGTGGGAGGTGACTTGGAGCACTTTTCAATTGAGATAGGGCTACATCAGGGATCAGTTCTTAGCCCTTTCCTATTTGCCTTGGTGATGGATGAGCTGATATAGACTATTCAAGAGGGGTTTCCATAGTGACTACATGGTACTAATTGATGAGACACGAGACAAAGTTAATGAAAGGTTAGAGGTTTTGATATGCACTCTGGAATCCAAAGGGTTTAGGTTGAGCAGGACCAAAACGAAATATTTGAATTGCAAGTTCAGTTTGCGTTGGAGGAAACAGACGTGGAAATAAGGCTTGCCAAATAGACTATACTCAAAAGAGAAAGTCTTACATATTTTAGGTCCGTCATTCAGGGTATTAGGGACATCGATAATGATGTCACATATCGCATTAGAGTGGCATGGATGAAATGGAGGCTTGCCTCTGAAATCTTGTGTGATAAGAAGGTACCACTTAAACTTAAAAGTAAGTTTTACAAAGTGGTGGTTAGATAATCTTTGTTGTATGGGATGGAGTGTTTTCCATTCAAGAACTCACATGTTGAGAAGATACATGTTACGGAGATAAGGATATTGAGATGGATGTGTGGACATGCTAGGAGTGACAAGATCAGGAATGAGGTTATCCGTGAGAAGGTGGGAGTGACCTCTGTAGCGGACACAATGAGGAAAGCAAGACTGAGATAGTTTAGACATGTGCAGAGAAGGGGCGTTGATGCCCCAGTGATGAGGTATTAGAGGCTAGTTGTAGCGGGTGCGCGGAGGGGTAGGGGTAAGCCAAAAATATTGGAGAGATGTGATTAGATAGGACGTGACGCAACTTTATATTACGGAGTACATGACTTTAGATTGAAAGAAGTGAATATCGCGTATTATGGTAGAAGGTTAGTAGGGATAGAGTGTTGTCTTGTCTTGCAAAGGTTTAGTGCCTGTCGTAGGATTAGGTAGTTCTTGTCATATGTTGTTTATGTATCTCAATTATCACACTATTTGTTGTTATTATTGTTTCTCTCTTGCAGACTTTACACTATTTTGTTTATTGACTGTTATGCTTTCTCCATTGTTTTCTTCTTCTTTTATTAGGGTTTGATACACTTGAGCCGATGGTCTTTCGAAAACAACATCTCTATCTCCACGAAGTAGTGGTAACGTCCACAAATATTCTACATATATTTGTGGAATTTCACTAAATATGTTGTTGTTGTTGCTTTTGAGGTATCATGAGTGAAAACTATCAAAGGAAGAGAAAAAATATTTTAGAAATAAATGCAAACTTTGACAAATTGTTACTACTTCATCTTATATTCAACCTAGTTATCATGTTTCATTACTCAATCATGTCAAATCTTCATAATTCCAAAGCTACAAATAAGAAGAGGAACGATACAAGTCCTGATCCGTATGACTTGATGATATATGTGATCGAGATGTCCTGTTGATCACTCACACATAACATTAGAATATCGTAACAAGAAATTGCGTAGTCATAAAAGTCACCGACTTATATTGCAAATGCATATATGTCACTTTCTTGCCCGTAAACCCAAACACGCTTACTTTTCCCACATATACAAATTAATATTTGATCATGAAAATTTTAAATTTCACTTGAAGTTATATTTCAAATTTGAAAAACTCACTTTTATTTCAAATTTGAAAGTATATTTAATCATGAAAATTATTTTAAATAGTCTTTACAAAAATATCACTAAACACAACTATATCTTCAACTCCAGCTCCAAAAAATTGTTTTCTTTTGAAATTTATTGCCAAACACTTATTATAAAGTCAACAATAATTTCCGATCCTAAATATTAAGAAGACAATCAAAGAAAAAACTTATATGACATTCGAAATTCAAATAGTGCAACATAAACCGAAACAGATGAATGGAGTATTACAAAAGGAAATTCAAGACCAAAAATGGGGAAAAAAAGTACCAACCTTTCCTTTAGACAATGCATTAAGTGCGTCTCCAATTGAAGAATAACCTTTTGTGGGACAATCAGGGTCACCCTCTGTTTCACTCACAAAGAAATCAATAGTTTCAGGGGTTATTTCAACACTTAATGTTTCAAATAAAGACCCATTCTGAAATGGAATCTCAGCAGCACAACATGTTGTGGAAGTATTCAAATTAGGAGATGTTCTTTTTCTATGGTGTCCAACTCCAACTATATTATGAGAATTCCCACAAGATAGATGATGAGCATTTGAATTGATCATGAAGATTCTTGGAACTGATGAGTGATTAAACAAGACACAATCCATGATCACAAAATGTTTGATTCAATTAGTGGAGCTATTTCAGTGAAGAAAGAGCACCTCTAGCTTTATTCTCTTCTTATCCAATAATGCGAACCAAAAAAAAGTATACACAAGTTGTTTTGGAACGTAGGTGGACTTAGGACCACATGATGTTACTAGTTGATTTGACCGTGATTTTCATTTTGTTGGTGAGAATTGAATTTTCACTAATTAATTTCCTTTTTCATTTTTCCCCCCTACTTTGACATAATAATTTTTTTAATTTGTAAAACTTGGAACCATATATATACAAACAAATGGATGTGCTAAGAAATCATTAGGAAAACGACATCAAATGCATTCTGAATTTGTTTCAAAAAATTAGTTACAAATCTAAGCTATTATTACACTTATACTATTTAAAAGTAAATTTATTTTCATTTAAAAGCTGATGTGATAAGAAAAATAAAAAGAAAAAAAAACACGAAGAAAAATCAAATTAAGAAAAAAAACATAGTCCATTCTCCATGGACAGTACCTCTCCCTACTTCTTCTTCAAAGCTGATGTGATAAGAAAAATAAAAAGTAAAAAAAACACGTAAAAATCAAATTAAGAAAAGGAAAACATAGTCCATTCTCCATGGACAGTATGTTAACCATAGGCAAGCTACCATGGTTAATAAGTTGTTAGAGTTAGTTGAAGTTTGTTAGATGTTAGTTGTAGGTTGATAGTGACTTGTAACTAACTAGCCACACTCTATAAATACACCTCACTCACACCACATGAATGACAAGTGTGTGAATATGTACAATGTGACTGAGAGGGCAATGTAATCTTCTCTTCTCCTCTGCTACATCTCTTCTGTTCTACATCTGCTGCACTGCAGCTTCTCATCTTCTTCTTCCTTTTTCCTTCTCGACTAACTCATCTTAATTCATATAGTCGTCTAACAAAACTCATCAATGGAGTTATCAGGGTATCAGAGCATTTGGTAAGATTCTAGAACTGTAACAAGCAGTTAAGTGCTGAGAAGACACGCAGTATAGGTACTCATCTCTAAAAGGTGTTTGAGTCGCAATCAAGTTTCAGCATACTCAATTTCGAAGCAAGTTCAATGGTGAACCTAGGTGAAGCTGCATTTGGAATACTAGGTGCTGAGAATTTCAACTCAAACACAACAGCATCTGAGCTTGTAATTCCAAATATTGACCACAATCATCCTCTCTTCTTACATCAAAATGATACTCCAAGTAGCTCATTAATTTCTCTTCAACTAGTTGATTCAGAGAACTATGCAATCTGGAGTAGATTTATGAGAATTGGATTGATAGGCAAGAGTAAACTTAGATTCATTGATGGTAGATATCCTAAGTCTAAGTTTGGACCTGAGTTTTCTGATGCTTGGAAGAAGTGTAATGTTGTAATCCTCTCTTAGATTATGAATGTTGTTCGACCAGGATTGCTGGGGATTGTGGTGTATGAAGGAGATGCACACAAGGTGTGGTGTGATCTAAAGGAAAGGTTCGACAAGATTAATGGAGCTCATGTGTATCAACTCCATAAAGAAATTCATGGTCTAAGTCAGGGGACCATGTCAGTTACAGATTATTATACAAAACTCAAAGGCTTGTGGAATGAATATGATTCAATTATGCCTTGTCAGGCTGTTCATGCCCTGAGTCTAAGAAGTTTTAAGATCATTATGAGTATCAAAGGTTACTAGTATTCCTAATGGGACTAAATGAGACCTACTCTGTAGTTAGAGGACAGATTCTGATGCAGTCTCTAATTCCAAATCTGAACAAAGCCTTTTCCCTTGTCATGGATCATGAAAGTCAAAGGAACATAACACATACTAACTATGAATCATGCCTTCCTAAACTGATGGAAAGTACTGTATTGTTTAGCCAAAAGGGGAGTGGTCATAGTGTTGGTAATGGAAATTCTGGTCATCAACCTGGTGGAGGTGGTGGTAATCTAATTAGAAGTCATTATGAAACTCAGTTCAATCCTCAGAAACCATAAAAGTCTGTTATTGTAATGACCTTGAGGGTGATTTTCAAAAATTTGTACAAAAACGCGTGAACAGTAACACGCGTGAACAGTAACTTTTTGGGCTGAAAATGCCCCTTTCTTCCCATTTCAATATTTTTCATCATTTGTTTGAGTTCTTGAACTCCTTGAGGTGATTTGAGGAGAGATTTTCGAGGCAAAGTGTTGGGTAAGTGATTTTTGACCTAAAACCTTCCTTTTTCATTAAATTTTTGATGATTTTAACTCTTAAATTTTAGTTTCAAACCCCAAAAATCTTTGTTTCTTCCCTAATCCGAATTTAAGGAAAATTGTGATTTCCAACTCGTTTTGAGCTCTATTTTTATGGGTTTTTCAACCATGAATTTCTTATTACCAATAGAATGGATTGTTCAATAAATTTCCAGATTTGACCCTTTTCGAAAATAGTTAATTTTTGGACCATTTTACCCCCGGTTCCGAAACCTATCAATATGGGTGTCATTGGACTCCTTGTGACGTGTATGTTTCATTGTTGATAGTGGGTTGTCATTCCGGACGCTGAATTCGAGAGTTGCTTGTCCAGTGGAGGTATTCGAGTGCGGTTTCGGCAATTGAGGTAGGTTTGGCTACCTTTCTTTGAGATTGAGATGGGGTAATTAGTCATTCATATGTTATAGACTTTGGGATGGAGTTGTAGTATGAGTTGAGAATGTTATATATATTGTGATGTCCGTGTGGAGGCTTATTTATTAATGTGTTGCCGTGACGGGGTTTATTTGTATTATATAGCCCGTGGAGGGGCCTTATTTGTTATCTTATTTGCTTTGAGAGCATGTGAATTATGATTTGCCTAAGAGAGAGGCTTGAGTATATTATTTGACTTGTGATGCCGCCTGAGAGATTGAATTGGGGGTTTTGAGCATACTTGAGTATTGAAATATTGTTGAGAAAGAGGTGAATATTTAAATGAAAGTGTGTTCTTACCGTTACTATTTATTGAGGGTGAATATCATGTGTAGGTTAAGTTTTGAGAACTTTGAACCTTATACCACATGTGAGTTGATTATTACTTCCATGCATATGTGTTTTGATGCATTCATCCTCATTCATCATATCATGAAACATGAGAAGTTGAGAAATATGGAAATTATTTTTGAGAAAGAAAATGAAACACCTTTAAACCTTTGTATCTTGAGTCCCTGACCGAGGCAGTTTTCCGGCAGGGTAGTGGATGCATTGTGATCCCAACCTTTGTATCTTGAGTCCCTGACCGAGGCAGTTTTCCGGCAGGGTAGTGGATGCATTGTGATCCCAACCTTTGTATCTTGAGTCCCTGACCGAGGCAGTTTTCCGGCAGGGTAGTGGATGCATTGTGATCCCAACCTTTGTATCTTGAGTCCCTGACCGAGGCAGTTTTCCGGCAGGGTAGTGGATGCATTGTGATCCCAACCTTTGTATCTTGAGTCCCTGACCGAGGCAGTTTTCCGGCAGGGTAGTGGATACATTGTGATCCCAACCTTTGTATCTTGAGTCCCTGACCGAGGCAGTTTTCCGGCAGGGTAGTGGATGCATTGTGATCCTAACCTTTGTATCTTGAGTCCCTGACCGAGGCAGTTTTCCGGCAGGGTAGTGGATGCATTGTGATCCCTTGACCACGAGGAGGTGGCAAGGATAATGAGATATTGTGATTGAGGTATATGGTCTGCGAGACCCCCATGGGTCCTGCTTGGTAGCATAGCTCGACAGGTGTATACGACAGGCTGTGCGATAGTCTTGATTCCACCGTACCACCACATCATTGCATCATCATATTGCATTGCATTGCATTGATATTTGTGCTGCTTGAATTATCTGATTAATTGTGATTATGAACTGTTATTATGGGTTTACTTTACTCGCGCCAATATATATATAAACTGGCGGCACCAATGCCGAAGTGGACTTTTCTGTATGCAGGTGGAAGCGTTCCTTAGTTTATTTCATAGGTTTGATTAATTCCTTATACTCAGTCAGCTAAAACCTACTGAGTACATGTGAATTGTACTCACCCCTACTTCTGTGTCCCTTTTTGATGCAGATACTAGTCGGGGTACCCCACGTGGCAGTTAATATTCTAGCGGATTATGTATTCTCAGATTAGTGGTGAGGTCCCAGAATTCGGATCGTCACTAGTCTATCTTTATTTTTCAGTCTTTTGTACCATTCAGAGACTTATGTTGTATCTTCAGATTCGAACCTTGTATTAGATGCTCTTTATACTTATGACACCAGATTTTGGGATAATTTCTTCATTGTTTTTTTTTATTTTTATTTAAATCGTGGCATCACTTTCCCCTTTGGGAGTCTTGTATGAGTTTTATTTTTAGGGTTACACATCAGATTAGGTTTTGAGATGTGTGTCATCATGACCTCAGTTTTTGGGTCGTGACAATTGGTATCAGAGCACTAGGTTCACCGGTCTTATAAGTTAAAGAGCAGGGTGTCTAGTAGAGTCTTGCGGATCGGTACGTAGACGTCCGTACTTATCTTCGAGAGGCTACAAGATACTTAATAGGAGAATTTCTTTCTTTTTACTCCCTTCGTGCGATTTATTCATATCAAGTGTTGTATACCTCTGATCTATTCCTTCTGCGCAGATGGTGAGGACTAGAGACACAATTACTGAGGATGAGGCTGCACCTGCTGCTCAAGCCCAGTATGCGGGCGAGGTAGAGGACGTGGTGGAGTCAGGGGACGTGGCCGAGCAAGGAGAGCGGCACCTGCTCGTGTTCGAGCTAGAGAGCTATCACCTGAGCCCATGTATTAGCATGAGGATGACTTAGAGCAGAAGACTGAGGAGCAGAGTCCATCCCAGCCTCCTGTGGTTCCCGATAGTGCTCCGATTCTTCAGGAACTACTGGTTCGATTATTGGCTAGACTGGATGGTGCTCTTACCTCTGGTATTGTTTCAGGTGCTGTAGGTTCTCCTATCATAGTTGGTGCAACACCGCCAGTTCAGGGGCCTAGTGTAGGATTTCAGACTCCTGATTCATCTTCAATGCCTTCTATTACACCTTCGAGATTTGTAGCTCCGCCAGTTTCTGCTAATGCTGCCATGTCGGTAGCTGAGCAGAAGAGTTTCGAGAGGTTCGTTCGATTGGCACCTCCAAGGTTTGATGGTAAAGCCGGAGAGAAAGCCTATGACTTTTTGACTGAGTGCCAAGACAGGTTGTTCAACCTAGGCATTTTAGAGACACATGGAGTTGCTTACACTTCATATCAATTTGCGGGAGTGGCCAAAGAATGGTGGAGGTCAGTTCTTGCTCGTAGACCTATTGGTTCTCCAAGATGAGTTGGGGACAGTTTACTGAGGTGTTCCTTGAGAGATTTGTGCCTTATAGCCTTCGTGATCAGCGTAGGGATGAGTTTGACAGACTGGAGCAGGGCTCCTTATCTGTATCTGAGTACGAGACTCGCTTCCATGAGTTATCTCGTTATGCTATGTCGAGTATTCCAACCGAGTTCGAGCGGATTCGCAAACTAGTGAAGGGATTTGCCGGTTATCTCTAGGAGGCTACAACCTCTCTTGTACTGTCTGGGGGTACGTTTCAGCATATTATTAATCATGTTAGGATGATAGAGAGTATCCGACGTGCTAGACAGGGCGGGGCCAAGAGGTTCCGTCGGCAGGGTCAATTCAGCGATCATTCCTCCAAGGGTAGAGAATATTCGGGTTCAGGAACCCATGGTTATTAGGGCAGACCAGTTCAGGCAGCTATTCAGGGTTCTTCGAGCTCCGGAGGTCGTTTTGACACTTCTAGTTATTCCCCACGGAGTTCAGATCCTCGAGGTTGTTATGTGTGTGATGAGTTTGGGCATAAGGCCCAAGATTGCCCCAAACGTGCTCCTTCTAATGGATGGCCTGGGGCACCAGTTGTTCGTTCTATAGATGCTCCAACTGTTTGAGGTTCTTCGCAGAATACTAGAGGTGGCACCCATGGTGCTAGGGGTAGAGTACGAGGTGGTGCTCGTGGTGGTTCGCAGGCTAAGGGTGACCGTCAGTTATGCTATGCTATACCGGGTAGATATGAGGCAGAAGCCTCTGATGCAGTTATTACAGGTATTGTTCCAGTTTGCCATCATTCTGCTTCAGTATTATTTGACCCAGGGTCTACATATTCTTATGTGTCGACTTATTTCGATGTGGGTATTGATTATGTGAGTGAGTCCCTTATTGTGCCTATTACTATTTCTACCCCAATAGGTGAATCTTTAGTAGTGGATCGGGTATACAAGGGATGGTTGGTGATATTTTCGGGTAGAGAGACCCGTGCAGACTTGATTTTATTAGACATGCTTGATTTTGATGTGATACTGGGTATGGACTGGTTATCTCCTTATCATGCTATATTAGATTGTTATGCAAAGATCGTGACCTTAGCTTATCCCGCTTTACCTAGCGTGGTATGGAAAGGTAATCCGAGTTCATATCCTAAGGGGGTGATATCTTATATTCGTGCTCGTCGCTTGATGGATAAGGGTTGTTTGTCTTATTTGGCTCATGTACGTGATCTCACCACGGAGTCATCTCATATAGAGATTACGAGGGTGGTGAGAGAGTTTATGAATGTATTTCCTACAGACTTGCCGGGAGTTCCTCCTGACCGTGATATCGATTTTGTGATTGATTTGGAGCATGACACTAAACCCATCTCTATTTCTCCTTATCGAATGGCTCCGGCAGAATTGAAAGAGTTGAAAGAACAATTGGAAGATTTATTGAAGAAAGGGTTTATTAGACCTAGTGTATCACCGTGGGGTGCACCGGTTTTATTTGTGAAGAAGAAAGATAGTACTATGAGGATGTGTATTGACTATTGACAGTTGAACAGAGTTACTATCAAGAACAAGTATCCTCTCCCTCGCATTGATGATTTATTTGACCAGCTTCAAGGTGCATTGGTGTTCTCAAAGATTGATTTGAGGTCGGGTTACCATCAGTTGAGAGTTCGGGAATCTGATATCCCAAGGACTGCATTCAGGACTCATTATGAGTTTGTGGTTATGTCCTTCGGGTTGACTAATGCCTCGGCTGCTTTTATGGAGTTGAATTGGTGTTCTCAAAGATTGATTTGAGGTCGGGTTACCATCAGTTGAGAGTTCGGGAATCTGATATCCCAAGGACTGCATTCAGGACTCGTTATGGGATGGGCATTATGAGTTTGTGGTTATGTCCTTCGGGTTGACTAATGCCCCGGCTGCTTTTATGGAGTTGTTGAACCGGGTATTTCGACCTTATTTGGACTCATTTGTGATCGTGTTTATTGATGACATCTTGGTTTATTCCAAGAATGAGGCGGATCATGTTAGGCACCTGAGGACAGTCCTTCAGAGATTGAGAGAGGAGAAGTTGTATGCAAAATTCTCCAAATGTGAGTTTTGGCTTGAGTCCGTGACATTCTTGGGTCATATAGTGACCAAGGATGGTATTATGGTTGATCTAGCCAAAGTTGCAGCGGTTCGTGATTGGGTTAGGCCTACTTCGGTTACCGAGATTCGGAGTTTTATTGGGTTGGCAGGCTACTATCGTCGGTTTATTCAAGGATTCTCTTCTATTGCAGCCCCCATTGACTAGGCTAACTCAAAAGACCGTGGCATTTCAGTGGACTGATGAGTGTGAGGCGAGCTTTCAAAAGCTCAAGGAATTATTGACTTCAGCACCTATTCTAGCCTTACCCGAGGAGGGCGTGGCATTTATTGTGTTTTGTGATGCTTCGGGAGTCGGTTTGGGTGGTGTATTGATGCAAAAAGGTAGAGTTATAGCTTATGCTTCTCGACAGTTGAAGGTACATGAGAAGAACTATCCTACCCACGACTTAGAGTTAGCAGCGGTGGTGTTTGTTCTGAAGTTGTGGAGGCATTATCTCTATGGAGTGCATTGCGAGGTCTATACTGACCACCGTAGCCTTAAGTATATCTTTTCTCAGCCGAATCTGAACATGCGGCAGCGTAGGTGGTTAGAGTTATTGAAAGACTATGACATTACCATACTTTATCATCCGGGAAAAGCTAATGTGGTAGCGGATGCCCTGAGTCGCAAAGCATCTAGCATGGATAGTTTGGCCTTTCTTAAGGCTGTGGAGAGGCCTTTGGCGTTGGAGGTTCAGTCATTGGCTAGACAGTTGGTCCGACTTGATATTTCTACACATCATGGTATTTTGGCCTTTGTGGAGGCTAGGTCTACTTTGATGGACCAGATTCGTATACACCAGTTTGAAGATGAAAAGTTGAGGGCCATTCGAGACAAAGTGTTGAGTGGTGAAGCAAAATCAGCCTCTCTTGATCCAGAAGGAGTTTTGAGGATTAATGGTCGCATTTGTGTGCCCAAGGTTAGTGAATGGGTACGTATGATATTGGAGGAGGCTCATTGTTCCAAGTATTCGATTCACCCGGGAGTGGCAAAGATGTTAAATCATGACTTGAAACAACACTATTGGTGGTGTGGCATGAAGAGAGACATTATTGATTTTGTGGCTAAGTGTTTAAATTGCCAACAAGTGAAGTATGAGCATCAGAAACCGGGTGGTCCTATGCAAAGAATGCCCATTCCTGAGTGGAAATGGGAGTGTATCACTATGGACTTCGTGTCTGGATTACCCATGGCATTGGGTAAGTATGACTCTGTCTGGGTGATTGTGGATCGATTGACCAAATCAGCCCATTTCCTTTCGGTGAAGACTAGCTACAATGCGGATCAGTTAGCTAGGATCAATCTTCGTGAGATTGTTAGGCTGCATGGGGTGCCTATCTCTATTGTATCGGATCGGGGTTCAGTGTTCACCTCTCACTTTTGGAAGGCATTACAGCGTGGTATGGGTACGCGGCTAGAGATGAGTTCAGCATTTCATCCCCAAACCGATGGTCAGTCCGAGCGGACTATTCAGGTGTTGGAGGATATGCTTAGGGCCTGTGTGATTGATTTTGGTGCCCGATGGGACCAACACTTGCCCTTAGTAGAGTTTGCCTATAATAACAGTTATCACTCCAGCATTCAAATGGCACCATTTGAGGCATTGTATGGTCGTAGGTGTCGATCACCCATTGGATGGTTTGATTCTGTTGCGGTTGATGCATTGGATACTGACTTACTTAGGGATGCTATGGAGCGGGTACGTTTGATTCAGGGTCGACTATTGACAGCTCAGAGTCGTCAGAAGAGTTATGCTGATAGGAGGGTTCGTCCCTTAGAGTTTATGGTGGGTGATTGTGTGTGGCTTAAAATATCGCCCATGAAGGGTGTAATGAGGTTCGGAAAGAAGGGCAAGCTTAGCCCAAGGTTTGTTGGCCCGTTTGAAATCTTGAGAAGAGTAGGTGGAGTGGCGTATAAGTTGGCCTTACCCCCTAAATTATCAGCTGTCCATCCGGTGTTTCATGTTTCCATGCTTCGCAAGTACATACCGGATGAGTCTCATGTGATTTCTTATGATGCGGTAGAGTTGAGTCCGGATTTGACTTATGAGGAGGAGCCGACAGTTATTCTAGATAGGCGGCTTCGTAGACTCAGGACCAAGGAGGTCGCTTCGGTCAAGGTGCAGTGGCAGCATCGGCCTGCTGAGGAGGCGACTTGGGAGTTAAAGTCTGATATGCAGGCTCGGTACCGTCAGCTTTTTGAGACCCCAGGTACTTTATTTTATCTTATGTTCGAGGACGAACATCCTTTTTAGTGGTGGATATTGTAATGACCTTGAGGGTGATTTTCAAAAATTTGTACAAAAACGCGTGAACAGTAACACGCGTGAACAGTAACTTTTTGGGCTAAAAATGCCCCTTTCTTCCCATTTCAATATTTTTCATCATTTGTTTGAGTTCTTGAACTCCTTGAGGTGATTTGAGGAGAGATTTTCGAGGCAAAGTGTTGGGTAAGTGATTTTTGACCTAAAACCTTCCTTTTTCATTAAATTTTTGATGATTTTAACTCTTAAATTTTAGTTTCAAACCCCAAAAATCTTTGTTTCTTCCCTAATCCGAATTTAAGGAAAATTGTGATTTCCAACTCGTTTTGAGCTCTATTTTTATGGGTTTTTCAACCATGAATTTCTTATTACCAATAGAATGGATTGTTCAATAAATTTCCAGATTTGACCCTTTTCGAAAATAGTTAATTTTTGGACCATTTTACCCCCGGTTCCGAAACCTATCAATATGGGTGTCATTGGACTCCTTGTGACGTGTATGTTTCATTGTTGATAGTGGGTTGTCATTCCGGACGCTGAATTCGAGAGTTGCTTGTCCAGTGGAGGTATTCGAGTGCGGTTTCGGCAATTGAGGTAGGTTTGGCTACCTTTCTTTGAGATTGAGATGGGGTAATTAGTCATTCATATGTTATAGACTTTGGGATGGAGTTGTAGTATGAGTTGAGAATGTTATATATATTGTGATGTCCGTGTGGAGGCTTATTTATTAATGTGTTGCCGTGACGGGGTTTATTTGTATTATATAGCCCGTGGGGGGGCCTTATTTGTTATCTTATTTGCTTTGAGAGCATGTGAATTATGATTTGCCTAAGAGAGAGGCTTGAGTATATTATTTGACTTGTGATGCCGCCTGAGAGATTGAGTTGGGGGTTTTGAGCATACTTGAGTATTGAAATATTGTTGAGAAAGAGGTGAATATTTAAATGAAAGTGTGTTCTTACCGTTACTATTTATTGAGGGTGAATATCATGTGTAGGTTAAGTTTTGAGAACTTTGAACCTTATACCACATGTGAGTTGATTATTACTTCCATGCATATGTGTTTTGATGCATTCATCCTCATTCATCATATCATGAAACATGAGAAGTTGAGAAATATGGAAATTATTTTTGAGAAAGAAAATGAAACACCTTTAAACCTTTGTATCTTGAGTCCCTGACCGAGGCAGTTTTCCGGTAGGGTAGTGGATGCATTGTGATCCCAACCTTTGTATCTTGAGTCCCTGACCGAGGCAGTTTTCCGGCAGGGTAGTGGATGCATTGTGATCCCAACCTTTGTATCTTGAGTCCCTGACCGAGGCAGTTTTCCGGCAGGGTAGTGGATGCATTGTGATCCCAACCTTTGTATCTTAAGTCCCTGACCGAGGCAGTTTTCCGGCAGGGTAGTGGATGCATTGTGATCCCAACCTTTGTATCTTGAGTCCCTGACCGAGGCAGTTTTCCGGCAGGGTAGTGGATGCATTGTGATCCCAATCTTTGTATCTTGAGTCCCTGACCGAGGCAGTTTTCCGGCAGGGTAGTGGATGCATTGTGATCCCAACCTTTGTATCTTGAGTCCCTGACCGAGGCAGTTTTCCGGCAGGGTAGTGGATGCATTGTGATCCCAACCTTTGTATCTTGAGTCCCTGACCGAGGCAGTTTTCCGGCAGGGTAGTGGATACATTGTGATCCCAACCTTTGTATCTTGAGTCCCTGACCGAGGCAGTTTTCCGGCAGGGTAGTGGATGCATTGTGATCCTAACCTTTGTATCTTGAGTCCCTGACCGAGGCAGTTTTCCGGCAGGGTAGTGGATGCATTGTGATCCCTTGACCACGAGGAGGTGGCAAGGATAATGAGATATTGTGATTGAGGTATATGGTCTGCGAGACCCCCATGGGTCCTGCTTGGTAGCATAGCTCGACAGGTGTATACGACAGGCTGTGCGATAGTCTTGATTCCACCGTACCACCACATCATTGCATCATCATATTGCATTGCATTGCATTGATATTTGTGCTGCTTGAATTATCTGATTAATTGTGATTATGAACTGTTATTATGGGTTTACTTTACTCGCGCCAATATATATATAAACTGGCGGCACCAATGCCGAAGTGGACTTTTCTGTATGCAGGTGGAAGCGTTCCTTAGTTTATTTCATAGGTTTGATTAATTCCTTATACTCAGTCAGCTAAAACCTACTGAGTACATGTGAATTGTACTCACCCCTACTTCTGTGTCCCTTTTTGATGCAGATACTAGTCGGGGTACCCCACGTGGCAGTTAATATTCTAGCGGATTATGTATTCTCAGATTAGTGGTGAGGTCCCAGAATTCGGATCGTCACTAGTCTATCTTTATTTTTCAGTCTTTTGTACCATTCAGAGACTTATGTTGTATCTTCAGATTCGAACCTTGTATTAGATGCTCTTTATACTTATGACACCAGATTTTGGGATAATTTCTTCATTGTTTTTTTTTTTTATTTTTATTTAAATCGTGGCATCACTTTCCCCTTTGGGAGTCTTGTATGAGTTTTATTTTTAGGGTTACACATCAGATTAGGTTTTGAGATGTGTGTCATCATGACCTCAGTTTTTGGGTCGTGACAGTTATCACCTGTGAGGTTTGTGGTTATAGAGGTCACATTAAGGAGCAATGTTTCAAGGTCAAAGGATATCCAATTGGCTGGAGATCTAAGAAGAAAACTGGTAGTTCTACACCTAGCTCTAGTTCCTTTGCTAACCAAGTTACAGTTGCTCAAAGTGCAGGCTCATCACACAATGAAGAACCTAGTACAACAAATAAGTCACCTACAGCTTTCTTCATAAAAGATCAATATCAGCAGATAATGCAGCTACTAACCAAAGGAAATGACACTGGTGGAGAACATTCAGCCAAAGAACCACTACAGGTAGAGTTTTATCTACACTAGTGTCCAAATATATGAATAATAAGTGGATAGTTGACACAGGATCCACTAACCATATGACATCTCAACTGTCATCACTAGATAAGTGTACCTCAGTGTCTAAGTCTGAAAGAAGGCAGGTATTACTACCAACAGGAAATGTTGCATTAGTGTCTCATGTTGGCAGCGCAAAAGTCTTTGGAGATCAAGTTATTGACAATGTCCTCTTTGTTCCTGACTTCAAATGCAACCTCTTATCTGTGTCTCATCTAACTAAGAAACTTCAATATATGACAGCCTTCTTTTCTAATTTTTGTGTTTTTCAGGATCTCTATAGTGGACAAGTCAAGGGGATTGGTAGAGAAGATGAAGGACTCTACATTCTCAAGGAAGGCTTCAACCATACTGATCCTACTCAGAGGTTATGCAGTACTGCTACTGCTCAAGCTTCTTCTACTGCTCAAGCTTCTTCTACTAGTGTTGTATGTGGTAGTAGTTCTGATTCCAGTACACTATGGCATAGCAGGTTAGGACATGCTCCTATTGATGTAATAAAAAGGTACTCTAATCTTGCAGGAGTAGATATCTCAGACAATTCAACATGTACAGTGTGTCCATTAGCAAAACAAATAAAAGTTCCTTTTTTTGTAAGCAATCACACTTCAAAGGCACTCTTTGACTTAGTGCATTGTGATATCTGGGGTCCATATAGAGTACCTACTCATAATGGAATGAAATACTTTGTTACTATAGTAGATGACTACTCCAAATTCACTTGGCTATTTCTTCTCACAGCTAAATCTGATACTATTGTTGTGATGAGACATTATTTTGCTCAAGTTCATAATTTGTTCTCAACTTGTGTCAAAGTTCTTAGAACTGATAATAAGACTGAATTCATGAGCACAGCCTTTCATTCCATGCTGTCAACTCTGGGGATATGTCATCAAACCACATGTGTATACACTCCTCAGCAAAATAGTATGGTGAAAAGGTAGCACAAGACTATCTTAAACATGGCAAGAGCTTTGAGGTTCTAGGCATCTATACCCTTGTAGTTTTGGGGAGAATGTGTTACCACAGCTGCCTATATCCTTAATAGACTTCCCTCTAAACGTTTGTCTTATAAGTCTTCCTTTGAACTATTGTATCAACATCCTTCATCCCTCTCTCATATCAAAACCTTTGGTTGCCTATGTTATGCTACTTGTCCAGCCATCACAAATAAGTTCTCTCCTAGAGCCATACCTGCTGTGCTTATGGGATACTCTTTGTCTCAAAAGGGGTACCTCCTATATAATTTGCATACTGAGTCCTTGTTTGTGAACAGGCATGTTGTGTTTAAAGAAGACATGTTTCCTTTCAGAGACTTCCAAACCTCTTCCAATCCCATATTTCCTATCTTAACTCTAGTATAACCTGATAATGATCATCCTGCTACTAGCTTGTCCCCTGCTGCTGCTCCTCAAGACTCTCAGCTACCACTTACTCCTGAAGAACATTCTCCTCTCCCATCTTCTAGTGTATCCCCTGCAGCATTTCCTACCAGAAGGTCCTTTAGATCAACCAAACCTCTTATCTGGCTTCAGGATTTTATTACTCAATCCAAAAGTCACTCTTGTCTGTTTCCAGTATCTAACTTTGTTAGCTACAAACATCTTTCTCCTTCTTACAGCTCCTACATCAAGACATTCTCAGCTATCTCAGAGCCCTCTTCTTATCATGAAGCTACTCTTGACCCTCAGTGGATTCATGCAATGCAGCAGGAAATAGATGCTTTGATGGACAACAAAACTTGGAGTTTGGTAGATCTTCCTTCTGGTAAGAAGCCTATTGGTTGCAGATGGATTTACAAAGTAAAATACAAATCTACAGGTGAAGTGGAGAGGTACAAGGTCAGGCTAGTTGCTAAGGGTTATAACCAACAGGAGGGGCTAGATTATAGAGAAACTTTTAGCTCTGTGGCCAAAATAGTTACTGTGAGATCCATCATAGCTCTTGCTGCTTCAAAGGGTTGGCTCATCCATCAGATGGATGTTTACAATGCCTTCCTTAATGGTGATCTGTTAGAAGATGTTTACATGACCATTCCTCCTGGGTTTGCTAGACAGGGGGAGACCACTAAAGTCTGCAAACTCCACAAGTTTCTATATGGTATCAAACAAGCACCAAGGCAGTGGAACTTCAAGCTAACACAGTCTTTACTTCAGTTGGGATTTCATCAAAGTCACTATGACTACTCACTTTTCACTAGACATGATAAATATGATATACTCATTGTGTTGGTATATGTAGATGACCTTTTGATCACTGATAGTAATCATGATATCATCAGTAACACCAGGAAAGATTTACAGAAGGAGTTCAAGATGAAGGATCTAGGAGAGCTCAAATTCTTCCTAGGGATTGAATGTGACAGATCAAGCAAAGGGATCCACATGTCTCAAAGGAAATATGCTCTTGAACTGATAGCTGAGTGTGGTCTAGGGGGAGCTAAACCTACAGCAACTCCCCTAGAACAGAATTAGAAGCTCACATCTTCATAATATGATGAGTGTATTAAAGGTACAGGTAATGAGGGACGTGAAGATCACAAACTGTAGGATCCCAGCAGGTACCAAAGACTAGTAGGAAGACTTCTATATCTGACCATGACTAGACTTGACTTAGCCTTCTCAATTCAGGTTCTGAGTCAGTTCATGCACTGCCCCAAAGAGTCTCACATGGAAGCTGTATTGAGAGTAGTTAGATACATAAAAGAATCCCCTGGTCTTGGACTACTAATGTCAGCAGAAGACACCAACAAGCTTCTAGCCTACTGTGACTCAGATTGAGGAAGCTACCTGGAAATAAGAAGGTCTGTAACTGGTTACTTGGTCAAGCTTGGTGGAGCCTTGATATCCTGGAAATCTAAGAAACAGGAGACTATATCCAGAAGCTCAGCTGAAGCTGACTTTAGAAGTATGGCTCACTGTGCTGCTGAAGTTACATGGCTTGTAGGGATGTTTGAAGAACTTGGAGTACACATTGAGATGCCTATAACAATGGTGTGTGACAGTAAAGCAGCTATTCATATTGCTTCTAATCCTACATTCCATGAAAGAACCAAACACATAGACATTGATTGTCACTTCGTAAGAGAAAAGATCAACCAAGGAATGCTGAAAACAGAATTCACATACACCAAGGATCAACTAGCTGACTTGCTCACAAAGAGCCTTGGCAAGGCACAATATCAGCTGCTGGTGAATAAGCTTGGATTCATGAACTTGTTCAAACCATGAGCTTGAGGGAGAGTGTTAACCATAGGCAAGCTACCATGGTTAATAAATTATTAGAGTTAGTTGAAGTTTGTTAGATGTTAGTTGTAGGTTGATAGTGACTTGTAACTAACTAGCCACACTCTATAAATACACCTCACTCACACCACATGAATGATAAGTATGTGAATATGTACAATATGACTGAGAGGGCAATGTAATCTTCTCTTTTCTTCTCTTCTCCTCTGCTACATCTCTTCTATTCTGTATCTGCAGCACTGCAACTTTTTATCTTCTTCTTCCTTCTTCCTTCTCGACTAACTCGTCTTAATTCATATAGTCGTCTAACAAAACTCCATCAATGGAGTTATCACAGTACCTCTCCCCACTTCTTCTTCTTGTCATTCACCTTTTCTTCTCCTTTTTTTATATCAAAATCATTTCATTTTGTTTCGCTAATCAACTTTTTACTTAGATAAGGTAAAAATTTTGTGGACTAAGTTGATCCGAACACTGTACCATTTCATCATAGTAGAACTATTCCCACCACAGTGGTGTCTTTATGACAACATAGGATCCGCCACAGCGGGACAATCGGGGGTAAAATTAAAATACGCAAATTCTTATAATCTTATTTTTTCTTAAGTGCTAAAATAAGCGAGGCCCCCTAGAAACCCTCAAAAATCTGCTCTTGGCTTAGAGAGAAGAGAGGAAGAAAATTTTTAGCGCAAGTACAAACCGCAAATTTCATGCCCGTCTCCGTTGTTTTTCCTTTCAGAAGTCAAGGTTCGTGCTATAATCCTTCTACCGCTGCTTGATGCTCAAGTAGGATAGAATTTCTTAATTGAGTAGTTATAAACCCATTTGCACGCATGCTATACCGTAGATTGATGGGAGATTTCATGCTTAGACCTTCGGACATGGAGTTTGGATGGTTAAGTGATTGTTATTACTATTTAGAATAGAATTGTATGTGTATACGGGTCAAGATTAGCTTATGGCTAGTGGTAGTGGTCCCGCGTTTTAATGTAAACCTTGGTAATACCCGTTGAGAGGGATGATGACCCTGGTGAGATTAAGTATAGGTGATTGTTGGGTTGTTATGAGATTTTAAGGCTTGTGAGAATCAAATGGGGTTGTTCAGTATTAGTTATTGATGTATATCGAGGGGCAAACTTGTATGTATAATTATAGGTGATGATTTATTTCCCATTTGTGTTATATTTGTCTGCTAACTGCAATTGATAGTATTTCATGCATGTATGTGACTAGGGCAAAGATGTAATGAACTTAATGAAATAACTATGGTTATGATTTTCACCAAGGGGGTGGATCGATGTGATTACAACAAAAAAATGATTTGAAATGAAGCACTTTGTCTATAGGAATTGTAGAAAGGATAGAATATGCACCTAATCATTCTTCTCGAATCGCTGCAGTACGATGGACTGGGGGAGAGGATCGGCCAGAGAAAATGCAACACAATAGAAGAGTTTACTCCGCTGCATAAGATCCTCGAATTAAAATCAACCATGAATACCATCTGTGGTCCAGTTATCGTTATCTTGCCTGTCCAGAAAATTGCATGTAGTGAATTGGATACTTGATTTTGCAAGTTGTGAACTATTTATTGTTGATTGTGATTGTGGTTGTTGGATCAGGTGTCATTCGACACATATTGGATCGGATGTCACACTGATACATAATTAAATCGGGTACCACATTGGTACGTATTAAATCGAATGTCATGCAAATATATATTGAATCAGATACCACACCGGTATATACTAACAGTTTTGGTGTGAGTTCCATGAGAGAACTATTATTGACTGAATACTTATGATTGAATATGAATTCATGTGTAGGTCTGTTGTATTTAAAATTGGCACAATTATAATTAACTAGGCCCATTCTGTGTAATAATTAATATAAAAAGACCAAAAGCTCGAATGTTATATGTGTTACTATATTATGGTTACTTTACTATATTGCTCCTAAAATGGTAGTTAGTAATGTGTTCCTGCATATGCATGTTTTTATCATATTGTGTCGGTCAGATGTGTTTAGGATCCCAGGTATGAAAAGGTGTACAAGTAAGAGTCAAAATGGTCAACATAGAGACAAAGGGACTAGGTTAAATGTTATACCCCGCACTTTTGAAACTTGAAACATGTTCCTAGTTTTCTTGAAAGTGTCCATGAGACCACTATTATCCACACACATCAAACAACTCTAAGGAAAGAAGAATGTGACACCTCGTGAGAGGAAAGGTTGGAAATAGAGTCATGAGAACCCGGAAGGAGTTGAACGCTAAAAAAATGAGTCGTAGGACTCGATTTACCTATGTAAGCTACTAAGTTAAAAGTCATATTCACTTGAGCTACTTAAGCATATATCAAACTTATGTAGCACGGATTACATAGGTACATAAAATAAGACGAGATTACGAGCCCACGAGGAAGGGAAAAAAGACGACACGTGGTAGCCAATGAAGAAGCGACATGTGGCAGCATCTCAAGTAAGCAGGTGACCCACCTGCTTGGGGTCAAGTAGGTGACCCACCTGCTTGGGGAGGGGGGGTGGACCCCACTGCCACGTGGCAGTCCATAGTTGGCAGCATGATACGGTGGCCCAATAGGGGCTAGACACGTGTCACCTCTTGGGGTTGACACGTGTCACACCCTAAAGCCACATATATATGTTGATATATATCATATACTTCAGTTATCCATCAAAACATCAGCCAACATAGAAAAAAAAACGTGAGGGAGAGAAATAGAGAGGCAGCCATGGTTCTTGAAGTTTAAAGTTTGGTTTTCTAATTTTCTTCCGTGAATTAATTATATACGGTGTACCTTAAGTATGTGGATACGTATATATGTATTTTAAGACCTTCATGGAAGTAAAATTCCAGCTTTGCAATTGGAATTTGGAAGAGAAAATAAGAGAAAACACTAATTAACAAACCCGTTTTTGGAAGGGACTGTCGTTAGTAATATTAGTATAACTTCTTGTGTACAGATTCGTTTCTAGTGATTTAATATGTTTTGGAAAGGTATTTCATGGTTATATAACTTTATTTCAGACTCCAAAATCCAGTTTTACTTGTATCATCTTGAAAAATGGTGATGAAGTGTAGAGGAGGTACTGCTCAGATTTGGTTTTGGAAATTCTACACGGACAGCTGTAAGTATTTTGGTCATATCGTTTTGTACAAAATTGATGTAGGTATTATTAGAAATTGGTTGAGACCCTAAGACATATGTCTATAACTTTCATGAAGGACGTAAATCCTGTTTCCCTCCATTACCCCTTCGAAACCAAGCGACAAGGTAAAACAGTAAGCTGTCCAGATTTCACATTTTGATAGTTTTGGCGAGTTTGACAGGTTTAACGTAAAGTAAGGCCTTTCCTTTTAAATTGGAGTTTATGGTATTGTTATATGGTGTATTACACCCCTTGTATGCTGCTGGAAGTTTAAGAATGTCGTAGAAATGCTCGACGTTCGAAATAAACTAAATTGGAGTCGCTAGAAGTGAATTGTCATCGAAATAAAGTGTCATTCTTGTGAGTTGCTCTGCAGGGGTGTGGCTTGTTGTTGCAGGGCCTGAATATGTCCTAATGTGGGTTAGGGTGATGCTGGTCGAAGCCACATGACCCCTCATTACGTATAATTAAAGGCGTCACAAAATAAAGGCTAGACGCCCTATTTTGATATCGTATTTTCGAATAAGTCGTTTGGAGTTTATGTTGTATATTGTTGGTATGAATTGCTGAAGATTGTTGTTGTTGGTTGGATGTAGGTCTTAGGGACCTAATTGGAAATTTGGATAGGGCACATTACAGGGGAGGTGCTGCCCAATATTCGTCGACGCCTTAACAAACTAAAGAACTAGTCGAGGAAACGACTAACGAAATAGATTCCATTAGCATTAAGGCGTAACCTAAGATGCTGGAAAGTTAAGAGTAGTTGATATTCGTATTACTTTCATATTGAATAGGTTCAGAAGACGACGAGATGAGCAGGATAAAGGGTAACTCCCAAAAGGTATGTAAAGCTTTCCCTTGGCATGTTTTGGTATAAGTTCGTAAAGCTATCTTTCTTTCCTTTTGGCAAGTGTTGGCCTTAAGTGAACTGTGTGTAGACTGTGGGGATAATTCCATTCCCAAGATTCCAAGTACGCCTCATAACCCCTACCCACTGCTCAGTATTAGAGTTCTTGTGAAGATTAAGTATTGCCTAGTAGGGCTTCAACGTGTCAGAATGGAATGTGTGGGAAGCTATCTCTCATTTCCCTTGAAATGTATTTGATACGAAAATGAGATTACAATGCCATGGTGGTTCACCGATCCCCATGAAGGGCCGGGTACGAGATATGTATGTTATGACCACCAGAAGAAAAGTACAGACCACATATAGTTTACTCACTTTCTTTTTGGCATGTCTTAGTTGTAAGCTAAATGTGATACGAGCTCCAGGGTAATTCCATTCTGAAGTACCTCTTATTTACTACTGGATGTTGAACTCTACGGTAGTTAAACTATGTCCCTGGAAACTCCTATACGTTAAAGAGGTATGAATGTACAGACTCCAAGTCTTAAAACTAATTGATAAAAAATGTTCTGATTCCATAAGTGAATTGGCCTTACTTTAGTATGCGTCTAGGGTACCTGAGATCTTAACTGATATAGCCCCGAGTGAGAGTTAGAGGGCACTTGAAACAACTACATTCCTACCCTGACCTCCAAGTGATGATTCGCTTGATGACTTTATTGAGTCTCAGATAATAATTTAAATTGTGTTTTGTTTCTCACTACTCTACTCGTGTATACTGTAACACTTCTTCTCTGAGTCCCGGGCCGGCTATAAGATTCGTGCAATTCACTACATTGTCCACCGAGCCCTTCACTAGAAGGCCGGGTACGTATGTATATATATGATGATGATGTGTTGTAATAAGGTGGAGATGGCACGGGGCCTGATACTGATACTACAGATATGATTCACTGGATCCCTGATAGGGCCGGCTATATTGAAAATTTGAGCATGCATGGTTTTACTTTTCCAGGTACTGATTTCTGATTTGACATTTTATCACCTGCTTCTCTATTTCAGATATGCTCCCAGTTGTATCATATTATGTTTTACACACTCAGTACACATGTCGTACTGACCCTCTTTCTTCGGGGGGCTGCGTTCATGCCCGCAGGTACCGATACAGGTTTTGGGAGTCTGTCAGCGTAGGATTCCGTTCAGCTCAGTTGGAAGAGGCTCTATTATATCGGAGCTAGTTTCTTTTGGATACAGACCAATGATGTATAAAATTATTTTGTTTATTCAGGGGTATGGCGGGGGCCCTGTCCCGCCATATATGGTCATTTGTATTTTTAGAGGTCTGCAGACATGTATATGTAGGTTGTGTATGTCAGTTTGATTCAGCTGGGTCTACATGATATATGATATATGTTATTATGTTATGGCAGCCTTGTCGGCTTGCGTGCCCTATCGTGTTGTGGTACAAACGAAAAGGGCTACAGGTTTATGAAAATGTTATCGCCCAATGGGGCTTTGTTACATGATACTGTTTATTTACAGTTCAATGTGACCACAACTAATAGATATGTATACGGGGGGGTCCATATCGGACCCCAGTCGCGGCCTACGGGGTTGGGTCGTGACATTAAACCTTATGAAGAAAGTTCAGTTCAGGGTGGTTAGTAAGCTCTGCTATGGTATACTATGTGGTCAAGGAATGAATTATTATAGTGGAAACTTATAATAAGGTATAGTAAGCGGGCTAGACCGATTTGGGGTAAGATGTAGTCGGCAATCTTCTATGTGTGGTAGAAGGGCTAGGCCTTGATCTATATTAAAGTTGGCAGTGTACCAACTAGAAGAGATAAGTTCTAGGCTTGAATGACATTAAGGAGGTAAAGTGGGGATGGTAGAATTTTGTGTATAAAGGTTGGGCGATATATTTTATTAAGGGCATGCTTCTTCTAGTTAATTGTTGTATATTATGTGGTGGGTATCGGGTTGACCAATGATGGATACCAATACTTGTTGGTTGTATTGTATTACTCTTGCTATGACACTTGACGTAGTCTGGTTATTGGGTCAGTGATGTTTCATAGGTGAAGACGGAGATGATTCTCCAATAGTTTTTACGCTTTCTTCCTTATAGTGGGAGCTGCGCCATTATCTTATTTATATACTGTTTCCTAATTAGAAGCCCTTCTACCTATTTAGAACAGTATTATTAGGATGTTAGAATGCTTTCGTGTAATAAACCTTAGAGTTTTAATTAATAAAATAAATAAATATGGTGTCTTCATTCCCTTTTTGGTTGTTATTTTGGTATTTCATTAAACTTCTGCATATTATCCGTTTTGGGGATTAAGGGTTCTCCTACTTAGGTGTTAGAGTAGGTGTCCCAATGGCCAGGTGGATTGAATTATGACTATTGATGATATGAGAGCTGATTCAGATCTCATGATTAGAGGAGATCACAATTCTAGGAAATTTTATTACAATAATATTTATTTGTTGTCTCTTTTATGTTTGTTGCTTAAAAATAGAATTCTACCTAAAATAGAATTTTAGGTTTTCTCTTTGCTGTATATAAATATATATCAGTACAATGAAAATTAATGAAAAGAATGATAGATTTCTTTAGTTCAACACGACATCAGAGCTTTTCTGAAGCAACAACAATTCTTTCTTTCTTTCTTTTTTTTCCTTAATATTTTTTTGATCTTTTCGAATGGAGGAATCAAACTTAAATCCCGTAATTTCAGCCACCTCTATAACCCAATCGAATAACCTTGCACCACAAATCATAGTCCAACAAGACAATTCTGCTTTTCTCACTGATGTAGTTCTTGATGAATCGAATTATCCTTTATGGTCACAACTAATGGAGATGCGTATTAGAGAAAGAAAAAAAGTTGGATATCCTATGTGAGAATTAACCAAACCATCACCAACTTATCCAACATATGGCACATGGATCACCGAAAATCACTAAGTCCAAAGTTGGCTTATTGATTCAATGAGCTCACATCTGATGCAAAGATTTATTCGCCGGCAACAACTAAGGAGATATGGGAATCTGCTTCAAAAATTTTCTATGATGGATCGGATGAGACTCGCTTATTTGAATTGAATCAACAGTCTTTCATCACCAAGTAGAATAGTCTACCTCTATCTACCTATTATAATGAAGTCGTTGCAATTTTTCAGGAAATTAACTACAGGATAGCTTCTCAAAAGAGATCAGTGGAAGGGATTGAACATTTACATTCCATGGTGTCCAGGCTTCGAGTTCACATATTTCTGAGTAGACTTGATCTGGAATTTGATCAAGTTCGTGATGAGATTTTGCGAAAAGATTCTAAACTGGATTTGAAAAATTGTTATGCCTATGTCAAGAGAGAAGAATAACAAAGACAAATCATGATAAGTTCTAGACTAGTTCCTGAAAGTTCAGCCATGGTGGTTGAACATGATACACAAAAGAGTCGGAATATTCCATCATCAGGAAAAACAAATAACTTTATTGCAATTATTATGGTAAAAAGAGCACACCAAATTGCGCTGCTATGAGATTATTGGATATCTAAAATGGTGGGATTTTTCAAAGAAATCGTGGAAGAACTTGACTGGCAAAGAAGCAATAGCTACACAAGGGGAACAATCACAACCTACGACCAATGGTTCTCAACTAGGTAACTTTGGTAAGGTTGATGTTTTTTCTGTTAATTCCAAGAAAAAATACATGAATTATTGACACAGGAGCATCCGATCATATGACTAGAGACTTTAATAAGTAACAAACCATTCACCCATCCTCGCAACAAGTTATTTTTACAACTAATGGAAATACTTGTAATATAACGGAGGAGGGATCTATTGAATTGTCTAGTACTTTGACATTTGATACTGTTTTGGTGGTACCTTCATTCTAAAATAATTTGTTGTTTGTAAGCCAAATTACCTCATCTCTTAATTGTACCATAACTTTTTGGCTTTTATTTTGTATCTTTCAAGATATTCTGACCAGGAAGACTCGGTTATAGCGTTAAACGGGGCAAGCAATACTATTTGGAGTTGACTGAGAATGAAGAACATAAATTTAGGCAGGCATGTCATACAAGTGGAATTGAGAAGGCTAAAAAAATATGGCTATGGCATAGGAGACTAGCACATATCTCTTTTGGTTATCTGAAGGCACTTAGACCAAGTTTGTTTTCAGATTTAGATGTTTTAGATTTTCAATGTAATATTTGTGAAATAGAAAAAAGCCATCGAATTTCTTATTTTTTAAATTTGCATAAATGTTCAGAACCTTTCATTATTATACATTCTGATATTTGGGGTTTACCAAGGGTCCCCTCTATTTCAAAAGCTCGATATTTTATCGATGAATGCACTAGAGTGACATGGGTGTCTTTACTTTACAAGAAGAGTGAGTAAAGCATTTAAGGAATTTTACAATATGGTGCATTCTCAATATCAAAGAAAAAATTGAATTTGGCAGTCTCACAATGCTAGAGAGTTTATTGATGGTACGTCTGGAGAATATCTTAGTAAGTTGGGGATACGACATAATACTTCTTTCACATATATATACCTAATATTTAATTATCTATCTCAATATATAAAAATTTGGGAACTAACTCATTCTATGTCATTGAAGTGAAATCTGAAATTTTCTTTCCAATTATGTTCACTCATTATAAAATAAACTCACACGTCAAATTTAAGCTAAAACAGATCATTATTCGACCCCCAAATAAAGATTTTATATGAAGAACCCTAGGGTCATTTTTTTTATTTCAGCATTGTTTCTCTACCAATATACCCTAAAAATATGTTCATAATCACATGAAAATTTAATGGAAAGGATGAGAATAATTACCTTGACGCTTTGAAATAAAAATCCATATTTTTCTCTTCTCCTTTATTTTTCTTTTCCCCTTTCTTTTCTTTCTTCCTCCGTATTTTTTTCTCTCCAGTTTTTGTGTTCGTGCATCGCTGTTCTCTCTTTTTGTTTTCGTTACATCTGATGGCATTAAGCCATTAGATTATATATATAAATATATAATTTATTTATTTATTTCTTTTATTATTATTTTTTCCTTTTCCAAACTAATTATGTATTAAGATTTACAAACCCTACAAACCTATTTTAATAAATATAAGAAAAATGGTATAGGGTATTAAATAAATTAACACTTTAGCCCATCAGTTAAATTAATTTTCTAAAATTATTCCTCAACTAATTAACCAAAGTTACCGAAAGGTCCAAAATTTTCAACTTAAATTTATGAAAATGGTCTTCTATGGAAGGAGAAAGACTCATTCTCAAAATTACCTAAAGGGTCATTACATCAATCCACTCAATTTGAGAGTTTCTCTAACCGATAAGAATTCCACCACCTATAAGTAGGTGATGCACAATGAGCCACGTCGTTGCCACGTTCGTCCATACCTTGCCAGGGCATGAACGAATCAACCAATCATGGATCCATCAATCAATCAAGTCCTATCATTTTAGGACAATAAAATGGGAAACATCCGACTTTAACGGTCCAATCCCTTTCTACGTTAGCGGCGTAGTTTATGGGATTCAAGTATGGACTAAACTCTTACCCAATATGGTGATCAATACTCCTCTCAAGACTCAATATGCACATATCTATCAAGTGAATAAAATACTCAAAATACTCATTTAGTCTCTTAGGACTTAGTTTCAAATCAACTCATTTAGTCTCATTGGACTATTTTCAAAACTCAATCAATCTGGTCGTATTGGACCTTCTTTCACAATCAACTCCTCTCAATCATCAAACTCTTCTTTTTGAATTTGTTATCATCTCAACTCAATGAATGCAGAAAATATTAGATGCATTTAAAACATAATTTCAACTCCTCAACTCAAACTCAAAATAGATATTTTTATGTAAAAATACTCAACTCGTTTATACTCAAAATACTCATGTTCAAAAATAATTAAAAGACTTCTCAAACTCACTTATGCTTAAACCCTTTTAAATCAAAGATGAAAATAATCGTTCTTTAAACTCAAAATAGTGTATAAATAGTTTATGCAAAAATATTCACAAATCTTTTATTTAAAACTCCTTCTCAAACAATCATTTATACTCATGTGACTCCAATCAAATCAAATTATGCAAATCACACTCCAATCTATTTCATCTCAAAACATCATCATCAACATAACCTCTTAATCAATCATTTTTCCGTAGTTAAATAAACATCATTCACATCATCATCAAAATCATCATTCACATCATCATCAAACATCTTGCTCCAAAATCCTTAGTTAATTCTATGTTCAATTTATAGAGACAAAAGGACACTCTAGCTCTACCAAGGTTTCGTTCCTTTTTATTTCATTCACATTCATAACTATCCAATTCATTCTTTTCATTCCAATCAATACATATATACACAAAAACCATCAATCTCAACCTCAAGACAATTATGACAAAAAGAAATCTCATCTTGGGTTCATGTGAATGAATACATGAATTCATACTCTCAACAAAACTCAACTCAAGAACACCATTAACACCTATTAACAATATTCTAGGGTTTAGGAAAAATCCAAGAAAAAAACATTCATAGAAGGTTCAAGTCTTTCACTCAATCTATATTTTAGATTAGCCTTACATACCTTAGAGTAGATTTTGAAGAAACCTTATTATTGGGTCTTCAATGGGAAGCTTGAATCCTTGAATTTTGAGGGCAAATCTTGTTGGAGATAATTTGAGAGAGAAGAGGATGAAGATTAGGGTTCTTTGGAGAGGCAAAAGACTGCAAAATATGATCCAAAATGCGTCCAAGTTGTATATATAGGTACTAGGTAATTTTCCCAAATTACCCCTCCAATAAAATGAAATCTGAAAAATTCGTCAAAGTTTGCTTCAGGTCCACGTCGCGGACCTATCGAGGACCTCTCTGTTCAATCAAGCATAACTTTTGACTCCGAACTCGGAAAAATACAATCTTGGTGGCGTTGGAAATAAGACTCAAGGAAATTTAATTTGATAGGTCATAGGACACCCAATTCATTATATTTTGGGAGATATGGTCGTTTGAAGTTGACCCTTATACGGACTCATCCGGAAACTTAGCCGAGAGGAATTCTTTGGACTTGGCTTGGTTTTAGGGATATCTTATGACCCTAAATCACATCTAATACACTTCAATTACTTTGTATTGATCCTAAATCATATATACAATTTGGAGTCACCGAGTTTTATCCTACACGCACATGAATGGCTCGAGTTTTGACTGGAAAAAAATTCCGGGGTGTTACATTATCTCCCCCTTAGGATCATTCGTCCTCGAATGAAGATCAATCAGAGATGGAATCGAGGAATGAATAACAATTGTGACTCAATCAAATCAACCAATCAACCAAATCTAGAATTTTAAACAATCAACTATTCTGACTCAAGAATAGCCAAATTAATTCAAGTTAAGAATAGGGACATTATCTTCATCATTCTCATCATTAGGCACAAATAGGACATCGAAACTCTATTAATCGAATCATTCAAACATCTAGATCATCAACCGTTGAACTTCAATTCATGAGTGACATTCCCAATCCTCTGCACAATTTCGAAAGACCAATATATCGGTGCCCAAGCTTCCCCTTCTTTCTGAACCGCATAACACCCTTCATGTACATCTAATCATTCCCCAAAAGTCATCAATGGCCTACTACTATTACTTTCATAGTGACAACCACACACTCAAGCCTATCACTCTAACCACCTCAACCACATCTAAGAATTGTCAGGCTTACTTTAACACTTCTACCTCCATTATTGTATGAGCTTTTACCTAGAGACATACTAACATACTCTTACCTATCTATTGCACATCACAAGGTCTCATCTCGCTCCTCTTTCACACATCTATCCTCAACTAGACAAGTACATCACAACTATCACAATCAGGAAACACTCACTCTCCCTCTTCTAATCTCACTCAACTCCGTCTACTATCATCTTGGTCAACTCATCACTATCGAGAGCTCAAGACTTACTTTGGTTCATTACTTTATCATCTCCCCCTTAGCTCAAAGGCAACAACTAAATGATACTAATTAGACACCCAAAGCAACTCATAAAATTAGAGCCTCATTCAAATGTATATTATCTCATATACACCTCAATTCACTATTTACATCTGAGGGTCACATACCCATCTATTCATAACACACACTCCTCGTAAGTTAATATCTTAATCTCTCGCATACGTCATGTCAAGCCTACAAAATCGAATCTTAAAACTAGTACTATCACAATCTTTTATTACACCTTATTACTCACCTCATAGATACTTCACTCTAGTTACAGGCCTCAATCAACCACCATCCTCACTATTTAAGTTCTACTCCTTTAACTCCCTCTTTCTAACTCTACAATCATTCTACCAACCATAGCTCACCATGCCTCAAATCACATTCCATTGGATGGTGAGACTTATCATCTAGAGACATAACTTCCCTCTTGAAGATAACATTTCAATCAAGATCTAGGGATGAGATTATGGGATACATCTTACTCTAGATCAAAAGAACGATTCATTTGAATTTGAGGGCATTCTTTCGAATCAATAGAATTGAGCACACTAATCGACTACTCTCAAGACTTGTGCAGTCTCTTCACATTCTCAAGACTTTATCTGAGAATAACTCATCAACAAGAATCTGAGATTTACTGTTTCGACCACCTTGAGTATGAGGGGTAGTTAAACAGATTTGAGCAACGCACTAATTAGAAGGAAACATTCATAGAGTTAAACTTTATCGCACGAATTCAGAATATGAAAGATGTGAAATAATTCCTAATGTCCTATAGCCTCCTGATTATAAGTGTGGTGCACAACACACCCATAAGCAAGACTCTACTAGACACGGCTTCATAGACTTCCTAAGAGTCTTGAACTCTGTTCTCTGATACCAAGTTTGTCACGCCCTGATAGGGTACCCTAGACATGGCCGGCACTCGAAGATCATTGCTGGTCTCCAAGCGAACCACTTGATCCAATCACATATCCATTCATATCAATTAATCAGCGGAAAGTTTAAAATAAAAAAATAACTTAGTGGGCAACTCAAATCATCACTCTAACTCAAATAATAAAGGCCATGGGCCAACAAATCGAACTCCAGTCTATGTCGTTAAATAGTTTAACAAGGATAATTCAAAAAATAAAATACTTAATCGACCCATCATTATCTAGTTTATGAAGCCTCTATCACTACTATCTAAGTGGTGCCAATGACATGTTCATGGCTACCTCAAATTAAAATGAAAGATTAAACTCAACGCAAGAATAATATAAGTAGTGTCCTCCGAATGTAGGGGAGGACTCACCAATAAGCTGAATGTGAACAGATCCTCAATGATGCGCCTATTGATGATCTCTTAAACCTGTCTCTACATCATGAAATGATGCAGGTCCAAATGGACGCCAGTACATGAAATGTACGAGTATGTAATATGGCAGAATAAAACATACCTCAAGTTAGAATAATACCAGTTCAGATATCTCAAATCAGTAAGATAAGAAAGACTCAATCAAGGTGTCATAAGTCTAAAGTAAGAATACAGTCTAGATAGAGACCAATCATATACCATCCAATCCAATCCAATCATGTACAATATAGTTCAATCAAATCATTTACCCTATATCATTTACCTAAAGGGTCATTACATCAATCCACTCAATTTGAGAGTTTCTCTAACCGATAAGAATCCCACCACCTATAAGTAGGTGATGCACAATGAGCCACGTCGTTGCCACGTTCGTCCATACCTTGCCAGGGCATGAACGAATCAACCAATCATGGATCCATCAATCAATCAAGTCCTATCATTTTAGGACAATAAAATGGGAAACATCCGACTTTAACGGTCCAATCCCTTTCTACGTTAGCGGCGTAGTTTATGGGATTCAAGTATGGACTAAACTCTTACCCAATATGGTGATCAATACTCCTCTCAAGACTCAATATGCACATATCTATCAAGTGAATAAAATACTCAAAATACTCATTTAGTCTCTTAGGACTTAGTTTCAAATCAACTCATTTAGTCTCATTGGACTATTTTCAAAACTCAATCAATCTGGTCGTATTGGACCTTCTTTCACAATCAACTCCTCTCAATCATCAAACTCTTCTTTTTGAATTTGTTATCATCTCAACTCAATGAATGCAGAAAATATTAGATGCATTTAAAACATAATTTCAACTCCTCAACTCAAACTCAAAATAGATATTTTTATGTAAAAATACTCAACTCGTTTATACTCAAAATACTCATGTTCAAAAATAATTAAAAGACTTCTCAAACTCACTTATGCTTAAACCCTTTTAAATCAAAGATGAAAATAATCGTTCTTTAAACTCAAAATAGTGTATAAATAGTTTATGCAAAAATATTCACAAATCATTTATTTAAAACTCCTTCTCAAACAATCATTTATACTCATGTGACTCCAATCAAATCAAATTATGCAAATCACACTCCAATCTATTTCATCTCAAAACATCATCATCAACATAACCTCTTAATCAATCATTTTTCCGTAGTTAAATAAACATCATTCACATCATCATCAAAATCATCATTCACATCATCATCAAACATCTTGCTCCAAAATCCTTAGTTAATTCTATGTTCAATTTATAGAGACAAAAGGACACTGTAGCTCTACCAAGGTTTCGTTCCTTTTTATTTCATTCACATTCATAACTATCCAATTCATTCTTTTCATTCCAATCAATACATATATACACAAAAACCATCAATCTCAACCTCAAGACAATTATGACAAAAAGAAATCTCATCTTGGGTTCATGTGAATGAATACATGAATTCATACTCTCAACAAAACTCAACTCAAGAACACCATTAACACCTATTAACAATATTCTAGGGTTTAGGAAAAATCCAAGAAAAAAACATTCATAGAAGGTTCAAGTCTTTCACTCAATCTATATTTTAGATTAGCCTTACATACCTTAGAGTAGATTTTGAAGAAACCTTATTATTGGGTCTTCAATGGGAAGCTTGAATCCTTGAATTTTGAGGGCAAATCTTGTTGGAGATAATTTGAGAGAGAAGAGGATGAAGATTAGGGTTCTTTGGAGAGGCAAAAGACTGCAAAATATGATCCAAAATGCATCCAAGTTGTATATATAGGTACTAGGTAATTTTCCCAAATTACCCCTCCAATAAAATGAAATCTGAAAAATTCGTCAAAGTTTGCTTCAGGTCCACGTCGCGGACCTATCGAGGACCTCTCTGTTCAATCAAGCATAACTTTTGACTCCGAACTCGGAAAAATACAATCTTGGTGGCGTTGGAAATAAGACTCAAGGAAATTTAATTTGATAGGTCATAGGACACCCAATTCATTATATTTTGGGAGATATGGTCGTTTGAAGTTGACCCTTATACGGACTCATCCGGAAACTTAGCCGAGAGGAATTCTTTGGACTTGGCTTGGTTTTAGGGATATCTTATGACCCTAAATCACATCTAATACACTTCAATTACTTTGTATTGATCCTAAATCATATATACAATTTGGAGTCACCGAGTTTTATCCTACACGCACATGAATGGCTCGAGTTTTGACTGGAAAAAAATTCCGGGGTGTTACATTATCTCCCCCTTAGGATCATTCGTCCTCGAATGAAGATCAATCAGAGATGGAATCGAGGAATGAATAACAATTGTGACTCAATCAAATCAACCAATCAACCAAATCTAGAATTTTAAACAATCAACTATTCTGACTCAAGAATAGCCAAATTAATTCAAGTTAAGAATAGGGACATTATCTTCATCATTCTCATCATTAGGCACAAATAGGACATCGAAACTCTATTAATCGAATCATTCAAACATCTAGATCATCAACCGTTGAACTTCAATTCATGAGTGACATTCCCAATCCTCTGCACAATTTCGAAAGACCAATATATCGGTGCCCAAGCTTCCCCTTCTTTCTGAACCGCATAACACCCTTCATGTACATCTAATCATTCCCCAAAAGTCATCAATGGCCTACTACTATTACTTTCATAGTGACAACCACACACTCAAGCCTATCACTCTAACCACCTCAACCACATCTAAGAATTGTCAGGCTTACTTTAACACTTCTACCTCCATTATTGTATGAGCTTTTACCTAGAGACATACTAACATACTCTTACCTATCTATTGCACATCACAAGGTCTCATCTCGCTCCTCTTTCACACATCTATCCTCAACTAGACAAGTACATCACAACTATCACAATCAGGAAACACTCACTCTCCCTCTTCTAATCTCACTCAACTCCGTCTACTATCATCTTGGTCAACTCATCACTATCGAGAGCTCAAGACTTACTTTGGTTCATTACTTTATCATCTCCCCCTTAGCTCAAAGGCAACAACTAAATGATACTAATTAGACACCCAAAGCAACTCATAAAATTAGAGCCTCATTCAAATGTATATTATCTCATATACACCTCAATTCACTATTTACATCTGAGGGTCACATACCCATCTATTCATAACACACACTCCTCGTAAGTTAATATCTTAATCTCTCGCATACGTCATGTCAAGCCTACAAAATCGAATCTTAAAACTAGTACTATCACAATCTTTTATTACACCTTATTACTCACCTCATAGATACTTCACTCTAGTTACAGGCCTCAATCAACCACCATCCTCACTATTTAAGTTCTACTCCTTTAACTCCCTCTTTCTAACTCTACAATCATTCTACCAACCATAGCTCACCATGCCTCAAATCACATTCCATTGGATGGTGAGACTTATCATCTAGAGACATAACTTCCCTCTTGAAGATAACATTTCAATCAAGATCTAGGGATGAGATTATGGGATACATCTTACTCTAGATCAAAAGAACGATTCATTTGAATTTGAGGGCATTCTTTCGAATCAATAGAATTGAGCACACTAATCGACTACTCTCAAGACTTGTGCAGTCTCTTCACATTCTCAAGACTTTATCTGAGAATAACTCATCAACAAGAATCTGAGATTTACTGTTTCGACCACCTTGAGTATGAGGGGTAGTTAAACAGATTTGAGCAACGCACTAATTAGAAGGAAACATTCATAGAGTTAAACTTTATCGCACGAATTCAGAATATGAAAGATGTGAAATAATTCCTAATGTCCTATAGCCTCCTGATTATAAGTGTGGTGCACAACACACCCATAAGCAAGACTCTACTAGACACGGCTTCATAGACTTCCTAAGAGTCTTGAACTCTGTTCTCTGATACCAAGTTTGTCACGCCCTGATAGGGTACCCTAGACATGGCCGGCACTCGAAGATCATTGCTGGTCTCCAAGCGAACCACTTGATCCAATCACATATCCATTCATATCAATTAATCAGCGGAAAGTTTAAAATAAAAAAATAACTTAGTGGGCAACTCAAATCATCACTCTAACTCAAATAATAAAGGCCATGGGCCAACAAATCGAACTCCAGTCTATGTCGTTAAATAGTTTAACAAGGATAATTCAAAAAATAAAATACTTAATCGACCCATCATTATCTAGTTTATGAAGCCTCTATCACTACTATCTAAGTGGTGCCAATGACATGTTCATGGCTACCTCAAATTAAAATGAAAGATTAAACTCAACGCAAGAATAATATAAGTAGTGTCCTCCGAATGTAGGGGAGGACTCACCAATAAGCTGAATGTGAACAGATCCTCAATGATGCGCCTATTGATGATCTCTTAAACCTGTCTCTACATCATGAAATGATGCAGGTCCAAATGGACGCCAGTACATGAAATGTACGAGTATGTAATATGGCAGAATAAAACATACCTCAAGTTAGAATAATACCAGTTCAGATATCTCAAATCAGTAAGATAAGAAAGACTCAATCAAGGTGTCATAAGTCTAAAGTAAGAATACAGTCTAGATAGAGACCAATCATATACCATCCAATCCAATCCAATCATGTACAATATAGTTCAATCAAATCATTTACCCTATATCATTTACCTAAAGGGTCATTACATCAATCCACTCAATTTGAGAGTTTCTCTAACCGATAAGAATCCCACCACCTATAAGTAGGTGATGCACAATGAGCCACGTCGTTGCCACGTTCGTCCATACCTTGCCAGGGCATGAACGAATCAACCAATCATGGATCCATCAATCAATCAAGTCCTATCATTTTAGGACAATAAAATGGGAAACATCCGACTTTAACGGTCCAATCCCTTTCTACGTTAGCGGCGTAGTTTATGGGATTCAAGTATGGACTAAACTCTTACCCAATATGGTGATCAATACTCCTCTCAAGACTCAATATGCACATATCTATCAAGTGAATAAAATACTCAAAATACTCATTTAGTCTCTTAGGACTTAGTTTCAAATCAACTCATTTAGTCTCATTGGACTATTTTCAAAACTCAATCAATCTGGTCGTATTGGACCTTCTTTCACAATCAACTCCTCTCAATCATCAAACTCTTCTTTTTGAATTTGTTATCATCTCAACTCAATGAATGCAGAAAATATTAGATGCATTTAAAACATAATTTCAACTCCTCAACTCAAACTCAAAATAGATATTTTTATGTAAAAATACTCAACTCGTTTATACTCAAAATACTCATGTTCAAAAATAATTAAAAGACTTCTCAAACTCACTTATGCTTAAACCCTTTTAAATCAAAGATGAAAATAATCGTTCTTTAAACTCAAAATAGTGTATAAATAGTTTATGCAAAAATATTCACAAATCATTTATTTAAAACTCCTTCTCAAACAATCATTTATACTCATGTGACTCCAATCAAATCAAATTATGCAAATCACACTCCAATCTATTTCATCTCAAAACATCATCATCAACATAACCTCTTAATCAATCATTTTTCCGTAGTTAAATAAACATCATTCACATCATCATCAAAATCATCATTCACATCATCATCAAACATCTTGCTCCAAAATCCTTAGTTAATTCTATGTTCAATTTATAGAGACAAAAGGACACTCTAGCTCTACCAAGGTTTCGTTCCTTTTTATTTCATTCACATTCATAACTATCCAATTCATTCTTTTCATTCCAATCAATACATATATACACAAAAACCATCAATCTCAACCTCAAGACAATTATGACAAAAAGAAATCTCATATTGGGTTCATGTGAATGAATACATGAATTCATACTCTCAACAAAACTCAACTCAAGAACAACATTAACACCTATTAATAATATTCTAGGGTTTAGGAAAAATCCAAGAAAAAAACATTCATAGAAGGTTCAAGTCTTTCACAATTTCCATCCAACACATCTATGGGCATATGGAAGAACTCAATCCATATTTTAGGTTAGCCTTACATACCTTAGAGTAAATTTTAAAGAAACCTTATTGTTGGGTATTCAATTGGTAGCTTGAATCCTTGAATTTTGAGGGCAAATCTTGTTGGAGATAATTTGAGAGAGAAGAGGATGAAGATTAGGGTTCTTTGGAGAGGCAAAAGACTGCAAAATATGATCCAAAATGCGTCCAAGTTATATATATAGGTATTAGGTAATTTTCCCAAATTACCCCTCCAAAAATGTGATGCGGACGTGTCGCGCACCTTTTTATTCGTCAAAAAAATGAAATCTGAAAAATTCGTCAAAGTTCACTTCAGGTCCGCGACGCAGACCTGTCGCGGATCCCTCTGTTCAATCAAGCATAACTTTTGACTCCGAACTCATAAAAATACAATCTTGGTGACATTGGAAAGAAGACTCAAAGAACTTTAATTTGATAGGTCATGGAACAGTCAATTCAATATATTTTGGGAGATATGGTCATTTGAAGTTGACCCTTATACGAATTCATCCGAAAACTTAGCCGAGAGGAATTCTTTGGACTTGGCTTGGTTTTAGGGATATCTTATAACCCTAAATAACATCTAATACACTTAAATTACTTTGGGATTGATCCTAAATCATATATACAATTTGAAGTCATCGAGTTTGATTCTACATGCACATGAATGGCTCGAGTTTTGACTGAAAAAAATCTGGGGTGTTTCACCTGTCGTGACTGGCACCCACAATACTAATTCCAATGGGAGAACCATTTCTACAGCCCAACTTATCAACTTAAGAAATAAATATTAAAAACCTTGCAAAAGCAGGAATATAACCAGAAAATAATACTGAGTTTCTATAAACTCAGTCAATAATTTTAATAACTATGAAAATATGGAAGTCAACACATCCTAGGAACTGAATGTCGTCCGTACCAAAAATCTAACCGGTGTCAATGTAAGAAAAGAAGGAACACTCCCTAACAAAAGTCAAATTACTAAAACAATGTCTAACATCTAAGTCTCAAAAAAAGGACTGTGATTAATGGAAAAGTCCATAGCAGTATGATAGAATAGCTCACCCTTAGACTTTGAACAAACTTTTAATGTTCTAACCGAGGTCTCTCCGCAACCGGCTGAATATGCCCTATACTAAACAAAAGGCAGAGAAAAAGTAGTATCAATACACAAAAATAATGGTGTACTGGTAAGATCACGCGATTAGCTAGTAAGCAGATCATAAATAAGTAAATTCAATATAATAGGCATATATATATACAAATCAATGTCTTTCACATGCTATAATTTCACACAAGGGTCCTCTCAAGGGACCTACAAATAATCAACTTAGTGTCGAAATGTGACACCCAATCCAAGTATGTGTCGGAACGTGAAACCCAATCCAAATACATATCGGAACGTGACATCCAATCCAAATTATGTGTCGGAACGTGACACCCGATCCCAGGATATCACAATCACATGAATATCTAATGTTTACAATATTTATACCACCAAGAATATGTTCATCACAATAAGAGGCCAGCAAATGATCATTTCACACATAATCTAGCATGTTTCCCTATTCATATACACACATGCATATCATGAAGCAATTTAACAAGTATATAAAACACATACGGAAAACTAGACCATCACCTACCTCAAATTCAAGCTTTCACAACCTTACAATGCAAGAGCCTTCCCTTTTTGTGTTCGTTCTTCTCGTTCTTGGTCTAAAAAATATTAAATACATATCTAGGATCAATACAATGGCCTAACTATCAGGAAATATAATGCAATTTCACTCCCTAGGTCAAACCCATTATCCTAACCTTACCCTAGGGCTATTTCTCACCATAGATTTTCAGTTCAAACCCTCCCCCAATGATTACCACCTATACTTCTAGTTTCTAAGAATCAAAGTATGAATCTAGAGAGTAAAAACCTTACCTTAAGCGTGAAAATCTGTAAAAAAAATCAATGGAAATTGCCCTAGGTTGCCTCTTGGGGTTTTAGAAACTGATTGTTGCAGAAAAGACCATTTCTGGTCTTTTTCACGACTTAAGTCGCAACTGTCCCGCTGTGGCAGAAATAATCCTGCTCTGGCGGGATATGCGGAAACAGTGAGGTCGAAGTTCATGCTCTGGGCCTCCATTTCTCAACACACCCCTTCCAAAGATGCGTTAAAATTATACCCTTCACGCCAAATTCGATTCCGAGAATTTTACTCGCCTGAATGCGATTTTGCGAATTCGTAAATGGTCTGTATCGTCTTGGCTATCAGTCTGTCCAATGAATTTATAGATTTTACCTCCCATCATTCACGTGATCACCCTAGACTTCACCTGACTCAGAATTCGTTCAAGTCTGGCCTAGCCTCAAATTTTCTGAAGTTACTACTCAAAGTTTTCTGGCCCAAAATCCTTCCCCATTGGCCTATCCCTAACGACGAGAAAATATCATTACAATTTCTTGATCAAGTGAAGAAGCGGAATGACACATGGTTTATTTGAGCTCTTATGGATCCAAAGAGTTCTGCGTTATCTTGGAGTTGAAAGTTCTGGACCTATGAAGTTGTTTTATGATAATAAATGCAATTCAAATAGCACAAAATCCAGTACAACATGACCTCACTAAACATGTTGAAGTGGATCGTCATTTCATTAGAGAAAAACTTGATCTGAAGATCATCCAGTTTTCGTATGTAAAGTCTATGAACCAACTCGCAGATATCTTAACTAAGGCAGTATCAGGAAAAATATTTCATGAAGCGATTGACAAGTTGGGCATGATAGATATCTATGCACCAATTCGAGGGGGATTATTGACAATATGAGAGCTGATTCAGATCCCATGATTAGAGGAGATCACAATTCTAGGAAATTTTACCTTTTATGTTTGTTGCTTAAAATAGAATTCTACCTAAAATAGAATTTTAGGTTTTCTCTTTGTTGTATATAAATACATGTATATTAGTACAATAAAAATTAATGAAAAGAACGACAAATTTCTTTATGTAAGGTTGCGGCTTCGTTCAACAGTAACACTTATTCATTACCATTTCAGCCTTGAGCTTGAACGAAATTTATAATGATGATAATATTAGGTGGTGGATGATAAAACTGATGGTGGTATGTCTTTTATTTTCGATAATTGGCAATGGAATTAATGTGATTTTGATGTTGAATGCTGAAACTTGTGGTTATAATTGTGACGAATTTTGATGGTGGCAACAATGGTGGATGTGGTAGTGACCGATTTGATCATGAGAGGAGTTTTCTAATAATGTAATTAATTATTAGTTAAAGAATTTTTATTGGAAGAAAATCTCAGATTGAAGCTTGGTAGTGACCGATTTGATCATGAGAGGAGTTTTCTAATAATGTAATTAATTATTAGTTAAAGAATTTTTATTGGAAGAAAATCTCAGATTGAAGCTTTGAAATAAAGAAAGAGAAAAGATAAGAAAAAGGGGTTAGAGAAATGAATAGCCATTGAAGATTTGAACAAATAGATCTGAAATTTTTCCAACAAGCTATGGTGGAAGAAGAAAAAAATAACTTTCATCCTCCAGATTTGCGCCCAGCGTGTGATCACAGCCGGTACCGCATTTCTCTTTGCTTGGGGAGAGAGCCCCGTGTAAGGGAGAACAGGAAAGCCTACCCCTCGAAATCCATGGTTTTCCGGTAGAACCCTATTTCGCCCAAGTTGTTCGGGAGACATGGTCCAAGCCCGGTGAAAAAATGAAATAAGAAAAGCAAGATTTCGACCAGGGACATATCGAAGGAGCAACTTTCCGGCCAAGTCCCATTAATTGATCATAACGATATCGTGGAAATGCTGCACGGACCCATATATATAGGAACCCAGGCAGAGCATTTCCAGGGCTTTTTAAAACTAAAGCACCAAGGAGGATATTCAAAAAAAGAAAACGGGAATGCCAAATTTGCGATTTTTCTAGTTAGAATGGATTGGGCCTTTAAAGCGTTCGTTGGAGGAAAAGGTTGATGCTAGAGTATTACATAAGCAAAAAAAATAAAAATTTTACTTTGATGGCACGACTAATCAAAATGGGTACGGAGTAGGGGCATTGCTTTCCTCATTCTCTTCTTCTAGCTGAACTTGTTTGGAGAAACATGAAAAAGAAATGATGGTATAGTAATTAACTCTTGCTCGATTATCCTATGTTGCCTATTGAAAACGTGTGATTTTATAGTACTTATACTACACTTGCTGCATCTTTTTGATGCATATCCTAGCATTAGCTAACTAGTTGATTTTCAGTTCGAGGCGATACTTTCTTTGGAAGCTTGTATGAGCTAATTGGCGTTTAGAGCGATATGCTAGGCTCCGTCTATTTTTACTTTCTTGTCTTTATTATATATTCTAGACAAAATAGTGATATTTTTGAAACGATTATATTCAATTAGATGTTCTTGTACTTGTGACATTAGGTCTTGGTGTGGTTCTAGAAATGGACACCGGACTTCAAACCCGAAAAAGATTTGCCGATTGCGGACTGTTTGGGCATGCATTCCTGGCAATATGCAAAGCAAATTGTGAACTCCATTAATGCTAGATATTGCAACAAAAACTAGAACTCGACCAAGCATCGCTAAGAAGACAAAGAAAGAGAGATGATGATACCTAAGAAGAGAATAATATCTTTTAATAGATATTGGAAGATAATGTTCATATGTAATGTTATCAAAGCCATCTTTTTATGTTAAGTGAAAGGATAATAATATCTACAGTTCTATGTCACCCCTAAAATGGGATACACGGTTCAACGCAGAATACATACATTAAAAGTGTAAAAATGTTTAAATTTAAAATATTAATAAAACATCGCTTACAGAACTAAAGAAATCAGAAATTTTCAAAAATATACCACCGAACACAATATATTATGACATCAAAGTGTTTTTATTTTGTTTGGTCCTACTTTCCTTTTTTTTAGGACCATTATTATTATTATGTTAGTTTACAAACTTATTTTTGATAAAATGATACCAAATGATAAAGTAATAATTTCTACCGCTTGCAGACAACTCCACGTCCATGAATCCCACTATTGCAATTCAAACTTGGTAGCTCTAAATTCAATGGAGCCTTAAAAATGTCAGTTTGTTCTTCATTTGCTTGAAACCTAGCTACTGAACAATCAGCGCTAAAGAGTTCTGAAGCAGCAAATTTTTCATCACCTCCCATTATTGGCATCAAAACACCCATCTTAACTCTGCTCACATAGTCCTTCCTATAAGTTTGTCCTAAAACACCATTCACTTCATCACTCAAAGATACAAACTTGAACCCAAGTTCAAGATGAGCAAAGCAGTCATCACTTGTTATGCCATAGTTGTGAACTCGCGATTCATGCTCTGTAATAGGCACAATCTTAGCTGTGATCGTGAGAATATTTTCAACATTGATGACAACCTCGTTAGTGTTGCTGATTCTTGTAATTGAGGTTCTACGAACAGTTTCAGATTTCCAGCTCGCACCTTCACTTTCAGGAAGAAATATTGGTTCGTCGTTGAAGTAAAGAGCTAGGCGGTCAATGGAATCATCCCATATCGATGTTTTTAGTGCAGCAACTGAGATTTTGTGAGTTCCATAAAGGATACCAATGGATTGTACCCAAGTAAAGTCTCTCTTCATATTCTCGTTTCTCCTTCCAATGAAGTGGGCATTTATGTGGAATCCAGAGTCTGAAACTAGGCAAAAATCTTTGTCCTTCTTGCCATGGAAGTAAAAGGTAATTCCATCTCCACCGATAAAACGTGGATCTTGACAAACTGCTCCAGGCTTGTCACATTCTACATCCCAAAAAAAATAAAAATAAGGAGGAAAATAGAGAAATTACTGCAAAATAAATATGGGAAATTAGTACTAAATACTTACTACAAACGGGTTTGCAAGAGACACAATCAACTTGACAACTCTCAGGGCAAGAAGTAGGGCATGCATGTAAGTTAGCATAACAACTATGGTAGTACTTGTTCTTGCACTTGACCATCTTAGGTGTGGGTGGTTTAGGAATGGGTGATGGATAAGCTGGAGGAGGTGGAGAACCAGATGATGGAGGTGGCGGTGTCTTCTGTGGAGGAGGAGAAGAGGGTGGCAATGAAGGTGGTGGAGTTGATTTCTTAGGAGGAGAAGGAGGTGGAGTTGATTCCTTAAGAGGAGATGGAGGAGGAGTTTCTTCCTTGGGAGGAGATGGAGGAGGAGTTTCTTCCTTGGGAGGAGATGATGGTGGAGTTTCTTCCTTGGGAGGGGATGGAGGAGGAGTTTCTCCCTTGGGAGGGGATGGAGGAGGAGTTTCTCCCTTTGGAGGGGAAGGGGATGGAGGTGGAGTTTCTTCCTTCGGAGGAGATGACGGTGGAGTTTCTTCCTTAGGAGGGGATGGAGGTGGAGTTTCTCCCTTGGAAGGGGATGGAGGTGGAGTTTCTTCCTTAGGAGGAGATGACGGTGGAGTTTCTTCCTTAGGAGGAGATGGCGGTGGTAGTTTTGATGAATCTGGAGGGGGTGGTGGCACTGAGCCATCAACACAAATAGGCTTGCAAGAACGACACTCCGTTATGCAGCCATTTGGACAGAATTTGGGACAAACATGAGGAAGATTTTTACATTGCTTAATCTCATCATCTGAGCAATGAGAATGGCTTGGATGATCAGCTATTCCAGGGGGAGTGGCCTCTGCCAATGCTATAAACATTAGCATGACAATCCCCAAACCCACAACAATGTGGGTTGTCGAACTAGCCATTTCAACAACGTGTGATATATTGTATTTTTCAATTGAATACCAATTGCTTGAATGCAGTTGTTCTTATTAATAACCAACCACTCTCTAATTGTTCAACTACTTGGTGTTGAATGAGTGATGAAATTTCCATTGCTACATCCCCCATTTTATACTTGTTGATAAGGAGAAATCTAAGCCTATTATTTTGGGGCTCATAATTGCATTATTTGATTGATAATTGTTACTTTGGAAGTTGCCTTTCACATGCTTCTTTTCCCAATTAGAAGTCAGTTTAAAGAACTCAATATTGTCTATGTTATCTTGATGCTTCTAACATGAAGATATGGTATCACTTGACCATAAATCTAGTTACACACTACACTTTCAAAATTCTAATTTTATATATGTGTACCTTTCCTTGAACATTGGAGATTTCCTTGGAGTTAACTATAAGAAAGAAAAAGTAATGGGGAATAAGAACGTATAAACAAGAAAAGATAGGTGTTTATAATTAAAGAATGAGGTATATTTTATGTGGTTAACTTATTAACATATAAACGTTTTTGAACAAGCGTAGAAGATTTTTCAATATTTATTCCGATGGAATGAGTTTAATTAAAAAATATTTTCTGAAAAGTTCGATCAATCGACTTGTGAGGAAAGGAATTGGTAATGTGGGACGTTGTGGGTTAGCTTCGATACATTTCACTCAAAGCAAACACTATTAAATTATGTTGTGAATAAAGGGATTAACTAATTCACATGTACGAAGGTGCATGCATAAAGATTTTAAACTCCATTCTTCTATGATTTTTTTTTAAGGATAGGATCCATGCATGATTCATTTCTCTACTAGTACTACATATATACAGGACCCGATGCATACGTCTTTTGTTTTAATTTATGTGATACGTATAGAATTTAGAGTCATCTAAATTTTTATATGACTTTTAAATATTTTAAGTTGTTAATTATTGTGATTTATAGTACTTTTTACGTAATTTTCAAATAATACATTACTCACTTTATACAAATTTATGTGGCACAAATAGAATTTCAAGAGTCAACCAAATTTTTTATGTCTTTCAAATATTTCAAGTTGTTAATTATTGTAATTTATAGCATCTTTTATGTCATTTTCAAATAATATATGTAATTACTTCCTCTGTTCCAATTTATGTTGAACTGAAAGAATTTTGAGAGTCAACCAAATTTTTATATGTCTTTTTAATATTTTAAGTTGTCAATTATTGTGATTTATAGTATTTTTTTAACGCTATTTTCAAATATATAAAAGAATAAAAAATAAGATAAACAAATTAAAACAGAGAAAAAGTATATAAATTTCACAAATACCTCCGACTAGAAGCATGCACGTCAACAAAGAGGTTCATGCTTCTATATAGTTGTAATTTTATGTCTTTTCAAAAATAGAAAAATTGATTCAGATAAAGGATGTGTTCGATACGAAGAAAAATACTTTTACAAAAAATAAGTGATTTTTTAAATTTATTTTTTTGTGTTTAGCACGTAAGTAAAAAATAGGCATAATACATATGCCATTTAACTTGGCCTCAACTCATATTTATGTCCTCCAATTTTGGGTGTGCAGAAGTATAAACTTAAACTTATATAAAGTTGAACGAATAGACACACATCCTATGTGGCATCCTACATGACAATTTGAATCCTACGTGGTTCCTACGTGTATTATGCCACATAGGACTAATGTGTCTACTGGTTCACTTTATATAAGTTTAAGTGTCTACTTGTACACGCCCAAAGTTGGAGGGCATAAATGTAAAATAAGGCGATGTTAAAGGACAAATTTATGTGTTATGCCTAAAAAAATATTATTCTAATAGATTATATATAATTTAGATAAATACCATGAGAGATGGGGTGGGTTACGGGTGGGGGATGGGGATGGGAGCTATGGGGACGACGGTGAAGAAAAGGTGTGAGGAACGATAAGGAGGACACCATCAACATAAAATGTCACTTGTGAAATTTATTTTTTTCTACTTTCCTTTAGAAAAGTCATTTTTCTCATTTTATAATAACTTGTTTTTCTTGAAAATTTTCTGAAAATTTGATCCACCAAATATAAGAATTAAAAAATATTTTTCTCCCTACCGAACACACCCAATGGAGGCTTCCACGTAAACATCCTTGTTCTTTACTTTAAGCATTTCTGTTTTGATCATTCATAATTTAGACAAGAGACCTGATCCCTTTACTTGTGATGGACTCACACAAGCCATCAATATCTATAACCAAATGCGAGATAAAATATTCTCGCATTTTATTTCAAAATTATTATCCTTATCCCACCAACCAAACGACCCTTAAATTAAGTTCTCATGGATTTCTTTACATCCTTTATCCATCATCTACATGCAATTGAAAATAAAAAATAAAAAATTGGACTCTCATATGTTCTTTGTCTTGTGATATTTACCCAGCTTTGATTGGCGTTGCTTGAACAAGTGCAGATAAAGTTTGAGCCATAGAAGAGGGTACAACAGAAGCAGAACCTGAAATTAGAAAAGAAAATGAAGAATATTGTTTATGTCCATTACAAAATACTAACATACCCAAAAATTTACAGGTTTCAACATTTTGCATAAAAGTTCAATCCAACTATCTACACATGAATAACGCACCAATATCAGCTAGAAACACTGATCTATTTGCGACATTGATACATATAGTGGCGGAGTCAGAATTTTCACTAACGTGTTTCAAAAATATGGGTACATAGGACGAAGTCAAGTTGCTTTTCTATATTTTAAAGTTGTATACAGAGTAAGTGCCTTACTTATCTTATCCAAGCAAAAAAAGTTTTATACAGAGTGAGCCCCAAAATTCATCTCAAGAAATGGAGAGAGCTGATGCAAAAGTAAAGCTGAAGGAGGTCATAGTTATGGTGGCGAAAGCCAAAGATATGTATAGTTTACTGAATTGTCTTTTAGTCTTATTGTCTTAAATATGTCAGGTTGAAGATTGAAATTAAAAAGTGGTCAAAAAGTAAAAGAAGCATTATTTTTTTTTAAAACGGAGTAAAAAAGAAAGTAAGACAAACAAATTGAAACGAGGGAAGTATTAGATTGGATGATGAACTCCCTTCATTTTGTCTCAATCTTTAAAAGTGAACAAGCCTACAACTCAAAGAACAACAAAGACCACTAAATTAATAACCTGTCAATGGGTTCGTCTATTCGATCTATTTTCTTCTGGAGTAGTTAAGCAGTATATAACATTTAAGTTCAGAACCTTCGGGTTAAGAAAAAAGTTTCTAAAAGCAATTGGTTCGCGTATTAAAGTTCCAGCAGAAATTGCTCTTTGTTTCAGGATATCGAAACGTACCTTAATAAAGTTATAATAACTGAAAGGGAGAGTATCTGCATACAGGTTTCTCCTTTTAATAAACGGAAGTGCCTGGTACATAAGCCATACTGCACAGAAATGAAATCGAAGATTTTCAGATTTACATAAAATACTATGAATGTGATAAAATTTGTTTTAACAAAATTGTTAGCTTACTTTCACCAGGTCCGACTCCAACGGGATACAGTAGAATGAAAGCAGTGTACCTAATGGGCAAATAGATATTCAAAACCAAATAAATTTCCGAGTAATATACTCTCTCCTGAGTAACTAGATTATTTTCTGCAAGAGAATTCGAACCTGAGGTATGTGATCAAGTACGGTGGACTCCCAATGCAACTCATAGCATAGTGTGAGTATCTGATCACCTGCGTTGAGGAACAGAACAGGACTGTATAATTGTTTAAAGCTTATCATCATGCAAGATCAACTGAAGACTCAAAAGGATGAAGTAAAGACCAAAACATGGGAAAGTTGTAGTACCTTGAACACAACGTAACTGGTAAATAACAGGGCCTCGGATTAGGTTTGTAAAGCTTAGAATCACATTCTGAGCTCGAAAATTTGAGATTTCAAGTAACCTAAATTACGTTCACGTTTTTGTCAATGTTTCACAGTTCAGTATAAGCTACTTTAGGATAGCTTTTGCCTAAAGGTGAGCTTTGGTATTTCAACCTAAACAACCTCTCTATCTCTACGAGCTAGGGCTAAAATCTGCGTATACTCTATCCTCTCTAGACCGCACTTGTGGGATTACACTGGGTATATTGTTGTTGTTGGTTACTTCTGAGGCAAAAACAGATTTCCCTGATTAAATAGAAACACAGTAGACGGGTTTGTTGGATTAAGGAGATAAGCATGTGAAGACAACATAAGATAATTAGTAGTACAGAGGAGATCAGAACCTTCCTGCCATGATACAAATGGTAGAAATGATTCTGAGCATTGCCTAGAAGGAAATTCATTTGTGGTCTAGCAAAACCTATGACGCAAATTCCACATGTGGTATATGCAGCTGAGAAAGTAAGCACATGCAGAACATTTCGATAATTTAATTGCCTTCAGTAACCGAACAGATGTTTTTGAATTATAAAATAGCCTCTCAGATTAGAAAGTACAAAATCAGACAGAAAACTGAACTAAGAAAATACCTCTCCACATTATAGCAAACTATCAATCTATCTTTCTTGGCCTATGGGATAAGATCAAGTGTAGTTTCTGTTCTTATACGTATAGGAAAACTATTGTTACCGAGCAAGTGAATGAGTAAATATTTATCCATCTAATACAGCTAGAGGCATACATGTCCTAGTCATACATTATTATTTGTTCTATAGAAGTTCAAGTATATGTGAAATATCTGATCGTTAAGGAAAGACCAGACGTCAGAAATCTGACACTAAAGTGGGATTAATAACGCAGAAAATTTTGATGACTTACTCTTCCAAGCTGCACGAGCATAATCATAAACTAGGTATTCTAGGTAACAACTCTTTTATCTACGAAAAGAAATTTACAGACAGAATTTTGTGAAGTACATGATGGATAAGAACTGGTAAAATATTCCGATACAAAAGAAGGAAAATATAAATGATAAATATCCACCTTCATCTCTTCCTATAATTAACTATCTTTCGAGGCTAGAGAAAATTATATGTCACATCTCTTTTACTTCTAAGCTTATATATGTAAAACTCCTAATAAATCTAGCTCTACACACTTGGAGATGTCCATTTCTTGTCTTTTTCCTTCTCCATCATTTCTTATCACTACTACAAGGTTAGACTGACATCATATGTGCCTTGTTAGCAAGTACGATTCACACCAACAGTTAGTTCCACAAGGGAACAAAAGACGGAAGGTACCTTCATGATTTTGCTGATCCTTTTTCTTCCTTTGTTTTCTACTCAAACTATAGTACCAATTTTCTTGGGTAAGGATTAGTATGCACATTAAGAGTTGTTTCATATTGCAAAAATGTAGCCTGAAATCTTTGGCCCACTCCATGTATATCTCCCAACTATAAATAAACATGGTCCCGTCATACTTATATCAATCATAAATACACTCCTTATAGTCCCTTCCATGTGCTCACTTCCATCAAAAATCTATCCAGGGCAAGCTTCTGAAATGCCGTATACCGCAGCACAATTAATTTCTTCCATTTCCAGCCATTGCTTTCAATAGGAGTATTAAGTTTAAAGTTATTGCAAGTAGGGTGGGTTGCACTAGTCCTTCCTCATAGTTTAAAGTTCTAAACATACGAATCGACTAAATTAAGAAGAGGGAGAATGCAGGGAAAAAAAATGAGAGTAACATGTAAGAAAAGCAAAGAGAGGAGGAAAATTAACTCGCCTCACTTAAGCTCCAAGCGGAATATGTTATGAACACTGAAGGCGATTCCTGGACCTACAAGAAGTAAAACAGACCACAAATACTAGCAATAAAAGAAAAGGCTTTAATGCATTATTAAGCTTCCATAAATCTTGTTATTGCCACCGATAATTAGCTCCATGACGATACTATGTCAAAAGTGCATATTAGATATGTTGATCGGACTCTTCAAAAATGTCACTATGTACGTGTCGGATCCTCCAAAAGTAGTGCATTTTTAGAGTATCTAACACAGGTATCACAACATTTTTAGAGAGTCAGAGCATCATTGCATATCATAGTCGAGTAGCTAATGCATAAAAGTAAGTGTGATTTGATTAGAAAGATATAAAACCTCAACAATTTGACGAACAATTGCTAGCAAAAAATGAGTTCTTCCACTCCATTGCATCAGAGGAAGCACTACTCCACTAGGAACAATCCCTAATAACCCAAAAAAATAAAAATAAAAATAAAAAATAAAACAGGAATCAGAATATGAGCTACCTAAAGGGCGGAGCCTGTGTGTTAGTTATAAGTTCGGTCAAACTCAATAACTTTAGTTATAACTTTGAACTTTGAATTTATACATTGAATATGCACAAATTATTAATTTTGAGCCCACTAACTTTAAAAGAATAGAATTTCGAACCCATAAACTTCAAATTCAAATTCTGGTTACGTACCTTTGCAATGTTGTCAAATGTAACCAATTAAAAATACTTTACCTATAGCTCCATGTATAACTTCCAAGAATGCACAACATTGCAGCAAACCTTTACCATAAAGATCTCAAACTTACTCAAACATGGTAAACATAAAAAAGGAGAGATTTTCTTTTTCTTTTTCTTAATGGAATTGGGATTAATTATGGAAATAAATATATAAATTGGAACTCACAAATTAATTCACCAGCAGAAGCAGAAGCCTCATTGACTGACTTGGTCAAAATAAAGTTGCTCAAAATTCTGAAAAGGGCTATTGTCCTACATTTGCATGTCACCCATCACATATAAAATTGGAATATTCTGAATATAATTTAAAAAAAATTGTGTATGTGTGTGAAAGAAGAGAAATTTACCATCCAAGAAACTGAAGAAAATTGTAAGAGAAGAGATAAAGAGTCTGCAATTTAGCCATTAGAGATAATTTGGCATGTACTAAATTTGGTCCTCAATTTTAGCTTCAATATCAACCAATAGTACAAGAAGAGGGACCACAAAAATCAAAATGGAAAAGCCACTCTTGAAAGAAAAAAGAAAAGGGAATTGTGAAACAGGTACAAATGCCCCTACTTTTGAGGCTTTTTAATTTTTCCACTCAAATTTGATGGGATTATTATCAACCAAGTAAAATGGTTGTCCACTTAAAATGGTGGATAGTTCATTTACTTTTTAAGTGGGTAAAATGCCCATTAATATTTTTCTCCACTTGTAAATATGGCTATAAATATAGCCTTAAATTTCAATGTAAAAATACACAAAATATATAAAAAAAGAGAATTACTATTACTCTCTCTATATTACTACTCTCTCTATTAATACTTTCTATATTATTCTCTTGTTCTTCTTCCTTTATAAAATTGTCAAGTAAGTTAATTTATAACACGTTATCAGCACGAAGCTCTAATTTTTCAGAAAATTAACTTCTATATCAGGTATATCTACTAAAGAAATTTAATTTTTAAGTTATCTTTGTTACTTTCAAATTAATTTTCATCATGTCAAACTTGTCAAAATTGGAATTTGTGGCACTTGATATTTCTGGTAAAAATTATTTGTCATGGGTACTTGATGCTGAAATTCACCTTACCGCTAAGGGTCTTGGTGATGCTATAATTGAAGGAAATACAGCATCAAGTCAGGATAAAGCAAAGGCTATGATTTTCCTTCGTCATCATCTAGATGAAAGCCTAAAAATGGAATACTTGACAGTGAAAGATCCACTTGAATTGTGGAAAGACTTAAAAGGGAGGTATGACCACCTCAGGGCAACGGTATTGCCAAGGGCTCGTTATGAGTGGATGCGCTTACGATTTCAAGATTTTAAAACCGTAATTGAGTATAATTCTGCTGTATTTAGAATAACTTCCCAATTAAAATTATGTGGGGAAAATATAAATGATGAGGACATGTTAGAAAAGACACTAACTACTTTTCATGCCTCTAATATACTATTACAGCAGCAATACCGTGAAAAGGGTTTTAAAAAATACTCTGAATTGATATCATGCCTTCTGGTGGCTGAACAACATAATGCCCTTTTGATGAAAAATCATGAAGCCCGTCCCACTGGAACTGCTCCGTTACCGGAGGCAAATATGGTAAAAGCACATGGCCAGTCTGAAAGAAGACATAATAAATATCAAGGTCACAATAATGTGCGTGGGCGTGGCAATGGCAGAGGACGATATAATAATCGTCGTGGTGGTGGTCAACATAAAAGGGAGAACAATATCAGTTCTCAAAATGGCCCTTCAAAAAGTAACTGTCATCGTTGTGGCATGAAAGGCCACTGGAAAAATGAATGTCGGACGCCTGAGCATTTTGTAAGACTTTATCAAAATTCTTTTAAAAGAAAGGCAAATAGAGGTGGTGCCTCTTCTTCTAATGCTCGGATAGAGTCACACTTGGCGTTCGAAAATAATGTTGAGGCAAGGCCTTTGAATAATGATAATATTGAAACAAATCTGGCCTTAAGGGATGATGATTTTAATGACCTCAATGATATTACTCATTTGGAGGTTGAAGATTTTTTTAAGGATCTTAATTGATGTTTAATTTCATGTTTTTCAATATGTTATCATGTACTTCAAATTATTGTGTTTTTACGTTTATGTATTTGAAAAAATAAAAATAAAATAATCAAGGTCACATTTTTATGATAATTGTATATTGTTTATTACATTGTGCTATTTTACAATGTTGTAATTAATTACTATTAGTGTTCTATTATTTAATCTTAATATCATATTGTTACTAAAAATAATATTCGCCTTATTTAACGTCATTATACTAACTGTTTATTCTTGTTAATGTTTTAGACATTAATAATATGTAATGATTGTATTATTTTTGTCAATAAACAAATTATCTATACATGATGAATAATATTATATTAATGTTTTATAATATTTTATATTTATTTTTAATACTTGTGTATAATATTTATTTAAGGTTAATAAGTATATAATTCCATAAACTAAATTATTGTAACATTCATCATAATTGAATCATATAATTTTTTAAATTCTAAAATACCATAATTTAACTTTTAAAAAAAGGACTTATGTTTTTCTAGCAAAATTGTTACTTATTTTATTTCTTACAATGCATTTTTATTTTATGAAGATAAATAAATTTATCAGTCTTCAATTGGATTCAAGATGAATAATGGAGATATGTGCATTTTGGATAGTGCCACAACTCATACGATATTAAAAGAAAAGAAATATTTTTGTCATTTGATTATGAAAAAGGCCTATGTCAATACAATATCTGGTAGTGTAAAATTAATTGAAGGCTCTGGAAAAGCAGCCTTATTACTACCTGGAGGAACGATATTGGTAATTGATAATGCATTATATTGTAGTAAGTCTCAAAGAAACTTGTTAAGTTTCAAGGTTATTCGCCAAAATGTCTATCATATTGAGACTGCAAATGAAGGAAAGGTTGAATACCTTTATATTACTACAATAAATATGGAGAAGAAAATTGTGCACGAAAAATTACCTGCACTTTCTTCTGGGTTGTACCATACAAATATTGGTACTGTTGAATCACATGCCATTGTAAACAAAAGGTTTACTGATTCTAATGATTTTATCATTTGGCATGACCGGTTGGGCCATCCCGATTATAATATGATATGCAGAATTATTGAGAATTCACATGGACACACTTTGAAGAATCAGAAAATTCTTCAATCTAAAGAATTCTCTTGTGTTGCTTGTTCCCAAGGAAAACTGATTATCAAACCATCAGCAACTAAGGTTGGAATTGAATCCCCTGCGTTTCTGGAACGTATACAGGGTGATATATGTGGGCCAATTCACCCTTCATGTGGACCATTTAAATATTATATGGTCTTGATAGATGCATCTACAAGATGGTCACATGTGTGCTTATTATCAACTCGCAACATGGCTTTTGCGAGATTATTAGCTCAAATTATAAGGTTAAGAGCACAATTTCCAGATTATGCAATAAAGACAATTCGTCTTGATAATGCTGGTGAATTCACATCTCAATCATTTAATGATTATTGTATGTCGATTGAAATAAAAGTTGAGCATCCGATCGCTTATGTACATACTCAAAATGGTCTAGCAGAATCATTGATTAAACGCCTCCAATGGATAGCTAGACCATTGCTAATGAGGACAAAACTTCCTATTTCAGTATGGGGGCATGCTATTTTGCATGCAGCAGCACTTATGCGCGTAAGGCCAACAAATTATCATGAATTCTCCCCATTACAGTTGGCATTTGGAAGGGAGCCAAATATATCCCATCTTAGAATATTTGGGTGTGCGGTATCTGTCCCAATTGCTCCATCGCACCGCACAAAGATGGGTCCCCAAAGAAGGTTGGGAATATATGTTGGGTATGAATCTCCTTCTATTATAAAATATCTGGAACCTATGACTGGAGATTTATTTACGGCAAGATTCGCTGATTGTCATTTTGATGAATCAGTATACCCAACATTAGGGGGAGAACATAAGCAGTTGAAAAATGAGATAGATTGAAATTCATTGTCACTATCTCATTTAGATCCTCGAACAAATCAATGTGAGCAAGAAGTTCAAAAGATGATTTATTTGCAGAATATTGCAAATCAACTGCCGGATGCATTTACTAACCTTCCACGGGTTACTAAATCCCATATCCCAGCTGCTAATGCTCAAGTTCGAGTTGATGTCCCGGTAGGATAACTTATTCAGGCAAATGAGTTTAGACCACGCTAAAAACGTGGAAGACCATTTGGTTCCAAATATAAAAATCCTCGAAAAAGAAAAGGAATAAATGATCAAGATGATCATAATTTGGAGGCGAGTGCTCAAGAAGAGCCCAGAGACACAACAAATGGTGATACCATCGGGGAGGTCCAAGTACCTGAAAATAATGAGAATGAAGAAATCTCAATAAGTTATGTCTCGACAGGAAAACGGTGGAACCGAAATGATATTGTGGTCGATAATATTTTTGCTTATAATGTTGCCATTGAAATAATGCAACAAGATAAGGATCTTGAACCAAAATCTGTCGATGAATGCAGACAGAGAAATGATTGGCCAAGATGGAAGGATGCAATTCAAGCAGAGTTAACTTCACTTGAAAAACGTGAAGTTTTCGGATCAATAGTTCGAACACCTGAAGGTGTCAAGCCAGTAGGGCACAAATGATTTTTTGTGCGTAAACGAAATGAAAAGGGTGAAGTCGTAAGATATAAAGCACGACTTGTAGCCCAAGGTTTTTCGCAAAGACCTGGCATTGACTATATGAAAACATATTCTCCTGTGATGGATGCAATTACTTTCAGGTATCTAATGAATTTGGCAGTTCATGAAAAGCTTGAAATGCACTTAATGGACGTGGTCACTGCCTATTTATATGGCTCATTGGACCAGGACATTTTTATGAAAATTCCCGAAGAATTCAAAGTGCCTGAAGCATACAAGGATTCTCGAGAAAATTGTTCAATAAAGCTTCAGAAATCCTTGTACGGGTTGAAACAATCAGGGCGAATGTGGTACAATCGTCTTAGTGAATATTTGCTAAAAGAAGGATATAAAAATGATCCAATTTGCCCTTGTGTCTTTATGAGAAGGTCTGAATCTGAATTTGTCATAATAGCAGTATATGTTGATGATTTGAATATTATTGGAACTCCGGAAGAACTTTCAAAGGCAGTAAAATGCCTGAAAAAGGAGTTTGAAATGAAAGACCTTGGAAAGACAAAATTTTGTCTTGGTCTACAAATTGAACATTTTACAAATGGGATATTTGTCCATCAGTCAACATATACTGAAAATATTTTAAAGAGATTTTATATGGATAAAGCACACCCATTGAGTACTCCAATGGTTGTGAGATCTCTTGATATTAATACAGATCCATTTCGGCCTTATGAAAATGATGAAGAACTTATTGGTGCTGAAATACCATACCTTAGTGCAATTGGTGCATTAATGTATCTTGCCAACAATTCTAGATCAGATATAGCTTTCTCAGTAAACTTGTTAGAGAGATTTAGTTCTTCACCAACACGCAGACACTGAAATGGAATTAAGCATATATTCAGATACCTTCGAGGTACCATTGATATGGGATTGTTTTACTCAAATGATTCCACATCACAATTAATCGGTTATGCAGATGCGGGATATTTATCTGATCCCCATAAAGGTCGATCGCAAACAGGCTATTTATTTACATGTGGTGGTACAGCTATATCATGGCGTTCAACAAAGCAAACTATGGTTGCCATTTCCTCAAATCATGCAGAGATAATAGCCATTCATGAAGCAAGTCGAGAATGTGTTTGGTTAAGATCAATAACTGAACACATTCAAGAAACATGTGGTCTTTCTTTGACAAAAAACGCTCCAACAATATTGTATGAAGACAATGCTGCATGTATAGCTCAACTGAAGGGAGGATACATCAAAGGAGATAGAACAAAACATATTTCACCAAAATTCTTTTTCACTCATGATCTTCAAAAGAAGGGTGAAATAGATGTCCAACAAATTCGTTCAAGTGACAATTTGGCGGATATGTTCACCAAAGCATTGCCAACTTCAACCTTTGAGAAAATGAGATACAAAATTGGAATGCGTCGTCTTCGAGATATTAAGTGATATTTTCATCAGGGGGAGCAAAATACGCGCTGTACTCTTTTTCCCTTAGTCAAGGTTTTGTCCCACTGGGTTTTCCTGATAAGGTTTTTAATGAGACAGCACTCAAGGCGTATTATCAGATATGTGTACTCTTTTTCCTTCATTAGGCTTTTTCCCACTGGGTTTTTCCTAATAAGGTTTTAACGAGGCACATTTCTCGTGGACATCCAAGGGGGAGTATTATCAACCAAGTAAAATGGTTGTCCACTTAAAATGGTGGATAGTCCATTTACTTTTTAAGTGGGTAAAATGCCCACTAATATTTTCCTCCACTTGTAAATATGGCTATAAATATAGCCTTAAACTTCAATGTAAAAATACACAAAACATATAAAAGAAGAGAATTACTATTACTCTCTCTATATTACTACTCTCTCTATTAATACTTTCTATATTATTCTCTTGTTCTTCTTCCTTTATAAAATTGTCAAGTAAGTTAATTTATAACAGGGATTTAATTTTTGTACTTCTAACAAATAAAATGTAAAAAATAAGTGGCTGGATATATTCTGACATTGAAATAATAAATATTTTTTTGCTCACCATTAGTTTATACTTTCATATTATAATATAACACAAGTAATGTCTTTAAAAAAGACATAATAAATTGTCTTGCTTATTTCCTATATTTCTTATGCCGATAGAGGAAAAAGTTCAATTCAGAATCCATAAGTTATGCAGTAAAATAATAACTTAGTTCCCACAGAATTTATGTCTATAGAGGCAAAACTTTAATTTCAAAATCCATAAGTTATGTTGGTTAAAGACATACTTAATTCCTACAAAATTTATATCGAGTAAGACAAGAGTTTTCTAAAACTATGCCTAACAGAATTAGGTCAAAGAATACTACACACGTACAACTTATGCCACACAACTTAATTTACTGAACTTATGTCGAGCGAGGCAAAAATTCTCCAAACTTATACCTAACGAAATTAGGTCATAGATAAGAATATTTTGGTTCACAAATTTTTATTAAATGAGCACCAAAGATAAATTAACAATCATCATATTTGAGGACAAAAATTAAAGGTCACCCTAAAATAGAAGGCAATTCGTGCAAATACTTTTTGGGAAACATGCATTAGGATTAGAAGTGTCAAACTAAGCCCAAAACCAAACGACCCACCCAGATTTTAATGGGTTAAAATCAAGATAATTTAAAATTGAAAAAATTTCAACACATTCAAGAATTACCCATTATGAAACAATTGTCAGTTTAGGCAGTTGAATTCTTAATTTTTCAATCCGCTTTCTATTTTTGTTAAATCACATATTTTGCCCAAATATTTTTCATCCATATCCAGTAGGATCGAATCTTGGGTTTCAAATTGGATCGGGGCTTGTATCCCAAGAAGGTCAGGATTGGATCTCAGATTAGGGTCAAGGCTGAAATTTTGAATTTCCGGATCTCGGATGTTGGTTAATTTGGATTTTGGGTCGAGTCTCGGGTCACTAGTCCTGAGTCAGGGTCAGGCTCGGATACTGATTCAGGATTGAGTCTCAAATTTTAGATCAAATTTTGATTTTGGATCTTGGGTGAGGGTTGTGTCTCAGGTCCAAAGTTGGATCTTGGGTTGGATTTATGTCATGAATTTTTGGGTTTTGGATCGTGGTCAGCTCATGGGCTTGCATAAAATCAATCGCCCTTATTTAAATAAATCACATAATTATGAGATCATATTGAGATAAATCGTTCAATTTTTGAAAAAGGTTGAGTGATGGTTTAAGAATTGAGTGCTTATTTAGAACCCGAATATCTGTAATTTCATGAAAATTGTCGAGTGAAGCAACCGATTATGGGACACAACCTTATTGCTTTAATCAATGTACTTTTATATGCATAGTTATTTACTGCATTATTTTAACCTTTAATTATTCAGACTCTTTCAACTCTTACCAAATAGAAATAGATCGTCAATCTGATATTCGTCTCATTAGTAATTGTTTCTTTATATTTCATGATGGATTCGACTGCAACCTTATTTGAGTTACTATATATTTGCATACGAGCATATTACATCATCTTAAAGTGTAATTTTTTGAGGTAGTTTTGAGTGTATCATTATAGTTAATAAACTTTGTTTGCCTCTCCAAAGCAACGCTATACTGTGTCTTTTAATTGTGAGATCAATGATTGTATATTTTCTATTTCCTCTTGGAAATACCACGGGGTGTGACACCATTCCAATTATTTTAAAAGATAAGTGATAATTTGTTTCATTTAGTAGTATATCCTTTAATAATGTACTTGGCCACGCTTCACACGGTTATAAAAAAAGCTTAAATAGAATTGTATACTAATATCATTATTTACTTTAATAAAAGAAAATTGTTTTTAATTAATCACACAAATTTCATTAAAAAAAAGTTATGAAAAATATTTAAGTTAAATATGAAATTTATACAAGAAAGCAATACATATGAACTTGCAAAAGTTAATTATTAAAAATAATAGTAGAGAAAAAGAGATGGTAATGTTAAGATTAGTGGATGTAAACTTGAGATGTGATCTCCTTTTCCTTTTTTCTCTGAGATACTTTATCTTAATTATATTTTTTTAGTATGATTTTTCTACATTTAGATATAATCGTTTTTTTCTACTTTTTCGTAACCTTTTTTTAATTACATTTTTAGCATGAGTTTTCGACAATCTATAAGCTTGAGATGTGATTGTTAAATAAGTGATGAAGTAAATAAGTAGGTGATTATGTATAACTTACATAAATCACATAGTGTTAAAGGCTAATTATAATTTTTTTCTACCATTTTTCAATTTACAGAATTCCTTAAAAACATGATAATCCGGATACATTAATTAGGGTTTTATGTATTAACAGGTAACATTTAAAGCATGATACATTGAACATAGAGATAATTTATGACACTTTTCTCCCGAAAAAGACGTGAACAGCTGAGTCAACAAGACTCCATCTCAGAAGATCCCGATCTTCTCACATTTCTTTCTCTGAAACCATGAATTGAATCAAGAAAAAGTCAATTTCCATTCTTGTTCTTGTTAATCCATCATCGGAATTAATGTATCCAGATTACTGAATTAATGTATTCGAATGGAAAGAAGAGATTTTTGAAATTTTTTGAAATGGATGAGAGTAATGAAAAATATGGTAAATAAAGGAATGTAACTAGGTAATGTTTCCTAAAATTATTTATTATAATTTTTACACATTAAACAAATGTTTTTAAGAGTTACGAAAATGAAACATACAAGAATATCCAATAAATAGTAAAAGTTAGAAAGAAGAAAAGATGTGAGTTACAGTCAATTTTGATATATAATATTATTAGATACTAATAATTTATTTATTTTTTTGTAAAAAGTACTATTAAGGCCAATTATGAATTTAGATACTACAATTCCTTCTATTAAACAAAAGAAAAAAGCTTATACATGTCATGCATTTGAATTAATTTGTACACTAATTCTAACATTTTTATTTTATTAACAACGATTCAATAAGTATTTTCAATTGCAATGTGAAATAGAAATAAAATGACATAAATTTAATCTTTTTTTACAAAACTTTTATGAAAATCCGCATCCGCTATTTTTTGGGTTACATGGATAAATCTGCTCCTATAAATTTCATCTAATAACTATATATTATCGTACAAATAAAAATATTTAAATTAGGTTCTTTTATATATTTCGAAGATAAAAAATTTAAATAAAATATAAACTTTTGATTTATCATAAAAAGATCATCTTATGATTGAAATGTGGAGAAAACCTTGCCATATACAATGGTCAAATTAAATCAGCAAGAAATTTATTTAGTTTCTCATTCTTTGTCACAATTAATCATAGATGTCTTGGAATAATTTTTGTGTTCTTGTAATTATGGCGGGTGTATTCTTAATCAATTTCAACTCCTATAATTATTCATCACAAATTAAGTTTACTTAACCCATTGGAGAAATTTTATCCAGATCCACATTTACAAATCTCACCTCTAATAAATTTAACTTTCATTTAACACAATTAAGTGATATACTAACATTCAATCATAGATGAGATCTTTTATGAAACTTTTACAATTTTACATTACAGATGATTCTAGTGCTAATACTATTTACAGAAAATTAGTTACTTTTTCTCTATTTATATTTGCTTGATTTAATTGAGCAAAATTTCAGTAAAAAACAAAAAAGTAGAGAAGAAAATCTCTCTTTCTCTATTATATACCTTATTTTACGTCGATCACATTCTTCCTCCCTAAAATTCTTCTGCAAAATACTATTTTTTCTTCTCGTAAGTTTGTCAAAAATTTCTCGTTGATCAACTTTTCTTATCATATTGTTGAGAAATAAAAGGCCCCACAATGAAGAAAGAAAAAACAAAAACATGCAAGAAATAAAATACGAATCAATGCATGTTAAAAGGAAAGAAAGTGAAAATAATTAGCAGTGTCCACCTTGAAATGTTTATTTGAACAAAACTAAACATGACATTTATATATTTTTTAATGCTCACAAATACTCCTCCGTCCCATTTTTGTTGTCATGTTGCGCTTTTCGAAAGTCAATTTGACTAATTTTCAAAATTAAATTATATTACTTTAACTTAATATTATAAAATAAAAAATTAGATATTCAAAAACTATACGAAAAGTACTATAAGTTATAATTTTTTCCATATCAATATGACAAAAAAAAATATTTTAAAATATTAGTTAAAGTTCATATAGTTTGACTCTCAGAAAGAAAACCATGACAACTAAAATAGGATGAAGAGAGTATCATATAACCGTTGAAAATAGAAGAGAAAGGGAAGGAGAGGTAATTAAGAGAATTAATGACATATTAGAAACGGCAAAAGCACTATAAGAAAATAGCCTTAAATATTACGTAACATCCGTACAAGTTAATTCTAATAATATGTAATCAATGAAACTAATAAATGCAGCTGTATCTGATTCTTCAAATACCCAAATATATTGAATTTTTAATCAGAAAAATAAATTAAAAGGCCAAAAATTTGATAAAAAAGATAAATGCTAATGTTGGCCATAGAGAGATGCCACCTCACATTTTCTATAATTCAGCTTTATTATTATATATAGATTTAGTAGTATTCTAATAAGGAGATTTAAGATTTAAGATTTAATAAATGCAAGAAAGTCACAATTTGGATTTAAAATGTGCCACCTACGGCTGAGTGAAATAAATATCGCGACTTCTATCTTGTTTAATAAAATCATCGCGAGTGAAGTTTCTGCCCTTGTTGAGTGGGTAAGGCCCAATCAAGACCCGTATTGTAAGAAAATTCAACAATTTATATCAATATAATAAAATTAATTTATTCTATTTGCACGGTATAACTTTACTTCGAAAGAAATTCAATTCAACCCCGAACCATAGAATTTTGGCCCCTAAAATATAGTAGTAATATGTAGCTGAGTATTGTGTGGCATTAACGGAAAACTAATACTAGTAGTTAGGGAATACAAAATCAAACTGAAAATCGAATAACACCACAAATTGAGTCAAATCGGAAAAAAAAACTCGACTAGTGATTTGATTTGATTTGGTATTGGAAATAAAAATCTGACTATACTTAGGTTGATTTGGTTTAAACTAAAAAAAATAACCTGAGACCAAACAAACTCGATATTATTTATATAATTTTTAAAATTTATTTATTCATAAAAGTATTTACTTTGTTATAATTTTCTAAATATTTCTTATACTTAGAATTTTGAATCGTCTCTCCCAATAACGGTTATAGCCAATAGTTTTTTTTTTGAATATTATAGTGACATCACTCACCTCATATTTTATGTTATTTTTTCTTAAGAAACACCTTAAATGATATTTTGATAGGACTAAAGAAATAATTAAAGCACAAATTAATTATCTATTTGTATGAATACTTTACCAAAAAAGCTTGAAAAATCGAAAAATCGAGAAAAAAAACTGAGGTTGAAAAAATCAAGTTTTATTAGTTTTATTTGATTTATAGATTTAAAAATCCGACACAATTGATTTGACATGTGAAAAATCTGAAATAATCCGGCCATGTACACCCCTACTAGTAATAGTGTCATAGTATTAGGCAAAGTTGGTAGTGTTGGAAATATTAAAAATGATGGAAATTTTCGTGGTTTGAAGCGTGTCTATGATATCGTGCTTAAGAATATTTCACCTAGTATAGATTTAACTTTCATGATTCTGTTGACACCAATTTTGACCCTCCACAACGTAAATTAGCAATCGAGTTTCTTTAAATTTCGAACATTTTTGAAATAATTAACTTTTATAAAAATTAAATATTTTCATGTTATTCCTAACTGTTTTTATCTTTTTATATAATTTTAGGATAATAAACATATTTTTATATAACTATATCTTTAATTACTACTTACGTGATTATTCGAAAATCATCTCAAAAAAAATTATTTTTAACTAAATGTTATGTCAATTAGGTTAGTTTAATTATAGTTTGTATTTTCAAATTAATTGGTTTATGACTAAAAAAAATTGAAAATGCACTTCTCCACATCGAAAATCCATCAACTATTTGGGGTTTTTGGAGCCGGAGCCTATATAAAGGCTCATATTCTCATTAAAAAGAGAGAAAGAGGTGGGAGATTTTTTTTGCCACCCCTAAATTTGAAATTTTCCTTACTTGGCTAGTATTTTGGACTCTTGTCCCCAACCTAAAAATTGTGAAAATTTCTAGCTTTCAATCTATATTTTTCTTCGAGAAAAATAAGAGATTGAACTCGAAATTTAGGCTAAGAACATGGTTCTTATAACGTCGAACCCACGAAGCTTTGAGTCTAAATTTTCATTTTTTCTCTTTGTGGATTAGAGTTCCATCAAGATCTTGGGTGGTGGTGAAGTCGTCTCCCGCTCGTCGTCTTCAGTCTCGCTGTCCGGAAAGAGATAAAATCTTTTTTCAGCTTTATTTTAGTTAATTATTTTATGTTTTATATTTAGTTAATTTGTAATCTTATTTTTTTTAGTTAGCATGTAATAAGAATAATTAGATTAATGATAGAAATTTCTTATAGTTAACATGTGTTAGGATTAATTAGTTAGCATGTGTTAGAATTATTTAATGAAAGCTCTTAGTTTTGTTCATTATTTTTTCAAGTAGTTTTCTTTGACAATATAGATTTTCATATTTTCAATTTCTTCGTTTAACATGATTTAGATAACAAAAATATGCTTAAGTTATTATTTAGTTAGAACTTTCATAGCCTAATTGATTTAATTTTTTTTAAAAAAATTTGAGTTAGTATAGCGTATATATTAATTTTGTATCCGTTAGTTACTTGAATATATTTTTTCTTTCCTTTTCTTTGTCCACATATATACATGTTGTTAGTCACCTCTAGGATATTCATCAATTTGATACCTTAAAATATCATGATATATTCCTTGGTTTAGCTTAATATGAGTAGATGATTATGTAATTTTATTTTGGTGCATGTGATACCAATTAGAGTTCATATTTGGACTCCATCCTTGAATATTGTTTAGTTTTAAATCTCCCATCATCTTGCTTGAATTGCTAAAAAATTGATATATGGAAAGGAAGCTAATATTCATGGTTTGAATATTGATATTGGGTTGTATACACGGAATACAGGTGGAAAATAGTATTATATATACTGATATATAGTATATATACAATTTGATATGTAGGAAAATAATATTGTATATATTGATATATAGTAATATACAATCTGATATATAGCACATACAGGGAACAAACAGGTTGTATACAGTATGTATATAGTTCGGTATACAAAAATAATATTGCATACATTATATACAGTGTATATACAGTTCGATATACAGTGTATATACAGCTTCGATTTACAGTAGAATTGGGCTTAAGGTCCAAAACGCAGATGACCCAACAGTTTAGTCCAGGTGTACCGAAACTAAATGTTGGACTATATTTTCATGTGTTATTTATGCTTACTTAGATATTAATTTTAATTTATTTTAACTTAATTAGATTCCCAAAGAAAATAATGTGTTCATATATATATATATATATATATATGAAGAATAATCTCAACTTTTGGTCAAAGAATATTAATAACAAATTGATTCTGATAATATGTCAGGCTACAAAAGTTAATGGCTATTAAAGAAGTTTAATGGCTTCAACAAATTAATTATGATAATAGGTCATAGGCTACAAAAGTTAATGGCTATTAAAGAAGTTTAATGGCCATGAAAAGGGTATACAAAATTGAAATCTTATCCAACATTAAAATGTGCTCCCCTCTGTTCACTTTACTTATTCAATATCTCAAAAATAGATTTTCTTAATTTACTTGTGACTTTTAACATATGAAAAAAATAATTATTTTTGTCATGTTTTATCTTTAACATTAATTAATTATTTATTTTTCAAATCATTTTTAAGACTTCATACTAAACATCAATTAATAGGATTATTGTGGTAAAATAATCATGTCAACTATTATTTTTTTAATAGGCATGTCAAGTTCAAATATGACAAGTAAAAGTGAACAAAAGAAATGTAAAAACTGTCACTAATTGTTATTCAAAAATGATTATTTTCTTTTCGAGATATTAGGTTTTTTTTCAAGGAAAAACTATATAATTACACATACTTCATTACTATATTTACTATTATTATCTATACTTTCAAAATATTACGTATCTTACCACTAATTAAGAGTTTTTTATCATATATTGAAAGATACACTTAGATACATATATTTTTCTACCAAATACACTAAAATAGGGAGAGAGGTGAGTGGGATTTGTATGTATCCCAGATACATGAAAATCACACTAGATACACACTAGATACATGTATTTTTATGTATCTGAAATGATTTGTATGTATTTAAGATACCAAATACATGCGAGAATGGCTAGCGAGATGGGAGAGAGGCGAGGGAGGTGAGCGAGATCTGTTATGTATCTCAAATACATGTGAATCCACTTGAATATAATGGATCTAGAATAAATTACACCTAATTTTGACCCCTGAATACGGAGATACATATATCTAGACGTATCTGATTGTGTATCTGGACGCACAAAATAATTATAAGATATCTAATATTACAAATTAAAGTATATCTAAGTAATTAACTCCTAAACTATTGGGATTTACGAAAGTTTCCTTTTTTTCAATAGCTAGTCCCTAAGTTTACTAGCTCATTGTATATGATGGATCAAGTCAGTAACTTGGCACTAATTAATGACATTGGTAAACGTAATAGTGATTTTACCCCCTCTGTACATCTTTAGTTGTTCAGTATACTAAAAATAAATGTCCAATTTATGAAATCAAGAGATAATTTTAACTTAGTTTCTAATTTATTCTTATCATTAATTAGTAGTTATTTTTCTATTATATTTTTCAAGACATTGTATTTATTCTATGCAAAGGGTGATATGGTAAAATTATTCTTCTAATTATAGCTTCTTAAGAATTGTGCAAAGTCAATAGTGAACAAGTATTATTAGACGGAAAATGTAATAGTTTTAGTCAATGTTGAAAAATGTTATTCGCCTAGCCATAAAATTTGTATTTGTCGCTATATATAATTAGTGTATATATATATTGATTATATACAAATTATATTCTAGTAATTATACACCTTCTTTTTTACAAAAAATTATAAAAAAAAAATTTAAAAAAGTTATTTATTGTACATTCTGCTGAGCTGTTGTGTAATGTTCAAAATTTCAAACTTATACTAGTGGGAGTAGTATGACGTGGAAATTGACCTGAGGGCACATAGCAAGAGTGGCCATGGTTGCCACCACTTTGTTCATTGTTGGATGTGCTTCATTTCTTGACGATTTGGAGTGTTCATTTGTTTTCATATGACACTACATCTTTACTATTATTATAGAATCGTTAAATTCTACCATCATTATTTCATAACTTTTAGCAATAAAGGTAGTGGGCATTTGGCTCTAAATGTTGTGGTGATATATGTAGATTCAGATCATCTCTTTCTACAAGTGTGAATGCCTCTATTATGCCTAGGGGTAGATCAGTTATCCCACACTTGCAGGTATCATTATTTGTCATAAGAATAAATGAATACTTTCAGCTTATGGATTTCAATGTTAATAGAATGAATTTTTTAAATTATGTTGTTGCATTCCCACTCATTTAGGGTCTAATTATGTGCTTTTATTTTAGATTTCAAAATTACCTTTCATACCATACGTACTTCTCCAGATACATGTAGATATCTACATGCAAGTCAAATTAAGTATAATTTGTTTAAGATACATTGTATTATTCAAGCGTGATTTCGCATATATCTTAGATACACTAGTTCTCTTGTTCGCCTCCCTCCCTATGTATTTGTATTTTAGAATGTATCTGAATCTATTTGGTATCCCAGATACATGTATCTAGTGTGAGTCACATGTATGTGCGATACACTCACTCTCTTGCTCGCCTCAATCCCTATTTAACTATATTTCATAATGTATCTGATATAAGAAATACATGTATCTAATATCTTTGATACATGTATCTGACTTGAAATATGAAGGAATGGTGTATCTAACTTGAGATGTGGTACAAAATTATCAATTAGTGATATAATATATAATTATTTCAAACTATAAACAATATGTAATTATTTCAAACTATAGACAATTTTTCTCATACCAATACATATATAAAATTATATTTTAAAATGTTAATCAAAATTCGTGTAATTTGAATTTCAAAAGCTAAAAATATTACGTAAATTAGGACAAAAGAGGTAGAACCACTTGTGTCACGACCCCACCTGTGGTGATTAGCATCCACATTAACCCTCTAGTGGGAGAACCACTATTTCAGCCCAAACTAACAATTTTCACAAGAGATAGACAAATTAAAGATGCAGAAGCAGGTTTAATAATGAAATAAGGTTGAGTTCCCATAAACTCAGAATAATCTAGTCAAACGATCCAAACATGCGAAATTTAACACCTAGAAACTAAAAGTCAGTGTACTAAAACTCTAACGAAACAACAGGCTTAAGATAGGAGATGCAACCCCAAAATATTATAAAATAACAAGTCTGAAAGTCTAAGTCATGAGAGAAGGACTAAGATAAAAAAAAAACCTATGGTAACTTGAAAGAACTTGCTCACCCGTGAACTCTTGGCACTAGTCATCTTCTATTCGAGGTCTCTCAACAGCTGTCGGAAGATGTCCTGTACTCAACAAAAACAGATCAAGTACAATATCAGTATATAAAAACAACGATGTATTAGTAGGATCATGCAGCTAGCCGGTAAGTGAGACATGGGCACGTAATTACAGCACTGTAAACACATATGTACTGAATATCTTATCACTTATCGTCTCATAACTAGTACTTAAACATACTCACAAATTAACAATCCTAATTACCCTACAATTTTTATAAAAGGTCCTCTTATGGGACCTGCAAACACTTGTTAGTATGTCAGAATGTGACACCCAGTCAAAGGTTGTATCAGAACGTGACACCCAATCCAAAAATATATCGGAACGTGACATCCAATCCAGTTGTGTATTAAAATGTAACACCCGATCCAAGTATACACAATCAACCACAAGTACAGTGAATAATTCAACTATCATATCTACCAAGAACAATTCATTGCAAGCCATAGACGATAAATACTCATTATGAATGGTTCATTACATGCCTTCTTATTCACACACATACATGCACACAATGTAGCAATTAGCAAGCACATATAACACATATGGGAAGACAAAATCATCACCTACCTGAAAATCAAGCTTTTGACAGCTCTAAACTGTTAGAGCTTTTCCTTTTCGAATTCGTTCGACTTGTTCTTGGTCTAAAAACAATCACATACATACAAAGGATCAATACGATGGCCTAATTCCTATGAACTATAACATAATTTCCCACTTAGGCCCAACCTATGATCCTAACCCCCCATCTAGAGCTACTTCCCACCATTAGTTTCAGGCCAAAATCCTCCCCAAATGATCACCAACCACAATTCTAGGTTTTAGGAATCAAAATACGAATTAAGGAGACGATTTGCTTACCTTTATCACAAATACGATGGAAATATGCAAGAAATTATCCTACGTCGCTTCTAGTCTCTTAAGAACAAAGTAGGGATGACTAAAAACTATCCCGCCACGGCGGGATCATTCCGCTCTAGCAGCCTCGCCTTGGCGGGATATTCGGAGACAGAGCTCATAAAGAGTCTCCAAGTCTCTCATATCACAACATACTCTCATCCCATGACGTCTTACCATATACCCTTCACGCCAAGTTTAATTTTGGAAGTTTTAGTCGCCCAAATACGATTTTATAAAGTCGTATAGGCTCCGTATCGGTTATCAATTAAATCGATCAAACTATAGGTTCAATCCCTCATCAATTTTTGAATCTCTCTATATCTCACCTGACTTAAAATTCGTTCAAATCTGACACAAACTTAAAATTTTCCAAATCACTACTTAAAATTTTCTGATCGAGATTCTTTTTCCATTGACTTATCCGTATCAAGTGGGACGGGTCGTTACAACTTGCCACTTCAGGCAATTAACAAGAAGTTAATATAAATTTTCCTACACATTAATTAATTCTATCCACTCATATCTTTTGTACTCTTATTATTTTTTATTCAGGTGCACTAGCAATAACCCCCCCCCCCCCCCCCGCCGCCCTCCTCCTCCCGGTCCCTTTAGCTAGCTAGCTTTTTGTGAGTAACATCTAAAAACCACTAACCACTCATGCTTATCACTTTAATAAAAAGTTGATATAGTACCCTTTTTAACTTTTTCCCCATAGATACTCTCTCGATCAGATATATTTTTATATTTAATAATAATTTAATTATAAAATATTTATTTATTTATTTTTAATAAAATAATTTATGATCGTATAACATCTAACTTATTTTAAATTATAAATTTTAATTTTTTTTAAATTTTTTATTACATTAAATTAAATTATATCACATAAATTGAATGAAAACAATGAAGTGATATTCTAGAACAGCACATAGCTTTATCATCGTGACTAGTACCATTTATAATGAATGTGAATAATATATTTGTGAGATAAAGAAAGTAGCTACGTGTTAATGTGGGAACTATTCCTCTTTGGATTATAAATAAAATAATCATTGTATAATGCACAAAGGTGATTGGAGAACATTTTCTATCTTTTTAATCATCAATCATAGCCTTGCATTTTGCCGTATCAAAATGAAAGTTGTGCTAAATGTAATAGTGCATTACAGAGTTGAAATCAGCACTAATAATTCTAATTGCATCCTAATCAGATCCCCAATTCTTGGAAGCACCAGCAGAGCTAGCATGTTTTTATTTTAATGTAAATTTTATATTTATATTTTTCAAAAAAATTAATATGTATAAATAATTTTTCAAAAATCTAATAATTCTCTTTTCTAAAATTTTAGAACTCATAAAATTAAAATGGTAACTTCTTTCTCTGCTTCGAAGTTGATATTTTCAAATTTAGTTTACATGAAAAATTGTGGCTTGTTAGCCTACTTAATCATAATGCATGCACTAACTGCTAAATTTAATATGTGATAGAGGAAAATATTTTAAAGAATCAGAATTTAATATGTTATCGAATTTTAATTTATATACATTCATTGTTCTTAAGCCAAATAAAAAATTAAAATCAAAAGTTATTGAATTTGAATAAACGCTTAATATAACTAGCTTTGTCCGTGATGATAAATAATGAAAGTAATCACATATAAATAATAGACTTAAAAGACTAGAAATTAATTTAAAGCATTCATCAAATGGCTACAACAACAGACTTCCAAAGCACTACTACTTGATCATCTTTAGAGGAGAGACCTAGCACCTTCTAATCATAAGATTCTTAATTATTATTTTTGTAGTTTTTCACAACTACTAGTAGTAATATACAAGTTAGAACTTAATATATTTCTTGTAAAACCTAAAACCAACTATAATAATTTTGTTTTTGTTTTTTCAAATAAATGAGCCTCCTATTAACCTGTCTTTTCTTTTTTAATCAATTTTACCATATAATATCCGAAGTCTGTTGTCTCGTCTATTCAAAAGGACGTTCCTATCGAAAGCTACTCCAATCAAAATCTTTCCAAAGTGAGTCTAGGGAATAATCCCATAGGGGTGAAATGGACCCCATAATTGGTTTATTCACTGTTTCTTCATTTTCTTCTAATAATTCAATATCTTTCCAAACTTCATCCATGGAGTAAACTTTCATACTTTTTCCATCTTGTTCTTGATCATTAGATTTTTTTTCTTCTTCAACTTGCAAGAGCTCGAGTCCTCCCGTATCGTAGAAGTTTCTTTCATTTTCTACGTGAGTGATTGAAGAAGAAGAAGGCGATGAAGAGTTGGAAAAAGCTGAAGATGGAGAAATAGAAGACTTTTTCCTTTGTTCTTGAGCTTTCTTCCTCATGTGGGTTCTCCAGTAATTCTTGATTTCGTTATCAGTACGCCCTGGTATTTTTCGGGCAATTCTTGACCATCTAAACATAAAAAATAAAAATAACAACTCATATATATATATATATGAGAAAAAATTGAAGGGAAAAACACAAAATAAAATGATAAATTCTAACTTTTCCCCCAAAATAATTATATGGACACGTGAAATCTGCATAATCCACGCTAGAGCTTCTCTATCGTAAAATACAAGACGAATAGCTAACATAACAATAAATATAAGTAACAAATAACTTGTTAGTCCTAATTACCTATTTCCCAATTTGGAGTGAAGTTCAAGAACTAGACGTTCTTCTTGAGGAGTCATTTTGCCACGTTTAAGATCAGGATTCAAGTAATTAACCCAACGTAACCTGCAACTCTTTCCTGTTCTTTTCAAACCTAAAATATATATATATATATATATATACATACACAAAAATACATCACAAAGAACTATGTATATATAGAGAGAGGGAGAAAGAAGTCATAAAAATTAAAAGTAATTAAAAGAAGAGAGATTAGAAATTTAACTGTTATTTGGGATAAAAGAGAGTGTATTTTTGTACTAATATTATACCTATTCTATGATGCATATTTTTTTTTATAATTTGTCTCCCGCCAATCACCTTAGTTTCAAACCTGAAACTTTGGCAAGAAAATCCCATCGTCGATCTCCAAATAATTTAACATAAAATAAAAGCTGCATATCTTCTTCTTCTGTCCATGGACCTCTTCTCATTATTTCCTCTTGCACCATTTTTTTTCTTTCTCTCTTTTTATTAGTACTAGTTAATAGTACTTGTCTATTTTTTATGAGTGGTTGATAAGGGTCATTCGTATTTATACTAAGAATAATTGCCTTCCTTTTCTTTTTTTCCCTGGTGGGTGTGGGGACAATTAACCAAGAAAGGATGAAGACTACGGCCTGTTTGGAAAATCACCGGAAATTGAAATTGGTGGATAGTAATTACTAGCCTACTAATTATACAATTTAGTAATTATAATAATTTTTTTTATTTATCATAGTGTAATTTCAATTTAATTACAATTGTTTCATTTGGTTGCACAAGTGTAATTACAATTTTAGGCCTTTTTCTATGATTAAAATTCTGTTAAATAAGTTTTAATTTATAATTAATTTTAACTAATTAAATTGTAACCAATAGATAGCCGCCACGTGTTTAAAAAATTTATTCAAATTATTTAATTAAAATTATGTTAAAGAAATTTTGATTTATAATTAATTTTAAATAATTAAATTGTAACCAATAGATGACCTCCACGTGTTTAAAAAATTATTCAATTAAAATGATATTAAAGAAAATGGCACTATTTTTCTTTTCTGTTTAATAATACTGATTTTTTTGCAATACATATAAATAAAATAACTAAAAGATTTTAGTTATACATATAACTTAATTATTTTCTAGTTATTACAAGCTAGTTAAAAATTATTTTAGACTAAAAATAGTTATTACAAGATGGTTAAAAATAAATAAATAATTTATTTTTTTAGTTTTTACAAGATAATTCTTAGATAGTTATTGTGAAACTACCTTGGAATGATACTTATAACTAAAAGATTTTTTAAAAAACTTTTTATTTTTTTATCATAATTTATCCAAACCAAAACAATATACATGCTTGATGATTATAAAAAACTAAATTAAAAGAAAAAAAACTACAGCAATTAAAAAGTTATCTTTTTTATATATTTTTCCCCATAATTTATCCAAATCAAAACAATATCCTTCTTCATGATCCCAAAACAAATTTTAAAAAAAATAAGAAGAAAAAGCTACGGCAACAAAAAACTATTAGATTTATATTTAAAATTAATTATAAATCAAAATTTATTTAACATAATTTTAATTACGGGGCTTAAAATGCCCTCAAACTATTGAAAATGGTACAAAAATGTCCCTCACGCCCTTCTCCGTTAAAGAAAAGGTCATTTTTGGACCTAAATGTGGATGTTAAGGGCATTTTAAGCCTAATATATGGATGAGAGGCATTTTTGTACCGTTTTCAATAGTTCGAGGACATGTTAGGCCCTTTTCCGTTGTGTAAATAATAAAACTTGAGAGTTTTAAAATTAGTGTCACTAGCATTAATCTTAAAATTATGACCTCTACTCAATAATTAAGACTTGAATCACTTTTTTTAAAAAAAAATTAAAACTCTGTATCACCCTTAATTTTTTTAGTATTTTAGTTGATGAAACTGCTTCGAAATTCATATATTAAGTAATGTATCCATCAAATATTGATGATTCACCAAAACTAAAAAAAAAACAATTCAATTGAAAAGTAAAAAATGCTTCAAAATTCTTTTATTAATTAAGTGATTGATCCATCGATTATTGATGATTCATCAAAACTGCCCCTCTTTTTTAACAATTAGTAAAAGCTTTGTATTTTATAAGTTAATTAATAACTTATCAAGGTTTGTTAGACATAATCGATTAATTAAATTATGTGTTAGTCAAGAAAAACGATTAATTCCACATTCACATCTTTATATACAAGAGGGTATAAATAGATCTTATGCTATATTGAAATATAACCATACAAACAAACAAAAAAACTCGAGTTTACAAAGCCAATTATCAATGGCCATAAGAGTTGTGAGCATGAGATTAGTAGGATTAATTAGAGTAAAGAAACTCCCTACTAAGTTAGTGAATTTTATAAATTGTTCGCACAATATTATAAAAAGAAGCTTTATAGCTTTAATCATACTAATATTTTCTTGGACTACCTTTTATATATCTTTAAATGTATCATTTAATTAATATTATTATTATTATTATTTTAAAAATAAATAAATTGTGAGCCTATTATGACCAAACAAGTGGCTCAATTGTTGGCAGAGTAATGTTGCATATGATGAAAGCCACTTACAGGGAAGACCAATATTGGTGATGATAAATGAAGATAAGAGGGTGATATGTGGATGTAACTTTCATAAAAAATTTCTAGCCATTTTACATCTGTCACGGCTAAAATATCACCTTTTTTTTAATTAAATTTTTCATTAAAAAATATTCAGTGCCTATTTCAATTGATATTTTTAATTAAATTAGTGGAAAAAGAAAAATTAATATGTTTAAATTATGAAGTTTTTTACTATTTTAATGAGAATTTATTACTCATCGTGAATTATTTTAACAAATTGATTCAACGAAAAATGACCCAAAAAATCATAATTTATAGCATAGATTTTCTATTAATATTGAAAAAGTCATGATCTATAGCATAAATTTTCTATTAATTCACGGTGAAAAAACCTTTATATCTAATAGTGTTTATAACCTCTAATAGTTATAAACCTCAGTTTTGTGAGTTTGTACACCACTGAGATATACAATTCACATAATTACACTGTTGTGTATTATTAAGATATATAACATGTGAATTGTGTACCCCTTCGGTATGCAACACACATACCTATTGAATTTTTTTGTAACCTTTTTTCAATATAGGTCAAAATTATTTTTAATTTTTTCTGGTAATTTTTTTTTATTGCATGGGCTTTTTTGTTAATTTTGCTATTATTTATTATAAGGTGTATAAACAAAGAGCAACCAATGTCAATTATACTTAAAAGTGAGGAAAATGATTTTTCTAAAAAAAATAAATAAGAAAAACAAGTTTCATAAATCATAATTGCATGATATTCCACATGATTGTGTCTTTCTGACCCTCCGACAGACCTTATCTTCACTCTCACATCTGTAGCCTCCATCCCCACCATCCCACCTCTCATATTATTTGTCTATATTATATGCATATGTTTGTAGGATTACTTTTTGCTTATATACTGAATACAAAAAAGGGTAAGAAATTCAATTATTTTTTAAAAAATAAAACATTTTTGATGCTTGATGTTTATCTTTTCTCAAATTTATAAATACCATCGGATAAAGACTACACCTGCTTTGTCATGTACTATATATATGAGCTCTTGCTGGTTTAATGTCCCTTGACTTCAGCTAAGGCCATTTAGCTACTAAAATGATGAATATATGTGATCTATAGAAAAATAAAAGATGAAGGAGCTTAGAGGTCAAAAGAAATATTCTTTATGTTTTAATTTAGTTATCCTATTCTTTCTAGTCCATTTAAAAAAATATTTTTCCCTTTTTGATAACTTTTTTAATTTTATTTTTCATATGACATATCTAAAATCACAAGATTAAAAAATATTTTGATATATTTAACATATTTTTAATTTAAAACTATAAAATTAAAAAAAATTACTTTCTTAAATTTTATATTAAATTAATATCGGACAAACAAATTAAATCTCGAAGAGAAAGAAGAAAAAAAGTTCCAAAAGTAGGAAATAGTAAGAAAAGGAAATGAAGAGGCTGAAAGGCTTATTGGAGATTGTACATTTTAAGTGGAAACCAAATGCTAGAAACAAAACAAGATAAGTTGAAATGGTCAATTCGAAGAATATATGTATATTCGTGTGTCTCATATTTACATCAATTGACTAGGATGGCAAAATCAAACTCAATCTATATCGTTTAAGTTTGAGTAAAATATTGATTAGCCCATTTATTAGCTCAACTCATTTCAACCCAAATTGACTTGAGAGAAATTTTGTCAAAATATTTTTAATTTTATATGTTATAGATAGCCATAACCAAAAAAATGTAATTTTATACTGTACTAAAATATTGTTAAAGAACAAATCAAACAATTAAAATAATAAAATTAGATTGGGTTGGGTCTTGACCCGTTCTATAACCCACCAACCACCCCATTTTGACCCAAATAAATTTGGATTGAGTTGAATTTTGACTCGTTTATTATCTTGATCCATTATGACCTGCCTAAATTTGACCCAACCCGCCCATTGCCACCCTTTGAATTGGCGAAGTGGAATTGTCATTGGCAATTTGGAACTTCAGCGTGTCAATATGTTAAATATGAACATCATAATTCAAATGATATCACTCAAAATATGATTATTCCGGACTGAAAGTGGGTGCGGATCATTATGAATTTTATGGTAGGTTACCACGAACCTCGAGGAAGCTTGACTATTTGTGTTACTATTGATAAATTGACTAAGTCTGCACACGTTTCTGTTGGAAAAGACGAACAAACACAAAAATATATATGATCAAAATAATGAAATAAAATGAAAAATAATGGCATCAAGAATTTTACGTGAAAATCATTTTAAATGAGGGGAAAAATCACGGGTCAAGAGAAGCAACTGATATCACTATAGTAAGAAATTTTATACCATGTAGTCACGAGTACAATACTCAAAATGACTACTCCACATTCAAAAGAAATAACACTCTTTTAATTTACCACCTTACTAAAATATCGTCACACTCTATTTTTCTTCACAGACTATTTTCTTATATATAGTCTATGAAAACCTCATAGCTCTCTAAATATTTTCTCTCTTTGAATTAGTGTGTATTAAATGAGGAGCTGAAGAGCTCCTTTTATAAGTGAAATTTGTATTTCACCGTTCACAATTTGTCAAAGAAATTGTGTCACCTTCCACCGAAAATTTGCATTGCTGCAAATTTTGTTGACAAAAAAAAAGGTTGTAGCTATTGTTGACAAAAAAAGTATGGGATGGACCCCACAAATCTCCTCATCCTGTCCCATGCACTAGAAAGAGGTATCTTCATCTTCTCAGAGAGAGCTCATGCCAACAGGTTCTTAACACAATTCGAACTTGTTCTTTGTTACCACTTTGGTCAGCATATCTGTACCTGCATATATTCTTTTTCGATCTTTTCTCGAATCCAGTGATATCTCATATCTATATGTTTCGTCCTTGCATAGTACATGGAGTTCTTGCTCAAGTCTATTGCACTTTGACTGTCATAATAGATGACATATTCCTTCTGATGCAACTCAAGCTCTTGAAAAAATTGCTTGATCTATATCATCTCCTTGCCAGCTTCAGTAGCTGCAATATACTCAACTTCAGTTGTAGACAATGCAACACACTTCTGCAACTTCGACTGCCATGATATAGCTCCCCCTGAAAAAGTAAACAAATATCCAGTAGTGAATATTTTGTTATCAAGGTCTCTTACCATATCAGCATCTGTATAGCCCTTTAAGATTGGATTTGATCCTCTAAAACACAAATATTTATCTGAGCTTCCTCTCAGATACTTAAGTATCCACTTTACAGCTTCCCAATGCCATTTTTCTGGATTATCAAGAAACCTGCTAACAACACCAACTGTGTGAGCAATATTACCTCTAGTGCATACCATTACATATATTAGACTTCCAACGACGGAGCAATATGGAACTTTGGCCATGCTTTTTTTTTCTCCCTAGCTGTAGGACACATCTTCTTGCTCAACTTTATATGACCAGCAAGAGGTGTGCCAACAGGCTTAGCATTCTTCATGTTGAAGAGCTCGAGTACACATTCAATGTACTTCTCTTGTGACAGATAAATCTTCCTTTCATTCCTGAGATGAGTAATTCTCATGCCCAAAATTTACTTGGCATGACCCAAGTCTTTCATAGCAAAAGACTTACACAACTCTTTCTTTAACTCATCAATTTTGGAAGTATTTCAGCTCACAATCAACATATCATCCACATATAGCAAGAGTATGATAAAATCATCGTCAGAAAATTTTTGTACAAATACACAATGATATGAAGAAGTTTTCTTGTAGCCTTGCTCCCTCATAACAGATTCAAACTTCTTGTACCACTGTCTAGGAATTTAATTTAGCCTGCAGAGACTCTTTTTGAGTTTGCACACAAAATTTTCTTTACCATTTACTTTGAAGCCATCAGGTTGTTCCATATAAATCTCCTCTTCTAGGTCACCGTGAAGAAAAATTGTCTTTACATCCATTTGCTCAGTCTTTAAATTAAGACTAGCAGTTAAATCAAGAACTGTACGAATGAAGGACATTTTCACGACAGGAGAAAATATTTCGAGAAGTCAATACCCTTCCTTTGACCAAATCCTTTAACAAACAATCTAGCTTTGTACTTGGGCTTCAAGCTGTGTTCTTCAACTTTAACTTTGAACATCCACTTATTCTTCAAAGCTCTCATGCCCTTAGGAAATTTCACCAACTCAGAAGTGTGGTTCTCATGCAAAGATTTCATTTCATCTTGCATGGCTTCAATCTATTGATCCTTATGCGCATCTTTCATGGCCTCCTCAAAACACTCTGGCTCATCTCCATCAGTGAGTAACACATACTCATCAGGTTAATAGCGAGAGGAAGGAATATGATGTCTTGTGGATCTCCTAAGAAGATTATTTGCTTCTTCCACAACTTCATGAGCAGGAGCATCATCAATAACAACATCACTGTTATTATCAATATCAACATATTGATCTGGTACTTGATTCTGAATATCACCATGATCATTAGGCCCATCAACATCATGCACAATTGTATGAGGAATTTGATCAAAATGGACTATGCCATCAGAACTTGAAGTTCTAGCTTTTTCACTTTGTTAATATCTTCAATGATTTGATTCTCCATGAAGGCGATATCGTGGCTTCTTACAAGATTCTATTTGATTGGATCATATATCCTGTAACCAAATTCATTAAGGTCATATCCAACAAAAATGCACTGCCTTATCTTGGCATCTAACTTTGACCTCTTATCTTTCGGCACATGTACAAAAGCTTTGCAACCAAATACTCTCAAATGGTCATAAGAAACATCTTTGCCATACAATCTCTTTGCAAAGCAACAACAGGAGATAAGTTAATAATATGTGTAGCGGTCAACAAAGCTTCACCCGAAAAGAAGTTCGGCAACTTTGCTTTAGAAACCAAATATCTAACTCTTTCCATCAAGGTCTTGTTCATCCTCTCAGCTAACCCATTAAGCTAAGGAGTATTAGGATGAGTTTTCTGGTGTCTAATACCTTGATGCTTGCAGTATTCGTCAAATGGTCCACAATATTCAACATCATTATCAGTATGAATACATTTTAGTTTCCATCCAATTTCTATTTCAACTGAAGTTTGAAACTACTTAAATACACCTAACATTTGGTCTTTAGTCTTCAAGACATAGACTCAAATCTTTCTTGAGCAGTTATCAATGAAAATGACAAAGTAGAGTGCACCACCCAGAGTCCTTGTCTTTGTTTGACCGCATAAATCAGAGTGCACCAACTCAAGCAACTCTATCTTTCTTGAAGGAGGTTTAGACTTAAAGAAAACTCTATTTTGTTTTTTTCCAGCCAAGCAGTGCTCACACTTTTCTAATTTGGCACTTTGGAAATCTGACAATAATTTCTTCTTGGCCAAAACTTTAAGTTCTTTCTCACTGATGTGGCTAAGCCTCTTCTGCCATAACGTTGAAGAGTTATCGCTCTCAACTGTATTTACCATATTGGCACAAGTAGAAGCCGTAGTCCAGTATAGACCACGATGTTTGTTACCACGAGCCACAACCAAGGATCTCTTAATGAGTTTCCACTTTCCACCGCCATTGCTTCTAACACATCCTTCATCATCTAGAATACCAACATAAATTAGGTGCAGACGAACATCAGGTGCATATTTTACATTGTTCAAAACTAGTTTAGTAACAATACTAGTTTCCAAATAAACTGTACCAATACCAACCACTCTAGATATAGTCTCATTATCCATACTCAATGTTCCAAAGTCACTAGAAATACAGGATGAGAAAAAATCCTTCCTTGATATCATATGAGATGCGGCATCAGTGTCCATAAGAAATATTTATCATGTTTGCATCAAGAACAATAACAAGATCTTCGTTGGAGATGGTGGCTAGGCAATTTTTATTGTTATCTTCTTTATTTTCTTCTGTCTTTGTTCTACTTATTCAATTTTTGGCAGAATTTTTGTGTGTACCCTTTCAACCACAATGATAGCACTCAATATCCTTAATTTTGCCTGTGGATTTGCTCCTGCTATCTATGTTCTCTATTCTGAGAACCACAATTTTTATTTCTCACCTTGGAGCCAGTTACCAGGACATCCGATGAAGAAGAACCTTAAGATTTTCTTCTCATATCTTCGTTCAAGATCCTACTCTTAGCGGAATCCATAGAGATCACACCATTCGGAGCAGAATTTGATAATGAAGTTCTAAATGTTTCCCAAGAGTCTAGTAGGGAACCAAGTAGAAGCAAGCCTTCAATTTCTTCATCAAATTTTATGCCCATAGCAAATAACTGATTCATGATCCCTTGAAAATTATTCAGATGATCTGTCATCGGAGAACCATTATGACACTTTAAACTTAGCATTTGTTTTATTAAGAACATTTTATTATTTTATGTCTTTCGAGCATACAAATTTTCAAAATGCTCTCATAGGGTTCTAGCATGTGTCTCTCCAAAAATATGGTTCAACACATTATCGTCAATCCATTGCCTAATAAATTCACAAACCTTTCTATGCAACAGATTTCACTCTTCATCTGTTTTATTTTCAGACTTTACAGTGGTAAAAATTGGTTGATAAAAATTCTTGACATAAAACAACTCTTCCATTTTTCTCTTTCAAATGGCATAATTAACACCATTCAAAGTAACTATTCTACTAGTGCGGGCTTCCATCATTTTCTCCAAAAATATATAGCTATTGCAAACCAAAATAAATCTCTTCTGATGTAGAAGTTCAGACTATGCTGCAACCACAGAGCATACTCAGATAAAACCTTGCTCTGATATCAATTTGTTAGGAAAAAGACACAAACACAAAAATATATATGGTCAAAATAATGAAATAAAATGAGAAAATAATAACACCAAGAATTTTATGTGGAAACTCTTTTAAATAAGGGAAAAAACCACGGTCCAAGAGGAGCAACTGATATCACTATAATAAAGAATTTTACATCGTGTAGTCACGAGTACAATAATCAAAATGACTATTGCACACTCAAAAGGAATAATACTATTTTGATTTACCACCTTACTAAAATATCGCTTACACTCTATTTTTCTTCACAGACTATTTTCTTATATATAATCTATGGAACCTCACAACTCTCTAAATATTTTTCTCTCTGTGAATTGGTGTGTATTAAATGAGGAGCTGAAGAGCTCCTTTTGTAGGTGAAATTTGTATTTCACCGTTCACAATTTGTCAAAGAAATTGTGCCACTTTTCATCGAAAGTTTGCATTGCTGCAAACTTTGTTGACAAAAGAAAAAGTTGCAGCTATTATTGACAAAAAAAGTATGGGATGGACTCCACAGTCCCATCGATTCAGACTACTTACACTTTAAAAGCTTGTACATAGTTGTATCAAGGAGATAGTTCAATTACACGAGATGCCTATTTTTATCATTTTAGATCAGAAGACACAGTTTACGGATCGTTTATTTTTTATAACTATGCACCAAGCTATGAATATTCCTGTTGATCTTAGAAAATACACGAATTAAAACAACTGAATTAATAAAAATTTCCTCATTTTCTCATTCATATTTATTTAATACTTCCTCCATTCATCTTTACTTATCCATTATACTAAAAATAGATGTCCAATAATGCTTGTCCAATCTATGAAATTAAAAGATAATTTTAACTTAGTTTCTAATTTACCCTTATCATTAAGTAGTAGTCATTAATTACCTATTACATTTTTCAAGATAATGTATTTATTATATTTAAAGACTGATACGATAAAATTACCCTTTTATTTATAGTTTCTTAAGAATTGTGCAATATCAATAGTGAACAATAATACGCATTGTAATTCGCATCATTCATTTATGTATTATTTATTCATACATTAATACAACAACAACAACAACATTAATGATTTTACATAATTAATCTTGACATTTTTTATTTTCGAATCAAATAATTTCTTAATGACATAATTTTATAGTCATGCAAATATCTTCATATGTAAAATTACAAGTTAATTTTTTTTAAAAAAAATTTAATATCTAGTCAAACCACCAGATAAAAAGAAATCAAAGGAGTAATCATTTCGGAAAGGAAAAAAAAAGTACTCCTTAAACCTCTTTTTATTAACAAGAAATAATTGGTATGAGAGACCAAACATGATTACGTTACAATACATAATATTAAGAATCAATATGATAAGAGCTATTTAAAAGTGGAATATGACATCATGTAACCCCTTTTTTAATATGAAATATTCATTCAAGCTCTTTTTCACTATTGTATTAAAAGGATTGGGAGAGAAGTAAGATTGTTCAAAATCGAATCGATTAATACGGAGCAGGGGCTAATATAAGTACTGTGTCCAGCAAACCAATAAAAGAACATGGGATCCCAATAAAAGAAGGCATAATAACAGTTTTAGCTAGTCAACTAAAAAAAAGTTTAATATATTGACTTTTTCTTAAATTTCTTAGTAAATTTTATTTAGATATAGAAATTATGATGTATTTCAATTGAGCACTTCAATATATAATAAATTGTTAAGATAACGATAGGAAAGATCTATTATGTTGGGATGGATCATTCTCAAATTCCGGCCAGCAGCGAAGGAAGAATACTCTTCATCTTCCCTTGCCGTAAATTTCTGGTGTTTCTTCCATCAATCATCCGGATCTATGTCGTATATCAACAAATTATGATTTTGAGGATCATCCCAAAAAGGCAAGAAGCGGTTTTCGTTCGATCGACATGTTATTTGTTGTAGGGTTCATCTTTTTATTCAACATAGGAGGACTCATTGTTCTATTAGAAATATACTCTCAATTTAAATTTTGCAAAAAAAAAATTGTATGTATGTTTTCAAACACTGTCACATTCTTTAATTATACGCATTCAACTCAATAAGCCATAAATTTTTTTTAGAGGTTTTTTAATTGAGATTGAAAAATAGGAGGACTCATTGTTCTATTAGAAATATACTCTCAATTTAAATTTTGCAAAAAAAAATTGTATGTATGTTTTCAAACACTATCACATTCTTTAATTATATGCATTCAACTCAATAAGCCATAAAAAAACTTTAGAGGTTTTTTAATTGGGATTGATGTTTATAATTAAAGACAGTGACATATTTCAAGTGGTTAACTTAACTATCTGATTAACGTTTGAAAATACACGCAATTTGTTTTTCAAATTTTGAACAAAAAGTGTCAAATCAAAATATTTTATTATATGTTCGAGTGTTCAATTGAAAGACATCTTAATTCAAATATTCAAATAAAATTTTGCTCACAAATTTAAGGATTATCAATATATTAAGCCTAAAAAAAGGTTAACACGTTAGATATAATAATTTGTAACCAACAAACCACCGTTAATCTACATTCAGTGTTTATAACAAGTATATATTCAGTATACATATAGATTATATAACAATATACATTGAATATATACTACGTGCTAATCAATCTTTATATTAAAAATTAAAATTATTCTTTGTTTGGCCTTTATTTAATACTGTGTTGTATAATAATCCCATAAAAGAATTTGAAGAGAAGAATTGGGGAGAAATGAGCAAGTAGCAATTTTTCGGATCGATAATTAATTTTTAACCAATGTTTTAAAATTACTGTTCAATGTTTCGCCGCTTTTTAATGCAGAATAAAATTTAAATAAAAATGCTCTTAACTAAAACATGAAAAAAAAACTTCAATTTTTTTTGAATATTCGAATTTCGAGATATGAATTGCACATTTGAAACTTCAAGCTCTAAAAAAATAAATAAATTTTCTTTAATAATGTTAATAAACTTTGAACTTTATTATGAAAGTTCCATTTTCTATTATGTAATTCCCTTTTCCATACGTACCGATAACCCATAGCTTTAGGGGACTTGAGCCCAAAAAAAGACGAACTAAATATGACGTGGATGTCACCATTTTTATTTTTTATGGCCACTCCACTTAAAATTTTATCATTTACCTCTTTTTCATAAAATTTTATATTTCGATCGAAACTTGCATCTTCAATGAAGGCTATCTCTTGATATGGAAAAATCTTTTTAAATTAATATTATTAGAATCGTGAAATATTATTATTTTATAAAGGTATTATTTAATCGATAAATAAATATTTATTAATATAAAGAGTATTTTCGAGATTCAATAAAGGTTAATTTTGATAACATCGTTCGGAGAATGAAACATCAAGAACTTTAAATGAACCCTCCTGTGAAAACGACATTTATTAATTTGAGGTCATGATTATAATCTTGATTACTGCAATAAAATGTATATATGTTAATAGGTTGTTAGATTATCCAGGTGAAAATGATACATGTTCAAGGTCCAGAGTTTAGAAGAAATTGTGAATACCATCGGAGAAAACAATGTTGATGATGAGGTTGAAGACAATATAATGCAGTTGGAACCACTTACGCATAATAGAGCACTTAGCGCGTCTAGAACTCTTCATAATTTTTTTGGTGCAGTTCGAGAAAACAACACCGGAACTTTTGGATGCAATAAGAAAAGTTTGAGATGAGCTTCAACTAAATTTAAATTTTGACAACAAAACAAAAAACACTAGAATCATATTATTTCACTAAATTGTCTTATATAATTTTATAATTTTAAAGAATTATTAATATATAATATTAATGGGACCATCTATTTATATAAGGGTCTTCTGAACATATATTATCTTATCAAAATCGGTGATTTTCTCCACTGATCCAGATTGGGATCGAACAAAATATATTTTAGAGAGATTATTAATTTATCGAATATTAATTTTAAAAAAATTTACTACTATATCATTTACATATGTGTAAAATGAATAATATAGTCATAATCGTACTTTAAGCTAATTCCTTGAAGAAAGGCTTAACTTGCAAATGTTTTCTCCTAATAAATTAATTAAATTATACAATTTATTGAGGTTGGCAGGATCGAGAATATATCATATAACATGGTATACACCGTATCTATTTCGGAGATTAGAGTAGAAGAACTCTGTAACGGCGGAGAGGGCTTGAAAGCCACTTGATTCTAAGGAGAGAGGTTTCGCTTTTTTTTTTGCCTTATTTCATTCACTGATTTATGTAATTCATTTCTCTTTTATGAATAGTTGGTTGTGTTGGATGATTGATGGGTAGTTATTGTGACGGTGTAGATGAAATGGGGGTTTGTGTCCGAGGTACTTTGTGATAAGAATGTGTTATCAAGGCTTAAATGTAAGTTTTATAGAGTGACGTGGTTAGACCAATTTTGTTATATGAGGAAGAGTGCTGGCTAGTCAAGAACACACGTTCAAAAGATGAAGATTGAAGAGATAAGAATGCTCAGATAGATGTATGGGCTTATTAGGAGAGATAAGATTAAAAATAAGGTTATACAATATAAAGTTTGAGTGGCCTTCGTGTCGGATAAGATAAGAAAGTGAGACTGAGATGATTCGAGCAAATGATAAGGAGGTGCACATGCATATGCTCATAATTAAGAGGTGTCAGAGGTTGACTATGTCAGCTAATGAAGAATTGAGGGGAGGTGATTAAACATGAGATGACACATCTTCAGCTTACTAAATGTATGATCTTGGATAGAAAGATTTTGAGGTGAGGATAAGGGTAGAAAAGTAGTAGGTAGCCAAACAAGGGTTCAATCTTCTCTTCTTGTCTTCTCCTATTAGTTAGTATTTGCATTGTATCTTAGTCGTCTAATTTTCATTACTATTAGTTTCTTTATTTGCGTTGTTTATCTTGATATTTTGTTACTGATATTTTCCTTTCTATCTTGCTTTGATTACTCTTTTTTTAATCAAAAGTCTATTAAAAATAATTTTTCTATCATATAAGAGTGACGTGGTTAGACCAATTTTGTTATATGAGGAAGAGTGCTGGCTAGTCAAGAACACACGTTCAAAAGATGAAGATTGAAGAGATAAGAATGCTCAGATAGATGTATGGGCTTATTAGGAGAGATAAGATTAAAAATAAGGTTATACAATATAAAGTTTGAGTGGCCTTCGTGTCGGATAAGATAAGAAAGTGAGACTGAGATGATTCGAGCAAATGATAAGGAGGTGCACATGCATATGCTCATAATTAAGAGGTGTCAGAGGTTGACTATGTCAGCTAATGAAGAATTGAGGGGAGGTGATTAAACATGAGATGACACATCTTCAGCTTACTAAATGTATGATCTTGGATAGAAAGATTTTGAGGTGAGGATAAGGGTAGAAAAGTAGTAGGTAGCCAAACAAGGGTTCAATCTTCTCTTCTTGTCTTCTCCTATTAGTTAGTATTTGCATTGTATCTTAGTCGTCTAATTTTCATTACTATTAGTTTCTTTATTTGCGTTGTTTATCTTGATATTTTGTTACTGATATTTTCCTTTCTATCTTGCTTTGATTACTCTTTTTTTAATCAAAAGTCTATTAAAAATAATTTTTCTATCATATAAGAATAAGAATAAAATTTACATATATTTATACTTATGAAATTATATTGAATATATTATTGTAATTCAGGTCTTGCATAAGGAATTCGTTTTGCAACAATGGTCAAGAAGAAGCTTAATTGTTATAGCTCCACATAGCAAAACAAAAATGGGGTATATAGTGTCAAATTGACATTGAAATTGAAAGGGGGAAGATCTAATCTAATGGATGGGATAAACGATGATAAGATATTAAATTCATAAAATAGCATGATAAAATATTGTCATTTAATAGTATATGGTTATTTTATCATTTTTGTTTATAATAAATGGGCTTGGCCCAATTTTGAATTAAAAAATATTGTCATTTAACCTTCCCTAGAGAATTAAGTGGCCAGGAATATTTATAGAAATTTTAAGTGACATATTTTACTGTTGAATGTTGATGTTACATTTTTAGTGTTGATATCACGTCTATGCACTAACATATATTATAGTGTAAGTGGTCTAGTGGGTAAGAGAGTTGTCTTATCTAAATAGCAAAATGAAAGATCCCAATTCCTTGGTTGGTGGGGTATAAATATTACTGGAAGGTTGTAATGATTGATTAAGGTGTTAATAAGTGATTTGTGTTACTAATTATATGAATGTTCTATCAGTATTTCTTTATCCTTTTTAAAAATGAAAAACACATCATATTGTAATCATTCTGACTATTATAGCTTGATTAGGACCACTATAAATTTATATAGAGAATTAACTTTTAAAATCCATTGGGACTTTTTCTAAGGGCTGGCTCACAAGTTTTAATGTGCATTTTTTTCGTAAAGCAATCGAAAATGAAAAATATACCTAAATAACTATCCATTCAATTTCTTGAACTAACAATAGTTGGTGAATGAATGTATAATATATATATAATCAATGAATAATTTGTGTATATTGATTAAAGAAAGTAAACAATAAATCTAATCGGCTATCTATATAAAGGTTTTACAAACTATAAGTGAATACTACAATATTGAATCAGTGATGGCCACATTCACTTGTTTATTGTAGGCACATAGTAATACAACCCTCATGATTACCCACAAGGATTGTGATAGAGTGGTAAATACTCATTTATCTTTAATTAAATATTTCAAGTTCCAGTATCCTTGGATACGAAGTAATCTTTGTTAGGGATCGCTTTATCCCTCAATGCAGGACTTTACAGTGCGAATCCGAATTTAATCGGACTCGAATGTGGATACAAACATCAAGTGGAAAAAAAATGAAAAATAGAAGGTGTAAAATGAGCAATGAGGAGCAAGTGGGAAGGGGCAAATTGGATTTTGATAACATCTTAAATATTTTGCTAAAATATCATTAGTGAAAGAGAAGTCCAATAACTTTATCAAACTATTCCAATGTGTTTGCTTATGTTTTTTTTAAAAAGGTTTTCGTGAGTGAATTGAAGAAAAAAACTTCTTTCTGAATATGAGCTTTGAGCTTGAGGGGATTTCTCAAAAACTCTTCAACAACTCACAAAAGTTCACAAATCTTTAAATAAGGTACAACAATTAAAACACTTTTTTTTAGCATTATTTTTGAAAAAATAACAATCTAAAAGTTGTCAAAACGGGTTTTATGGAGAAAAAGCTCCAATAAGTTGGGCTTAAAAGTAACAATTAATATCTATCTAAAATGACTCTTCAATGTCCTTGGAACGATTCAGTTGATTTGGAAGGTGGTCATCTATACGAATGACCCGGGATCGATTCCTTTTCAATGCCTTTTGAGTTGAGCCTATCGCAGAGAACTTGTCTAGTGCAGTTTACATCCCTTGTGTGGTTTGCAGGCTATTACACAGTGGGAAATTTATCCAGTACGTACAAAGTTCTCACCATAGAGAGTACTCACCCGAAGAGCAGAGGTCGTAGCGGCTGGGGTTATCCTGGGGTTCCAAAAAACATGACTCCTCAACTAAGTAAAAATTTGAAGAAGTTTTATTAGAGAGAAATCTATCTAATTAGACAAATATTTCTACCATATCTACTAAATCCACTATACTTTAAAATAAGGGTAACTTTTCGAAATTTTATTAGTTTAGGAGTTAATAACTTAGATACACGCTATTTTGCAATATTGTGAATCTTATCAGATATTAGTGCATCTAGATACGTTTAGAGACATGTATCTTAGGATACATGGGGTCAAAATTAGGTGTAATTTGTTCTAGATACAATATATCCAAGTGGATTTTTTTTGCATGTATCTGCAATACGTAGACAAATCTCGCTCACCTCCCTCCCACCCTGCTCGTCACTCTCCTATGTATCTGGATACATAGACAAATCTCGCTTGCCTCCCTTCTGTTCTCGCTCGCCTCTCTCCTTATTTCATTATATCTAGCAGTAAAAAACATGTATCTAGGTGTATCTAACTCGAAATCTAATATGAAATTATTAATTAGTGATATAAAATATAATTATTTCAAACTATAGTAAGAATTAGTAAATATGATAAGATTGTTTGTGTAATTAGATAGTTTCTCCTTAAAATAATTGCATAATTCTCTCTCTCGTCCCCTTTCTCTGCTCTCTCCCTGATATCCCCATGGCTCTCTCCCTTTTTCTCTCTCTCCCCTCCTACTCTCCTCCCTCGCTCTCTCCTGTCTTTCTCTTGCTCTCTCACTCTTTCTATCTCTCTCCCTTCTCTTTCTACTCAATGGTGATGGTACTTAGAGGCAATTGATGAATAAATTAGTACATATTATTGAAATCAGATACATGTATCTATGCATGGATTCATTGATGAATATATTAGTGCATATTTTGATATCAATATGTATTTTTTATACTAGATGCATGTATTTATGCACAACTACACGAGATATTTTGATACTAAATACATTGATGAAATTGATATCAGAAACACTAGATGAAGTTGATTTTGAATACACTGGATGAAAATGATTTTTGATACACAGATACATGAAATTGTGAAACTCATATATATTGTAAAATACAAATATAGAGGAGAGAGGATGAGAGAGAGAGAGAGAGAAAGAGAGAGAGAGAGGCGAGCGACAGAGTTAATGTATCCCAGATACATGTGAATCACGCTTGAATACGATATATCTGAAACAAATAACACCTAATTTAACTCACGTATATATGATACATGTGTCTGTTCCATCATATACATGTATCTAGAACAATATTTTTTTTGGCAGAAAATATAATTTGAAAAATCATTGTTTCAACATGTAATTTGCACAAATAATAATGTGTGTTGTGTTGTTTTCTCACAAAAAAAAAAGGATCCAGCAGTCGGGCACCCAAGCCCAAATTCAATCCAAATTCATAAAAGGGTCTTTTCCCACCGATTTGGTATCCTTAACAATAAATCATATAGAAAAAGTGTACGTTTCTAATAAGCTGCCATTTAAAGCATACAAAAAGAGGGGCATTATTTAGGGAAAATGATGTGGATTGACACAATAATTATGCGATAAGGGTATAGTTTTAATTAATTATATAAATTAGCTTTAGTTTAATGAAATTAGCTATTATATAAATTTGGGGGCTCATATACAAATCTGAAAGTGAATATATAAATTTCTATAGAAACTCTGTAAGCGAATATACAAATCTGGAAGCGAATATATAGCAAATATACAAATCTCTTTGAAAGCCCAATTTTTATAATGCAGCAAGATATACAAACGAAAAGGCCTAATTTGTATAATGCAGCGAGATATACAAACGTTAATGACCAAAGCAAACATAAATATAGCTATAAAAAGTAATTAGAAAAACTATACCCATAGAAAATTATTAATCTTAATATGTTCGTCATTTTTGAAATTTCCCAAATTTATTCAAAAAATGTCTTGATAGGCCTTAAATGTTAATAAATTAAATCTGATCTTAGCTGCAGCCTTTATTTTATTATTTATAATTGCCTTTTTGGATAGCAATTTCTATGCACAGCATCAATATAAGAAGATAAAAGATAATAACAATAATTTTTTCCGTTTTGTTCTTTATTTGAATATCAATGTAAGAAAGATAAAGATGATAGCAATTAATTCTTCCTTTTTGAAATAGATTAGATTTATGAATTAGGATAATCGTCTTATCGAAGTTTCCATTCTTTGGTGTCATCCTTTATATATTATATTATTATGCATGCTTATCATCTTGATGCATTAGATATATTATTTTTAAAAAGTAATTTTCTTACGATATTTTATAGTTAATAAGTAAGTAAAAAATATTATTTCAAAAATATTTATATATATTTAGCAAACACTATATAATAGGAGTCTAGCGATGATGACATGAGAACTATGGGTGCCGTAAGGATGGGGAGTGGTAGAATGGAACTCATTTTTTCTATTTCCACTAAAGGTTTTTTTTTTTTCATTTCTAAAGTACTTATTTTAAAAAAAAAAAAATCAATATTTTTAACCAATCAAATATAAAATAAAAAATTCCACCGTAACAAACCAACCCTTAATGTTAATCAATTAGAGAACTTGAAAATGAAATTTTAAAAAATATATTTTAAAGTTAAAATTTATCAACAAAATAATTATTATTTCACTTGAAATACTTATATACATATTTTATAATATTTTATCAAATTCAAATTTTAAATTTTAGTATATGTAAATACTAGTGGCCTAACCAGTATTCAGTGGAAGGATCAAGAAGTTCATGTTTAGGCTCGGAACGTATGGCCCAAGTTGGGCAGGGCAGGTTAAAAATTAGCCCACCAAAGCAGGGGCGGATTCATCCGAACTTTCTTCGACGAAAATTTATATTATTTATATATAATTAAAATATTTTTTAATATATATATAGTAGATGTCGAACCCCCTTCGACTAATTCATATATCTAATTTTTTAAATTTTAAACCCCCTTATTAAAAATTTTGGCTCCGCCACTATCACCAAAATCCTTTTAACATGATTTTAAAGATGTTTTTACATAGAACTTCATATCTTTCGCCAATGATAGAATATAAGTTAATTTTTTTTTATTCTTTTACGAGTTGAAAAAATATAAATTAAAAATTACGTGTTTTTACAAGTTATTAAATTGTATTTAATAAGAGCACACAACGTAATTTTTCCACAAAATTGAGGTGTCAAAATATATTATTTTTGAAATTGAGTCACATATATAAATCATGATTTATCATCAAACACGTAACTTGTACATATATTACATTACAATTATTATAATTGTTATATTTTATAAAATAATAATTTTTCACAGTTTCATAACGCATGAAAGTACGTGATATTCACTTTTTTCCAATTCAGATATATATTGTCTTTACCAAGAAAGTGAAGTTCTCGTAATATATTATAGTTAATTCCTATAAAATTTCAAATATCTAGAATTAGTTTTTTACTATATGTTTTTATTTATAACGTGTGAAAGGACATGATGTTCACTTCTTTCAATTCCATAAAGGTCTAATTAATTTATATCATTCAACAATTATAAGTATTCTTGCTTTAGTACCATCTACAAATTCTCCCCTCTTCCCCCTCAGTCCAATTCTTTCAGCAACACAAAAAACTTTCTCTTCTCAACTTTCCTCCATTAATCCACAATGTCATCAACCTACTCTGTAGATGAACAGAGAAGGCCCAAAAAAACTCATCCCAAGTTGGCAAATTTCCAATAGATAACCTCTTTTTTCATAATTTCCAAATGAAGAAAGATACTTTAAAAGGCATCCATATTTGTTTGAACTTTGAAATGCCTCTGAACCTCTCACTTTGCCTCAAAACGTCCCATGCAGAATCTACACATTTTTTGCTAATGATAAAATAGAAGTTAAGCTTTTAACCTTTTACGATAAAATCACGTGCTTTCATATGTCATCAACAATGTTTAATACGGATACACAAATTTTAATATATCTTTCACAAAAATAAGGTGTCAAAAAATACTATTCCTAAAATTAAATCACGCATAAATGAATCATGATTCATCATTAGGCAAGTAACTTGCAGGTACACTACAAATAATTTATTATGAATGTTTAATCCAAAAAAAATCATAATATTTCACACCTCTTTTTTGTGTGAAACATTAAATGGACATTTATATCATATTAAACACAATTTTATAACATATAAAAGCATGTGATAGTCACTTCGTTTTTAAATTATAAAGGTTTATATTATATCTTGTCCTAACTAAAAGAGTAAAGTTTTATGCAAAATATAAATAGAATTGACTATCGAATTTTAGCTCCTTTTCTAACGTATTAGTTTTGTCCACTAGCCACCTCAGCTCTTCCTCATCCTCATTGTTCAGATTAGATGATTACTAACAACCATCACCTCTTCGTGACTTGCACATACACTACAACCTTCACCTCCTTTTTTTAATTTTTTAAAATCGTCCTCATGGCAACGTGGCCATAGCGACAACTTCTTCCTTCTTCTTTATGATGGAATCATCATCGTTATCGCTATCAGTACTACCTCCTTCTTCTTCAGATTCGATCATATATCACCACTAGTTCTTTGTTTAGATTTGAGAATCTCCACGACTACTTTATCGGTTTTTTCTTCTCTTAATTTAATAGGGATACATAATGTAATATATCCAAAATTCAGCCACACAAAAACCATAATATTCCACATCTCATCTTTGTGTGAAACATATATTAGACATATACAACATTGTGTACACATATTAGTTTTATAACATAATTTTAAAATCTTCATAATTTATCATCACACACGTGACATGCACGTACACTACAAAGCAATTATTATAAATGTTATATTTATGATTTTAAAAGAAATCATCTAACAGGCCGGAGAAAGCATCATAAGACTATTGAAGCAACAATTACTGTTGATTCAATTAAGATGAAAATGCAATGTGACCAGAAAAAATCTTTCAGAGAATTTTAAATAGGTGACTTTATATTTATGAGGCTATAACCTTAGAGGCAGATGTCCTTGAAGGGTCATTTTTGTCACAAACACAGACTCAAGTTGTTTAGGCCCTTCTAGGTTTTTAAGAGAGTTGGTCATGTGGCCTATCAACTAGGTTTGCCTCCCTATGCCAAGATTCATTCTACATTTCATGTATCACATCTTAATTAACAAGCATATAATTAGTTCTCTTGTGGTTCCTTACTTACCAATTTCATTATCTTCTCATGGTCAAACAGTTGTTAGTAAATTGGTTTAATAACATCACTTAATTGGATGGATGCACTCGCCTTCATGAAGCAATTTCCTCATTTTGTTCTTGAAGACAAGGTCTCCTAGTGGGGAGAGATTTGTTGCATGCCAAATAGTAGGAGGGTATTTTAGTCATTTGCTTGTAAAGAAAAGGGGCATAACAGTCATTTCATTGGAGGAGTTAGTTAGTTGTAATGATTATCATTCAAGTTCACTAGTTATATTCTACCTTTAAAATAGGAAAAGTTACGCGCTATAAGGGTATAGTTTCAATTAATTATACGAATTGGCTATAGTTTAATGAAATTTGCTATTATACAAATTTAGGGGTTCATATACAAATTTGAAAGCAAAAATACAAATCTCTAAAGCAAATATACAAATCTGTAAGAAAACATACAAATCTAGAAGTGAATATATAGCGAATATACAAATCTCTAAAGCAAATCTGAAAGCGAATATACAATTCTGGAAGCAAATATATAAAATCTTCTTGAAAACCCAATTTGTATAATGCAGCGAGATATACAAACTGAAAAGCTCAATTGGTATAATACAGCAAGATAAACAAACGTTAATGATCATAGCAAACATAAATATAGCTATGAAAAGTAATTAGGAAAATCATATCCATAAAAAATTATTAAGCTTGATATATTTGCCATTTCTGAAATTTTCCATTTAAAATCTCATTGAACATTTATACTTGAGTCATAAAAAAATTAAAGATATCACAAATCAAAGTTATTACTTGGTATTAGGAAAGTCAAAAGATGCAATTATAACAACCTATTTTTTGGGAGAATACATCGACAACCTCTTAAATTTTTCCGTATATTTTATTTAGATACACTCTGTTATCTGTTTTAATGAATCACTTGAATATATGCTAAAGTGTTCATAGATCCTATTTGGATTGGCTTATTTAAAATACTTTTAAGCTAAAATAGCTTTTAAATATTTTTGGAGTGTTTGAATAAATTAAAAATGTGCTTATAAGCACTTAATTTTAAGCTAAAATGTTAAAGCTGAAAGTCATAAGTTCGGATTTCTAACTTATGAATTTTGGCTTATAAGTCAAAAATCAAAAGTCAATCCAAACAGACTCTTATTCAACACTTTTGCCTTAGATTTTAAAAACATTTACACGAGTGTTCTCAAACATCAACTACATAACATAAAATTTGTCACCTCTTCTTTAATTATATACATTAGTATCAATTAGAATAAGTGCGACGTTTTTACTATTTATTGAGGCTAATATGTACAATTTAAATAAAATAACATATTTTAAATAATTAACTTATCTACGTGAACTAACGCTTGAAAATACATCTAGATACTTTTTCAAAATTTTAATCAAAAATATCTAATACTAACACTTATATTATATATTCAGACGCTCGACTAAAACGGAGTTCGAATGTCGGTGCATGAATGTGTTGGAAGTAGTCCTTGGAAATTTGTGCAGAGAAACACAAAAATGGAAGAAACAATAGGGCACGTTGCTGTGTACTTTGGGAATGGGAAATATAGAATATCTACAAGATGCACATTCAACTACTCCCAAATTTGGACTTTTTTACACACATCCTCGTTATAAATTATAATGATGATTTTTTTAAAAAAAATTGTTATTGAGTATTTGCTATTCGTATTATGGCAAAACAACACAATAAAATGATATAATGAAGAAAAATAAATAGGAGGCATCGGAGAAAAAACTAACGAATTAATTATTACTTGTGTTTGTTAATTTCTTTGTCGTAAGTAGTATACTTACACAGCTACACTCCACACGTCCACTCATTCTATTTATATACATCATATTTGCGTCGCATAGGATTTATTTAAAGCGAAGTTTTTTCTAACAAGATTTTTTTGTCATATCAAATGTTTAAATTCGAAATGTCTGATTAAGGATAGAGAGAACATATTTATATCATCACAATTCTTATAGATAATTATAATGATGATGATTGGCACATATTAATATAACAAAAAAAGATTTATAATGAAAATGATGCTTCATGAGACCCTTACCTGAAATATTTGGAATTTTGTTGTATCAAGCTTGAGTACTTTTCAATACAGAGAGACCTGTTCCTTTATCCCTAGGGATGAAAGGTCACTACTCAAGATTTAGTAAATGTTGACTCTTGAAACATGGTTCCAACTTTGCAATCATATTTATGTTTAGAATTGAAATTCAAACTAGTGGCAAATAGATCGTTGGATCAAATGAACATATGATACTGGTATTAACATGTCACAACCAAATGAATATGATATTGCTATTAAAAGAGTGAGAGTCAAAATTTTTAGCTTATGAGTTCTGAATTACAATTATTTTTGTATACTAGGTTCTTTTATTAACTTCATCGAATGAATCTTTTAATATAAAAATAATAGGGATAGTTTCAAATATATTTAATAAAGTAATTAATTTATAATAAATATAATCATATTTTTCTTAAATAAATAGTCAAAAGTCATAGAAAGTAGACACTAACTATATATTATGATCCACTCAAAAAATTGAATATAATTTACATATACATGAGTTATACATTGACTATACATTATGATACACCTAAAAACTGAATATAATTTAATTATACATGAAGTATACACTAACTATATATGAAGTATACACTGACTATTCAATCCCGATCAACTCAAAATCTCATCTAAACTGTCCCAAATTTTAAATATGAAATTAATCCTCTCGATGTTTTGTGCCGTTTAATATACAGTTTGCTCAAAACAATTTATATTTGCGGTACATTAAATTTTAAAGGAGAAGAAGACGATGAAAAAGGAGGAGGAAGCAATAGCAGAAGACGAAGAAGGAGGAAGAAGACAACGCAACGCGACCCTATTTTGGGAAAAAAATAGGGCCAAATGGTTTTAAATAAATTGGACTAAAAAGATGGTAAATAAAATTTATAGGCTGACATTTTGCATAATTTGTCCAATATAATATAATATAATATTTGATCCAAAATAACTAGATGGGAAATTTACATAAATGTACTACATTAAGAAAATATTTATCATTTATAGCAATAATAATTTTTTTCTCTGAACACTTATAATACAATTTTAATACAATTTTAATACATATTAGCGAGAATAATTTATAAAATTCATATAATACAAGTTTTTTATTCATGGATAATTTATTTATCACATACTTTAATACACTTATAATACATTGTGTCAATTTCTTACCAAACAAGTATAATATATTTTAAAACACTTATAATACATTTTGTATTGCATGTATAATTCACTTTTAATACATAGTAGATGTATCATAATATTGCTATATATTGCTATAAATGACAATAAATAAAAAGTATCACTAAATTAAGTAATTATTTATTAAAAAGTATTTTTCCTAGTAATTTTTCCTAACTAGATTCTGTTGAAACCATAGTTATAACAATATTATTATTTAATGCATATCAATCATAATATATATCTAGCTACGTATAACAGTACGTAACACACTATGTCGTGCAACCTAGTTGTGAAAACTAATATATCATGCTCAATATATTAAAATAAGTATAGTACAACAAAACAATATACATGTCCTAGTAAGTCCTAGTCTACAACGTACTAGGTAGTTTGGATTTACTTTAAAGCAATTATGCAAGTACACAAATTATGATTTTGTAAAGCAAGCCATCTAAAAATTAGTCTCACTTGAAAGGAATTTGGGCTGGCCTAATAGCGTTCAGGACATTACCTATACTAAAATAGATAATCTTGGTTGGGCCATTTTTCCCATTCATGAGCTCCTGATTAGGGATGGTAAGTGGGGTGAGGCGGTGGTAAGATTTTTTTTTTTTTTTACATAAATAACATTTTTTAGATTAATAATTATTTTTTTAGGATACTTTTTTATTACGGTCTATAGCATATTTATCTTAATTAATAATTAAAATCACCCCATTGCCCCCCTCCCCCCACCCCCACCATTTCTTCGTGCTACGACTACTTTATTTGTTTCTATATATTTTTCTCTTTCTCTTTCTCCCCTTTTTAAATTAATAATCAATTATCCAAATTTAAATAGTATCGAAATATTTGAAATTCACATATAATACTTATAATATATTTGTATTAGAAATATTTTAATTATATATTCACCACATTTATTGAAAGATGCATATAATATGTATCATAAATTGATTTCAAAATGTATTATAATTATTTTTTATTTTTTCTCTATTTAATGGTGCTAAAATATATTATTGTATTATAAATATTTTAGTTATATATATTCACCACGTGCATTGAAATATGCCATGGTGTATGCTTTTCGCTGACGACATAGTCCTGATCGATGAGACTCGCAGTGGAGTTAACACTAAGCTGGAGGATTGGAGACATACCTTGGAGTATAAAGGGTTTAATCTGAGTAGGACCAAAACAGAGTACTTAGAGTGCAAGTTCAGTGAGACACCTCAGGAGGTTGGCGCGGAAGTTAGGCTTGGTGACCATGCCATCCAAAGAAAAAGTAGTTTCAAGTACCTTGGGTCTATCATGCAAGACAGTGGGAGATTGACGATGATGTCACACATCATATTGGGGTAGGGTGGATGAAATGGAGGCTCGCTTACGGTGTGTTATGTGACAAAAAGGTGTCACCACAACTTAAGGGCAAGTTCTACAAAGTGGTGGTTAGACCGACTATGTTTTATGGGGTGGAGTGTTGGCCAGTTAAGGTCTTCCACGTTCAAATTATGAAAGTACCCAAGATGAGGATGCTGAGATGGATGTGTGGGCATACCAGGAGCGACAAGATTAGAAATGAGGCTATTCGGGACAAGGTAGGAGTGGCCTCGGTGGAAGACAAGATGCGGGAAATGCGACTGAGATGGTTTGGGCATGTGAAGAGGAGAGACACAGATGCCCCAGTGCGGAGGTGTGAGAGGTTGGCCATGGATGGTTTCAGAAGAGGTAGGGGTAGGCCGAAAAAATATTGGGGAGAGGTGATTAGACAGTACATGGCGCAGTTACAGCTTACCGAAGACATGACCTTAGATAGAAGGGTGTGGAGGATCCATATTAGAGTAGAATGCTTGTACATAGTCTTGTTATTTTTCCATATTAGTAGGTGCATTAGCGCACTATAATTTCTTGTGCCTGACTTCTGTTATTATCTCTCTATTTCTTTGTGTACTCTGATTACTCTATTTAATCTGTGTCGCTTTCGTTATTTGTGTTATTCATTATTTGCTTTTCCATATTGCTTTGAACTTTTTAGCCTTATCTGACCTCTTTTTATGCTTCTTTTGAGCCGAGGGTCTCTCAGAAACAGTCGTCCTACCTTGGTAGGAGTAAGGTCTGCGTACACCTTACTCTCCCCAGACCCCACGTTGTGGATTTCACTGGGTTGTTGTTGTTGTTGTGCATTGAAACATGCCTACAATATGTTGAATTCAAAATCTATTATAATTATTTTTTATCTTTTTCTCTTATTAACGAAATATATTATTGTATCAAAAATATTTTAGTTATATATTCACCACGTGCATTGAAACATGCCTATAATATATATAATTTATTGAATTCAAAATCTATTATAATTTTTTTATTTCCTTTATTGTGTTTGGAATTCATTATATTTGTCCTTTTTTCTCTTTCCCTCTCTTTCTGCATCCTTTGTTCTTTTCTTTTTTTGTCCTTTTTTCTCTCTTTCTCTTTCTCCCTCTTTTAAAAATAATAATTAATTAATTTAATATATTTCTAACAACGTAAATTAATTTAAACAGATCTGAAATATTTGAAATTCACACATAATGCTTAGAATACATTTGTATTAAAAATATTTAATTATATATTCACCATATTTTAATTATAATATATTGAATTCAAAATCTATTATAATTATTTTTTTATTTTTTTCTCTTATTAACGAAATATATTATTGTATTAAAAATATTTTAGTTATATATTCAATATGTGCATTGAAACATGCATATAATATATATAATATATTGAATTCAAAATATATTCCAATTCGAATTCAATATTATATATTGTTATGAATTTGATTGTTGTTATTTCAACAAATATATTATTGTATTAAAAATGTTTTAGTTATATATTCACCACGTGCATTGAAATATGCCTATAATATAATACATTGAATTCAAAATCTATTATAATTATTTTTTATTTTTTTTCTTATTAATAAAATATATCATTGTATTAAAAATATTTTAGTTATATATTCACCAAGTGCATTGAAACATGCTTATACTATGTATAATATATTGAATTCAAAATGTATTACAATTATTATTTATATTTATTTCCTTTATTGTGTTAAAAATGCACAATATATGTATTTACATTTAAAATCATTTAATTTAAAAAATAATAAAATTATTATTTATATAATATCCAATTCAAAATTAAGTTTAAAGTAGAATAATTAATTATTACGTATTTTTGAAAAAAAAAGGAAAAAAGAGAAAGAGAAAGATAGAGAGAGAGAGAGAGAGAAAAATCGAACTAAAAAAAGAGAAGAAGGAGAGGGGGGAGGGGGAAGAGAAAGAGAGAGAAAGAGAAAAACAGAAAAAGAAAAAAAAAGGAAAGAGAGAGAGAAGGAAGAGAAAGAGAAAATTATTTTTATTATTTCAATAAAAAAATAGTGCATATGTGTCTTGCTCAGCTTTCAAAGATAAGCGTTTATTCTTTCTTCTGTCCTATCACCTTTGTGGAAATCCTCTGAAACTGTCTTTTGGCATGTAGGTGTACCATTCGATAGGGGTTCGTGAGTTTGTTGGAAACTCGAAAAAGAGTATGAACCTTGTGTTCTAGTTTTGTAGATTAACGTAAGTGTTTTTGTTTTCCTTTCTCCTTTCTTTCAGCTATTATCTTCATTAATGCTATCCATTTCCATAGTTGAGGCCAAAGTGGAGAAAAACAAGTTCCTCCCAAGTACCTTCACAAAAACTTTATAGCATATCTGGTTCCTTGACTCTCACTTTTTGCTAGTGTTTGTATCTTTTTTTCTTGGCTGACATATGTTAAGCTAGTTAGTTTTCAGAAAGTTGGAATCTAGAGAAAATTTTACAGTAAGTACTGCTTTTCAAAAAGTTAAGAAAAAACATAAAGTAATAAGGTGAATAACTTTATAGGGATCAAAGGATGCTTGTTAAAATTTCCTTTTTCATGTGGAAATTGTAGAAATCTAAATTACCCCTAGATGATACATTGAAGAAATGGAAAATGCAATTTCCTTCAAGATGTTATTTTTGTAGAATTCTAAAGTAGAAGACACTTCCCAAGTATTCTTATTCTCCCCAATAGCTCAAATGGTATTGAAGCATTTGTGTGGATCAGTGGAAATCAACATGGATAACATACATTTGTCTCAGGTTATTAATTCATGGTGGGAGATTAATTCACATCGCCATGTTAAATATATATTTCAGGTTGTCCCTTCCATTATAGCGTGGGAATTGTGAAAGAGAAGAAACAAACTAAGACACAGGAAGAAAATCTCCAGTAACAAGGTGATCTGTCAAATTATGCACACAATGATTTTTTTCATAAAGACTAGAAGAAGAAACTGTAGTTACTCCCATATAAATGGGCAATGGTAGTAGAGGCGATGCACAATTATAACCCAACAGTAAAAATAACTAAAGTTATTTGGAGACCACCAGACACTGATTGGGTTAAAATCAATAGTGACAGAGCATCAAAAGGAAACCAGGAAGAAGTTCATGGAGTTTTTGTATGAGAAATAATAAAGGGGATATCATAAAAACTCAGGCTGAGGAGATGGATGATCCTTCAAGTACTAATACTCAGGCAGAAGTAATGACACTCTTACATGCTTTAAAGTACATAGAGTCAGCTCAACTAGACAAGGCGATTATAGAAACATATTCTTTATTACTTAAAAACATTGTTGAAAATGTATGGAAAGTACCATGGAAGGTAATGAATATTCTAGAGGAAATGTGGAGGCTCATGTAAGGAAAAACAATAATTATATCACACACGTTCAGAGAAGGGAATAAATTGGCTGACTATTTAGCTAATCTAGACCACATAAAGGGGTTGTTCAAGTGAATTGTTTTCAGGAATTAGAATCTCAAGGCAGGAGAATAGTGAAAAGTGATAAATTAGTGATACCATATGTAAGGATCAGACAATGCAGAAAATAATCATACATCAGAGGCAGGGGAAGAAACAATGCTTAGCAAAACAGATTAAGCTGGAAAAAAATAACAATATGACAGGGATATACATACAAATACACACAATGAGACATAATAGGTGGCAAAATTGAATACAGGCATCTCAAATAAAAGGAGAAATACTAAATAAATTGAGGATTGAACAGTGGTGGCATCATCATCTTATGATGCTCATTCCACTGATCAAGAATCAATGGAAAACAGTAAAACTCCAACAAACTCAACTTGCCCAACAAACTGTTGTATTGTTTATTCTCCTTGTTCTAATTTTGATTGCTGATAATTGATACTTGTCCATATTTAGCATCTTTTTTGTCTGGTTGGATTAAAGCTCAAATACTGTTTCTTTTTCCTCTTGATTTATTATTATGTTTCTGATGAAATCTGCTAATTGATTAGCTTCTCTAAAAATATGAACTATCTGAATGTGCAATGTTTTTATTATCTCATGAATCTCCTATACTCTTTCAACTAAATCCCAAGATATTCTCCAATCTTTTCAAATCATGCTTTTTAGACCTAAAGAGTCAGCCTTTATTTTGATTTGAACATAACCTTGATCTGCCATCATGTTTGTGTTGGGGAGGAAGTACCATAACTAAAGTTTGATATAATAATAAATAGTGAAAATAAATTAGACACGAGAATTTTATGTGAAAACCCCTCAAACAGATAGAGGAGAAAAACCACGGGGTAGAAGGATTTTACTATAATAATATGAGATTACACTGATCTCAAATAAAAAAAGAAAACAATAATTAACACTTCTCTCTTGTAAAAAGAACAATTATTAAAGAGGACACTCAAGACTACAAGACTTATCTTGGTGTATAACTGTCTTTGTATTTTTACTCTCTTTTTCTAAATGAATCAAATGAGGGCACAAGGCCCTATATTTATAGGAGGATGAAAACGCGTAAATGGAAAGAGTTTATGCATTTCCGTGTTGAAAATGAGTAAAGACTAGTTGCCAACCTTAGCCAACCTTTACTTTCTGCAGTCCCTATTTTTGACTTTCTTTCATTTGCCAATCTTTACTTTCTGCAGCCCCTGATTTTGACTTTCTTTCATTCTCCCACATAAAAATTTAATTGAGAATCAATTAAGTCTTCACACTATCTGTTCTACTCAATTACTGTAATGTTACGTTTCTTCTAGGCCAATAGAAGATCGACACTATTTAAACTTGTTACTGTTGATCGGCTTCGTAAACATATCTGCTAGGTTATCATTAGTATGGATTTTCTGAATATCCATACTGCCTTCTTCCACCTTCTCACGAACAAAGTGATACTAAACTCGTATGTGCTTTGTCCTTGAATGAAATACCGGATTTTTTGCAAGATGCAAAGCGCTCTGACTGTCACAAAACAGAGCAACCTTCTCTTGTTTGTGCCCGAGCTCCTCTAGTAACATCTGAATCCATATTGCCTCTTTGCTAACTTGTGTAGCTGCTGCATATTCTGCTTTCGTCATAGATGTAGCCACGATAGATTACTGTTTTGAAACCCAGCTTACAACTCTTCCAGTAAGAGTAAACACATAACCTGTAGTGGACTTGCTTTTATCAAGATCACCTGCATAATCTGAATCAACATAACCTTTAACAGTAAAGTTTGATCCTCTATAACACATTGCAACATTTGAGGTACCTTTGATATATCTCAGGATCCTCTTAACAGTATTTCAATGCTCTGTACCAGGATTAGCCATGTATCGACTGATCACTCTCACTACTTGTGCAATGTCAGCTTTTGCGTGTTGAAAATGAGTAAAGGCTAATTGCCAACCTTTACTTTCTGCAGCCCCTATGTTTGACTTTCTTTCATTTGTCAATCTTTACTTTCTGCGGACCCTGTTTTTTTACTTTCTTTCAGTTTGTGGGGATTTTAATGCTTTGTGCCCCTACTTGCATATAGTAAATCTTCACCGGGTTATCTCTGTTTGCACTATCTATATTGCACTTTATCCATCTTTCTTCTGGTAATGACCACTTCACTATGTAATAGTAAATGTTAGATCTATAACTCTGAATTAAGTCAATCATCTCACTCCAGTGATAAGGGATGTTTCTCAACCAAGGAAATTTGACTCTAAACAACTGGTGCACTGTACAATTTATTGAAAGAGGCCTCTTTATCATATCTTTTTGCATTCCTTCTCTTTCAAAATTTTCTCATGATTATGGCAGGGACAACCTTCATTATCTGCTGTAATTTTGGATTTGCTTCATACTCCCACCATTTGAAAATTAGTTGTTATAACTGTAGTCTATCAATGTTTATACCTGCACAAGAAGTAAATTTCTTCCCTAACCTTTGGACTATGGGAGTTGTTGGTAATAAATGTGTCATTATTTTTATTTCTCTCTGTGCTATTCTTTTTTAATTGAGTTTGATAGTAAAGATAAAATTCATTAAAAAAAAGAAAATAAATTTTCTGCTAAGTAGTACTATTTTAGTTTTAATTTGATATTGAGTTTTTTTTTCCTTTTTTTTTTAATTTTGTAATTCTTATCTTTATCCCTTTCTTTTTTGCTTGTCAATTTCTCTGATCGTTTTACTACTTTAGCATTTTTCACAATTATATTTATACACTTGTACAACTATATTTAGTTTTGATGCTGAAAAAAAATGCTTGGTTAATAATTGTACTTCGTTCGTTTGAAAATGAAACAAGAAATGTTTTTGCAATCTTTTGAGCAATTACCTTTCACTGGTCATTTTCTCCACCTTAACATTTATATCAACATATAGGAAATAGAAAATGACATTTTATAGTTTTGGAATTATGGACTACACTAATTTGATATTGAACTGGACAACTTTTTAAAAACAAAAACAAAAATGTAAAACCCGTAACAAGATCTAGACAAAAGAAACCCAGAACTTGCCTTGCACCCGCACTAACCGCATGACATACATATACCAAATTCGCTTCGCCCCACGGATCTTGATCACCTTGACTCAGGTCGTGATCACTACAAAGCCCTCTTTTCTATGATGACGCTCAACTTGACATCATTCTTCGCGATTGCTATCGATCTCTTTGTTACCATCATATAAAACATTAAAATTGTGCCCCAACAATGTTTTCAATTTCAATCTTATCTAAAATATGTTTGAGGCCCTCAAATTTCAACCCAAATCATATCTACAAATCAAAAAAGAGAAAATTTTCAAAACAACAATATTTTAGCATTTAATAGGACCCCTTAGCTATACTTTCAATATTTATTGAAAATAGCTATATTTTTACTTGCTATGGGGCTGATTTATGTATTATTTTTTTGTTTAACTTATTAGAATACAACTAAGAATTAACAACTTAGAGAAAATCATGGAGAATCTTTCAAATTAGGTAAATACAACTGAAAATAATTAATTACTTATGTTACTTTTTAAGAGTCAAAAATATTGAAAATTGGCAATTACAGGTATCAATTTGGTCGTCTTCCTCATCCTCCCTAACGAGTTTGTATTCTCCATTGTTGATCCTTCTACGAAACACGTTTGATAAATTTTTTGGCGGAAAAAAAGATCGATACAGTGAAGATTCGATCGAAAAAACTTGGTGAAAAACATAATGTAAATTATGATGAATCGTGAATTTGTTTTAGATTAGTTTTGAATTCAATTTGTTTCGAACATCAAGTAATTAATAGTTTTCTGTCAAATTCGATGTGCTTTGGATACAGAAATTCAAAATTTTATGCTTATATGTTTCGAATTACAATTCTTATGTGCTTTTTGTTCTTTGATGTAGAGTTTGTATGAGTATTTGATTTGAATACACATTTTGGACATAAAAAAATACATTTAAGGAATACATGTTTGTATGTGTATATCTTTCGAATTTGTATTTTTATTTGATTGTTTGTTCTTTGATTCAGAGTTTGTATGCTTATGTATTTTGAATACATAATTGCACCTAAAAAATTACAAATTTGAGGATAGAATGGTTGAGTAGTTTGTATTTTTTGTATGTCATATATTTGAAATATAAAATAATTTTGAATACAGATAGACGGAATACAATGTGTTTGTAATACAATTATTTTTTATCTTATTATGATACTAAATTTTGTATTTGTGAATGATTGAAATATTATTATTTTTTTGAATACAATTTTTATGCTTATCTGTTTTGAATACATAATTGCACCTAAAAAAAAAATATTTGGAGGATAGAATGGTTGAGTGATTTGTATTTTTTGTATGATATATATTTGAAATACAAAATTATTTTGAATACAATAAGTTGTTGTTCTATAAATTCTTTGTTGATTTAATCTATTTCTGGAATAAATAACAATAATAAATACTTTTTTTATCGTGGAATGCAATGTGTTTGTAATACAATTGTTTTTGAATCTTATTATGATACTAAGTTTCATATTTTTGAGGAAAATTAGGAAATAAATTATGAAATAAATTAGGGAAAGGGAATAGGGAAGAGAGAGAGAGTGTGGGAGGAAAAGGGAATTGGGAGGAGAGACAACGTAGGCAATAATTTTTTGTTTTAATTTCGCCCAAAAAATGGATATTACTTGAGGAAAATTAGGAAATAAATTAGGATATCTTTAATTTGTTATAAAGTATAATGTAGTTGTTTTTAATAATATTTTTAAACTGTAGTTATTTTCAATAAATAAGTTAGGATTTTTGACTAGTTCCATCATTTTTCTATCAAAAAATGACTAAATAGATGTTTGAACATAAAAGATGTATCTTTTGAAAAATATAATATTTCTAAACTGTTGTCCTGGGAGAAAAATCTTCGGTAGAAAGCGTTACTTCCGACTGAGGTTCTATTCGACGCAAATTCGAATTAGTTGAAATTTAATGTGAATACCAAATATGGAGTGAAAAATAAAAATAAAATAAAAAAATTCTAGACTAGTGTAGCAAAAGTTGCAAATACAGTAAAGATACGATAACGTCAAGCTGCAGATAATCTCGTACATTCTTGTCCACTTTAACAAAAGATCTGCCCTATCAAATCGTCTCCTCAAAAATTGATTGGCTTCATGTTGTTTTTAGTTTGGAAAGTGGCTTAAGTCATATGCGGCCCCTTAAAGTTGTCCACATAATTCACTTAGATATTTTAACTTAGATTTGTATCTATTAAACACTTTGATCTTAAGAAATTTATACTTATTTGACACAAAATAACAATCAAGTGAAAAACAAATATGTGTGTGTCACAAACATAAATACACAACAAATGTACCAATGAAATGATTACACGTGGCGATATCTAATTTTTTTCTTTTAAAACTCTATTTAAATAACTCAAAAAAAAATTAAAAAATAAAAGCTTATTTTCTGAATTAACCCCCCCCCCCTCTCCCCCCATTTTCTTCTTCTTCTTGTCCTATTTTCCTTCCAACGGCGCTGCCACAGTAAACCATCAATCCTACCCATTGCCTCCAAATTCTTCCAACTAATAATCATTTATCCCAATTATAAAGAACAATGACAAAATAGATATTTGATGACTTAAGCCTTGGAAAATTGATTCGATATTTGATGGACACCACCCGTCATTGACAATATATTACTATGTCCGTCTCAATTCATATTTGTAGGACTATAAATATGTTAATAAGGATAAAATAGATATTTTAAAATTAAACTACTAGTAAATATAAAAATATATCTTTTTTAGAATTGATTAAAAGAAAATGTGTAACATAAATTGAGAAAAATGGAGATGAGGTATATTTCTAATATTAATAGGGAAATTCCAAAACATTTGCGCCAAGTATGTAATTTTATATTCAATTTACTTTGAAGAAAAAGATGTTATAATTAAATAACACAATAATCATGGTAGGATTTAGTCAATGTTTGGTGAAGTGCCACAGAAGTGATAAGTCAACTCTTTTTGAATTAGTTTGAATTTTGCTCCGACAAGAATCAAGAACGAATTCAAACAAACTTAAACTGCGTAGTTCAAAAGTACTTGATATATCTAAAGTGAATTAGAAATGTATACCAGAAGTTTAGGGTGGACATAAATCAAAAATTGAATTATCAAATCGAATCAGAATTTATTATATTGGACCAAACTTTAAAGCTTTGATATTTGAGATATATTTTTAATTACCAATTTTGAAATTATCGAATTCTAACTTTAGAAATATCAAATCAAAATCATAAAGAGGTTGAAGAATATCGCCAAAGAAACATATTCAGAAACCAAAAAGAAAATGTAAAGAATTGTAGAAATTCTATTTTCTCCGGCTTATTTTACTTATCGTCCTAATTAAAACTTGGATATTCTAAAATAGTTGTCATTTTGAAAAAATCAAGATATATTTAGTTGGTTATTTTCATTTTTATTCTTAATCATAAATACAAAAAGTTAATATAGTACAAAAGACAGAAATATTAAATCGGGAGAAATAATAAATAAGGATAATTTGATTCATATGTGTTTTAAGAAGTGTACGAAATAAAATATAACAAGCAAAATTGACCGAAAAAAAGAATAAGATACAGATATTTGTGAATGTCACTCTCTACCTTTGTGCAATTTCCACAACTTCGTTGCTTTAAATTGCTGGAAAATCTTAATATAAATTAAACTACTTTAAACAATGTGAGACAAAAAATCAGTTTTTTTGCCATTATTATTCCCTCCTTAATTACTTTATGGAGTATGACAAACTCCAACTTGTTATTATCATTAAGTTTTGAGATAAATATTAAAAATATATCTAAATTATTTTATTTTTTTGAGTTTCATACTTGAATTATTGGAAGTGCGACTTTCAGTAATACACTTTCTCTACTCTCTCTATTTTTGTAAAAATCTTATCACATTAATAAAATATTTCACTTTGACAAAAATTAAAATAAAATATTAATATTAATTAAAAGTTAAAGACTAAAAAAATTTTATCCCCAAAAAAATATTATTTAAAAGAAAGAAATTATTTTTTAAAAAATAAAATTTAAAATATTTTTCTCACTCACTCCACCACCTCCCCTCCTCTCCCCCTCCCCCCCTTCCGGCAATCCCCATCCTTTTATTTTTAAAAAATTCTTATATAAAATATTTTTAAAAAAATTCATACTTCACCCCTCCCCACTCCTTTCTAAAAAAATGTTATTATTTTTTTTAAAAAAATAAAATAAAATTATACCCATCCTATTTAACCCTCCGCTCCTATTTTTTTTTTTTTTTTTTAACATTTTTCTCATTTGAAGTTAGATATTTTCAAATATTTTTAGGTAAATATTTTTTTTCTACTTGTGTATCAAATATAACATAAATAAAAATTATATTTTAAGAAAAGTCTTGCGGCAAGTAAAAAATACTTTTCGAAAATCATATGTATATATCTATCTAACACAAAATGAGAAAAAAAATTGGAAGCGGAGGGTTAGGTGGAGCGGGGTAGAATTTTTTTTTTTTTAAATAAAATAATATCTAAATTATTATTTGATGGTGGAAGGGGTGAAGTAAGATTTTTTTTTAAAAAACTTTTATAAAAGAAATTTAAAAATTAAAACTAAAACTAAAAAATTCGGGGGTGGGGGGTGGGGGGTATGGTGAGAGAAAGTGATGGAGTGGGATAAAAAATATTTTATATTTTATTTTATAATTATTTTTTTGAAGTGAGATAAGAAAAATATTTTATATTTTATTTTAACTAATACTAATAATTTATTTAATTTTTCTCAAGGTGAAATATTTTGTTCATATGGAGTGTGATGTGATAATTTTTTTTAAATTAAAGAGAGAGTGTAGTGCACACACCATGATAAGAGTGGAATAAAAGAGAGAGGTGTTTTTGATATGAAATTTTAAAAAAATATATAGTTTAAATGTGTTTTTGATACTTATCTCTTAAGTACTCGTTTTTCTAATGATGACTTATATATACAATAATAATAATATATTTAGTATAATTTTATAAATAGAATTTGAAAAATAAAAAAATTCATAGACAAACAGTTACTGTCTATAAATACATATGCTAAGTAAGTTTCGATTAACAACGATTGAAATAACAAATTCAAATTAAATGTTATATCTTATTCCTGCTTGAATCTCTAGTAATTCAAAGGGTAGTATTATATTTCTCCATTTTTACAAATCATGTAAGTATTATATGGGATTAGTCTATTGTCTTAGTTTCTAACTTTTAAGGGAAAAGGTTCAAATTTGTCTTTCATAAATAGTTTTGATCAAATATAACTTTGTCATTACAAGATTGGTTCAATTTTTTTATCCGTTAATAGTCGAAAGCAAATACCTCTATAATTATTTTGTCCAAATTTCTCCTATTAAAAAATGACTGAAGCTTTTCGATAGACATAATATATAAAATATAACTTTTAAATTGATTTTAATTGGCATCAACGAGGCTATGCCCTTCAACTTTGGTGTAAATAAATAAATACTTAAACTTGTATAAGATTGAATAAGTAGATACATGTGTCCTACCTAACATCTTACATGACAATTCGCATCCTATATGGTGTCTTACGTGTAAATGCCATCTAGAATGTGTGTGTACTTGTTTAGTTTTTTTACAAATTTAAGTATTTACTTGTGCGACATAAATGTTAGTTAAAATCAAATTAAAAAGCACATTTATATATTATGTATTTTCAATATATTCTATTACTAGTGAACAATATATATTTAGATCAATTTTATAACGATAGAAATATATTTTATTCCAACTATTTTCCGAGGACAAATCCAAATAACTTCACAAAAATCAAGTGGAAACTTTAATTCAATATTTAACTAAATACATTTATATAAATTAAAATGGATGATTTTTTATTCTTTTTTTTCAAAAATTGAGAGTAGGGTAAGAAAATATCAAAAATTAAATTCTAATTAATAAAAATGAGAATTCAAATAGCTAATGAATTAACTATCAAAATTATTATTTGAAATAAGAAAAAAATAAAAATAAGACAAGTGAAATTTGTCATGTAGCTGTTGTCTGCCGCATCCTATTTTGAAATCTCTGCTCCCTCCCCCCCTGATTCACCCCCCTCTTCCCTTCCCACCAAATTAATCCCCCCGGCATTCACTCTTCTATATTTCAACTATTCCCATACTTCACATAATTCCAAGCATTCAGCCTCGTAAAACATTATTCCCTTCACCTTCTCTTCTCTATATACGGAAAACACACACTCCCAACTTCCAGTTTTTCTTCTCCCTCTGCTTCTAATTTTTTTTTGTATTAATGGCGGTTTCGTCCAGATCCGTTAGAGCAAAGGAGCTTCAAATGCACCAAAAATGGAAAGATAGAGAAACCAGTCCGGAACGTAACAAAGTTTGGACTGAAAATCCAAATCATAAGCTCAAATCTGAACGCAAAGTGCCTGTTGTTTATTATCTCACTAGAAATGGACAACTTGAACATCCTCATTTCATGGAAGTTCCTTTTTCTTCCCCCGACGGACTTTATCTTAGAGGTACACACATTGGCAAGAGTTTATTGGAAGAGTAATTATTATGAATATTTCAAATAAACAAATGTTTAATTTGTTTCTAAGATCTCGAGGCTTTCGAGATGAAATTTCTTTAAAACTGAAGATTGAGCTTGAAGTTTCACGAGTATGTTTTTTAATCTGCTTTTAGCAATTGATTTTGAATGTTGTTCTCTTGTTTTTAGATGTGATCAATCGCTTGAATTTTCTCCGAGGAAAAGGCATGGCTTCCCTCTATTCATGGTCTGCCAAAAGGTGAATTAGTTGATTTTTTTGTTTCTTTCAAATGTGTTACGAGTGAATGCAATCATATTAGCACCAACTTATCGGATCTCACGAAGTTGAAAAGTATTTAAATGAAAGTAGTACCAGATGAGTGAACTCCTGGAAAATCTTCATGCTTTGTTATTATCAATATGTGTCACGAATTTTGTACATTTATGGAACTGAAGTTGATTTTTCTACAATTTTGAGCAATTCAGAAGCTACAGGAATGGATTCGTGTGGCACGATTTAGCTGAGCATGATTTTATATATCCAGCACACGGCCAAGAGTACGTTCTCAAAGGATCAGAACTTTTTGATGGTGCAACGGCGCTGACATCTCAATTGGAAGAAGAAGTAGAATTTTCCAGTTCGAAAAATCAGGTGCCGGAAGTGAGAAAACTCAGCGAAGATCGCGAATTCCCAGCGGTTTCACGGCGGCGTAATCAGTCATGGTGTTCTGCCGACTTCCACGAATACAGAGTCTACAAAGCAGAGTCGTCCAGTAACGAATCCTCCGGCAAAGCAGCCGCCGCCGATGCGTCAACTCAGACAGACGACCGCCATCGCCGGCGAAGAGAAATCGGAATTGTCGAAGAGGAAGAAGAAGATTACCAGAGAATCGAGCAAACTCAAAGCCAGTCAACAGAACTGAGCAGAGGCGAGATTTCACCTCCGCCGTCTGATTCAAGTCCAGAAACACTTGAAACGTTGATGAAAGCTGACGGTAGGGTAATCGTACGGTCAGAAACAGTCAATGAAGATCAAACGGCTCATAATAATCAATCAAGTGGAAAAGGCAGAGGATCTTCCGTGTTGATGCAATTATTATCGTGTGGGTCAATGTCGTTCAAGGACTGTGGGCCCGGTGGTTATGGCAAAGATCATGGGCTTTCATTGATTTCACATTACAAATCCAGAGTGCCACGTGGACCGGGATCGAATTCGGTGGAGAAGGGTGCAGAGATTACTACGGTGGAGCATCACGGAATCACAAAGCTAGAAGATAAAGAGTACTTCAGCGGGAGCTTAATAGAGACAAAGAAGGACGAATATCCAGCTCTGAAGAGATCCTCTTCATTTAATGCAGATCGGTGAGTGCTAATACATTTTACTATTTTACTGAATGACCAATATGATGATGCTTTGTTTCGTGTCAAATTGTTTCTATATATATATATGATGACTAATACTTTGCTTAGTACCAAAATACAGTACCTGACTTTGCTTGGAGTGATTCCCTCAATAATGTTTGTTTCATTCAAAACAAAAAGAATTGTCGTCTTGCCTAAAATTAAGTCATTTATATATATCTATATATTAGAATTGTTTACCATGAACAATCTGAATCCTCAATGTTCAAAAGTTAAACTCAATCAGTCAAAAATTTCATAAATACGAATATCTATTCAAATTTTAACCCATTGCACAGAGAAATTACTACGTAGGTGTTACCGAGGGCAAAATTAGGGAAATAAGGGGTTCATTTAAATCCTCTTCGCTTGGAAATTACCTTATGTATGATAATTATTGAATCTCATATTGCATTATCGTGTCCACTAGAAGTTATCGGGGTAGAAATGATTTTGTAATGCTTTACAAACTTCTTTTTAATTTTATGTCTACGTGATCTGAAAATATCATTTTTTTTAATATTCGATTCATAATTAAGTGCACAAGAGATCTCAATTCCAAGTTAACCGGGGGTGTATGGAAGGCATTTTCATGCGATCAATTAGTCTACCCTGACATAGGAAAACAACTATTCAAGATACAGTAATTTTCCAGGAATATCATTTAAAGAGGCTCTGCAATTTCTGGTTTTGGGTGATTGAGCATAAATTATTTTCCACAGGAACAAAGAATAGCTGGAAATCAAGTTGATACATCATTACACGTCTATTATTACTTACAAAAAAGGCAATGCACCAGTGACTGGTAGTATGCGAAAAAATTTGTCCTGTTTTCATGATTGAAAAGTACAATTTCCTCATTGGCTCAATTTCCTCTAGTAACTTAGTATAGGCCATAGGGGTATAGGTACTATGTCATAATCACATTGCCTTACAAACTTTACAACTAGTAGCTAATTAATTGCTCAACATTAATAGCTTTCCGAAAATCTTTCAGAAAATCCATATCCAGATTTTACACAGCACAGTTCTGCAGAAAGAAGAAAAGAGTTATAGTAGTGTATTAACTTTGTAGCGTTGCATGAATCCGAAACCTATTTGAGCCATAAAAGATAAAATTGATACAAATAAGCAACATTTTTAGGACCTAACTAAAATAGGTTAGTATAGTTTTTTTTTTCTGTTTTATCAAAAATATTAAACGGCAAAAAGTCTAAATCAGTTAACTTCTGTCATTTAAACTTTTTGATAAAACGGAAAAAGATTACACTAAGTCTATTTTAAATACATCCAAAAAATATGACTTATTTGTGTTAATTTTATCTTTTTGTGGATCAAATAGGTTCCAGACTCCTGCTTGATGTTCTATTCTATTCATGTGGGGTTGCTTATCTTAATCCTTTTCTGCTTGCCCCTAAACTCTAAAATTAATCATACATTTACTTGTATCCTCTGTTAATAGTTTGCTTCTGTTGTACTGCCTTATCATTTACCTATGTTGTTCGAGGTCTTTAAAAATGTGGATGGATGCGTGTTGAATCCTTCTAACTGCTTATAATTAGGTTAATTAGCTATTTTAATTTCGCGTGAATTAACTTAACCTCCTTTTAGTAGTATTCTGTAGTTATCTTATGGTTTCTTATTTTTCCATTTGTATTGCTATTTGTTGCTGGATTTGTTTATCACTATGCTGTCTTATTCCCTTACACTCCTGCGTTGGATACATTTATATCAAGTTGAGGGTCTACAGAAAACAGTGTCTCTACCCCACAACTGTAGGGATAAAGTTTGCATGTATTGATCATATTCTCCCCAAACTCCACATGTAGGATTATACCGGATTTTATTGTTATTGTTGCGTGAATTAAATTAACCTTACTCGTTTTTTTGTTTGGTTTGCAGGAGCTCGAAGTTGGAAATAAGGGAGAAAGAGATAGAAGGGGTGAGAGCAAAATGCATTCCAAGAAGGCCAAAGAATCAATCTACCAGAAAGGAATTAGGAAGCAGCACTGACTTGTCTTGTGGTAGCAGTGCCAGTATTTCTAGTAGTAGCAGTAGCCAACATGGTAGCAAAAGGCTAGTGGTTCCACCCCAACTCTAGAAATAGAGCTATATTAAGCAATAATTGTTTAGAGGGTCGGAAGCATTCACCAAAACAATCTCTAGTCCATGGTAGTTGTAAATACATTGAAACTAGCAATAAATTTCGTCAAAATGCGGAAAGCGAGACTAAGATGATTTGAGCATGTGAAGAAGAGATGCATGGATCTCCTGCGAGGTTGGCTATATATGGATGGTTACATGACAGGATCAGAAGTAGAGCGGAAAAAGTATTGTGTAGAAGTGATTAATCAGGACATGATGCAACTTCAGCTTAGCAAGAACATAACCTTAGATAGGAGGTTATGGAGAACACGAATTAGGATAAAGAATTAGTTAGGTTGTTGAGAGTTATCTCGTTTATTGTTCCATACTAGTATGTAGTCGTAGTATTATTTTGAGAGTTCTTGCTATTCTATTTCTATTACTATTTAATGTTTTTTACACCTAGAATATCGCATTGTTTGTTATAGTATTACTGTTCCTTTTCAACTATATTTAGCATTTTGTCACTCTTGTTCTCTTTTTTCAAACTGTTTTATAATGCTTTCACTTGAGCCATGTGAGCTATAAGACTTGCGTACACACTACTCTATCTAGAATCCACTAAGTATATTATTGTATCTTTAATTGTTCACTAAATAAGATTGAAGACAGATTTTGTTATGTAACTACAGACTCAAGTAAATGACAGAAAAAAAGAGAAAACATTATTGATTTGAGTGATAGAAAGAAACATATAGGACAAGATGTCCTGTATTAATGACTTGCAAATCACGGCACGGCTAGTGACGGTAATTAAATTCCAAGATTATATTGATGTCTGCTGCTTCCCATTAAGAATTTCAATACCACTTCTTTTGGTTGAAACTCTTGTGGATGGAATTGTTTGCTTGTTTCTTTGCATATTGGATCATTGTCTTTCCATATGAATTTCACTCTTATATTATTGTTTAAGACTTTGAGAGTCAACAAGACTCTTGAGAGTTGAGAGCACTCTAATCATTCACGTAAAACATTTTTGGAAATAATATATAATTTGTCCTATAAACTTGTTAACATTCTTCATGTACACTTAAATTTTCCAAGTGTGTTCTTATTTCTCTATCTTGTTCGAAATAAACTTGATACCACCTTTAAAGTTAACGTGACAATAACAAAAGAATGTGGGCGTGAAAGAAGTGAAAAATAATAAAGAAAGATTTGGAGAGAAACATATTCAAAATTTTAAGTTTATAAATTCTGAATTCTAAAAAATGTAGTTTATATGTTCTATACGTAGCTCCAACTTCTGTATTGCTATTATGGAATATGTTCTCCTTCTAATGTATTGCTATTATGGAAAACTTGAGGATAGATTATATTGCTTGTCATTTTGCATGTTGGATCATTGTGTTTAATTAGTAGTTTCTTTAAGACTTTTCTTCCGTCATTTTGGTTTAGACATTTGACAGTTTAGACCTTAATTTGCGTTAAACATTGTACATATATGACTTGGTCAAATTCCTAGATACTATTGTTGACCATTTCTACCATCTAGAAGTTAAAAAAATTAGGTCTTTTCTATTAGAAGACCTACGAATTGTTTAATCTAGAAAAAAACTTGTGTTGACCTTTAGCTAAATAGAATAAAAACTCGAAAATAGCGACAAATGTGACTTATAAATAAGTGGAAATTCAGGTGTGAAAGTGTAAAGTTGAGAAACTGGTTATTATTATAAAAAATAAAAAGTTAAAAGCCATAGCTCAACCTTTCAGACCTTTGAATAATTGTCAACCTTGTCTTATATCGAAGCAGCAAGATTCTCCCCATCTTCTGACTTCACAACAAATAAAGTTTAAAATAATGTTTTACTCTCTCCCAGGAGTGGCAGGCCAAGGGGTATTTGGATTAGCTTCCTTTTATTTTATTTTTTTAGATATTTTGATTTTTAAGCATTATTTTTTTTTAGTTTTAAAGTGTTTAAGCACTAATTTTTAGGCCAAAAACAGTTAAAATAAAGCCAAAAGTTAAACGTAGAATATTTTCTATTTATGGCTTTTAGCTTTTGACTAATAAATTATTTTTTATAAGTTTATCTAAAGGGTCACTAAGAACATGTTTAAAAACCACATTAATGGTGTATATGTGTCTGTAAATTTTTTAAAAGATATTGTGGTGTTTCTGATAGTCAGTGGTGCAAGAAGAAAGTAAACTACGTGAGGAATTATAAATAAATGAACACAGATTGCATCACATAGCTTTTCGTTTTATGATTCAAAATTTATACATATAATTGGGGAGGAAGGAGGGGATCGTGTGTTGATTTGAATTACACAAGAAGGAGAATTGGAGAAGTTTTCATTTTTTGAATTATTGATGGAAGGGAAGTTGTGTGCTTTAGGTGGAGGAAGGAAAGTCGCGTGCTTTGGGGGATATTAATTATTAGAGGGTATTTGTTTGTAATTATTTTGGAAAAATTTACCTAAAAATATTATATTTAGAAAATATTTTCCATTTATAGCTATATAATTTAAATACATGTATAATTCATTTGTAATACATTGTAGATTTTTTTACCAAAATAAGCCTAATACGTTTTAATATACTTATAATTAATCTATATTACATGCAAAATTTACTTTTATACATAGTGTAATACATCTATATTAATGCATAATTTATTTTTAAGACATAATGCAGTTTTTGTACCAAAATAAATATAATACATTTTAATATATTTATAATACATATATATTGCATATAAAATTCTCTTTTAATACATATTAAAGTGGCTATAGATGGTAAATATTTTCTAAATATGAAATATCTAGGTAATAAATTAAAAAAATATGTTTAAAACAGTAAATATTTTATAAAAGGGACTCAAAAAGATAATTATCCCATTATTTTGCTATTATGGGGCATGAACTTAGTTTTTTCTTATTTTAAAGCCAAAATAACAAAAATAAGTCAAAAGTCATAAGTTAGAAAATTCTAACTTATGAGTTTTGTTTTCAAGTCATAAGCCAAAAGCCAATTCAAACGGGATCTAAATCAAATATCCTACAATATTGTTAAGTTAATTTGAAATAGTAACAATATAATGTACGAGAGATGACAGTAAGGAGTCCAGCTCCAAAATGGACACTTTTTGGACACCACATATAAAAGGGATCCTTTCTAAAAATATAAATCAAAATGGACACTTTGCCCGCAAATGGGTGAACTGTCCCAAACAACGTTAATTCCGTTTATTTCACTCCAAAATACAACACAAATATTTTAAGGTAGTTCGTCCATAATTGGGCAAAGTATAATGTTTTTATTAGCTTTTCACGTGAAGGGATATTCTTGTTCACATTTTCAATTCATCTTTTATCTTCTTCGACTAATATTATATTTTGAATCTTTAAAAATTGATAGTTATGTCTCAACAATTCGAAAGGTTTGTATATTCAATTGAACTGGATATATGTAAATGCGAAAAGTATTATAAAATAAAAATATCGTGAACTCTAAGAAATCCTAATCGTAAGTTTTGAGGTTGTGCATGTTCAAGGGTAAAAAAATTAAGTTGTTCACTTCAAAAAAATTATAGTAATAAGCCTTCGATTGCACTTGACCTTTCCAACCGCTAACACCCCTCTAAATCAACGCAAAGTAAAGTAATTAAGAATACGGAGATGTAAAGGATACTTCTTGATATGATTTTAGAATTCTAGAACTTAAATTTTTCCTTTGAACGCGCACAACTCCAAAATTTGCTATTCAGATTTTTTGGAGTCCTCGATGTATTCATTTTACAATACTTTTCGCATTTACATAGATCTGATTCAATAGAATATATAAACCTTCTGAATTTGAGACATGACTATCGATTTTCAAATATCAAAATATAATATTAATAGAAGAACATAAAAGATGAATGAGAAAATGTGAAGTGAATAAGAACACATATTTAATGTTGAAGAAGAGATATTCCTTCACGTGAAAGCTAATATAAAAATTGTAGTTCACCAATTTATGGGCGAACTACCTTAAAATAGATGTGTTGTATTTTGGAGTGGAACGTTGTTTGGGCCAGTTCGCCCATTTGTGGGTGAAGTGACAATTTTGATATCTGGTGCACAAAAAGTGTCCATTTTGGACCGGACTCTGACAATTAAGTGTGTGTTTGGAATGGAGGAAAATATTTTTCAAAAAATATTTTGACTTTTTTATGTTTAGTTAAGTAGGAAAAATAAGCTTGACAAATGGCATTCCATATTAATTGTCTCCTCCTAAACTTTCAACACACTCCAAACGATCTCCATCACCATAGTCCCCCCCTTCAACTCTCATAGTGTTTGCATGAATTATACACAAATAATTTAGAATAATATTTTGTGCTTCTATGACATCCATAAATCACATTGTATATTCGTATATCAAAGTATATCACACACAAATTTTCGTAAACGTCACTGTGACATGTATATCATGTTATATATCACACACATATTTTCATGAAAATATATTTTTTTAAAATACACAATATACAGAAGATAAATCAATATATAATCATTTTCAAACTCCAATTTTCAATCTAAAATTCAGTTTAAATCCACCTCAAATAGTCTCCAAACACCTCCAAAATTAATATACAAGCTCCTTAAGATGTTTTTAATAAAATTCACTATCAACCCCTTAAGATGTTCCCAACAAAATCCACTATCCCCAGTCGATACAACTCATAAATAGTCTGATTAGATTTTTTTGAATGAGACCTCAATATGAAGCAAATCAGGAGCATCACAGCATTATCAGGACAAGTTTTATATGAGCCCAAAGAGATTCAAAATGAGTTTGCTCAATTCTACAAAGGATTAATCGGATCTTCAGCAACTACACTACCAGCTATAAATATTCAGATAATGAATAGAGGACCCATACTCTCTAGACAACAGAGGATTAGGCTATGTACAGAAGTAACTGAACAGGAAATATATGATGGACTGCAGGCCATTGAAAATGACAAGGCTCCAGGTATTGATGGATACAATGCTTTCTTCTTTAAACACATGCCAGATCATCAAGTATGAGATTATTGATGCAATACAGACGTTCTTCTCTACTGGAAAGCTATATACTCCTATTAATTGCACCTTAGTAACTCTTGTGCCAAAAGTACATAGTCCAAGTACTATGAAAGAGTTTAGGCCTATAGCATGCTGCATTATTCTTTATAAGATTATTGCAAAGGTAATGACCAACAGATTACATGATGTTATACACACAATCATTAGTGATAGCCAGGGAGGAGGATCTCTGATAACATAATCCTAGCTCATGAGTTATATAATTGGTAAACACTTATACTAGGAAAAATATATCACTTATGTAAATGTTGAAGATTGATCTTCAAAAAATATATGATTATGTGGAATGAAACCATTTAGAACAGGTGATGAAGGAGTTGGGGTTCCCTAACATGTTTACTCAGTGGGTAATAGCATGTGTGACAACAGTTAGCTACTCTATTGTTGTGAATGGAAATACTTCACAAGCATTTGCAGTTGCTAAACGACTTAGGCAGGGAGATCCTATGTCTCCTTTCCTATTTTCTATAGTAATGTAATACCTTAGTAGATCTCTTAATGCACTTAAAGAAGACAAAGCTTTTAAGTTTTACCCACAATGCTCAAAATTAGGCATTACTCATCTATGCTTTGCAGATGATCTACTAATATTTTCTAAAGGTAATATGGAATCCATCAAGGCCCTCCAAAAATGCTTCTTTCAATTCTCTCAAGCCTCAATCCTGCAAGCCAACCTGAGTAAGAGCTCCATTTATTTTGGAAGGGTAGCACCATTAATTAGACAGCAAATTACTCAGCAATTTGAATACACAGATGGAGAACTTCCTTTTAAATACCTTGGGATACCATTGTCCTTAAAGAGACTAACTGTCCTTCGGTGGTATCCTCTAGTTGAGAAAACTATGGCTAGAATTAACTCTTGGACTGGTCGGAAGCTATCTTATGCAGGGAGAACACAACTGGTTCAAACAGTATTATTTGGCATTCAGTCCTGCTGGGCATAGCAATACATAATCCCTGCAAAAATTATTAAGCTGATTGAAGGGCTATGTAGGAGCTACTTGTGGCCTGGTGAAGGACAGATCACTAAAAAGGACTTTGTGGCCTAGGATAGAGTATGATGTACTAAATCTGTAAGTGGCATGAGACTGATCAATATGCAGCTATGGAACAAAGTAGCAGTGGCCAAGCTATGACGGGACCTAGCACACAAAAAAGACAAGTTATGGATCAGATGGATACACAATTATTACATAAAAGATCAAGGGACATGGCCAACTCCAAGACAAGCAAGTTGGATGGTTAGAAAAGTCATGAAAGCTAAGCAGATAATTGATCAAATGCAACGAGATAAAAGCAGAAAAGGAAGTCCGATAAGACAAATATACCTGAATATGCTAGGGGAGTAGCCAAGAGTAGATTGAAAATGCCTTATGTTCAAGAATGAAGACAGACTAAAAGTATATTTCACTATGTGGCTCATGCTCCAAAAGAAATTATTAACTGCTGATAGTTTAGCCAAATGGAGAGTGGAGGTGAATAGAACATGTGGATTATGCCAAAGTGCAGATAAGACTATAGAAAACTTGTTCATCGAGTGCCAATATTCCATCAACTTATGGAACATAATGCTTGATTTCTTGATGATTTGTTACAAATGAATGTCTCCTCTATTTATACTACTCCTAAAGGGCTTAAGTGTAAATAAACTACTTGCATGGATTCAGAAGAAAGCTATTCACTCAACAAACTAGGTTCAATTCTTACAATGGAGCACTTAACAGGGGAAGGGAAGGACTTTAGCAGCTCAAGCCTTCAAGATCCTTATGACAGAATGTGTGTATGAGATATGGATTGAAAGGAATAATAGAATCTTTGTAAAGAGGAGTAGAATAGAAGAAGTAGTGGCCAATGAGATAGCCTACATTACTATTGTTAGATCCCAAGCTAGATTACTAAGTACCCTAAGTACTTTATCTTTCTGAGCAATAGGCTATGTTAGAGCTCTTGTATGATGATGGATAAAGTTAGGAACAAAGTATGCTGAGTATAGCTTCTTGGTATCTAAAGTTGTTTCTGGTAATTAATACAAATGTTGGTTACCAAAACAAGATAATTTCAAATTCTTATCTTCAAAAAATCGATGAAAAACCCTAAAATGAAAGAAAATTGATAGTGCAACCCAACATAAAATCAATGAAGAACCAATGGAGATTTCTTAGTCAAAAAATGTAACACCCCCCAAAAATTTTCTCTAAGGTTTGGACTTTTCTTGTATACATGTAGGGTCGAACTCGATTATTGTAAAGCGTATGCATGAGTTAGGATGAGTTCCCAAGTTATTAAAGAGTGTTAGAGATGATGTGGGGTCATAAAGGATCCCTAATACCAAGCTAAGTCCAAAAGGATTCGTCTTGGGTAAGTTGTCGAAGGAGTTTGTATAAGGGTCGACTTCTAACGACCATATCGTTTAAAATATGACGATCTGGGTGGCCCACGACCTATTAAATTAAATGTCATCGAGTCTTCTTTCCAACGCCACCAAGAGTGTAATTTTTGGAGTTCGAAGTCGAAAGATATAACGATCCTAAGACGGGCGGGTACTGCCGGAATTTCAGGCCTAAGTTGTGACTGCAGGAAGCCTGGGCTTGGCGCTGCAGTGGCGCAACGCGCCACTATCGCGCCAGGAACAAGCCTCAGTAGTTTGGTCCCTGGCGCGGTGCGCCACTAGAAGATGTGCAGGGCTTTTAAGCCTATTTTTCAGAACCCAAAAAATATGGGCTTGGCGCTGTAAGAGCACGACGCGCCATTATCGCACCACAAAATAGCCTCAGTAGTTTGGTCCCTGGTGCGACGCGCCACTATTAGGTTGCAGGGTTTTTCAAGCCTATTCGACTTGGCACTGCAGTGGCGCGATGCGCCACTATCGTGCCAGGAGCATTTTTAGCCTGTTTTCCGGATTTTTGAGAAAAGGGCAATTTGGGTATTTCCCCAAATTATATATACACTATCCTTGGACGTTTTTGGGACCATTTTTTAGTCCCTCTCTCTCTCTCTCTAAAAGCCCTAATATTTTCCCTCTCTTCTTCTTTTTCTTTTTCTCCAAATCCTTCTCCAACAAAGGGTGCCTTCAAGAGTTTTAAGGATTCAAGCCTCCCATTGAAGGCCTAACATCAAGGTCTCCTCAAAGTCTTCACAAGGAATGTAAGGCTAACCTAAAATATGGATTGAGTTCTTTCATATGCCCATGTATGTGTTGGATAGGAGTTGCGAAAGATTTGAACCTTTTGGATGGTTTTCTTGAAACTTTTCCTAAACCCTAGAATATCTTTGTATACTAGAAATTGATGGATGATTTCATGACTTGGTTCTTAAATAGTCAACTTTCATATTATTGACTACAAATGTATCTTTTCTTTGTACATAGATTTATAGGTATTGACGGTATTCTTGAGTTGAGTTTTATTGGGAGTATGAATTCATGTTTCATTCACATGAACCCAAGATAAGATTTCTTTGTCATAATTGTCTTGAGGTTGAGATGGATGGTTTTGTGTATATGTGTATTGATTGGAATGAAAAGAATGAATTGAATAGTTAAGAATGTCCTTTTGCTTCTACAAATTAAACATAGGACTAAAATGAAGATTGTGGAGTAGACGTTTGATATTGATGTGGATGATGATGTTGATAATGATGCGAATGGTGATGTTTTGATAATGGTGTGAATGATGATGTGAATGGTGATTATTTAATATATGTAGAATGATTGATGAAGAGATTATGTTGATGAGGAGGTTGTGTGATAAAATGGATTGGCGTCTAATGTGATTATGTGATATGTGATTTATCTAATTTGATGTGGTTGAAGTCTTATGAACATTTTGAAAATAAATGATTTTAGAAATATTTTTGCATAAACTATTTATACACTATTTTGAGTCTAAAGAATGATTATTTTCATTTATGATTTAAAAAGAGTTTTAGCCTAAGTTGAGTTTGAGAAATCTTTCAATTATTTTTGAACACGAGTATTTTGAGTATAAATGAGTTGAGCATTTCTACTTTTAAAATGTCGATTTTTGAGATTGAGTCGAGATTGTATAAATTTTAAAGAGAAGAATTTGATGATTTGAGATGAGTCGATTTGAAAGAAGGTCCAATGAGGCCAGATTTGAGTTGAGTTTTAAAAAGAGTCCAATGAGACTAAATGAGTATTTTGAGTATCTTACTCACTTGATAGATATGAGCATATTGAGTCTTGGGAGGAGTATCGAGCACCGAATTGGATAAGAGTATAGTCCATACTCGAACCAATAAACTACGTCGCCAAACATAGGAGGAGATGGAACAGTTAAAGTCGGATGCTTCCCATGGGATCGAACCGTTAAAGTCGGATGTTTCTTATTTTATTATCCTGACATTATAGAACTTGGTTGGATTGGATCCATGAGGTTGATCGCTCATACCCTGGCAAAGTATGGACGGACGTGGCAACAACGTCGGATTGTTGTACTATTGCTCGCTCATATGGTGATAGTTGTCGGTTAGAGAAACTCCCAATTGAATGGATTGTGCTTGATATGATTGGCTTGATTGTGATTGGAGATGATTGAGTTGAATTGTAAAACATTGCATAGTTTAATTTGCATATTTATTGAGTTGAGTCCTTTGAGTTGATTGTTGAGTTGATGGTATATGATTTGATTGGGTTAGACGAATTGTGATTGTATCGTACATGATTAGACTGAATTGGATGGTTTATGATTGGTCTCTGTTTAAAAATTGTATTCTTACTTTAGACTTATGATGCTTTGATTGAGTCTCTCTTATCTTTCTTAATTGAGATATTTGGACCGATGTTATTCTTCCTTGAGGTATGTTTCATTTTGCCATATTACATACTTGTACATTCCATGTACTAACGTCCATTTGGACCTACATCATTTCATGATGCAGAGACAGGTTTAAGAGATCGTCAATAGAAGCACCATTGAGGATCTATACACACTCAGCGTATTGGTGAGTCCTTTCTTACATTCGGAGGACACCGCTTATATCATTCTTGCATCGAGTTAGCCCTTTTCATTTTGATTTGAGGTAGCCATGAACCTGTCATTGGCACCAATTAGATAGTAGTGATAGAGGCTTCATAGACTAGATAGTGATGGGTCGACTGAGTATTTCGTTCCTTGAATTATTCTTGTCGAAGTATTTTTTTTTAACAAACATTGGAGTTGATTTGTTGGCCCATGGCCTTTATTCTTTGAGTTAGATTGATGATTTGAGTTGCCCGCCAAATATTCTCTTTATTCTGAGTCTTTCGTTGATTTAATGGATGAACGGATGTCTGATCAAGCTATGTGGTTTGCTTGGGAGCCAGAAATAGTTTCTGAGTGCCGGTTACGTCTAGGGTACCCTACCGGGGCGTGACAAAAAGGAAGTAAAGAGTTTTGGTAGAAAATATTGAAAAACTTTTGTTGAAAGTTAGGAGATCTTACTAGAAAAAGGATGTAGAAATATTTTGGAGAAAATGTTAAAGTATTTGGGTATAATTTCAAATACATAAATAAAGTAATTAATTTACAGTAAATATAGTCATTGTTTTTATTTACATTAAAAAAATCAAAAGTGATAGAAAATACACACTGACTTACAATATAGTTTGTCAAAATTTATAGAAAATATACACTGACTTTATAATATAGCTTACCTATACATGAACTATGCACTGACTAAACAGTATGATATACTCAAAATTGAATATAAATTAACTATACATAAAATATATACTGATATACATGGAGTCTACACTGACTATTCAATCTTAATCAACTCAAAATCATCTTTAAACATCCCAAATTTTAGCTATGAAATTATCTCAATGTTTTGAGTCTTTTGATCTATGATTAAGCAAAACGATTTACGTTTGTGGTACGTCAAATTTTTAAATCAAGCAAGCTTTGAAGTTTTAATGGCTAATTGATCATGGAAGAAAAAGGAAGGAAGACTGAAAGTAGCAAGAAGAAGAAGAAGGAGGAGGGGGAAGAGGAGAAGGAGGAGGAATAGAATGATGATGATGATGAGGAGGAGGAGGAGGAGGAGGAGAATGATGATGATGATGAGGAGGAGGAGGAGGAGGAGAAAGAAGAAGCCATTAATGGCAAAAGTGGAAGAGAGAAAAAAGACGTTTCCCAATTTTGATAATTCTTAAAATTGGACTAATTTTCTCTACAAAAAGATGTTTCCCAATTTTGATAATTCTTAAAATTGGACTAATTTTCTCGTAAAGAAAATGGTCGAAACGCCATTTTGCCTAATTTCTCCAAGTTTCTATATAATCTATTAAGAGAGATTACATTAATATTTTTTTGTTATTTTTTAAGAAAAATATTTAATATCCATTTCCTTTATTAGATACTCCCTCTATTTCATATTAACTGAATTTTTAGAGATTTTTTCATTGTTCAAAATAGTTGAATTGTTCAAAGTTCAAGAGAAATGTTTGAATCTTTTTCCATGTTTACCCTTTCCATTAATGAAGTTTTGTAATTTTCTAGGAATCAAACTACTTACAAAGTTATACTCCAATAAGAAACTATTTGTATTTATGATTTCACATTTAATCATTTTTATGAGGCTGATTAAACAAAAGAGTAATGGAGAAAAATATGGTTCAAATTGTGCTTGAATGCTTTTCTTAATATGTGTGTATTATCTTAGAAATTCAGTTAATATAGAATAGAGGGAGTATTAAATTTAAACTATCAGGTGTCATATGCCAAAGAATGAGCTCTTTTATATTGATTGAACTAGTTTTAAATATATACAATAAACTAATTAGTTTACAACAATTATAGTTATATTTATTTACATAAAAATTAGTCAAAAGTCATAGAAAATATACATTGACTTTGCAATATAGCTTGCCAAAGTTATATAAAGTATATACTGACTATACAATATAACTTAGCTATATATGAGTTATACATTGACTATACATCATGTTACACTCAAAAAGTTAAATATAACTTAACTATAAATGAAGTATGCACTGACTATTCAATTCCGATCAACTGCGTCTTTTATAATTGTTTCACTTTCTTTTGTGGAAAAAATGAATATTTATGTCATTTTTTTATTCTTTTATTTATAAGGTGGGAATACATGATAGTCAAATAAATATCGATACATTACATAATTATTTATATAATATCAATACATAATTATACATATTTATACAATATCAATATATTACATATACACTACATAATTATTTATACATCATATATACTTGTTTATACATCGATTATACAATATTGATACACGTTTATACACTTTATACAATATCTATATATTACATACATACTACATAACTATTTATACAATATCGATACATTACATATACACTACATAACTATTTATACAATATTGATACATTGCATATAATCTATTTATAAAATATCGATACATTATATATACACTATAAAAAAATTGATACATTACATATACACTACATAATTATTTGTATATTATATATGTACACATGTTTTTACATTATTTATACAATATTGATAGATGAAAAAAAATTCATGAAAAAAGTTTTGAAAAAAAAACATCAAATTTATTATTATTTTTTTTAAAAAAATCAACACTGAAAAGAAAAAAAGAAAAAGAAAAAGAAAAGAAAGCAAAAAAGGTCTAATGGCTTTGGATCGAATTTAGCTCTGTAGCGTTTAACAAAAAAAGGCTTAATGATTTTGGGCCAAATTGAGCCCTGTAGTATTCAGCCCATGACCTCTTTTTGATTATTTTTTATGTAAATGAAAACATGACTATATTTTTTTTGTAAATTAATGACTTTTTGATACATATATGAAAATAACTCAAATAATATTTTTGTGGATTTGAATAGACGGTGTCTAGACTGGGCCTAGTGATAGAAATGTTGGCTATGAGAATGCGGCTCTAAAGGCTGAAGAGTACAAATACCCGCTTTGAGATCGTCATTTTATTTGTGTCTATTTTTAATTTTAATTTTCGTAAGTTTAGCCGTTTTGAAAATAACTTTAGATATACGCAATTAAAGTTTAAAATTCACATCCGACTTTCAGATTTTTTTTTCCTGAAGAGTGGCCTTTTGAAGATCAAACATCGAATATTTTTATCTGAAATTAGGTATGATTTGTCAAGTTCAGTTTCAGATATTTTTTACTTTAAGTTGTGGACTTAACAAGGCTGAACTTTGAATATTTTTTTACTGCAGTTTTATTCAGCTTGTCAAGGCTAACTCCAGACAATTTAACTGAAGTTATGGCATTCACAAGGCCAAAACTCCAGACATTTTTTTTTACTGAGGTTGTAGATATCAACACCCTCACTTCAGTCATATACTTACATGTAAAATTGGCTAAAACTTCACTCATATATGTCTGAAGTGTAGTTAATTTTTTTTTAATTGTCCAAAATAATTTTTTAATATGATGCAATATTCGAATCTATTTCAGAAAGCTCAAATTTTAAAGCAGAAATTCCAAAATTCATATATCATAAAGAATTAATCTCAATCATCAATTTATCCTAACAATAATAAATCAACAAACCCATTTTATAATAATGAAAATTTGTCATTATTTTCAACACCCATTTAATATAATCTCACCTTTTATATTTAAAATTCAAGATCCACTTTTTCAAAATATTATATTTCAATTGTTCCAAATTCGAAAAATTATTATATACAACAACTAATAAAAAGGAAGAAAAAGCAGAAAAAATGAAGAAGATAATTTTACTCTGAAATACCAAATACTAATACCAATTAAAAAAAATTTTAAAAATTTGAACACATGTTAGGACACAATTTAAGACTTTTAATTATAGAAGTTGAAAATCTTGGAGTTCATAAAGGTACCATGAGTGTAATAATTCTTTAACATTATTATATCTCTCACCCTAAAATTTTGTACCTATTTCACTTTTGGTACATGAAAAACTTATGTCAAAAAGGTATCACGAGTAAGATAATTCCTTTAATACTAATTCACTTATGGTATCTATTCCAAAACTTATTATCACTTCATTTTATATGACACAAAGGATAGTTTACTAACTTACCCTTTAGAAGCTTTTTTTGAACTTAACAACTTTGTGTATACTTTAAAAAGAATTATTTATAAGGGTAAAATAAAATATTAATTAATTCTATCTTAATTTTGTAAATTGACAAATAATTTGGGATAACTGGTTCTAATAACGTAGACAACTAATATGAGATTAAGGGAGTATCACCTTTCTATAAGTAGAAACAACTTTATTTTATAGTTCTTCTTTTACCCTAAATGAAATAATATATAGTCATATAAATATATTTAACGATTGTTATACCATAATTTTCAAAAGTTCTTTTTTTCTTTTTAAACTTTGTGTATAGTCAAATCGTGTCATATAAATTAAGACGGAGAAAGTATATCTTATCACGAGGTAACATAAGTGAAATCATCCAACATCATTTTATTCTTGATATCTAATAAAAAAAATCTTTAACATTATTAAATCTAATAAATTTTGAGAATTTAAATCTTTATCTGTTCAAACTTCATGATTATTTTTTTGAATTTTAAATGTTTAAAATCCAAGAAGAAATACTAGACTTGGAATTACCACAATTCAAAACTCCATGAGTGATATACTAGAGTCATTTATCTTAAGGAAATGGCTATGTAATTAACTAAATACTCTCTATATATTGTACAAACTACACATGAGAACAGAAAGCCCTTGTCTTTTCCTCAACCAACTACTCCACTTTATCCAGAAAATTAGATGGAAGATAAAAAGGAAAACCAAAAGGTTAGTTTTTTTTTTTTAAGTGTTCGATATTCGTATTTAGAAGTTGATTAAAAATTTATATTTAATAGATTCAATTTTTAATATTTTTAGCACTATATTTATTTTATTGTTAAATTATGAATTCAAATCTGATATTTGAGTAGATTTTTAATTGTATATTTATATTCCGTGTCAAAAGTTATAGATTCAGATAAACAAATAGTCGAAAGGCCACATCTGCCCTTATCCTCATTGAAATTCAGCTAAATTTGGATTCGCTCATTGTAGAATTTATTCATGAGAATAATATTTTTAATAAGATTTTTTTCATTCTCAAGAGCTCAAACTCAAAACTTTTATTAAGAATAAAAAAATTTCAACCATCTCACCATAACCCACTGAATTGTTGGCTAAGTGCTAAGTGATGCACCCACATTCAGCTTAATGAGAGGATTTTCTTTGTCCAAAAAAGAAAAGAAAAATAAAGGCTGTCTAGAATATCTTTGGCATTTTTGTTAATTTTAATGCTTGAAAGTTATATTAATTCAATCAAAGGATTATAGATACAGCAACCTAGAATCATCAACTTTCTTTGGGGATTTTTCGGAGAAAATTAATGACTAATTATTTCTGAATGTTTATAAATACGAGACATGTGGTACATCTAGAATTTTTAAATGTAGGCTCAGAGTTAAAAACTGATTTTTGTAAAAAATATTTTTTTTTAATCAAATTTATTCATATTTATTTTACATACACATATATATGATTCAACTTTAAAACTTAAAAACTCATTAAAAGCCTTTTGGCCAAGCTGCCAAAATTAGCTTATTTTAAAAAGTACTTATAAAAAATTGTTTCGGTAGTAATAGTTTGTATTTGGTAAAATATTTGAGAATTACTTTATTTAAAGTTTATTTTTGACTAATAATTTCAAAAAGTGCTTTTTATTTGCCAAATTATAAAATAAAAAAATAGGCAGTTACTACTAATTCTTTGGTAAATATGAATTTTTGATACAGATAATTTTATTTTAATAAGACTAAAAATTTTATTCAGCTTTTTTTATACTAATCAAAAGTACTTAGTTTCTCCAAAAGTTTAGTCAAAACACCTCCATTTGCTAAAATAAATATTTTTTAAAAAATGAATAAACGCTTTTAAGTTTTAACATTTCAATGTTTGATGCCACTTGAATTAATATGAAATTAGTTGGTTATAATAAGTCAATACTATAATATTCACTGGTCCATCTACAACTGAATTAGTAAAGTCATTTAATATTAAAGTACTAAAATTTAGCAAATTGTTTGATGATATGAGCTAATCTACTAGCATCTTCTCTATTCCCATAAGCAATAAATTATAATGGGCAACTTCAACCTACTCTGGCCATCCATTATTTTAAATTCAAATTACATAAAAATTACAATAGAAACAAAAATAAACGAGGAAACAAAAACCTACAATTATATTTAAACTATGATGAAATTGTCAATTATATACCTATCTAAATTATATGAGAGTCCTATTATTGTTAAATATACATTTTTCTTCATATTATGTACCCCTGAGCTTATTTCTTTTGTATTATTTACCTCTTTCCTTTTTTTTTTCTTGGCAGAAATGCAAGATAAGGCTGCGTACAATATACCCTTGTGGTCGGGCCCTTCTCCGGACCCTACGCATAGTGGAAGCTTTAGTGCACCAGACTGTTTTTTTCTCTTTTTCATTTTCAACATTTCTTTCAGCTAGCTAATCAATAAACTAACATAAGGAATAAAGTCAAGCCTAAGCATTCTGCATAGAAAATATTAAAACAAATAAAATAAGTTCATATGTCTTGTTTATATTATATGCAAAGAACATTTTTAACTATAAAAAAATCAGAAAATTTCATACTACATTATAATATATACTACAGATAATAAAGTGAAAATTCAATCACCCGACAAGAGGCTACATCAATAGCGGAAAATTTCGAATAGGGTAGGCTTGGAGTCAGAAGTCCTATTCTTCCCAACCAAATGAGGTGAGACTTGAGAGATGATGAGGTCCAGTCGGTTTGAATCTAAAAGTATCAAATAAGACATTAATTAAGATTTCTCTTTTTTAGTCTAGTATAGATGCATGTATGCATATGGTAGGTTTTATCGATGTGCCTATATTAGACTACGTGTATACACATTGTATAAAGTCCCAAAAAATATTTAGTACCAAAAAAAAAATAAGTTCATGAGGGTAAATAATATGAACAAAAAAGTTTAGGGTGGGGGTGGTACGAGGACTCTTGCAAAATTTAAGTGTGTAATTTACAATTTATTCATATTTTAGATGTGTTTCTACGTTTTATTGAAACTTTATATATTTTGTGGGATGGTAAGTACCTCAAATGTCTCAGATTCAAGCCTTAAAAATAAAATTGTTTTTAGTAGAGAGAGTTTTATTCCCTTAAAGCGATAATATTTGATATGAATTCGAATTAATTGAGCCTTAGTTGAAAATTAGACACCGAAAGAGAAAACTTCAACCCCATTTTTCATGTTGAATTGGTTAATATGAAATTTTTCTTACTTTTCGTGGAGGAATCTCTCTCTCTCTCTCTATATATATATATAAAGGAGAATGAAGACAAGGTGATGTGACACCTCTGACACCTCCAATCCTATTTATCTTTTTTTTTTTCTCTTTTTTTGCCTTTTTTAATCCATTTTTTTCATTAAACAACTTGTTTATTAATTAAAAAATTCTAATCAAATTTACTTTCTAACCTCCATCTATTTACATTCTCTTGTTAAATAACATGTCTCTTCAACTCCTTTGTAACACTATTCTTATGAATTACCCGATCTATATATAATAATCATCTATGGAGATGTTGAATGTTCATTTCCATTTTCTCATTCTTTTTTTAGTAGTATAGTTTTTTCCTCCTTTTTAAATTTCTTTTCTTCATCTTTTTTAATCAATCGTGTGCTTAATAATCAAAAGAGATCGAAGACATAGAAAAGATAATGTCGCGATATGGCCTTCACTTTGATGAAGAGCATAGATATATCTTTCAAAGATTTATCATTGAGAGATGTTCACATTTATTTGGTACAAGTTCATCAAAATGAAGAAAAGGAAGTTTGATTATTTTGGAAGATTTATCAAGAGAAATGGTCATATTAGTATAAAAGTTTGAATGATTTTCAAATATTTTGAAGATTCATTAATGTATTGTTTTGATTTCGATTAATATTATTGTATTTTTTTTTTAATTTTATTACTTTATTTTGAACAAAGATATTTAATCGAATATATGATTTTCTTTATTTCAGCAAAAAATAAATTATGAAACTCTACAAACCAACATATTAGAAAGCACAATTAGCAAATTTTACTCAATTAAATTTGCTCTTCTTCATCTTATTATTATGCGAATGAAGATGAAAAGATGCACGTTTTTGTTTATGTGTATATGTGTTTGCCAAATTCTAATTAATATTTAAAAATTTTGCCATGATCGAAAGGTATATTACCTATGGTACATTTTTCACAGCTATTGGATATTATTGCCCCTAAAAATATATAATATGGTCTATCATATTATAAAGGATGAACATAGATAAAGTGATGTGACACCTCTCTATAACCTTTATTCTTATTTATTTTTTTTCTCTTTTTTCCTCCATTTAACTATTTATATTATTTTTAATATCTCAAAAAGTCTTTACATTCAATTACTCAATTTTTAACCTCCACTATAATATATCTTCTTTATTAGATATAATGTGCATTTAAATGTTCTTTCACCTCCAGTCTTCATAATTTTTTATATATATAAATTAAAAATAATATATATATATATATATATATATATATATATATATATATATATATATATATATATATATATTTATCCTTTTTATCCTCTTTTTGACCATTTTTTCCTTTATTTATCTATTTATTTTATTTTTAATAGCTCAAAAATTACTTATCAATTCATCAATTTTTCACCTCCCACTATAATGAGATTTCTTTATTAGATATCTTAATATGCATTCATCTATTCTTCCATCTTCCACCTTCCACCTTCATAATTCTTAATCAATTTTATTAATATGTAGTAATAATGTGCTAAAAATTGGTATATAAGTATTATAAAATAAACTAACTTAACAAATTAATAAGAAAGAGAAATAGTAAAATAAAGAGTAATAGAAAGAGAGAGAGTTTAGAGGAAATTTAGTGTATTGTTTCATCTGCGTTCTTAATTCTCTGATTTCCAAGGCTATTTATAGCCAAGGAAATCAGAAGATAAGGCAAGTTGCCATATTTTAGTGGTCCCATAATTAAAAGTAGAACATCCACTAGCCCACTTGTCTCTGTTGTTTTTCTAACACTCCTCATTGGATGTTTACGTGTAATGTACTTCGTTTAAAAATTTATAAGAGATAATATACATATATATCCTGAACACCCATAGATGTTGTGTCTCGCTAAAACCGGTATTAGAGAAAATCCAGTGGGAAAAAAACTAATGAAAGAAAAAGAGTACACACATTTGGTAATACGTCTTAAGTGCTGCCTCACTAAAAACCTTGCTAGAAAAACCTAGTGGGACAAAATCTAGACTAGGGAAAAAAGAATGCAGCGCGTATTATATTCCCCCTAATGAAGACATTATCTAATATCTCGAAGATGACACATTCCAATTTTGTATCTCAATTTCTCAAAGGTTGAAGTTGGTAACGCACTTGTTGAACATGTCTGCTAAATTATCACTTGAACGCACTTGTTGAACATCTATTTCACCTTTCTGTTGAAGATCATGAGTAAAATAAATTTTGGTGAAATATATTTTGTTCTGTCTCCTTTGATGTATCCTCCCTTTAATTGAGCTATACATGCAGCATTGTCTTCATACAATATTGTTGGAGCGTCTCTTATCAAAGAAAGGCCACATGTTTCTTGAATGTGTTGATTTATTAGTAAAATTTTTTACCTCCCAATATAATACATCATCTTTATTAGATATAATGTGCATTTAGATATTTTTTCACCTCCAAGTTTCATAATTTTTAACTTTATATATATATATATAAAGCTAAATATGCAGAAGCTAAATTTTAATTTTAATGTCATTGGTATCCCAACAAATGGTACGCAGGACCATCAAAACATACAATCAATTGTCCATTCAATGTAATAGAAATGAAATAATTATTTATTAGAGAATATATTCCAACTTATTCATTATGAATGTATTATGCATCATTAAAAGATACTAAATTTGATAAGCTTTATTTTGTATCATCATTTAAAAATAATTTTTATAATACAATTAACTCCGAAGATAATGATATGATTGGATAATCTAATGAATATATAATCAATTTTTTTTTTCAATTTTAACAGATATATAATTAATGGAATGTTTAAGATATTTTATCTAAAGGTCAATTTGATTCTTTTCGCAACAAATCTTAGATGAGGAAAATATGGGAGAACTTTGACAGTTCTTCATGTACAATTCGTACTAGAATTTGATCAACTGCTCATTCTACTTCTTCTACACTCTTGATAGCACATCTTTGACTTAGAGCCCGTTTGGATTGGTTTTAAGTTGGTCAAAACCAACTTAAAGCCTCTTTTTAGCTTTTGAACGTGTTTGCCTAATGCTGACTTTAAGCCATAAAGTTCTTGAAGTCAGTCAAAAATGAAAAGTTAGGATTCCTAACTTTTTTTTCCAAAGTGCTTAAAGTCATTTTCTTTGACCATGGAAATTACTTTTATATCCGTTATATTTTAACTAAATTCTCAAACTACCTTTTTTTATTCTTTTAACCCTAAAATTCACATCATAAGCACTTTTATCCAAACACTCAACTGCTTATTTATAAAAATAACTTTCAGCACTTCAAAGTTCTAAAAGCACTTCATACATAAAAGCTATTTTTTTTAAGCCCATCCAAACGGGCTCTTAGCAGAGTGTTTTCGTGCCACATATTGATCCTCTTTTCCATTACTAAAAAAGTGAGTCATGTACAAGATATTTTAATATATGTACTAATCAATAATTACTAGTATACAATCTCAAATATACCTCTTGACCTAATATACTCTAAAACAAAAAAATCTGTTACTTGAAAATCGTTTAAATTAAGTGAATAGTCTTATTCTACTATTTTAAGTTAAGATGTTTATTTATTTTCATTTCCCATGTGCCCCTTCAACATGGTCAAGTTCTTTTTTTTTTCTAAGCCAATTATATTATTATTCTTTTTCTGATAGCAGGTCATATTTGTAGATACAACTAGGATATTGTCATTTTACTAATATGTTTTACCCCAAAAATGTTCATCATCAACCCTTGCAATAAATCCGCTTCAATTTGTTCTTTTAATGCATTTGCTTTGACATATCTAATTTTTTTAAAGCATACAAGTTATTCTATTGTAATCGTGGTATATAACTAATAGGACGCTCAAAATATCTCCATTTCAGAGTCAACTTGATCCTCTTCCCAACATATCTTAGATGAGGAAATTATGTGAAAGTCGTCAATTTCAACTACTGTCCAACGATTCATACTAAGATTTGATTAATTGCCAATTCTATTTTTCTACATTCTTGATAGCACGTTCTTGTTTTAGTAGAGTCCTTCAGTGACACATATTTATCCTTTTCTCCATTACTTAAAAAAAGTGAGCCATCAATTCATGTACAAGATAATTTCAACATATGTACTAATCTACATCTATTAATATACAATCTCAAATATCCCTCTTAACCTAATTCACTCTAAAGCAAAGTTTTATGATACTTTCAAACCATTTGAATTATGGGAATCGTCTCATTTTACAATTTCAAGCTAAGAAATTTATTTATTTTATTATCCCATATTTCCTCATCATAATCAAATTCTTTTTTTCCAAGCCAATTATATATAACTATTTTTATTGATTCGTGACATTGAAACTTGAACATGTACGAATGAAATATCCAACAAGAAGAAAAAAAAGGATTGAATAGAGAAACTGTCGAGCATTTGACGATGTCGTATGTGTCTATATCAATGGTGACTCACACCTCTAATTGATTCTAATTCTAATACCTATTAAATTATATGAACTTTTTTCGTTGTTCATTTATATTTCAACAGAAAAATAAATGAGAATAAAAAATAAAAAGACATAATACATAAATGTACCCTTTAATTTGATTTTAATTGACATTTATGCTCTCCAACTTTCGGTGTGTACTTGTAAATACTTAAACTATCATAAAGTTGAACAAATAGGCACACATATTCTACCTGAAAAATCTCAAGCGATTTAAGTGTTTACTTATACATGCACTTAAAATTGAAGAACATAAATGCCGGCTGATGTCAAATTAAAAAAAACATGTATGTTTATAGTTGAACAAGTAGGTAAACACATCCTACATGAAAAATCTGAGGGAATTTAAGTGTTTACTTATGCACGTATCCAAAATTGAAGAACATAAATGCCGGCTGAGGTAAGATTGAAAAAAACATGTGTGTTATGTATTAAGTCAAATAAAAACTACAATATCATTTCTCTCTAAATTAGCCCCTAATCTAGATTATGGATCTACCCAAGAGTTGTTACAAATTGGTAATATCGACAACTTGACTAAAACCTTTAGTCCCTTTTTTTTCTCCTTAGAATCCAATTTACGCTAAAGTTTCTCCCTGTGTCTCTTTTTTTTTTCTCTCTGAAATCTATGAGTATTGACCATTGTAAAGACAGTTTCCACCGATTTCCATGTCTGTCACATTGTCTTTTTAAGGAAACAACTAAACCAGATACTCTCAGTATTGTTTTTTGTTACATTTGATTTCTCATAAAGCATTTTTTCCTATCTCTAGTGTGTATACTATTTTTATGCCAAAACCCACAATAAACACTTCCTTATGCACTTTGCATGCTTGGAAACATTTCAAGAAAACCACTCAACAAAAGCACACAACAATGGCATCAAGAAATGGGGTGAATGAATTTTATTTGTTTTCTATTGTATATGTAGTTTTGCATGTTTTTTTTTCAATCTTGAATATGATTATGATTATGATCTCTCTCTTTTGTGTTTTTTTTCAAGAAATGGGGTTTGTGCTATCTTTGAATTCCAATGGAGTTGTTGTGATTTTGGTTGTTTGAAGCAAGCGGGATTTGTGGGTTTTGATTCAATTGAGTGATGGGTCCTGTTAGAGGGCATAAAAAGAAGAGGAAGGTAGAGAAGAAAGTTGAAAAGGATTCTTTAGCTTCTGGGTCTTCAGAGAATGGCTCTGCTGATTGGTGGGAGATGCTATCCAAAAGAATTGCTGGTAAAATTATTATCTTTTCGTATGTTTGTGTTAAATAAATATGTTTGTTTTTGAAGTATTGAATAATGGTTTTTCAATTCCCCTTTGATCATCTCCTAGTAGGAATTTCGATTTGTGAATGGTTAAATTTGTGTTATTGATGTTACATGGTATGCTCTATTAATGCGCTGCGAATTTTGGAACTAACAACAACAACAAACCAAGTGAAAACCCACAAAGTTGGGTCTGGGGAGGGTGGAGCGTATGTAGACCTTACTATGGGGAATTTTGGGACTAAAGATCCCTAATTTTGCATTTGTTTATGAGTTTCGACTACTTTTGTTGACTTAATACACTGATTCATTAAGTTACCAAATGTGCAAGAGAAAAAAAAGCCAGAATGGGCTAAATTATTATGTACTTGTAACAATAATGACTCAGATTTGGGAATGTGTTGATGGTTTTACAAAGTCTGGAGTACAAGTTCTTACTGGTGTTATCCTCTTGATTTTCCTATTTTTCGCTGAAGTTCCCTTTTTCTGATTAAACTGTTATGAATTAGGAGTATCTGCAGTGTACTTGTTTGAGTTAGACAAAAGATAAGAGTGCCATTTGAGACGAGTTTAGACCTGACAATGTGTTCTTTGATTGGTTTTATCCTTGGTTCTCTTGTTAAATGATCTACCTTTGGACTGCTAAAGTGTAGGCGTTCAGAGGAATATTATGATTTTTTTTTTTCATTTCTATTAACAATAGCATGTGAAGATCTTCATGTGTTTAATCAACAATGTGAGCACTGTGCAAGTGCAGGTAGGATGCACATTGCTACAAACTCCAAGTTAGAGAGGAGAGTATTGTTTAAATTCATCTTATACCCTGTGTCATTCTTTTTACAATGAAGGTTGCTTTGTTTCAATGGTATGTTTTACCATAAAATTTTTACTCATGATCCTTTTGCTTTTAGCATGTGAGGACCGGTGGGAAATGCTAACATGTTTTGCCTATCAATTATGAAGTGTTGGTTCTTCGGTTTCAAGATAGTCTCTTTTTTTGGTATTCACAGTAGGATACTGAGATAATTAAGATTCTCCTTACAACTAGGGCTCAAATTAATTTCTCTTTTGGTTGATATGTTGTTTCTTTTACTTTAGACCTAACGTACTCTGAAATGCTGGAGAAAATACTTGGAAGGTTTTGAGAATTCAAAACAAGTTGCCAAGCAAAAAAAAAAAAGAGAAAAATATTTTAGCTTATTTTAAGTTAAGTTGTTAGCCTAGACAGTGAAGATCAGTATTTGACGACAACAACAACATACCTAGTGTAGTTTCACAAAGTGGGGTCTGTGGAGGATAGAGTGTACAGAGACCTTTACCCCTACCACAGAGGTAGAGAGACTATTTCTGATAGACCCTCGGCTCAAGGAAAAACAGTCTAGAAAAAGAATAAATGGAAGTGTATAACAAATTAATATGAACAATAACTACAACAGAATAATATGATAATCAAAGTACAAGAAACAATAGATAGTAACGGAAATCGAAGGACAAGAAACTACAGTAGCAATACTACGACTCCTAGAATGAACGGGTAGCAAGACTACACACTACTTACTAACCTCCTAGTCTAATTCGTTCCCTTCACAACCTCCTATCTAATGTCATGTCCTCGGTAAGTTGTAACTACGCCATGTCCTGTCTAATCAAGCTCAGTATTTGACCTATTCTTAAGTAGTTAAATCGAACCAGCTGCCCAACAATTACTCTTGTAGAGCCAAAAATGAAATTTGCAAGTGTTTTATTTTATCTCTATAAGTGAGTGGCTGCTAGAATTGCTATCTTCTCGAGCAGTTACTGACATGTTATTTCCTGTCTGTACCTTCAGGAAGCCTACCTGTAGTTTTTCACATATTGACCGAGTTCCACGTGCATGAATACTTCCAAAGAAGCTTCTTGATCCTTACCTTTCCATCCCCGTAATGCTTCAAAGGAAAACAGCTTTTTGTTGCTTCGACCAAATTATAACCAATCTGCTCATTGCATCTTTCATCACTTAGAGAGCCATTAACAATAGTTAGCTGGCTTGAGATCTTGATGTGAAATTCATCTGCGCGTAAATTTTGCATCTGTTATCTTTGGTTAACATCTACTGATAATAGGTGATAATTAATGACCAAAAAATCATTGTCTTTCTCTTTAACATCCTATCTTAGCTAGTATATTCTTGCAAATGTGTCCACTTCTCTGTTTTTTCCCATGCTGGGTGAAAATCATGTTTTGTATTAAAGGCTGTAAGAGGAAATTGTTTCTTCATTTTTTAAGAAGAAATGTTGAAGCATGACCAAAAGTACTTATTCATTCCCTTTTAGCAGTTTCTACTTTGGCATCAACCTTTTAAGTTGTCACATGGATCTAAAGTTTCCATTCTACATTGAATCCAAGCACTCAGTGGACCCAGAGTAATAAAGTACAAATCACTGCTCTTCCTTGGCTTCAAACAACACTGGCTTGGTCATATAGAGATTGGGTTAGGATATATAAAATTCGATTACGGATGTATATAAGGGACATATTTTGCTGAAGTACTCGGCCCAAAGGAGCTATTCAAGTCTGAGAAGGTTGTCCAAAAGTTCAACATAATGGTAAATAAGCTGAGAAAATGGAAGTTAGGAACATTCTTGGTTTGCCATCGGTTTCTTACTTTGAACTAAGATGTGGTCTGTCAGTTAACCGAGCAGATTAAATGGTTAGAGTATTGTTGACTTTAGAGAATGGTATTACTCCTCACTTTCACTGGATTAAAGTGGTGGTCCTCTTGTTAGGCTAGTTTTGTTCCTCTCAGTTTTTGCAGAAATGGTACTTGGGTGAATGCCTTGCACATAAAACACAGTTTTCGGTAAAGCCATTAGACCTGGATGTTTCAAATTTTGAATGAGTTAGAATTGGTGGAGTTTTTAGTGAAAAGAGAATAGAATTTGGATAGATTTATACGTTGATTCTACAAATGTTCTAGCTCCTACCATTATGTACTGTGAGGATAAACTTTAGTTAGTTTAAGCTCCTCATACTGACGATTTTGTACACTAAAGTACTTGGATAAAAGCCACTCCCTGTTGTAGATCAGTTTGCTTTTAGCTTTTCAAAAATTGGTCCTTGCCGCAAATGTTGAGCATATATGGTTTCTCTAAAGATCAATTAACATTTGAATGTTTTGGAAACTGGAAGGTATGAAATTTATGAGGCATATTTTGTACTGAGTTGTGAACGGTGATTAAGAGGAGAATTGATGGATTTGCTCAAGCAAAGGCCAGTGCCTTCAGAGGTTTCTCTACTCATTCTTACTGTGGAGATGTTGCTGAAGCATATATATGCGAATTATTTTACTAGGCAATAGATGATATTAAGGATTTGCTGCTGTGATTCTTCATATAAAGGTTATCATAGAAAGATATTACTAAAATCTACTACAGGCCATGTCATTGCTTTCAGTGTGGATATTGTGATGAATTGAAGTAGATTTAGAGTTATAAAGTTGTTGAATCTGTAAATGAGATGTTTAGTTAGTGGTAGACAATAAGATATTCTAGGTTAGTTTCTTTGAATGGGCAAGAATTAGAGGAAAAGACCAATTTGGAAATGCCTCTCACCTCTTTCATCAAGTATATCTGTCTATTTCAAGTCTAGTTCCATAAGTAATTGTTGATATACCACAAGTTACTTGGTGCAAAAGTTGTCAGAGAATCAACACCACTCTGTTTTTGGTAGCATTGATTTCTGATATTAACTTCTTCAGTTGTGTAAGGTATGGTCCATAAAATGTTTTCCAATTTTCCCATGTTCCGTAGGTCAAAAGATTTGGAAAATATTTTATTTAGGAAAGCAAGTTCCTTAAAAATGAGTCTTTAAAGGAAGTAGAGAAAACAAGTTCTACAAATGACAATATTGATTGTGTATCAACAGTACACCTCATATTCACCCTTACCCCGTAGCACCCATCTCCACTCCCTACCCCACCTCCACCTCCACCTCCCATGGTATTTGTCTAGATTGTACATTGTTTTTTAGGTTAATATTTTTTATTTATGTACCAAACACAAGAAAATAAGTAAGAAACCCACTTATTTTCCTGAAAAATATTTTCCTTCGTACCGAAAACACCCTTTATCTACTCTATAGGATCACTGATGGAGCAGTAGAGGATGCCTGGCACCAGTGCACCAGACAGACATTCATACATAAGGAACCCATCCTTTATACATAAAGATAACAGCCCTAGTTTTTTTTTTTCTTTCTAAAAATGATTATGAACCTTTGTGTTGGGTTTAGACGTTCTCCAAATCTTAAACATACATATGTGTGTGTAAAAATATGTATACGTACGAGTGCCAACAGCTATTACATTAAAGAGCAATCAATAGAATCTTGGAGGTTTTCGAACTCCATGAATATGCTACTAATTATTCCCTCCTTCCCAATATGTCTTAGCTTGACTGGGCATGGAGTTTAAGAAATAAAGGGAGACTTTTGAATCTTGTGGCCTTAAATTAAAGATGTGTATAATCCTTTAAATCCTGTGATCTTAATCCATATAGAATGTTGGAATTGGAAAACTTAAAAAATATAGAACGAGACACTCTTTTTGAGACAGACCAAAAAGGAAAGTAAGACATCCTTTTGGAAAAATTACTATTACTGTATTAGTTTTTATGAAGGGCGTTTGCTCGTTGTGCATTTCTTCTGCATGTACACTGGTGCCTCCTATGCTTGAGGACACGATTAGTCATCCTATTTGGTTATTTTGTAGCTTGAACTGCCATAAGAATGGTGTCCCATATTTGACAGCAAAGGAAACAATTATATTTTGTTCTAAACTATGTGAGAAGTACAAATATGAAGCTCAAATTACACACCTACACAGTGTAGGAGTATGCAAACTAGGATGAAAATATGAAAATGGTGATGGAGATATCTAAGTTAACAGTTCAGAAATTGAGACAGATGTTTAAGTAATAGAGTGAAAGGTGATAGATTTTTAATATTGGTTCTTAATTAATTAATTTATCTACTCAAACAAATACGAAAGCCGCAATATCTTGTATAGTATTCTGGTTTGCTCTTTTCCAGTTTTAAGATTGAAAAATGGTTCTCTGTTCCTTAACTTGAAAATTGAACAAAAAAAAAAGAAATAATTTACAAAAAGGTGTTTCTAGTCACAGTAAGAGTTGGAAAGCAAAAGAAAACAGAAGTTCAAAAAAATGATCAAGAATAATATTGGTTGTTCCTTGTTAATCTTCTGTTCCTTGATAATTGGCGGTCTTTTATTTGCTTGATTTTTCATATGTTTCTTCGCTTAAATATATCAAAGCAAAGTAGAGATAGAAATCCCTCGTTGATTTGAATTAGTTATGGAACTTTGTAGAGCTAGCTTTAGAGCTCTGTACTTCTATCAACTAATGTGAGAAATGGCATTGGCCTACAGTTTTGACTGTTCTCTGTTGAATACTTTGTTTTGTTATGTCAAGAAGAAACATAATATGTATGTTTCTTGTGGAACACATTCATGAACAAGAACATGAAAATATCCTTTGACAGAAAATGCCATATGAAGTGCATCTATTGATCGAAGTTGTGATTTCTTTGATAAATGATGAACGGTTTGATCCATAATGGAAGCTTTAGGAAACTACCCTTTTTACTTGCCTAACTAACTTGTACCAAAGAACTTGCCTGCTTGCTATATTTCAAGGCATTACTAACAAGAATCAAACTTTCTTGATTTCTTTATGCAAGAAGAATTGATTTTATTCATTAATTCGTGTCAATCAGTGAAAGTATTATAGTTTAAAACTATTAGTAGTTGTTTGGTAGAGTGCATAAAAATAGTACTGAATAGAGCGTATTGGTAATGCTGTAATTATTTCTTATATATTGATTGGTTTGGTGTATTAAGGACAGTTCTGTCTTTAGCCATACTTATCCATGTATTAATAGCCCTTGCATTACTAATACCATGTTTTTTTCTATATATTAGTTATACACCCTATAATACTGAATAGAGTGTGTATTATTTATACATAGACTGAAAATCCTACCAAACAAAAGATTAATAATGTCATGACTAATACATGTATTAGATTTTCTAATACATCCTACCAAATGACCCCTTATAACCACCAGCCTATTCAGCCAAAATGAGGACTCCACATGAAGTCATACGATTTACTGTGCAATGTTGTGTAATTTAAACATGTTGCTGTTAGATGTACTCAACTGTGTGATGTTCACTTTTTAAACTCTTTTTTCAGGTATATATTTGCATGACAATTGTAATATCAAAAAATACAATTAGTTTACTTATTTTAACTTGCTTTCTTAGTCAACCTAAATTCTTGAACTTGACAATTCGTAATCTCTAGTATCTTTTCTTGGATGCTTACTTGTACAGCCCTACCCCTTACCCTGAATTAGTAGCAAGGTCCATTGGCTGCTCGTTCCACTGATTCATGAATTGCTTTAGGTACATACTCCGTGGAGTTAAATTGACATTTTGGATGGTCTTGCAGCATGAAATTTAATTATTTTGCGGTAGTGGATAAATTATATTCTTTTCTGCAGGAAATGTTTCTCCGTCGAAGGGTTTGGATAAGTTTCAATCTATTTTCAAGATGTCTAGAAGAACTTTTGACTACATAAGTTCCCTTGCAGAGGAGCACTTGCAGGCAAAATCAGCCCACTATGTGTTTTCAAGTGGCAAGCCCATGTCTTTGCATGAGCAAGTAGCGTTAGCTCTGAGGAGGCTGAGCTCAGGTAATTCTCTAATTTCAGTGGGTGACTCGTTTGGTGCACACCACTCGACGGTGTCTCAAGTAACTTGGCGCTTTATAGAGGCTATTGAGGAAAAGGGGCTTCACCACATACGGTGGCCTTCAACAGAGGAGGATATGACACAGATAAAATCCAAGTTTGAAAGAATTCAAGGACTTCCAAACTGTTGTGGTGCAATTGATGCCACACACATCACAATGATGTTATCTTCCTCCGAGCAGACAGCTGACGTATGGCTCGATCAAAATAAGAACCACAGCATGGTCCTGCAAGCAGTTGTTGACCCTGATATGAGGTTCCGTGATGTTGTCACAGGATTGCCAGGAAAGTTGAACGAGAATTTAGTGCTTCAGAGCTCAACCTTATTTAAACTCTGCGAGAATGGGGAGAGGTTGAATGGGAACAGGATAAAGCTATCTGAAGAAACAGAACTACGGGAATATATCGTTGGTGATTCTGGTTTTCCCTTGCTACCTTGGCTTTTAACTCCTTATCAAGGTAAGGAACTTTCAGAATCTAAAGCTGAGTTCAATAAGAGGCATTTAGCAACTCGTATTGTGGCACAGAGGGCCTTAGCTAGGCTGAAAGAAGTCTGGAAAATGATTCATGGAATGATGTGGAGACCTGACAAGCACAAGCTACCAAGGTTTATCCTTGTATGCTGCATTCTTCACAACATTGTTATTGACATGGAAGATGAGGTCTTGGATGAGTTGCCTCTATCATCTCATCACCACGACCCGGGATATGGGCAAGAGGTTTGTGAATCCGTCGACAACACTGCTTTGGTTTTGAGGGACAATCTGTCTCTCCACTTAACTGGGAGGTGACATTCTTAAATGATGTGAATGCTTCTTGGTGAGTGAATAGCATAAGCTATCAATTTGATAGCAGATAAAGAGTATTTTCAAAGATTTGTAGGCATTTGATTTCTATGTTTTATATTATTAGTTTGATTAGAGTGGATATTATATAACTTGTAGGAAATAAGACGTTATGGGAGTTAGTTTCCTTTTTTAAGCATAGTGTCTTTTGTTATCCTAGGAATTTAACATGTTGTTTAACTTGTGCTATGAATGGTTGCCCAAATTCTTGGTACCTTTCACAATTAGCAACTTTGAGTTGTGCCAAACTTGGCTGAACTCAAATCAAAGGGTCTTCATTAAAGCAGACATGTATCAAAGGAATCAAATCCAGAAAGCACTCCTTTCAGAAGGTCAATTTGTAGGACCGGGGAGAATACTCACAGTTGTGCAGGCGTTTTGCGCGCCAGAATATCAATGGTTCAACTTCATTCAAATACACTTTAAAAGTATTTAGGGAAACTAATTAGTAATTAATTTCCGCCTTTCGCTTTCCCTTTTTGGGGTGGAAGGAAAAAGAAAACGCGGAGCCATAGAATCACTGAGGCTTTGCTTCTTTTTTTTTTACTTCTTAATGATGTAAATGGGAGGCGGGTCAAGGGGCAACGGAGACGTGCTCTGCCTTTCATGGATGCCCGGCTAAGGTCCAAGGGGCTACCGCAGGAAGTAAGCTTCACCTGTAACCTTAAGTTCAAATCTTAGAACCGTCTCTCCAATGAGGTAAAGCTGTCTACATTTTGCCTTCCTGGAGCCTGCCTATCTGGGAGCCTCTTGGTGCTGTAGTCCGCTTTCTTTAACGATATAAATTTAGTGTATTCAAAGTTTTGGCAAGGATATATTGTTGAGATTCAAGCGGCCACGAGCTTTCAAATGGAACACATGTACACCAGATCTGAGCCAAAGCTATTGTGTTAATCCGTCTTTTCTCAACACATAGGATCTGAGCCAAAGCTATTGTCAACTGAACCTGCAAACTTTAATTGTATATTCATACTTGAACATGTACTATGGAAAAAAGTTGTTGAATTATTATAAGACACATTTAGAGCATGAACAAACACAAAATTAACAGGACAACAGATTCTGTACGGTGGTTAGACAGCAATGTGAAAAGGAGTTGCATGATGTCTGTATGTACAAGATTTAGCACGCAATTCTCTCAATAGGTCAGAAGCAGTCCGAGCTTTCTTGCAATGTAAACAACTGTTACCAAATGCATTCTTTTTGGACTCTCTGTTTAACGCCTGCAAGGAAGATAAGAAAACAAAAGCAGAGAGCTGTGTTCAGGTGACCTACCACACGTTTGTTAGGAACGTTACCTCCAGAGAAAATATACGTAGTATATGAAAGGGAGTATAGAAGAGTTGAAACATTGGTGCTTTAGCTTGCCTTTCTAGTCTGAGTTTTCTGCATTCAGGTTCTCGTCATTCATGAACAACATGAACCTTTTAGTCCATTGCTGTTTTACTGAATCAGGAATTGGTGTTCCAGCAATGAAAGGATTCCAAGCATCCCCTCTAGGACTAGAAAGAACCCAATTTAATTTTTCTGGTGGAGAAAGAAACGAGGATTTCTCTGAATTCTCTCGAACGATGTTCCTCCTACAAGGAAGAGATTTCTACAAAGGCCAAAAAGGAGACATATTGTTGACATCAAAAGAAGATAACTGTCATGCTTATATTGGCCTTCACAATATTAGCTCACCTTTGCATGATGGTACAACTTAAACATCTTGGATAGTGGTTTATTCTCTTTTAATTCTTCTAGAGTAGAAGACAAAGGAACATTTTCTCTCATTTCCGCCAAGTATCTCTGTGCTGCTATTCTGGATCTAAACTTTTGTCCAGTTTCTGGTTCATAGTAATACTGCACATGAGGACAATAATAAACCACTTTACAATTCATAAGACGAGCACTTACCAAAAAAAAGGAGGAAAAGGAGAAACGGAGTAGTCTTTGTTGTAATATCCCAAAACGGACAAAAACAGCATGTTAATAGATGAAACTTTATAAACTCAGAAAAAGATATAGACAGAACTTGATGATAAATAACTGCATTAATATGCTTATACGTGAACCCTATGACGATGTTTGAGACGTCAAATTGGTGCATCCTAAACAAGGTAAAACAGAATTATAGAAAGTTGAAAACAATCAAAAGATGTAACAATGCACTGTGTGGTCCTTTCACATGTTATGGAGAAGCTCTTAGAACATCCATCAAGGTGATGGAATTGTGATGTTGTGCCCACATGAGATAGTTTAGTCGGTCCTATAAACTAATAATTCGGTTAGACATCCAACATGGTTGTAAAGTCTAATCTAGTTCTCCACGGTGGCGTATGCAGAATATTTCGTAACCGGTGTGAACAAATAAATAATTTACTATATTGAATGCGGTCTCATTTTTATTATTTCATACCCAATATTTGCATTTTGCTTATTATCAATACATACATATTTAGTAAGACATATCGACGAAGTGGTGACACGTGACACCGCTTGGGGCACGGTGCACCCCACCATGGTTCTCCAAAGTCAATTATACTAGATCATCAAGGTATTCAGTAATGCACCTAATGCCCGTCACAGAGAGAAATTCCATGATAGTTTCCCAACTAATAATTTTGTTAAAAAAGCAAAAGCATGCTCAAATAGCTCTCTGCAAAATGGTGTAAAATGAAGCACATATCAATGATCCCATTCATCAGACATGGTGTACGATGTTTAGGAAAAGCTTATGAAAAGGGTTCAAAGTTTTACCATATGATGCTATTCCCACCTTCCCTCACCCCCCGCTATCCATCCTTGGGGGAATTCTCTCTTACCTAAGAAAACTATACTTCACAAACTTTCAGAGATATTACTTTCGATCGTATTAAACATAAATGATTGGCCTATCTGAGCAAACATAAAAGCAGCTGATATCAAGGTACATAAAACGAATTCACTATATTGAAGGACAGGAGAGTGTACCTTATCCACCATGCTTCCGTCTCTACGTGGTACCTCTTCTATCACCCAGCCATCAGGAAGATCATAGGGTAAGGTGTCTGCACTTGTTGATGGCACAATTGCCCATTCATTCAACTGCTCTTCATCCATACACATGATCTGAAATTTTGTCGATGTCAATTGTCAGGTTTCCTATTTGATTCGGAACACATCTTTCACCTTGCCCGAAGGCATCATCATTTACTTATTAAATTTTTGAAAATCCCAGCCTTATTTGCATAGCACATCAATGTAAGATGAGCTTGTTTGTTGTATAACTTTCTGTCATGGAATACGACACCCTCGATTCATTTTAGCTAATATTTACGAGTAAGCAGCAGAATTATGGCTTTGCATTCCCTTTTAATGAATTCTCAAATGAAGCTTTTTTAAAATCATAAGAAAACAATAACAGTGAAAAAGCGGTATTCTGCTCATAGATTTCAAAGTTCCCAAGTCCTTGATAAGTTGCTCGGACTCTCCAAAATTGTTGCCGCACCCGCGTCGGATCCTCCAATAATGCACTACTTTTGGAGGATCCAACATGCACCCGTAGACATTTTTGAAGAGCTGAGCAACATTAAAAGCTGGAATTGCTGTTGCAATTACTAGGAGAAGATTCAGAATCTTACTAACCAACATTATACTGAAAATCTGGACTATATTTTTCAGAATTACTTTTTAGCATGTTAATGACTAATAGTTTCCCACACAAACTACCATAACTCGTTTTCTTCTGAAAAACTAGTCCATTGCTTTTTGACAAATTTCAATTTTCAATTACAAGAACACGGGGGAGAAGAAGATCAACAATATGATCCTCTTCCTTCCAGCTGCCCCCATTCCGAACTCAAGAAAAAAAATGTAAATAAAGTTTAATGAAAATATATCACTATAATAATGATTCAACACATACCATCCACAAGAAGTAGTTAAGTAAAAGATCTGACGGCCAAAGTGCAGCCAAATCCGTACCTTTCCATCGTAGATGATCATCTTCCGAGATAGAGAACTCTGTGAAGGATGAATACTCCGTGGATGACCAGAACAGAAAAAACATCAAATAAAAAAAAGAGGAGATTCATACTCAGGCATCATCAAACTAGCGAAAGTACTAAATCTTTGTGAAATATTCAATTCTTACACTTGCCTTAGGATAGTTTCTCGCTCCTGATGCCCTGGTTCTAGGAGAAAACATTTCACCATTCAAGCGCCGCTCGACATCTCTCAATGATCTGTACTTTAGCCCAGTCCCAGGCTCATAGTAGTACTGCATGAAAACACAATGCATGTTATAGAGTGTGTCTGTAAAACACAATTGACATTTTTATAATTTACCTGACACTTGGATAAGGAAAATTTAGCTCTTATCATGTTGGAATGAAAGAATGTGGCCAGGCCTACAGAGGTCACTTAAAAGGTAATGAATTTCCAGAAATATCTAATCCACAGAAAAGATCTTATTTTTGAGGTCTTGTTATCTATACATTGCGTAAAGAGATGCTCAGCGTTAGCTTTCACTAATCAAGTTTGACGGAAAAACTACAGTTTAGCAATCTGGAATTGAATGTCATATATGTAAATTATAGAAGCAAGGACTCATCATTGATCCCCTGCTGTATCTATGTTTGCACCAGAAACGATCTAAAATAGTCATAGACTTGTAAAATTGAAGGTCAAAATCCATGCCTCAAAGTAAAGACACATCAACACTTCCATCACGCACGACGTAACCTTAGAATCATAAAGATCTCATATTTAACCAATCTTTTTAATTCAAATCAGCTTCATTCTTAGTCCTGGTTAATGTTTCTCTTACAAACAACAACAACAACAACAACAACATACCCAGTGGATTAATGTTTCTCTTATATGTCAGCTATACTGTGGACCTACCATGTAAGGTTCCCCAGGAACAAATTACACAACTGTCCACTAATATTCGAGTTCCATGACAAAATGAATCAAACCAGGTTTTTCTGCCCACCGCTCTCCCTGCGGGTCGAGTGTCCTTTTCAGTCGCCCTCTACAACTAAGTCAGTTGAGCTCTTTCGGCTCCTAGACCAGCTGTGATCTTTCCACCTATTGGTTTGCTTACTTAAATATATGCATCCTTAGAGTAGGTAAATACTTTATGGCTATATGCATTAAAATAGAGATACAAAAATGCAAAGCATTCTGAAACTAACAATATCTCCAGAAACAAAGCATGTATGTATAACGGTATAGCAACAATCAACCTTCAAAACACCTTAGTTCAGGATAACTAGCAATATATACAAATAATTGAAAGTTAACATCCACTCACAAACAAAATGCTGTCTCATTTGCAGCTGACCTACCTCCATACCTCCATTCATGAAAATTTAGTTCCACAAAGGAATGAATATAAACAAATGGCTAAGCATCGCGGATACAATCTGATTAAATCAGCAGCTACACAGTACCATTTCACCCCTTTTTTTTCCGTCACAATAGATGCAGACTTAACCGTTTGGCAATAGATTTTCACTCAATGATTTGAAATAATATTGGAGAATATTTCAAGTAAGTGTATGTTTATCAAACTGGCCCATTATTTCAACTTCAAACTCCAAGTCAAAACTGACTCCTAAAAGAAGTTGTTGTCCTTTCATCAGCCGTTGCACACTAGCCTTTTCCCAACAAAGTAAAGGGGCTGCTAGTTGTAGTGCACAGTGTACTAGTGAATAGGAAAAGCGAATTGAGATTGCTAATAACGGATGGAGGTTGAGGGTGGAACATGTTCGGTTCCTCACCCTTGTCTCCTACACCATAGACTGAAAATGATGGGAATCCTATCAATAAAGAAGAGGCATAAGCATTGCCTCTCGATCAAACTTGAAATAAAGAATTTGAAAAACAGGTTTTAGGAGTCTTTCAAGGTCTTTCAAATTTTCACTCATAATACTTATTAGACTGCTTTTTATATCCAAACACAACTTCAGCTTTATTTCAACGTTAAATACTACTACTTTTTTTCTTCAATCTCAACCAACTCATCTCAAAACGCCTAATTAACTATATACTTCTTGAAATTTTCAACCATGTGAGTACGTATATATCGTTCAAACTTAAAGCAGTGGGCGTGCTTGCATCCGTTGTTAACGAGCTATATCCGCTCCTTCAATATTGGAGAGAAAAAACATTGGACATGTTATCCTTCCAGCTTCAATTAGACCCACAATGTATTAAGCAATTTACGATATGTTTCTTTTATGACTTACCCTTTTCACCAAGTTACTCTTAACTCAAAACTCGTGACATTCATCCCATTTTTCTCTTGTTGAAAGTTCCTAAGCAGACACAATGAAGTAAAACTATAATTGGATTTAACTTGTCTACACTCACAAGTAAAGAGGAACTTTATCCTATTGTACTAATGTCCCTTGACTTATAGCATGTTTGGATGGACTTATTTTAAGCCGCTTATAAGTTAGAAAAAAAATAAGTAGGTGCAACCCAACTTATTTTTTTTGACTTATAAGCTACTTTAACTTATAAGTTATTTAAAATAAGTCCATCCAAACAAACCCAATTATTTATTGGGGCTTATTTTAAGCACAAAATGACTTTAAGTTGGTTAGCCAAACACTCAAAAAAACTGAAAACAGCTTATAAAGTCAATCCAAACGGGCTCTTATTTTCTATTTTTCTAAGCTCATTTATTAGGATTGATTTCTCAGATATCACTAAGTAATACTCCATCCATGCCAATTTAAGCCTCTTTCTTTCCTTTTTAGTCATTCCTTTTTAGTCCGTCTCAATAAAAGTATCTCTTTCTATATTTAATACGTTTTCCAATTACAACATTCTACGTGACAAGTTTGAAAATCATAAGATTTGAAGTACTACCGACATCTTTAATTTAAGACTATAGAATTCAAAAAATTCCCTTTATTTCTTAAGTTCCGTGCCCAATCAAACTAAGATACCTCAACTAGGACTGAGGAATATCTCACAAAAATTGAATCGAGTGATCAGGTGAGAAATCAACTCTTATGATGAACACATTTACACTGTAAAAATTAATTTCAAAATTAAACAAAGAGCTTTTATGCAGCAAATTAACTTCAAAATTAAATAATTTGCAAAATGTTAAAAAACAAAAAAAGAGGAGGAAAAGTGGACCCTGTCAACTCGATCGCCTTTAGAGCGAGGCACTTCTTCAATACCCCAACCAGGGGGTAACTTAAACCTTGATGACAAAGGGCTGTACGGAGTAATGGTGGCGGTGGAGGGCGGCGCAACCATCAGTTGACCGGGAATTGGGTACTCTGCGCCGCTTCGGTGGCGACGTGGCGGTGGCATTGAGGAATTGTGCTTCTCCATGCTTGTTCACAAAATGACACCACCTAGTATAAATTGGTGGGAATGTAACAGCAACAGTTGTTTATTGTTTTGACACATTACTAGGCACATTGTTTTATTTGTTTGTATTTTCGATATATTTTTCAATTTTTCATGTGGGAATAGTCAAATTTTTTGAAATAAAGAAATATTTTCTTTAAGAAAATAATAAATTACATAAAAATGAGGAAAATAAGTTTTACGAGTGTAATTCAAAAAAGTCTGATATACTTCTTAATTTTGTCATTTAGAGCTGATATATTCTATCATTATAAAAATGGTTCATATATACCTCATTGTTACACAAATGACTCACATATACCCTTTTCTTCCAACGTAAGTAAAAACAATTATTTTAAATTTATTTTTTAAACTTTTTTATTAAAAAAATACATATAGTTTGATTCTTCTCACACATAATTTATTTTTTTTGACTTTTTTTATTCAACGGCTAATTTGAATTTATTATTTTATTGGTCAAAGTTATTTTTCTCACTACTAGTATTGTAAAATTTAATATACACGCCCCATTCTTTTTTTATAGATGCAAAAACTAAATTACAATATAGCAGCAAAAATAATAGTTTTAAAAATTACAATATAGCTGCAAAAAAATAATTTTAATTTTTTTCTATTTGTTCCATTCACATTTTTTTATTTATCTTATATTTACACCAAAGAATAAAAAATAAAAATAAAATAAAAATTAGAAACTCAAATAATGATAATTAAAGAAGTCAAAAATAAGTCATGCGTGAAAAAGATTATATATACCCCTAAACTTTGCTAAAAAAATAATGACAGTGTATATATTTTATTATTTTTTTACTTTCTCAAAAAAAAGATATATCCATACATGAATTTTTTAACAAATTAAAAATTAAAAAAAAATATTTTTTTAATTCCTTAAGATGAAAAGGATATATGTGAGTTATTTTTGTAACGGTGGGGGTTATATGTGAGCAATTTTTATAACTGTGGGGTATATGTGATCCATTTGTGTAACGGTAGAGATATATATGAATTACTTTCTGTTAGTAAACTGTATTGAAAAATATTAAAACAGTAACAACAACTAAAAGTAATAAAACACAGAATCTGGAAATTTAATGCAAGAACAAAATCGAGCCCACTGACTGCACAATATGTCCTTAAGGAAATTATTCCACTCAAAGTACCCGAGGTTTTGGAATCTTTCCTCCCAGGATAGAACGATTTACTCACCAAAGTAGAGGTACTGCAAATCTTTGATAACTTCGAACCACTTGATGGATGTATTTCACACGAGTTTTAGGAAGTGCAGAAAGAAGAAGAAGATGGTATATATTCAGAATTTCGTATGGAACATTCTGAGGATTAAGAGACATATATATAGACTGTTTGCACCTTTTAAGAAAAGGCACCTGTTGGGAAAAAAATTGTCTGTTGAGAAAAGGTTTGCAACTTTTCGGACAAGGTTGCAACCTTTCAAAAATCTGTTGGAAAAAACGGAGGGAAATATTTAACTTAATCCGGGAAAGAAACGGGTCGCGGGTCAGGATTTTTTCACTTAATTAATTAAATAAATAAATAATATTAATTAATTAAAATATAAAGAAAATTTGGTCCAAAAAGATTATCAATCAATCATATCAATTGACCAAATCCAAATCCAAATCCGAATCCGAATCCGAATCCGAAGCCGAAGCCGAATCCGAAGCCGAAGCCGAAGCCGAAGCCGAGCGAGCGACCACGACGACGGCGCGAGGGGAGACCCTCTTCTTAACCCTTTAGCAACATGAAGGAGTGCTTCTACTTTTAAGTAGGAGACTTTTCATTTCCACCACCTATGTGGGATCAAAGCTTAATAAAGCAAGAGAGAACATATCATTTTCTTCTCCACTTCTTTTCCCCTCAATTTCCCATTCAAATTATCAATTAAACCCAACAATCCCCCACATGAATGGGGAATGTCTATAAGATAAAGGAATGCACGGATAAGTGTGTGATATACAAATGAAGATTAATTACATCTAGTAGATAAGTAGGTTTCCCTTTGAACTTTCCATAGTGAACTTATATAGGATATACTCGATCAATCGGTAGATGCGATATCTTTGAACCATCGAACTTTGTTGTATAACTAGACAATATAAGTCACACAATTAATCATCAACCATCTATGGTTCTCACAGTTGTGTTCGTTTCAGCCATGAACACCGCCTGGTTTCGTGAATGCATAGAGAATGGGCCTTTACCGTTATTCCCCTTGAAGCGGCTTATACTTCACATTTATATAGGTGATTTCTAAACGTGTAGTCCTATAAACACACTATTTAGTCATTTTCCGCCAGATTTAGATAATCATTAAAAAACCTTTAATGCTTTATTAACTCATTAAAAAGCCTTAAGGTTTTATCCTTTATTTATGAACATTGTCATCATCACGAGAATGGGTTGAGTTATTTGACAATGTTGAACCGCCAATCATAACTTTGTTTGATCTCTTTGAACCTAGTTCATGGGATCTCCAGTCTACTAGGTAGAGTTACCGCCATGATGACTTGTCCTAGGCCTTAACCCCATTCCCCTCGATGATCTTTCAACAGCCTCTCTAGATAGGCCTTTTGTTAGTGGATCCGATACGTTATCTCTTGACTTTACATAGTCAATAGTGATAACACCACTAGAGAGTAGTTGTCTAACAGTATTGTGTCGCCGTCAAATGTGACGCGATTTTCCGTTATACATAACGTTTCCTGCCCTCCCTATTGCCGCTTGGCTATCACAATGTATACATATGGGTGCCAAAGGTTTGGGCCAAAATGGAATATCTTCCAAAAAATTTCTGAGCCATTCAGCTTCTTCACCAACCTTGTCTAAAGCTATAAATTCAGACTCCATTGTAGAGCGGGCGATGCATGTCTGTTTTGATGATTTCCAAGACACTGCTCCTCCACCAACTGTGAAAACATATCCACTTGTGGATTTAACTTCAGATGATCCTGTGATCCAGTTTGCATCACTATATCCCTCAATTACTGCGGGATATTTATTATAATGCAAAGCATAGTTTTGGGTGTGTTTCAAATACCCCAAGACTCATTTCATTGCCATCCAATGAGTTTGATTGGGATTATTCGTGAATCGACTCAACTTGCTAATAGCATATGCTATATCTGGTCGTGTACAATTCATAATATACATCAAACTTCCCAAAACTCGTGCATAGTCCAATTGTGAGTCACTTTTACCTTCATTCTTTTGAAGTGCAAAACTTACATCAATTGGAGTTTTTGCAACATTGAAATTTAAATACTTGAACTTATCAAGTATGTTTTCAATATAATGTGACTGTGATAATGCTAGACCTTGTGGAGTTTTATGGATTCTAATTCCTAAGATCAAGTCAGCAACCCCTAAGTCTTTCATGTCAAATTTGCTAGAAAGCATATGATTTGTAGCATTTACATCGACAATGTCTTTACTCATTATCAGCATGTCATCAATATATAAACAAACAATGACTTCATGATTTGGAGTATTTTTAATATAAACACATTTGTCACACTCATTAATCTTAAATCCATTTGCTAACATTATTTGGTCAAATTTCGCATGCCATTGTTTAGGTGCTTGTTTAAGTCCATAAAGTGACTTAACAAGTTTGCACACTTTCCTTTCTTTACCTGGAACTACGAAACCCTCAGGTTGTTCCATGTAAATTTCTTCCTCCAATTCTCCATTTAAGAAAGCCGTCTTAACATCCATTTGATGGATTTCAAGACCATAAACAGCAGCAAGTGCCACTAACACCCGAATAGATGTTATCCTTGTTACCGGCGAGTATGTGTCAAAGTAATCAAGGCCTTCTTTTTGCCTATAACCTTTGACCACAAGTCTTGCCTTATATTTATCAATAGTGCCATCAACTTTTATTTTCCTTTTAAATATCCATTTTGATCCTAAAGGTTTATTTCTAGGAGGAAGATCAACCAATTCCCATGTATGGTTGTTCAAAATTGATTGAATCTCACTATTAATTGCCTCTTTCCAAAATGCTGAATCAGAAGAAGACATTGCAGCTTTAAATGCTTGAGGCTCATTTTCAAGCAAGAAAGTCACAAAATCTGGTCCAAAGGGAGTAGATATCCTTTGACGTTTGCTACGCCTTGGATCCTCTTCAGTTGGCTTACTTTCTTTTGGTTCTTCTCGTGGTCGTTTAGATCTTTCACTTGAGGACTCACATTTAATTTTATACGGATAAATATTTTCAAAGAATTCAGCATTATCTGATTCAATTACCGTATTAATATTAATTTCAGGATTGTCCGATTTATGAACCAAAAATCGACAAGCTTTGCTGTTTGTAGCATAGCCAATAAAAATACAATCCACGGTCTTTGGTCCAATTTTTACCCTTTTAGGCAAAGGAACTTGGACCTTTGCTAAACACCCCCACACTTTGAAATATTTCAAGTTGGGTTTTCTTCCTTTTCATAGTTCATACGGAATAGTTTGTGTTTTGCTGTGGGGCACTCTGTTGAGTATTCGATTAGTTGTAAGGATAGCTCCCCCCCACAAGTTCTGCGGTAAACCGGAACTTATTAATAAAACATTCATCATTTCTTTTAATGTTCGGTTTTTCCTTTCCGCAATTCCATTTGATTGTGGTGTGTAGGGGGCAGTAGTTTGATGAATAATTCCATATTCTAAACATATCTTTTCAAAAGAAGATTCGTATTCTCCACCCCTATCACTTCTAATCATTTTTATCTTTTTATTCAATTGATTTTCCACTTCGTTCTTGTATTGCTTAAATGCATCAATTGCTTCATCCTTACTATTAAGCAAATATACATAACAATATCGAGTGCAATCGTCAATAAAAGTTATAAAATACTTCTTTCCACCACGAGTTGGTGTAGACTTCATATCACAAATGTCTGTGTGAATCAATTCTAAGGGACTAGAATTCCTTTCAATAGATTTATAAGGATGCTTAGCATACTTAGATTCAACACATACTTGACATTTTGATTTATTGCAATCAAAGTTAGGCAATATATTTAAGTTAATCAGTTTTCGCAAGGTTTTATGATTGACATGTCCTAAACGTGAATGCCATAAATTATTTGACTCAAGTAAGTAAGAAGAAGCTTGAACTTTATTATCATCAACAACCATTCCATTTAGTTTGAAAAGACCCTCAGTGAGGTAGCCTTTTCCTAGATACATTTCATTCTTACTGACAACTACTTTGTCTGAAACTAGAACACACTTGAATCCATTCTTGATAAGAAGGCCGGCAGACACCAAATTCTTTCGCATTTCTGGAACATGATACACTTTGTTCAGCGTCACCACCTTGCCAGATGTCATTTTCAGAAATACTCTCCCATATCCTTCAATCTTAGCAGTTGCAGAATTTCCCATATAGATCGTCACATCAGGTGCTGTAGGGGAATAAGTAGAGAAGGCTTCTCGGACTGCACACACATGCGAAGTAGCTCCCGAATCAAGCCACCATTCTTTGGGATTATCTACTAGGTTGCATTTTGATAGCATTGCACACAGATCATCAATACCTTCTTTATTTTCCACCATATTGGCTTGTCCCTTTCTCTTGTCCTTTTTCGGAAGACGACAATCTGGAGCTTTGTGTCCAACTTTCCCACAATTATAACAATTGCCCTTGAACTTTTTCTTGTTCTGCTCCTGATTCTTTCCAAAAGGTTGCTTCCTTTTCTTATTTTTTGGAGCAGCATCTTCAACAATGTTCGCTCCCATAATTGTTGAATTTCCACGCAATTTCTTTTCTGCTGTTTTGTTATCTTCCTCAATCTTGAGACGAATCACAAGATCTTCCAACTTCATTTCCTTACGCTTGTGCTTTAGATAATTTTTGAAATCTCTCCACGAAGGAGGCAACTTTTCTATCATCGCAGCCACTTGAAATGCTTCATTAACTACCATACCTTCAGCAATAAGGTCATGAAAAATAAGTTGTAGTTCTTGAACTTGGGTTCCAACAGTTCTGCTATCTATCATTTTATAGTCTAGGAACTTAGCAACCACAAATTTTTTCAAGCATGCGTCTTCAGTCTTGTACTTCTTCTCCAGTGCATCCCACAATTCTTTAGAAGTTTTCACAGCACTGTAGACATTGTACAAATCATCATCCAAAGCACTTAGGATGTAGCCCTTGCATAGAAAATCTGCCTATGTCCATGCCTCAGTAATCATAAATTTTTCATTGGCCGGCATATCAGCAGCGGGCACAGGAGGGTCTTCGTTAGTGAACTTCTGCATACCAAGAGTGGTAAGCCAAAAGAACACCCTTTGCTGCCATCCTTTGAAGTTGGCTCCAGAAAATTTTCCTGGTTTTTCTGCCGGTGGCACAGAAGTGCGGCTTGTTGCAGCAACAGACGGAGAAGTAATAGGAGTATCACTTGTCATTTCTTTTCACTGTCAAAATAGACAAACTGCCTTAATATTTCAGAATATCAGACCTTTTACAAAAAAACAACGACGAAGTTTTTATACTCTTCAAATCGTTGTACAAGTATGAACTTTAATATTCCAATGAAGTTTTTATACTCTTCAAGTCAGAATATTTATTTCATACGGAGTAGAAAACCACACAGGTTTTAGTCTCCAAAGACAGAATACAGTTTGATCAGAAAACAATAATAATAGTAATTTCCTTAAGATTGTTAGTAAACTGTATTGAAAAATATTAAAACAGTAACAACAACTAAAAGTAATAAAACACAAAATCTGGAAATTTAATGCAAGAATAAAATCGAGCCCACTGACTGCACAGTGTGTCCTTAAGGAAATTATTCCCCTCAAAGTACCCGAGGTTTTGGAATCTTTCCTCCCAGGATAGAACGATTTACTCACCAAAGTAGAGGTACTGCAAATCTTTGATAACTTCGAACCACTTGATGGATGTATTTCACACGAGTTTTAGGAAGTGCAGAAAGAAGAAGAAGATGGTATATATTCAGAATTTCGTATGGAACATTCTGAGGATTAAGAGACATATATATAGACTATTTGCACCTTTTAAGAAAAGACACCTGTTGGGAAAAGATTTGTCTGTTGAGAAAAGGTTTGCAACTTTTCGGACAAGGTTGCAACCTTTCAAAAATCTATTGGAAAAAACGGAGGGAAATATTTAAATTAATCCGGGAAAGAAACGGGTCGCGGGTCGCGGGTCAGGATTTTTTCACTTAATTAATTAAATAAATAAATAATATTAATTAATTAAAATGTAAAGAAAATTTGGTCCAAAAAGATTATCAATCAATCATATCAATTGACCAAATCCAAATCCAAATCCAAATCCAAATTCAAATCCGAAGCCGAAGCCGAAGCCGTAGCCGAAGCCGAGCCGAGCGAGCGACGACGACGACGACGCGAGGGGAGACCCTCTTCTTAACCCTTTAGCAACATGAAGGAGTGCTTCTACTTTTAAGTAGGAGACTTTTCATTTCCACCACCTATGTGGGACCAAAACTTATTTAATAAAGCAAGAGAGAACATATCATTTTCTTCTCCACTTCTTTTCCCCTCAATTTCCCATTCAAACTTTCAATTAAACCCAACACTTTCATAACGGAGGCTGTATCAACTCTAATTGACAAAGTTGAGGGGTATATCCGAACTTTTTCCCTTTATTGTATTTCCCACCTACTAATACACGTCATCTTCACTTAATTCATCTTCATAGCCTCCATTCCCACGTCCCCAAATTCTAACGCCTTTTGATTTCTTTAACTTTATTATTTTTTCCGTTTCATTTTATATGACACTGTTTAATTTGACATAATTTTTAAGGAAAAAAGAAAAACTTTTGAAACTTGTAATCTAAAATAATTCTTAAATATTTGTGTAGTTATAAATGATTTTATTAAGGATAAAAAAGTTAAGATAGGACCTCTAGTAATTTATTTCCTAACTAGTGTCTAAGTCAATTACTAGTTCGAGTCAAATCCTAATAGATTAGAGAATTTCATATCCTAAATAATGATAATTAAGTTAAGAGCATTATATATATATATATATATATATATATATATATATATTGTAACACACACATATCTATTATTGACAAAAGCAAATTTTGAGTATATATAATATGGGGATAGGGAAATTATTGCAGAGTATGATAGTTCGAAATGGGGAAGAAAAATGACGGGTATACCCTTGGCCGTCCAAGGATAACTCCCTCTTATTTAGAACAGAAAATGGTCAAAATTACCCTTCAACTATTTGAAATAGAGCACATATATCCTTAAACTATATTCTGGCTCAAAAATACCCTTTTCTTCGTACTATTAGCTCAAAAATACCATTCACGTCATACTATTGGCTCACTTCTACCCCTCCGTTTGTCGAAATAAAATGTGGCACCATTCCCCACCCATCCCATCAATTAAAAGACCCAAATCTACCCATTAAAAGACCCAAACCCATCTTTGACTTTCGTAGTTATGATTTCCTTGACTCCCGTAGTTATGGCTGTTACAATTAATTTACAGCATTTTTTAAGCAAACTATTAATTGGCTATTTAATTTGCTAAACTATAGTTTTCATCCAGTAGACATAGCTAATAAAGGGTGATAGGTTTAATTTTCCAAAATGACAATTAAGCAAATGTGCTACCTGATCAAGCATGTGCTTTTCTAGGAAGAAGATGGGTGCGATCGAGCCAGGAGTGAGTTGCAGAGCAACATAATTGTACGTTCAATGTGATCAATAGATTCTTGGGAAATAGCTGAAGTGTTCTTCCTAAAGCCAGGCCAACAAGCAGGAATATCTGACTGCCGCAAAATTATTACCGGAGTTGCTTAAAAACTGCTGCAAATTAATTGTGGCAGCCATAACTATGAGAGTCAAGGAAATCATAACTATGGGAGTCAAGGATGGGTTTGGATCTTTTAATGGGTGGGTTTGGGTCTTATAATTGATGGGGTGTGGTGGGGTGCTTATGTGGGATCCTATGTGGCGTAAATTAATACACATGAGATGCCACATTTTATTATGTCAAACAGAGGGGTAGAAGTGAGTCAATAGTATAACGTGAAGGGTATTTTTTAGCCAATAGTATGACGTGAATAGTATTTTTAAGCCAGAATATAATTTAAGGTTATATGTGCTCTATTTCGAATAGTCGAAGGATAATTTTGACTGAAGAGTGATTAACGGACAAAGTGCCAATGCGAGAAGTGTCGAGTGATATGCTATTTAGAGAAACTTCATAATCAAATAACCTTTCTCTATTTCCATACTTATTATACAACTTTGAAGAGTTCTCCAAACCTTTTTTCTTCAAAATGATAATTTCTTCTTTACGCCATAGAATTCGAACTCGATCCCTAACCCTTACCCTAATAACTATGAGACAAGTAGTAATCGGAAGCAGTACATGAGTTTCGAAGATGTTGGAGGTTCTTTTTCTTGAAAATTTCGACCGCTTCCTTCAAATATAAGGGGCAGCTAGATGCACTTATAAGTTTCCGCTATGTGCAACATCTTATAGTACGCAACCTTCAAATTAATATGTTAAAAGAGAAGTATAATAGTTCACTTTTTTTTTGACATGTTCTAATAGTGCAAAACATTGTGTTAGAGAAATCTCTTTTAGTTTGATTAATTTTATGCTCTTTTTCATAGTATAGCTTATTGTAACCATCTATCTCTTATACAATTGGATAAATAGTCAAAAATAAACTTAGATTTGCATAGAACATTCAAATTGGTTGATTTCAAAAATCGTCAACGTTGGAACTTTTTTTTTTCCATTGCCAAGAAACTTACGGTTATATATTGCAATATAAAGTTTTATATAAACTGGATGAATTAATTAAGAAAAATACACAAGAAAAATGAATGAATAACCCTAAAAGAATTAACAAATCAACTACAGCTTCTTCTATTCTTACAAGAATATCAAATGATCAATGAATTTAAATAAAAATTCTCAAAACAGGAGATGCAATTGGTGCCGTCGGCCATAACTTGAAATCAACATTATCATGATCACGAGGGGTTAAGTTTAAATCCAAACAAAAAATCCTCTTGCTGCTATTTGACTTCTTCAACACTGGTATTACCATGGACGTTTTATTAATTTCATCGCGGTGACGTCTCATGTGTCCACCTAATGCTTGACCCAAAGAAAACTCCACACCACAAATAGAGCATTTATGCATCTTGTTCTTTTTGTTGGTCTGAACAAGAAACTCTCCGAGTAATTTTGGCCGTTTATTATGACTTGCACGGTGTCCACCTAGGGCTTGAAAAGACGGGAAGCGTTTATTGCAAGTCTTACATTCAAAATCATTAATATGATGATGATCTGATGATGGTGAAGTGGTGTTGTTGTGGTTGAAATGAGACAAAAGCATTAAGGCGCAGTTAGCCATGGCTTCTGCTTCCACTTGCCTATCATCTTCTCTGCTTCTTTTTACGGAAATCATATTATTGATATAATCAAGAATGAAGATACAAAAGATGTTTTTGAGCTTTGAAATGAAGAATATGATACATTTGGGTTGCGCTTTGCTTCAAATATATATAAAGGAAGGAAACAAGACAAGGTTGGCGTGTTTTTGAAAAACACGTGCATCACATTATTCTTTATTAATTAGGACAGTATTTAATTAGTAAGAATTAATGTTGTTTGACTTTAGCTTAAGTGAGTCAAAGAAATACTAAAGATAGTGGAAAAGGAATCAATTGTTTTGAAGTGAGGACGCGTTAGTCAATCGTGTGAATAGGGAATAATTCAGGTCATTTCGTGCGAGCGGAAAAGTTATGTTGGTTTCTTTGAGCTTTCTAGATCACATCCAAGTAGGGCCGGATGTTTGGACTGTTCGATTTCGATATAAAAATTTTGATTTGAATAAAAATAAGTGTAAAAGTACATTTAAATTATATATTTTTTGAGTTTCATACTAACTATTAAAAATGTGTGTTTCATACATAAATTATCACCTATTAGTTTGAGAAACACACGGTATATGTAATATATTCTCTCTACTCTCTCTATTTTTAAAAAAAATCTTGCCACAGGACATTTCACATGGATATATTCCACCTTGAAGAAAATTAGATAAACTATTAATATTAGTTAAAAATTAAAGATGAAAGTATTTCTATCCAAAAAAGGAAATTACTTTTAAAAAAAGAAAATTATATTTTTAAAATAAAATTTAAAATATTTTGCTCATTCACTCCTCCCCCTCCCCCCCTCCCCGTCCTTTTATATTAGCAATGGCTTTGGCCATAACATATAGTTCATGTCTCAAGCTTACCTTTTTTAAATTTCTATTATAAAATATTTTTAAAAAATTCATACTCCATCCCCTCTGTCCACTCCTTTCTAAAAATGTTATTATTTTTATTTTTTTTAAAAAATAAAATTATATCCACCCGTTCTAACCCTCCGCTTTTAATTTATATTTATTTTTTAAAAAAAATCTCGTTTTGTGTTAAATATGTACATACATTTTTTAGAGAAATATTTTTTCATATTTGCGTACCGAATATAACAGAAATAAAAATTTTATTTTAAGAAAAGTCTTGGAGAAAGTAAAAAATATTTTTCTAAAATCATATGTATATATCTAACACAAAACGAGAAAAAAATTGAAAGCGGAAGGTTAGGTAGGGCGGGGTAGATTTTTTTTTTTTTTTAAATAAAAATATTTAAATTATTATTTGAAAGGGGGGGGGGGAGAGGAAGTAAGAATTTTTTTTCAAACTTTTATAAAAGAAATTTAATAAATAAAAATAAAACTAAAATTGGCTTGGGGGGGGGGGTGAGTATGGTGAGAGAAAGTGGTGGAGTGAGGTAACAAAAATATTTTATATTTTATAATATTTTTGGGTGGGATATAGTAATACTTTAATCTTAATTTTAACTAATTCTAATAATTTATTTAATTTTTGTTAAGATGAAATATTTTATTCATGTGGAGTTTAATGTGATAAAAAAAATTAAATAAAAGAGAGATGTGCGTTTCTCAAACTAATAAGTGATAGTATAAGTATGAAACTCACACTCTCCATAGTTAGGTATGAAATTCAAAAAATGAGATAACTCAGATATGTTTTTGACACTTATCTCATTTGAATATTTGAATTTTGGATAAAAGAAATTAAAACTAAACCTAATTTAAATGAATTTAGATTAATTGGTTTGGATATTTTAAACTTTAAATTTTGACTTTTAAGTTTTTAAGGCAAACCATAACAATTAACATCTCAATTCACCTAATAGTTTTACTTCTTAAAATGTATAACTCCCAACCGTTAAGAAGGATTGATGTCACATCTTTGACACTCATCAATCAGCTAAAAGGCGACGGTTGCGAAGCAAGGGGTGAGGTAGCACTTGCAGCCTGACTTGAACTCATAATAGAATATAAATAAGCAATCGTCGAGATTGAGTAAGGATTCAAATGGATCAATAAATCACTCAAAAGCGGCTCAAACATGTTAGTGGCCTAAATTCAAAAAATGAATTGGAGGCCTAAATTTTCTGAGAAAAATTAATAATTTTTCAAAGTCTATTCTTTTAGATTTTTAAGATGCAATTATTTTGAGATGCCAAGCTATGTGTTTCTTTTTATATGATTTTTCCACTTTTTTAATAACAAATACTTTCCTTTATTTTAATTTATTTATCTAATTTTAGTTTGATATTAAATTTTAAATCTAAAAAAATAAATAATTCTATTATTGCCCAAAAAAATAAGGCTCCTTAAATTTAGAGGCCTAATATATATGCATTATTTTTGTGTAATAAAGGGCTGCGGAAAACACATACTAGCCTGTTGAACCGGATAAATTGTGACTTTTCAACTAAGTACTGTTTTTGGTGATGAAAGCAGTGACTTGGAACACACAAGTTGGGACCAAAAAACCAATTAGCATGCTGGTTGAGTGCTAATTCTTTAATTACCACTAATTAACTAACGGCAAGAGTGTAATATTTTTTTAGGTTGGTGACGGTGACGAACACAATAATATTTGTTATAGTGTATTTATACTTTTTCAGTATATGATGTACGATTTATATCATAATAAAAGGAAATGACAGTTTGATGCACAAAATAAAAGCAATATATGCCATAGAGTTAATTAAAAGAGAAGTATTGAGAGTAACTTTATGTTACCAATATTCATTGTTTATTGTAAATTACACTATATGGACCAAAAAATTTCAATATTTTTTTTAAAAAAATATTATTGAATAAGATGATAGCGAATATGATATATATTAATAAATAATTTTCTAGGGAGAATGACTTGGGAATTTATATGGAAATATGGAATTGAATACACATTCTTTCAGATCGATTATGTGTAGAGAGAGACTATTATCGAGGAAATTAAGTCTGGTGTCCCTCAAAGTATTCGATTTTGAATTTTTGTCCATGCTTAACAAAAAAATTTAAAAATGATCTTAATTTGAAAAAAATCAGAAACGATTTTTGCCACCAAGCGTAAATTTTAATTGTAATGTGGAATATAAGTTAGTTTTGTATATGGGATATGAGTTTGAGACATTTCAATAAGTTAGGAAAATTGAAGTTAATGTTCCCTCGCCTCTCTTCCGGTCTCCCCTCTCTCATATCTTTCTCACCTCTCTACCGGTCTCCCTTCTCTCCTACTCTCTATTGCCTCTTTCCTCTCTCACTCATCTCTTTCCCATTTGCCTCCTCTGAGTCCTCTCTCCTTTTCTCTATCGTCTTTTCCATCTCTCACTCATCTCTTTCCTGTTTAAGTCCCACCCCCTTCCCTCCCCTACTTTCTTTGTATTTTATGTATTTTCATCTCTTTATATTTTTTTTTCCTTTCTCTCTCTTTGTCGTATTTTTGTATTTTGCTTGTATATATATTTTAGGGGAATTTTTCGGCTATCACTGTATTTTAATATTTTTTTGTTGATTGTACAATATGTATTTTTATTATTTGATCTTGTATACACTCTTGTTTTTCACCCTTGTATTAATGTGTTCTGCTACCAAAAAGAAAAAGTGAATGCTTAACTTATCGTAACTGTATCCCCAACTGCACGACCCCCTTTCAGATTTATTTATTAATTTTTTTTAAAAATAAGCCTTGTGTGACTAGTAGAATTTTTTAAAAATTACTAGTCGTTGATAACCACACTATTTAGCAAAACCTATCAAAACGAAAATCCAAAAGGGCAATGCCAAATTAGCAAAATTCATAGGTAATTATGTCATGTCAAACCTTGAAAATTATAATAACTGAACTTACAATTTATTGCAATAAAATTATAAACTCGATAACATAAGAAAAATATACAGTAAATGAATGAACTCCTCTACAGCTTCTCCTAATCCTACTAGAATATCAAATGAGCAACGAACTTAAATAAAAATTCTCAAAACAGGAGATGCAATTGGTGCCATCGGCCATAACTTGAAATCAACATTATTATCACGAGGGGTTAAATTTAAATCCAAACAAAAAATCCTCTTGCTGCTATCTGACTTCTTTAACATTGGTATTATCGTCGATGTTATATTAATTTCATCACGTGACCACCTAATCCTTGACCCAAAGAAAACTGCACACCACAAATAGAGCATTTATGCATCTTTTTCTTTTTATTGGTTTGAACAAGAAACTCTCCGAGTAATTTTGGTCATTTATTACTTTATTATGACTTGCACGGTAATCACCTACGGCTTGAAAAAAAGGAAAGCGCTTATTGCAAGTCTTGCATTCAAAATCATTAATGTGATGATGATCTGATAATGAAGAAGTATGTTGTTGTTGAAATGAGACAAAATTAAAGCATTAAGGCACAGTTAGCCATGGCTTCTGCCACCACTTGCCTATCCTCGATCTGCTTCTTTTCAAGGCACTCATATTTAATTGATGCAATTAATAAGGATTAAATGAAGATACAAGATGTTTTTGAAACTTTTAAAAGAAATATGTTAAACTTAGAAGTAAAGACTATGATACACTTGATGATTTGTTCCACTTGCGCTTCGCATATATATATATATATATATATATATATGTATATATGTTTGAGAAATGCTGGGGCTGTAACGATCCGAACCTTCGTTAGTTAGGCGGGACAAAAATTTTGTGAACTAAATTGATTCGGACCAATACCATCCCACCATGGCGGCAAGGATCCCGCCACATTAATAATATCAAAACATCAGTTATCTAAGAAATCATAGCATTTGTTGAAGGAACTTGCCAAGTACATGAGGGGCAAGATCAAGATGATATGCCGACATTAGAAAGCATATTTGACGCTTTTAACTATGAATAAATGTGAATTTATAAACAATTGTGTTATTTAATGATTTTATATCTTTTGTACATCAAATCAACCCAAAGCAAAAATAGAGTTAAGTGTATGCTGAGAGGAAAATCTGACAGTATGCGTGACGGGTCGTCACTTGACGGACGAACCGCCAGCCTTGTCGTCAGCTTGAAACAAAAGCTTATGTCTTTAAAGGCCACGCAACAGTCAACTTGACGGCCCTTCAGACCGTCAGAGCTAGCATCATTGGAGACCAAAGTGCACTGTCTACTAGGTCATTGTAATAGTGTTTTACTATTTTTAAACAATATAATTGGTGTAATCATAACTAAAAGTCATAAACAATTAAATTTGTAGTTACTTTCTATTTTTAATTTGTCTGATTCATTTCAATTTGAATCAATCATGTTTTAGTATTGACTTTATAAGATTGTCTTCACTTTTTTGAGATTTCTTCTTAGACATTTAAAGCTCAAACTAATTAGATTATCAAATAATTAAATCTAAAAAGACATTGTCTTACCATTTAATGTATTCTAAAGGTAACAATCACAATACTATTGATGATTTAAACCTATTTCTTTAATTAAAAATATTACACAAGTAAAAATGATACTCCGGCATATTCAATCAAGTAAAGTCTTAATTTTATTTTTAAATACTTCTAGAATAATTTTGATAGTTTTTGTAACAATTAACTCAATTAAAAAACTTTTCAAAACTATAATCAATACGGAAAATTTAAACATTTACAGTGTTATATAACGTACAACAGTTTTTATATATGTATATTCATATCTTACAAAATATTACAAGAATTATTAAATTATAATGCACTTACCATGTATAAAAAATATTATAAACTAAGTTCGAAGAGTATGGAAAAAATTGTTTCGCAAGAATGTAAAATAATATTCTGTACTATGAAACCTAAAACACTTACATCCTAGAGTGCATGCTTAGACTTGTAATTAACATCCCAAATACTTGCACTTTGTGACATGCCTCATTTGAAATATATGAAGTTAAGGCATCAAAATCAAGATAGTAGTACCTACCACCAAGTCATCTCTAAAATAGATTGGCTTCTTTTACTTAGTTACTGAACGTTTCTAAATACAAGTGGAAATTTTTTCTTCACATGAACAAAAATGGAAGGAAGAGGATGAAGACTTATTCATGACACTAACTCAATAATCAAAAAAGAAAAAAGTGTTTTGGAAAGAGGGATAGCAGAAAGAAGAAGAAAAATGATGGAGATAGTTAAAGATATCCATTTCTTTATGTTTGGATTGAATAGAAACTGATGAAGAACGAAGTTTGAACTCATTTGTTTTCTCATTCAACTAAAAAAGTGGGTCCAATAGAAATTACATTCTTTTACGTTATTTTCCTTGTAAATCATAATCATGAAATGACAATTCTGATGCTTTGCGTTCCTATATGTTCTCCCTCTCAAATATATATATGTGGTGTAGATCTATACTCATGGAATTCAAAAAAAATCCTAAGTAGAATAAATCTCTTGGAGATGGAGTTCAAATGTTTAAAGAAAGACATGGCCACGAAAGTTCTCTCATATGATGGCAAATGCGCTTAAGCGATACAACCATATAGACAAGCTGAAAATTAAATGGCAATTCCATTGGCAATCCAGTGGAAATCAAGAAGGACATTATCGATTTATATAGGAACTTATAAAAGAAAAATGAAAATTAGAGGACACCCTTCAAAAGAAATTACACTTATAGAAGGAAAACGAATGTGTTAACACCATTGCTAGAGGAGGACATGGAAAACATTATAAAAATGAGCAAGAATCATTAAGTAACAGTAGAGGGTAAGAAAGCTTGACACACACAAACCTGATCTTCAAGGATTATTTCTCCAAAACCTGCTCCAATATATCCTTTCAAAGTCCTCTTGACATTCATGGTGTTACCATATCCATTATCTCCATCCCCAATTACTGATATGGACACTGCTTATGTGATCTCTCGACCTTGAGCCACCATCTCTCTGTAAGAAATTAGTCCTGCATCTGGCAGTCCTAATTGTGTGACAGATATTTCAAAATCTACAGATGTTTTTCAGATATTAGCTAAGGAAAGAACATATGAGAAGTATTCGGCAAACTCACTATAACTTCATTCTTAGTTAATTCAGAAGAACAAAAATCTAATACATTGAAAGTTCTAATACAACACTTTACTTAAGTGCCTAGAGTCTCTAGAGACTCGGCACACCTCAACGCCTCCATAAGTTCCACCAACATCGGAAGGGTTTGGACTTAACTAACAACATTAAATGGAGCCATAAACCAGGTAATATGCAGGCTAAAGAGCTTAGAAATTCTTTTTGTTCCAGAATTACTTTATAGCAGAGAGTCTTGCCTTTGGCTTATTTCATGGTTGTTATCATGATGGATAACTCACAAATTATGACTTAATAGTGAATGATTGTACATATTAATGTAACTATATAATGTTATAAATGAGTGTAATTATAGAGGTTTGTTGTAGTAATCATAGAGAATAAACATAGTGATATAATAGCAGATTTAGAGGGATTTAAATGGCATATTTAGAGGGATAGAATAGCTGATTTTTAGGGATAGAAATGACAGATCTTTAGGGAAATGTATTGTGTATACTCTCTATATAAAGGAAAGACTCTCACTTTGAGAGGATTCAGCAGAAAATTGACATGATATTAGAGCCTTCTCTTGGGTGTCTTGTTTCATAGAGTCCATCTGTAGTTTCTTTCAATTTTTTTTTTTGAAAATCTTGGTGTGAAAGGACCGAAAGTCCGAATGTTACTTGTTACTACATCGTGGTGGTTAGATGTATTCCGTATCCTAGGTATGGAAAGGTGCGGGAGTAAGAAGTAGAGTGGTCGATATGGGGATGAAGTGACTAGGTTATGCCTTGTAAGGAAAGTTTAATTCAGGGTGGTTAGTGTAGCCTTGCTATGGTATACTATGTGGTCAAAGGCCAGACTGTTGTAGTGGAAACTTGTATGAGTGTAGTAACTGGGTTAGACGAATTTGGGGTAATATATAGTCAGAAACTTCTCTAGGTGTAATAGAAGGGCTAGGCCTTGATTTGTATTAGAGTTGGCAGCGGACCAAATAGAAGGTTGATATCATGATACATACTAGTGGGGATCTAGGCAAGTAGGGTGGTCAGAGTTTGTGTATAAGGGTTTGCTTAGGGTATCTGTTTTAGCATGCTCTTCTTCTGGTTGATTTCTTTATATTATGTGATGGGTATCGAGTTGACCGATGACGCCTACCATTACGTGTTGCTTGTAATGATACTACTCTTGCTATGCCACTTGACATAGTTTGACTGTAGGGTCAGTGATGTTCCATAGGTAAAGACGAAGATGATTCTCTAACAGGTTCTACTCTTCCTTTCTTATGGTGGAAGTTGTGTCTTAATTTCCTTATAAGTTGTATTCTTAGAAGCTCTTATATCTATTTAGACTAATATTTTTGGTGGAACTAGAATGCTTCTTATAATTAACCTTAGAGTTTTAAATTAATATATGGTGATTCTAAACTTCCGCAAGTTATAACCGTTTTGAGGATCGAGGGTTCTCCTACTTAGGTCAAAGTAGATGTCCGCACGACCCGATGGATTGAGTCGTGACAACGTGATAGTTTTATTTATTAATTAGGATAGTATTTAAAAATGTTATTTTGACTATGTTTGTTGGTTAAGTGAGTCAAGGAAATACAGTTAGTTAGCTACTTTCCTCGTTTCAATATATCTAATTTACTTTTCTTTTTCGTAAATCTCCTTTTGACAATTTTTAATTTCAATTTTGTCTATGATAATATTTCAAGTTTTTTGATGCGAGCGGGGAAGAAGAAGAAAAGTCAAACGATTATTGTTTTTTCCTCTCTAGTGTTGGCTTTCATTGAGGTTTCTAGAACACTTCCAAGACCTTTCATTAGGTTGACAATTAACCTTTTCTAGTCTCGATTTAAAAGGGACAGGACATCGTTTTCCTTCTCCGTCTCCTTTCCTTGTGGGGCAGGGGTTTTGGGGGGCGGAGGAGGCAGATTTGGGGAGGAGATATAGTGTGATTCGAATTTGTATTCAATAAAACATAAGAAATTGATTTCATTGAATTAATAGTGTGTTTTTAAGAAATTATTTTCTTCAAGTATATGAGGTTATTAGATATATCCTTTCAGAATAGAATGATTTAATTCAACAGAATAATAGTACCTCAAATTCCCCTAAAGGTCAAACTCACTCAATGATTGCAAATCACACTTGAGTTTTTAAGAAAGAAGAGTAGAAAATTTAGAAAGTTCGTCGTTGAAAAATGAGAGAAAACTCTTCTATTAGCCAACAAATTGTTAGATGTTTGCCTTGACTTTCCTAACATAATTGGGTTTTTCTTTTCCTAAAAGGAAAACACATGATTTTCATATTTAGCTAGTCCCTTTTTTTGTAGGAAAACAAATTATGACTTTAGAAATAGAGGTTCATTCCTTCTAACTTGGTAGCATTCAAAATGTAGTCTTATGAGCTTTGAGAGTTTTGTGTGTGTATAAGGGGAGGGGGAGAGTTTGTGAGACACAAGTGTTACATTAACACTTATACTGTGAACCTCTTTGAATTGTGTAGATGGAGATGATATGTAGTAGTAATTCAATTGAATTGTGTGAGGTTATTTCTCTCGATATTTTGTACTCTCATATTTATAGTAGATTGTTAATCTCTTCTTGTGGATGTAGGTCGATTGATCGAACCATGTTAAATGTTTGTATCTTTTGATATATTTCTCCTTTGTCTTCTTACTCATGGTCTTTCGAGGTTTGCTTTTCTAGCTTCCGCATGACACCTGATTATTTTGATCCTAACAATAATTATCATCATCACCATTAATAGTCACAAATATATATAATCCATTACCAGCAATACCATTACCATCGAAATTGGCGTGAAGGGTATGTTTTAATATGTCTTTGGAATGAAGTGTGTTGTGAAATGGGGGATTGGAGCACAAACTCTAAGCTCACTGTTTTCACATATCCCGCCAGAGAGGCCCCGCCAGAGAGAAACTGCTAGAGAGGGACGGGTCCCGCCAGAGTGGGGCAGTCGCGACTTAAGTCGTGAAAAACTCTAGAAATGGTCTTTTTCTACAAAATCAATTTCTAAAACTTCAAGGGGCGACCTAGGGAGAATTCTATCAATTTTCCACGAATTTTCACGCTTAAGGTAAGAATTTTACTCCCTAAATTCACAATTTGATTCCTAGAACCTAGAAGGTATGGTTGGTAATAATTGGGGGAGAGTTTGAACTGAAAACTAATGTGGAAAATAGCCCTATAATGAGGTTAGGATCATGGATTTGTCCTAGGGTGAGAATTGTATTATATTTCATGATAGTTAGGCCATTGCGTTGATCCTTTGTACGTATTTATTATTTTCTAGACCAAGAACGAGAAGAACGAACCCGAAAAGGGAAGGCTCTTACATTGTAAGGGTGTTGAAACTTGAAATTGAGGTAGGTAATGGTCTAGTTTACCGTATATGTCTCATATACTTGTTAAATTGCTTTATTATATGCATGTGTGTATATGAATAGGAAAACATGCTAGATTTTGTGTGAAATGATCACTTGTTGGCCTATTTTGTGATGAACCTGTTTTTGGTGATATAAATACTGTAAATACTAAATGTATTTGTGATTGTGGTATGCTTGGATCTGGTGTCACGTTCTGACATATATTGGATCAGATATATCATTCTGACACAAAATTAATTATTTGTAGGTCCCTTGAAAGAACCCTTGTGTGAAATTATAGCATGTGGAGGATATTGAGTTGTGATATTGCTGAACATAGTTGAACTTGAGATTAGTTGACTTATTTTATATATGTATATGCCTATTGTGTTGAATTTGCTTGTCTATGATCCGCTTACTGGCTAACCACGTGATCTTACCAGTACATCATTGTTTTGTGTACTGATACTTACAGGGCATATTCAACCGGCTGTAAAGAGACCTCGTTTAGAAGAGTAAAAGCTTATTCTGAGTCCAAGAGTGAGCTATTCTTTCATGCTGCCGTGGACTTCCTCATTAGTCTCATTCCTTCTTTCGGGACTTAGACGTTTAGACTTTGTTTAGTATTTTGACTTCTTTTTGGAAGTGTTCCCTTTTCTTACATTCACAGTTGTTAGAGTTGTGGTACAGACGACTTTTAGTTCCTAGGATGTATTTATTTTTGCATATTTTAGGTTGAAAACTAGGCGTTTTCTGAGTTTATGGGAACTCAACATTTATTCTTGATTTAAACCTGCTTCCGCATCTTTAAGATTGTATATACTTTGTGATTATTGTTGTTGGAATGTTTAGGATGGTTCTCCCACCGTAGAGTTAGAGTGGGTGTTTGTCATGGCGGGTCGGGATTGTGACAAATAAAGTGCTGGCCAGTAAAGAACTCTCATGTTCAGAAGATGCATATTGTGGAGATGAGGATGCTGAGATGGATATGTGGACATACTAGGTGTGATAAGATTAAGAATGAGGTTATTCGGGAGAAGGTAGGAGTGGCATCTGTGGCAGACAAGATAAGAGAAGCAAGACTGCGATGGTTTGGGCATGTACATAGGAGGAGTGTCGATGCCCCAGTTAGAAGGTGCGAGCGGTTGGAGTTGGAGGGTATGGGGAGGGACAGGGGTAGATCAAAAAAGCATTGGAGAGAGGTGATTAGACAAGATATGGCGCGACTCCATATCACCGAGGACATGACCTTAGATAGAATTAAGTGGAGGTTGCAGATTAGGGTAGAAAGGTAGTTGGGATAGAATAGTATCTTGCCGTGTGTCGGTTTAGGGGGGTCATAGGTCTAGGCGTGCCTTTATAGTTGTGTTGTTATTGCCTTTGATTATCACATTACTTTGCTATCGTTATTGTTCTTATTTTGTAAAATTTGCATCGCTTTTTTTGTCATTATGCTATATATATATATATATATTGTTTGTTTTTCTCTCTTACTTGGGACTGTGACTTTTGAGGCAGGGTCTTTCGGAAACAACCTCTCTATCTCCATGAGATAGTGGTAAGGTATGCGTACATCCTATCCTCCACAGACCCCATTTGTCGATTTCACTAGGTATGTTGTTGTTGTACAAATAACTAAAATATGCACATTCAGATGTTGAAAAATAATCAGTCTTAATCATTCAGTATTCAGATGTTGAAAAATAACCAATTCTAATCATTCAGTATTCAAATGTTGAAAAATAATCAGTTTTAATCATTTAGTATTCAAATGTTGAAAAACAAACTATTTTAATCATCAATATTCAAATTTTAAAAAAATTTCTTAATCATTTAAATGTGCATTCAAATCAGATGTCTTAATTTTATCAAAATAAATGAGGGCTTTTCCGTCGATGCTTAAAGATCACCTAAAGATGGTGATGATGCAATGACTTGCTATATTCTGTTTAATTCCAAGCCTTCCCTGACATCAACAAGTGAAAATCAGCTGAACTCGATCTGTTTAAATTACCATGGACTTGCCAATGCGTAGGGTCGTTACTTTTCTTCTTTTATTTTGGAATTTTTTTTAATATCTCCTTACAAATTGACATTAATTATACAGAAAAGGGTCAAATATACCTCTGTATTATTGAAAATAGTTTAAATATATCCTCGTTATACTTTCGGGCTAAATATACCCTTCATGTTATACTTTCGGTTCAAATATACCCATCTCACAATACTTTGGTACAAATTTGTCCTTAATTTTAATAGAAGAACACTTGAAAAACTCAAAATTAAATAACTCATTCTCAATTTTAAATATAACCCTAAATCTTCATTTGTTTTTTTTCTCAAAAGTTATTTATTTTTAAAAAATAAAAAGGTGAGATGTGTCACTTCAGTTAAAAAAAATTAAGTTCAATGGGAGTTTACATTTTTCGATTATCATGACAGTTTGATTACTAGTTAGGCTGATTATATTATAATTTACATATGCTGTTTAATCAATATTTTGAATAACATTTGATAATTTTTGACATGATAGCAGTGTATTCCTTGGATAAAGATTAATATAGCTACATTAATAAGAGTTGTGAGTACATTTTTTAAAACTTTGCAGCATTTTCTGTCTTATCATTTTGTAAGAAAAAAATGACTCAAATTAGTACTTAGAAATTTCATGTATTAATACTTAAAATTATGCAACACATTCTGTATTGTCATTTTTAAGGGAAAAAACCTCAAATTAGTACTTAAAATTTTTATTTATTCCTAAAAAAATCAGATATTTAAAATTGGGAATGAGTTATTTAATTTTGGGCTTTTCAAATATTCTTCCATTAAAATAAAGGGTAAATTTGTACCAAAGTATAATGAGAGGGGTATATTTGAACCGAAAGTATAACATGAGGGGTATTTTAGCCCGAAAGTATAACAAATGGTATATTTAGCCCGAAAATATAACAAAGGGTATATTTAAACTATTTCTAATAGTATAGATGTATATTTGACCCTTTTCTGTTAATTATAATAACGATTTTCTTTGTAATTTTTAAATATTTTCGTTTCATATTACTTGTTCCATGTTCACTTGACACATACTTGAAAAAATGTTTATTTTGTTAAATTAATTTTATTAATTATGCTTTTGAAACTTAAATTTGCTATTAAGCCTACTTTATGTAGTTATTTAATGATAAGAGTAAAACTAAAGAAAAATATTATAAATCTCTTTTGATTTGCTGAAATGAACGGTAAAACTAATAATAATAATAATAATATATTTTTAGCATAAAGATCAAGTAATATGAAACAGAATGAATATTTAAGACCAACAACTTATAGCCATACATATATCATGGATTCTTTAAAATTACAAATTCCTACAAATTTCCAACTAAATTTTGTGCTTAGTTAGATTATATCATGTAAATTAAAACGAGGAAAAAAGTATATAGCTTATGAAGTAAAAAAATCAACAAACTAATTAAGGATTATATACAACAAAAATAAATGCAAAATATCTGAAATGACCTAATTAAATAAAAATTCTCAAAACAGGAGATGCAATTGGTGTTGTTGACCATAACTTGAAATCATCAACATTATCATGTTCACGAGGGGTTAAGTTTAAGTCCGAACAAAAAATCCTCTTTTTGCTATTTGACTTCTTCAATACTGATATCATCGTCGACTTTTTATTAATTTCATCGCGATGACGCCTCATATGTCCGCCTAATGCTTGACCCAAAGAAAATTCCATATCACAAATAGAGCATTTATGCATCTTATTCTTTTTGTTGGTTTGAACAACAAACTCTCCGAGTAATCTTGGTTGTTTCTTATGACTTGCACAATGTCCGCCTAGTGCTTGAAAAGATGGAAAGTGTTTATTACAAGTTTTACATTCAAAATCATTAATATGATGATGATCTGTTGATGTATAAGTATTGTTCTTGTTGAAACGAGACAAAAGCATCAAGGCGCAATTAGCCAAGGCCTCTGCTTCAATTTGCATATCATCTTCTCTGCTTCTTTTCATGGATGTCATAATTAAAGAATGAAGATAGTTTTTGTATTATCAAATTTAGAACTTTGAAAGAAAGGTTTTGAAGTTATAAGTTGAAGAATATTATACACTTTGGTTGGTGTTGCTTCACATATGTATATATAAGGTTTCAGCTTATAAGCTTGTGTCTTGACTCTTTTGTGTTTACCTGAATTTTTCTTGTTGGTTAAGTGGGTCAAAGCAAATGTGTATTCTGAGAAGATGGTCATATAATGTAGGCTTCTTTCTAGAACATTTCCATATCTATGGTTGACGAAATAAGGGGCTGTAAAAAATACACGTGCATATGTAGCATCCTAAAAAGGACAATGTGCTTTTTTAAGACTAAGTTTATGTTATTCTGTGTGATATTTTTTTAAAATTTGTATTAAAAAGATAATTTTATCTTATTATAATTAAAAATAATTTAATTTTTACTTATAATGAAATGATTGTTTTAGATTAAAGTTTCAAATTATTTTTTAAAAAAATATTATCGTATTAAATTAAATAGTGTTATATAAAATATGACGAAGTAGCTTCTTGGTTGGTGAGGGTGATGAGAGCAGTGACTTGGTAGACAAGTTGGAAGCGAAAAAACAAAGCAACATGGTTTAGTGCTACTAGTATTACTTGCTCAAATCGTTTTGGAGGAGTCAAGATTCATGAAGGAAAATGACAGACTATATACAGCTAACATAAATTGTGAATGGAGTCAAATTTTGCTTGGTAGTTGGATATATGATGCAACAAATTTTTTATTTTTATTTAGTTAAATGTCACAATTACATTTAATATTTTTTTTAATTGAGTTTTATGTCTAAATTATTGAGAATATGAAAAAATATACTTAAACTATCACTTAGTAGTTTGAGAAACACAATTCAACGTTGATTGAACCAAATGTGTGTATACGCTTCTGGCTTTGAATTTTTGTCCACATAATTAGTTTTTTGCTGACACGTCTTTTTATTATTTTTATATTTTTTAATTGATTTTTAAAATTCTAAACTTTCCCCTTATTCATCATTTTTCAACCATGTTTCTTCATTTCTTCGCTTCTATTGCATATTTTCAACCTTCTCCTCCTCCTTCTTTTTCTATATTTATCAACACCATTCTCCATTTTATCCTTCATTTTTTTCCTTTTATATGCTAATTTGATTTGTCCTTTATTTTTATTCTTAACTTTTTGCCATGGTGGAGTTGTTTTCCACGTAGAAATTCATGTGACAATTTTTTTAAAGGCGGAATACATAAGCGGCCCCTTTAAGTTGCACGTTATTTCTTACAAGCACCTCAACATAGCCTTGTTCCTATTGAGCTCCCAAATTCATAAAAAAATGTGTCAATTAAACACACCCGGCTAACCTGGCACTCAATGTGAGCCTGTATTTGTAGCGTGATAACACTCACCTCCTACGTGGAAATTAAATGAATTAAAACACAACACATATTTTCCCCCTATTTTTAATTTACACATCATCTGAGTTAATGAAAATCCCATTTTTATTTTTAATTTCTCATCAGAAAGCTCTTCGACTCTTCTTCCATTTTCAAACTTACGAAGAAACCCTAGAGAGATCAGGTGAATTGGTTAGGTAAAGGAGCAATTGAGAAAGAAATTTCAATGTCGTAGTGTCTTTAGCTGATTTGAGGAATAAATTTCTACAAGTTCAGTCAAAAATAACGATTTGCTCAAATACAATGTTAAGTTGTGTCTATGAAGTCTTCATTTCAGCATTGAACCCACATTGACAGAGTACAAATAAAAATGAAGAAGATGAATTCGACATTGATGAGGAGCTTTAATGACAAAAAATTGAAGAGAAACAAAAGAAGAGAAGATAATTGTTTTAGCTTCAATGGCAGAACATTGAAGAAGAAGAATAAGAAATTAAAAAAGGGGGTTAAAATTAGGTCTAAATATATAAAAGGGGGGAGAGATATTACTGTTACTTTTTCTACATCAACAAAAATTTGAGTTTCAACGCACTATTTATATGTGAAGCTCATGTTGAGTTCTAGGTCAGCCGAGTGTGTTTAATTGACACACTTTTTTTTATCAATTCAAGAGTTCAATAAGAACAAGACTATGTTGAGGTGCCTATAAGGAATAACCAGGTAACTTAAAGGGACTACTTATGTATTCCATTTTTTTAAAAACGAATGTGTAATACACACTAATCACAACTCGAGGTGTGTTTCTCAATCTCTTCACATCTTTGCTGCTCTAATGCCTCATGTTATTGTGATTAAGGAGATTGAGATGCACTTCTCAAATTTTATCTGAGGGTAAAAGGATGAAAAAAACAAATACGACCGGTCCTCATGGGAGAATATGTGTTATCCAAAAAAGAAAGGGAACCTTTGCTTCAAGAGCCAACATGATATTTGTCTTGCTTTTTCCAGTAAAAGATGGTGGAGACTCAGAACAAAGAAATTTCTTTGATTAGATTTTTTGAAAGCTAAATATTGCCAAAGAAGTAATCTTATGTTCAAGATCGTCAGTCTTAAAGATTCCAGTAGTTGGAGGGAGCTTCTATTCACGAGGGAAAAGGTTAAAAATATATTTGATGGAAATTCAATTCAGGCGATTGCTCTTTATGGTGGGATGATTGAAAATATCTCTATATTCTTTAATAAACTGTAACGATACGAACCACTGTTATTTAGAAGGGACAAAAATTTTGGGAACTAAGTTGACCTGGGCTTGTACCATTCCGCCATAGAGGGAATAACCATGACATAGCGGCATCACCATGACAGAATGGGACTTGCCATAGCGGGATCAACTGGACAAAATTAAAAGATGTGAATTCTTATTTTCTCCTTCATCCCTTAAGTGCCAAAATAGACGAGGTTCACCCTAGAAACCCTCAAAAAGCTGCTCTGGGCTTGGAGATAAGGGAGGAAGGGAATTTTAGCGCAAGAAAGGCTACAACCTACAGATTTCAGGCTTGTCTCCATTGTTTCTTCTTTCGAAAATCAGGGATCCTGATATAATCCTTATACAACTGCTTGGTGCTTAAATAGACTTAATTTTCTTAATTGAGTAGTTGTAAACCTGTTCCCAACGCATATTATATCATAGATTGACGAAAGATTTCATCTTTAGGCCTTCGAACACAGAGTTTGAATGACTAAATGATTATTATTGTTGTTTATGGTAGGAAGGTATGATGTGGGTCATGATTTCTATAACTACTGGTAGTGTTCCAGTCTTTGAATGTCAATCTTGATCATAATCCATGTTGAGAGGGTTGTTGACTCTTAAGAGATTTATTGTAGGAAAATAGATGGGTCATAATGAGATCTTTAAATTTGTGGGTTATGGGCTATTGGTGTACATAGAGGAATAGGCTTACATATATAATTGTGTGTGTTCATATTGATTATTCCCTATGAATTATTTGAGTAATATATATCATGAAATAAATAGTGGATGTAAATGACTCTGTGTTGATAAATCTCATGCCATGAACCTATTTGACTACCTTACTATCTAGATGTTTGAATGATTCAATTGATAGAGTTACAATGTTCTATTCATGCCTAATGATGACAATGTTGAAGGTAATGTCCCTACTCTTGACTTGAACTGATTTGCTTATTCTTGAGTTGGAATAGTTGATTATCTAGATTGCTTGATTTGGTTGATTTGATTGAGTCTCGATTTTTATTCATACCTCGAGTCCATCTCTGCTTGATCTTCATTCGAGGATGAATGATCCCAAGGGGGAAATAATGTAACATCCCAATTTTTTTTGCCAAAATTCGAACCATTCTTCATATGCGTATAGACTCGAACTGAATGACTTTTAATCGTATAAATGAGTTAGGATCAATTCCTAAGTATTTGATGTCTATCGGTTAAGTTTTTGTATGAGTTCGTATAACGGTCAAATTCAAATGACCATATCTCCTAGAATATAATGAATTAGGTGGCCTAATATCTATTAAATTAAAGTTCTTTGAGTCTTCTTTCCAACATCACCAAGATTGTATCTTTTGAAGTTCAGAGTAAAAAATTATGTCCAGTTAACCAGAGAGATGCGCGCCACGTCCGCGACGTAGACTTGGCCAATTTTTGTTTCAACTTGAAATTTCTGCAAAAATTGAACTATGGGAGAACAAGTCCGCGATGCGGACCTATTCTAACTTAGTTCAAATTCTGCCAGTTTTTATATTTTTGGGAGGGACTTTTTGGTCTTTTCCCCATCTTTCCCAAAGCTTAACTCTAGCCGTTTTGGGACAAAAAATCAGTTCCCTCATAATATCCAAAGAGTTTTCCTCTCCTTCACCTTAGGATATTTGAGAGAAGAGACTAGGAAGGAGAAGAAGAGTTAGGATTCAAGATCTTCAAGCCATGTCCTTGGTTTTTGGTGAGATAATCTTCATTCCAGGTATGTAAGGCTACTCACAGCATTAGATTGATTTCATCCACGTGTCCTACATTTACATTAATTCGAGTTGAGTTGAGTTTTGAGGTTCCATGAGTTATCTATAATTTCTATTGAGTTTTTTTTGTATATAAATTAATATGTATTAATGATGTGCTTGAGTTGAGTTTTGTTGAGAGTATTGATTCATGTATTCATTCACATGAATCCAAGATGAGATTTTATTTTTGTCATAATTTGTCTTGAGGTTGAGATTGATGGTTTTCATATAAATATTGCTTTCAAAGTGAGATGATGCATATTTTAATGAGTTTGATGAAATTAAACGTAGAGTTAAATGAGAATTTTGGAGCAAGATATTTGATGATGATGTAAATGATGTTTAGTTTTAAAAAGGTAAAATGATTGATGAAGAGGTAATGTTGACGATGATGTCTTGAGATGGAGTGGATTGGAGTCTAATGTGATTATATGATATAAATTATATAATTTGATTTGATTGGAGTCTTATGAGGATTTTGAGTATAAATGATTGTTTGATAAGGAGTTTTAAAAAAATAATTTGCGAATGTTTTTGCATAAATTATTTATGCACTATTTTGAGTTTAAAGAATGATTATTTTCATCTTTGATTTAGAAAGTGTTTAAGCATGATTTGAGTTTGAGAAATCTCTTAATTATTATTTTGATCATGAGTATTTTGAATATAAATGAGTTGAGCATTTTTACATTAAAACATCTATTTTGAGTTGAGTTTGAAAATTATGTTTTAAATGCATCTAATATTTACTGCATTTATTGAGTTGAGATTGTATCAAATTTAAAAAGAAGAGTTTGATGATAATGATTGTTGACTTGGAGTCCTGATAAGTCATGAATGAGTCTTGAAAGGATTGCCTAATTGAATGAAGTGATGATTGAAATTGATTGAGTTTTGAAAGAAGGTCCAATGAGACCAGATTGATTGAGTTTTGAAAAGAGTCCAATGAGACTAAATGAGTTGATTTGAACTAAGTCCAAAAGAGACTAAATGAGTATTTTGAGTATTTTACTCATGAGTCTTGGGAGGAGTATTGAGCACCGAATTGGGTAAGAGTATAGTCCATACTCAAATCTCATGAACTACGTACCCAATATAGGAAGGGATTGGACCGTTAAAGTCGGATGTTTTCCTAATTCATTATCCTAAAATAATAGGACTTGATTGATTGATGGATCCATGATTGGTTGATTCATTCTTACCCTAGAAAAGTATTGAATGGACGTGACAACAACGTCGATTTGTTGTACATCACTGGCTCATAGGTGATGTTTGTCGGTTAGATAAACTCCCCAATTGAGTGGATTGTGCTTGATATGATTGGTTTGATTAAGATTGTAGATGATTGAATCGATTTGTAAAACATTTCTAAATTCTGATTTGCATATCTATTGAGTTGATTCCTTTGACTTTATTGTTAAGTGGATTGTATATGATTGGATTGGATCGAATTGTAAATGATTTGATTGAATTGGATTGTATATGATTGGATTGGATGGTATGTGATTGGATTGTATACGATTGAATTGGATTGGATCGAATTGTATATGATTGGATTGGATTGGGTCAAATTGTATATGACTGGATTGGATTGAATTATATATGACAGGATTAGATCGGATTGTATATGATTGGATTGAATTGAATTGTAAATGATTTGGTTGAATTGGATTGTATATGATTAGATTGGATTGTATATGATTGGTCTGTGTCTAAACTGTGTTCTTACTTTAGACTTATGATACCTTGATTGAGTTTCTCTTATCTTTCTGACTTGAGATATTTGATCCGATATTATTCTATCTTGACGCATGTTTCATTCTTCCACATTACATAGTCGTATATTCCACGTTCTGATGTCCATTTGGACCTGCATAGTTTTAATGATGTAGAGACAGGTTTACGAGATCATCAATAGGCGCACCGTTGAGAATCTGTTCACACTCATCTTATTAGTGAGTCCTTCCCAACATTCGGAGGATAACACTTATGTTATTCTTGCATTGAGTTTAGTCTTTTCATTTTGATTTGAGGTAGCCATGAACCTGTCATTGACACCAATTAGATAGTAGTGATAGATGCTTCATAAACTAGATAGTGATGAGTCGATTGAGTATTTTACTTTATTGAATTATTCTTGTCAGACTATTTAACAACATAGATTGGAGTTCGATTTATTGGCTCATGACCTTTCTTCCTTGAGCCCACTTAATTACCTCTTTATTTTAAGTCTTCCGCTGATTGAATGAATGAACGGATGTGTGATCAGGTCAAGTGGTTCGCTTGGTAGTTAATAATGGTTTCTGAGTGCCAGTCACGTCTAGGGTACCCTCTCGGGATGTGACATGTTCTTATTAACTACATTGATAGTATTGCGTATATGTATGTGAATATGGAAAGATGGAATAAAACCAATGAATGACAGTTGTGAGCAATTGCATGCAATGAACTTGTTAGTTGATTGTGCAAGCGCGTAAACTATTCATTGTTGATTATGATTGTGATTGTTGGATCAAGTACCATGCAGTACATATTGAATTGGGTACCACGTTGGTATATATTGGATCGAATATCACCTAGGTACATATTGGATCGGGGTCACACCGACACATATTGAATTAGGAGCCACACTGGTACATATTGGATTGGGTGTCACACCGATATATATTAAATCAGGTACTAAGCTGATACATATTTGGATCGGGTATCATGCTGACATACTAACTATTGAATTGGGTGTCACATCGATACACTAACAGTTTAAGTGTGGATTCTATAAGAGGACCAAATATGTGTTATTGTTCCTTGAGGGAATCAATTGATTGTTGTAACTGTAATTAATCATGCCTATTATGTAAATTAATTCAACTTAAGGACTAGAAGTCTGAGTGGTGCTATAATATGATATGATTGTGTATCCTGATTATATAAGTGATAGAGGAACCGAGATAATTATAATTGAGCATGTCCATCCCGTGTAATAATTGACATGAAAGGACTGAAGGTCTAAATGTTATTGTCACGACCCTAACCTGTCATGATTGACACCCACTCTAACTCTCCGGTGGGTAAACTATTCTAACAGCTCAATAATAAAAATTGAAATATGTACACAATCTTAGATATGCGAAAGCAAGATATAAACTAGAATAATGACTAAGTCCCTATAAATTCAGCAAAAAAAGATCAAATATTAAAAAGTGCGGAAACACCCTAAGAAACTGAAAGTCATCCGTACCAAAACTCTAACAATGTCTAAAAGGAAAGGGAGACACTCCCACAAGAAAATATAATAATAAAACAGTGACTAAAGTCTTAGTCCTGAAAAAAGGGACTAGAACATGGAAGAGTCCATGGCAGCTGGAAACAAACAGCTCACCCTTGAACTCGAACAAGCTTAATCTTCTAACCGAGGTCTCTCCGCAGTCGGCTGAATATGCTCTGTACTCAATAAAAAGGCAGCACAAAAGTAGTATTAGTACACAAAAATAATGGTGTATTGGTAGGATCACGTGGTTAGCCAGTAAGCGGATCATAGATAAGTAAATTACACAATAAGCATATACATATACAAAATAAATCAACAACATCTTAATATCACAACTCAATATCTTTCATATGCTATAATTTCACACAAGGGTCCTCTCAAGGGACCTACAAACAATCAATTATGTCGGAACATGACACTCGATTCAAGTATGTGTCGAAACGTGACACCTGATCCAAATACATGTCGAAACGTGACATTTGATCCAAATTATGTGTTGGAACGTGACACCCGATCCCAACATATCACAATTATAAGAACATTCAATGTTTATAATATTTGTACCACCAAAAATAGGTTCATCATAATAACAGGCGAGTAGGTGATCATTTGACACATAATCTAGCATGTTTCCTTATTTATATATATACACATGCATATTATGAAGTAATTTAACAAGTACATGAAACACATATGGGAAACCAGACCATCACCTAGCTCAAATTCAAGCTTTGACAACCTTACTTACAATGCAAGAGCCTTTCCTTTTCGGGTTCGTTCTTCTCGTTCTTGGTCTAGAAAATATTAAATACATATCAAAGATCAATACAATGGACTAACTATTAGGAAATATAACACAATTTCACTCCATAAGACAAACCCATGATCCTAACCTTACCCTAGGGCTATTTCCCACCATAGATTTTCAGTTCAAACCCTCCCCCAATGATTATCACCATACTTCTCGTTTTCAAAAATTAAAGTATGAATCTATGGAGTAAAAACCTTACCTTAAGCGTGAGAATCCATGGAAAGTCAATGGAAATTGCCCGAGGTCACCTTTTGGGGTTTTAGAAATTGATTGTTGCAGAAAATATCATTTCTGGTCTTTTTTCATGACTTAAGTCGCGACTGTCCTGCTCTGGCGGGAATAATACCACTTTGGCGGAATATGCAGAAACACTGTGCTCAGAGTTTTTGCTCCAAGCCCCCATTTTTCAACACACCCCTTCCAAAGATGCATCAAAATTATACCCTTCACGGCAAATTCGATTTCAAAAGTTTTACTCACCTAAATGCGATTTCGCAAAACTATAAATGCTTTGTATCGTCTTGGATATCAACCTGTCTAATAAAATTATAAATTTAACCTCCCATCATTCTCGTGATCACCATAGACTTCACCTAATTCAGAATTCATCCAAGTCTGGCCTAGGCTCAAATTTTTTGAAGTTACTACCCAAAGTTTTCTGGCCCAAAATCCTTTTTTATTGGCCTATACCTAACGATGGGAACAAGTTGTTACAGTTACCAATTTCATACTTTAGTGGTGTCATCTATGTTATTATGTTGTGGTTGCTCGATTCGTCCGTAGCGTAGGTATGAGGTCATGGGTAAGCAAATGGAGAGCAGTTGCTATGTTGTTAAGTAAAATTAGTGACTTAGTCTTAGATATTATTAGTGTCTTGTTGGTGCATATGTATAGAAAATTGAGAAAGAATTCAGAGATTCTATCTCCGGACAGGCCGCCCTAAGAAAAGAAATCGTGCTATAGCGGTTAGGTACTGTCATGGCAAGTTAGTACAGTTAGGAAAGGAGCCTTAGACCACCTTAATGTTGCCCTCTTACAAGTTCTTGGGTGAGGTGTTGGTGTGAAATCTTAAGAAAAGTATACCGGTTAAATAGAGTTAGTGATGGCCCATTGTTCGGAAATTCCTCTATGTGATAGAAGGGCTAGACCAGTGTTTTGAGAAGCGAGAAGCGAAAAAAAGCGACGGGGGCTTTCTTCACAAAAGCGAGAAGCATAAAGCAAAGCGCATGCTTTTTTCAAAAAAAGTGCTATTTAGTATAAAAATATAAAATATAAAATATGCATAGATAAATAATCAAGAACTCAAAAGACTTAAATTAAAAAGTAACTAGATAGTCAATAATCTTCATAAGTAACAATATATAAAGCAAATGCATAACCAAATCATAAAGGGAGCAAAATCCTATTCTTCAACAAGATCCTCAAACTCTTGAAGTGCCATCAACAAGGGTTCTACTTCTACTTGGTCCTCATCTTCTTCCTCATCGGAGGACTCATCAACAAGAGTTCTACTTCTATTTGAACATGAACTTGAACCTGTAGCTACTCATTTTTCCTTGCCCCTTAAAGTACTCCCCCTAAAACCATAAATATTCTCCCCACACCACTAGCCATAGCAACATCACCATAAGTGAGACCTTCTCCTTCATATACTTCTTCATCTTCATGATTTTGGGGTGCTCCAGTTAACCATTCATTTGCATCATCAATATTATCCAACAAAATTGGATCAATGGTATTGCGAGCATTGTAGCGATGCACTAATGTTCTATTATATTTGATGCACTGTTCAGGAACATGAGCATACACAATACATCCAAATATCTTGAGATGTCCAACTCCAGGCTTTTGACCACTCCATATTTTATTTGGTGTCATATATCGTACACTTCTTGTTGGACAACGATTCAACAATTAAACTACACATCGAACAGCTTCAGCCCAGATATTTCTTAATAAATTCTTACCTTTCACCATACTTCTTGCCATATTAAGAATGATACAATTTTTTCTTTCGCGACTCTATTTTGTTGAGGTGTATATTTGACTGTCAACTGATGAATAATCCCATGCTTTTTAACGAAATCTTCAAATAGATTTGCAGTGTATTCACCTTCTCTATCTGATCTGAGTATCTTCAGATAATACCCACTTTGTTTTTCTACCATTGCTTTAAACTATTTGAATTTTTCAAGAGTTTATGATTTTTCTTTATGAATATATACCTAACTTTTTTTACTGTAATCATCAATAAAAGTTAGATAATACCTATTTCCACCAAGTGATGATATGTCAAACGGATCAGCTAAATCTGAGTGCACAATCTCGAGTGTTCTTTTAGTTCTTCTAGATTTTCCAATTTTAAAACTTTGTTGGTGTTGTTTTTCTTAACGCAGGCTTCACATAGATGATTATCTCAAGAGATGTTGAAAAAAAAAATAAGGTCATCGACATAGTCCACCACAAAGTCCTGTTGAAACAACTCCTTCATCATTTGCATCACCAAGTGGCAACAACTCAAATAAAGCTCCAACAAAAAGACGTAGTAGTCTCCGTGAAGTCTATGATGATACTGAACCCATAGAGACAACTCTCGACTATTTTTTATTTTGTTTAATGGTTGAATGTGATCTGCTAACATATGAAGAGACAACTGAAGATGTTAAATGGAAGAAGGCAATGGACGAAGAAATTGCAGCCATCAGAAGAAATGACACATGAATGCTAACAAGTCTGCCAGAAGGACATAGTCCTATTGGATTTAAATGAGTGTACAAGACAAAAACCAACAAAGAAGGAAAAGCAGACAAGTACAAAGCAAGACTCATTGCAAAAGGCTACAAACAAAAATATAGAGTAGATTATGATGAAGTATTTGCTCCGATGGCAAGAATTGATACTGTAAGTCTTCTCACAGCAATTGCAGCACAAAATCAATGAAAGGTTTATCAAATGGATGTGAAGTCAGCATTTCTAAATGGCTACCTAGAAGAAGAAGTTTATATCGAGTAGCCTCTTGGATATATAAAGTAAGGACATGAAGACAAAGTCCACCATCTGAAGAAATCTTTGTATGGATTAAAGCAAGCTCTGCGAGCATGGAATACCAGGATTGATGAATATTTTCAGAAGAATTGATTCATGAAAAGTCCATACGAGCATGCATTATACACGAAAAAAATAAGGCCGGTGACATCATGATCGTGTGTCTATGTATGGATGATGTGATTTTCACCAGAAACAATATAGATATGTTCAATGACTTTAAGAAAGCTATGACTAAAGAATTTGAAATAACAGACATTGGTGAAATGTCATACTTTCTTGGAGTCTAACTGAAATAAGTGAGAGATGGCATATTTATGTGTCAAAAGAAATATGCGGAATGTTTTTTGAAAAATTTTAGAATGCAATATTGTAAGCCTATAGCCACGCCAACAGAACCAGACATGAAGTTAAGTGTTGACTCAACAAGCGAGCCAGTTAATCCAACTTTCTTTAAAAGCATAATTGGAAGTTTAAGGTATTTGACTATCTCGCGGCCAAATATTATGTATGCAGTTAGACTGGTTAGAAGATTTATGGAAAAGCCAAAACAAGATCATCAGATTGCCGCAAAAAGAATTTTGAGATACATCAAAGGTACAGTGGATCATGGACTCTTTTATACACACTTTGAAAGATCGAAATTAGTTGGTTACTCAGACAGTGATTATGGGGGAGACTTGGATGATAAAAAAAGTACGTCCGAATATTTATTCCATCTTGGCTCAGCAGCATTTTTATGATCATAAAAAAAACAACAAACTGTTGCTCTTTCAATATGTGAAGCAGAATATATAGTCGCGACATCATGTGCCTATCAAGCAATTTGGTTGAAGAATATTTTGGAAGAATTATTTTTTGCTCAAGAAGATCCGATCACAATTTATGTTGACAACAAGTCTACCATATCACTCGCAAAGAATTCGGTGTCGCAAAGTCGAAGCAAGTGAAGAACAAAACAGTGGAGTTAGTCTATTGTCGCACAGAAGACCAATTGGCAGATATATTTATGAAGCCATTGAAAGCAGACATATTTCACATACTCAAAGAAAAGCTTGCAATGAAAAGTGTAGTTTGAGGGGGAGAGTTAAAATTCAAACCGACTTCAACAAAGTCAAAATTGGCAAGATTAGAAAGATGGAGGAATTCAACTTGAAGAAGTAAACTAAAGATGGAGGAATTAAACTTGGAGAAGTAAACTAAAGATGGAAGAATTCAATTTGCTCAAGTAAACTAAATAATTTAAAAGAAGCATGTAGAAGATTGGAGATAACTTCAAGTTGTCATATTTGAATTAAGAGTAGCAAAGTTTGAAAAGGAAGTTAGAAGGCTTGTCGAGAAATCTCCTCTACCGCCATAAATCCATCTATAAATATATATGACCCTTTTGTCATTCCTATGTATGTGAGTTTTAAAAAAAAAGAAGCAAAGCTTCTAAGAGAGTTAGAGAGGAAGAAATAGAGAGCAAAGCTCTTATGATAAACTGAAGTGTCGAAGCACTTATTGTGAGAAAGTTGTAAGAGCTTTATTTTGTGTGTATACTATTTTGCACCTTGTGTAATAAAAATATTACTTATGTCCACTACACCTCGAACAGTCTTGTCCGTTTATTATGACTTGCATGGTAGCTACCTAGGGCTTGAATAGACGGAAAGCGTTTATCGCAAGTTTTGCATTCAAAATCATTAATGTGAAGATAATCTGATGATGTACAAGTGTTGTTGTTAAAACGAGACAAAAGCATTAAGCCGCAGTTAGCCATGGCCTCTACTTCAATTTGCATATTGTCTTCTCTGCTTTTTTTCATGGTTGTCATATTATTGATGGAATAATTAAAAAATGAAGATTGTTTTTGTATTTTCAAATTTAGAAATTTGAAAGAAAAGTTTGAACTTAGAAGTTGAAGAATAATATGATGCACTTTGTTTGGTGTTGCTTCACATCACATATATATAAGCTTATGTTTTGACTTTTTTTATGTGTGTGTGAATTTTACTTGTAGGTTAAGTCAGTCAAAGAAAATGTGTATTTTCTAAAAGATGGTCATTGATGGGGGCGGAAAGAGACAAGAAAAGTAAAATAAATGTTGGCTTCTTTGAAGTTTCTAGAACACTTCCAACCGTCTTCGTTATGTAATGGTCGACCAAATAAAGGACTGCAAAACACACACGTGCATACGTGGCATTGTGAAAAGGACAATATAGCCTTTTTAGACTTATTTTATGTTCACTAGTTTCTTCGTTGGTGATGGTGATGGTGATAGTAATGGTATTACTGCTGCCGAAGATATACAAAAGGAAGAATGAACAATTGAACATCTCTTTATAAAAAAGTTACTAGCTTTGTCTTAATTTATTAACATTTTTTCATTTTTCAAGAGTCAAAACAATTATTTAAGTTTGATTGAAAGTTTATATATAGAATCTTCATATATTTTAAAATAACATTTATATATTTGTAAACTATATAAAAAATAATGTAACTCACAATAATTGATAATTTAAAATATTTAAAAGATGTATAAAAATTTTATGGTCAAAGATAGAGTTGTTTGGATCTTAAAATTCGAAAATTTCCACATAAATTGTGATGAAGGGGGTATATTTTATGTGGCATTATTTGATTTAGCATTATATTTTAGAAAAAATAAAAATATTTTTAAAATTTATGATTTAAAATAATTTTATTATATATTTGTGTAACTGTAAATCAATTTATTAAAAATAAAAGATAAAATTTTAAATTATATTATTTTTAATTATAATATAATAACATTTTCTTTGAAACGTAATAAAAAAAATATCACATAAAATAAAATTTTAAAAAAAGGAGTACTTTATATTGTTACTAGATTCTTTCTAGAAAAACTTGCAAGTGTCTTCTTGTGTATGGTTGACGAAATAAAGTGTTGCAAAAACGCATGTGCATATGTAGCATTGTAAAAGGACAAAATGTGCTTTTTAGACTCATTTTATGACAGTTGAGAAAATTGAATTCAAACAAATAAATTTTCAATTTAAAAAAGTTGACAATTCTAATTGGTCAAAGTCAAATTTTTTATTAATTAAGAATTAAGTTAAGTAGAGGTAGAATGTATTTTAAAAACTTTTTGAAACTTTAATAAAATACAAAAAGAACTCACTCCTTCCTCATTTCAAATTTATTTTCTCTTTCTTCCTCTTAGATATTCTCCTTCCGTGTCTCTTCTTCTTTGGAAAAAAATTATGAAAATTTCTCAACTTCTTCTTCGTCTCTTCTCCTTCTTCATTTTTCTTCTTCTTCGTTCTCTCATCTTGTTTTTCTCATTGTTAGGATTTCAAAACTCTTCAAAGGGAAAGTTCTTTTTCTTTCTCTCATAGTTAGGGTTTTAATTTTTCTTGTGAAAATAATGATTTAGATAAAAGGAGACAAAAAAGTATATAGATTTCACAAATTTTGTTATTGCATACCCTAGTAACTATATTTTGGGTTATTTTTATTGTGGTGTGTTTTTAAACATATTGTTGTTCTTTAATTTTTGTCGTTGTACTCTTTGTGAAAAAATATGTTGTTCTTTAAGTTGTTTTACTCTTTGAGAGAAAACATATGTTTGTGTAATTGATGGTGGATTGATGTTGGTGGTTGATTCCTCAAGTCTTGCTATGAATAAATGAAAAAGTTGCTAAAGTACTTACAACAACTGCTTAATTTTCTCTAAGAGCTTAGTGAATCGGTTGCTGATATTTCTATAGCAGCTCTTCTATAGAAGCTTTAGCAATTGTTTCACTCAACTCTAGTAAATTAAAGATGAAGAAAAACATGAATTTCTTGAGTTGTTCATTTAGTGACGTGTTCTTAATATGTTGTTCTTGGTTGTTGTTGTACTCTTTGTGAGAAAAAATATATTCTCTTGTAATTGGTATTAATGTTTGGTTGATATTCTAGTATTGAGTTTGAAAAATATGCATATATTGTAACAACTTGTTGTGAATAGATGAAACAATTGTTGAAGTTGTTATAGAAGATCTGCCTAATTGCTAAATTTATTGCAATAACTGCTGAAATAACTGCTTAAGTCTATGACACAACTGTTAAAGTATTTTACAGCAATTTCAGAATTTGCTGCAACAGTTGCTTAATCAACTTCAGCAATTAATTCATTTTCCTCTTTATTTAAAATAATAAATTAAATTAATAGATTATTTCTATTTTATCTCAGGTGTGTAAATTAAATGGCTCGAACTAAAAGAAAAAATTATAGAGATGATGTTCCTACTAGAAGCTCAAAAAGAAAGCAAAAAAGTATACAAAAAGAGGTTGAAGAACAATAAAATAACGTCATTAATGAAACACAATTGACTAATCTTGTTGAGCATGTCATTGCTAATGGTAAGATAGTGTGAAGCCCTAGATAACTAGATCAAAATTTGGAGCAACCTAGAGAAGAAGAAGAATCTGAAAAAAAATAATTCTTTCAAAAATGTACATGATTCTGATGCTGCTGATAATTTTTTTAAAAAACTAAAGATAATGGCGAGGGTACAGAGGCTTCAAAAGATGAGGATGAGCATAAGGATAGAGATAATGAAGTTAGATAAAAAAAAACATCATGATAAACCTGTATCGGAGTCTCCATCAGCCAGTCTTTCTGTCTTCAGTCCTTCAGTTGCTAGGCCTTCAACTTCTAGTCCTTTAGTTGACAGTCATTCATCCGCCAATTCTTTTGTTGTCGTCCTTAAATTGCTAGTCCTTCAGCTGTCAATTTTTCAGTTGTCGGTCCTTCAGTTGCTAGTCCTTCTGTTGTCAATCTTTCTATCGAATTTATCAAGTCTATTAGTTATTTATCTTATGCTTTGAGACACCTATGGATATCCATCCAGATATGATAGGTGATTTTGTGGTTAGATCATAATTGGAAAAATCTTTTAATGATTTTAGAGAAATATTGCAGAATCAAAATTTTAAAAAATTCTTTAGGTCTACGATGCTTGAAAAATATGTAGACCTAGATGAAAGTGTGAATTCTCAATTTCAAATAAAGTTGGTATTTCAACTTCTTCAACGCTGGATTAAAAGTGAGAGAACATATGAGTTTCAGATAAATTATTGTGGAATGCCTGTTTGCTTTGGCATGAAAGAGTTCGCCATTGTAACCGGTTGAACTTCCATCTACCTCATCATTATGTCACCAAGTCAACCAAGGAAGATAGAAAATATTAAAAAATTGTTGATGCGATGAAAAAGAAACATTACAAAAGGAAGGAGTTGCTAGAGTTTTTAAGTCTAAGAAAATTTTTAAAAAGAGTGAAAAAATCACTGTCTTTAATTTTTTTTGTACACTGTATCCTCTATAGTAAAGATCCGAATACACATGCTCGTGCTTCTTGATTTAAACTCTTAGCTGACCGAAAAGCATTTTGTTCCTATCTACGGGTTTGAGAAAGTTATACTCTCACATTAGAGTATCTAGTGAAGGCTGCGAGTTCAACTACTGAAATCAATAATATTTGTGGCTTTTCGTGGGCTTTTATGATAAATATTATTTACAATTTTTTTAAGTATTACTATGTTTATATTTTATTAATTATTTTTTTGATCATTGATGACATTATTTTATTTAGGCTTGGACATTTGAAGTCATTTCTTATCTTCGGAAGCAATTTAAAGAGTTTGATGAAGAAGTGTCATCTACCAGGATCCTTAGATGTCTATAGCGAGCAATAACAGTAAAATTGTGACTCATAAATTATTTGATCCTCTGCAAATTGATTTCTAAAGCATAATATAGCTGCAGTTTTTTGTAGTAGTTGCTGCATATTTTTTAGTAGTTGCTGCATAATTTATAGTAATTGTTGAAGAATATGCAGCAACTGTTGCACACAACTGCATCTATAATATGTTTTCAGAAGTCAATTGTTAATTGTAATTTATTGATATAAATTTATTCAATTATTTTTTTACATTACTACATTTGTTCAAAAAATAAATTCTACATGTATATTGTGTACCGCTGGATACCTCCTACTGAAAGTGAGAAGCAGATGGACTTTTTTACTGGATTTGTACCTTTGAAAGTAGAGAAAAAAGATCCAAAATTTGAAAAATTAGTGAAAGATTTGATCGGAGTGACGGCCATTAGAAGAGATGAATTCAATGCTTCAAAAATTATTGATGATATTCTGACAGATGTTGCGGATTTTGATGGTACTAATGTTGGTGCCAGTTGAATTAGTTAGAATCATTTAAATATTAGTTTTTATATTGAATATTAGAATCTATTTTATATTATAATTAGTGTTTATTATTTTTCAATTGTTAAATTATGTTGTGGCAATTGCTGAATTATAGCAATTGCTGAAAATCTTCTGGCAATTGTTGTAATATACATTAGCAAGTTAGATACTTGATGGGATTGTTCTAGCAATTTTTATGAAATATAACAAGTTAGTTATTTATTTAATTTTGTTTATCAATTGTTGTAAAATATTTCAGCAATTTAGGTACTTGCTGAAATATTTTAACAATTATTATAAAATACATTAGCAAGTGTGATGGGCCTGACTTTTGAAAAGAGTCTCAACTCTCCTAACATTCATTTCTAACGATATGTGGGATTGTGTTAGTCTAATTTAAGGCTAAAACTTAAATTTAGTAGAAATTTTGATTGAATATGTCGTAGTAAGTTAGCTAGTTCCTTTAAGACTAAAAGTTAAATTTACTAGATTTTCATTGAATATGGCGTAGCAAGTTAGCTAGTTATTGTTAGTGTTACAACAATTGAATTATAGCAATTGCTAAAAAAAATTTAAAAATTATTGTAGTATACATCAGCAAGTTAGGTATTTGCTGAGAGTATTCTAGCAATTGCTGTAAAATAGAAATAGAAAATTAGCTAATTGTTGAAAGAATAGCAATTGATGTAAAATGCATCAGCAAGTTAGCTACTTGTTGGAACTCATCTAGCAACTGCTGTGAATTATCTAGCGGTTGCTGAATGTTTCTATAGCAAGTTAGTAATTGCTATAATGAATTGAGTATTAGTTTGATGGATAGATCATATCTAATGATAGATGAGGTGGTATTAGTCCAATTTAAGACTAAAAAGTCTAATTTAAGACTAAAATTGATTCAATAGCAATCTTATACGTTGAGATAGTAATTAGACAAGTAATATATGATCAGTTGGGAAATAGCACATATACACTACAACAAATGTGATCTTTAACCACGAAAATTTTAGCTACAATAGAAAATTCGTCACTAATTATTTACTTTTCGTGACAAAAAATATATTTTATATTTAAATGCATGACTCACATACTATTGGTGACGAAACCGATCATTCGTAGCAAAGTTTTGTCTACTAAATTTTCCCACAAAAAAAGTGGATTGGCGTCATTTATTAAGTAGTATTAGCCACAAAATTAAAATTATTGCTGACACGTCTATTTCATCACTAATAGTATAGACAATTTGTGACAAATCAGTATTTGTCTTAAGTTAGTTTTACAAATTTGATACAAAAAATATTTTCACTAAAGTATCTTATTAAAATAGTGACGAAATAGAATTGTAGTTAAATTGTGCGAACTTTAGCCATAAAGTTTGATATTTATTTGTGGCATAGTTTTTTGTCACTAAAGGTTTAAACAATTAGTGACAATCATTGTATCGTTTCTATTTTACTTCCAAAATTATTAGCTACATTAGAAATTTTTTCACTAATTATTCACTTTGCACGACAAAAATTATATTCCGTACTTAAATGTGTGAGTTACATACTTTGGTGACGAAATAGAATATTCGTAGCAAAGTTTTGTTTACTAAAATTTTCCACCAAAAAATATGGGTTAGAGCTAATTATTGAGTAGTATTATCTACAAAATTAAAATTATTGGTGACACATCAATTTCATCACTAATAGTGTAGAAAATTTATGAAAAATAACTATTTGTCTTAAATTATTTTTAAAATTTTAATACGAAAAAAATTATCACTAAAATACGTTACAAAAATAGCAATAAATTAGAATTGTAGTTGAATTGCAATTAGCCATAAAATTTGATATTTATTTGTGACCTTAGATTTCTGTCTAAAAGTTAACAATTATTGACAATTGTCGTATTATCTAAATTTCACTTATGAAATTATTAGCTATGATAGAAAATTTGTCACCATCTGTTCATTTTTTGTGAAAAAATTACATGTCATACTCAAATGCATGAGTCACATAATATTGATGATGAAACGGAATATTCGTAGCAAAAGCGTTTTCCACACCATTTCTTGAGTAACATTAGCCATAAAGTTAATGTTCTTGGTGACATATTAGTTTGACACAAATGTTGTTGCAAATTTGTGACGAATCATTATTTGTCTTTTGATTAATATAATTTTAGAAACAAAAATCTACCTCTACGGTAGTATTATGGTCTGCGTACATTTTATCCTCTTCAGAATTTACTTTGTGGGATTGTACTGATTTGTTGTTGTTGCTGTTGTTGTAGAAACAAAAAAATATCGTTTAGATAGCCGTTAATCAAAATTCTTACATAAAAATCAGGTATAAAATTGACGGACACCCTCAATTTTATCTTTTGATTAAAATTGATCCGAAATAGATAGATTAGACTAAGTCAAAAAATGGTGGTTGGTTAAAAGAAAAAAAAACTACATAATTACACATACTTCACTATTATATTTACTATTATTACCTATACTTTCAAAATATTACTTATCCTACCGCTAATTAAGAGTTTTTACTATATGTTGAGGAAGATACACTTATATATATGTATTTTTGCTACTAGATATACTAAAATAGGGAGAGAGGCGAGCGAGATAGGAAGAGAGGCAAACGAGATTCGTATGTATCTTAGATACATGCAAATCACACTAGATATACACTAGATACATGTATCTGTATGTATCCGGCGTGATTCATATATATCTGAGATATCAGATGCATGCGATATACATACGAGAGTGCAGTGGCGGAGCTAGAATTTTAATTTAGAGGGTTCAAAATTTGAAGTAGACACATGAACTTGCCGAAGTGGGTTCGATATCTACTATATATACCTAAAAATTATTTTTACTATGTATAAAAAGTATAATTTTCCGCCGAATGGGTTCGGATGAACCCCCTGAGCAATAGGTGGCTCCGCCCCTACGAGAGTGGCGAGCAAGATGGGAGAGAGGCGAGGGAGATTTGTTATGTATTCTAGATACATGCGAATTCACTTGGATACAATATATCACGTACAAATTACATCTAATTTTGACCCTATGAATTCAGAGATACATGTATGTGGACGTATTTGAATATATTTGATGCACAAAATATGGTAAGATATGTAATATTGCAAACTAGAGTGCATCTAAGAAATTAGCTTTTAAACTAATGGAGACTTTAGGAAACTCGTTAACAATCGAAACCGACTCAAGGGATGGAGACTCAACACTATCATCTTTCACTCGCACAATGTGATAAATACACCCTTTCGCAATTAACTTTCTAGCCCTAAGGTAGGCAGGACTACCCTTCCACTCTATGACAGGCTCATTCATGAATTTGAATTTAACAATCCGAGTCCTACAATCAATAGAGGCATAACAAATATATAGCCAGTCCATACCAAGAATAATATCAAAATCAACTATGTCCAACTCAACTAAGTCAGCCACGGTATCCCTGTGATAGATTGACATAGTACAATCCCTATAGACTCTCTCAATCAAGACAAAATCACCAACAGGAGTAGATACACTGAAGGGTTTTAGAAGACACTCAAGAATTTTATCAAATCTATTAGCCACATAAAGATACAAAAAAGATAGTATGGCATCCGGATCCATCAAAACATAACAGTCAAGTGTAAAGACTCGAAACATACCCGTCACAACATCTAGGGAGTTCTCGTGATCTTGGCGACTATCCATGGCATACAGACGATTTGTACCTCCACTCGTACCTGAAGTAGTGCCCCTCTGATTACCTCTAGCCGGTGGTGCAGTGGTAAAATACTGGGCTCTGTTACCCCACGTCAGACACTCCATCTGAAAATAGCCCACTTGGCCACATTTATAACAACCATCATTTCCCTTTCTATACTCTCCCAAATGGATCTTACCGCACTTGCCGCGGGGTAGCTTTTCCCTCTAACCTTGGCCCACATTAGACTGAGATTGAGAATCCTGGGATCTGAAATTCTAGTAACTCTGTCCCTGCTGATCATACCTGTTATGCGACGAAGGTATACTTGCCGCAGATGGGGCATAGTTGGAAGACCTCTTCTGAAAGAAGGACTTGTTGCCCTTGCTCTGCCTCTACTCACTCTCATGTCCAGCTAAGTTTGCCTTCTTCTCATCCTCTACCTGCTGAGCATACATCATTAATTTAAAAATATCCATGTCAGAGATCAACAATGTTGCTTTGCACTCCTTCTTCACATGTCTTCCCAATTCGGAGACAAGTTTCCTCATCTTTGATCTCATATCTGGGATCATTTCTGGAGCATATCTAGACACCTGGATGAACTTTAGACTATACGTTTTAACTGTCATACCCTCTTATTTCAAATTCACAAATTCTTCTACTTTCGCTTCCCTCAGTTCTCTAGAAAAGAAGTGATCATGAAATTATTGCAACATGCACAATAATTGTTGTACTTGATGCAATAGTTTAATAAAATAATTGTAGCAACTAATGCAGCAACATAAACACAAAACATCAATTGTTGCATCTGCTGCAACTATTTTATTAAGTTATTACAGCAGGCACAACAATTGTTGTACTTGTTGCAATAATTTCATGAAATAATTACAGCAACTAATTCAGTAACATAAACACACAACGACAGTTGTTGCATCTGCTATAACTATTTCATTAAGTTACTGCAGCAGGCACAACAATTATTGTACTTGCTACAATAATTTCATGAAATAATTGTAGCAACTATTGTAATTATTGCAGCAGCTGCAATAACTAAATGAACTTAATAAAATTATAACTTAAATACTAAAAGAAATGTAAAAAACTTACCTTGTCTTTCCACTAGACATCCATATTTGTCATTATTGCAAAGTCATCATAATCCAACTCATGGATTATAAATTTTATCTTGGTTGCATGTTTCTTCTTAATCCACCGCTGGAGTTTTTTCTTCTTTTGGTCATCAATATTTTTGTAAATATCTACCGATTGAAGTTCTTTTTGTTGATCAGCCACTGTCTCTGGATTGTTGATTGCCTTTTTTCTGGCACTTGATAGTGCCTTACAAATTTGTTTTCTCATTCTTTTTACACCAACAGGAGTGTAAGGGTTTGATATTTTTAAAGATATAATGATACCTCTTTTGGATATCAATGTATTGATGACTGCTTCTAGAGTCTCCACCTAGAAAATTAAAAATTTCACTCGTTCGGAGCATTTTTCACACCCGCAAGAACATGAAGGCACATTAGAGGTACCAACACCAACAATTGAATATTTTTCCAAGGTGTAGAGAGTTTCTAGAGGATGTCGAACAGTCTCCCTAACCGGAGAAAATGGCGTTCCAATATCATGACCACCAATAGCACCAACACTACCACAAGCACCATCGACACTATCACCAACAGTACCACCATCGCTAACAGTACCAGCACCATCAATTCCATCACAAACAGTACCACCACCACCACCACCAGAAACACCAGCACCATCATTACCACAAACAACACCACCAATATAAATATATTTTTTGTTGAATCTTGTTGCATCTTCATTCGCAACACTGGCAACAACTTCATCAATAACTCTGGAAGGATCAAAATCCTTTTCAACCATAGGCATATCCCTTTTAATAGCTAATACTCCAAACAAATACTCTCGAAGCATTTCAAGATTAGGATCTATCTTGTCTTCTTTCAATGGAACAAATTCAAAAATAAATTCCATCTCCATCTCAGTGGTTGAAGGAGTTATCCATGGATACATAATCTATGCATAAAAAATAAATTTTAAGAAAGAAGTATGAATAATATCCAACAAGTATGATAACTACATTAATTATTCATTTTATCATCGATAATTATTGTAGGTGTTTCAACAACTGCTGTAATATATACAACAATTATTGTGATACATATAATAATTGTTGTCATAGATACAACAATTGTTGAAGCTAGAAGCAATAACTGCTTAGATTAGACAAAAACTTTTGAGGCTAGGCATGATAATTGCTGAATATAACAACAACTACTTAGACTATATAGCAATTGATCAATTTTTCTGAATAATATTCAACAATTATAAAAGTTGTTGCAACAAAAGTTCAAATTTTTGAGGCAAAAGTAGTCTGTCAAAGTAAATTCTAAGGGTACATAAACATAAAATGAGGCTTACCGAGTCAGATGGGGGAGCAAACAAAGCATCAATTTTAACAGAATTTTTTTTCTTTGCATTAAGCCATCTAAGAATTTTCGGACAAGTTTCTTCATCAGATAACATTTTAAATTGAGTCTGAAGATGGGGAATAACTTCGAATGCGCAAGCCTATATAAAATAATATCACCAGAGATCAAAATAATGAATAATGAAATAAATATTAATAAAGATAAAAATTACTAAACAAAGTTTACCGTGAAAGTCCAAGGAAAGCCATAAAGATTGATGGCTTTCCCTGTTGGGTTCAAATCCCTCAATAGAAACTCAATGGTAAGTATGAAGCTCTTATGGCCCCATGAATGAGCATGAAATGCTTTGCGGTCGGCACAGAGCTCAATCCACTCAACAAGAATTCTTGTGCTTGGATCGCGTGCACAAAGAACATTTTGCACAAACCAGAGTAAGCACAGTGACTTCTTTCAACTTTTCGTAACCTCTTCGGAATTTAGACAGACAATCAAATCTTTCTCTGTGAAGTTTTTTCCAGTTAACTTAAGTAGTTTCTTACGCTTCTCGACAAACTTAGAACTCTTGGATACCTTCTCCAACCTAGCAGCAACGCTAAGAGTATAATGACAGTTTAAGCCTATCATTGTTGTAAATTCTTTCATACCGAAATAAGCTGGCATGCCACAATAATTTATCCAATTAGCTTTTGGTTCACCACTAATCATCTTTCGCCAAATAAGTTGATAGGCCAAGCTCATTTGAAAATGTAGAACTACTCCCTCATCTATATTCAAAATTTCCCAAATATACTAGATTGAAAATATTTTTTTAAATTTTTTTCCACAAGCATCTGTCTAAAATCTTTGAAAGGTTTTTTCATACACGATCTAACAATGATATCACCTTTTAAATCACAGGGCTGATTGTGCAGCACTGTCTGTAAGCCATAGTGTGAAAATTTAATTATTATAACAATGGATTTTATTGAAGGACTGTTAGGAGGGGAATCAACAGTAGAGGCAGAAGGGGCATTGATATCATGATGAAATTTTGTTCTTCTTTCAGCCAATACAACATCGTCTGATTTGCTTACTTGTTTTGAAGAAGAATCAACCTTATCACATATATTTTATTCTTCTTCTTATGAAGAACAATCATCTTTATCCATTGTTGATTGTTGTTGAGACTCAGAACCTTCATCTGATAGCCTCGGGCTTCAGGCTGCCTCACCATCTACCATTGTGGCAACAACCAACAAATTTAATTTATTATAGATGCTTGTGCTTCTGCTGCTTTTCTTTGGGATTGTGTGCTTATTCTTCAAGATTTTCGGGGTGTATTTGTTATGTCGGAAAAAGACGGTTTAAAATTAATTTCAACTTTATAGAGAAAAAATTAATTTTAGAAAAGAAGAATCGCCACTTAATTTTTAAAAAAAATTAAGAAAACTTAATTTAAAAGACCTAACAGATTTAAGTCTTAAAAATTCAGAGAAAAAGGTACGAGGTTCTTATTTCCACTTTGAGAAGGTGTTAAACATTCAAAGTGGCCACTAACGCGCGGTTATCCGATGATTTGAAAAATTATTTGACTAACTTTTGAAAATATTAATTTAAAAGGAAACAAAGACTTTAAAATTATTTTTTAGAAAAAATGATCAAACTTAAACATTGAAAATAATATACATGTATATAAAAAAAGTAAAAGTTTATCAAATGACTAAGTAAAAGTAGAAAATTATTTAAAGAGTAAATTAACATGAATTGATTTATCTTTAGGGGAATCTAATCAAGTTAAAACAAATTAAAAGCAAACACAAATAACATAAGTAAATAAATTATTACAACCCGAATCAATATAAATAAATAATAAATAACACATGAAAATATGCCCGACACTTAGTTTCTGTACGCTTGGACTAAGTTGTTGGGTCATCTGCATTTTGGGCCTTAAGCCCAATTCTACTGTATATCGCAGCTGTATATACACTATATATCGAATTGTATATACACTATATACAATATTATTTTTGTATATCAAACTGTATACACACCGTATATCACCTGTTTGTTTTCTATATTTGTTGTATATTAATGTATATCAGACTATATATACACTATATATCAGCGTATACAATATTGTTTTCTTACATATTGGAGTATATATATATATATATATATATATATATATATATATATATATATATATCAGTGTATAACAACAATTTTTTTCACCTTTATTCCATGTATACAGCCTAATATCAATATTCAAACCATGTATATTAGTTTTCTTTCCATATATCAACTTTTCAGCAATTCGAGCAAGATGATGGGAGACTCAAAACTCAATGATATGCAAGGATGAAGTCCAAAGATGAATTGATATCACATGCAAAAAAATAAAATTAAATAAGCATTTACTCATTTTAAGCTAAACCAAGGGATATATCATGATATTTTAAGTTGTCAAATTGATGGGCATCCTAGAATTGACCAACAACATGCATATATGTAGACAAAGGGAAGGAAAGAAGAAATATATTCAAGTAACTAAAGAGCACGAATTTAATCAATACGCTATACTAGCTCAAATTTTAAAGAAATAATCAAATCAATTAGGCCATGAACGTCTAATTAAATAACAACTTTAAACATATTTTTGTTATCTAAATCATGTTAAAAGAACAATCTGAAAACATGAAAAACTATATTATCAAAGAAAACTATTTGGAAAAATAATGAACAAAACTAAGAGCTTTCATGAAATAATCCTAACACATGATAGCTAATTAATCATAACACATTCTAACTATAAGAAATTTCTATCATTAATCTAATTAATCTTAATACATGTTAACTAAAAAAAGACTACAGATCAACTAAATATAAAACATAAAATAATTAAATAAAATAAAGCTAAGAAAAGATTTTACCTCTTTCCGAGCGGCAAGATTGAAGACGATAAGCGGAAGACAACTTTACCATCACCCAAGAGCTTGATGGAACTCCAATCCACAAAAAGAAAAATTAAAAATTTAGACTCGAACCTTCATGGGTTCGATGTTATAAGAACACTGTTCTTAGCCTAAATTTTGACTTCAATCTTCTATTTTTTTTGAAGAAAAAAATATAGATTGAAAGCTAAAAATTTTCACAACTTTTAGGCTGGGGACAAGAGTTCAAAATCCTATCCAAGTTAAGAAAATTTCTAACTTTGGGTGGCTAAAAAACCTCCCACTTCTTCCCTCTTCTTAATGAGAATATGAGCCTTTATATAAACTCCCAAACCCCCAAATTCTTCATGAATTTTTTATGTGGGAGAATGGTTTTTTTCTATTAGAAAAAACTAAAAATTTCGAAACTACAAACTATAATTAAACTAATCTAACTAACATTGTATTTAGTAAAAAATAAAATCTTTTGAGACGATTTTTGAGTAACCACATAAATAGAATCAAAGATACTGTTATATAGAAATATGTATATTATACTAAAATTTATAAAACGATAAAAATAGTTAAGAATAACATGGAAATATTTTTTTTTTATAAAAGCTAATTATTTCAAAAATGTTCAAAATTTAAAGAAACTTGATAGCTAATTTGCGTTGTGGAGGGTCAAAATTGGGTGTCAACAGTATTGCTTAAAGAAACTTTTCTTTTTGTTCAAGCCATTTTATCTACACATATGAGATAAAACACATAGATTAGCACAACTAATTCTTCAATAAAATAGAAAAACAAACTACAATACATAATTTCATATTTTTTTCAAATGAGTGATTTGTTACATCAATTTAAGGAGTTTATGCAGAAATAAATAAAGTAGATGCAACAACAACAACAACTTAAGGTAGCAATTTAAGAAATTAAAAGTACAGCTACTTAAGCAGTTGTTTTAGAAATACTTAAGTTGTTACGATAACTTAAATACAACTTAAAGAATAAAGAATTTAATGTAACAATTTTAGTAGTTTCTAAGGCAACACCTTAAGATATTCTCAGTAGCAACTTAAGAGTTGCTTCATCAACTACTTAAGCTGCTACAACAACTTGTTGCAGCAACTTAAAAAGTTGCACCTCAAGAAATTTACTACATCAACTTAAGTTGTTGCTCCATCAACAACTTAAATAGTAGCAACACCTTAAGACAACTCAAGGAATTTACTACATCAACTTAAGCAGTTGCTTCATTAACGACTTAAGTTGTTGCATCAACTTAAGGTATTCAATGAAGTAATTTAAGCAGTTGCTTCATCAATTATTTAAGTTGTTGCCACAACTTAAGGTTGCAAGTTAAGAAATTTGTTGCAACAATTTAAGTGGTTGATTCATCAACTACTTAAATTTTTGTGACATATTAAGCAACTAATATTTTTTCTTCAATAGCGGAGAGGACGGTCACAACAAGTACCTCGTCTGTTGAAAAAAATTAAACAAATTTTGAAATTGCTGCACCAACTATACACCTTGTTACTCTTATTTTTTCTACTATGTCATTCATACATCATTTATTTCTTCAGATTTTTATCAATGTCACACCATCACAATATGAATACAATGTATTAGGGAAAAAAATCAACAACAATAATTGGAGAAATAATAAACATGGAATACACACACAACATGGGTATTCTTATTTTTTTTTAAAAAAAATAAATGAAAACTCAAACTCAAAATCCTAACTATTTGGAGAATTTTTTACCACTATCACGATAACAATGTCGAGGACAAGAGAAGAAGACGACAAAGATGAAGAGCAAAGGACGAGACAGAAATGAAGAGAAAACAGAAAACTTGAAGAACTTTGGAGAAAAGAGGACGGAGATCTTTGGAGTGGAGAGAACGGTTTCATTTATTTTTGAAAGAGGCGAGACTGATTTGAAATGGATCAGTTGGGGCCTTATTAGAAAAGTGTAGTAAAGTTTGTATTTTTTAAAAGTTTAACAAGTTTTAAAATTACACTTCACCCCGTTTAACTTAATCCCTTAATTAGTAAATGATTTGACTTGACCTTGATCAACATGTTACATTATTTTAATTGGAGTCTTTTTTGTTACCTGTGACTCAATTTTCTCATGTTAGTTCTCCCCTCCTCCCTCCTCTGATTTTTAAAAGAAATTATAAATAAGAATAATATTTTTATATAAGACTCCTCAACATTTATCAAGGCTCCTTAAAAAATTTCTGATAGCAAGCAGTAAAATCTGTTTAGCAGATTTTTAGCAATATTCCTAGCTCCGGGCTCTGTTACACATTTTCAGTAATCAAAATTGCTCTCTAGAGCAACAAGAAGTGACAAGAACCTTCCAGAACTTTCAGATCCGGATCCAGAACTACTTTTTCTTCTTCTTTCTTTTTCTTTTTCTTTCCTTTTGCTTGTTTTCCAACGAATACCTCCAGATCTGTTCAGATTTGGCCTAGATCTATTGATTTCCGACGTCGTCTCGCGGTTTTCCATTTTTCCGGCGTGAACAGTGTTTTCCGGCGTGAACAATGTTTCCGGCGTGAACAGTGTTTCCGGCGTGAACAGTGTTTCCGGCGTGAATCAGGTTCTTTTCAACTGGAGTTGGTACCTCTGGTTTACCTATATTTTTGTTTATACACTTATCGTTGCATTTTGCTAACTTTAAAGTTTTGAATAACTTATTAATTCCTACGTATTTTTGTGGCTTTAGATAGTGATGGTAGACTAAGGTCATGTTCTCATTCAGGGACGGGGTCGGGGATGAGGGTAAGGAGGGGTAAGTGGGTTAAAGGAGCGTCTAGACTGAGAGTTGGTTCTTGGAACATTGGAACGTTAACGGGCAGATCCATAGAGCTAGTTAAGATTTTAAAGAAGAGAAAGACTAATATAGCTTGTGTCCAAGAGACCAAATGGGTAGGTTCTAAAGCTAGGAAGGTAGACAGGTATAAGCTTTGGTTTTCAAGTAGATCAAAATATAGGAATGGGGTAGGCATTTTAGTAGACAATGATCTAAGGGATCAGGTGGTGGAGGTTAGGAGAGTCAACGATAGGATGATGTCGATTAAGGTGATCGTTGAAGGAAGCACATTCAACATTATTAGTGCTTATGCGCCACAAGCGGGCTTAAGAGAGGAGGATAAGAGGCGCTTTTGGGAGGATTTGGACGAGTTAATGGGAGGTATACCACCTACTGAGAAGCTTTTCGTGGGAGGAGATTTCAATGGGCACATCGGGTCTATTTCAGGAGGGTATAATGATGTGCATGGATGCTTTGGCTATGGGGTCAGAAATGGAGGAGGCATTTCACTTTTGGAATTCGCAAGAGCTTTTGGGTTGGTCATAGCCAATTCGAGTTTCCCAAAGAAGGAAGACCACTTGGTAACATTCCATAGTTCGGTGGCTAAGACTCAGATAGACTTTTTACTCCTGAGGAAGGTCGATAGAGGTTTGTGCAAAGACTGTAAGGTCATTCCGATAGACAACCTTACAACCCGACATAAGCTTTTGGTGATGGATTTAGGGATCAAGATGATGAGGAATAAGAGGGTCGAGGATGATCGATCTAGGATCAGATGGAGGAGTTTGACCACTGTAAATGCCCTGGAGATGGGAGAGAAGTTGAAGGTCATGGGGGCTTGGGATAGTAATGGGAATGCGACCAGTATGTGGGATAGGACGGCTAGTTGTATTAGGACTGTGGCAAGAGAAGTGTTGGGAATCTCGACTAGTAGTCGTAGTCGGCATCAAGGAGACTGGTGGTGGAATGAAGAAGTGCAAGAAAAGGTAGAAGCAAAGAAGATGGCATACGCAAAGTTGATAGAAAGCACAGATGAGGTGGAGAAGTGGATGAATATGGAACTTTATAAGATAGCGAGAAAGGAGGCGAAGTCGGCGGTTTCGATGGCAAAAACAACAGCTTTTGAACGCCTTTATGCTGAACTAGAAGAGAAAGGTGGGGATAGAAAATTGTTCAGGTTAGCCAGGGCACGGGAGAGAAGGGCACGCGATGCATTAAGGACGAGCATGGAAAAGTATTGGTAGACGAGACCCTCATTAAACAAAGATGACAGTCCTATTTCCATAAACTCTTGAATGAGGAAGGGGACAGAGACTTTGTGTTGGGAGATTTAGAACATACAGGGAGGCGTTGCGATTTTGGGTATTGCAGGAGTATTAGGGTCGAGGAGGTAAAGAGTGTCGTTTGTAGGATGCGCTGGGGAAGAGCAACCGGACCTGACGAAATTCCTGGGGAATTTTGGAAGAGCACGAGCTCGGTAGGTTTGGAGTGGTTGACTAGGTTATTTAATGTCATTTTTAAAACGGCAACGATGCCCGAAAAATGGAGGTCGAGCGTAATGATCCCTCTATACAAAAACAAAGGGAATATCCAGAGTTGCAACAACTATAGAGGTATTAAGCTACTAAGCCATACTATGAAACTGTGAGAAAGAGTGGTAGAGATGAGGGTGAGGAGAGACGTGTCTATTTCAGAGAACCAGTTTGGATTTATGCCGGGACGCTCAACTACAGAAGTCATCCATCTTATGAGGAGACTGGTGGAGCAGCATAGGGAGAGGAAGAGGGACTTGCATATGGTATTCATCGACCTAGAAAAGGCTTATGATAAAGTCCCAAGAGAAATACTATGGACATGTTTGGAGGCTAAAGATGTACCTGTGGCATACATTAGGGTGATCAAGGACATGTACGAGGGAGCTAAAACCAGGGTAAGGACAGTAGGAGGGGACTCAGAGCACTTTCCAGTGGTGATGGGGTTGCATTAAGGATCAGCTCTTAGTCCTTTTTTATTTGCCTTAGTGATAGATGGATTGACGCGACAAATTCAAGATGCGGTGCCATGGTGTATGCTTTTCGTGGATGACATAGTCCTGATCGATGAGACTCGCCGCGGATTTAACGCTAAGCTGGAGGATTGGAGACATACCTTGGAGTCTAAAGGGTTTAAGTTGAGTAGGACAAAGACAGAGTACTTAGAGTGCAAGTTCAGTGAGACACCTCAGGAGGTTGGCGTTGAAGTTAGGCTTGGTGCTCAGGCCATCCAAAAGAGAAGTAGTTGCAAGTATCTTGAGTCTATCATGCAAGGCAGTGGGGAGATTGACGATGATGTCACACATCGTATTGGGGTAGGGTGGATGAAATGGAGGCTCGCTTCCAGAGTGCTATGTGACAAAAATGTGCCACCAAAACTTAAGGGAAAGTTCTACAAAGTGGTGGTTAGACCGGCTATGCTGTATGGGGCGGAGTGTTGGCCAGTTAAAACTTCTCACATTCAAAAGATGAAAGTTGCTGAGATGAGAATGTTGATATAGATGTGTGGGCACACCAGGAGCGACAGGATTAGAAATGAGGCTATTCGGGACAAGGTAGGAGTGGCCTCGGTGGAAGACAAGATGCGGGAAATGCGACTGAGATGGTATGGACATGTGAAGAGGAGAGACACAGATGCCCCAGTGCGGAGGTGTGAGAGGCTGGCCATGTATGGTTACAGAAGAGGTAGGGGTAGGCCGAAGAAGTATTGGGGAGAGGTGATTAGACAGGACATGACGCAGTTACAGCTTACGGAGGACATGACCTTAGATAGGAGGGTGTGGAGGACCCACATTAGGGTAGAATGCTAGTTCATAGTCTCGTTATTCTTCTCTATTCATAGGCGTAGTAGTGCATTACGATCTCTTGCGCTTTGACTTCTGATTTCTGTTATTTCTGTTATTATTTATTACTTTCTATGCTTTGATTACTCTATTTTACCTGTGACGCTATCATTATTTATTTAATCATTATTTGTTATTTGTATTTATTTATTTGTATTTATTTGTTATCTATTCGTTATTTGCTTGTTGTTTTTCTCATAAAGCTTTTAATTTCCTATTCTTATCTAACATTTTTTTTATGCATTTATGCTTTTACTGAGCTGAGGGTCTCCAGGAAACAGCCGTCCTACCTTGGTAGGAGTAAGGTCTGCGTACATTCTATCCTCCCCAGACCCCATGTTGTGGGATTTCACTGGGTGGTTGTTGTTGTTGTTGTTAATAATATTTTTATATATTTTTTTTTTGTTTTCTATCACTGATTGTTTGAACACAGATTAATTAATAATTAATTAATCAAGCCGTCTAATTTCATTAATAGGGATATAATTTCATTAATTTTTATCAAGACTTTCACATAATTAAGAGCAAGGGATAAAATTCATACATGGTTATATAATTATGACTTTTTAAAATCAAAATCACTCAACTATATATGTACACAAATCACTAAATTTTATCATTACTAACAAAAAAAATCACAAACGGCGGAAAATTCAACTTTCAGTTAGTAATTCTTTTTGATATTTTTTATTTTTTATTTAATAAAATACATGTTTAATCCTACAAGAGTTTCGGGAGGGTGGTGTTTTCTTTTCACATACCTGAACCACCTCAGCATCACTTCCTTCATTTTGTCTACCATGAAAGTCACTCCCATATTTTTCCGAATTTATATCATATCTCTCTTAATATATCCATACATATATTCATCTTAACATACTCATTTTCACTAATCTTATTTTCAATGTGCGAATTCTTGACCGATCGATGCTCTTACAACTAGCCCGTTCTCGGTGAAATTTCATATTTGTTGTTATATATATGATCTCTTTTTCCCAGTATTACTAGCTAATTGTTGTTAAATGTACTTTGGTAAGAAAATCTCTTCTAGAATATTGGATAGACAATATTTTCTGATTGAATCATAACTTTTCATGGTAAAATCGAACATATGATCTAAAAATATAACCAAAACTCTAAAAATATAAAAGAATTAACGAACTAATTAATGATTATACACAAGAAAATGAATGCAAAGTGTCTACTTAAAATGAATTAATTAAATAAATATTCGTAAGACAGGAGATGGAGCCTCTGCCATTGGCCATAACTTGAAATCAACATTATCATCATGAGGTGTTATGTTTAAGTCCAAACAAAAAATCCTCTTGCTGCTATTTGACTTCTTCAATATCGGTATCATCGTCGACGTTTTATTAATTTCATCGCGATGACGCCTCATGTGTCCGCCTAATGCTTGACCCAATGAAAACTCCATACCACAAATAGAGCATTTATGTATCTTATTCTTTTTGTTGGTTTGAGAAAGAAACTCTCCGAGTAATCTTGGCCATTTATTATTATGACTTGCACGATGTCCACCGAGGGCTTGGAAAGACGGGAAACGTTTATTACAAGTTTTACATTCAAAATCATTATTATTGTTGTTGTTATTGTTTAAACGAGACAAAAGCATTAAGGCGCAGTTAGCCATGGCTTCTGCTTCCACTTGTCCATTATCTTCTCTGCTTCTTTTCATGGCTGTCATGTTTATACGGAATCAAGAATGAAAATATAAGGATTTATTTTTGTTATAATAAACTTCTAAAGAAATGAGAGAATTTAGAAGTGGGAATTGTTACTTTTGTTGGTGTTATATGTTTCACATATATATATAGTTGTAGTTGTAGGTGGAGTTTAATATAGTACGTGTTATTCAAGATTTGTTGTTTCGTTTTCCTTGTTAGTTAAGTTAGTCAAATTTTTAACGCGTTATAGTAATAAAATAATGTGAGTGGAATATTTTTCAAGTAATTTCGTTGAGCTTTCTAAAACATAACACTTTCTTTCCGGTTCACAAAAAAGGCGCATGTGCAAACGTCTCCTACAAAAGACATAAGTGCTTACGGACTTCTACGCTATTGATTAGCTTCTATTGTCAAAAATCAATAGAAAAATTAAGTGGATACACTATATTAAGATAATATTTACTCCATTCGTTATATTCTTTTTAAAAAAAAGACCTCTTTTGCTTTTTAATCTATTTCAAAAAGAATGTCTTTTTTCCTTTTTAGTAAAACTTTAATTTCAACTTTTTACGTGACATGTTTAAGGCCACAAGATTAAAGGGTATTTTGGTACATTTGACTTAACTTTAGTTTAGGACCACAAGATGAAAAAGTCTTCTTTGTTTTCTTAAACTTCGTGTCAAGTCAAACTAGGTCATTCTTTTTGAAACAGGGAGAATATTATTTATAGTAATTATTTTTTTCATTGGAAACTTATAATGTATAATATAGTTTTAATACATATTATAAAGAACAATTCTTAAAACACATATAATACAAATTTTATTGATGGATAATACATTTATCATATATTTTAATACACTTATAACACATTGTGTCATATATATATTTCATGCACAATTCACTTGTAATACAAGTGCAGATTTATTATAGTATTGCTACGTATTGTTATAAATGGTAATAAAAAAAATATCGCTAAAACCAATTATTATTTATTAAAAAAATACTCACTCAAGTAATTTTTCAATAAAACAATAGAAAATGGGCTTATGTTCAAATATTTCTAAAAAAATTGCACGGAGTTTAAAATGTAGGGATTCTGAAGAGTTGATGAAGAAAATCGATTAATCGAGGCTGATTTGTGGGATCCGTTAGTTTTCTAACAAATTCTAATAGAAAGATGAAAGTTGTTAATTTTTAAATATTTGGAGGATGTTTTTTGCTATTTTAAAAATGTAATCTAAATTTGGGGTATAATTTAAGTAGGGGTGTACAACTCAAACCATCAAGTCAAACCGAATCGACGAACCAAGTCAAACTGACAGAAAGAACCGACTTGTGGTTTGGTTTGGCGTTGAAAGAAATAAATCGATCGTTGTTTGTTTGGTTTGGTATCAATAAAAAAAAATCAAACTGGATTCAAATCAAACCGAAACAATATATAATTTTAATTTTTTTATACGCAGAAACAATATTTATTATAATATACTTTGTAAGTATTTTTCAAATTAATTTATAACTTTTTATTGTTTACATATATTATTTCATATTTGGACTTGTAATATGACTAACAAAATTGACATGTATGTTCGATGTTATTAAACCAATAATTGATATTTTCAAGGTAACAACAAAATCAAACACATGATTTGTAAAAACCTAAATCCTAGGTGGTAATAATATTGATAGATTGATCAGCAAAAGAATCAATGAACTAATTAAGGATTATACATACACAACAAAAATGAATGGAAAGAATTCCACAAATAACTTCATGCAGCTAATTAATTCTCCTAATCCTAATTAAAGGTTAATAACGAATTAAAAGCTGATTTAAATAAAGATTCGAAAGACGGGAGATAGAGCCTCTGCCATCAGCCATAACTTCAGATCAACATTATCATCATCAGGTGTTATGTTTAAGTCCAAACAAAAAATCCTCTTGCTGCTATTTGACTTCTTCATTACTGGTATCATCGTCGACGTTTTATTAATTTCATCGCGATGACACCTCATGTGTCCCCCTAATGCTTGACCCAATGAAAACTCCATACCACAAATAGAGCATTTATGTATCTTATTCTTTTTGTTGGTTTGAACAAGAAACTTTTCGAGTAATCTTGACCGTTTATTATTATGACTTGCACGATGTCCACCGAGGGCTTGGAAAGACGGGAAACATTTATTACAAGTCTTACATTCAAAATCATTATTATTGTTGTTGTTATTGTTTAGACGAGACAAAAGTATTAAGGCGCAATTAGCCATGGCTTCTGCTTCCACTTGTCCATTATCTTCTCTGCTTCTTTTCATGGCTGTCATGTTTCTATGGAATCAAGAATGAAAATATAAGTATTTTTTTTGTTATAATAAACTTCTAAAGAAATGAGAGAATTTAGAAGTGGGAAATAATATTTTTGTTGGTGTTGTTTCACAAACGCATATATATATATATATATATATATAGGCAAATGTTGTATGTGGAATTTAATATAGTACGTGTTATTCAAGATTTGTTTTCCTTGTTGATTAAGTTATAGACTTGTAGTCACAAATTTAAATGATGGGTCGTTTTCAAAGTAGAGTTTGTTGACTCGCCGCGTTTGAGTAATAAGATAATGTGAGTAGGAATAGTATTTTTCAGGTAATTTCGTTGAGCTTTCTAAAACACATGAATGCTTACGGACTCCTACTCCATTTATTGGACTAGAACATTTCCTTTTTATTTTTTGATAATAAACTGTGAAATACTACCATAACACCAACAATGGATACAAACTAAGAGCATCTAATCTCCCTACCACCTCCTAGGAAGAGTGTAGGAAAGCCAGACCTCAGAGGAAAACAACATAACAGTAGCCTATTCTAGTTACAAATTCTATGTATCAAGCATGGACATTTGCTTACTTTTCTTGCACTACTAATCATAAGTTCATAACTCACTCTTTCTCTCAGTTCTCTTTGAATTTGTGTCACTATACCTCCATTATTTACAGTTGTTTGCCTGAATATTTTCCAATTTCTAGCCTGCCACGTGTAATAAACTAAAGCTCCACGTATCGCAGCCACCCCCTCTTTTTTGAATTTCCTCCAGTTTCTACTTTTGATCCATTGCAGGCTTTGTTTAAATGTCTTTTGTGGGATAGTAACACCCACCCATGTTGCTAATGCAGTTCTCGCTTCGGTAATCCATTTGCACTCAGTAAATAGATGTTGAGCAGTCTCATCCATACCTTCATCACATAGACAACACACTGTGTTCTCCACCTGTATATGCATTCTCTGGAGCCTCTCTTTAGTTAGCAATTTGTTTTGATAAGCCAACCAGCTAATAATTCTTTGTCTTGGTAGGATTATGCAGCTCCAAATCAGGTTAGCTTCCCTCATTACAGGCATGTTCCCCAATAGAGCAATATAGCTGCTGGATACTAACTACAGTCCATTATTAGTCAATCTATACACACCTCTATCATATCATGGTGACATCATACCTTTCAGAGCATTCATTCTTCTCCAGTACCACATACTGTCTTGTGGTGGATCATGACTCCAAATATCTTCTGTTCCTTTCATATATACCTCATTTACCCATTTCACCCACATCACATCCTTCTTACTAGCCACCTGCCACAATAATTTCCCCACTGATGCTAAGTTCCATAGTTTACATCCTTTTATATTCAGTCCTCAACAATTCTTGGGGCCACAAACTTTTTCTCAAGCCACAAGTAAAACCTTCTTGTGCCCCTCTGAGCTTCCCCATAAGAACTGTCTACATTGTCTATCAATATCATCTAATACACTTTGTGGAAGAATGAAAACAGCTCCCCAAAAATTATATATGGAAAACAACATTGCATTGATAATCTGGATTCTTCCAGCATAAGAGAGTTGCTTTGCATAACCATTTTTTATTCTACATGTTATTTTCTCCACCAGCTGATGGCATTCAACTTTACTCCACTTCTTAGATGACAAGGGTAGTCCCAAGCATCTTATGGGCAGAGTACCTAGAACAAATCCTGTACCTTCTAAAATTATTTACTTAGTACTGTCCTCAATACTAGCTAGAAATATACTAGACTTGTCCATGTTTGCATCAAGTCCAGTGACTTCACTGAAATGCTTTAGAGCTTCCATGATTTTTTGTATAGAAGACATATTATCTCTACAGAAAACCATCAAATCATCTGCAAGTATGAGGTGGGTAAGCTTGCTAGCCTTACACATAGGATGGAATTTGAAATCATATACCTCCCTCGTCTTTCCAAGGAGTCTAGTTTGATATTCCATCACTAACACAAATAAGAGTGGTGACATAGGATCTCCTTGCCTTAACCCTCTTCTTCCTTGAAAGTAGCCAAGACCCTCACCATTTACTTTAACAGTGAACTTGGTGGATGTCACACATCTCATTACTATCTGAATAAAAGGCTCAGGAAAACCATATCCCTGTAATGCTTCATATAAAAAATCCCAGCTGATCATGTCATAGGCCTTTTTTAGGTCTATCTTCACTAAGCATCCTGGAGATGTCTTCCTGTTATATTGTCTTAATAAATCATGACAAATCAGCACATTATGGATTAGTGATCTCCCATCCACAAAAGCTGCTTGATTTTCAGCCACCACCAAACTAAGTGCCTTCCTTAGTCTCACACAAATGAGTTAGAGATGCATTTATACAAGACATTACAACAGGAAATAGGTCTGTATTAGCTAGCATATTGAGGCATTTATGTCTTAGGAATCAAGGCTATGATAGTTGCATTTAACTGAGTAAGTAACTTACCATTGTCAAAGAACTCCATAATAGCCTTTGTTATATCCTCACCAATAATCTTCCAAGAAGCTTTGAAAAAATCACTTCCATATCCATTAGGCCCTGGATTCTTTGTGCTACCAATACTAAACATAAGTGCTTTAATATCCTTGGCATTATAAGGCTGCAATATCTCTAATTGTTGAGCAGTAGTAAGGACATGTCCATTTCTCAGTATGCTAGTACATGTTGTAGTTCTATGGCTCTCCTTTCACCCCAACAATGATTGGTAATAATCAACAAATATATTTGCAATAGGAACATTTCCTTTAATAGTGTTTTTAAAAGCTTTTATTTGGGATTCACTCGGGGCTAGCAAAATATCTCAAAAGTACGCAAGTGTGAGGTTTTTTCTGTGAGACCTACACTTCAAATAAAGGAAAATCCACAACTTATTTTATTATATTTTTTAAAAAAAATTATCATTTAAAAAAATATATAAATTTTTACTCTCTCCTATTCTCGGATACATCACTATTATGTGATGTATTGGGACGTGATGTAATGAAACAAGTGTGTCTTGGGGCGCGATGAATCGGGACGTTGGACAATGTATCGGAACAAGTATATCTTGTATCAACAAAGATAATGTATCAGAACACGATATATCAGGACGCGATGTATCAGAATGCGATATATCAGGGCGCGATGTATCGGAACGCGATATATCAGGATGCAATGTATCGGAACGCGATATATCGAAACGTTGAGTGATGTATCCGAAATCTTTAAATTTTAAGAAATTTTTATAATTTAAAAAAGAATAGAGATAAAATGTAATTAGCTTTCAACACTATATGATTTGTGTAAAATTACCAATAATTAATTTTGCATCCTAAACATGTCTAACACTCAATATTGAGGATTTATCCTACTGATGTTACACAAAATCATGTGTGAAATTGCCTAACTAATATTGTTGACCCTCAAAATATACAAATTCAAGATTGAGAATAACTCAAATAATCAGTTATAATATTTCTTATTTATTAATCAAAAAAATAGTGAGGGTGAATATCAATTTGTACATTATTTTTCTGAAATATTGATAGCTGAAATTTGTATTCATGTCCGAGTTCTATATAGGTCTCCCAAAATTATGATACTTTTACTATTGTTCTATATTAAAATAGTTTTATATTTATTTATCAAGAAGCATTGTCTTAAATTATAATACAAATGATTTTTTTATCAATTGTTTACTTTTAGAAAGGTAAAATGTAAAATGTTTGATGATATATTTTTAAGAAGTTGTGATTTTTTAAAGGCGAAAAGGTATATGGACCTTAGTATTTGTAGAATTTGTATTTTGGACTCTTCTGCTTAACCTTTTATTAACTGAAACCTTAAATTCAATAAAACGCAATATATCAAACCCCTCTGACCATTGACTAGGCTTATGTGATATTAAGATGGTTGAGTTGACAAAAATATGTGACTACACGTGTGTTAAGGCAATTAAAAATATATTAAAATTATTAAAAAAATTAGAAAGAATGTTTTTTTTTAAAACAACCTTCTTCTTCACTGACCTCACCTACCTTTTCAGCAATCCTCATCCCAGCCCAACCTTTTTTTTTTCTCGTCCACACCCAATTGCCATCTTCTTTAGTAGACCTTGACATTGGCACCTCCTTGACGTCATGACTCTTATTAGTGGAAGGAGAGAACGACGCTGGTTTCATGGCGGTGATCGCCTGAGTCCACTAATTTGCAGTGGAGTGAGAGAGAGAAAGAGGTGGCGCTGGTCCCTTTTTTGCCAAAATAGGAGATGATGAGAGCGTTTCCTTGCATGCTGGTATGCCGGAGAAGATGGAGAGGATAGGCCAGACCCTGGTGGTTCGCAGGGGGTTGCCGGTGGTGCGGAGAAAGAAAGACAATGGAGAGGAGAATGAGGTGGGTGAGGGTGCGAGGAGCTGGTTGTTGAATATTATTGGTGAAGGACATAGTCGGTTTCTCACAACTTGAATTTTATTATATCAAAGTAAGGACCCGCTTAGGTCTTACAATCTTGATCACTCACTTGTTGCTTGCTTGAGCAACACTCTTTACTTAGCACTCACTTTTGTTTGCTCTTTTTCTTACTAGCTTTGAGCACTTCTTACTTAGTTCTTGGTTACAAATCAAATGGATCACCTCTATTATAGGAGGTGATGGAAGAATCTAGAGAGATACATACTACTATCTTCTAGAATGTTCCTAGCTATATTTTTCTAGAACTTTTTTTTTCTAGAATATTTCTAGACTTTTCTCTCTAGAATACTCATTCTAGAGATCTTTCTTTATTTCTTTACAACCCTTGAATATTCTAGATTTTTCTTGACTTGTCTTCAATAAAGAATTAAGTTGTTGATGAATTGTTAACACTCCCCCTCAACACGAACTTAATTTTTTCTGTACGTTCGTTGTGAGCAATTCCTAAAACTCTACAAGCATCATGATGTACATGCCCTTTGAGGATCTTTACCTTTTTCAGATTATTACAATCCCTAATTCTTCAAAGGTAGTAGTCTCTTTGATATTGACCACCTCTGCTAATGGTGTATCTATATACTTGGCATCTGGACGTTTCAATCTTATAGACCTCCTTCGTTGCGGTTGTGATGCTTCCTGACCTTCTTTTTGCAATACATCTGGAGTTTTACAAGCTTCAGTTTTCCATAAGCTATTTTTTTCTTTTTGTGGAGATATCTTTAGCGTAGGTGATTTGGGTTATCCTCTTACCTTGGTTAGTTTCTATCTTGTTCTCTCTTTTTTTTCAATTTTTTGTAACTCTTGCTCCAATTTCCTTAAATCTGGTTGGGTGACTTCATTGAACCACCATGTTGGTGCTTCATCAAGTACCACATAAGTCATCTCGATTTGCATGACATGTATTGACTCTAATCTTCTTCCCTCCATGATTGGCCAACTTGTTGCTTTCAAGCTTTGATAAATCTTAATGTCATTCGGCTGAACATACCTTGGTTTCTTAAAGCTATTAGTTGTGTCATAGATAATAAGTTATTTTTCATACCTGGAACATGACAGACATTTTGAATTCCACTTGTCTCAAGCTGTGACAACGCACAAATGCCATGTTGTCAATGTAAGTTATTGGTATTCTTGAATTATTTGTCGTTACCATTACTCGATAGCCTTTATCATGTTGATAAGCTTTTTCTCATCACTGATCATGTGATTGGAGCATTCTGAACTAACGATCCAATCATATTCATAATCGACTAGCTTCTGACTTACTATTGTAAGTGCAAGCTTCTCTTTTTTGTTAGGGTGAGATATGACAAGCTCCTCCTATTGATTGCTTTCTTCAACTCCATAAGAGGTCTCGAAATCCCAAGCTTCTTCTTCATCTTTCTTGTTAGCTATGTTATCTTTGGTTTTCTTATACCAACAATATCTGGCATAGTGCCCTTTGTTTCCATAATTATAGCACTTCTTTGTTTGCCGTTTGTTGAAGCTGTAGTTTGCCTGATTGTAATGTCTCTCACTTCTTTAATATTGATTCTTCTGGTTTCTCCCTGGACGTGAGCTTCTTCTCACATCCCTTTTTCTATAGCCTTTCTTTTTGCTGAAGACTGCCTTTTCTTCATCTTTTATAAAGAGACTTGATAATGGCTTCTCCAAATCTTCTTCATTTGCCAACAGATTTTCCAACTCAGATAATGTTGGTTCTGTGATCCACCCCCGTATGGCTGTAATTATGCCTTTATATTCTGGCCTTAGATCATGAACGATGATTCTCCTCATTCTTGGCTCTGTGATAGCATTCTCTGGATCTAATTTTGATAGTTCATCAAATAAAGGTTTTACCTTTGAGAAGTATTGATTTATTTCCATATTCCGTTGTAAGATCTACAAAAGCTCATTTTCAAGCCTTTGTAGTCTTGCATCATTCTTCTTTGTAAAAATTGTTGTCAACGTGTCCCAAGCTTCTTTGGGTGTTTTGGCATTCTTAATCCGATGTAGGAACTTATCCTCAACGGTTACAGTGAGAGCATACATGGCCTTTCCAGCTCTGACCTTCCATCTCTTTGCTTTTTCAGCATCTGTTGGTGGTGTAATGTCTGATCCTCCATTGATATCCCATAATTCTTGGCCGATAAAATAATATTGCATTCTCGTGCTCCATGATCTATAGTTGCTTGCGTTAAGCTTCTCAACGCCATTGAGAGTGCTTGCAAAATCTGTCATTGATTAGTGCCTTCTGACTTGTAGCCTTCAATAGTAGCTTGTATGATCTCCTTTGAATTTCTACCTTACTCTTGATCAATTGGGCTTTGATACCACTTGTTGAATATTATTGGTGACGAACACAATCGATTTCTCACAACTTGAATTTTATTATATTAAAGTAAGGACACGCTTCGGTCTTACAATATTGATCACTCACTTGTTGCTTGCTTCAACAACACTCTTTCTTCCTTGCTTTGAGCACTTCTTACTTAGTTCTTGGTTACAAATCAAATGAATCACCTCTATTATAGGAGATGATGGAAGAATCTAGAGAGATACATACTACTCATACGGTGCAAGTTAGCAACTGGGGTTTTGAGGGATTGAGCAGAGATCAAGTTGATCTCTCAGTTTCTTTTTCTTGGTGTCAACATAGGAATGGGAGCAGTTTGAATGGATGCTTTTTTCCTGGCTAGGCACCTAAGAGCAGACTCAAAAGGATAAAGCGCTTCGCCTGCTCTCTCTCCGTGTCCACCAGCGCTCTTGTCCGCTCAAGAGACTAACTCTCTCTTTCTCTGTATTTAAACGCAATCTCTTGAATTTCCGTCATGAAATCCCCTACTCTTCAGGGGTGCCCTCAGCTTTGAGGAACATGTACTAGGGTGTATGTGTGACTCTTTTAGATTATGAGCTGGCACAAAAAAGCAAGAAAATAATTTTTACAGTATCAACGATCAGTGAGTTATCGCTACGCCCCTAAGCTAATCAGATCTTTTGTCAATACTTGATCACTAGTTAAATAGTTCGGGAGTAGACAGTCTTTCTCTCTTCCAGAATGTTCCTAGCTATCTTTTTCTAGATTTATCTTTTCTAGAAATATTTTTTCTAGAACATTTCTAGACTTTTCTCTCTAGAATACTTATTCTAGAGATCTTCCTTTATTTCTTTACAACTCTTGAATATTCTAGATTTTTCTTGACTTGTCTTAAATAAAGAATTAAGTTGATGATGAATTCTTAACACTGGTCACGGCGCAAAGTGGTTTGCCGGCCAGAGTTGGTGGTGCGACTACTTAGAGTTGCTGGTTTTGTGGAGGTTAGGAGGAAAGAAAAAGGGTGAGGTGTGCAGCGGAGATGGAGATGGGTGAGGGAGAGAGTATATATTGTCTCGCCGACAAGAGGAGTGGTGACGGCGGCGGCTTTCTCCGATGGATTTTGGCCATTTCACGGTGGGTGGGAATGGGGAGAAGATGTGTGGAGTCCCAAATTTTACTTTAAAGAATAAATTAAACTTTTATCATTTTGCCTTTTATTTAATAATTTTAAAAAATAGTTAGTGAAGATTATTTTGACATGTTATTAATTTATGTGACATGGATTTAACATGTCATCTCTTTTAAGGGTGAGTGAAGTACACACATGGTAGAAGGAGTTTAAAAATCTTTTTTTGATTGATTGAGTCTAATGATTCAGTTTGTAAATAGTTAAGTAGAAAAGTCTTTAATACAAACTTGTACAAATATAATAGTCCAGGCCATTAGACCATTTCACCTTTTTTAATTGATTGAAATTGAGATGTTGGAGTTGATTTCGTAATTACTTTATACTACTGAATTATTGTGAATATTTTTTTTTTATGAGTTTTCTTGATTCTTTTTAGTTTTCAAAATTTAAGGATTTATGAGATTTACATTCATGTTTCGGGACTTACACCACTCTTGTTATTAGATAAAATGATTCGCCCCATGCCTCACTTTTCAAAATATTGTACTAACTAATTAGCATACTTTAATTCATATAGATTGATTTCTTATGCACTTATTATCTAAGCGCATGTTATGAAAGGATAAACTAACGTACGCCAAGTGAAAGATATGGTAATGGAGTAGGAGAGGCAGCTTGAACCTGTCAAGCCAACGATGGTGGAGGTGTTGAAAGAAAATAGATCGCTCAATCAAGGAATGACACTGGAGTTGAAAGAAGGGTTCAAAGTAGCCAAACTCAATGTGGGAGAAATAGAAGTGGAATCTCTGAAATGGCAACATGCCTCTATTCAAGGAGATGCACAAATTCGCTTACAGGGTTTGGAGATTTGTGACAATTTCATAGGTGTTCTTACATACGTATGACTATTTTATTTTTCCATTTGAGAATGAAGAGGATCAAAATTACAGTGCTTAATAATAGGCATTGCCAACATCAAACCTTTGACAAGTTTGAGACATAAAATTGGAATGCATCGTCTTCAACATATCAAGTAGAGTGAAATACACGTTATATTCTTTTACTTAGTTATGATTTTGTCCCAATTTGATTTTCTTGCTAAGGTTTTTAATGGTGCTACAAGGCGTATTATGAGATGCGTGTATTCTTTTTTTTTCATTAGGTTTTTTCTCATTGGGTTTCTCCTATTAAGGTTTTAACGAGCCACATTATTTATAGACATTCAATAAATTCATTGAATTAGTGGATTGTCCAGTTACTCAATACATGAACTACTTACATTCATGTATATATATATATTTCCTATGTTGTACGAACTATTTTGGATAAAAATATATCCATTAATTTGAACATTTAACATAGTGACTTTTGGAGAGATTACTCAATCAATAAATAGGGTTGTCATTAATTTAACATTGTAAAATACTTGAAGACATTTAAATAAGATGATCTTTACTTGTACGTTCTATATCTCCTGTCTATATTTCTTATTCTATATTGCTCATCTTTTACAAGAACTTTACTATAAATAAATTTTCAAGTAATAATCACCAATAACTATACAATTAGTTATTCATATTAACTGGAATTGGTTATTTATAAATTAAATAACGAAAATAACACGTTAAATTAATTTACAAAATATAAAAAATGGTTTTCATATAATCCGAGTCCAACTCGGTCTAGGAAAAGAATTTGGACATTATAAATAGACTCATAGTAAGCAACTCAATATTTATTATATATATAGGTACAACTTGCCTGCCAACAAGAAGACAATTATTCTCTTAGTGTAATTATTTTATAATTTATCAAAACCGCTACAAAATTAAAGCGACTATAGTACGTGCACACCTAGAACAATCATGGACATGACTTTGAAGAGAGATAGAGTAGAAGAACAATCGGTGGAGAAATTTGCAATGGAGAATTGTATGGATATAATAAAAAGGAACGAATTGTTAGGACGACATAAACTACTCTTCAAATGCAAGAAATGCATAAAACGATTCAATTCGTTTCAAGCACTCGGTGGGCACATGACAAGCCACAAGAATAGGGAGATTAAGCTCATTGCGATGAGAACTAATGGTGGCGACTCATTATCCGTTAAGCCCAAAAAACACGCATGTTCTATTTGTGGCGAAGAGTTCGCTATTGGACAAGCTTTGGACGGACACATGAGAAAACATCGCGATAAATTGAATCAACTCGAGCAGAAGAAGATGAAGACATTGAAGGAGAATTCGAAGAGTGGTGAATTAGTAGTAGCTCTTCACGACGTAGCAGACACACTAACAAATTAAATGATCTAGCGCCAATAAGATAATTGTCGTTGTAATATCTTTAATAACAGTAATAAATATGAATATTTATAATCAAATTTTTATATAAATGCTGCTAAAAGCTTTAGTAACTCTGGATTAAGGGTGTTAAGTGGGTCGGACCGGGCCATTTTTTTTTGGATCGCCGGTTACCGGGCCAAGCCAGATCAGACCGATACCCTTACTAGGCCGGGCCGGTCTCTACAGTCGAAACAATGTTAAAAACCCGGCTCATGACCCATTAAGGGTATAGTGGCCAGGCTTAATGGGCCGAGACGAGCCCATCGGGCTTTCTTTTTTGTGGCATTTATGTATTCGAAAATTTGAGTCAATTATCAATATAGTGTATGGTTATCTATTTAATTTAGAAGTAATTATAACAATTTATATACTCACAATATACTATCTATTATAGTGATGTACTTAGTTATATATTTTGTATATACTTACAATCTATAGCTAATATACTAACATTATACTATATATTATAGTAATATAATTAATTATATATTATATATATACTTACAAAGTGTCACGCCCCGAGAGGGTACCCTAGGCGTGACCGACACTCAGAAACCATCTCTGGACTTCGAGAGAACCACTTGGTCTCATCACTTATTCATTCATCAACGGAAGACTTAAGTGAAAATAAGAATACTTATGTGGGCTCTCCATCATCAACATCAAATGAAAGAAAGAAATTCTTAGAAGAAATAGTTTCAAAGGAGAACTACTTCAATTACATCATCAAACTCTATCTACGAAGCCTTTAACACTATCAGACGGTGCCAATAACATGTTCATGGCTACCTCAAAAGAAACATAATACTCAACAATAATAAAATGATAAAGAGTTCCTACGAATACAAGAAGGACTCACCAAATAGCTGAAAAATAATGATCTTCAATGATGCACCTGTTGAGGATTTCTAGCACATGTATCTGCATCATAAAATGATGTAGGTCGAATGACGTCAGTAAGTGGAATGTACGAGTATGTAAAATGACAGGAAAGTAAGGACAGATATCAAGAAGCTCCTCTCAAGAAGACTCGGCTCAGATTTCAATATCAATATGTAATGCAAGTTTAATAATAATAATAATAAGAAGAAGAAGAAATGCTTACTTAGTTCGGAGTTTCTCTAACCGAAAATCATCACTTATGAGCTAGTGATGATACAACGAAGCGATGTCGTTGCCACATCCATCCAATACCTTGCCATGGTAAAGGACATCACCATCTTGGATTCAATCATCAAAGTCCTCTTTTGGGGACTTAAGAGGCATAGCCTTCATCCTACGCTGGCTACGTAGTTCTGGGGTTTGAGTCAGTTAAACTCTTACCCAAATCGGTGCTCAATACTACTCCCAAAATATGTGCTCATATTAACTTCATCATCTAGTCTCATTGGACTTTAATTTAAAGCATCAAACTCATCTTATTTACTCTTCATCAATCAATATACTTCAAAAACATCATTTACATCTCATCAAAACATCTTGCTCAAAACATCATTTAATCCAAAGAATCAAATTCATTTAAACTCAATTCTTTTGCTCTTTCAAAACTCAATAAATACATATATAGTATTAATTCAAATCACTCTTTTTGTCAATGAATATTAAAAGGCAACATCTTTACTCAAACACACGTAAAAATATTCATGAACATCAAATCAATTAGGGTTCATGGAAAAGTAACCACGAACAATAATTCTAATAATATGAGAGGTAAAAATAATAATAATTTCAATGCATAAATATATCTAATTTTATAGAAGAAGAATTAACTCATTTAGAATTCAAGAATCAGGTAAAACTCAACTATAACTCAATTACGAAGAATTTAGATATTGGGCGCATGGACGAACTCAATCCAATGCTATGAATAGCCTTACATACCTGAAATCCGAAACTTTACTCCGAATTGAAACACCCTTGAACCCCTAGTCTTTTCTCCTCACCGGAGCATTTTGTGTACTATCCGAAGTATAAGAATCAACGGAATAGTATTTTTATACTACTAAAACTAAAATTATATTTAAGAATGAGTAAAGAAGTGTATAGAGAGAAGAGTTACTTGAGAAAGCTTGATGAATAAAATTAGGAAATAAGGTGGGTATTTATAGGTGTGGAGAAGGGACCTAACAATAAATAAAAATAATTACAAAGGATGATCTTGAAAATTCAATGGAGGATTTTGATGTCATGGATGATGTCAAATGGTTCTAGATATTTCCATGGTAGGTGAGATGAGCTCTCTTTTAACGGAATACCATTTTTCGGAGCTGCGTTTGAATAAGATAAATTCCTATTTGGTGTCTTCATAAAAATTATAGATCTAGAAGTCTAGTTTTATGTCGTTTAAGAATCGACTGATTTGGAGAATACTACCGTGAGATATAATTTTTCTTCTACAAATACTCCATTTCATCACAACACTATGTCATGCGAAAATAAATTTATTTGACTTACTTATTCTCCGAATATTGAGATATGGTCTATGAAAGTTGTAGGTAATGTCATTGGGGTTATTCCGAAATTTGAATCACCTAATTTAGACTATTTTATGAAAAGTCATGCCCAAAATACAGAAGCAGTATCATTTTCATCGAGAATTAAAATACCACATACAACGTTTTAGGGGGTGTTACATGAAGGAATACTCTCATCGAAGTCTTACATACCTTAGAGTAAAGCTTAAAAAAATAATATAATTTGTATAATCAAACTACTTTAGGCATGAGAGAACATAATTATAATCAAAATACTTTAGGCATAAGAGACCACAATATAATCAAAATACTTTAGGCATGAGAGACCACAATATAATCAAAATACTTTAGGCATGAGAGACCACAATATAATCAAAATACTTTAGGCATGAGAGAACATAATTATAATCAAAATACTTTAGGCATGAGAGAACACAATTATAATCAAAATACTTTAGGCATGAGAGAACATAATATAATCAAAGTACTTTCAACATGAGAGAACATAATTATAATCAAAATACTTTAAAACCTTTTCATTTCTTCATATAAGGACCTTTGATAAATCAACAATTCAATGCATTTAAGAGCCAACATAAGCTAGTATAAGATAGGTAATTAAACTTTAAATATTTAATAATCTATGCATTTGGAATCATGATATGAAAACCCATAAAGTTTCATGCTTGAATTAAATAGAAAACTTTGATAATTCATTTGGGTTTCATGAATGAAAGGATCCATGAATCAATACCCACATACAACGTTTTAGGGGTGTTACACAAAGTATAACAAATATACTCACAATATACTATCTATTAGTATATATATACTTACATTATACTATATATACGTATTATGCATATCAAGTATACTAACATTATACTATCTATTATATTGATATACTTACAATGTATATCTAATATACTAACAATATACTATCTATGATAATAATATACTTATGTTATATATTATATATACCTACAATGTATATCTAATATACTCACAATATACTATCTATTATAATAATGTACTCACTATATACTCACAATATATTGTCTATTATAATTATATACTTACGTTATACTATATATACGTACTATGTATATCAAGTATACTAACATTATACTATCTATTATAGTGATATACTTACATTATATATACCTACAATGTATATCTAATATACTCACAATATACTATCTATTACTTACATTATATATTATATATACTTACAATGTATACCTAATATACTCACGATATACTATCTATTACTTACATTATTTATTATATATACTTATAATGTATAACAAATATACTCATAATATACTATTTATTATAATAATATTTTTTAAGTATTGAAATCTTATAGTGACTACAAATTTAATTTTTCTTAGATGATTATGTAAAGTAAAAATAATTATTTAATTGAATCATACAAAATTTATAGGAAAAAAATTGACTTTATTAATATATTGATAAAATTCAAAACATACAAGTTACAAACTTACAATTAGTTGTATATAATAAATTATAACTTCTACATATTTCGAATTATTTTCTTCAATTCATCTGTATTAACATTAACATGAATTGGCTCATAATTTCCAAAATCAACAAATCCATAATTTGGACTAGCTTGTGCCGAAGGATCTCCAATTGACATTATTTCTTCAACTTCTTCGTCTTCTTCCGCATATTCTGCTCTTTTTTTTATTTCTATGCTCTGATCTAATCCAATCTTTGAGACAAACTAAAACATTCATGGGATTGCTCCCCAAAGAGTGTCGATTGTCTTCGGTCTGCTGTCTTTCTTGACTAAATACGCCCTCCGATACAACAGTTAACATTGGAATATTTAGCACATCCCTAGCCATGGTTGATAGTACTGGATATTATTTTTGATTGTCCTTCCACCATTCCAGTGTAGTGACACTATTTTCATCATAAGTATCTGGAACCTGTCTCAAATAATAATTAAGCTTGTCTCGATTTACATTCCGTTGTGATGTAGGTTGTATTCTATTCCAAATAGATAAATTAGAAAAATCATCGGCAGGTATACCACGTGACTGTCTTTTAGAAGATGATGGCTTGTCAAAAGGACGAGATAGAGGAATAGTATGACTAGGGATAGCATTATCAAGTAAATCGATATAATGATTATATAATGTTTGAATATGATCACTTGTATCACCCATCGCCTTAAACATACTAGGATCTTCATCTTTTTCAATTTCTATAGAAGTATATATAAGGAGAACACATTCATACATAGTATTAAATTTCATATACGGATTTAACATAGCACCAATTAAATAAATAGGAGGAACAGGAAAAAAAAATTTAAAAATTTTTCTATTATTTCAGCAACAACATCTTTGTAATCAACTTTCTTTTTATATTTCATAAGCAATACAGAGATTTCGGCTAAATAAGCTAAATATTAGAAATAGTAGGATAATAAGCACCGAAAAATTCAAGAGTAGCCAAATAAATTTTTTCTAAAAAAACAACAACATCATTAATTTTAGTCCAATCAGATTCTTACAACATGACTTCGGAAAATTTATATGCATATTGATTAAAAGTTGTAATTATAGGGGTTTTATAAATATTATAAGTCTTTAAAAAATCATAATTTGAATTTTACCTAGTCTCAATTTCTTCGGGCATTAATCTAGGTCTAAGATTATTTTCCTCGCATTTTCTTTTAAATTCTTTAAGTCTAGTTTTTCTATTATTTTCTTGAATAAAACCAACTGCATGCCTAATTTTTTCAATTGTTGGCTCAAACAAATAAAGTCCATCTTTTACAATTAAATTATATATATGACAAGCACATTTAATATGAAAAATATCATTTAAAGGGGAGGGGGGAGCTCAGTTTTCAAAGAATTAATAGCACCGGTGTTGCTAGATGTATTATCAAAAGAAATACATAAAACTTTGTGTTCAAGACCATAATATTTTGCAACCATTGATATAGAATCAGAAATAAATTGTGCATTATGCCTTCGGTCTTCATCATATTAAAATGCTAAAATACGTTTTTGCATAATAAAATCACTGTGTATCCAATGACAAGTAACAGATAAATAATTATTTTTATTTATAGCCCGACCAAGATTAGAAGTAAGTGAAACTCTACATCAAAGATTTGTTAATAACCAATGTAAATAATATGCATATTGTCTATGAAGTCTAAAAATATCTGATCTACAAGTACTTCTAGGAATAATGTTAAACATGAATTATAAATTGATTGTATATAATGAATAAAAGCATCAGAAAAACCAAATGAAAAAGGTAAACAATCCACAACTATCATTTTCGCTATCTCTTCACGGTCCCTCATTTTATTATATGTCCCCATTAATTTTTCGATCTGTGGATTTATTCTACCTTGCACTGGCCCAGTAGCACCTCCTTTTCGTTCTTTCCAACCAGAATGCTCATTGTCTAGATGTCTAGTCAATTGACCCGTTCCACCTCTATTACCCCCGGTCTTATGCTCGAATTTTTTTTGACACTCTTTACATTGAAATTTAGTTGTTCTGGCTATGCGTTCAAAATAATGCAATACTAAACTAGTTTTTTTCTTTCTTTTACAGGTCGTGGAAAAAAATTAACAGTTCTAGATTGAGCATTACCTAAATCTACATCAGGACTAGTTGGTGTAGCATCCACATCAACATTATCATCTTGTTCTATTTCTACTTCAAATTCATTTGGTTCATTTATACCGTAAGTTTCTTGATATTCATTTTCATTCATATCATGTACACCTACACCTATTTCTCCAAATTCACTAGGTGAGCTTCAGGCATACGAGAATAATTCCTACTTGTATTACCTCTACTGGAAGCACTTTTTTCTTACTACCACTACCTCCTCCAGGACACAAATTTTTAACACTTTTACTTATATTTTTAATCTATCCATTATGAAATTAAACTAATAAAAATTATACACGCAAAAATTAAATATTTAAATATACTAGAATTAATTTACTAAATAAAAGCAAGAGAAGGAACGATTGTACCAAATTTCTGGATCAAACAAAGAATCATAAAATTGATGAAATGTTGAATACTTGAAAGTGAAAACTTCCACTTGATGTTGTTAATTGCAAAAGTTAATAAAAGATTGATATCACTTTAAGAGAGAATTGAGAAATTGAGAAAGAATTAGATGATTGTTGGTGAGAAAAAAATGATTAAATGTTGTAGGTATATAGCGGTTGGGCCCAACGACTCTTTTTGAAAATCTACCCCAAAAATATTTTCAAAAAAAATTTGCGTTACCCGGCCGGTCCTAGGCCAGTGGACCGATGGGCCGGTACCGGTCCCTTACCGGGCCGGTCTTATTGGTCCAAGGCCAAAAATAGACCAGATCGGCTCAAATTTTTTTTGTGTTGGACCAATACCCTGTCCGGTCTCCCTCCATGTCGGCCCTTAATGGGCTGGTCTTAAGGGGCCGGTTAGGGGGCCAACCGACCCATTTGATAGGTCTACTCTGGATGCAATGACATAAGCTCAATTATTGCTAAATATTTTTGCGATAATCCTAGACCATCTACGAGAGAGATACCATGGTTCAACAGCATGGAGAAGTGGAGGAACAAGAATTCTCAAACAGAGTGAACAACACGAGATGGGATGAAGTCCCACAAGAGTCAGAAGGTAATCGACGACAAGGCAAGGTAAGCGCATTCGAGAGCAGCTCCTGTAGGACTCCCAAAATAAAGTCTCAGACCATTCAGTCAAGCCTTTGTTGACTCCCTCCCCCTTTGTGGGGGTCCAGACCCCTACGAGTGAGCAGAAAAGGGAGAAGGAAAGAGGCCCCTCAATCTTTGGCACATCTGGATCGACTGAAACTCACTCGGTCTGCGAGTCTAGCGAGGCCCTCTAAGCCAGTCAGTCAATGGAGGGACCGGGGCGCTAGGTATCTTCTTTCTTCTGGTAGCCTATAGACTCAAGCGACCAGCTCGGTGAAAACGAATCCCATATTCCATGTGAGTCAGTTGACTTCGATTAGACCAGACCGCCCCAGAGAGAAACGTGCCCATGAGGGCACCACCAGATATTATAGATAAACCTACTAAAGAAGAAATTGAGTATAAATATTATCAGTAAAGTAATAAATTATATATGATTGAATTATTTATATATTCGATGTTATTATACCAATAATAATTAAATACTCTTCAAAGTAACTAACAAAATCAAACACATGATTTGTAAAGTACCTAAATCTTAGGTGATATTTATAAGATAGATTCAACATATGTAAAAGAATCAGCGAATTAATTAAGGACTATATATATACAACAAAAAATGAATAGAATTAAACCACAAATAACTGCATGCGGCTAATTAATTCTCCTAATCCTAATTAAAGGTTAACAACGAATTATAAGTTAGACTTAAATAAATAATCACAAGACGGGAGATAGAGCCGCTGCCATCGGCCATAACTTGAAATCATCAACATCATCATCACAAGGGGTTAAGTTTAAGTCCAAACAAAAATTCCTCTTAATATAATTTTCAATTGTGTGAAATCTACTTATTTAAATAAAGATAAATTTATAAGAAAAATAATTAACATTTTTTATATTATGATTTTTTAAAAATTTAAATTAAATTTAAGAATTAAAAATATGGATCGGAGAAGTAACAGCTTATATGTTAAATATCCAATTACCTCCTTGGACCTTGATTTTAGCTTGGACAAAACTCTAAAAAAAAATATTCATCCTAAAAGTTAAGAAGTGATTTTAGTAAATTATTCTTAATTCAATATAATATAATTTTCAATTCTGTAAAATTTAATTATTTAAATAATTGTAACTTTGAAGTTTTTTAATACATTTTTAATTATATAAAAATTTTATTTTAAAATAAATATAAAAATTAAAACCATCATATAATATAAATCGGATGAAGTAGTTTTTAGAGATAAGTATCAAAAACACATCTAAACTATAACAATTTTTTGAGTTTCATATCTGAATTAATGGAAGTGTGAGTTTCATACCTAAACTATCACTTATTAGTTTGAAAAACACAGCTTAGTTGTATGTGTATTACATTCTCTCTACTCTCTCTATTTTTAAAAAAATTCTTGCCACATGGATAAAATATTTCACCTTAACAAAAACTAAATAGACTATTAATATTAGTAAAGTCAGACAAAAAACAAAACTATCCCCCCAAAAAGAAATTATTTAAAAAATAAGAAATTAATTTTAAAAAAATAAAATTTAAAATATTTTTCTCATCCACTCACCACCTTCTCTCCCCCGGGCAATCCCCCATCCTTATAATTTTTTACATTTCTTTTATATTTTTTTTTTTTTTTTTTGTTGTTGTTGTTGTTGTTGTGGTTGTTGTTGTTGTTGTTGTTGTTGTTGTTGTGGTTGTTGTTGTTGTTGTTGTTGTTGTGGTTGTTGTTGTTGTTGTTGTTACTATTACTACTACTATTATTATTATTACTATTACTACTACTACTACTATTATTATTATTACTATTACTACTACTACTACTATTATTATTATTACTATTACTACTACTACTACTATTATTATTATTATTATTATTATTATTATTATTATTACTATTATTATTATTATTATTATTATTACTATTACTATTACTATTACTATTACTATTACTATTATTATTATTATTATTATTATTATTATTATTATTATTATTATTATTATTATTACTATTACTATTATTACTATTATTGCTATTATTACTATTACTATTATTATTTTTTAAATGTTATTATTTTTATTTTTATTTTGAAAAAATGTTATTATTTTTATTTTAAAAAAAATAAATTATACCCACCCCATCTAACCTTCCGCTCTTAATTTTTTTTTCTGTTAGATATTTACATATAGTTTTAGAAAAATATGTTTTTCTACTTGCATATCGAATTTAATAGCAATAAAAGTCTTGTGACAAGTAAAAAATATTTTCCTAAAATCATATGTATATATCTAACACAAAACGAGAAAATAATTTGGTATGGTCAAAGAAAGTGGTGGAGTGGTAGAAGAAAAATATTTTATATTTTATTTATAATTTTTTTGGGGAGGGGGGATAATAATACTTTAATCTTTAATTTTAACTAATTCAAGTAATTTATTTAATTTTTTTTGTTCATGTGAATTACGATATCACAAATTTTCTTGCATAAAAGAGAGAGTGTAATACACACAACATGATGAGAGTGGAATAAAAGAGAGGGATATGTTTCTCAAACTAATAAGTGATAGTTTATGTATGAAACTCAAAAAAAGTGGATAGTTTAGGCATATTTTTGACATTTATCTTTTGTTTATATGATAAACTAGATATAACAGTCCATGCTAGTACGGACTCAATATATGTTATTCTCTTCGTCATAATTTATGTGATACAAATAGAATTTGAAAAGTCAATTAAATTTTTATATGTTTTTTTTGAATTTTGAAGTTTTTAGTTATTGTGATTTATAGTAATTATAACGTAATTTTCAAATAATAAGTGATGCCTCTATTTCTATTTATGTGGCACAAACGAAACTTGAAGAGCCAACCAAACCTTTTGTATAGTTTTTAAATATTTTAAATTGTTAATATTTTTTATGTAATGTTCAAATAATAAATGTTATTCCTCATTTTCCAATTATGTCGTACCGATAAAAAATTTAGAGTCAACCAAATCTTTCATATATTTTTTTTTAAAAATTAAATGATTATATTGAGATTTATAATCCTTTTTACGTAATTTTAGATATATAATCAAATATTTTAAGTTATTAGTTATTGTGATTTATACTACTTTTAATATATATTTCTAATATATAATAGATTAGAAGGACAAATAAATTAAAATAAAAAAAATATTGAAAAGAGCCACTACAAACACAACTCAAACAGACATGTCGCTCATGAGCCTCTTATATATAAGAGAATATCTAATTACTGCAGTATGCCTTGTTTTAGATTGTTTCCTCTTTCAGAATTAGTTTATATACTGTTGAAAAGAATATTTGTACTATCGATATAAATTAAATTTAACCGATAATTTGCATAAACTTTTTATATTTGTGTCTAGTTTTTAGTTGTACGTCTCAATTAAACTGTATATCTTTTAAACACTTGTGGTAGCATTCAAGTGTGTCATTTTGATAATTTTTACTAACATGACAACTTGAGTGATTCCACATCAAAACATGCTCGTGAAAAGGACAAAATAAAAAGATCTAAAAGAGATAGATCTTTTTATTTTCTTCAACAACTTTTTTTTCCCATTAAAGCCTTAGATTAAAGCCTTAGACGTTGCAAAAAAAAAAAAGATTTGTTTTCCACAATTTTTTTCTAAATTCTTTTTTCGTTTGTTTTCCCAGAAGCTGTGAATCATTTTTTTCATTTCATTTTTAAGTTTTTTTTTTGAGAATGTTAAATAGATTTTAGAATGCTTATTCATTTTATTTTCAGATTATTTTTGCTGATATTGTTTTAGATTTTTGTTTTTCCAAAAGGGCAGATTTTTTTCCAGATTGGGGCGTAAATTAATTTATTTTATTAATAATTATTTTATTGATTAGATAGATTCTAAAATAGGTTTTTTATATCAAAATGACGCATATCCTTATTTTATTCGTCATTTGCCACGTCAATCGTGAGTGACTACACTCTCGTTGTTTTTTTATTGATTCTCAAAAAAGTGTTTAATAAGAGAGTTTTTGAATATGTTGAATGTTCAATAGGTATACTAATTAATTGAAATGGCTAAGTGAAAGTTTATGGGAATTTATGTGTTTTTGTATGTGGTAATTAGTACTTTCTCAATTTATGTAATGGTATTTGATTGAATATAGAGTTTAATTAATAAAAAAAGACATTCACAATTTTTTATTCAAAATAAATCATAGATATTTATGTAGTTATAAATCATCTCACGAAAGATAAAATATGTATTTTAAAATTAATTATTACTAACAGTATAACTATGTAGTTTTTCCCAAAACTGACTAAAAAATATCTTGTTAATTGGGACGGAAAATAAATGGATAATTACTTGTACAATTATTTTAAATCGATATGTGTCACGCCCCGGGAGAGTACTCTAGATGTGACCGGCACTCAGAAACCATCATTGGCTTCCGAGCGAACCACTTGGCCTGATCACACATTCGTTCTTTCGTTCAATCAGTGGAAGACTTAAAATAAAGGGATAAATAAGAGGACAAATCCAATCAACAATCTAACTCAAGGGATAAAAGCCATAGGCCAACAAATCCAACTCCAATCTATGTCATGAGAATAGTTTGACAAGAACAATTCAAAGAATAGAAATACTCAATCATATCTAGTCTATGAAGCCTTTAACATTACTGTCTAAGTGGTGCCAATGACAGGTTCATGGCTACCTCAAATCAAAATGAAAAGACTAAACTCAAAGCAAGAATAACATAAGTAGTATCCTCTGAATGCAGGGGAGGACTCACCAATCAACTGGATGTGAACAGCTCTTCAACGGTGCGCCTGTTGATGATCTCTAGAATCAGTCTCTGGATCATGAAATGATGCAGGTCCAAATGTACGTCAGTACATGGAATGTACGAGTATGTAATATGGCAGAATGAAACATGCATCAAGGTAGAATCATATTAGTTCAGATATTTCAAATCAGAAAAATGAGAAACTCAATCAAGATGTCATAAGTCTAAAGTAAGAATAATGTTTAGACATAGACCAATCATAAGCAATCCAATCCAATCACTAGAGTACTATCAAGACCTATATGAGAGTTTCTCTTAACCAGCAATAATCACTTATAAGCTAGTGATCTTACAACAAGCTCATTGCTGTTGCCACAACCGTCCAATACTTTTCCAAGGTAAATAATGAATCTACCAATTATGGATCCAACAATCAATCAAGTCTTATTATGTCAGGACAATAAAATAGGGAAACATCCAAATTTACAGTTCAATCCTCTCCTACGTTTGATTACGTAGTTATTGAGTTCTAGTTATTACTTACTTTTACCCAATTCGGTGGTGGATACTCCTCCCACTACTCAATGCTCATAAGACGTTCAAATTCAATCTAATCAATCAACAAGTCTCACAAGGAATCTTATCAGTTCCATCATAATCAAACCTTTCAACCGATCAATCTATCCAATCATTTCCGATCATATTGTTCAAGAATGGTTTAAATATGCACCTATGGCAACATTTAATTCTATTCCATCATTAAGACTATCATCATGTTCCTATCTCAGGCATATTCAAGTATTCACAATTCATGGCTCTAGACTCAATCTTTAGCTATAGACATTCAATCATAGTCAAAGTATACGTAGGGTTTATGAGATAAAGGATTTAAATCATTTGTTCAAGAATAAATGTATAGAAATCGTCAATTATAATATTATGAAAACAATATTTTAGGGCTTAAGGAAATTCTCAAAAAAACACAATCATGAGAGGCTCACATCATTCCTATCCGATCAATCATATGTAGGGGACACATGGAAGAACTTATTCCATGTTTTAGTTAGCCTTACATACTTAAAAATCGAAGGAACGACACTTTGAAGGAATGACTTGAAAACCTTGAACCCTATCTTTCTTTCTTTTCTCCAATTCTCTTCTCTTAACATTCTAAGTGTTAAATGAGAGAAACTACCCTTAGGGTATTTATAAAGGATGAATTTTAGTCCCAAAATATAAGACTCCGGAAGTTGGAAAGTTGAAACCAAGGAGAAAATTCTCAAAAATTTGAACCAAATCATGTTTATGAGTCATTCTACAACTCTTAGAGCTTTCTACAACTCGTAAGAGTGAGTTCTAAGGGTTTATCTAGATTAAACCTTAGATGACACCCTAGACTCAACATGATGAGTCATAGGAGTGTCTATGATCCGTAATACCCGGTCATAACCCAACTTCAGAGGCTAAGTTTCAGAAGTCCCTCAAGTGTCAAAATATTCTCCATTCACGATTGCCGATTCAAGAGCCCGTATTAGTAAGTTTGTGCAGGATATGTCGGACATGGTTTCAAAAAAGTGTAAGACAGCTATGTTGATTCGGTAGATGGACATATCTAGACTCATGACCTACATGGAGAAAATCGAGAGTGAGAAGCTAAAGGAGAAAAAATAGGCAGTCCAAGAGGCCAAGGACCGATGATGGTGATTTCTCTCATGGTAAGTCTATAGATGGTGGACGCTCTTATTTTCTCCAAAAGTACTCCAGCCAAGGGTCTTCTAATGCCACTACTCTAAGGTTTGACAAGGATAAGGTGCCTAACCCTAATCCCCAAGGAGGTTCTTCCTATTGTCCAAATTACTCCTACATGCAAAAAGTGTGGCAAGAACCACAAGGGTAAGTGTTTAGCGGGTTTGAATGTGTGCTATCGGTGTGGTAAGATGGGTCATCATGCTAAGGAATGCAAGGTCAAAGATGGTCGTTCTCAAGGTTAAGTTGCTCAAAGAGTTCAAGTGCAACCAAAGGGTGGTCAATGCAACAATCGATTATATGCTCTTCATGGTAGGAAAGAGGTAGAGGAGACTCCCGATGTTGTTACCGGTATGTTATGGGTATTTCACTATGATATTTATGCCTTACTTGATCCGGTGCAAATTTGTCTTTTGTTTCCCCTTATGTGTCCATGAGGTTTGATGTTAGCCCTGAAATACTACTAGAGCCTTTTTTCGTTTATACCCCCGTAGATGAATTAGTTGTGGCTAAAAGAATTTATAAAAGTTGTCTGATTTTGGTCTTCCATACAGTTACTCTATGTGATCTTGTTGAGTTTGAGATGACCGATTTTGATGTTATCCTTGGTATGGATTGTCTATATGCATGTTATGCTTCTATTGATTGTAGAACTCGAGTGGTTAAGTTCCAATTCCCAAATGAACCGGTCCTAGAATGGAAGGGTAGTAATTCGGTATTCAAAGGTCAATTCATTTCTTGCCTTAAAGCTCAAAAAATAATTTTCAAAAGTTGTATCTACCATCTCGTAAGGGTTAGGGATAAAAATTCCAAAGCTCCTATCCTAGAGTCGGTCCCCATTGTTAATTAGTTTCTCCCAAAAGATAGATTGATTTTGGTATAGGCCTTTTTTCAAGTACTCAACCTATTTCCATTCCTCCTTATAAATGTCTCCGGTGGAATTAAAGGAGTTAAAGGTCAATTGAAAGACTTGTTGGACAAATATTTTGTTAGACCAAGTATATTCCTCATGGGGTGCTCCCATTTTATTTGTTAGAAAGAATGATGGTTCACTACGTATGTGCATTAACTACCGACAATAGAACAAAGTGACCATCAAGAATAAATACCCAATTCTGAGGATAGATGATTTGTTTGACCAATTACAAGGGGCAAGTTACTTCTCTAAGATTGATCTCCATTCTGGTTATCACCAACTAAGGATGAGAGAGTGTGATATTTCCAAGATGACATTTTGAACAAGGTATGGCCATTATGAGTTCTTAGTTATGTCGTTTGGATTGACCAATGTCCCCACGACATTCATGGACTTGATGAATAGGGTGTTCAAAAAATATTTGGACATGTTTGTAATTATGTTTATTGATGATATATTGGTTTACTCTCGGAATGAGGAGGAACATACTAATTAATTGATGACCATGTTGCAAACTCTAAGGAATAAGCAATTATTTGTCAAGTTCAACAAATGTGAGTTCTGGTTAAGGGAGGTGGCTTTTCTTGGTCACATTATGTCCGGTGAAGGGATTATAGTTAATCCTAAGAAAATTGAGGCGGTTAAGAATTGGCGTAGACCATTATCTCCTTCGGATAGTAGGAGTTTCTTAGGCCTAGATGAATACTATAGGAGATTTGTGGAAGGGTTTTCATCAATCTCGTCACCTTTGACTAAGTTGACTCAAAAGAAGGTAAAGTTCAATGGTCGGAAGCTTGCGAAAAGAGTTTTCAAGAATTGAAAGATCATCTCACTACCGCTCCTATCTTGACCTTACCGGAAGGGTCTGATGGTTTTGTGGTATATTGTGATGCTTCAAGGGTTGGACTTGGTTGTGTCTTGATGCAACATGTAAGGTGATAACCTATGCTTCTAGGTAACTTAAGGTACATGAGTGGGATCTTGAGCTAGCGGTGGTTGTGTTTGCTTTGAAGATTTGGAGACACTATGTTTATTGTATCCATGTGGATGTGTTTACCGACCATAAGAGTTTACAATATGTGTTTAAGCAAAAAGACTTGAACCTTCGTCAAGGAGATGACTTGAATTATTGAAAGACTATGATATGAGTGTGTTGTACCATCCAGGCAAAGCTAATGTGGTTGCCGATGTACTAATTAGATTGTCCATGAATAGTGTTGCACATGTTGAGGAAGGCAAGAAAGAATTGGTTAAGGATGTTCATATGTTGGCACATTTAGGTGTACGTTTGGTTGATTCCAATGATGGAGGTGTTCTTATACATAATAGTTTGAGTGTCTCACCTTGGGGCACTCCTGTCCTATTTATGAGAAAGAAAGATGGGTCATTGAGATTGTGTATTGACTATCATCAACTGAATAAGGTCACCATAAAGAACAAGTATCCCCTTCCCAAGATAGATGATCTGTTTGACCAGCTTCAGGGTGCCACATGTTTCTCAAAGATAGACCTCATATCAGGCTACCACCGGTTAAAAGTGAGAATATGACATACCTAAGATTGTTTTTTGAACCCCGTATGGCCACTTTGAGTTCCTTGTTATGTCCTTTAGTTTAACCAACGCTCCTGCAGCATTTATGGACTTGATGAACAAAGTGTTTAAACAATATTTGAAAATGTTTGTGATTGTATTTTTAGATGATATATTGATCTATTCGAGGAGTGAGGAGAAGCATGCTAATCATCTCAAAATTGTCCTGGATAGTGAGCTATATGCAAAGTATTCAAATTATGAATTTTGGCTTGCTTCTGTGACATTTCTTGTCCATGTTGTATCTAGAGAGGGTATACAAGTTAATTCGCAAAAGGTTGTAGCAATTAAGAATTGGACAAGGCCCACGTCCCCAATTGACATCAGAAGTTTCTTGGGTTTGGCTGGCTATTATCGTAGATTTGTTGAAGGGTTCTCATCCATATCTTCACCATTGACTAAGATAACTCAGAAGAAGGCTAAGTTTCAATGGTCAGATTCTTGTGAGAAGAGTTTTCAAGAGTTGAAAACAAGATTGACTACTGCTCTAGTGTTATCCCTACCCGAGGGAACAAATGGGTTTGTTATATACTGTGATGCGTCCAGAGTGGGATTAGGATGTGTGTTGATGCAGAAGGGAAACGTGATAGCTTAAGCTTCTAGACAACTCAAGATTCATGAGAGAAACTACCCGACTCACGACCTTGAGTTACCAACCATAGTATTCACTCTCAAGATTTGGCATCATTATCTTTATGGTGTACATGTTGATGTGTTCACAGATCAAATGAGCCTTTAGTATGTATTTACTCAGAAAGAGCTGAACCTGAGGCAAATGAGATGGGTTGAGCTGCTCAAGGATTATGACATGAGCATTCTCTACCACCTGGGTAAAGATAACGTTGTTACTGATACTCTTAGTAGGTTATCTATAGGGAGCACTGCCATGTAGAAGAGGGAAAGAAAGAATTGGCCAAATAAGTGCATAGACTTGCACGTTTGGGAGTTCAACTTATCGACTTTAGTGAGGGTGGTACAATAGTTCAGAATGGAGCTGAATCATCTCTAGTTGTGGAGGTGAAAGAAAAGCAAGATCAAATTCCATTCTCCTCTAACTAAAAGATGATGTTCATAAGCAGAAGGTAATGGCTTTTTCCAAAGGGGGAGATGGAGTGTTGAGGTATCAAGGGAGATTTTGTATTCCAAGCATTGATGGCATTCGAGAGAAGATCATGGCAGAGACCTATAATTCCGGGTATTCCATCCATCCAGGTGCTACAAAGATGTACCATGACTTGAGAGAGGTATATTGGTGGAATGGAATGAAGAAGGATAAAACAGAATTTATGTCTAAGTGCTCGAACTGCCAATAAGTTAAAGTTGAGCACTAGAGGCCTTGTAGAGTTGCCCAGAATATTGAGATTCTAGAGTGGAAGTGGCAAATGATAAATATGGACTTTATTATAGGTATACCATATTTCCACAGACAACATGACTCTATTTGGGTGATCGTGGATAGAATGACCAAATCGGCCCATTTCTTACCGGTTAAGACTACGGACATCGTAGAGGATTATGCCAGACTATATCTTTGAGAAATTGTTAGACTGAATGGAGTTCCTTTGTCTATCATATTAGATAGGGGAGCTCAATTCATTGCTCAATTTTGGAAGTCATTCTAGAAAGGTTTGGGTTAAAGAGTGAACCTTAGTACTATTTTTCATCCATAGACAGACGGTCGGGCAAAGCGCACGATTCAGATATTGGAGGATATGTTGAGAGTCTATGTCATCGACTTCAAAGGTAATTGGAATGATCATTTACCTCTTATTGAGTTTGTATACAATAATAGCTAATTCGAGCATTCAAATGGCTCTCTATGAAGCTTTGTATGAGAGAAGATATAGCGGTTGATTTGAGGTTGCTGAGGCTGAGTTAATTGGACCAAACTTGGTTCATCAAGCTATGGATAAAATAAAGATCATCCAGAAGAGATTGAAAACTGCGTAGAGTTGCAAGAAATCCTACACCGATGTTAGGATGAGGGATTTGGAGTTTGAAGTACATGATTAGGTATACTTGAAAGTTTTACCCATGAAGGGTGTGACGAGATTTGGAAAGAACGAAAAGCTTAGTCCCGGCTATATTGTTCCTTATCATATCGTGAAGAGGGTTGGTAACGTAGCCTATGAATTAGAATTAGCCCTAGAGTTAGCAATTATTCACCTCGTGTTTCACATTGCTATGCTTAAGAAATGTTTGGGAGATCCTTCACTTGTTGTCCCGACGGAGAGTATTCGGGTGAAAGAGAGTTTGAGTTATGAAGAGATCCCACTTTAGACTCTTGATCATCAGGTTTGCAAATTGAGAACCGATGATGTAGCATCCGTTAAAGTTTTATGGCGAAATCTATTTGTTGAAGATGCTACATGGGAAGCTGAAGAGGCTATGAAATCTAAATAGCGCCATCTATTCATGACTTTTAATGATGTTGTCGATGGTAATGTTCCCTTTTCCTATCTTTGATTTAAGGTTCATTCAGAATTTGAGTATTTGATATGTATTCCTGAGTTTGAGTAGTTAATTGTACGAATGTTTGATTGTTGAGTTCTTGATTGTATTCGTGCCTTGAGTAAACCCTTAGCTTGGTCTTCATTCGAGGACAAATAATCTCAATGGGGAGATATTATAACACCCCGTGTTGTCCTAACCTAAACTAGGCCTGACGACGAAGAGAAAAGTTGAGGAAAAGAACTGAATTTGTGGACTACAAGTGTCCTCTACCATTCGTAGAGGTTTCTACGAGTCGTAGAGATGACTCGTAGATCCTGCCAAAACTTAGTGGAATTTTGGAATTGAAAATCCTCCCTATGAATTGACCTTACTACTCGTAAAGCCATTGATGAATCATAGGAATGAGTCATAAAATTGTTGCTTGACTTCTAAGAAACATTAGCCTTAGTACTTTAAGTACGATTCGACAAAACGAATCGTAGGAAGGATTACGAGTCGTACAAATGACTCGTAGAACCCACTTGACACTTAGTCAAATTTTGAAAAGGGAATTCATTGTAGCGATTTGAAATAATGAGCCATAGAAGTTCCTATGAGTCGTATAAATGACCCATAGAGAAACTTCAAAAACTCATCATTTCAGGTTTCTGAGAAACCTGAAGGACGAGTCATCTTTATGACTGGTCGAGATGTTTACGACTCATCGAACTGAGTCTTAGATCCCAATATTCTAAAGCCCAGTTTCCACAATTGAAGATGATGACTCGTAGAAGTTTCTACGAATTGTAAAGACGACTCATAGGAGATATAATTTAGGATTTAATGAGGGTAAATTAGTCTTTTCCCACCTCTCTAAGACTAAAATTCTGACATTTTAGGACTAAATTAAGTCCCTTAATATAAACCATTCAAATGTTACTAAACGACAAGAATAGTTTATTTGAACAGTAACTTGAATGCATAACCCTCTCATTAACACTTAGATTATTTGAGAGTGAGGATTTGAGAAGAGGAGAAAGGCTAGGGTTCAAGTTCTTCAAGCAAGGTCTTCGAACTCTTGATTATTCTTTGAGTTCAGGTATGTAAGGCTGAACTAAAACTTTGATTTTGTTCCTCCATGTGCCCATGATTGCGATAGATTGATTGTGAACTGATTGAGTCTCCATGATTGTATTTTTTGAGATATTCTTGTCTTAAAAATATACATGTTTTTACTGATTGTTGATGAAATATTGATTTTCTATAAATTAATTCCTTGAACACATGATTTGAACTACTTTTTTACTTAAACCCTACTACCATGTTAATCGATATTGAATTATATACATTTTAAGATTGAGTTTAGAACCTTCAATTGTGAATTTACGATTGTGATTGGAATGTGAGTGTGATGATACTATGGATAGTAAGGATAAATTGATAGTCCTGAATGTTGTCATGAATGATTGTCTAACACCTCTCTTAACTAAACGATTGAGAATGATTGGGAAGTTGATTGGTTGAAAGCATTGATTTGATTGAACAAATGAGTTCAAAAGAGTCCAAAAAAGACTTAGAGCCCATTTGTGGTGTTTGCCTAATGCTAACTTTAAGTCATAAAGTTCTTAAAGTCAGCCAAAACTGAAAAGTTAGGATTCCTAACTTTTTTTTCCTAAGTGCTTAAAGCCATTTTCTTTGACCATTAAAAATTACTTTTATATCCCTTATATTTTAACTAAATTCTCAAACTACCCTTTTTATTCTTTTAACCCTAATTTTCCTCATTTCTTCGGCATAAACACTTTTATCCAAATACTCAACTGCTTATTTATAAAAATAATTTTCAGCACTTCAAAGTTCTAAAAGCACTTTATACATAAAAGTTATTTTTCAAGCCCATCCAAACAGGCTCTTACTGACTTGGTTTGATTGGGATTGATTGTCTTATGAGCTAGAGTCTTGGGAGGAGTATCGAGCATTGAATTGAGTAAGAGTAAGTAATAACTCAAACCCAATAACTATGTCGCCAAACGTAGGAGAGGGTTAAACCGTTAAAGTCGGATGTTTCTCAAATTATCATTCTTACATGACAGGCCTTGATTTGTTATAGATTCATGATTGTTGATTCATCCTTACCTTGGAAAGGTATAGACGGATGTGGCAATAACGTCGGCTTATTGTACTATCACTAGATCATAAGTGATGGTTGTCGGATAAGAGAAACTTCCATATAGGTCTTAATAGTACTCTGATTTGGATTGGAATTAATTGGATTGGATTGTGTATGATTGGTCTTTGTATAAATCTTATTCTTGTTTAGAATTAGGACATCTTGATTGAGTTGTTCATTCTTCTGATTTGATATTTTGAGTTGATTTGATTCTACCCTGATGCATATTTTATTCTACTATTTTACATACTCGTACTTTCTATGTACTGACTTCTATTTGGGACTGCATCATTTCATGATACAGAGGTAGGTACTAGAGATCAACAACAGACGCATTGTTGAGGATCTATTCACATTCAACTATTTGGTGAGTCCTCCTTACTTCCAGAGTATACCTCATTTATCATCCTAGCTTGAGTTTAGTTTTCTTCATTTAATTTAAGTTAGCCATGAACCTGTCATTGGAACTACCTAGATTGTTGATAGAGGCTTCATAGAATAGAGTGTTGATGATGTCGATTCATTTTTGTTTTGACTAGTTTTATTCTTTCTAATTGTTGATTGGATAGATGGATAGCCATTGGCCTTATTTGGGAATATTAATCTTAATGAAATGAATCTTTCGCTGATTGAATGTGATTGAATGAATGTGTGATTAGACTAAGTGGTTTGCTTGAGGACCAACAATGGTGTTTGAGTGTCAGCCATATCTAGGGTACCCTTTTAGGGCGTGACATAGTCCCGCCAGCGGGATTTTTGCTGGCAGAGCGGAAAATTATGGGACAAAACTTAAGTCGTAATTTTCTTATTTCCCTACTTCTTCCAAAGGGTAAGTGGAGGGCGAGGGTTACTGCAAAAACCCATAAAAAGGATGCTCAAGATTTAGGGAGGAGGGAAGAAAGAATCTCAGCCCTGGAGGAATTTCAACTGGTAGATTTCAAGTCGATCTTGCCCGTCTAACATCTAGAACCAAGTATTGGCGCTGATGTATCTCTTTACTACAAATTGGCATCCAGGTAGGCTAGGCTTCTCTTATCTAAGTAGTTAAATCTATACCCATTGCATAGTATAAATGGATTTAATGAAAGGTTGCATAATTTGAGGTAACGTGGGTAAGAAAGTTTTAGACGACTTGGGGAAAATTTGTGGTGGTATTACCACATTTGGACTTGCGTGTTCATAAATGCTATAATTGCATGTATATTGATAGAAAATATGAGAAGAATTATGATAAAACTTAGGCGCTAGCAACCTTTCTTGATTGAGTGCATGACTTGAGTGATTTTATATGCATTGTTCTGTTTGCCTATTTAAATTTAAAATGTGGATTTTGTAGTTGTGAGGATCGGGTGTCACATTCTGACACGTTCTTGGATCGGGTGTCATGTTCCAGTATATTAATGATCGGGTGTCATATTTCAACACGTTCTTAGATCAGGTGTTATGTTCTTATATATATATGGCTGAGTCTGGGTCCCATGAGAGGGTCGGGTATGTATGTGGATGTCCCATGAGAGGACCCAACAATATCTGTTATTTGTGGATTAATGAGTGTAGTTGTTAATGAACTAAAGAGTAAAATTTTATAAAAGAACCCCGTCGATGCGGTGGGTATTAATAGATGAGGACTGAGAGTCAGTATAAGCTCATTCGTGAGTGAGAACAAAAAACTTATGAGGCCAGGTTCCGATATATGGATGTTCTATATCTCCTGGCTTAAAATTAAAAGGTAGGTGGCTTACTAGTTGGGAGTTGTTCTCATCGGAGCTTCGGTCAGGAGGTAGGGGTTGTAGTAGTTGCTGCATAAGAATCTGGCTTAATTATGAGGTGTGGTTATGAGATGGCTAGGTCATTTTTGGTAAGGTAAATGGTTCAAGACTAGTAGTAGTTGTGTTGCCCGTGAATGGCTAAGGTGGTCGGTTAGCTAAATATTAGGGTGATCTTTGAGGGCATGGTGAGCCTATAATCCACGGGTCTCAAGTTCATAAATCGGAGTTGGTAGTGAATCCGTGGTTAGTAGAGGGGTGAAGAACTATAAGAGTGAGATTAAGGAGTTTATAAGCAAGTTAGGGTGAACAGGCTTATAAATCTTAATTATTTATGATCTCTCTTATTTTTCCTATATATATATATTATGCAGTGGGTATTAGATTGATGAATAATGCCTACTAGTACGTGTTGTTTGTAATGATACTACTCTTACTATGCCACTTGGCATAGTATGGTTGTAGGGTCAGTGGAGTTTCCTAGGTGAAGGCAAAGATGAACCCCCGACAACTTTTATTTTTCCTCCCTTGTGGTTGGAGTTGCGTCTTTTCATTTGTCTTATGTCCTGTTCTGTAGAGCTCTTGTACCTGTTTAGACTAGTATCCTTGTGGGTTTAATCAGAGTCTTGTATAAAACTTGAGTTTGTGACTCATTATTTAATTTTTCTGTAACTTTCGCAATGCTTATTTCATGTAAGGGGTTAAGGATTGTCCTACTTAGGTCATAGAGTGGATGCCCGCACGGTCCGGTGGTTTGGTTCATGACACTAAGGCTTAAGAATTGAATTACAAGTTAGGGAGTAATTAACTTAACTTTAACAAAAAAATTAAAAATAGCCCTAAGTTGCCCTTTCTTTTTCCAAAAATGAAGTTGCAGAATAAGTCGCTCTTTTTTCCCGCATTAAAGTTGCGACTGAGCCGCTAAAAAGGCCATGCCATAGCGGGTTCCCACCCGCTATAGCAGCTTGCATGGAGAAAAAAATTCAAAAATCTTCCCCAAATCCCCCATTTCACAATACTCCCTCGAACCTTGACATTCTAAAATAACCCTTTCACGCCAAGTTTGATATCAAGAGTCCTACTCACCTAAATTTGCTGTTGAAAAGTCCTATGGACTCCTTAACATACCTAATTGAAAACACGATCTACACTTATACATATCACCCCATCCATTCTCGAGTTTTTATAGATCTTACCTTACTCAGATTCCGCCTAAAACTGGCCTAGTTTGAAATTTTTAAGTTACTACCAAGAAGTTTTCTAGCCCAAATTGTTTTCACCTTTGATTTTTCCATAACGATCGAAAGGGGTCGTTATAGAAGGTTTAGTATTAGAAATATATTGTACTAAGGTAAATATTGGATATCAAAATACGGATGATGCAGTTTCTAATTTTGTAATTTAAATATCAAACTCCAAAGGTTTATTTATCCCTTTAAATAAATTAAAATTGTCGACCTCCAATTTATGATCGATTTTCTAGATTGATTTTTGGCATATTTTCATCCACGCATGTAAAGAACATCTTAGATTTATAAACATTTTCCACCAGTCCTGTAGTTGATGAAAAGAGGTTAAGCGCTTCCATGACCCTTTGAAATGACGCCACATCGTCTTTCACTACTAAAATTACCTTCTAAAAGCGACCCAAAAATAGACCTCAAAAATCGATCAAAAGAAGTGACCTCATGAGGTCACTTGTCACCTCCAATTTTCCTTTTTTTTGGTTTTAAAAGAAACTGAATTCGTGAGGTCGGTTAAGTGATTAAACAATTCCACTAAATACTAATACTAGCCTCATGTGGTCGGAATTATCTTCCAAAAATAATATAGATACATAATGAGGTTTGTATGCTATTAAAATTCTTTAAGAATCATAGTTATGACCTCATGAGGCCTCTATAGTTAATTTATAAGAAAGTAATCAAAGTATAGACCATCATCATCTACCTCGAAACAAGCTTTGCAAACTCTAAAGAATTGGAGTTCTCTCTTTTTTCAATGCTTTGGCTCGTTATTGGTCAAAAAAAATAGAGAATAAATGTAATTAATGAACAATGACCTACATTACCTGGATTATATCAAAACCCTAACTCTTGGCCAATTTCATGATCATCTCCCCCAATTAGAGTTTTTCTCACCATTAATTTAAGGCCAAACCTTCCCCTAAGAGAATTTTCATAGATTCTAAGGTCTAAGAATCGAATTACAAGGTAGAGGAATGAAGAACTTACCTTTACCGAAGGATTTGGTACAAACTAAAAAGAAACATGCCTAAGTGGTCCTTTGCTCTTCAAAAACAAAGTTACAACAAATAATAACGTTTTGGAGACTTTTTCCTAATAAATACGCATCTGTCTCGCTATAGTGGTCCCAACCCGCTATAGTGGGATCAATCCCATTAAAGTGGCTTGTACAGAGACAGAAGCGTGAAATTTGTGTCCCAAATCCCCATTTCGTAACACAACCTCGAACTTTGATATTCTAAGATAACCCCATCATGCCAAAATTAATTTTAAAAGTTCTACTTACCTAAATTCACTTCCGTAAGGCCGTATGGATTCCTTATCATCGTAGCTACTAGATCTAACAATCCAAATAGAAAAATCAACCCCAATCCATTACCGGGTTATTCTAGACCTTACCTGACTCAAATTTTATCCAAGACTGACCTAGCCCTATTTGGCATTCTATTTGGATTTTCGATATTGGATGACGGGGTTTTTCAGGTGTGATAAGTTTCTAGACAGTGAGGAAAAAAGTTCAACTTTGAGAAATCAACTAAGTGAATTTTAAATTCAGAAATGTTTGTTTTTGATCATTGGTGATCTCCTTCATCTTTGTGCAGTTAGATGTGCCATTGTTGGCAAACCAGCAACAATATGATACAATTTTTGGTTTGGATGGTGTTACTCATCACACCAATACTAGTGTGATGATTTTGAATACAAGACTTGCAATACACGGTTCCCATCTTTTCAAGTTATTCTTCATTAAGAATTATTTTACGAATATATAGAAAGAGAGATTGATACTAAAGTCATTTTTAAGAGAGAAAGTTTCAATTGTTTTGGGTCAATTATATAAGAAAATGAAGAAATTGATGATATGTTACACATCAATATTTTGGAGCAAGATGGATGGAATGGAGGCTCGTATACAGTGTCTTGTCTGATAAGAATGTGTCACCTACTAGCATAATTATGTTGTATGGGGCAGAGTGTTAGCCGGTCAAGAACTCGTACATCCATAAGATGCAAGTCACTAAGATGAGGATGTTGAGATGTCTGTATGGACATATTCTAGGAGATATAAAATTAGGAATGAAGATACAATGGCAAGGTAGGAGTAGTCTGGCCCCAGTGGTATACATGATGGAGAGGCAAGGTTGGGATGGTTCGGATATGTGAAGAAGAGATACACACAAACCCCAGTGAGGAAGTTCGAGAGTTGGCTAAGATACGTTTTAAGAGTGGTACACAAGGTAGGTTCAAGAAGTATTGGAGAGAGGTGATTTTACAAGACATGACACACCTCCATCTTACTGAGGACGTGACCCTAAATAGGAGGATATGAAGGTCAAAGATTAGGATAGAAGGTTAGTAGGTATGTAACACTCCCAAAAATTTTCACTAAGATTCGGATCGTTCTTCGTATATGTATAGGATCGTATTAGATGATTGTAAAGTGAATGCATGAGTTAGGATCAATTCCTAATAAATTGAAGAGTGTTAGATGTGATTTAGGGTCATACGGAATCCCTAAAACCAAGCTAACTCCAAAGAATTCGTCTTGGCTAAGTTTCGAATGAGTTCGTATAAGGGTCGACTTCCAATGACCATATCTTTTTGAATATAACGAATTGGGTAGCCCATGACCTATTAAATTAAAGGTCTTTGCATCTTTTTTCCAATGCCACCAATATTGTATTTTTTAGAGTTCGGAGTCAAAAGTTATGACTATCTTACGATGGACTAGTGCTACAGGAATTTCAGGCCTGGACTATAATTGCGGAAAACCTGGGCTTGGCGCCGCTGTGGCGCAATGCGCCACTATAGCATGAGAAATAAGCCTTAGTAGTTTGATCCTTTGCGCGATATGCCACTATTAGGTGTGCAGGGTTTTTAAGCCCATTTTCCAGAACCCAGAAAATTTAGGCTTGGCGCTGCAAGGGCGCGACGCACCACTATAGCGCCAGAAATAAGCCTTAGTAGTTTGGTCCTTGGCGCGATGCGCCACTATTAGGTTGCAGGGTTTTTAAGCCTAATTTGACTTGGTGCTGCAGTGGCGCAGCGCGCCACTATAGCGCCAAGAGGGTTTTAGCCCATTTTTCTAGATTTTTGAGGAAGGGCAAATTTGACATTTTCCCTAATTATATATATACTGACTTTGTCATATTTTAGACCATTTCTTTTCAGTCCATTGCCTCTCCAAAAAATCCCTAATCCTCATCCTCTCTTCCTCAATCCTTCTCCAACAAGAATTGCCTTAAAAAAAATTCAAGGATTCAAGCCTTCCATTGAAGACCTAACATCAAGGTTCCTTCAAAGTCTTCACCAAGGTATGTAAGACTGCTCAAAGCATAGGTTGAGTCTACCCATGTGCCCTACATCTTCTTGAGATTGAATGTTCATAAGAATGGAGTTTATTTATAGATTTATGTCCAAATGGGTCTTTTTCATCTATTAACTAAATTTTTTATTATGTGGATGTTGTTGAGTCAAGAAAGTGATGTGCTACATGTTGATATGATTTGTTAAACAAGATTGGTTAATCTTCTTAAATATGTTGGTTTTCTTAAATTATTGATTTTGAATCTTGGAGTCTTTATGAGTCCCGAAAAGATTTGTTAAATGAATAAAGAAATGATTGGATAGGATTACTTGTTGTCATAAATGCATATTTAAACTACACTTGAAAGATACGATTGGGATTGATCGGATAGTATGATTGGAAGAGGTTTGATTATGATAGAATTGATGATTTAACAAGGTTCCAAATGAGACTTGTCGATATGATTTGATTGAGTTGATTGGATGGAGTTTTATGAGCATTGAGTCCTGGGAGGAGTATCGAGCACCAAATTAGGTAAGAGTAAGTAATAACTCGAATCCAATAACTACGTCGCCAAACGTAGGAGGGGATTGAACCGTTAAAGTTGGATGCTTCCCAAATTATTGTCCTGACATGATAGGACTTGGTTGGATATGGATCCATGATTGGTTGATTCGTTTATACCCTGGCAAGGTATGAATGGACGTGGCAATAATGTCGACTTGTTGTACTATCACTGGCTCATAAGTGATAGTTGTCGGATAAGAGAAACTCCCATATAGGTCTTGATAGTACTCTAAGTTGGATTGGGTTGAATTGTATGTGATTGGTCCCATCTAAACCATATTCTTGTTTAGACTTAGGACACTTGATCGAGTTGTTCTTTCTCCTGAGTTGAGATTTCGAGTTGATTTGATTCTTCCTTGATGTTATTTCATTCGGCCATTTTAAATACTTATACATTCTACGTACTGACGTCATTTGGCCTGCATCGTTTCATGATGCAGAGATAGGTACTAGAGATCATCAACCGGTGCACAGTTAAAGATCTACTCACTTCCATCTAGCTGGTGAGTCCTCCCTATTTCTGGAGGATGCCGAGATTATATTTTTAGCTTTGACTAGTTTTCCTTTATTTTGATTTTTGGTAGCCATGGTCCTATCATCGGCACCTCCTGGATTGTTGATAGAGGCTTCATAAACTAGAGTGTGGAAATATTGAATTGTTTGTTTTGACTAGTTTTATTCTCGCTAGTTGTTGATTAAATATATGTTTGACCTTTGGCCCTAAATTATGAATAGTATACTTATGATTGAGTCTTCCGCTGATAGAATATGACTGAATGAAAGTGTGACTGGACCAAGTGGTTCGCTTGAAGGCCAGAAATAGCTTTCGAGTGCCAGCCATGTCTAACCCTCTCGGAGCGTGACAAACATGGTATCAGAGACTAGAGTTTAAGAGTCCTAGGGAGTCTATAAAGCCGTGTATAGTAGAGTCTTACTTATGGGTGTGTTGTGCACCACACTTATAATCAGGAGGCTATAAGATATTAGGAATTGTTTCACTTCTTTCATACTCTGAACTCGTGCAATAGAGTTAAACTCTATAAGACTTCTTTTCTAATTTGTGCGTTTATACGTTGCAGACAATGCCTCCTAAACATACTGCCAACCAGAAAAATACTGATAACACAGAGATTCCACAGTCAGAAATGCGCCCATCGAGGACTAGGGGCCAACCTGCAAGGTATGCAGAGGCACCTCAAGTGTCTACTACTCCGCCTACACCAAATTCAGAGGCAGATTTTCAAGGAGTGATTTCCATGCTCACTCAATTAGTGGCTGCCCGCAATGGTAACCAGAGTTCTCTAACTCTTAGCTCTAGTTCTCAAGAGTCGTCTGCTGCCACGAGCATTAGAGATTTTCTGAGAATGAATCCGCCAGTATTCACGAGTTCCAAGGTTGATGAAGACCCCTAGAATTTCATTGATGAGATGTGGAAGATCCTGAAAGCAATACATATCACAGATATCAAGGGGGTTGAGTTGGTGTCTTATCAGCTAAAGGATGTAGCAAACATCTGGTATAACCAGTGGGAACAAAGTAGAGGTGAGGATGCTGAGCCTGCTTGGGATGAGTTAGAGGGAGCCTTTCTTGATCACTTCTTTCCTAGAGAATTAAGTGAAGCAAAAGTGGAAGAGTTTGTGAATTTGAAACAAGAGGGTGTGACCGTTAAGGAGTATAGTCTAAAGTTCATCCAGCTGTCCAAATATGCTCTAGAGATGATCTCAGATATAAGGTCGAAGATGAGAAAATTTGTCTCCGGATTGGGAAGACATATGTAGAAGGAGTGCAAAGTAGCATTGTTGATCTCTGACATGGATATTTCTAGATTAATAGTGTATGCTCAACAAGTGGAGGATGAGAAGAGGAAAGACAGGAAGGAGCATCTGAGCAAGAAGGCAAAATCAGCTGGATATGAGAATGAACAGAGGCAGAACAAGGGCAACAGGTCCTTCTTCCAGAAGAGGTCTTCCAACTATGCCTCGTCCACCGCAAGTGCACTTATGCTGCATAATAGGTATGATCGGCAGGGACAGAGTCACCAGAATTTCAGATCCCATGGTTCTTAATCCCAGGCTAACGTGGGTCAAGGTTCGAAAGGGAAGCCCCCATGCGGCAAGTGCGGTAAGCTCCACTTAGGAGAGTGCAGAAAGGGAGATAAGGGTTGTTATAAATATGTCTAGGTGGGCCATTTTCAGAGGGAGTGTCCAATATGGGGCAACAGGGCCCAATATTCTACCACCGCACCACCAGCTGGAGGTAATTAGAGGGGCACTACTCTAGGTATGAGCGTAGGTGCAAACCATCTATATGCCATAGGTAGTCTCCAAGATCAGGAGAACTCCCCAAATGTCATGACAGGTATGATTCGAGTTTCTTCTCTTGACTGTTATGTTTTGATGGATCTGGGTGTCACACTATCTTTTGTGACTCCTTATGTGGCTAGTAAATTTAATAAAATTCTTGAATATCTTCTTGAGTTTTTAGTGTAGCTACTCCTGTTGGTGATTCTGTCTTAGCTGAGAGAGTCTATAGAGATTACACTGTGTCAATCCATCACAGGGATACCTTGGTTGATTTAGTTGAGTTGGACATGGTTGATTTTGATGTGATCCTTGGCATAGACTGTTTTTACGTCTGTTATGCCTCTATTGATTGTAAGACTTAGATTGTCAAGTTTAAATTCCCGAATGAGGCGGTCATAGAGTGGAAGGGTAGTCCTATTGTGCCTAAGGGTAAGTTTATTTCCTACCTTAGGGCCAAAAAACTAATCTCAAAAAGGTGTATTTATCACATCGTCCGACTGAAAGATGACAATATTGAGTCTCCATCCCTTGAGTCAGTTTCGATTGTCAATGAGTTTCCTGAAGTCTTTCCTGAAGATCTGCCCGGAGTCTCTTCTGATAGAGAGATCGACTTTGGGATCGATGTCCTTCCTGATACCCAGCCTATCTCCATCCGTCCATATAGAATGGCTCCGACCGAGTTGAAAGAGTTGAAAGAATAGTTGAAGGATTTGTTAGACAAAGGATTCATTAGGCCGAGTGTCTTACCATGGGGTTCTCCTGTCCTATTCGTGGGAAAGAAAGATGGGTCCCTTAGAATATGTATTGATTACAACAACTAAACAAGGTCACCATAAAGAACAAATACCCTCTCCCCAGAATAGATGATTTATTTGATCAACTTCAGGGTGCCACTTGTTTCTCAAAGATAGACCTAAGATCGGGTTACCATCAGTTGAAGGTGAGGGAGTGTGACATCCCAAAGATAGTTTTTCGGACCCGTTATGGCCATTTTGAGTTCTTGGTTATGTCCTTTGGATTGATCAATGTCCCTGCAGCTTTTATGGATCTCATGAATCGAGTATTTAAGCCATATCTTGATATGTTTGTGATTGTATTCATTGATGATATTTTGGTTTACTCCAAGAATGAGAAGGAGCGCGCCTATCATCTTAGAGTCATCTTGCAAACTTTGAAAGACCATGTATTGTATGCAAAGTTCTCCAAATGTGAATTTTAGCTTACATCAGTGGCTTTTATAGGCCACATTATATCTGGAGATGGTATTCAGATTGATGCTCAGAAGATTGAGGCAATGAAAAATTGGCCCAGACCCACATCCCCGATAGAGATAAGAAGCTTCTTGGTTTGGCTGGCTATTATCGAAGGTTTGTAGAGGGATTCTCATCCATATCATCACCATTGACCAAGCTGACCTAAAAGAAGGTTAAGTTCTAATGGTCCGATGCTTACGAAGAGAGTTTCCAGAAATTGAAAACCAAACTGACCACCGCTCATGTTCTAACCTTGCCTAATGGAACAGACGATTTTGTGATCTATTGTGATGCGTCTAGAGTTAATTTGGGTTGTGTGTTGATGCAGAGGGGAAAAGTGATAGCCTATGCTTCAAGACAGCTTAAGATTTATGAGAGAAATTACCCAACTTATGACCTTGAGCTGGCAACTGTGGTATTTGCTCTTAAAATTTGGCGCCACTACTTGTATAGAGTGTATGTTGATGTGTTCACCGATTATAAGAGTTTACAATACGTTTTCAGCTTGAAGGAACACAACCCGAGACAAAGGAGATGTCTCAAGCTACTCAAGGACTATGATATGAGCATCCTCTACCATCCAAGTAAAGCTAATGTTGTTGCTGATACTCTTAACAGGTTGTCTATGGGTAGCACTGCCCACATAGGGGAGGGGAGGAAAGAATTGGCTAAAGAGGTGCATAGACTAGCTCGATTGGGAGTTCGGCTTGAAGAGAATAATCAAAGCGGAGTTAATATTCAGGATGGGTCTGCATCCTCACTCGTGGCAGAGGTAAAAGAGAAGCAAGACCAAGATCTCGCTCTTCTCCAGTTGAAGGAAGTTGTTCACAAACAAAAGGTGATGGTTTTTACCAAAGGGGGAGATGGTGTGTTGAGGTACCAAAATAGGTTGTGTATCCCAGATGTTGATGATGTCCGAGAAAGGATTATGGCCGAAGTGCATAGTTCTATATACTCTATTCATCCTGGCTCTACCAAGATGTATCATGACTTGAGGGAAGTTTATTGGTGGAGTGGAATGAAGAGAGATATCATAGAATTTGTTTCCAAGTGCCCGAATTGCCAACAGGTTAAAGTTTTACATCAAAGGCCATGTGGGTTAGCGCAAAATATAGAAATTCTAGAATGGAAGTAGGAGATGATCAATATGGACTTTATTACAGATTTGCAGAGGTTCCGAAAACAACATGATTCAATTTGGGTGATTGTGGATAAGATGACGAAATCAGCTCACTTCTTGGCAGTTAAGACTACTGACAGCACAGAAGATTATGCAAAATTATATATTCAGGAGATTGTCAGATTGCATGGGGTTCCCTTGTCTATCATCTCAGATAGAGGATCTCAATTCACTTCCCAATTTTGGAGATCCTTTCAGAAAGGACTGGGTTCAAAGATGAATCTTAGTACAGCCTTTCATCCCCAGATAGATGGCCAAGCGGAGCGCACCATCCAGATATTGGAGGATATGTTGAGGGAATGTGTACTCGACTTCAAGGGAAATTGGGATAATCACTTATCTCTCATAGAGTTTGCATACAATAACAGTTATCATGCAAGTATTTAAATAGCTCCCTATGAAGCTTTGTATGGGAGGAGGTGTAGATCATCAATTGGGTGGTTTGAGGTTGGTGAAGTTGAGTTGATTGGGCCTGATTTTTTTCACCAAGCTATGAAGAAGGTGAGAGTTATTCAAGATAGGCTAAAGACGGCCCAAAGCCGTCAAAAATCTTACACCGATGTAAAAAGGAGAGACTTAGAGTTTGAGGTGGATGATTGGGTGTACTTAAAAGTGTCAACCATGAAGGACGTCATGAGGTTTTGAAGGAATGAAAAGCTTAGTCCTCGATATATTGGTCCTTACCAGATTGTGAGGAGGATTGGGAGTATCGCTTATAAGTTGGAGTTACCCTTAGAACTAGCCGCTATTCATCTGGTATTTCATGTTTCGATATTGAAGAAGTTTTTGGGCGATCCCTCATTGGTAGTCCCCATTGATAGTATTGGATTTAAGGATAACTTGTCATATGAAGAGGTTCCGGTCCAAATTTTTGATCTCCAAGTCCGCAAATTGAGGAACAAGGAGATTGCCTCGGTCAAAGTCTTATGCAGAAATCAATTTGTTGAGGAAGCCACATGGGAAGCGGAGGAAGATATGAAAGCTAAATATCCGCATCTATTCATGCCTATCTATGAGAAGGTTGAAGGTAATATCCATTTTCTTGATTTGAATTCGTATGTGCATTTTTGAGTTCGAATAGTAAATTATTTTGAGAATTTGATTGGTTGAATGACTGAATTCTGATTGTGATTTGTACCTCGAGTCCATCCTTGGTTTACTCATCATTCGAGGATGAATGATCCCAAGGAGGAGATAATGTAACACCCCCAAAAATTTTCACTAAGATTTGGACCATTCTTCGTGTACGTATAGGATCGTACTAGATGATTATAAAGTTCATGCATGAGTTAGGATAAATTCCTAATAAATTGAAGAGTGTTAGATGTGATTTAGGGTCATAAGGGATCCCTAAAACCAAGCCAAGTCCAAAGAATTCATCTTGGCTAAGTTTGGAATGAGTTCGTATAAGGGTCAACTTCTAATGACCATATATTTTTGAATATAACTAATTGGGTGTCCCATGACCTATTAAATTAAAGGTCTTTGCGTCTTCTTTCCAACGCCACCTAGATTTTATTTTTTGGAGTTCGGAGTCAAAAGTTATGACTATCTTACGATGGACTAGTACTACAGGAATTTCAGGCCTGGACTATAACTGCGGAAAACCTAGGCTTAGAGCCGTAGTGGCGCGACGCGCCACTATAGCAGTCATGCCCCGAGAGGGTATCCTAGATGTAACCGACAATCGAAGACCATTGCTGGTCCCCAAGCGAACCACTTGGTCCAATCACACATCCGTCCATATCAATCATTCAGCGGAAAGTTTAAAATAAAGAAATAATCTAGTGGGCAATCCAAATCAATGATCTAACTCAAGAAAGAAAGGTCGTGGGCCAACAAGTCAAACTCTAATATTTGTTATTAGATATAGTTTAAAAAGAATAATTCAAGGAAAGAAAATACTCAATCGGCTCATCACTATCTAGTCTATGAAGCCTCTATCACTATTATCTAATTGGTGCCAACGACATGTTCATGGCTACCTCAAATCAAAATAGAAAGGGATAACTCGACGCAAGAATAACATAAGCGGTGTCCTTCGAATATAGGAAAGGACTCACTAATACGCTGAGTGTGTATAGATCCTCAATGGTGCTCATATTGACGATCTCTTAAACCTGTCTCTGCATCATGAAATGATGCAGGTCCAAATGGACGTCAGTACATGGAATGTACGAGTATGTAATATGGCAGAATGAAATATACCTCAAGGAAGAATAACGTTGGTTCAAATATCTCAAAATCAGAAAGATAAGAGAGACTCAATCAAAGTGTCATAAGTCTAAAGTAAAAATATATTTTTAGACAAAGACCAACCATATACCATACAATCCAAATCAATCATGTACAATACAGTTCAATCAAATCATTTACAATTCGATCCCATCCAATTATGTACAATCTGATCTAATCCAATCATATCACGTATCCAATCCAATCCAATCACATACCATCAACTCTAATTCAATCACATATTATCTAATCCAATCCAATCACATATCCAACCCAATCCAATCACATACCCAATCCAATCCAATTCAATCATATGCAATCAACTCAATTTAATAGATATGCAAATTAAAATTTTGCAATGTTTTACAATTCAACTCAATCATCTACAATCACAATCAAACCAATCCATTCAATTGAGAGTTTCTCTAACCGACAACTATCACCATATGAATGAGTGATAGTACAGCAAGACGACGTTGTTTCTATGTCCGTTCATACCTTGCCAGGGTAAGAATGAATCAACAATCATGGATCCATAACCAATCAAGTCCTATCATGTTAGGACAATAATTTAGGAAGCATCCGACTTTAATGGTTCAATCCTCTCCTACGTTTGGCGACGTAGTTTATTGGTTCGAGTATGGACTATACTCTTACCCAATTCGGTGCTCGATACTCCTCCCAAGACTCAATATGCTCATATATATCAAGTGAGTAAAATACTCAAAATACTCATTTAGTCTCATTGGATTCTTTCAAATCAACTCATTTAGTCTCATTGGACTCTTTTCAAAACTCAAATCAAATCTGGCCTCATTGGACCTTCTTTCAAATCGACTCATCTCAAATCATTAAACTCTTCTTTTTAAAATTGATACAATCTCAACTCAATCTCAAAATCGACATTTTAAAGTAAAAATGCTCAACTCATTTATACTCAAAATAATCATGTTCAAAAATGAGAATTTAAGAGACTTTTTCAAACTCAATTTATGCTTAAACTCTTCCTAAATCAAAGATGAAAATAATCACTCTTTAAACTCAAAATAGTGTATAAATAGTTTATGCAAAAATATTCACAAATCATTTATTTAAAACTCCTTCTCAAAAGATCATTTATTTTCAAAATGTTCATAAGACTCCAATTAAATTAAATTATGCAAATCACATATCACATGATCACATTAGAATCCAATCCACTTCATCACACAATATTCTCATAAACATAACCTCTTCATCTATCATTCAACATATGTTAAATAACCACCATTCACATCATCACTCACACCATCATCAAAACATCATCATTCACATCATTATCAAACATCATCATTCACATCATTATCAACATCATTATCAACATCATCATTCACACCATCATCAAACATCTTGATCCGGTATTCCATATATCAATGCTGAAGAAGTATCATGGGGATGAGGACTACATCATTAAATGGGACTCGGTGTTATTAGATAAGTAAGTTCAATATGAGGAAGAGCCAGTTGTGATCCTTGATCGTGATTTCCGGAAGTTGAGGAATACAGATATAAATATGGTTAAAGTGCAATGGAAATATTATTTGGTAGAGGAAGCTACTTTGGAGACTGAGAAGGACTTGCGAGACAAGTATCCTCAACTGTTCGTCGAAACAGGTACTACTATATCTCTACTTTAGCCCTATTTTCCCTAGTTAGTCACTCAGGGACGAGTGATGGGTAAATTGGTATCTATTGTAATGACTTGTCCTCATAATTATTAATAGGCCAATGGAGAAGGATTTCAGGTCAGAAACTTCGGGTAGTAACATCAAAAAACTTTAGCTTAAACCAGACTTAGATAAATTCTGAGTCAGGTGTGGTCTATGCTGATCATGTGAATAGTGGGGGATCAAATCTATAATTTGAGTGGGGAAGCTAATAGCCAAGATGATAAAGAGTATTTATGGCTTCATAAAATCGCATTCGGATGAGTAAAACTCCCGAAATTGAATTTGGAATGAAGGGTATATTTTAATACGTCTTTGAAAGGGGTGTATTGCGAAATGGAGGCTTAGAACCCAAACTCCAAGCTCACTGGTTCCGTATATCCCACCAGAGTTGATTTCTCCTACTAGAGCAGAATAGGATCTACGAGAGTGGGACAGTTGCGACTTAAGTCAGAAAATCCTAGAAATAGTTTTTTTCTGTAAAAACAGTTTCTAAAATGACAGGAGGCGACCTAGGGCGATTTTCATCAATTTTCCAAGAATTTACATTCTTAAGGTAAGAATTTTACTCCCTAAACTCATCCTTTGATTCCTAGAATCTAGAAATTATGGTTGGTAATCATTGGGGGAGGGTTTGAACTAAAACTAATGGTGGGAAATAACCCTATAGTGGGGTTAGGAATATGGGTTTTGGCCTAAGAGGGAATTATGTTATAATTCTTGTGAATTAGGCTATTTTATTGATCCTTGTGTATATGTGACTTATTTTTAGACCAAGAACTAGCAGAAAAAACTCAGAAAGGGAAAGCTCTTGCATCATAGAGTGGTTGAAGTTCAAATTCGAGGTAGGTGATGGTTTTATTTTCCATATATATTTCATATACTTATTAAATTGTTTCATGATATGCATATATGTCTATGAATAAGGAAACATGCGAGATTATATGTGAAATGATCACTTGCTAGGCTGTTTTGTGATGAATCTATTCTTGGTGATATAATGATGATTAATGAATAAAATTGTGGTTTTTGTATGTTGGGATCGAGTGTCATATTTTGACACATAAATTATATCAAGTGTCACATTCCGATACATATTTAGATCGGTTAGCACATTCCGATACAAACCTTGGATCGAGTGTCATGTTTCGACACAACTTGAGGTTTATAGGTCCCATGAGAGGACCCTTATGTGAATTTTCATGATATGGACTTCGATGAACTGTGATCTTGTTGAGTATTGGATTAGGTTAGAATGGTTAACTTATTCTATATATATTTATGTGTGTGCGTGCTTATTGTATTGAATTTACTTGTCTATGATCCGCTGATTGGCTAATCGTGTGATTCTACCAGTACATTATTGATTTTGTGTATTGATACTACACTTGCTATATATTTGTTGAGTACCTGGTATATTCAGCCGGCTGTGGAGAGACCTTGCCTAGAGGATTAATTATCTTGTTTGAGCCCAAGGGTGAGCTACTCTGTCGTGCTGCGTAGACTCTCTCATCTATTCTTTTTTTTTTTTTGGGAACAGACCCTACACGAGGCTCCCACCTCTCGTGCACAGTCAGGGGTTGAGCAACACCCCCAAGCCTTAACATAAATAACAAAAGTAAAAATACAAGGAGGGGGACATAAACCTTACCTCCAATCCTATGGTGGTTCATAAGTCAGCTAACCTATTAAGGTCGGCTAACTCATCCCCGAAACAAAAAAGGGCTAACTATAACTAGAAAGTAGTAAACCTATGAGAGGACTCCTCCCGGTACAATTCGACTAATAAAGCATAAATGAGGGAGACTCTCCCCTTCCATGAGAAAACAAGAAAGTAACCTACACTAGTCCTATTCAACTATGCTACGTACCATACATAGCTAAATTGAAAGAAGAACAAGTATATGAACCTTCTATCTCGCATGGGGTGGGAAAATTCTTTTCATCTATTCTAGTCCTTCTTTCGGGGGTTAGATGTTCAGACAATTTGTTAACTCTTAATGATTTCTTTTGAGAATTGCATTTCGCTTTCTAGACTTGTTTACTTTTAGAGTTTTGGTACGATGACTTTCAGTTCCTAGGGTATTTTTACTTCCACATGTCGGGGTTGATAACTAGATGATTTTTGAGTTTATGGGAACTCAATAATTATTTCTTGATTTAAACTTGCTTCCGCATCTTTAAACTTTGGTGTACATTGCGATTTTTGTTAGTTAGGCTAAAATTATGGCTCTCCCACTGGAGGGTTAATGTGGGTGCTAGTGGCGGAGCCACATAGACTTGAGGGGTGTCAACTGACACCCCTTCGTCAAAAAATTACACTGTTTAGTTAGGTAAAAATCCATTTTTATGTATTTATATTACATATTGGCACCTCTTGACTTCTACGCGATTTTACTTCTTTAAATGTTGACACCCCTTAGTCAAAATTCTGGATTCGCCACTGGTGGGTGCCAGTCATGGATGGTCGGAGTCGTGACAAAAATACTAACCAATTTTATTCTTGAGGTGTGTTTCTCTATTGTAATTTGACTACAATATTTTCTTCAATTGTAATCTTTTTCTTGCTCTACCATTATTTGATTATAAATTGTTTCAACAGAGGTCGATTAAACCTGTAGCCTCTTATCCTAACAGACTTACCGCTCTAGGTGCCTCATTGTGCAAGAGAAATATTCTGTTCTGGCTCTTTGAGGCTTATGGAAAATACAAACTGATTTCATTCGCAAGGTATGTTCCTCTAATGCAATTTGACTGTAATATTTTGATCACTTTTGAATGAAATAATTATTGAAACATGATATACATACTCTTACCCCTTTAAACAGTGTGCCAAAATTAGTCTGAGGAGATGTAGACACGAATTGTGATAGAAGTGAAGGAAGAAAGTAAGAAATCCACAAGCAACATATTCCTACCTAACACTACTAAAAAATTGCCAAAAAGCAACGCAGTCACTGCCATCGCTTTTTTGCTCGATGCTTTTAAAGGAGCGAAGGACAGGGTCATAAAAAGCAACGGACTACGTCGTTCCTAATTTTTTTAATTAAAAAATATATATAAAAAAATACGACGGACTTCGTCTTTTTATTTTTTTTTAAAAAAGAAATTATTTAATTCAAAGCGACGGACATTTAGTCTCCGTCCGTCGCTTTGTTTATCTAAAATTTTTCCAGAAAAGCGACGGACAGGGTCCTTTTGTCCGTCGCTTTTCTGGAAATGTTTTTTAAAAAAACCCAAAAAAGCGATGGACTAAAGGACCCTGTTCGTCGCTTTTTCTGCAACACTTTTGATAGCAGAAATCTGCAGTTTCTGCTGCCCACCTGCAATCAAAATTCAATTCAATTGTATTCAATTCAGCCCATTCAAACACAAATAACAACAAACAAAATTCGCAAAATACATAATAACAAACATAATTAAACACTTAAAATGAATAAAATCATAATTTAGAACGATTTAAAGTGTTTCAAAGTTAACAAAAACTATTCAAAATATTCATAAATAAATATAGGGAACCCTAAGGACTATTTGCTATATATTCATCACTATCTCGGAATCATCCGGAGTGGACACTCTTGAATAACGGGGCGGAGGCTGACGAATGAGGTTAAGCACTTGTTCTTTAATTTGCTCAACTTGTTCATTCATACTTTTTTGATTCTCGATCCTTCTGTTCTCTAATTCTGCCAATGCGCGTGTAAGTTCTGCAATTTGCTAAGACATTGCAGTTATCTGAACCCCGTCAATGGTCTCGACTTGATGCAATGATCCAATATCTTCTAAACCTGATTGGAGTCATCGTACATTATTTCTAGAGCCCATTCCATATATTCGGCCCTTGTGGCTTCCTCCAACCACTTTTTCTGTCCAAATTTGAGTGGACTGTTCAGGTGTTAGTTGAACCGAATCTTCCATCTCACGTACGTGCTGCTCATAATTTTGCTGCATATTAAAAAATAAAAGTTATAATTAAACTATATATATATATATATATTAAAAATAAAACTTAGAAACAAAATACATTATAATATATCTTGAATAACTTACATAGGCTCATTCGGCCCTTTTCTCCACCCACTCATTCGGATTCGACTCATTTGTCTTTTTCTTCACATGAGTTTTTTTAAAGAATTCATGGCGATAGGAAGTGCGTCCCAATTCTTTTTCCTATAAATAAAAATACAATTAATGAAATAATATTTTGTGAAATAATTTATTTCAGAAAATGAATTTAAACTTAAAATTTAGAAACATTACTATCTCCCTCTGAATGATACCAACACTCTTTGCACCTCCAATGTACAACGAACACCCTTTAGGTTGTCTCTTGATTATTTTCCTTAATCGGAAAAGGCCTTGAATTCTTCGGTATCCCAATACCGGCATAATTCTTCAAATATATGAGGTAGCATCCAACTCAAAGGTGCCCGATCATCCCTAGCTTTCTTTAGCTAGCTAGACAGTTTGGTGCTCGCTTTTCTTTCAAAAGTGGTCGCAATGACCATATTGTACCTTGGCTCCCAAGTACATAAAGTCTGAAAAAAAATAACGTGAAATAATTAGTTAAGTAACGTATAGTAAAAATATTAAACGTAACTTCAAAAACTAGAATTAAACATATATATACCTTGAATTCATTAAACATTGTCTAGCGAATATTATTTGGAATCTTCCACCAAGAGTGATAGGGCTCAGTATATAGCCTCCTAACACTCTCCTGAAGAGCCCTAGCAGCATCCTTCGAAGGATGCCACCTGCAAGACACATAATAAACATATAATTATATCATCACTAAGTTATTAATCTAGCAATAATAAATAAATAAATAAATAAAACATTAAACTTACGAGGATCCATCAGGCTCAATCATGACTCTCCCAAGTCTGTCTCTCTTCCCATGAGCTAACCCAGACACATTATATAATGCCTCTGTTCTAGCAGTAGAAGAAGGTGTAGGTGAAGCTGTGGGAGTGTCAGTCTCAAGACTAAAATTTCTAAGTCTCAGATTAGATATGTGAGGAGACTGAGATCCGAGAGATGGAGTAGAAGAAGATGATACTCTCGGGGGTCGAGCAATAACCTTTGTGGGTAGTTGGTAGGTCTGATCATATAAATTATATCTGACCTGTGAAGAAGAAGAAGCGCCGCGTGGTCGGCGGAACTGACTATGGTAAACTAAAGGATCCATAGTCCCAAAAGGCACAACATGAATATGTGTACTAGGACTAGCTCAGCGGTGCTGCATCTCCGGCGCTGAAGAAATATGTCATGGGATATCCTCAGGACCAACAGGTCTCTTAGACTTCTTTTTACTTCTACCAGAATGGATAATACCAAGATGATCCCGGGATCTATCACCATCACCAGATGACATCTGCATGTAAAGTAACAATACAATATATAAAAACTACATAGTTGATTAAAAATAGGTTTAGAGAAATAAATAACTTACATACTAGTGATAATCTACCACTCTATTCCTCCTCACTTGTTTCATTTTTGTCATCTTTCCATTCGTCCTCCTCAGATGTTTCATATTCATTGTCAATCCATTCCTCCCCCTCAAATAATTTATATTCCTCGTTTACTTCTTTCTCAATATTTGGCATTATAAGTTCATCATCGGAAACCTCTTCTACTATGTGTTGAGGATGTTCTGGTGTGGTTTCCAACTCAACATCAACTTGTCGTTGAACAAGTGCAACATCATTTTGGTACGCCACATCTAATACATTCTCAATTTCAATTCTTCCCACATGCTTTGTCTTAATAACAACCCATCAATCAGCCTTATCTCTATGCAATGGATGTGGAGCGTAATAGACTTGCTTAGCATTTAGGGCAATGATTAAAGGATCATAACTTCTGTATTGTCTGGTGTGCTTAACTTCAATTATATTATGTTGTTGGTCCATCCTTGTGCCTCTGTGTGATGGGTCAAACCACTTACACCAAACTAATACTATCTTTTTTAGGCCAACTTGAATATGTTACTTCAATAATCTCCTGAATGACACCATAATATTCTACAATTTGGCCATTACCATCGACATCACCTTGAATGCACACACGACTATTATTGGCTTTCTTGTGCATAGAAACTTCTTCAGTTTGAAACTTAAAATCATTCACACAATATTTATTCATTGTATGAATATGAGATGCAGGCCCAAGTGCGATCTCTCTCACAAATGGTGAATGTTCGATACTTGAGTATTCATCATAAACCTACAAATTGATTTCAAAATAATACAATTTACTATAAGGTTAAAACATTATACCTATTGATTTAATATAAGCTTTTACACTTACATAATTCTTTAGCCATTTGGAAAACCTCGTATATATGGCTTCATTGCTCCATATGCTTACGAACGTGCTGATAGTGATATGTACAATTTTGATAGTTATTAATATGTAATTTGATAATTTAATTTCACACTTACTTAAGATATGACTGAATTTCTGGACAGTTAAGCAATACATGGGTCACAGCTGATTGTTTTTCCATGTTAGTAAAGCTTTGTCTTCCATGCTGTTTAGATCCTCGACCACAATAATTAAAAATTGAAATCGATGGATACATCGGATCACTATCACCTTCATCGTTGCGATTAAGCCTATTTTTTCTGCATGGAACTTCATCCCCAAAGTAATAGGAATAAAAGTCATCAGTTTCTCTCACAATATGAGACTCAACAATTGAGCCTTCGATTTTTTCTCTCTGTTTAATTATTTGTTTGCAGCTTCCAATTTTCCTAAATATATGTTAACTAATAATTATAGTATATATAAGAAGAATAAATTAACTACTTATATAAGAAAAACATTACTTCTCAAATGGATACATCCACCTTGTTTGAACTGGACCTCCAAGGCGGACTTCTTTAATAAGATAAATCAGAAGATGCTCTATCACATCAAAAAAACCACATGGAAAAATCTTCTCTAGCTTTGTAGTAATAACAACAATATTTTCCTTCATCCTATCTAAACTACTCTCCAACAACTTTCCAGAACATAAATCTCTAAAGAAAAGACTTACCTCTGTGATTGGCTTCCATATCCTATCAGGTAGATGACTAAAAGCGATAGGAATCAATATTTCCATGAATACATGACAATCATGGCTTTTCATACCTATTCACTTTCCTTCATTGTAATGAGGACAAGCAAGCTTTCCAGTAGTCATCCAATCAGATAACATTCCGTATGCAGGAAAATCATTAATAGTCCACATTAAAACAGCACGCATAACAAAATTCTGCTTAGTTGATATATCGTAAGTCACTACTCCTTCAAACCACAATTGTTTAAGTTCATCTATCAATGATTGTAGATAGAAATCAATCAAACTTTTAGGATTGCGAAGATCTGGAATAACACAACTTAGAAAGTTGTACGGACTTGTCAGGTACATTTCAGGAGGAAGGTTGTACGGGGTAAGAAATACAGGCCAGCAAGAATAAGGTGAGGCAACATTAAAGAATGGTGTGAAGCCATCTGTACACAACCCCAATCGTACATTTCTTGGTTCACTAGCAAAATCAGGATACATGTTATCAAAATGTTTCCATGCTTCTCCGTCAGATGGATGTGACAAGACACCCGGCGGCCTTCTATATTCACGGTGCTATCTCATATGTGGGGCAGACCTCATCAATGTATACAACCTCTTTAATCTGGGAATAAGAGGTAAATAATGCATCACCTTAATTGGGACCATCTTTCCAGTAGGAGTTCTCTTATAACGAGCTTATCCACAAAACTTACAATTTTCTAATTCACTATCAGTCTTATAGAACAACGTGCAACCATTAACACAATAATGAATTCTATCATACGACAATCCTAACTTGGAAACCAATCTCTTTGCCTGATAGAAGTTCTTAGGTATATTAAACTCAGGATTAACCAGTTCGCCCAAAATATCAACCATTGAGTCCATAGCCGCATGTGGAATACTTCAATCTGATTTAATATTCATTAACCTAACTGCAACTGACAAAGCAGAATGTAGACTCCCTTCACATAATGGACGACTAGCCTCTTCTAAATGTTGATAGAAGCGTCTTGCTTCTTCATTAGGAATTTCATCAAAATATTGTTCGGGTTCTATCCCACCTTGAACCCCGAATGCATCATTAACCATTTCATGAACTCTATCATGTTGAAATGTATAATGTTGAACTCTATCATGTAGAACCCTATCATGTTCAACACTAATTTGATCATGTGGTGCAAGCATATTATATTCATCCACGGGCAGTAGATTATAAAATATATTATTCAATAATCCATCTATTTCTCCATGATCAACTCATACAAAATATTTAGGCTTAAATCCATTACCATACAAATGAACCATAACTATATCTGGATTAAAAAATTTCAAGCACCTACATTCACAACAAGGACACCTAACCAATCCATTTCGCTTAAAAACATCAAGTGTCATGGCATGATCGATAAAACTTTTTACACCGTCAATAAATTCAGGTTTCAAACCACCACCAAATTTATAATGCATGTTATACATCCACAAACGATGATCCATCTACAAAATTACATATATTCAAGCGTAATTAGTTCATAAAGACTACAATTCATCGAGACTACAACTGACATTAATTCAAGTTATAATTAATTAATTCATATAATAATTCAGTTCAAGTTATAATTAATTTAAGTTATAATTAATTAATTCATGTAATAATTAAGTTCAAACTCTACTTAATTCAAATTGTAATTAATTCAAGTTATAATTAATTAATTCAATTTATAATTAAGTTCAAGTTATAATTAAGTTCAAGTCCGAATTAATTCAAGTTATAATTAAGTTCAAGTTCTATTTAATTCAAGTTATAATTAAGTTCAAGTTCTAATTAATTCAAGTTATAATTAAGTTCATATTCTAATTAATTTAAGTTATAATTAATTAATTTATATAATAATTAAGTTCAAGTTATAATTAGGTTCATATTCTAATTAATTCAAGTTATAATTAACTTCAATTTCTAATTAATTCAAGTTATAATTAATTCAAGTAAAAATTAAGTTTCAAACCTCATGACATTCAGGTTGAAGTTATAAATTAAAATATCCTAAAATTCAAGTATCTAAGTTATTCAAACTAGCTATAAAGTTTAAAGAGTTCAAAATTTATACAAACCTAAAAAAATTCTAAGTTTAACTTCAAAAGTCCTAAAGTTCAACTTCATGACTTTAAATATCTAACTCTACTTAGCTTAATTAGTTCTAAAGTCTAAAGATTTCAAATATTATACAAACCTAAAGTTCAAAATTAGTATCTAAGTTATTCTAATTATAAGTTCTAAATTAAAGTCCTATATATAATTCAAGTATCCAATTTCCAATATTTTTCTAAGTTTCAAACTTCAAAATTTTCTATATTCATGTATCTAAGTTATTCTAAAGTTCAACATTAGCTTAATTAGTTCAAAAGGAAGTTTAACCTCAACAAGTTTTCTAAAGTAAACAAAAATTTCAACTTCAAAGTTCTAATTAAGTTCAACTTCTAAATTTAAGTATCCTAAAATTCAAGTATCTAAATTATTCTAATTATAAGTTCTAAAGTCCTAAAACTCAAGCCTCTAATTAAGTTTCAATATTTTTCTTTAAGTTTCAAACTTCAAAACTTCCTAAATTACAATCCAATATACAAACAAACTACAATAAACTAAATGAAATAAACTAATTAAGTAACTACTAAATCACAAATTACTATCCAATTTACAATCTAATTCAACAACCCAAATCTAAATTAAGCCCTAAAATCAAAACTATAACTACATTCACTAATTTTACAATTCAATATACAAATGAACTACAACAAACTAAATGTAATCACCTAATTAACTAACTAACATCACAAATTACTAAAAAATTTACAATCTAATTCAACAACCCAAATCTAAATTAAGCCCTAAAATCAAAATTATAACTACATTCACTAATTTCACAATCCAATATACAAATGAACTACAACAAACTAAATGTAATCACCTAATTAACTAACTAACATCACAAATTACTAAAAAATTTACAATCTAATTCAACAACCCAAATCTAAATTAAGCCCTAAAATCAAAACTATAACTACATTCACTAATTTTACAATCCAATATACAAATGAACTACAACAAACTGAATGTAATCAACTAATTAACAAATGACAAATAAAAAAAATTAAAATTTAGTTTTAGGTTTAAGCCCTAACCTCTTAAAAATGAATAATGGTCCAAAAGCTCCACAAGATGGCGGCGGCGGCGGTTGACTGACGGAGGACTGAGACGCTGGTGGGACGATGGTGGGAGAGACGGATTTAGAGAGAAGGCAGAGAGAAATAGAGAGTTTAGAGAGAGAGAGAGAAAACTGAAAAAAAACATTCTGTGTTGAACATATTTAACAAAAAGCGACGGACAGCGTCTCTAAGTCCGGCGCTTTTTCAAAAATATTTGACCGCCATTTTGACCAAAAAGCGACGGACAAAGCGACACCGTCTGTCGCTACTTTAAATATGTTGATCAAATATTTTGATCAGTAGCGACGGACTTAGCGACCCAGTCCGTCGCTACGTTAAAAAAAATAAAAAAAATAAAAGTGACGGACTAGGCGTCACTGTCTGTCGCTCCTATTAAATTTTTTTTTTAAAAAAACGACGGACAGCGTCGTTTTCTCCGTCGCATTTTATTTGCGACGCAGTCCGTCGCTTTTTGTTCTGTCATTTTTTGGCAGTTTTTTAGTAGTGTAAATGAGCAAATATGTAGTGAGCAATCATTATCTTAATGAAATTCAATGGATAAGAAAGCTTTCCACTCAGTTTTGTGTTAGAGGATTCTTATGACCTTAATTCTTCTTCAAATCACTTTTCAAATTTAGGAATTGGTCTTAATACCTATGCACAATTAGGAATCACCTAGTATTGGCCTATATGCATACGCAAAATAGTTTGGGTCTTAGATTAGAAATTTTGGGGTGTTACAAGCATCATAATTTCGAAATAGAAATTAAGAATCAACAATAGGAAATAGAGAGAATTTGTAAATCATGAACTTTGGGGTTAAAATCTTAGCATTGATCTTGCTAACTGAAATTGTAAAGAAAAACATAATTCCTCACTATGATAGCCTCACATACTTGAAAGAACAAGAGTTCTTGAGAGAAGCTTGAAACCTTAGGTTTTGCTCCTCTTGAATCTTGGTTTAAGTTTAGAGAGAAGAATGAGAGAAATATGAAGAAATACTGTGATATAATCCCTAAAATTAGAGACTAAAAGTTTAGGTTTAAGAAATAAGAAAAAGACATAACATGATCGAGTCCATAGGGACCATCGATGGCTCATGTAATGATCCACGTCCCGTGGTCTCCTTCTGTGGAACTCAAATGTTTTTTTTCAACCTTTAAGATCTCACCCATGAGCCTGTTTCACGAACCATGGAATGATCCACAACCAATGAAGTGAAAGTGCGGAACTCAGAAGTTTTTTTCCAACTTTCAAGGTCTCCTCGACGAGTCCATTTCATGGAGCGAGGAATGATCCACGACCAATGGACTGAATTCAAGCACAAAAATTTTAGGCTGGAGGATCTTAGGTAAATCAATCATAAGTTTTTACTCCCGACTCAGATTTATGAATGGTTGATGGCGTTGGAAAGAGTAATTTGATAGGTAATGGGATACATAACTCTTTATATTCTAAAAGATATGCTCGTTTGAAGTTGACCCTTGTATGATCTCATTCAAAAACTTAATCGATAGGAAAACTTTGAACTCGACTTAGTGCTTATGACTCTAATTCATATCCAATACACTTCTTACACTTAGGAGCTGGTCATAACACCTATTTACAAATATAAATCATCCTGTTTGAGCCTATACATGATTCAGATCTTACCTTAGAATTTGCGAGGTGTTACATTTATTCCACTTTTTAGGAGAAAGGGGAGCCCCAAGTACCTAATTGAAAAGAAACAAACTGCAAATCTAGTGAAAAGTAGGATCTCTCTTAGCGTAGTCACACTACTAAAAACCCACAAAAATCAACCTCTAGAGGTCGATTTGTGCTCAAAAAAATCCTTTTTTAGAAACGAAATAGATCATCGAAGATTGGTGTCTTTAAAAAAATAAATTTAAAGAATATAATTAAAAATATATAAATCTTAAACTAACAAGCACCAGTGGTGTATTAGTAGAAATATATTCTACCATAATAAATATGGGAGTTCAATCTACGGATGATGCATTTTATAATTGTGTAATTTAAAATATCAAATTCTCAAAGTCAATTATTCCTCACAAAAAAAAAAAAAACTGCCGACCTCTAATTTAAGGTCGATTTTCTGGATTGACTTTTGGTATTTATTCATCCATACCTGCGAGAACATCATAGATTTATCAGTATTTGTCACTAATCATGTAGTTGATGAAAAGCGGTTGACAACTTCCACGAATGTTTGAACTAAGGCCACATTGCCTTTCACTACTATGAAACCTTCTAAAATCGACATAAAAAAATGAACTCAAAAAAAAAAAGCAAACTGGCGAGGTCACCTTTCATTAGGTTGTTTTTCTAGGTCAATTTTAGCATTTTTTTTAGTAGTGAATTTATAGAGGATCATTATTCATTAGTGTATCTTCAAAGGTAAAGTGTGTCAGCTACTGTTTATTGCACGTTGAATGAAATCTAAATTTTGACAGTTTATTCGTCATGTTCAATACACTAGACAAATGTTCCATGATTAGTACAAATAGTACGAGTATTAATAGACTGTGCTGAAAAAATTATATATAATTAGGGGTAGTGTAAATAAAATATAATTTAATATTATAAAGTATATTAATGTAGTGTCATGAATAAAGTAATAATGTGATTTTTTTTTAAGAAAAAAGAAGATGATGATTAATTAATATTTTGTTTATATACACATGATTGTCACCAAATAATTATTGATTTATTTTTAAAATGATAATAAATTGATTAAAAAATCTAATATTCACAACAATAAGGATAATTACTAATAAATTATTTTATAGTTGAAAAATGTCTACAGAAATATTTAACCGATTTAATGATTAAAAAATCTAAAGAAGTTAATTATAAATATAGATAATCAAAATTAGGTGTGAACAACTACTACTAAATTTAAATTAAATGAGTTATGCGGTGGCTTTTCAAATATTCCTTTCGAGCTAAATTAATATTTGTCCATACATTAAAAAAATCAAACAAATTGTGCACCTGTGTGTATGTGCACAAATCCACAACAACAAAATCTGAAGATTCTTCTACAGTAGTTACAACCAAAATCTAAAAAGAAATCCCTGTCATTAATTCATTCTCAGATGGCGTCAAATTCAAATCCCAAAATAAAGTTCTTCCACTACACTTGGATTTCTTCTCCGGAAAAGCATCCACAGATTCACCACTCTTCGAATTTTCCTTCAATTTTTTCTTCTTCTGATCTAGTTGATTCAATTTATTGTGATATTTTCCCATATGACCGCCTAACGCTTGTGCAATAGCGAATTCATCGCCACAAATGGAGCATTTGTGTTTTTTGAGCTTATATGAGTTGCCATTAGTACTCATCAACATGAACCTATTCGCCCAACTTTTGTGACTTGCTTTGTGTCCACCTAGTGCTTGAAGAGAATCAAATTTTTTCTTGCATGTCTTGCACTCGAAGAGTTTGAGCGGTCCCAATGACTCGTTCCTCTTCATGATGTCCACACAGCTCGCCATCACAAATTTCTCCACGGATTCTTCTTCTAGTCTACTTCTCTTCCATGTCAAACCCATGTTCATGGTTGTGCAACGTGGGTACACTAAAAGAATAATTGTCTTGTTGCTAGTAGCTGATTGTGATATATATAGTACTATTGGAAATATAGGAGTGAGTTCAATTATGGTGTGATTATTAATTTAATAATATGTATTATGCCTACTTTCCTTTTCATACCTGATATTATCTATAGCGAATAAAACAAATTGTATAATTTGTCACCTCTCGAAATATGACAAATATTTAAGTGATTTGTCCTGATTCTAATAGTAAATTTTAAAAATAACTGATGGTACTCTACTTTATTCCACTTTTTAGGAGATAGGGAAGCCCCAAGTACCCTATTGAAAAGAAACAACCTAGAAATTAAGTTAGAAGTAGAAACCTCTCTTTAGTGTTGTCACACTAATAAAAATCCACAAAAATCGACCTCTCGAGGTCAGCATTTTTTGAAAATATCTTCGTTTTTTTTTTTAAAAAAAAAAACTGATCTCTAATAGCAGAGAAGTCAAAAATTTCGTGAAGGATGTTCTATATATATATATATATATATATATATATATATATATATATATATATATATATATATGCACGAAAAATAATTTATGATCTATGTAATTCGTATAATTTCTTATATATACATTGTAATGGCTACACCACTTTCTCCGAAGGTTAGTGTCTTTAAGAAAAATAAATTTAAAGAGTATTAATAAAAAAAATACAAAATTTAAACTAATCAGCACCAATGGTGTCACAATCCAAACCATTGTGAGTGGCACCCACACTAACTTCCCAATGAGAGAACCAACTTCTAATCAAAACTTAACCCATCAACATCATTTTAAGAAGCAAAATCATGTCATTTAAATGAATACATAGTCTTAAACAAGTAAAAGGAACTAGTTTCCATGAACTCAATCAATATAATAAAAACACTTTGCGGAAAATACCCCTAGAACCTGAAAGTCATAGTACCAAAACTCTAATAAAGTCTAGAATAAGGGGGATGCAACCCCAACAAGAAAATCATAAACTAATGTTTAAATGTCTGTGTCCAAAGAGATGGACCAAAAACTCGACAGCTTGAACAAAATAGCTCATCCTTGAATTCAGATTGCGGAATCTCACAACTAAGGTCTCTCAGCAACCGTTTGAATATGTCATGTACTCAACAAAGAAAAAGCAAGTGCGGTATCAAACACAAGCCACATTGTACTAGTATCACACTACCAGTTCCAAGATAAGAATGTAAACAAGTAACCACATTACAGCAACATAAGCAGTGGAGGACCCATAATTTTCGTTTAGGGGGTTCGAAAAAAAATTATGCTAATAGTGTTGACAAATTAGCGGATTGGTTTAGATATAAACGGGTCGAATCATATATGGGTGAGCTTAAATTCAATAATTTTTAACGAAATTAAATATTTTTATTAAAATTTTTATTGAATATGTAATAATATAGACTTGGACATTAATTTTTTGATTGAAATATTACTATACATAATTTAATAATTTAACGAAACCAAATTTACAATATAAAGCTATTTGAAAAAGTTGACAGTCTTAAAAAAAAAGTTGACAGACTAATTTAAAAGAAAAATGAGAAAGATCAGAAATAACAATAAAAATTCATCAACTAGATTCGATCTCAATTATTATGGGTGGATTTTTACACCCTTAACCACTGCACTATGTACTAGTGTTGTGTTGAGGGGGTTCAATAATTAGTATATATATGCAAATCGTAAATTTAACCCTAGTGAACCCCCTTGGCTCCATGTGGATCCGCCCCTGAACACTAGTCAAGATATGTATCAACAAATCACCACGGATATAGACTCATAGATCACAAATTCTGGCTTAACAAATACATGAAACATGTCACACATGATCACAATAACATATAATTGATTCTCTCATGGAACCCACACACAATCTGTTAGTGTACTAGCGTGGTACCCGATCTAACAATTGGCAGTACATTATATCAGTGTGGTACCCGAGCCAATCATATAAATATCCATACCAAGTGTGGTATCGAGCCAGTGAGCAATCATAACAACATGCATAATCACTAGGACTGTACAGGGCAAATCGATAAACCGCACCAAACCGACAAATCGAACCAAACCGGAAAAAAAAACCGACTAGTAATTTGGTTTGACTTGGTTTGGTGTTTGGAAAAAAAACCCGACCATTATAGGGTTGGTTTGGTTTTAATTAAAAAAAGTCAAACCAAACCCAAACCGACCCGATTATAGATATACTACTTTTAAATTATATTATACATAAAAATATTTATTAAAATGTAATTTATAAATATTTTTTAAATTTTTTTCATAATTTTTGTTTTCTTTCTTACATTTAGATTTGGACTTGAGAAGCCCATCTAAATAATATACGAAAAAAGTTCATCTTATAAAGTTATATTATAAAGTTAAAACTTCAAACATTGTTCTGCATCCATCTTATATGTTGAAATTTTGTACTAGAACTCTTTTTAAGAAGCACTGCTCTGTTCTTTTTATTAGATACTATAAAAAACCCGAAAAACCCGAAAAAACCTGAAAAGTCCGAGAAAAATTGATATATCAAAAAAACTGACTTTTATTGGTTTGGTTTGGTTTATAGATTTAATAATCTGACACAAATGGTTTGGTTTGATTTGTAAAAAAGCCGAACCAACCCGGTCCATGTACACCGCTAATAATCACAATCACACTGAGCAACCACACTTGAAGTCACAAGTAAAGTAAACAGGTTCATTGAGTAGGATTATCAACATGATGTCATTTCATATTCCTCCCTTATGTTTTTCTCACATGTATTGCACAAGTAATAATATAAAGCAGTTGACATGCACACATTACATATATTGGAAAACAAACCGCCATCACCTACCTCGAATCAAGCTTTGAAAACTCTAAAGAACTTGAGCTTTTTCCTTGCTATGAATCCTGATTTTTTTTAGTCTAAAACAATAATAAAATACAACAAGCAATGAATAATAGCCTAAAAAAGCTGGATTATACTCAAATCCAAACCCTTGTCCATTTTCATGATCATTCTACCCAAATTGGGGCCTTTTTCACCATAAATTCTGGTCAAAACCCTCCCCTAAGAGTTCTTAAGAATTGAATTACAAATTAAGGGAGTAATTAACTTAACTTTACCAAAACAAAATTAAAATAGCCCTAAGTTGCCCTTTCTTTTCCCAAAAATGAAGTTGTAGAATAAATCACTCTTTTTTCCCCTCATTAAAGTCGCGATTGGACTGCTATAGCGACGGTGCCACAACGGGATCCCACCCGCTATAACAACTTTCGACAAAACCTCAAAAATGTTCCCAAGTCCTCCATTTCACAATACACCCTCGAAACTTGACGTTCTAAAATAACCCTTTCATGTCAAGTTCGATATCGAGAGTTCTACTCACCTAAATTTGTTGTCAAAAAATCCTATGGACTCCTTAACGTCTTAACTAATTGAAAACACAATCCACACTTAGACATATCACCCCATTCATTCCCGAATTTTTCTAGACCTTACCTTACTATGATTCCGCGCAAGACTAGTCTAATTTAAAATTTCTAAGTTACTATCCAAGAAATTTTCTGGCCAAATTGAAGTCATTATAAATGGTCTAGTAGTAGAAATATATTGTACCAAGGTAAATATCGGAGTTCAATATGCGGATAATGCATTTTATAATTTTGTAATTTAAATATCAAACTCCGAAGGTCAATTTATTCTTCTAAATAAATTAAAATTGTCGACCTCCAATATATGATCGATCTTCTATATTGATTTTTGGCATATTTTCATCCACGCATGCAAAAAATATCTTAGATTTATTAATATTTTCCACCAATCCTGTAGTTGATGAAAAATGGTTGAGCGCTTCCATGACCCTTTGGATTGGGGTCATGTCGTCTTTACACTACTAAAATTACCTTCTAAAAGCAACCTAAAAATAGACATCAAAAATAGGTCAAAAGGAGTGAGCTCATGAGGTCGCTTGTCACCTCCAATTTTCAATTTTTTGTTTTAAAAGAAACAACTTCGTGAGGTTGGATAAGTGATTAAAAAAATTCACTAAATACTAATACTAGTGTTACGACTCCAATCCGCCGTGACTGGCACCCACAATACTTATTTCAGTGCGAGAACCATTCTAATAGCCCAACAACAATAATTGTAATATCTATACAAGCTTAATGATACGGATTTAAACACCCCTAGGAACTGAAAGTCATCATACCAAAACTCTAAACTAATAAGTCTAGAACAGGAGTACAACTCCAAATAGAAACCAGTAATAAATAGAAACATTGTCTGAACACCTAAGACCTAGAAAAGAAAAGGACAAGAATAACGATAAAGTCCACGACAGCCTGAAGGAATAGCTCACCCTTGAAATCGAAGACACAATCACTCCTATAGACAAGGTCTCTCCGCAACTGGCTGAATATGCCCTGTACTCAACAAAAAGGCAGAGCAAGTGTAGTATCAATACGCAAGGATAATGACGTACTGGTAGGATTACACGGTTAGCCAGTAAGCAGATCATAGACATGTAAATTCAATGCAATAAGCATATAAATATACAGAATAAGTCAACAATATATCAATATCACAACTTAATGTCTTCCACATGCTATAATTTCACACAAGGGTCCTCTCAAGGGACCTACAAATAATTAATTTTATGTCTGAACGTGACACCCGATCCAATATTTGTCGAAACGTGACACCTAATCTAATATTTGTCAAAACGTGACATCCAATCCAAATACGTGTCGGAACATGACACCCGATCCAAATTATATGTTGGAACATGACACCCGATCCCAAGATATCACAATCACAAGAAAAATTAGTGTTTACAACATTTACACCACCAAGAACAGGTTCATCACAATAACAGGCCAGCAAGTGATCATTTCACACATAATCTAGCATGTTTACCTATTCATATACACACATGTATCATGAAGCAATTTAACAAGTATATGAAACACATACGAGAAACTAAACTATCACCTACCTTAAATTCAAGCTTTCACAATCTTACAATGCAAGAACCTTCTCTTTCCGGGTTCATTTTTCTCGTTCTTGGTCTAGAAAATATCAAATACATATCAATGATCAATACAATTGCCTAACTATCAAGAAATATAACATAATTTCACTCTCTAGGCCAAACCCATGATCCTAACCTTACCCTAGGACTATTTTCCACCATAGATTTTCAGTTCAAACCCTCCCCTAATGATTATCACCCATGTTTCTAGTTTTTAAGAATCAAAGTATGAATTTAGGGAGTAAAAACCTTACCTTAAGCGTGAAAATCCATAGAAAATCAATGGAAATCACCCTAGGTCGCTTCTTGGGGTTTTAGAAACTAATTATTGCAGAAAAGACAATTTCTGATCTTTTTCACGATTTAAATTGCGACTGTCCCGCTTTGGCAGGATATGCGGAAACAGTGAGCTTGGATTTTGTTCTCCAAGCCCCCATTTCCCAACACACTCCTTCCAAATATGCATCAAAATTATAACTTTCATGCAAAATTTGATTCCGAGAGTTTTACTCGCCCGAATACGATTCTACGATGCCGTAAATTCTCCGTATCGTCTTGGCTATCAACCTGTCCAATCAAATTATAAATTTGACCTCCCATCATTCATTTGATCACCCTAGACTTCACCTGACTCAGAATTCATCCAAGTTTAGCCTAGACTCAAATTTTACGAAGTTACGATCCGAAGCTTTCTGGCCTGAAATTCTTCCTCATTGGCCTATCCCTAATGACGAAAACAAGTCATTATAATAAATACCAATTTACCCATCACTCCTCCCCAAGTGACTAACTAGGGTAAATAGGGCTAAAGTAAAGATAGAGTAGTACATGTTTCGTCAAATTATTGAGGATGCTTTTCTCGCATGTGTTTTTCTCAGTCTCCTAAGTAGCTTCCTCCACTAGATGATGTTTGCATTGCACTTTAACCATATTGATCTCCTTATTCCTCAATTCCCAAATGTTACGATCAAGAATTGCAACTGGCTTTTCCTCATACTGAAGTTTCCTGTCTAATAATACTGAGTTTTATTTAATGATGTAGTCCCCATACCCATCATACTTTTTCAACATAGACACATGAAACACAACATATACCCCAAACAAGCTAGGTGGTAAGGCTAACCTATATGCTACTGGCCCTACACAATCAAGAATTTCAAAAGGACCAATATAGCGAGGGCTGAGTTTGCCCTTCTTGCCAAACATCATCACCCTTTTAATGGGTGATACTTTTAGAAGTCCTTTCTTACCATCCTCGAATGTCATATCTCTCACCTTGTGATCAACATACTCCTTCTGACGACTTTGAGCCACTAGAAGCTTAGCTTGGATGTTTCTTACCTTATCTTGAGCATCCCTCACTAAGTCAACCCCCAATGGCTCCACTTTTCTAACTTCAAACTACCCTATGGGAGACCTACATCCCCTCCCATATAGGGCTGTGAATGGTGCCATATCAATAATAGCGTGATAGCTATTATTGTATGAGAACTCACACAAGGGCAAGATCTTGTCCCATTGTCCCCCAAAGTCTATCACACATACCCTCAACATATCTTATAGCACTTGGATAGTCCTTTTTAACTATCATTCTGTCTGTGGATGGAAAGCTATGCTGAAAGTAAGTTGAGTACCCAACTCTTCATGCAATTTATCCCAAAATTTGGACGTGAATTGTGTACCACAGTCTGAAATGATGGAAAGGGGCACCCCTATAGCCTTACTATCTTCTTCACATAAATTCTGGCCAACTATTATGCATTGTAATCCACTCTAACCGGAATGAAGTATGCTGACTTCGTTAACCTATCAACCACTACCCAAAAAGAGTCATGCTTTTCCAAAGTCTTAGGAAGTCCCACCACGAAATTCATGGCTATTCTCTCCCACTTCCATTCAGGAATGGGCATTCTTTGCAACAAACCTACAGGTCTTTGGTGCTCATACTTCAACTGTTGCCAGTTCTGACACTTGGCTACATATTCAGCTATGTCTTTCTTCGTACCCGGCCACCAATATACCCTTTCAAATCTTGATACATCTTAGTCACTCTAGGATGAATAGAATATCGTGAACCATGAGATTCAAATAGGATCTTTTGAATTAGTCCATCTACCCGGGGAGAATAAATCCTCCCCCTAAAATAATGTATCCCACCTGCATCTAGTGTTGAGTCTGGAGCCTTTCCCATCAACACATTTCCTCTAATTTCATTTTAAGTATACATCTTCAAACTGCTTGGTCTTGATCTCTTCTATGAAAGTGGGCCTTAGATCAACTTCGACCATTATCCCACCTTTCTCTGAGGCGACTAGCCTTGTGAATCTAGCCTTCAAGGCCTGAATTTCTCTAGACAGAGGCCGTTTAAGAGCCCCCAAACAAGCTAAACTGCCCATACTCACCGACTTCTGGCTCAATGCATCTGCTACTACATTAGCCCTACCTGGATGGTATTGGATAGTGACACTATAGTCCTTAAGCAACTCTATCCATATTTGCTGTCTCAAATTCAAGTCCTTCTGGGTGAAAACGTGTTGAAGGCTGCGGTGATCAGTAAAAACCTCACACTTGACACTATACAAATAATGTCTCTAGATTTTTAGTGCAAACACTACCGCTGTCAACTCCAAGTCATTTGTCAGGTAGTTCCTCTCATGCACCTTTAATTATTGTGAAGCATATGCTATAACATTCTTATCCTGCATCAACACAACACCCAAATCGAAATGTGAAGCCTCACAATAAATAATGAAATCTTAACCTTTAACCGACAGGGTCAAAATTGGTGCTGTGGTCAGGAGAGTTTTGAGCTTTTGGAAGCTCTCTTCACACTTATCACTCCACTCAAATGGTACTTCCTTTTTAGTCAACCTAGTCAAGTGTGTAGCAATAAAAGCAATTTATTTTATGAACCAGCGATAGTAACTGATCAGTCCCATAAAACTTCTAACCTCTGTCATAGAATTAGGCCTAACCTAATTCTTAACTGTCTCAAATCTTTTCTGGATCCACTATTACTCCTTCTTTTGAAACAACATGGGCTAAAAAGGCAACTGAAGGCAACCAAAATTCACACTTAGACAATTTCGCATATAATCTTTGTCTTCCCAAATCTCCCAACATAATTCAAAGATGATATGCATGTTCATATTCACTCTTTGAATACACCTATATATCATCTATAAATACTATCACGAATGAATCCAGGAATGGTTGGACATTACCAAAAATTCATAGTGCCCATACCTGGTCCTAAAAGCTGTTTTGGGCACATCCTCAGGTCTAATTTTCAACTAATGATACCTAGACCTGAGATCAATCTTTGAGAAGACTGAAGCATCTTGTAACTGGTCAAACATATCATCAATATGAGATAAAGGGTATTTATTTCTGATGGTGACCTTATTCAACTATCAGTAGTCAATGCATATTCTCATACTACCATCATTTTTCTTGATAAAAAACATCGGAGCCCCCCAAGGGGAAGCATTAGAACGAATAAACCCCTTATCAAGAAGCTCCTAAATCTAAGACTTAAGCTCTCTTAATTCTTCTAGAGACATACAGTAGGGAGGAATGAAAATTGAACGAGTATCCGACTCTAAATCAATGCAGAAGTCTATATCTTGATCAGAAGGCATACTAGGCAAATATGACAAGAAAACTTCTGAAAACTCACAGACTATTGGAATAGACTCAAAAGTAGGAGACTCTATATTTACATCTTGGATATGGGCCAATAGGCCAAACAACCCTGCCCCACTATTTTTCTATCTTGGAAAAAGGATACGACCTTAACTGTCTTAGGCTTGTACACCCCTTCCCACTCTAACCTTTCCTTCCATATAATCTCTAGAGCCACAGTCTTTGCATTGTAATTAAGTACAGCAAAGTAGGGGGATAACTAAGTCATGTCTAATATCACATCAAAATCTGTCATGTATAGGATCATTAAGTCAACCCAAGTCTAGTACCCATAAACACAACAAAACAAGAATGATACACATGGGTGACTATGACTGACTCTCCAACAGGGGTAGAAACATGAACAGAGGAATCCAATTTATCACATAATGCATCAAACCCCAAGGCATATTTTACAAACACATAGAAATAAGTGGAACCCGAATCAAATAAAACAGTAGTCATTCGGTCATAGATAAAAATAGTATCGGTGATAACTGTTTCAGATGCCTCTGCCTAGGTCTTGCTTGGGAATGTATAAAATTGAGCCCGGTCATCCTGACAGGCCACCTCCCTGCCAGGCTGGACTGTTCCCTGACCTGCACTACTACTGCCCCAGCTCCCACGACTTTTTAGATTTCCTCTTTGCCCACTTTATGGACATCCTCTGCCACTGTTCCCTCCAGCTGTTGGGACCAATGCTCTGGTCTGCTGGGGTGCTGAAACGGTCCCGCGTGGTGAGGTCACTCCCTCCGTATATGACCTGTCTCTCCACAGTTAAAACAATTGTGATTAAAACACGGGCGGCTACCTAAATATGATGCTCCCCGGCCCTCATGGGCCTAATGCTTTTGTGGAGTACTTGAAAAGCTGCTAGTGAAAGTGGACAATGTGGATTGAATTGGTCTGACAGCAATCACCGACTTGCCTGACCCTTTAGAATAAGACCTCTAAAAGTTACCTGCACTCTTGGGCCTTTTAGCTAAAGCCTTAGCTTTCCCATCCTTCCTTACACCTTCAACTTTTTTAACAAAATCTCTGACCTCGTTAAAGATCTTGTCGGACGAAGTCATAGAAACAGAAAGTACCTACAATTCGGAGTCCAATCCCTTCACGAACAACCTGATCCTCTCCTCTTCAGTAGTGACCAGCTGAGTAGCATACTTGGACAGTGCACGAAATTTGGCCTCATAAGCAGCCACTGATAACCTTCATTACTCAACAGCCATAAACCCATCCTTTTTCCTGTCCCTCAGGGTTCGAGGCACATACTTATCTAAAAATAGAGCACGGAACTGAGCCCAAGTAAGTGGGGGCAACACGAACGATACTCCACGTAGGCCCTCCACCACTGTTTGGCCTTTCCCCGCAACTAGAAAGTCACAAACTCCACTCCATGCTGATACGCTATGCCAAGCTTGTGTAGCCTTTCATAGTAATCAAGAATAAACTCGTAGGCATCCTCATTTTCAGTACCATAGAAAACTGGAGGTTTAAGCTTGAGGAATTTAGTGAGCATGTCATGCTCAATACTCATCATCATAGGGCTCATTAATGACTTGAAGAATGCATCTGTGCTTACTACTTCATCTGTTGGATGATCTGCAGCAGTAAATAGACGGTTAATAGGAGCTGATGCTGGGGTATGGTGGAGATGGCACTAGTGCAAGCTATCCCACTCAAGAATGCCATGATCTGCTGGGCTAATATTGGATTCAGAAGGGGGATACCATCAACTTCAGTTTGGGTACCCTCCTCTTGTTCTGCCCTCTCCTATTTCTCCCCAGCTTTTACGTCTCCCTAAAAATCATTTTGGGGAGCCGAATGGGCCTCACCCGGCAGCACCTCCTCAATAGGGGGGACCTCTACTCTGGCAGGTGCTACCCTCTATTTACGCCTACCTATTCTGCCTCTCCCTCTGCCACGCCCTCGAACGACTGCCTCTTCTTCAAGCTCAACTGGAGCTACTAGCCTGACAACATTGTAATGTTTGTTAATCATCTGTGGACAAGAGAGTAAAACTGATTAGATACCAATTTGGATCACCAGATACCAATTGGATTCAAGTTATAGCACGAAGGAAGGAAGACAGTGAGACTTTTCCTAAAATCTTGTAGCCTATCGAAGAAAAGTACAGACATCTCCATACTATTCCGTAAGATTCTACTAGACTCGTTTCAGTACGATGAGATCAATGAACCTACACTCTGATACCAATTTTTTCATAACTCCAATCCGCCGTGATTGGCACCCAAAATACTTATTCTAGTGGGAAAATCATTTTAATAGCCCAACAACAATAATCACAATATGTATACAAGCTTAAATATGCAGAATTAAACACCCCTAGGAACTAAAGTCATTGTACCAAAACTCTAAACTAAAAAGTTTAGAACATGAGTACAACTCCAATAGAAACTAGTAATAAATAGAAACATTGTCTGAAGACCTAAGACCTGGAAAAGAAAAGAACTAGAATAATGATAGAGTCCATGGCAGTTTGAAGGAATAACTCACCCTTGAACTCAAAGACACGATCACTCCTCTAGACGAGGTCTCTTCGCAACCGACTAAATATTCCCTGTACTCAACAAAAAGGTAGAGCAAGTATAGTATCAGTATCAAAGACAATGGTATACTGGTAGGATCACGCAGTTAGATAGTAAGCGGATCATAAAAAAGTAAATTCAATGCAATAGGCATATAAATATACAGAATACGTCAACAACATCTCTATATCATAACTTAATGTCTTTCACGTGCTATAATTTCACACAAGGGTCCTCTCGAGGGACCTACAAACAATCAACTTTGTGTCGGAATGTGACACCCGATTCAACTATGTGTCAGAATGTGACACCCAATCTAACTATGTATCGGAATGTGACACCCGATCCAAATATGTGTCGGAACATGACACCCAATCCAAATTATGTGTCAGAATATGACACCCGATCCCAAGATATCACAATCATAAGAACATTTAGTGTTTACAATATTTATGTTATATTCTGTATTTTTGCTTCTTGGACTATTCGTGAGCTAACGGATATAAATTCAAGGACTTTTAATTTTGAATTTTAAAATGACATAATTTGTTGTAAATGACTAGTTATATGGATAATTTATGTGAAGTAAAAGACATTTCAAGAAGTACCCTTGAGCCAAATTAAAATAGAAGCCATCAAATATTTTTTTTCTTAAAGTCACGTTTTGGGTAAGCTGACTTCGGGAGGCCATAACCCCTTTATAATTTGGTAGTTTGGGAAAACCCTCAAAATGAAAGTTGTATAAAATTGAAATATATTTTCAACCATATGTCGTGGGTATGGATATGACATCGGAATAAGGAGATATGCATGTTTTAAGACAGAGGGGTCAAGCTGGATAGTAGATTCGGTCCAACCCGATTCTAACTCGGGTGAGGCCCAATAACCACATCCTTAAGGGATTTGTTTAAGTTTCTATCTTCATCCTCAAATAAGAAAACATCCATAAATTTCTAGAGAGAGAGAGAGAGAGGAAGTTCTTGAGAGAAAATCCCAATCCGACCAAAATTCGAGTTCCGAAATCCGAAGCTCATGAAGAGAAAATTATTGTACGTCGCGTGGGCTTCAATTTGAGCTAGATATCAGCCAATAAGGAGAAGATTTAATTTTTTTGCTGCACACTTGAGGTAATATTAAAGTCCCTTTTTCATTGTTAACAAGTTTAGTTAGAGTTTTAACGGATTAGAACGGAGAAAATAGCGTTATAAATTAGTTTGGTGATTTGTTGAGATTTATGGGTTAAAGGATTGTTTTAGGTAGCTTAAATGGATGGAATTAGCTTAGTGATGATGTATAATAATAGTTGATATTGCTTTGATGTTGTTGATGAGTTGTTGTTCTTGAATTTGGAGGAAAAAGGTGTAGGACGATTGTGAGGGTTCAAATCCGTTTTTGGGATTGTGTAGCTGATAGTAATTCTGGAATATCTCATTGTGTAGACCTTTGATTTTAGATATTAAATATATTTTGGAAAGATAATACACTTACCTACAACTCTTATGTTTATGTTGTAGTCTATATCTGCTGTTATTATGTCAAAAAAAGGGGATGAATCATGAGACAAATTCTGTCCAGATTCTGCATTGAAAAATCCCTCATGTATAGCTGTTAGTGTTTTGATGATATCCTTTTGTACAAAATGAGTTTTGAATTGATTTCTTTTGGTTTAAAAACTTAAGATATAGCTCTAAAAGTTTCATGAAGGTCATTAAGTCCAGTTTTACCATTTTCAATTTTAAAGTGTGGACACAACTTGAGGTACTCGGTTTTCCGAACTTACTGTTTTGGGTAACATAATTCGGGTGGCAATATTTTAGGCTTATTGTCAATAATAAATTTTGTTTTATGTCAATATTTTGGATTGTTGATATTACTTGATGATTATATGGCTGATTTGAAAGTGGGAAAAGTGAGCGGTATAGGGGAGGTGTTGTCCAATTATTTTTAGAAATAACCTACTAACGGTAGAGTACGTTTTATTCATGTCCATAGCTTAACCATAGTGCTTAACATTTTAATATAGGTTGAGAAAATATTGGGCAACATATTCGTATAAACGCTAAAGGTATGTAAAGCTAACATTTCTTTCTTTTGGCATGATCTTATGAAATAAATGGACAACGAATGTATAAAATTCCAACGAAACTCTTATTCTTAGATATACTAGGATGGCGAATGTTCTTAATTTTCAGAATTAATATCGTTATGTATTGACTCATATGTTTGATTCCAGCCATCCAAGTTGGTATAAGTCGTATTTTAGTATAAATAATACTTCTGTATAATTCATAGCTGGAATAATTTATAATGTCAATCGGAGGTTACTTGAAATGAATATTGTCTTGATTTTCAAATGATTGTTCATTTGAATTATTCTATTGAGTCTCAAATGATGATTTAAATGCATATGGTTACTCACTACTCTACTCGTGCATGCCTTAATATATCTTTCACCGAGTCCCAGGCCGGGTATGTATTCGTGCACAGTTTCACTGCATAATTCACCGAGTCCCTCAATAGAGGGCCGGGTACGGTATATATATATGATGATATGATATGAGGACATGATGACATGATGATGGTGCCGAGCCCATGATGGGCTGAATATGATATGTATGTATACGACAGATTCATCGAGTCCCTAAAGGGCCGTATATGATATATGATATAAGCATGCATAACTTTATTTTATAAGGTACAGGTACAGTGACTTCTTGAGTATCATACTTGTCTCGTGAAACCTCTACTTTAGCTATGATTTTTCTTACTGTATTTCATGCTTATATACTCAGTACATGGGTCATATTGACCCCCTTTCTTCGGGGGACTGCGTTTTATGCCCGCAGGTACAGATACTCATTTTGGAGAGCCGCCAGCTTAGGATTTTACTCAACGGGTTTGAAGTGCTCCATTGTCTCGGAGCCTGAACTTTTAGTACTAATCCTTATAATGTATATATTTGTGTATTTAGGGGTATGGCGGGGCCCTATCCCGTCATATGCTATTGTTAATCCTCTTAGAGGTCTGTAGACACATGAGTGGGTTGTGTATAGATGTTGTACGGTGTACTAGTATGGCTTATGTTTTTAGACGTTTACATTCGAAGTGGAAGCCTTGTCGGCTTACGTATTATGTTATCGTATTTTTGATAATTAAGACTTCCAACGAGATAGGTAATTTTGGTATATATATAAGTGGCAGTTTGAGACGATGTGCTGCCCGTATAAATCCTATATCATGTTTAATTGCCGATTGACTATAGATAATAGGTGTGTATACGAGTGTCCAATTCGGACACTAGTCATGGCCCACGGGGTTAGGTCGTGACAATTTATACAACCAAGAATAGGTTCATCATAATAACAGGCCAGCAAGTGATCATTTCACACATAATCTTAGCATTTTCCCTATTTATATACACACATGCATATCATGAAGCAATTTAACAAGTATATGAAACACATACGAGAAACTAGACTATCACCTACCTTAAATTCAAGCTTTCACAACCTTACAATGCAAGAGCCTTTCCTTTCCTGATTAGTTCTTCTCGTTCTTGGTTTAGAAAACATCAAATACATATCAAGGATCAATACGATGGCCTAATTATCAAGAAATATAACACAATTTCACCTCCTAGGTCAAACCCATGATCCTAACCTTACCCTAGGGCTATTTTTCACCATAGATTTTCAGTTCAAACCCCATCCATGTTTCTAGTTTTTAAGAACCAAAGTATGAATCTAGGGAATAAAAACCTTACCTTAAGCGTGGAAATCCATGGAAAATCAATGGAAATTACCCTAGGTCACTTCTTGGGGTTTTAGAAACTGATTATTGCAAACAATACTATTTTCGGTCTTTTTCATGATTTAAGTCGCGATAGTCCCTCTCTGGCAGGACAGATCCCGCTCTGGTGGCCCCCACTCTAGCGAGAATATTCCCACTCTGGTGTGATATGCGGAAACAGTTAGCTCGGAGTTTGTGCTCCAAGCCTCCATTTCTCAACACACTCCTTCCAAAGATGTATTAAAATTATACCTTTAACACCAAATTTGATTTCGAGAGTTTTACTCGCCTGAATGTGATTCCACGAAGCTGTAAATGCTCTATATCATCTTGGCTATTAGCCTGTCCAATCAAATTATAAATTTGACCTCCCATCATTCACGTGATCACCCTAGACTTCACCTGACTCAAAATTCATCCAAGTCTTGCCTAGGCTCAAATTTTTTGAAGTTACTACCCAAAAAGTTTCTGGCCTGAAATTCTTTCCCATTGACCTATCTCTAACGACGGAAAAGGTCAGTACAACTAGCTTCATGAGGTCAGAACTATCTTCCAAAAAAATATAGATACATAATGAGGTTTGTATGCTATTAAAATAATATTTTAAGAATCATAATTATGACCTCATGAGGCCTCTATAGTTAATTTATAAGAAAATAATCAAAATTATAGACAACCATCATCTACCTCGAAACAAGCCTTGGAAATACTAAAGAACTAGAGTTTTCCCTTTTGTCAATGTTTTGGCTCGTTCTTGGTCTAAAACAATGAAAGAATATATGTAATTAATGAACAATGGCCTACATTACCTGGATTATATCAAAACCCTTACCCTTGGCCAATTTCATGATCATCTCCCCCAATTAGAGCTTTTCTCACCATTAATTGCAGGCCAAACCTTACCATAAGAAAATTCTCATAAATTCTAAGGTCTAAGAATCGAATTACAAGTTAGATGAATGAATAGCTTACCTTTACCGAAGGATTGGGTGGAAAACTGAAAAGAAACAGGCCTAAGTCGCCCTTTTCTCTTCAAAAATGAAGTTACAACAAATAATAACGTTTTTGGGACTTTTCCCCTGATAAACACACATCTGTCTCGCTATAGTGGTCCTACCCTGTTATAGCGGGATAAATCCCACCACAGTGGCTTGCACGGAGATAGAAGCTTGAAATTCGTGTCCCAAATTTTCATTTAGCAACACAACCTCGAACATTGACATTCTAAGATGATCTCTTCATGCCAAATTTGATTTCGAGAGTTCTACTCATCCGAATTCACTTTTGTAAGGCCCTATGGATTCCTTATCATCTTAGCTTCTAGATCTAACAATTAAAACTTAAAAATCAACCCCAATCCATTAAATCAAATTTCGTCCAAGTCAGCCCTAGCCCTGTTTGGCATTCTATTTGGATTTTCCATATTGGATGATGGGGTTTTTCAGCTGTGATAAGTTTCTAGACAACGAGGAAAAGGTTCAACTTTGAGAAATCAACTAAGTAAATTTTAAATTCAGAAATGTCTGTTTTTGATCATTGGTGATCTCCTTCATCTTTCTGTAGTTAGATGTCCCATTGTTGGAATACCAGCAACAGTATGATACAATTTGTGGTTTGGATGGTATAGCTCATCACACCAATACTAGTGTGATGATTTTGAATACAAGACTTGCAATAAACGGTTCCCATCTTTTCAAGTCATTCTTCCTTAAGAATTATTTTACGAATATATTGAGAAAGAGAGATTGATACTAAAGTCATTTTAAGAGAGAAAGTTTTAAGTATTTTGGGTTAATTATATAAAAAAATGGAGAAATTGATGATAATGTTACACATGAATATTTTGGAGCAAGATGGATGGAATGGAGGCTCGTATCCAGTGTCTTGTGTGATAAGAATATGTCATCTAGACTTAAATGTAAGTTCTATAAAGTGATTGTTAGACCAACATAAGTATGTTGTATGGAGCAGAGTGTTAGCCGCTCAAGAACTCGTACATCCAGAAGATGCAAGTAATTGAGATGAGGATGTTGAGATGTATGTGTGGGCATATTCTAGGAGATATAAAATTAGAAATGAAGATATATGGGACAAGGTAGGAATGGTCTGGCCCCAATGGTAGACATGATGAAGAGGCAAGATTGAGATGGTTCGGACATGTGAAGAAGAGATACACACATGCCCTAGTGAGCAACTGCGAGAGTTGGCTATGATAGGTTTTAAGAGTGGTAGGAGAGGTAGGCTGAAGAAGTATACTTTGTTTGAGTCGGAGGTCTATCAAAAATAATCTTTTTACCTTTACAAGGTAGGAGCTAATAAGGTTGCGTATACACCATCATCCTTAGACATCACTATATATATATTTCGTTATCAAATTATTCGATAATAATTGTTTTAGAATTGTTGCGTTCGTCACTATGACCAAGTTAGAGAATACTACTGCTGCTGCTAATTAATTATATGTTAAAGGGAGAAACTATCCTTCAGTTTCCTTTTAAGCTAAAAAGAAAGAAGGGAGAAATTATCCTTCAGTTGGTTTTTGGGGTTCCAACTGGTGGATGCCAGCCAAGTCACTGCTTTCATCGCCAAGAAAGTGCACTTAAACTTATATTAATTGAAAAAACATATATTTTACCATGCGTTTTCCGCAGCCCTATATTTCGTCAACCTCATATATATATATATATATATATATATATATTTGGGATGGTAAAATTAAATTCAATCCGCCTAATTTGTTAGTTTAATTCATTAAAAATTGGATTGATATGTAATTAATTGGCTCATGAAAAATCATAAATTATTTTTTATTTTAAACTTGATGTTATACATAGTTATAATAAAGAAAAAAAATTATTAAGTACTAAAATAATTTAAACGAGCAAATAAAATAATTAAACTTAGTAAAAATTGGATAAGTTTGGGTCAATCCAAGCAAATTTGGATTGAGTTGGGTCTTGATCATTTATTTTCTTGACTCATAATGATCCGTCTAAATTTGACTCTACCCACCCAATTGTCAGCTCTGATATATATCTACTCCCTTCATTTTTTTTATTTAAATGGCCGAAGAGACTAGAAATTTATTAAGAGAAAATCTGAATACAAAAAATGGCCATAGGGCTCCAAAACATAAAATAAGGCTAAGACAACAAAAGAAAATCAGACAAGACAAAAATAGATGAAATGATTCCTGAGCTAGGTCTTCTTCTCCGGTGAAATTGTCAGGTCCCAACTGTTGGCGTCTAGAACATATTTGAAGTCATCGAAATTTTTTAAAAAAGAACCACCATCTTCAAATCTCATGTACTTCTTTGTATTTCAAAGGGCGAAAAAAAGGAATAATCGACTTCAAGAAAAGTAACAAATTTGAAGAATTCTTTGAAGTTGTATACGAATAGGAATAAAATTGACGTTGAAGTTGTTGTAAATTGTATATATGTTGATGTAGCTGTGAATAGAACAATTGAATACAGGACTCGCATCCGCACTTCTCCATATAATGCCACATAGTGGCACTACCAAATCCTTCTAATAAATTTGGTATCGCCATATTGACTCAATTTGCTTATGTCTATTAGAAATATTTGTTAAAGTGTGTCAATTAGAAATATATATATAATGGTCTTAATTAGTATTATTTGAATAGGATATGGATTTTAACTTAGAGCTCACCAACTTGGAAATTGATTAGTAGTCCTAATCCTATCTTGAGATGGTTTGTGTATGAAAATTAAAGTATTAGAGTAGTCTTTCTTTTATCCTAGTGTCATATTGTATTTAGGATTTGGCTACGGAAACGTTTTTATATTGCGACGACTTTTCATCCGCCATAGTACATACTTGTAAAGGGCGGTTTTATGTATCTTCCGGCGGGCGTAATCCCTATTTTTATTTCGAACTCGTATATTAAAAAGGTTTAAAGAGATGTATACTATATTTAGTATATTAAATTTATTTGTTTTAAGACATTAAATTTATAGAACGAATACACAATTTAGTTTTTGTAATATTAAAATATTATTATCTAGCTATAATCAACTACGATTTTAGTTTTTAATAATGTTATTTTTTAAATTAGATTTTTAATATTTAATAAATTGAATTTCTTGCCCTATTTTTTTGTATATATAGATAGATCATTTTATTTGAAATTGTATATATAATTGTCTTCAAGTTTTATTTTTTTGGAAATATAATTCCACAAAATTAGGCCCTGAAACTGAATTTTAAGTGAGGAATCGTGTGTGATTTTTATTTTTTATTTTTAAATATATATTTATCTAACAACTACTCAAAAATCTAAAAATAAAAGAGAAAGAGAAAAGAAAATGTTCAAAATAAAACAAATTTGACTGAAAAATATATACCATATATGAGACGAATACACATAGTTCAAAACAAAATTTAATAGATCAAGACAAAGAAAAAGACAAAGATGTGGATGAATATCCAACCTTGTACGCTACGCTCCTTGTTATAAAAGTGTGGATCAAATATACCTTTCATTATAAAGATCTTCGAATCTAATTGCTAAGAAAAGATTTCAAAATACTCCATTGGAAACAATATATTCATTTTTTAAATAATACGAAAAGCATGATAAGAAATTTTATAGGCAAACAGAATGGTTGCAAAGCATAGCCCAAAAATGAAAAACTATATATACTTACCATTTTAGCATACAGAAAATAAAATATTATTTTTATGTGATTCTATGTTATGTGAAGCAATAACAGTAAATTTGTGCTCAATTTTAATTATCCATAGATAAATATCATGACAACATGAATTGATTTCTGAGTGTCAAAAAAAATCATGATATGAAAATGATTAATACAAAATGAATTTACACTTACTATCTATATCAAAAAGAAAGGCACGAACGGAATTGAGAAGCTCTTCATCAATCTCAAAAGACATTGGATAAACAATTGGTTTTGAGATTTTTCTATTCATTCTTGACTTCTCTATGAGAAAATTTATTCTGGCCTTTTTCTTATTTGAAAAAGAAAAAAAACTGATACAATAAAAGAAAAGTAAGATAATTATAAGGTTTAACTTGTCAATAGTTATACGATTTTCAGAATTTCAAATATCGAAAAGTAACATACATGATCCACTTCCATGTAATTCTTCACAATCCCTCCATTTCTCTATCATCAGTTACTTCTTCTTCCTTGTCGCATTGGAGAGGATGATCCCTTCAATAATAAAAAAATAACTTCAGATCAAACAATTAAGATAGAGGGCATATAAACATACAATACACCACTATACTAACTCTCAATTTTCTTTATGATCTTAGTGAGTGCAATCCAATTTTTGTTTGGATGTTGTTTTTGCTTTACACATGTTTTGGATTTATACTTTGAAGAGTTGATTTAAAGAAGGGTGGATGATGGAGTTAAGAGTACTATTTTTTCAAAGTAGTGGGTTTAGATGATTTTTAAGGATAAGGTTAGTAATTTTTTGAAATTTAATCTTAAATTAATTATTTAGGTATTAGATCATGGCTAATTTTGTGCCTTTTTCAAAGGACGTGGGTTCCTCTCTTTTTTTACCTTTTTTTACTGACAATTTTTTCTTTTTATTTTTAAATAGTGCAAGTTATATGGAGATTTTTAATTATAAGTATATACTACTATGTGCAGGTTATTTTTAATTTATTTAGTTTATTCATTATTTTGACCTTTTTAAAAAAATATTTTCAAATTTCAATTTTTTTGAAGCTTTATTTTGAAACTGCTCACATAGTTACGTTAAATTTGATAATGTCACTTGTCTCATGCACGTTGTGGGCATGCACAACTAATTAAAAAAAATTCACAGGCCATAATGTGGAGGCTTTATCCTATCATTTTTTTTATCTTAAAATTAGAATTACATTTAAAATATTAATAATTATTTATCATTTATACCATAAAGTTCTTAGTAATTGATATCATGTTCTTGATATTCTTAGATATGGTCTCCAAATTAGATATGATAATAATGATTCACTGTAACACCCCCTACTGGTGTTTCAATTCTCAACGAAAATGATACTGCTTCTGTATTTTGAGTATAACTTTTCATAGAATAGTCCAAATTAGGTGATCCAAATTTTTGAATAACCCCAACGGCATTACATACAACTTTCAGGCCATATCTTCAGATTCGGAGGATATGTGTCAAATAAATTAATTTTTGCAAGACATAGTGTTGTGATGAAATGGAGTATTTGTAGAAGAAAAATTATATCTCATGGAGGGATGCTCTAAATCGGTTGATTCTTGAACGACATGAAAGTATACTTCTAGATATACAATTCATATGAAGACACCAAATCCTAATGAGGAAGTTATCTTGTTCAAACACAGCTACGAAAAAGGGTATTTGGTTAAAGAAGGTTCATCTCACCAACCATGGAAAGATCTAGATCCATTTGACATCACCCATGACATCAATATTCCTCAACTGGTAGCTTCCTAGATGGGTAACCATAGTTCACCAACTCCTAGCTCTAGCTCTCAAGATTCGTCTAACACCACAAGGAGTGGAGATTTTCTGAGGATGAACCTGCCAGTCTTCACAAGGTCTAAGGTTGAGGAGGATCCTCAAAATTTTATTAATGAGATGTGGAATATCTTGAAAAAGATGCATACTATCGAGGTTGAGAATGTTGAGTTGGTTTTCTACCAGCTCAAGGATGTGGAGAATGTGTGGTATGATCAGTGGAAGTAGAGTCACGGTGAGGATGCTAGACCTACAGTTTGGGATGAGTTTGAAAGAGCTTTCCTTGACCACTTCTTTCTCCAAGAGCTACAGAAAAAAAAAGTTGAGGAGTTTGTGAACCTCAAGCAGGAGAGTTTGAATTTAGTTGCCCAAATATGCCCCAGAAATGATTCTTCATATAAGGTCCAAGATGAGAAAGTTTTTCTCTAGCCTAGGCAAACATGTAAAGAGAGAATGTAAGGCAATGCTAATGATTTATGACATGGATTTTTCTAGATTGATAGTGTATGCTCAGTAGGTTGAGGATGACAAGAAATAGGACCGAGAGGAATACTTAAGCAAGAAGGCTAAGTCTGTTGGGACTGAGAACGAGTAGAATCAAGGAAAGGGTAACAAGTCCTTCTTTCATAAGGGGTCTTCTAATTATGCACCTTCTTCAACAAGTGCTTTTACACCTAATCAGAGGTTGCTGAGTCACCAGAACTTCCGAGCTCAGGGTTTTCAGTCCCAATTAAGTATGGCTCAAGGTTATAGAGAAAATTCATCGTGTGCTAGATATGGGAAGCTCTATTTAGGAGAGTGTCGTGTGGGCATGCTTGCTAAGGATGTATAAAGATAGGTCACTTCTAGAATGAGTTTTCTTCAAAGAGACAGGGAGATGGAAGTAGTAGAGCTCAGTTTTCTTCTACAGCTCCGCAGAATAAAGGTAATAAGAGAGGTGCAGATTCAAGTGCAGGCAGGGGAACAAACCGTCTGTATGCTATGGGTAGTCGCCAAGACCAGGAGAGATATTGTTACTGGTATGCTCTGAGTCCTTTTTTTTAATGTGTATGCATTACTCGATCCGAGTGCTACATTATCTTCTGTGACTCCTTACTTGGATAGTAAATTTAAGATCCTTCCTGAGTGTCTTCTTGAGACTTTTAGCGTGCCTACTCCTGTTAGTGAGTCTATCTTAGCTGAGAGAGTCTATAGAGATTGTATTGTGTAATTTATCACAGGGATACCATGACTGACTTAGTTGAGTTGGACGTGGTTGATTTTGATGTGATTCTTGGCATGGACTAGCTTTATGCTTGTTATGCCTCAGTTGATTATAGGAACCAAATTGTCAAGTTTCAATTTTCAAATGAGCCTATCTTAGAGTGGAAGGGGAGTTCTATAGTGGCTAGGAGTAAATTTATTTCCTACCTTAAGGACAAAATGTTAATCTCTAAGTGATGCATATATTATATAGTTCGAGTCAAAATTATTAATGATTAGGCTCCATCTCTTGAGTTAGTTCCCGTTGTGAGTGAGTTTCCGGAAGTCTTTCCTGAGGATCTACCCGAAATCTCTCCTAATAGAAAGATAGACTTTGGTATTGATGTCTTTCCTAATACACAACCTATCTCCATTCCTCCTTATAGGATGGCTGTCACTGAGTTGAAAGAACAGCTGAAAGACCTCCTAGATAAGGGGTTTATTAGGCCAAGTGTCTCACCTTGGGGCACTCATGTTCTATTAGTGCAAAAGAAATATGGGTCTCTTAGAATGTGCATTGATTATCGACAACTGAACAAGGTCACCATAAAGAACAAGTATCCTTTCCCCAAGATAGATGATTTATTTGATCAAATTTAGGGTGCCACATGTTTCTCTAAGATAACCTCAGATCAGGCTATCATCAGTTGAAAGTGAGAGAATATGACATCCTGAAGACGGCTTTCCGAACCTGCTATGGTCATTTTGAGTTTCTTGTTATGTCCTTTGGATTGACAAACGCTCCTACAGCTTTTATAGACCTCATGCATCGGGTATTCAAGCCATACTTAGATACGTTTGTGATTGTCTTCATCGATGATATTTTGGTCTACTCTAGAAGTAATTGTGAGCATGCTAACTACCTTAGGATTGTCCTTTAAACTCTTAAGGAGAGAGAGTTGTATGTTAAGTTTTCGAAGTGTGAGTTTTGTCTTGCGTTTGTAGCATTTCTAGGCCATATTATATTTGGTAATGGAATTTGAGTTGAGACTTAAAAGATTGAGGCAGTTAAGAACTGGCCCAGACCCATCTCTCCAACTGACATAAGGAGTTTCTTAGGTTTGGTTGGTTACTACAGGAGGTTTGTTGAGGGATTCTCATTCATATCCTCACCATTGACTAAGCTGACTCAGAAAAAGGCTAAGTTTCAATGGTCTGATACTTGTGCGAAAATCTTTCAAGAGTTAAAAGCTAGATTGACTACTGTTTCAGTACATGGTTTTGTAATCTATTGTGATGCTTTCAGAGTTGGGTTGGGATGTGTGTTAATGCAGAAAGGTAAGGTCATTGTCTATACCTCCAGACAACTTAAGACTCATGAGAGAAACTACTCTACTCATGACCTTGAGTTGACAGCTGTGGTATTTGCTCTTAAGATCTGGCGCCACTATCTTTATGATGTACATGTGTATGTATTCACAAACCACAAGAGCTTGCAGTATCTATTCAGTCAGAAGGAGCTAAACTTAAGGCAGAAGAGATGGCTAGAGTTACTCAAGGATTATCACATGAGCATTCTCTACCACTCAGGTAAAGCAAACGTAGTTGCCGATGCTTTAAGAGGGTTATCCATGGGGAGTATGGCCCATGTGGAAGAAGAAAAGAAGGAGTTGGCAAAGAAAGTACATAGACTTGCGCATTTGAGAGTTCAACTTATTGACTCTAGTAAGGGTGGTACAATAGTTTGGAATGAAGCTGAATCATCTCTAGTTACAGAGGTGAAAGAAAAGCAAGATCAGGACCCCATTCTCCTTCAACTAAAAGACGAGGTTCACAAGCATAAGGTAATGGCTTTTTCCAATGGGGGAGATGGAGTATTGAGATATCAAGGGAGATTATATGTTCCAAGTGTTGATGGCATTCGAGAGAGAATTATGGCAGAAGCCCATAATTCTAGGTATTCCATCCATCCAGGTTCGACAAAGATGTACCACAACTTGAGAGAAGTATTCTAATGGAGTGGAATGAAGAGAGATATAGCAGAGTTTGTGTCCAAATGTCGAACTGCCAATAAGTTAAAATTGAGCACCAAAGGCCTTATGGAGTGGCTCAAAATATAAAGATCTCAAAATAAAAGTGGGAAATGATCAACATGGACTTCATTATCAGTTTACCGCGAACTCGCAAACAACATGACTCTATTTGGGTGATTGTGGACAGGATGACCACATCGGCTCATTTCTTGTCGGTTAAAACTACGGACATCGTAGAGGATTATGCCAAACAGTATCTTAGAGAGATTGTTAGATTACATAGAGTTTCTTTGTCTATCATCTCAGATAGGGGAGCTCAATTCACTTCTTAGTTTTAGAAGTCATTTCTAAAGGGCTTGGGTTCAAGAGTGAATCTTAGTACTACTTTTCATCCGCAAACAGACGGCCAGGCAGAGCGTACAATACAGACTTTGGAGGATATGTTGAGTGCCTGTGTCATCGACTTCAAAGGTAATTGAGATGATCATTTGCCTCTTATTGAGTTTGCATATAATAATAGCTTCCATTTTAGTATTCAAATGGCTCTTTATGAAGCTATATATGGGAGGATATGTAGATCACGAATTGGTTGGTTCGAAGTTGGTGAAACTGAGTTGATTGGACTAGACTTGTTTCACCAAGCTATGGAGAAGGTGAAAACCATCCAAAAGAGGTTGAGGACTGCTCAGAGTTGCCAAAAATCCTACACTGATGTTAGGAGGAGAGATTTAGAGTTTGAAGTGTATGATTGGATATACTTGAAAGTTTCACCCATGAAGGGTGTGATGAGATTTCGAAAAAAGAAAATCTTAAGCCCCGCTACATTGGTCCTTATCAGATTATGAAGAGGGTTGGTAACGTAGCCTATGAATTAGAGTTGCCCCCAAAATTAGCAATTATTCATCCCGTATTTCACATCTTTATGCTTAAGAAGTGTTTGAGAGATCCTTCACTTATTATCCCAAATGAGAGCATTGGGGTGAAAGAGAGTTTGAGTTATGATGAAATTCCAGTCCAGATTTTTGATCGTCAAGTTCGTAAATTAAGAACTAAGGAAGTGGCATCTGTCAAAGTCCTATAGAGAAATTAATTTGTTGAACAGGCAACATTGAAAGCTGAAGAAAATATGAAAGCTAAATGTCCTCATCTATTCGTGACTTCTAAGGATGATGTTCAAGGTAATATTCCATACTTCTACCTTTGAGTTGATGCGTATTCTTGAGTTTGAGTCATTGACTATTTCAGTATGTGTTGTTTGAACATTTGAGTAACAGAGTTTTTGAGAAATTAATGTCTTGATGGTATTTGTTATTCATGTCCCTTAATTTCATATTCATTTGAGGATGAATGATCCCAAGGGGGAGATATTGTAACACCCCTTAAAATGTTGTATATGGTGTTTTAATTCTCGACGAAAATGATACTACTTCTGTATTTTTGTCATAATATTTCATAGAATAGTCCAAATTAGGTAATTCAAATTTTGAATAACCTAATGGCATTACCTACAACTTTCATGAAGACTATATCTTAAGATTCGGAGGATACATAGGTCAAATAAATTAATTTTTGTAAGCTATGGTGTTGTGACAAAAATGGAGTATTTGTAGATAAAACATCATATCTCACGGTAGGATGCTTCAAATCAGTTGATTCTTGAACGACATGAAAGTATACTTCGAGATCTACAATTCATATGAAGACACCAAATCCTAATAAGGAAGATCTTGTTCAAACGCAACTCCGGAAAATGGTATTCCGTTAAAGGAAGGTTCATCTCACCAACCATAGAAAGATCTAAATCCATTTAACATCACCATGACATCAATAGTCCCTCATTTGACATCACCCATGAGATCACAATCCATTATTGAATTTTCAAGATCATCCTTTGTAATTATTTTTATTTATTATTAGGTCCTCCTACACACCTATAAATACCCACCTTATTTTCTTATTTTATTCATCAAGCTTTCTCAAGTAACTCTTCTCTCTATACACTTTTTTACTCATTCTCAAATATAGTTTTTATTTTTAGTAATGTAGAAATATTATTCCGGTGATTCTTATACTCCGAGTAGTACACAAAATGCTCCAGTGAGGAGAAAAGACTAGGGGTTCAACAGTGGTCATTGACTTCTTCAATTCGGAGTAAAGCTTTGAATTCCAGGAATGTAAGTCTATCCATAGCATTGGATTGAATTCGTCCATGCGCCCAATATTTAAATTCATAGTAATTGAGTTATAATTGAGTTTTACCCAATGTTGAATTGTAAATAAATTAATTCTTCTTCTATTGAGTTGGCTATATTTATGCATTGAGATTATTATTATTTTTATCTCTTATATTATTGAAATTATTGTTCATGGCTACTTTTCCATGAACCCTGATTGATTTGATGTTCATGAATATTTTTACACGTGTTTTCAATAAAGATGTTATCTTTTAATATTTATTAACAAAAAGAGTAATTTAAATTAATACTATATATGTATTTTATTGAGTTTTGAAAGAGCAAAAGAATTGAGTTTAAATAAATTTGAGTAAATGATGTTTTGATGAGATGTAAATGATGTTTTGAAGTGTAATGATTGATGAAGAGGTAATAAGATGAGTTTGATGTTTTTCCAATAAGACTAGATGATGATGTTAATATGAGAACATATTTTGGGAGTAGTATTGAGCACCGAGTTGGGTAAGAGTTTAATTGACTCAAACCCCAGAACTACATAGCCAGCATAGGATGGAGGCTATACCTCTTAAGTTCCAAAAAAAGAACTTTGATGATTAGATTCAAGATGGTGATGTCCTTTACCCTGGCAAGGTATTGGATGGATGTGGCAACACCATCGCTTCGTTGTATCATCACTAGCTCATAAGTGATGGTTTGCAGTTAGAGAAACTCTCAATTGAGTAAGCATTGCTTATTATTATTATTTTTAAACTTGCATTACATATTGATGTTGAGATGATGTTGAGTTCTGAGCTGAGTTTTAATGAGAGGGGTTTCTTGATATTTATCCTTACTTTCCTGTCATTTTACATACTCGTACATTTCATGTACTAACGTCATTTAACTTGCATTATTTTATGATGCAGATATAGGTGTTAGAGATCCTCAACAGGTACATCGTTGACGATCATTACTTCTCAGCTATTTAGTGAGTCCTTCTTGTATTCAAAGGAACTCGTTATCCTTTTATCATTGTTGAGTATTATGTTTTTTTTTAGGTAGTCATGGACATGTCATTGACACCATCTGATAGTGTTAAAGGCTTCATAGACAGAGTTTGATAATGTAATTGGAGTAGTTCTCATTTGAAACTATTTCTTCTAAGAATTATTTATTTAGTTGACGTTGATAATGACAAGTCCACATAAGTATTCTTATTTTCACTTAAGTCTTCCGCTGATGAACGAATGGGTGATGAGACCAAATGGTTCTCTCGGAGGCCAGAGATGGTTTTTGAGTGCCGACCACGCTTAGGGTACCATCTCGGGGCATGACATTCACTCCTTCCTTTACTAAAGTAATAATAAGTAATAGTTCCTCTATTCCATATTAACTGAATTTTTAGAACTTTTTTCATTGTTCAAAATAGTTGAATTGTTCAAAGTTCAAGAGAAATATTTGAAACTTTTTCCATGTTTACCCTTTCTATTAATGATATTTTGTAATTTCCTGGGAATAAATTACACTACTTACAAAGTTATACTTCAATAAAAACTATTTGTATTTATGATTTCACATTTAATCATATTTATGATGCGGATTAAACAAAAGAGTAATAGAGAAAAATTTGATTCAAATTTTGTCCCTGAATGTTTTTCTTAATATGTGTGCATTACCTTAGAAATTTAACTAATATGGAATAGAGTGAGTACTAATTTTTGTCTTTCTAAAAGAATGTACATACACTTTTGCATCAATCTTTTTTTAAAAAAATAATTTTCTGCATCTTTTTTGTAAATTAGCAGTTTTAATAATCTTTTTACTTTCTGTTTTAAACTTATGCATTTACTGTCAATTTACCCATTTTTGTTAATTGACAGTTTTTGGAATTGTTAATTTTTAATTTTAAACGTGCATTTTTTTTTTGTCAATTGACTGTTTTTATTTCATTACTTTTTTGTTAATCAGTTCTTTTTGTGTGCGTGTGTTTCGTAATTTATTTTTTTTGTTTAAACTTTTAGATTTTGATTTGGTTGTCAGTTTTTATTGATTATTTGATAGTAATTCTAATTCTATATAAAGATTTTACATTAATTTTTAATTTTAACAAACTCCAATCACAACATTTAACAAAGTGATCACATAAGGGTTCTTACTACTTCTAATGCAAATTTTAAAAATTAATTTGTGGATACCTTTATTCTTTTAAATTTGAAAAGTTGAGTTTCTGATATGCCCAGAAATTCGAATTGAAAGTTAATTTGCAGATAATCACTTTTAATATAAAATATTGATATGTTTAATAGATACAATTGAGAAAACAAAATTAGGGAAAAATAAAGAGAATAGAGGATGATTAGGCATGATTTCTCAACTCAACCATAAACCAACATTGCCGTTTAACTCTTCCATCACCGTTCCATAACAGCCACCTTTACATCAACACCCTCGGTTCATCTTCTTCACTGCTAACACTACCTCTGTTTTAGTTCATCGATAATCATCTGAAATACAGTGCCTTTGAATTTCAAGATGTTTGTAAATTGTAATATAAAATTAAGCTTTTCGTGAAGAGAGGTTGTGCAAAGAGACATAATTTACCCTTAGTTTCATCAGACCAACAACTGCACCAATATTGTACTAAATCTCCTTCACTAATGAAGGATTGATCCCTCGATGGATGTGTCTTATTTTGATATTACAATAAGATAGAATGTAAGGCAGAAGAAGAGAAAATTAATCATATATTAATAACCATGATAATTTATTGTATCAAAAACTCACAATTTGGACATCATATAATTTTTCAAACATGAAAGATAAACCCACAGAATATCGAGAGGACAACTGAACGTAGCAATTGTATGCATTCAAAAATATATGTTCAACAATATAAAACAAAACTAAAGAAGGAAAAAATGGTACTTGCTGGTAGTGTATTTGAATATAGTGCAAATAAAGTGACGTGGGGGGATTTTAAAGCATGAAGTGGAGGTTAATTTGTGTTACTTGATTTCCTCCGTTTGATAAGTGAATGTACAATTGTCAGTTTTTTTTTTCTATTTAAAAAAGTTATTCTCAACTATATTTTTTAATTTTAAGTTTAAAATTGTATGTAAAAAATATGCAATTATTTTCAAACATACACATACAAAAAAACTGGAAAATATTTTATTTGTCTCCAAGAGTTGAAAATAAATTATATAATGTATCTATGGAAGATTTCTAAAATTAGCAAACAAAAATTGTCTGGTGATGCTAAAGTAATTGCACGTTTGTTTTTGTTTATATATTTTTTTATATATGCTAAATTAAAGTAACTTTCACAATTTAAATTTTTAACTAATTGTAAAACATAATTTTTAAAAAAACAGTTATATATATATAAGATACAGAAGATTTTAACTTTAATAATAAATTGAATTAATAATATTTAATTAGTCGATATTTTAAAAATTAAAATTAGAGATTAATTATGGCACGTAAGCGCTTTTACCTCTCCCTATATACACGCTAACACGCAAAGTCGTTGAATACACACAACTTCGCTCTCAGGTTTAGTCCATTCTTTCAATTTCCTCTCAGGTTATTTATATATTATTTCTAAAATATGTTGTAGTTAAGTTTCTGAAGAAAATGGAGTTCATCAGTAGATGAAGATGAGGATAAAGGAAGAAGACGGAGACTGTGAAGTTTCTAGAAATGTATTGAATATGTTTTCTATTTTGTGGTCCACATCTTTTGAGTATTGCTCCTATTATATACACATGTTTTACTATGCAAGATATTTTATAATTTTCCCAAAACTAATTGCTAACAACTAACTACCATTTACAACCACCAAATACTAACTAACTAACTAATTAATTAAGTCACAGCTTCTATTTTATCACTCCCCCTCAAGCTGGCAGGTACAAAAATATCCAGTACCCCCAGCTTGGAAACAAGATATTCATGCTGTGATCTGTGCAGCCCTTTCGTCATTATATCTGTCTGTTGTTCATGTGTACCCAAAAACAAAGGCTTAATTAGGCCCTTTTGGATCTTCTCTCTAATGAAATGGTAGTCTATTTCTATATGTTTCGTTCTCTCATGATATACCGGATTTGCCACTATCTGCAATGCTGCTTTACTGTCGCAAAAGAGCTCCACTGGCATTTCCAATTCTTCACCTAGCTCTCTATATAATCCAACAATCCATATTATTTCAGAAACAGTAGAAGCCATGCTCCTATACTCTGATTCTGCTGAACTTCTTGAGATGGTTGTTTGCTTCTTTGACTTCCAAGAAATCAAGGATCCACCATGTTTGATCAAATATCCTGTAACTGATCTTCTAGTATTTGGGCACGATGCCCAATCCGCATCACAATATCCTGTCAGTTTGTTCTCATTTCTGCTACTCATCAATATTCCCAGGGCAGGATTTCTCTTTATGTATCTCACTATCTTCAATGCTACTTCCATATGGGATCTTTTTGGCTTCTGCAAAAATTGGCTCAAGGTTTGAACTGCAAAACAAATATCTGGCCTGGTTAATGTCAAGTATAGTAACCTTCCAATCAATCTCTGATATGGTATGATGTCCTCCAATATTGGATCATTTGTTATTCCTGCTGCTTCATCCACTTCTGTAGTTGTCAACTTAATATTGATATCCAGTGGTGTCCATGATGGTTTAGCTCCAGTTAGACCCACTTCTTCAATCATTTCCAAGGCATACTTCCTTTGGTTCATTAATATTCCCTTCACTGATCTGCAGAATTCGATTCCCAGAAAATATTTCAGAATTCCAAGGTCTTTGATTTTGAATTTGACATGTAGTTCTTTTTTGGTTTGCTCAATCATCATTAAGTCATTGCCAGCTATCAGCATATCATCAACATATACTAGAATCACCACAATCTTGCCAAGTTTTCTCTTGATGAACAGTGAATGGTCTAGTCCACTTTGGAGAAAGCCAAGATTCAGCAAAGCATCAGTGAGTTTTACATTCCACTGCCTGCTGGCTTGTTTAAGGCCATATAGGGATTTGACTAGCCTACATACTAAGCCTTGTGACTCCCCCTGGCTAGAAAATCCTTCAGGCAGAGTCATATACACCTCATCATGTAAATCACCTTGTAAAAAGGCATTATACACATACATTTGATGAATGTGCCAGGAAGAAGCAGCAGCTATAGATAATACACTCCTTACTGTGATCATCTTCACGACAGGAGAAAAAGTCTCTAGGTAGTCAAGTCCCTCCCTTTGATTATAGCCTTTTGCAACCAATCTGGCCTTATATCTTTCAATTTGACCATCAGCTCTGAATTTCACTTTGTAAACCCATCTGCAGCCAATGGGATGCTTACCTGGAGGTAGTGAAACTAGCTTCCAAGTATGATTATCTTCAAGGGCCTGAATTTCTTCTTTCATAGCTTGAATCCAATGAGGATTTGAGCAAGCTTCATGATAGGATTTTGATTCTGTAATACAAGAAAAGGCAGTTAGATACTGTTGATAAGAAGGAGAGAGATTGGCATGGCTCATCACATGAGAAAGGGGATATGGAGTTCTTGCTGCAACATTGTTGGAAACATAATCTGTCATCCAAGTAGGCTCCTTTCTTTGTCTGGAAGAAGTTCTAATAGTTGGTACATCAATGGAAGAAGCAGGGGCAGCAGGAACTGCACTAATAGGAACTTCATCAGCAGAAAGATCATTCAAGGGGACAGGGTCAGAAAATACCTCAGCAGGGAGAATGGCCTGTGGCTCAGATATAAAGGGATCTGTAGGACTTAGGAAGATAGGACTAGTGTGTGTCTCTGTCCTAAATGGAAAAATATCTTCTTTGAAGAGTACATCTCTAGATAAGAAAAAAGAATGAGTGACCAGACTGTATAATATATAGCCTTTAGTCAATGAAGAATATCCCATGTGTACTGCAGGCACAGCTCTTGGGTCAAATTTATGACCTGATGGCAGCTTCTTGGCATAGCATAAACAACCTAAAGTTCTGAGGTGATTAAGAGAACATCTGTGACCATGAAATACCTCAAAAGGTGTTCTCCCCTTCAAGGAAACTGAGGGCAATCTATTCATCATATAAACAGCCCCTAAAACACAATATCCCCAAAACTTCAAAGGAAAAGCTCCTTGAAATCTGATTGCTCTGGCCAATTCCAAAATGTATCTATGTTTTCTTTCAACTACTCCATTCTGTTGAGGGGTATAGACACAGCTTCTTTGATGCATTATCCCATTGTCCAGAAGCAGCTGCATACATTCTGAATTGACAAACTCAGATCCATTGTCTGACCTGAACACTTTAATGGTTTTATTGAACTGAGTTTGAATCAGTTGTATAAAATTTTGAAGTACTACTACAACATCACTTTTAAGTTTGAGCAAATATATCCAGGTCATACGTGAATGATCATCAACAATGGTCAAAAACAACCTATATCCATCAACAGTTTGAACATGAAAAGGACCCCACAAATCCAAATGCATCAAATCATAGTAGAAGACTTAGTGTTACTAACAGGAAAAGACATTCTAGTATGTTTAGCAAGAGGACACAATTCACATTTGTCTAAAGTTTGTTTGCAATCATCATGATCAATATTCAGGAGCTTCTGCATTGCACCAATAGAGGCATGACCCATTCTTCTGTGCCATAACATGATGTCTATGTTATTCTTTGTAGCAATCAACCCTCTTAGCAGTTATTGCTTGTCTTGTGGTTTTCTTATCCTGTGCTTCAACAAATAAAGGCCTTCCTTCTCTCTACCAATCTCCAACACCTTCCCACTTGAGAGGTCCTGGAATATACAAAATTCAGGGAAAAAATTGACGGAACAGCTCAACTCCTTGGTAATCTTGGAGACTGATAATAGATTATATCTAAAGTCAGGTATGTATAGCACATTACTTATAGTGTGGCCATCAATTATTTCACAATCTCCAGTATGAGTTACACTTACCACCTCACCATTAGGTAGGTACACCTGTTTATCAGTAACAATAGCATGTTCTTCCTGTAACATCTGTTTGTTAGATGTCATATGATTCGTAGCTCCACTGTCTATTATCCATTCTTCCCTTTTACCTTCTACACAAGATGCTGATACATTACCTGATTCCTTAATCATACTCACATTGGATGCTAGAATATTACCTTCCATATTAGGAGACTCTGCATTCGACAACTTCCCCATATTTGCTGAAGAGGTTTCCCCTTGATGTTCCTTGTCTAGAAATTGCATCAATCGATTGTATCGATAAGGATCCTCCAACAGCTTCATTAACTGATTATAGTTACCCTCAGAATCATGAGGTACGACTGTTCTTCTGTAAGCCTCATTATCAGGCATTTTCTCTCTGATTCCCCCAGGCAATTTGGGAGCTTCTTCATTCACATTGTATACTCTTCCTCTAGTTTCATCTCTCATCACTTGGTAGCCATTGTTTCTAATATCTCCATCACGTGTGTGAATGGAATTGGGACCATTTGGTTTTCTTCTAAATTTGTAATCTGGAGGATAGCCATGCAATTTGTAGCAATCCACTTTTAGGTGACCTTTCAACTTGCAGTAATCACACTGTACATCCATATTCTTCTTGAATCGATTAAAGTTTCCTCCTCAATTTTTCATAAGAGCTGTGATTTCTCCATTCATGGACGACCCAGTCACATTGACCATAACTCTTTGACTCTCTCGCTCAATCATCATAGAATAAGCTTGATTGATGGATGGAAGTGGGACTAACATCAAAATCTAACCTCGAGATTATTCATACGATTCATTCAGTCTCATTAAAAATTGCAGCAATTTTTGTCTCTTCATAAACTCCTCAAAATCACGCGATTTCTCGCAATCACATCCAGGAAAGGGGGCTAGGCTATTAAACTCAGCCCACAACAAACGCAGCTTAGTAAAATACTCAGAAATGCTACTCGTGCCTTGAGTTGTGGTTGCAATTTCTCTGTGCAGCTGGAAGATCCTCGATCCATCGACCTTATCAAAGCGCTCCTTCAGATCATTCCACACAGAGCTTGCATCAGAAGAATATATGATTCCACTTAGTAACTCTTTCGATACACAATTCATTATCCATGACAACACTATAGCATTGCATCGTTCCCACAGATCTGTTAAGTTCGTACCAAAATTAGACTTCTTACATGTTCCATTGATGAATCCCAATTTGTTGCATCCAAGTATGGCGATTCGCATTGAACGACTCCAAACCGAATAGTTTTCAGATCCGGTCAACTGAATAGAGATTAACATCACTCCGAAAGTATCCGAAGCACTCAGATATAGTTGGTGATTATGACTGAGCTTTTCTGGTAGCTCATTGTCCAAAACCTCTGCCATTGTTTCTCTTACCTATTCCAACAGCTTCAAGCTTCAACCAGTTCGATCTAGACCATATCTATGGCCGACGGCTCTGATACCATGAAGAAAATGGAGTTCATCAGTAGATGAAGATGAGGATAAAGGAAGAAGACGGAGACTGTGAAGTTTCTAGAAATGTATTGAATATGTTTTCTATTTTGTGGTCCACATCTTTTGAGTATTGCTCCTATTATATACACATGTTTTACTATGCAAGATATTTTACAATTTTCCCAAAACTAATTGCTAACAACTAACTACCATTTACAACCACCAAATACTAACTAACTAACTAATTAATTAAGTCACAACTTCTATTTTATCAGTTTCTTCAAATGGATGTAAAACATTACTCCTTGATATTTTAAGAATTTATTATGTAATTTTGAAATGCTTATGTTTACCATATATGATGAATGCTTTTTTTCACTAATCTTTTTTACATATTTGTGTCAATATTATTGTAGAGCAAATAAATAAATTTTGAGCATTAAACATGAGTATAACTGGAATGAAATCGAAAGGATGTGAAAAAGGAATAAACACTGATGCATTAAAACTGCTATTTAGGGCATAGTTCACAAATACGATTGCCTAAATAGACACTTAAATTTGTATAAAGTTAAACAAATAAGCACACACATCTTATGTGACATAGAATACATAATATGTCATATAGGAAACAAATTTCCACGTAGGACGTCAAAAAATGGCCCAATCAATAGAGCTCCAAAACATAAAATAAGGCTAAGACAACAAAAGAAAATCAGACAAGACAAAAATAGATGGAACAACTCCTCAACTAGGTCTGCTTCTCCGGCGTAATCGTCGGGTTCCAATTGTTGATGTCTAGAACATTTTTTAATTCATCAAAATTTTTGAAAAAAGAACCACCATCTTCAAATCTCATGTACTTCTTCGTATTCCAATTTCAGGGCAAAAAGAAGAAATTATCGACTTCAAGAAAATATAACAAATTTAAAAAATTCTTTGAAATTGTATACGAACAAGAATAGGATTGACGTTGAAGTTGTTGTAAATTGGACTGTTGACGTAGCTCTAAATAGAACAATATAATACAGGACTCGCATCCGCACTTCTCCATATAATGCCACATATTGAAACTACCAAATCCTTCAAATAAATTTGGTATCGCCATATTGCCTCAATTTACTTTCGTCAATTAGAAATGTGTGTGTTAAAGTGTGTCAATTAGAAATATATATATAAATGGTCTTAATTAGTATTATTTGAATAGGATATGGTTTTAATTCGGATTAACTTAGAGATCACCAACTAGGAAATTGATTAGTAGAATCCTAATCCTATCTTGAAATGGTTCGTGTGAAATTACCTCCCCACCCCCCACCCCACCCCACCCCCACCCCCCACCCCCCCAAAAAAAGAGACGATAACTTTCCTTTCCAATTCTGCAATATTTATCTCCTTCACCTTTTTGATATTGTTATTGTAATAAACCTTACTTTTCCTAGAATGAAAAATAGGACGCCTCAAATATATTTGAAAGGAAAATTGTCACCGTTAAAACTAGTAATCTATTCTGCTTCTGTAGCAGCAGCTTTACTAAACATATATGTATAGAGAACTTTTACAATAACAATATACCTAGTGAAATTTCATAAAATGGGTATGAAGAGGATAGAGTATACGCGGTCTTTACCACTATATCTTCGAGTAGAGCTGTACAGGACAAACCGATAAACCGCACCAAACCGACAAACCGAACCAAACCGGAAAAAAAACCCGACTAGTGGTTTGGTTTGACTTGGTTTGGTATTTGGAAAAAAAACCCGACCATTATAGAGTTGGTTTGGTTTTAACTAAAAAAAATCAAACCGAACCCAAACCGACCCGATTATAGATATACTACTTTTAAATTATGTTATACATAAAAGTATTTATTAAAATATAATTTATAAATATTTTTTAAAAAAAATTCATAATTTTTGTTTTCTTTCTTACATTTAGATTTGGACTTGAGAAGCTCATCTAAATAATATACAAAAAAAGCCCATCTTATAAAGTTATATTATAAAGATAAAACTTCAAACAGTGTTCTGCCTCCATCTTATATGTTGATATTTTGTACTAGAACTCTTTTTAAGAAGCACTGCTCTGTGCTTTTTATTAGATACTATGAAAACCCGAGAAATTCGAAAAAACCCAAAAAACCCGAGAAAAATTGATATCGAAAAACTCAATTTTTATTGGTTTGGTTTGGTTTATAGATTTAATAACCCGACACAAATGATTTGGTTTGATTTGTAAAAAATCTGAACCAAGTCGATCCATGTACACCCCTATCTCCGAGGTAGAAAGGTTGTTTTCAAAAAACCCTTGGGTCATATATAGCAAGTTTCAATTCGCTGTCTTGACACCTTGTCGTAGTCATGAATAACCTCCATTATCATCTCCAATGGTCTCCTTATTTCACGTTTTACTTTCCGCATTGTTGTTACTGTGTCAAGGGACCTGATCCATTGACTCATGGTGGACTCATATGAAAAAGAGAACTCAAAGCCGTCCTGTGCTTATATGACAAATCAAATTGGAGTAAGAGGATCTCCTTTACTCTTCTTGTTGAGTGAAAAAATTTCATGACTCTGGCCATTCAATAATAATGTGTACCAGTTATTAGAAAAAATAAAGAAAAATGATATTACTATATAATTTTCAATAATTATGTATAAGGTTTAAGAAATCTTTTGTCCTCCTCCTTATGTTGAAAATTACTTTTTCATACATTTAGATAAGATTTGTTGCTCTTTATTCTATCCTTTAAAGAATGTGACAAAATATGTAGCATCTTACCTTGAACCTTCCAAAATTAATACTTTCTTGGTTTCAATTCATTTGTCTGAATTTGACTTGGCATCAGAAGTTAAAAATATAAAAGAAGAATACATAAACAGGTCCCTGAACTTATTCGATTTTTCCTCTCAGACACCTCATCTACGCCATCTTCCTATTGAACCCCTGAACAATCCATAATTTGTAACTTTTAAATCCACTTAGCTGACATGGCACAAAACATATTCTCACTTTTCTTAAGCGCGTGAAGACGTTTAAAGGTGCTGATGTGGAATCCACAACGGTGTTCTTCCCCTTTTAACCCTAATTTTTCTCTCTTCCTCTTGTTTCTCTTCTCTTTTCTTTCTCTTCTTACTTACAACCATTTTAAGTTAGAGTTGTTCATCAATGAATCTCTCTTCTTCAATGATTTCTTCTTCATCATCAAGTATCAATGTCGAAGTTATCTTCCTCATCTCTTCTTCAAGTGCAAATGTGTTATGTCAAAGTGGGGTTGCTGTGAAAATGAAGACTTCGTGGACGCAATCCAACCCTAGACGTAGGTTGCTTTGTTGTAAAATTTCAAAGGCAATTCATTTTTGTTGTCCAATATCGTAAAAAAATTCTTTTTTTGTAATTCTTTTTTTCTTTAATTTTGGAGGTACGAGGTGGATGTGGATATTTTCGATGGTACGATGATGAAATGTCGGCTCAAGCTAAGAGGGTGATATGGAATTTGTTGAAAAGGGATAAAACCTATGAACTATAGAGGAATCGATCAAAAAACTTAAGGATGATATGTATTATTGTAGGATGATATTGGCTACTTGGATCTATGTATAAAAATGATCACATAGTATTTTTGTTCATTTGTCTTCTACTAGACTTTCCTTCATCACAGTATGTATGCTAGGTTGTAGTATATTCTATGAGCGCAATTTTAATTTGGCTTTTCTGTTGTAATTGCCTTCAATTATGTTTTTATTTTACTGATTTTGATTGAAGTGATGAAGATAAATTATGTGTTCGTCTCCTTTATTTTCTTATGTGTTCAAATAACTTTGATGATCAATTATTCTTGAACACTTCTACACAAATGGAGTAAAGCACAATTATAACTGTTCACACATTTTCACTATCAATTGATCTAATGAAAACACAAATATAATTGACTAGTCATACCATTAATTTTCTCTAATGAACTCCAAACAAACATATCCATTTGTGACAACTAATTAAAAATAGTACCGTATTATCACCACAAATCAGTTGATGTACTTAAAAGACACTAAAAGACATTCAAAGCAGTCAATACAAGTTTTGCTGTTGATTACACATCCAAAAAATATACTTGGTCCTGAAATTAAGCATCCTTTGGTGCATTAGATGATCCACATTGATTTTTCCTTGACTGACTCATATGCTGCAACAGTGAAGTTGTGACAGCATCTCTACCATTCCACTTCAGTCCTCAAAGCTTATAATTAATATTAATATTTATTGGAGATGCATTCTTATAAGATTATGGAGTGATAACTCTTTCACCTGAACTACCAAGCTGAATAGAAATGTACTAAAATGAAACTTATATAGTAGAGTAAGAAATGAATAAAGTTATATAGATACTTACATTTAAGGTTTGACTGGTACTTGCATTCCTGTAGATGTCAAATCCTACAGTTTTGGTCCTCTTTTGTCTTCCTATTGATGTTAAATATCCCATGGACCTTTGTTTACCAGACTGCTGACTTGATACACCTCATCTTCCTCTACTAGTACCTCTACCAGTGCCTCTAGCAGTGCCTCTACCAGTGCCTCTAGCAGGTTGTTGCTCTCTTCTAACAGTTGAAGTATCAAAACACATAGAACTTCCTTGTTGGCTGGCTTGGGCTTGATGATTGGTTAGACATTGGTGGTTGCCTTGAGCTTGATGGTTGGCTAGACATTGGTTCCTAGGTTGAGCTTGGTTCCCTGCTTGTATTTGGTGCTTGACTAAAGCTTCTAGGTTGTCCCATCCCAGTCTATTAATAGAGTAATATAATAGTTTACTATAGATAATTGAACCTAATTATAGAAGAATTAGAAGAAAAGAATAACTTACCATGATTTGACAGGCTTTTTTGTTGTGGCCTACTTGATGAAACTTACCACGATTTGACAGGCTTTTTTATTGTGGCCTACTTGATGACACTTCGAGCAATTGCTGAATTTTTCACAATCTTATAGATGGTTGAAAGGTAGTCTCATTCTTGAACTTATCTGTAACAAACTTAGATGTACACAACCTGTTCTTGATTGAAGTAGGACATACATGAATAGGATAATAATTTTTGACAGTAAAATCACCAGAATCTTTATCTATACTACCACTAACAACCAATTGAACTTTTTGTCCTCACATTTGACTTTAACTCTATGCTTTTCATTTGGCTTCAACTTTAATATAACTTTATATTCACAAGAATAGTGTGCAACCACTTTTCTTTTATAAATTGTTCATCACTTTCAAATACTATACCAAGTCCAAAAATAGCTAGAACACAATCAAGATCAAATCTTACCTTTTTACTTTTTCTTCTTGTTGGTAAATCAACACCACTCACAATATCTGGATCTAATCCATCTCTACTATCATCATTATCCAGTTCTGAGCTATTGACATATTGTTCATCACCCCCTAATCTTCCAGTGTATCTAGCAGTTTTATTCCTTCCTATGTATTCAAATCCTCTATCAATACCTGCATTTTCAAATCTTATTTCCTCAGTTTGAACATGTTTTTTCTTCTTTTTCATTTTGTTTCTCCTTTTATTTTTAAGAGGTCTCAACTTTTCATCAACCTCAGAGTCATCCTCATCAGGAATAGCATACCCTTTAGAGTCAGTACTGCTTTCTTGATTTTATTTAGCCCTTTTCCTTTCTAGATCTAATACATCACCTAGCCCAACCTCAACATTAACATTAATATTTTCAAATTTTGCCCCTTCTCTTTCTAGATCTGATATATCACCTGACCCAACTTCAACATTAACATTTTTAGATTCAGCCTCATGAAATAACCCTTCACTTTCAATCATATTTATATCTTGTAGGTCTTCTTCACCAACTACATTACTGTAACACCCCAAATATTTCTACACCAAGACTCAAATCACTCTTCATATGCGTATAAGATCGAACTCGATGACTTCTAGTTGTATATATGAGTTAGGATTAATTTCTAAGTATTTAAAGTGCATTAGATGTGTTTTAGGGTCATAAGGGATCTCTAACACCAAGCCAAGTCCAAAAAATTTTCATCGACTAAGTTTTTGTATGAGTCCAGAATAGGGTCAACTTCAAACATCCATATATCCTATTATATAAGAAATTAGGTATTTCATGACCTATCAAATTAAAGTTATTTGAGTCTCTTTCCAACGCCACCAAGTTCGCCTTATTCGGAGTTCAGAATCAAAAGTTATGATCATTTTATCAAAGACTATCGCTGCAATAGTTTTGGGCTTGGCGTGGTGCGCCAGCAGAGCACCCGAAACTAGCTGCAATAGTTTGGGTGATGGCGTGGTGCGCCACCATCGCACCAGCAGGGTTTTGAGCTCATTTTCTAGATTTCTTATGAAGGTCATTTTGGACAATTACCTAAATAAATATATACGAACTTAGACGCGTTTTTGGTCATTTTTGCAGTCTTTCACCTCCAAAGAACCCTAATCTTCGTCCTCCTCTCTTCCAAATCATCTCCTAAAAAACAAAATCCTCTCAAACTCAAAGGATTCAAGGCTCATCATTGAAGACCAAGAATCAAACTTTCTTAAAAGCTTCAATCTAAGGTATGTGGGTTTTCATCCATGGGTTCTTCAACCCATGGAGCCCAAATATTTTTTCAACTTAGTATTTCAATTTCAAATGATAAAATCTTATGGGATTTTACATGATGGTTCCAAATGCATAGATTATGGTATATTTTAGGTTTATTTAATCCTATTGATATATATGTATATTAACTCTCAATTTCAAGTGATAAGTTTTTATGAATTTTCATACTACGATTTCAAATATATAGATTCATGACTATTTGAAGTTTATTTGTCTATGTTGACTTATGGTGGTTCTTATTTACATGAAATGGATGATTTATTAAGGTCCTTCTATGAAGGTTTGAAAGTAGTTTTAAATTATATTGGTGGGTTATTTTAAGATGTTTAAATGATAAATTCTTTCACTCTCATGCATGCAAGCATTGATTTAAATGACTTGAAAGTTGATTGCTTTGAACCCACCTAGTTTTCTATGATAAAGTAAAGTTGAAACGAAGTTTGACTCCAATGAATGTTATGAAGTAAATGTTTATGAAAGGAAGTCTTTATGAAATGATTGATTGATGAAAGGGTTTCTTAGCCAAAGTAAGGTTTCAATATGAAAGGACAATACTTACATTGAATCAAATAAAATATTTAAGGTTATGATATGACATGTATGACATCCCTATAGACCGTCAATACTTTTGAACATTTTTTCAAAAAGAAAGGTCCGATTAGCATGGTATCCAAAATACCATCACTTATTGTAGACCTAATTTTTTTATAAAACAAGGTTCATTAATAGAATGGCAAATAGGGAATGACAGCCATGATGATATTATAAACCAAGGGTTTTAATGAGCTATTCCATGGAATGATGATTTTATTTTAAAGTTATATAAATGCTTATGTTATTATGATATTTAAATGTTATTCTGCTGAGAGCTTACCTAGCACTGAGATGGACTAGGAGCGAATACACATGTCCTAGAACTACGTGCCACCATAGGTATAAAGGAGATAGAGGGAAATACCTAAATCTCTAAGAGGTGAGTATCCGAAATTTTAAGGCTTGGAGGTGAGTACCTGAGTCTAAGAACTAGGGGTGAGTACCCGGTTCACACAATAGCTTAGTGGATCCACTTAGGCATGACAGAGTCTACCTTGGTAAGTAGTCTCCCCCTTTTTCTCCGACATAGGGGTAACATCGGGACTCCATGTTATAGCTCACATGGTTTATGCTGGTTAATGATCGCTCTCACAAAGGTACAAAGTCCCTCTTCCAATGTTTAAGATATATCATATGATGTCTACTATGTCTATCACAAAGTAAAGTATATGCCCTCATAAAGCTAAAGATTTCTTTCAAAAGGTTTAGGTATACTTATTTACGATTCATGGTATTTTGCAACTATATGGTTTCTTCTAATGACTCATGATTACCTCTATAATGTTTAAGTTTCTTTTATGATTCATGATTATTTCAATATTTTGTTGATAAGCTTCATAACTCCAAATGGTATTTAAAATGAATACAAGGTTCTAGCATAGTCCATTGTATCACCTTATTGTATAATGATATATGGCATTTCATGCTCACATACTTAGTACATGCAAAGTACTAACACATACTTTTGCCTACATGATATCACCATATAGGAATTGACGTTGGTCCTAGACCTTCTTCACGTGTCTAGCTCGGATTAGTTTTGAAGATTGCTTGTGGTGAGTTCACATGGTTCGGGAACAACATACCTTTTATTCTAAGCTTATGTTATGTAGAACATTAATACTTTTATTAAAGCATTTCTTGACACTTATTTTGAGGGTGAGCTAGGGACATGTTTTAGCCCCCACCAAGTCGATAATGTAAAAGGTATGGTTGGACATAGAAAAATATGTTATGTTGTCTTTGACTCTTATTAAATGTGAAGCCCCTTAGTCCCTACATCCCTTTTATTTTTCTCTTGATTTATTTATCATTACCAATGAAATGCTTAATGAATGCTAAGAGGCTTGGGTGAGGTACCTCCGGGTGTCTCATTCGCCGTGTCATATTTAGCCCCTAGGCTTGAGTCATGACAATTACTGTTGTCCTAAACTTCAATCCCACAAAGAAAACCAGTTGGGACCCCTTCCGGCACTTCTACTTCATCCACCACATACTTCACATAAAGGACTAAAACATCACCATCATTTAGGTCTTTCACAAGATTTAATAATTTGAAATTACTTTCCACCTCAATAAAGTCATTTTTGTGGGGTCTTTAATGTAGAACCCACCAACAGTAATATACCCAAATTCTTTAGTGTAATAAAGCAATTCAATTATTTAGAAATGGTCTTTGTCGATATTAGTTGGTTCCACCTCATTTTTCCTAATATAAGTTACACCATTTTTGCCTTGAATAAATTCAACACAATGATTAAAATGAGTTATAATAATGCAATCCATAAGATTCCTTAAAAAATCAATTGACATGAGAAAATCATAACTTTTTCTAAATATTAACAAGTTACTATCACATTAATATAATACTAAAAATGCACAATATATGATGTTAAAATAATTTTAAAATGACATAGAAATTAGGAAATGAACTTACCTCTATAGATTAAACTCCAAAATCGTCTGCAATCTTCAATGATATCTTCGACAAAGCACCCCAAATCACTTTAAAATTTCACTAGAATCGCTGAAATAAGATCAATTTGTTCGGGTTTTCTCGTCACCATCACTGAACATTGAAGTGTGTTTGGTGGGGAAAATGAAGTGTCTTTAGCTTTTTAGACTTTATTTGAATTTTATTTTAGGTTGTTGATGTGTAAATTATTTAAAGTGGTTGAGAGTTTTGATTAGTTGCACTTTCCACATGGGAAAGGTGGATTTCACGCGCACAACCAAAAAACAATTTTGTTGAAATTTTGTGCTATGTTAGCTAAGTGGGTTGAAATGTTATAAATTATGGATAGTTCAAGGGTTCAATAGGAAGATGACGTAGTTGAGGTACCTGAGAGGAAAACTGATAAGTAGAATGTACCAAAATGTTATTTAATATTTTGATTTTAAATATGTCATATAAAAAGTTAGAATTAAAGTATCCTCAAAAATCAAAAGAGACATTCTTTTTAAAGTGGACTAAAAAGAATAGTAAAATAAATAAATTAAAATGGAGAGAGTAATATTTTTTTTCTTGTTTTTAATAATGTTATATTTACAAATAAAATCATTTGGAATGGAATAAGTAATGATAAATTTAGTATTAAATTGGAATATGAAAATGCTTATGATGATGCAGCTAACCCAAATGACCAGAAATTGAGTATTATATGGACACTACTTATTCTTGAGAAGATGAAATACTTTATATGATTTTTTAGATTGTAATGGCCTGTCTCTGTCATTATGGATAGGTCAATGGGGACGAAATTTGTGTCAGAAAACTTCAGATAGTAACTTCAAAACAATTGAGTCTAGGCCACACTTGGATGAATTTTGAGTTAGGAGAAGTCTAGGGTGACATTGTGATAGGTGAAGGATCGTATCGATAATTTGAGTTAGTTAGTTGATAGCCAAGATGATACGAAGCATTTTTTGCGAAATCGCATTCGGGTGAATAAAACTATCGGAATTGCACTTGGCGTGAATGGTATAATTTAAGACGTCTTGGGAAGATAGTGTGCTGTGAAATGGGAGTTTGGAGCTCAAGTTCTGAACTCTCTATTTTTGTGTAACCCGCCAGAGCAGAATTTCTCCCTCCAGAGCGGGGCCACCAGAGTGGGATCGTCCCGTAGGAGCAAGACAGTCGCGAACTTAAAAGTGGGAAAAAACCCTAGAACGGTTATTTTGACTCCCATTTCGTTTGTAAGAGACCAAAAGCAACTTAAGGCGAATTCTTGTTGATTTTCATTATATTTTATGTCTAAGGTAAGTAAATCACTTCCTTACTGCGTAACTCAATTCCTAGAACCTAGAAACTATGGTTGGTAATCATTAGGAGAGGGTTTTAAACTGAAACTAATGGTGAAAAATAGCCCTAGAGTAGTTTTAGGATCATGAGGTTTGGAATAGGAGGGGAATTATGTTATAATTCATGTGAATTAGCCCATTGTATTGATCATTTATATATATGTGACTTGTTTTAGACCAAGAACAAGCAGAACAAACTCGAAAAAGGAAAGCTCTTGCATCTTAGAGTGGTTAAAGCTCAAATTTGAGGTAGGTGATAGTTTTATTTCCTGTATGGGTTTCATGTACTTGTTAAATACTTCATGGTATGCACATGTGTATATAAATAGCAAAGCATGGTAGAGATTATGTAAAGTAATCACTTACTGGCCTAAATTGTGATGAACATATTCTTAGTGACATAATATTGACTACTAAATGTAATTGTGGTTGCTTGTATATTTGGATCGGGTGTCACATTCCAATACATAATTGGATCAAATGTCACGTTCTGACACACATTGGATCGGGTGTTATATTTCGACATAAACCTTGGATCGAGTGTCACGTTCTGACATAAATTAAGTATTTCCAGGTCCTATGATAGGACTCTTATGTGAAATTGTATGATATTGGGATTGATGAACTGTAATCTAGTTAAGTTCTGTTCGAGATAAAAGTGTTAATTTATTATGTATATATGTGTTTATTATGTTGAGTTTACTTGTCCATTACTCGTTTATCAGCTAGCCACATGATCCTATCAGTACACTATGAATTTTTTGTGTATTGATACTACACTTGCTTTATTTTTGTTGAGTACAGGGCATATTCAGCCGACTGCGGAGATACCTCGCCTAGAGGAGTGATCGTGTTCGAGTTCAAGGGTGAGTTATTTCTTCAATCTGTCGTGGACACTCTCTTTATCCTAGTCCTTCTTTCGGGACATAGATTTCAAGCACTAGTTTAATTCATGACTATGTTTTTGGGAATTGCATTCCCTCTCTAGACTTGTTAGTTGTTTAGAATTTTGGTACGATTGACTTTCAGTTCTTAGGATATTTAATTTCTGCATGTTTAAGTTTGCTGACTAGACTTTTCTGAGTTTATGGGGACTCAGGCTTATATCTTTAATTAAGACTACTTCTGCATTCTTGTCTTGTTTATCTACTAAGTTTACTAATTATTGGGTTGTTGAAAATGGTTCTCCCACCGAAGAGTTAGTGTGGGTTCCAGTCACAGTGCTTTGGGGTGTGACATAGATATACTTTATATGATCAAGATATTAAAAGTATGATTAATGTGGTGGTGATTGATCTTGTCGTACCAAAATGAGTCTAGTAGAGTCCTGTAAAATAGTACGGAGACGTCTGTACTTCTCTTTGATAGGGTATAAGACTTTAGGAAAAGTTTTTCCATCTTCTTTCCTTCGTAATATAAATTGATTCCAATTGGTATCTACCTTTTTTCACTCTCTTATACGCAGATGGTTGCTATAATGGAGTTCGTCCCCTAGCTCTAGTTGAGCCGGAGGAAGATCCAGCCATTCGAGGATGTGGCCGAGGTAGAGACAGGAGAGAGAGATGCAGCAGAGGTCGAGGAAGAGCAACACCCGCCAAGGTTGACGCTTAAGTTGAGAAAGTAGCAGTAGGTGAGGCCCCTCGCACTCGCCAGAATGAATCAGAGGAGAATCTAGTTTGAGGAAGAAAGGGTTGCTGAACATGAAGAAGACACCCAAGTTGGGGCTGCCGGTCTTCCCCTTTTGGACCCCATACTAGCGCAGCAGATCATGACCTTTCTAAGTAAGTTGTCTGGCACTATAGCCATTCCCACTATGTCTGCAACACCGGTCCCTGTTGCTCATCCATTTGCTGCTGCAAGCCCATTGATGGATGAGAAGGTAGGCACTGATCTATTTTTTAGACCCCTTATGAGCCAGATATGACCTGCACTAAGAATGACGTGCTTACCAAGTTCCTGAAGCGTAAGCCCCCCAGTCTTCCATGGTTATTAAAATGAGGATGCATATGAGTTCATCCTTGACTACTATAAGAGATTGCATAAGCTGTGCATAGTACATCTACATAGGATAGAGTTTGCGACTTTCCAGCTGTAGGGCGAGGCCAAGCAATGATGGAGGGATTATGTGGAGTGTCTCTCGCTAGTGTTTCTCCCACTTACTTTGTTTCAGTTTCATGCTTTTTTTCTGAAAGAATATGTGCCACATACCTTGAGGGACCACAAAAAGGATGAGTTCATGGCATTGGAGTAGGGTGGCATGTCAGTAGCTGCTTATAAGGTCAAATTTCATGCGTTGTCTAGGTATGCTATCCAGCTAGTAAGTATAAAGGAGGAAAGAATTCAATTATTTATGAAAGGGTTGAACCCTGAATTGCACGTGTTGTCTGTTCAATGACTTCATCAGGCAAAAGTTTCAATGAGGTCGCTGATTTTTTGAAGAAGGTAAAAGGTGTGAGGTGAGATGGGCAAGCTAAAGATTCAACACTTGATGCAAGTAGGGTGCCCAACTTTAGGGGAAGGATTTGTGTTCTCTGAGTGGATAATATAATTTTAAAAGTTCTATCTGAATCTCATGGGTCACGATACTCTATTCACCCTAAAGTAACCAAGATTTATCAAGACTTAAAATGTCTATATTGGTGGCCGGATATGAAAAAATACACAGCTGAATATTTAGCCAAGTTCTAGAATTGCCAGCAAGTAAAATATGAACATCAAACCTACAGGATTACTTCAAAGAATGCCCATTCCTGAATGGAAGTGGGAGAGAATAGCTATGGATTTTATGGTGGGACTTCCCAAGACCTTGGGAAAGTATGATTCCATTTGGGTGGTGGTTGAATAGTTAACGAAGTCAGCACATTTCTGTCATGACCCAATCCCATAGGCCGTGGCTGGTGCCCGAATTGGACACTCATATACACACATGTTATCTATAATCGATCAACACTAACATGACCCGGCCCTTTAGTAAGAAACTCGGTGAATAATATGGTGGAATCCATACATGATAACTAACCGACCTATCGTAGGACTCAGTGGATAATATAATAAAAATATGCATGAATAGAGTGTCATTAGCAACCATGTGTAATTTGATCATCATCGGAGACTTAATGGAATAATCAAAACGAACCATCATTTGAAAATCAAGATGGTAGTCATTTCAAGTACTCTTCGATTGCCGTTATGAGTTATGCCAAATATGAAGTATACCAAATATGAATTGTACCAAAATATGAATTATACCAACTAGGATGGATGGAATCATACACATGAGTCAAGATATAACAATATAAATTCTGAAAATCAAGAACATTATCCATCCTAGTATATCTAAGAATAAGAGCTTCTTTGGAATTTATACATTCGTCATCTGTTTGTTTCATATGGATCATGCCAAAAGAAAAAAAAGGTTAGCTTTACATAACTTTAGCATTTACTTGCACACAATACGTATATGCTGCCCAATATTGTCTCAACCTATATTAAAACGTTAAGCATTACAGTTAATCTATGGAAAGGCATAAAACATACCCTATCGTTAGTAGGTTATTTCTAAAAAATTGGACAGCACCTCCCCTATACCGCTCACTTTCCCCACTTCCAAACCAACCATACAATCCCTAAGCAACATCAACAATCACACATTCAAATTCCATGTCAAGACAAGCCAAAATGATATTCAAAAATACCTAGAACAACCCACATAACATTCGACTTTTGTTAATTATCTACATGATGAATACGGTGCTATCGAATTACTCTTAATAGGTTGCAACCATCACACATAATCAAAATGATTTCTAAAAGCCCAACAATTAAACATACAATGCATAATCATAACTCCACTTTATATTTCAATTCACACAAGCAACCACACGTTACAACCAACCCTTAAATCAATTACAACTCCAACTTGACATATCGAATTATTTCATTTTCATAATATAATCAGTCACAATAATAACTACAACATTAATCGAAATTAATCCACCATTCTTAGCTTCGAACAGCCCCAACATGACCTAAACGGATATTTAACATTAACATATACAATCCCTTCACTTTTAACACATAATCCATAATAATAATAGCAACAAAAACAATCATCCCAATCTAATTCAACCAACTCCAATTCTATCCATTTTAACACCAACACTAATCATGGAGTTTTCTTACATCCAATTCCATTTAATACAAGTTAATCTCTTCATCATAACATTATTTTTAGATTAAGGCAGCCCATATTCATAACATCCGACAATCATCCAAATCCACATACAACTATTACATCTTTAGTCATTTTTATTGAACATAGTCTTAACGTTTTCATCGAAACATTGCTACAACGACCCAACCAACATACAACACAAGATATAATCTTAACTATCATTAATCTTTTAAGCTCAACAAAAATAATAACAACATACCAAAACAGTCCTTAATTAACCACATAAAGATGCTCAAAAACCTTATGAAAACCTACAACTCGCCAACCAAACCACCTACAATTTTTATACGTTATTTCATACAATCTTTTCATCTATTTTAATGACATATAGCAGCAGTACCATGGCAGCAACATCACTCATTTAAATATAAGAAAACTACATTAATGTTACACCAAGTTCTACAATAGCCTACAAACAATTATAACCTCAACTTTAACCATTTAATTCCTTCATCCTCCTCACATAACTCATGATAACAACAACCAAATACTAAATAAAATCAATTCATCATTTTTACACCAAACAGCCTCAAACGTCTCCCACCATGCCTCAACATCAACATCCATAATTTCATACATTCATCACTCATTTATCAACTCACACAAGTTTAAATTACCTTCAAGATGAGGAAAACAAAGAGATGAAATCTTACCTTAGATTATAGTGACACAACTTGCTTGGAACTTGAGGGCTTAGTTCATCAATATTTTTGTTGCCATAAAGACTCCCTCTTTGCTGTCATAACCTTGAAGAATCACCACCTTTAACCCCTTAATTTCTCCTTTAAGCTTAACCTTGGCCGAGAGTCTCCCTCTCTATATTTCTCACTTCTCTCTCTAAATTGATTTGGTCAAAAAGAATGGAATGAATGTATTTTCAGCCTTATCCCTTAAAGTATAGCCTTTGAATGCTTCCTATGTGCATCCCCTAGCCTTCCACGTGACATCCTCTACATGTCTTCTCTCTATTTTATTAATTAACTAGAATTTATCCATCCTTTTTAATTAACTAGTTTAGGAGGGGACCACACAAGTACCTAGTTTAATTAGTTTAATAAATCATTAATTTTTACCTAGTCATCTAATCCCAATTAAATGAATTCCTAGTCTTCATAATATATTCTAATTAGAATTGAGAATTAAAGATTTCTACTTCGTGTCCGAAAATGATCCCATTTTTAACTTGAGTCGATTCTCTTGTGAATAACTCAACGTATGAAAATACAAAATATAACAACTTCATTCCGATTAGAGTGGACTACAATGCACAACAGTTGGCAAAGATTTATGTGAAGTAGATAGTAAGGCTGCACGGGGTTTCCTTTCTATCATTTTAGACTGTGGTACTCAGTTCACTACTAAATTTTAGGGAAAGTTACATGAAGAGCTGGGCACTCAGCTCACTTTTAGCACAACCTTTCATCCATAGACAGATGGACAATCAGAAAGGACTATCCAGGTGTTGGAAGATATATTGAGGGCATGCGTGATCGACTTTGGAGGACATTACGACAAGTTTTTGCTGTAAGGTGAGTTCTCATACAACAATAGTCATCACTCCAACATTGAGATGGCACCATTCGAAGATTTTTATGGGAGGGGATGTTGGTTTCCCATAAGATGGTTTGAAGTTGTGGAGGTGGAGCCATTGGGGGTAGACTTAGTGAGGGATGCTCGGGATAAGGTAAGAAGCATCCAAGCTAAGCATCTAGCAGCTCATGCTTACCATAAAGTTAGGGATATGACATTCCAGGTAGGTGAGCAAGAGCTCCTAAAAGTGTCACCCATTAAGGGGGTAATGAAGTTTGAAAAAATGGGCAAGCTCAGTCCTCGCTATATTGGCCCTTTTGAAATTCTTGACTATGTAGGTCCAATAGCATATAGATTAGCCTTACCACCTAGCTTTTCAGGATACATCTGGTGTTCCATGTGTCAATGTTGAAAAAAATACCATGGAGATGGGGACTACATCATTAAATAGGACTCAGTTTTGTTAAACACGGATCTTTAGTATGAGGAAGAGCCAATTGCAATACTTGATTTTGATGTCCATAAGTTAAGGACTAAGGAGATCAACATGGTAAAGGTACAATGAAAGAATCGTTCGGTGTAGGAATCTACTTGGGAGACCTAGAAGGACATGCGAGACAAGTATCCTCAATTATTTGTCAAAGCAGGTACTACTCTATCTCTACTTTAACCCTTTTTTCCTAATTGATCATCAGGGATGAGTGATGGGTAAATTGATATCTATTATAATGAATTGTCCCCGTCATTATGGATAAGCCAATGGGGAAAGAATTTGGGCCAGAAAACTTCAAAAAAATTGAGCGTAGGCTAGACTTGAATAAATTCTAAGTCAAAAGAGGTCTAGGATGACCATGTGATAGGTGGGGGATTGTATCTATAATCTTAGTTAATATCCAATATGATACGGAGCAATTACGGCTTCGCAAAATCGCATTCAAATGAGTAAAACTCCCGAAATTGGACTTAGCGTGAAGTGTATAATTTAAGACGTTTTGGAAAAAGGGTGTGTTGTGAAATGGGAGTTTGGAGCTCAAGTTTCGAACTCCCTATTTCTGTGCAACCCGCCAAAGTGGGTCCGCCAAAGCGATATGGTCCCATTGGAGCGGGACAGTCGCAAACTTAAAGATAGGAAAAAAAATCCAAAACGGTTATTTTGACTCCCACTTGACTTTTAAGAGACCAGAATCAACCTAGGGCGAATTCTTGCTGATTTCTACCATATTTTGTGTATAAGGTAAGGAAATCACTACCTTACTTCTTAATTCAATTCCTAAAACCTAGAAACTACGATTGGAAATCATTGGGGGAGGATTTTGGACTGAAACTAATGGTGGAAGATAGCCCTAATGTGTGGTTAGGATCATGGGTTTGGCCTAGGAAGGAAATTATGTTATAATTCATGTGAATTAAGCCATTTTATTGATCCTTTGTATATATGTGACTAATTTTATACCAAGAACAAGCAGAACAAACCCGAAAAGGGAAAGCTCTTGCATCTTAGAGTGGTTGAAGCTCGAATTTGAGGTAGGTGATAGTTTTATTTCCTATATGAATTTCATGTACTTGCTAAATTACTTCATGGTATGCACATGTGTATATGAATAGGGAAGCATGCTAGATATTATGTGAAATGATCACTTACTGGCCTAAATTGTGATGAACATGTTCTTGGTGACATAATGTTGACTACTGAATATAATTGTGGCTGCTTTTATATTTGGATCGGGTTTCATGTTTCTACATATAATTGGATCGGGTGTCATATTCCGATACACATTGAATTGGGTGTCACATTCTGATACAAACCTTGGATCAGGTGTCATATTCTGACACAAATTAAGTTTTTGCAGGTCCCATGAGAGGACCCTTATGTGAAATTATATGATATTAGGATTGATGAACTGTGATCTGGTTAAGTACTGTTCGAAATGAAAGTGTTAAGTTATTATGTATATATATGTTTATTATGTTGAGTTTACTTGTCCATGACTCGCTTATCGGCTAGCCGCATGATCCTATCAGTACACTGTGAATTTTTTGTGTATTAATACTACACTTGGTCTATCTTTGTTGAGTACAGGGCATATTCAGCCGGCTGCGGAGATACCTCGCCTAGAGGAGTGATCGTGTTTGAGTTCAAGAGTGAGTTATTCCTTCAAGCTGCCGTGGACACTCTCTTTATCCTAGTCTTTCTTCCGGGACATAGATTTCAAACACTGGTTTAATTCATGACTATGTTTTTGAGAATTGCATTCCCTCTTTAGACTTGTTAGTTGTTTAGAATTTTGGTACGATTGACTTTCAGTTCTTAGGATGTTTAATTTTTGCATGTTTAAGTTTGCTGACTAGACTTTTCTGAGTTTATGGGGACTCAGACTTATATCTTTAATTAAGACTGCTTCCGCATTCTTGTCTTATTTATCTACTACATTTACTAATTGTTGGGTTGTTGAAAATGGTTCTCCCACCGAAGAGTTAGTGTGGGTGTCAGTCACAGTGCTTTGGGGTGTGACATAGATATACTTTATATGATCAAGATATTAAAAGTAGGCCGAACCCATCGGTGGCACCTCAAAGTTGGCACCAACTTTCACTTAGACACTTTGTCATGCCCCGGGAGGGTACCCTAGACGTAACCGGCACCCGAAGGCCATTTCTGACCTCCGAGCGAACCACCTGGTCCAGTCACACATCCATTCAATCACATTCTCTTAGCGGAAACTCAATTAATGGAATACTATTCGCAATATGAGGGCCGAAAGCCAAGCATTCATCAACTCAACAACAAAAATAATAAGACTCCTCAAATTTACCGTTCAACCTCCCCACACTCCAGTCTATGAAGCCTCTATCCAAGTCTAAAAGGTGCCAATGACAAGTCTATGGCTACCAACAATCAAAATAAAAGAAATGACAACAAAACTGTACAGGAAGGCTCAATATCCTCCGGGAACTAGGAGGACTCACCAACTAGCTGGAAGTGTATGTGGATCTTCAACGGAGCGCCGGTTGATGATCTCTAGTACCTGTCTCTGCATCATGAAATGATGCAGGCCAAATGGCGTCAGTACATGGAATGTACGAGTATGTAAAATGGCCGGATGAAACCACATTAAGAAAACATCAATATCAATTCAGGATCTCAACTCATACATATATACATGACAACTCACTCAAATGTCCTAAGTCCGATAAGAATAGTTTAGACAGGACTAACTCATAAGCCACTTAACTCAACTGACTCGGAGTACTATCAAGGCCTAAATGGGAGTTCCTCTTAACCGACAACCATCACCTATGAGCCGGTGATAGTACAATAATCAGACGTTGTTGCCACGTCCGTCCATACCTTGCCAGGGCATGAACGCCTCCCTAATCATGGATACCATCGATTAGTCAAGTCCTATCATTTCAGGATAGTAAAATGGGAAACATCCGACTTTAACAGTTAGATCCCATGGGAAGCATCCGACTTTAACGGTTCCATCCCTACCTACGTTGATGGTGTAGTTTCTGGGGTTTGAGTATGGACTATACTCTTACCCGCTTCCGTGCTCGATACTCCTCCCATGACTCTATGCTCATAAGACTCCCTCCAATCATCTCAAACAAGCCCTCACGGCTAGTTTCATGTGGAACATTTCCCACTCATTAACTCTATCCTCATTCTTAACTCAATTCAAGTCATAATGGCAAGTCTCATTTAGGACCTTGTCTACTCGTCAATTCTATCCTCCAATTAACTCAATCAAGCCTCATTTAGGTAAGCATTTATGACATCTCCTCAAGACTCATCACAACTCTATGACTTTAGCTCAACAATTTAAGTAGGATAACACATTTAAGGAAAAATGACTTAAGCCACATAATCACTTGGCTAAAGAGATTAACAAAACATAATAACAAGTCATCTCCATCAACTCATACTAATATGAAGGTTTTTAGGAATTTCTTAGCTCAACAACGTCAACACATATGGCATTAAATAAATAGGGGACAAAACTCATTCAAACATGAATCATACCAAGAAAATACATTTTTCATAGATATCTAACCTCAAAGCAAGAGTAGGGCACATGGGTGGACTTAACCCATGTTTTGGATAGCCTTACATACCTTAGGAAAGACTTGAAGAAAACCTTGGTGTTGGGTCTTCAATGGAGGACTCAAATCTTGAAGTTCTTGGAACTCTTCTTGTTGGAAATGGGGAAGAAGAAGAAGAGAGAGAGAGAGAGAAGCTCCTAGGGCTTTTTTAGAGAGAGAGTGAGGCTGAGAAATGTGTTCCCAAAAGACCAAAGGCAATACATATATAATTTGGGTAAGTTCCCTAATTGCCCCTCCTCAAAAGTTCTGAAAATAGGCTAAAAATGCACCTGGCGCGATAGTGGCGCGTCGCGCCATTGGAGTGCCAGGCTGAATACGCCTAAAATTTGCATACCTCGTAGTGGCGCGCCGCGCCAGAGACCAAACTACTGAGGCATGTTTCTAGTGCGATAGTGGTGCGTCGCGCCCTTACAGCGCCAAGGCCATTGTTCTGAGTTCTGGGAATTTGGCCTGAAAAACCCTGCACAACTTTTAGTGGCGCGCCGCGCCAGAGCCCAAACTACTGAGGCATGTTTCTGGCGCGATAGTGGCGCGTCGCGCCACTGCGGTGCCAAGCCCAGTTTTCCAGCAATTGCAACCCAGGCTTGAAAATCTATGCTGTGCTAGTTCATCTTAGGATCGTCATACCTTTCGACTCCGTACTCCAAAAGTTTCATTCTTGATGGCGTTGGAAAGAAGACTCAACGACCTTTGATTTGATGGGTCATGGGCCACCCAGATTGTCATCTTTCAAAAGATAGGGTCGTTAGAAGTCGACCCCTTATGCGAACTCCTACCCAAACTTAGCCACGACGAATCTTTTGGATTTAATTTGATCCTAGGGGTCCTTTATGACCCCCACCTCACCTCTAACGCTGCTCAAATTCTCAAAGACTCATGCATACGCTCCTCAATACTCGAGTTCGACCCTACCCGTATACAAGAAGGGTTTGAATTTTAGGGAAAAATTTTTTGAGGGGTGTTACACACTTCAACTAAGATTTGTTCATTTTAGACACCTCAAGTAAGGTTCCGATGTATCATTTTGACACTTTTTTTTACAATCACCCAAATATCTAAAGTGTGTGTAATACACTTGCCGCTGATGTGTCAAAGTGACCAATTAAATAAAGTTAATGACCACTTTTTTCTAATCAAAATTCATTATTTTAAAATTATTTTTGATATATCTGTCACGTTTCTTTATTTAATTGGTCACTTTGACACATTAACGTCAAGTTATTACACACACTTTAGATATTTGGGTGATTGTAAAAAAAATGTCAAAATGACACATCAGAACCTTACTTGAGGTGTCTAAAATGAACAAAGCTTAGTTGAGGTGTCTAAGTGAAAGTTGGTGCCAACTTTGAGGGGTTACTGATGGATTAGGCCTTAAAAGTATGATCAATGTGGTGGTGATTTGGAGGATTCTTCGCATATTATTAGGGTCCGCCGAACTCTAAAGAGATATGACAAATTCTTCTCACAAAATGAGCTTTGATGTTATGACATCAAAAGTCAAAAGTTAATCTAAATTTAGTCGGGACTTCAATATGAATTTCGAAAATCAGGTGGGAAATCAAAAAAATAATCAAAATGGATGCTTGAATATGTCTTGATTCATTATAGATAATGCACTAACAATCACCTAAATTAATAATTATAAATCCAGTAAAAGGAAGAGGAAAATATATGATAAGAAGTATTAGAAAATTAATAATTAATAAATCTTCGAAAATCTGACAATTTGTTTCTTTTTTCTGCTTTTTGGCATTTGCACATCAAAATTCTATCAAACAATAAACTAACATAGAAATACAAGAAAACATAGTAAACCAAACATTAAGAACATTCAAATCACCAAGAAAAATATATAGAATATGTGCTAATTTCTAAGCAAATCAACAGACATCGCTTTTTTTTTTTGAATTTCTGGATCACGAAATATGAATTCAAGATTTTCTCAATTTTTTACGTGTATTAATTCATAAAATTTTGGAATATGTCTTACCAAATTTATTTGATCACAAATTTTGTACAAAAAATATATAAACACCAGCAGTATTTAATATGATCAGGGAATAACATTCATATATATGTTTTGAACAAGTAGTATTTTTCAAATTGAACTCACACGTATACTTTATTTTTGACCTAACATAAATGTGAACATTAACTTGACTTCAATTAGTATTTATACTCTTCAATTTTTGGTGTGCATAAGTAGGTACTTAAATTTTATAAAATTGAATAAGTATATACACACGTCCTACGTGGCATAATCAGTAGCGTACAAATTTTTTTATAAGTTGTGTTGATATTTAAAATTAAATAAATAAATAGTAAATAGTATAATAATATTATATTAATAAAAACTATTTAAAGCATACTAATAAAACATAAATCAAGTAAATTACTATAACATATTATTGTGTCCAATTCCATTTTGGACAAGTAATAAATTTCTATAATAGGATAAAAATTGTATTCTAGTTCAACTAGATTATTTAATGGGAAAATTATGCAGATTAACAAACATTATTATTATAATTATGCGATAAGGGTATAGTTTCAATTAACTACACGAATTGGCTATAGTTTAATGAAATTTGCTATTATATACAAATTTGGGAGTGAATATACAAATCTCTAAAGCAAATCTGGAAGCAAAATATAAATTTGGAAGCGAATATCCAAATCTCGAAGGGAATATATAGCGAATATACAAATCTCTAAAGCAAATTTGGAAGCGAATATACAAATTTGGAAGAGAATATATACAATCTTATTGAAAACTCAATTTGTATAATGCAGCGAGATATACAAATGGGAAAGCCCAATTTGTATAATGCAATGAGATATACAAACGTTAATGACCATAACAACCATAAATATAGCTATGAAGAGTAATTAGAGAAACTATACCCATACGAGATTATTAAGATTAATATGTTTGTCATTCCTAAAATATTTCCTTATTTAATCCTAATTTGGGCTTCTGAGGAACAAGCTCGGCCTAAAATAAAAATCAAATTTGCGCTTGCTAAGGAACAAACTCGGTCACTTGTGAGATAATGAGCCCGTTTGGATGGGCTTTAAGTTGGTCAAAACCAACTTAAAATTCTTTTTTAGCTTTTGGACGTGTTTGCCTAATGTTAACTTTAAGCCATAAAGTTCTTAAAGCAGTCAAAAATGAAAAGTTAGGATTCCTAACTTTTTTTTTCTAAGTGCTTAAAGTCATTTTCTTTGACCATGAAAATTACTTTTATATCCCTTATATTTTAACTAAATTCTCAAACTACCCTTTTTATTCTTTTAACCCTAAAATTCACATCATTTTCCTCATTTAAGCACTTTTATCCAAACACTCAACTGCTTATTTATAAAAATAACTTTCAGCACTTCAAAATTCTAAAAACACTTCATACATAAAAGTTATTTTTTTTAATCTCATCCAAACGGGCTCAATGACTGCTCCATCCCCACAGTAAACCAACGACCAAGGAAGCTCACTTGTTCAAGTAGTGTCATTAATATTATTTGTACTTAGATTCTAATTTATTTTTTTAGATATATATTACTCTATTACTCTCTGTATTTTCATTACTCTATTTTGTTTGTGTCACTTTCGTTATTTGTTTTCTCATAACACTTTGTACTTCTTGAACTTATCTGACCTCTTTTTATGCTTCTTTTGAGCCGAGGGTCTCTCGGAAACAGCCGTCCTACCTTGGTAGGAATAAGGTCTGCGTGCACTTTACCCTCCTCAGACCCCACGTTGTGGGATTTCACTGGATTGTTGTTGTTGTTGTATGTATATATCGAAGCAATATCAGTCGACACCCCTTGACATAAGATGGGTCCGTCCCTAGGTATAATATATGTAGGTTGTCAGATAGAACACAAATTTCCACACAGAATATCACATAACACACATGTATCTATTTGTACACTCACCAAAATTAAAAGTCATAAATGTCTACGGACAGAAGGTGTTTACACCTTAGTGCTTTTCGTTAGAACTAGTCTTAGTAGTATTTTATAACACAGACATGCATCCCAGTTATTTATGCTTTGACTTCAGAATCTCTAACTCTTAGTGGCCTACACATCATTTCCCTTTCCCCTCCATATAATAATATATATATATACCTTCATAATGCTGTGACTTCTATGCCAATTATCAAAACTTAAATCTGATCTTAATTATATTAGGTGGGGGTGATGGACAAGAAGATATTATTATTGTTGTTTTTCTTGTGCATTAGTCTGCACCTAGCAGCAATTGTCTCTGCTCAACTTCAAGTTGGTTTCTACAATACTAAAGCTAGATGTCCACCAGCAGAAACCATAGTTCGAGATACGGTGCGAAGCCAATTTTCAAAGGATCGTTCTATCACAGCGGCATTGTTGCGGATGTATTTTCATGACTGCTTCGTGAGGGTGAGAAATTAATTACGTATATTATTTGATAAATTTTTAAAGTTAAAATGTATACAGGATCCGGCTCGACCATAAGGTCACTAATTATTTGAGTTAAGTAAAATTATTCTAACTTTATATTATAGTTTTTCATAAGATTTGCGTATATCGTATCTCTCCACAACTTACTTGTAAGATTATACTGAGTATGTTATTGTCATTCAATTTATATATGTCAACTAAAAAAAATTAAGGCTTCTTTATGAAGTTTGGCTTTAGTCCCCTAATTAATCTTGTTGAGACAACCTTGAATATATAATGTATCTTTCACATTGAGATATATCACATTTGGACAAGATCATGGTCATTTGAAATAATATTATATGTGTATTGTTCAGGGTTGCGATGCATCCATACTGATAGACTCCAAAAACACAAAGAACAAAAAGTCAGAAAAAGATGCAGGAGCAAATGGATCCGTACGAGGATACGAGTTGATTGATCAAATAAAAAGTAAATTAGAGGCGACATGTTCTATGACAGTCTCCTGTGCGGACATCATTGCATTAGCCACTCGAGATGCAGTGGCATTAGCTGGAGGACCGAGCTACATCATCTCCACAGGTAGGCGCGACGGATTAGTGTCAGACCCATCACAAGTGAACTTGCCAGGCCCTAGTTTAACCGTGCCACAAGCATTCCAATCTTTCAAAAGTAAAGGGTTTACTATAAATGAAATGGTGACTCTTTTAGGTGGCCACACAGTGGGAATTACACATTGTAGTTTTATTCAGGGTGATAGGCTATCAAGGGCGGATGGCAGCATGGATATCAAATTGTTTAGTACTCTTAGAAAGACATGTAACTCTAAGGGTGATCCATCAGTATTCTTGGACCAAAACACTTCATTCGTTGTCGATAACTCCTTCTACAAACAGTTGAGGTTGAAGAAAGGAATATTGAAAGTTGATCAATTACTTGCATCAGATAAATCAACCGCTGGAATTGTCTCTAATTTTGCTTCTAATCCAAGGGCCTTCCAACAGGCTTTTGCAAATGCGTTGATCAAGTTGGGTAACACTCAAGTTCTTGTGGGAAAATCAGGAGAAATCAGAAAAAATTGCAGAGCATTTAATCCTCCTCCTTCTCCTCCTCCCAAGATCATGAAGAGTCCTCCTCCTCCTCCTCCTAAGATTACAAAGATTCCTCCTCCTCCTCCTCCCAAGATCTTAAAAAGTCCTCCTCCTCCACCACCCAAAGTTTCCGTTCCTCCTCCTCCACCCAAAGTTTCCGTTCCTCCTCCTCCTCCTCCACCGAAGGTTTTAATTTTTTCTCCTCCTCCTCCTTCATTACCATCGACAGTTTCAGTTTCTCCTCCTCCTCCTCCAGTTCCCGATAGATCATTGCTACCTGTGTTTGGCCCAGAAGCTTAACATGGCTAGCTCCCCTTTCACCTTCAGCTTTGCTCAATCCTCTACCTCCACCTCCACCGTTGTCAACGGCCGGTGTATTGTTTTCTCAATTAACTTTGTGCATGTGACCTTACCAACAAAGTGCATCATTGGAATATTGATAATTAGGCCGGAAACTCCCGACTGATTGATCACATAATAGGTCCTTTCTTAATTATATTTGTAACTTTTTGTTTGATTTATCATTAGTATTATCTTTGGTCATTCCTCTTTACTAGAGGAATTAAAAAGAATCAAATTTTTTTAAAAAAAAAAAAATTATTATTGCGGGAAATATGGTTAACATGAGAATTAACCTAACGTTGTATGAACTTGTATCACTGAGTGAATGAATGTCAGCTTCTTATTTATATTTGTGTTATATATGGACTATATAATCCATTTTTTCTCTTCTTTTATCATTAATTAATTTAAGGATGATAATATCGTTTTCTTCTTTTAAAAACTCATCTTCAATATTCTTGATGTGGCCAAACGCACATACAAGTATATGCAGTCTTACAATTAATATAGGATTTTGGGTTCGACTATTGTAACATGAAACTTATTTGACCAAAAGCTCCATGGAGAGCAACAAAAGTCTAGGACTTGTGATTAACTATTTTACTAAAATAAATAATGTTAATTATTTATTCAAGTAATAAAATCTAAAGATATAATTATCAACTAACTTAAAATAAAAGAAAATAAATGCAGATCTTATGTTATCGATGAATGAAATCCATCTAGGGCTATGGGCTATCTAACAATGTCGTATTCTTCGATTGATTCACCTATTAATTTTCTGAGTTACTAACTAGTTGTAGGTTGATATTACTTACTGAGCATCTTTTCAATAACTCTAAGACTACTTGACTATTCTTAATGTTTATATTTTTATGGTCGTCGGCTAATAATGAAGTGCATATGTATTTCTTTTGTATCAACTGAGCAAGATTAAAGGGTATAATTCTATTCACCTTAGCAAAACGATTCCCCCTTCCTATGAGGTTCAGGAACAAGATCTAATTTCTCTTATTACGCTTGTAATTCCTCTTTCGAATCCAACTAACAAGTCACAAATAGTATTTGATAATTGGCCAAAAATCAAATAATTAATATCAAAAAAAAGTAAATAACTTATAATGAAAAACTCGATTGAAAATAATATTCGGATAACAACAATCATGAATTAAGAACCACAACCCTAAAATGAGAAGTTTAGGTTCACATAGACATGGAGGAAATACAATCATTAAAAAAGAAAAACTAAAAATACGTAATACAGAGAAGAACAGATAAAATCAATGTTCTTCTGCCTCTACTACGGCCACTAGCTCTTCTTAGATCAAAAATTATCTTAAAATCATACTTAGGGAATATTTATAGTGATAGTTGAAAAAATCCCAGATGAAATAACTGAATGCAAAATGAATTGAAAAAACTCAGCCAACCAAATAGCATCCAAATTCGCTGGAAAACCATATGGTACCTACTGCATCCAAAATGTACTGATTCTTCTATACATTCCACCAATATCTACAAATGAATTTGGGGAAAATCATATGGTACCTATATTGCATCCAAAGTGTGGTTTCAATTAATTACATATTAATGTGAATACACTGCAGGGATGTACAAATGAGGACGAATATTCAAGAAATGATATATGTTGTTGGGGTCTATGAGATATTGTGTCGAACGTAGATATATTTTATCCCAATTACAATTTTCCTCCAATATAATTCTTCTATCGGACCCAATATGTATATCTGATTCAACTAAACCAATTATTAGACCATTCCCTAATGAAAAAATCTATCTAACTAACTACTATGAATGAAGATGAAGAGAGGAGGAGAAGATATTTTCATTATTGTAAAACTAAGAGCTGAATTACATTGTACAAGCTCTATTTATGGAGTATCATTACTTGACTAATAACAAATCACAATGTTGATTCTCTACTAACTAACTAATTGAATCTGTTAGTTTGTTAACCAACTAACTGCGTGCATAGCATACTAGGACTGATTATCCTAACTAACTTCTGTTAGCTGCTAACTAACTGTTGACTAGGCATCAATTCAACACCCCCCCCCCTCAAGCTGGTATGTGAAAGACAATAAACAAACCAAGCATGGAAATCAACAATCGATGTTGAGCAGTACCTAGACTCTTTGCTAACACATCTGCAGATTGACATCCTGTAGGAATAAATTGAGGATGAGCTAGACCACTCTTAACTTTCTCTCGAACAAAGTGGCAATCAATTTCGATGTGCTTGGTTCTCTCATGAAAGATGGGATTAGAAGCTATCTGTATAGCTTCTTGGTTGTCACAATACAAGGCAATAGGAGTAGGCACAGGACAATTTAGTTCTTCTAGTAGACCACAAACCCAAGTCAATTCAGCAACTGACACTGCCATGCTTCTTTATTCAACTTCTGCTGATTGTTTGTTGCTTCTTTGACTTTCAAGATAAAAGAGAACCCCCTAACTTTACAACATAACCAGTAACTGATCTTCTAGTGTTATGGAATGCAGCCCAATCAGAGTCACAATAGACAGTTAACTAATGTTCTTTATTGGAGGGAAAAAATAAACCAAGGCCTGGTGAGCCTTTGAGGTATCTTACTACTCTCATATCAGCTTTTAAATGTGATTGCTTTGGTATTTGCATGAATTGACTACGCACTTGCACAGCAAAACATATGGTTGGTCTAGTGATGGTGAAGTAAATTAACTTCCCAATAAGCTTTTGATAACTGAGTACATCCTCCAACTCATCATCATTTTTAGTTCCCACATGAACATCACAACTCACGGTGGTAAGCTTGTGATTTGCCTCCAAGGGAGTAAGGACTGGTTTAGCACTATTGAGTCTTATTTCTAAGATCAATTCCAAGCTATACTTCCTCTGATTCAGAAGGATTCCCTTCCCTAACCTCATGACTTCAATGCCAAGAAAGTATATCAATTCCCCCAAGTCTTTAACCTTGAAGTGCTGGTGTAGTGTCTGCTTTGCTTCTTCAATTAGTACAGTGGTGTTACCTGTAATCATAAGGTCATCCACATACACAAGTATGATAGCTATATCCGTATTTGCCTTCTTTGTGAACAATGAGTGATCATAGGCACTTTGTGAATACCCTGCATGCACTAGTGCCTCTATAAGCTTGATATTCCACTTTCTAGAGGCTTATTTAAGCCCATATAAGGTTTTACTAGCTTGCAGACTTTTCTGTCTCTTTCCTGCAGAACCTTTGTGGGAGGTTCATAGATACTTCCTCATATAGATCCCCTTATAAAAATACATTACTAGCATCTATTGGAGTGATAAACCAGTTCTTAGATGTAGCTAAACTTATGATTGTTCGCATAGAAATCATTTTTGCCACTGGTAAGAAAGTATAATGAAAGTCTAGGACTTCATTTTGATTGTATCCCTTTGCCACAAGCCTTGCTTTATATCTTTCTATTTCTCCATTGGACTTGTACTTGATCTTATACACCCATTTAGAGCCTATAGCTTGCTTATTTTCTGGGAGATCAAATATGTCTCATATGTGATTTTCCTCCAAAGCTTGAATCTCCTATTCCATTGCTTCAATCCATTTCTTGTCCTAAGATGCCTCCTGAAATGGTTGGGGTTCTAGAGAAGTTGATAATGCAGTTAAATATGCTTGATAGGTATACGATAGAGAAGAATAAGAGATGCAGTTAGATATGGAAAATAAGGAAACTTGACCAGATGTCTTCTTTAGTACTACATAATCCTTCATACAAATAGGAGGTTTTGTTGTCCTTCTACTAGTTCTGACTTCTTGTGATTGCTCAGGTTGCATAGGTATAGTAGGTTATTCTTCAAGGAGTGTAGTGTTGCCTGCATCAGATCCTGTTGGTACTTCTTCCTCAACTGTTGCAGATTGTAGGGGATCTATGCTAACCATTTCTTCATTAATATTGGAAGACATTAAAGTAATTTTATCTGCTGTAATATGAGTTAGAACCTGCTCATATTCTGGAACTACAGGATGATAAAATATATCATCAATATCTTATTTTGCTCCTTTAAAAGGGAAGATGTTTTCTCTAAAATTGACATCTCTACTAACAAGAAAGGTGCCAGCATCTAGATCATATAATTTATATCCTTTTTGTGTTTACTCATATCCAAGTAACACTGTTTTCCTTACTCTAGAATCAAACTTACTTTCCTTAGGAAGCAAGCTAGCAAAACAAAGACATCCAAACACTCTAAGATGATCAAAGACTGCAGGTTTGCCATTTAGTACTTCAAAAGGAGACTTCTCGTGTAAAACACTTGTTGGAAGCTTATTAATAAGATACACAGATGTCTTCACACAGTCACCCCAGAATTTGTATGGAACCCCACTCTAAAATTTCATTGCTTTTGCAACCTCCAAAATGTGTCTATGTTTTCTTTACACAATACTATTTTTTTGTGATGTATATGGACAAGTACTTTGATGAATAATACCAAGGGAAGAAGATAATTCAAAACAACTAGAATTAAAGAATTCTTTGCCATTGTCAGATCTCAGAATTTTAACATTCAAATCAAAATGAGTTTTGACTCTACACAAGCAATCTTTCAACACAACAATAACCTCATACTTAGACTGAATTAGACATACCCAAGTATATCTACTAAAGTCATCTACAATTGTGAAAAAATATAATTTCCCATCATAAGTTGAAACTTTGAAAGGTCCCCAAATATCCACATGAATCAATTGAAAACAACTAGTAGTGGAAGTACTATATTCAATTTTAAGTAGTAAACAGTAATTGAATCTGTACCTTGTGTTTGCATAGCAATTTCTCTCCATAGCTGATAGATTCTGGTAAGATTAGACTTGTGAAACCTCTCATTGAATTCATCTCATACCTTCTTCGGAGTCAAAGAAAGTACTATACTCAAAATTAATTCTAGTGCAACTACACTACTGATCCATGATAGAATAAGTGCATTGCATAGATCCCATTATTTTGCAAATTCTCCTCTATATAAACTTCATGGACAGCTCCCATCGATTAGGCCTAATGTTTTCTTTCCCATTAAAGCTAACTCCATTGACCTACTCCATAGTGTTTAGTTTTCTGGCCCTGTCAGCATCAAACCAATTAGTAGTGCTCCTGGTGTATCTGATGACTGTAGGAATAAAGGACGAGTGTACTCTATCTCAGGAGATTTGTGTAGTTTCTTCTTGTGTGATTTCTGAATTCACCATGGCTTCTTAGATCTTGTTAATGATGATAATCACTTGATGAAAATGCTACAACGATCGCTGCTCTGATACCATTAAAAAGCTATCTAATTAACTACTATGAATGAAAAAAAGAAAGGAGGAGAAGATATTTTTATTATTGTAAAATTAAGAGCTGAAATACATTGTACAAACTCTATTTATATAGTATCATTACTTGACTAATAAGAAATCACATTGTTGATCCTCTACTAACTAACTGAATCTATTAGTTTGTTAATCAGCTAACTGCGTGCATAGCATACTAGGACTGATTATCCTAACTAACTTCTGTTAGTAGGCTAACTAATTATTGACTAGGCATCAATTCAACACCTAATAACCTTTCCCGTAAAAAGAAAATAAAAGTGACTTTCAAACCTGAAAATACTAAGCAGAACAATGAGAAATAGAAAAATAAGACAGGAACTTCTCAGAAAATTTGGCAATTAAAATTTTCTCTCTCTGTACATTCTCCACAATGACTAGTTTTTAAGACTAACTTGTCCCAGAACCCTCCGCACAGATCATAGAACTGTCGAATAACCCTAATCTGGCTCAAATTCATGGGCATGTCAACCAACAACCTCCTACGAGCATGCTAGCAAATGGAAATCAAAGAAATGGTACATATGTTACTACTTTATCTGGTGCTAAAACTCCAATCTTGGAGACTAATCAAATTGGAACTGAAAGTGTGATTGCGAGGAAGATGACACACAATGGTATGCCTGCTGTCAATTTAAAATCTATAGATTATTATGGGATAATGGCTGAAGAGTTTAAAAGAACGATTGTGGGTCGACTTACCAAAATCAGACCCCAAATTGAAAAACTAAGGTCAGGGTTTTTGAAAATTTTTCTGATTAAAGAGTCTGTTAAAATCGGAGTTTATGACAACTTTAATGTATTCATTGATTTTACAAACAATGAGAATTTTAACATGATTTGGAGAAAAAGAATGGTTGAAATTGAGAGTACTCAGATGTGGTTCCAAAACTGATCTCTGGACTTCAATACCAAGGAACACTTACCCATTGTTCATGTTTGGGTTCTATTACAATAATTACCTTACCATATGCATACATGGCATTATGTTAAACAGATCACCCGTTAACTAGGAACATCTCAAGAAACAGAAAATGCTATCAGAAGTTGAACTATGCTTAGTATGGCTAAAGTGAGAGTAGAAATAGATTTGTTTAAACCTACTATACATAGTGTTTGGGTTGGAACAGAAGAAGAAAATTCACCATTGAAAGGCTATGAACAAAAGGTGGAATACGAAAATATTCCAAAATATTGTGGGCATTACAAAAAAAGGGACAGACTCTAAAAGAGTACAGGATTAATCAAGATGCTCAAAAAGAACTCGTGAGGGCCAAAAATGCTAACACTAAAAGTGAAGATAACAAAAATGATGTTGAGTCGGAACACAACAACAAATCAAAGGATGATAAAAAGAATAATACTACTGAGAAAGAACAAGACATAGAAAAGATGATGGAAGCCACTGAAATTGCACAAGGTAACACTACATAAGGTGATGCTACTGGAATATTTGAAACTATCCAAAAAAGATCCACAAAATGAAGGATAAAAAGAAATGGTAGTGCTAAGAAAATTTCAAAAAGAAAACCAAAAATGACTTTCAAACTTGAAAATATTAAGCAGAACAACGAGAAACAAAAAATAAGACAGAGTCTTCTCAAGAACATATTAAAGAACAAAATGCGGAATGTGAGTAAGTACGTTGTAACTCGTCAAATCTAGAAGAGCGGAAGAACAATGATAAGAAAGCACAACGCAAATACATTGAAGTACATGGGTCAAACAGCAAGAAAAAGCAATGCGCTATGAATACTCTAAATCTAGCATAAAGATAGTTGACGAATCTGTCATGAAATCTGTAATCAAGAATCAACCTGGAATTCAGTTAATTATAGACCTTGGGAAACCTCAAAATATGGATGAAACAAGAGAAAAAAACAACATAAATAGAGTAACAGAGCAGATAAATGCTCATAACACTGATGATGAGCCGGCTGATAGTCTTCTGGAGGTTTTCTCTCCACAAAGTAAGCCTTAGGATGAATACGATAAAGACTTACAAGATGCTATCCAAGAAATGGTTGAAAACGAGGTTTATCACATATTGGGAGAGGAAGAAGCAAAAATAGAAAGTTCAAAATGAAAAAAAGAATAAAATTAGCCCCTAAAATCGAGGAGAGATCACAAAATCTTTAACCTAATTTATTTTTAGGATTAATTTTATCTTTTGCAATATAAGGGGAATGAGGTCTCAAAAGGTCAATCATAGGCTTAAACATCTTGTCAGAAAACATAGAGCTCAATTTATTGCTATTTTTGAACCTTTTATCTACCAAACTAAAATAGATGGCTATAAGAGATTTTTGGGTTTTGATAATTGTATGGTTAATGATAATGGAAAAATCTGATGCTTTTGGTATGATAATATTCAGGTTCAAGTGATCAAAATGGATGACCAATAAATAACCCTCCTGTAACACCCCCTAAAACGTTGTATGTTGGTATTTCAATTCTCGATGATAATGATAATGTCTCTATATTTTAGGCATACCTTTTTATAGAATAGCCAAATTAGGTGATTCAAATTTCTAAGTAACCACAACATCATTACCTATAACTTTTAAGAAGAACATATCTTAAGATTCGGAGTTTAAATAGATCAAATAAATTAATCTTTGCAAGGCATACTGCTGTGATGGAATGGAGTATTTGTAGAATAAAATTCATATCTCGATGTAGAATGCTCCAAATTGTATGATTCTTAAACTAACTGAAACTAGACTTCTATATCTACAATTCTTATGAAGACACCAAATCCTAATAAAGAATTTATCTTATTCAAACGCAGCTTTGAAAATGGATATTCCATTAAAAAGATCTCATCTCACCTACCATATAAAGATCTAGAACCATTTGACATCATCCATGACATCAAAATTCTCCATTGAATTTTCAAGATCATCCTTTATGATTATGTTTATTTATTGTTAGGTCCCTCCTCCACACCTATAAATACCCACCTTATTTCCTCATTTTATTCATCAAGTTTTCTTAAGCAACTCTTCTCTATATATACTTTTTCTCAAATATATTTTTAGTTTTAGTAGTATAAAAATACTACTCCGGTGATTCTTATACTCCGGGTAGTACACAAAATACTCCGGCAAGAAGAAAAGGCTAGGGGTCCAAGAGTGTTCCAATTCAGAGTAAAGCTTCGGATTTAAGGTATGTAAGGCTTTCATAGCATCGGATTGAGTTCGTCCATGCGCCTAATATTTAAATTCATTAGAATTGAGTTATAGTTGAGTTTTATCCAAATCTTGAATTCTAAATGAATTAATTTTTCTTCTATTGAGTTAGATATATTTATGCATTAATATTATTATTATTGTTATCTCTCATATTATTGTAATTATTATTCATGGCTACTTTTTCATGAATCCTAATTGATTTGATGTTCATGAATATTTCTACACATGTTTTGAGTAAAGATGTTGGCTTTTTAATATTTTCATTGATAAAAAGAGTGATATAAACTAATACTATATATGTATTTTATTGAGTTTTGAAAGAGCAAAAGAGTTGAGTTTAAATAAATTTGAGTAAATGATGTTTTGATGAGATGTAAATGATGTTTTTGAAGTATAATGATTGATGAAGAGGTAATGAGATGAATTTGATGATTTAAATTAAAGTCCAATGAGACTAGATGATGAGATTAATATGAGCACATATTTTGGGAGTAGTATTGATTACCGAGTTGGATAAGAGTTTAATTGACTCAAACCCCAGAACTACGTAGCCAGTGTAGGATGGAGGCTATGCCTCTTAAGTCCCAAAAAGATGACTTTGATGAGTGGATCCAAGATGGTGATGTCCTTTACCCTGGCAAGGTATTGGATGGATATGGCAACAACATCGCTTCGTTGTATCATCGCTACCTCATAAGTGATGGTTTTCGGTTAGAGAAACTCTCAACTAAGTAAGCATTTCTTATTATTATTTTAAATTTGCATTACATATTAATGTTGAGATGATGTTGAGTTCTGAGCTGAGTTTTCTTGAGAGGCGTTTCTTGATATCTGTCCTTACCTTCCTGCCATTTTACATACTCGTACATTCCACGTACTGACGTCATTCGACCTGCATCATTTTATGATGCAGATACAGGTGTTAGAGATCCTCAACAGGCGCATCGTTGAAGATCATTATTTTTCACCTATTTGGTGAGTCCTTCTTATATTCGGAGGAACTCTTTATTCTTTAATTATTGTTGAGTATTATGTTTCTTTTAAGGTAGTCATGGACATGTCATTGGCACCATCTAAGAGTATTAGAGGCTTCATAGACAGAGTTTGATGATGTAATTGGAATAGTTCTCCTTAGAAACTACTTCTTCTAAGAATTATCTATTTTTCCTTTGATGTTGATGATGACAAGTCCACATTAGTATTCTTAAGTCTTCCGCTGATGAACAAATGAGTAATGAAACCAAGTGGTTCTCTCAGAAGCCAGAGATGGTTTCTGAGTGCCGGCCACGCCTAGGGTACCCTCTCGGGGAGTGACAAACTTGATATCACAGCACAGAGTTCAAGAGTCCTAGGGTGTCTATGAAGCCGTGTCTAGTAGAGTCTTGTTTATGAGTGTGTCGTGCACCACACTTATAATCAGGAAGCTATAGGACATTAGGAATTATTTCACTTCTTTCATAATCTGAGTTCGTGCGATAGAGTTTAACTCTATAACAACTTCTTTTCTAATTTGTGCGCTTACACATTTCAGACATACCTCCTAAACATTCAGCTAGTTAGAGGAATACTGCCAGCACTGAGGTTCCACAGTCAGTGATGCCTCCACGGAGAACTAGGGGCCGACCTGCAAGGTCTACTGAGGTACCCCAAGTACCTATTGTTCAGACCACTCCTACTTTTGAGGAAGATTTTCGAGGAGCAATTGCTATGCTCACCCAGTTGGTGGCTGCTCAAAATAGTAGCCAGAGTTTACCAACTCCTAGCTCTAGTTATCAAGAGTTGTCTGCTGCCACGAGGATTAGAGATTTTTTGAGAATGAATCTGCCGGTCTTCACGGGTTCCAAGGTTGATGAGGACCCCCAAAATTTCATTGATGAGATGTAGAAGATACTAAAAATGATGCATGCTATAGAGATCGAGAGGGTTGAGTTGGTGTCTTATCAGCTCAAGGATGTGGCAAATATCTGGTATAACCAGTGGGAAGAAAGTAGAGGTGAGGATGCGGAGCCTACTCTTTGGGATGAGTTTGAAAGAGCATTCCTTGATAACTTCTTTCCCCAAGAGCTACGTGAAGAAAAAATTAAGGAGTTTATGAACCTCAAACAGGAGAGTATGACTATGAAAGAGTATAGTTTGAAGTTTATTCAGTTGTCCAAATATGTCCCAGAAATGATTCCTCATATGAGGTCTAAGATGAGGAAGTTTGTCTCTAGCCTGGGCAAACATATAAAGAAAGAATGTAAGGCAATGTTAATGATTTCTGATATGGATTTTTCTAGATTGATGGTGTATGCTCAGCAGGTTGAGGATGACAAGAAAAAGGATCGAGAGGAACACCTAAGCAAGAAGGCTAAGTCTACTGGGCATGAGAACGAGCAAAAGCAAAGGAAAGGTAATAAGTCCTTCTTTCAGAAAAGGTCTTCTAATTATGTACCTTCCCCAACAAATGTTTTTACACCTAATACCAAGTATGATCAGAGGTCGCTGAGTTACCAAAACTTCCGAGCTCAGGGTTCTCAGTCCCAATTAAGTGTGGCTCAAGGTTTTAGAGGGAAACCACCATGTGCTAGATGTGGGAGGCTCCATTTGGGAGAGTGTCGTATGGGCACCAATGCTTGCTATGGATGTGGAAAGACAGGTCACTTTCAGAATGAGTGTCCTTCAAAGAGACAGGGAGATGGAAGTATTAGAGCTCAGTTTTCTTCTGCAGCTCCACAGAATAGAGGTAATCATAGAGGTGCAGCTTCAAGTGCAGACGGGGGAACCTACCATTTGTATGCTATGGGTAATTGCCAAGACCAAGAGAATGCACCCGATGTTGTTACTGGTATGCTCTGAGTCCTTTCTTTTGATGTGTATGCATTATTTGATCCAGGTGTTATGTTATCTTTTGTGACTCCTTACTTGGCTAGTAAATTTGAGATCCTTCCTGAGTGTCTTCTTGATCCTTTTTGCGTGTTTACTCCTATTGCTGAGTCTATCTTAGCTGAGAGGGTCTATAGAAATTGTACTGTGTCAATCTATCACAGGGATACCATGGCTGACTTAGTTGAGTTGGACATGGTTGATTTTGATGTAATTCTTGACATGGACTAGCTTTATTCTTGTTATGCTTCAGTTGATTGTAGGACCCAAATTTTCAAGTTTTAATTTCCAAATGAGCCTATCTTAGAGTGGAAGGGGAGTTCTGTAGTGCCTAGGGGTAAATATATTTCCTACCTTAAGGCCAAAAAATTAATCTCCAATAGATGTATATATCATATAGTTCGAGTCAAAAATATTAATGATCAAGTTCCATCTCTTGAGTCTGTTCCCATTGTGATTGAGTTTTCTGAAGTCTTTCCTGAGGATCTACCCGGAATCCCTCCTGATAGAGAGATAGACTTTGGTATTGATGTCCTTCCTGATACACAACCTATCTCTATTCCTCCTTATAGGATGGCTCCTGTTGAGTTGAAAGAGTTGAAAGAACAACTGAAAGACCTCCTAGATGAGGGGTTTATTAGGCCAAGTGTTTCACCTTGGGGCACTTCTATCCTATTCGTGCGAAAGAAAGATGGGTCCCTTAGAATGTGCATTGATTACCGACAACTAAACAAGGTCACCATAAAGAACAAGTATCCTCTCCCTAGAATAGATGATTTATTTGACCAACTTCAGGGTGCCACATGTTTCTCTAAGATAGACCTCAGATCAGGCTATCATCAGTTGAAAGTGAGAGAATGTACCATCCCAAAGACGGCTTTCCGAACCTGCTATGGTCATTTTGAGTTTCTTGTTATGTCTTTTGGATTGACAAATGCTCCAGCAGATTTTATAGACCTCATGAACCGGGTATTCAAGCCATACCTAGATACGTTTGTAATTGTCTTCATCGATGATATTTTGGTCTACTCTAGAAGGAAGAGTGAGCATGCTAATTACCTTAGGATTCTCCTTCAAACTCTTAAGGAGAGGGAGTTGTATGCTAAGTTTTTAAAGTGTGAGTTTTGGCTTAAGTCTGTATCATTCTTAGGCCATATTATATCTGGAGATGGAATTCAAGTTGATACTCAAAAGATTGAGGCAGTTAAAAACTGGCCCAGACCCACCTCTCCAACTGACATAAGGAGTTTTTTAGGTTTGGCTGGTTACTACAAGAGGTTTGTTGAGGGATTTTCATCCATATCCTCACTATTGACTAAGCTGACTTAGAAGAAGGCTAAATTTCAATGGTCTGATGCTTGTGAGAAAAGTTTTCAAGAGTTGAAAGCTAGATTGACTACTGCTCCAGTACTATCCCTACCCAAAGGATTAGATGGTTTTGTAATCTATTGTGATGCTTCCAGAGTTGGGGGTGGATGTGTATTGATGCAGAAAGGTAAGGTCATTGCCTAGGCCTCTAGACAACTTAAGACTCATTAGAGAAACTACCCCACTCATGACCTTGAGTTGGCAACTGTGGTATTTGCTCTTAAGATCTGGCGTCACTATCTTTATGGTGTACATGTGGATGTGTTCACAGACCATAAGAGCTTATAGTATGTATTCAGCCAGAAGGAGCTGAATTTGAGACAGAAAAGATGGCTAGAGTTGCTCAAAGATTATGACATGAGCATTCTCTACCACCCAGGTAAAGCAAACGTAGTTGCTGATGCTCTTAGCAGGTTATGTATGGGGAGTACAACCCATGTGGAAGAGGAAAAGAAGGAGTTGGTAAAGAAAGTGCATAGACTTGCGCATTTGAAAGTTCAACTTATTGACTCTAGTGAGGGTGGTACAATATTCCAAAATGGAGCTGAATCATCTCTAGTTGAAGAGGTGAAAGGAAAGCAAGATCAGGATCCCATTCTTCTTCAACTGAAAGATGAGGTTCACAAGCAGAAGGTAATGGCTTTTACAGAAGGGGGAGATGGAGTGTTGAGATATTAAGAGAGATTATGTGTTCCAAGTGTTGATGGTATTCGAGAGAGAATCATGGCAGAAGCCCATAATTCCAGGTATTCCATCCACCCAGGTTCAATAAAGATGTACCAAGACTTGAGAGAAGTATACTAGTGGAGTAGAATGAAGAGAGATATAGCAGAGCTTTGTCCAAGTGCCCGAACTGCCAACAAGTTAAAGTTGAGCACCAAAAGCCTTGTGGAGTGGCTCAGAATATAGAGATCCCGTAATGGAAGTGGGAAATCATCAATATGGACTTCATCACCGGTTTACCATAACCCGCAAACAGCATGACTATATTTGGGTGATTGTGGATAGGATGACCAAATCGGCCCATTTCTTACCTGTTAAAACTACGAACACTGCAGAGGATTATGCCAAACTATATCTTAGAGAGATTGTTAGACTTCATGGAGTTCTTTTATCTATCATCTCAGATAGGGGAGCTCAATTCACTGCTCAATTTTGGAAGTCATTTCAGAAGGGTTTGGGTTCAAGAGTGAACCTTAGTACTGCTTTTCATCCGCAAACAGATGGCCAGGCAGAGCGTACGATACAGAATTTAGAGGATATGTTAAGAGCCTGTGTCATTGACTTCAAAGGTAATTGGGATGATCATTTACCTCTTATCGAGTTTGTATACAATAATAGCTTCCATTCGAGTATTCAAATAGCTCCTTATGAAGCTCTGTATGGGAGGAGAAGTAGATCACCAATTGGTTGATTCAAAGTTGGTGAAGCTGAGTTGATTGGACTAGACTTGGTTCACCAAGCTATGGAGAAGGTGAAAACCATCCAAGAGAAGTTGAGGACTGCCCAGAGTCGCCAGAAATTCTACACTGATGTTAGGATGAGAGATTTGGAGTTCAAAGTGTACGATTGGGTATACTTAAAAGTTTCACCCATGAAGGGTGTGATGAGGTTTGAAAAGAAATGGAAGCTTAGTCCCCGCTATATTGATCCTTATCAGATATTGAGGAGGGTAGGCAACGTAGCTTATGAATTGGAGTTGCCCCCAGAATTAGCTGTTATTCATCCCGGGTTTCACATCTCTATGCTTAAGAAGTTTATGGAAGATCTTTCACTTGTTGTCCCAGTTGAGAGCATTGGGGTGAAAGAGAGTTTGAGTTATGAAGAGATTCCAGTTCAAATTCTTGATCGTCAGGTTCGCAAATTAAGAACTAAGGAAATGGCATCTGTCAAAATCCTATGGCGAAATCAATTTGTTGAAGAGGCTATATGGAAAGGTGAAGAAGATATGAAGGCTAAATATCCTCATCTATTTGTGCCTTCTGATGACGATATTCAAGGTAATATTCCTTACTTCTACCTCTGAGTCGATGTGTATTCTTGAGTTTGAGTCATTGACCATTTGAGTATCGAAGTTTTTGAGAAATTGATGTATTGATTATATTCTTTCTTGATGTCTCCTATTTTCATCTTCATTCGAGGACGAATGATCCCACGGGGGAGATATTGTAACACCCCCTAAAACGTTGTATGTCGGTATTTCAATTCTCGACGAAAATGATAATGTCTCTGTATTTTAGGCATACCTTTTCATAGAATAGTCCAAATTAGGTGATTTAAATTTCTGAGTAACCACAACATCATTACCTACAACTTTTAGGAGAACATATCTAATATTCGGAGTTTAAATAGATTAAATAAATTAATCTTTGCAAGGCATAGTGTTGTGACGGAATGGAGTATTTGTAGAATAAAATTCATATCTCGATGTAAAATACTCCAAATTGGATGATTCTTTAACTAACTGAAACTAGACTTCTATATCTATAATTCTTATGTAGACACCAAATCCTAATAAGGAATTTATCTTATTCAAACGCAGCTTCGAAAATAGATATTCCGTTAAAAAGATCTCATCTCACCTACTATAGAAAGATCTAGAACCATTTGACATTATCCATGACATCAAAATTCTCCATTGAATTTTCAAGATCATCCTTTATGATTATGTTTATTTATTGTTAGGTCCCTCCTCCACACCTATAAATACCTACCTTATTTCCTCATTTTATTCATTAAGCTTTCTTAAGCAACTCTTCTCTCTATATACTTCTTCTCAAATATAGTTTTAGTTTTAGTAGTATAAAAATACTACTCCAGTGATTCTTATACTTCGGATAGTACACAAAATACTCCAGCAAGAAGAAAAGGCTAGGGGTACAAGAGTATTCCAATTTGGAGTGAAGCTTTGGATTTAAGGTAGGTAAGGCTTTCATAGCATCGGATTTAGTTCGTCCATGCGCCCAATATTTAAATTCATTATCATTGAGTTATAGTTGAGTTTTATCCAAATTTTAAATTCTAAATGAATTAATTCTTCTTCTATTGAGTTAGATATATTTATGCATTAATATTATTATTATTGTTATCTCTCATATTATTGTAATTATTATTCATGGCTACTCTTTCATGAATCCTAATTGATTTGATGTTCATGAATATTTCTACACATGTTTTGAGTAAAGATGTTGGCTTTTTAATATTTTCATTGATAAAAAGAGTGATATAAACTAATACTATATATGTATTTTATTGAGTTTTGAAAGAGCAAAAGAGTTGAGTTTAAATAAATTTGAGTAAATGATGTTTTGATGAGATGTAAATGATGTTTTTGAAGTATAATGATTGATGAAGAGGTAATGAGATGAATTTGATGATTTAAATTAAAGTCCAATGAGACTAGATGATGAGATTAATATGAGCACATATTTTGGGAGTAGTATTGATTACCGAGTTGGATAAGAGTTTAATTGACTCAAACCCCAGAACTACGTAGCCAGTGTAGGATGGAGGCTATGCCTCTTAAGTCCCAAAAAGATGACTTTGATGAGTGGATCCAAGATGGTGATGTCCTTTACCCTGGCAAGGTATTGGATGGATGTGGCAACAACATCGCTTCGTTGTATCATCGCTACCTCATAAGTGATGGTTTTCGGTTAGAGAAACTCTCAACTGAGTAAGCATTTCTTATTATTATTTTAAATTTGCATTACATATTAATGTTGAGATGATGTTGAGTTCTGAGCTGAGTTTTCTTGAGAGGCGTTTCTTGATATCTGTCCTTACCTTCCTGCCATTTTACATACTCGTACATTCCACGTACTGACGTCATTCGACCTGCATCATTTTATGATGCAGATAAAGGTGTTAGAGATCCTCAACAGGCGCATCGTTGAAGATCATTATTTTTCAGCTATTTGGTGAGTCCATCTTATATTCGGAGGAACTCTTTATTCTTTAATTATTGTTGAGTATTATGTTTCTTTTAAGGCAGCCATGGACATGTCATTGGCACCATCTAAGAGTATTAGAGGCTTCATAGACAGAGTTTGATGATGTAATTAGAATAGTTCTCCTTAGAAACTACTTCTTCTAAGAATTATCTATTTTTCCTTTGATGTTGATGATGACAAGTCCACATTAGTATTCTTAAGTCTTCCGCTGATGAACAAATGAATAATGAGACCAAGTGGTTCTCTCGAAAGCCAGAGATGATTTCTGATTCCGGCCACGCCTAGGGTACCCTCTCGGGGCGTGACACCTCCATATGGTTACTACCAATGGTGCATTGAATTTGTTTGTTACCACTGTTTATGCTAAGTATACTGAGTCAGTTTGGTGGCTACAAAGAGACTTGTTACAGGGCCTTGGTGCATTGGGGGTAATTTTAATGTATTTTGGATCCTTCGAAAAAAGTAATACTTATAAAGCTTCAAAAAGTTTTGATATTATTTCTTTTGTATACATTATTATGAATTTATTGATATTGGCTATATGGGATCTACGTATACATGGTGTACTAATAGGTGTCCTAAAAAGAGAGTATGGATGAGGTTGGATAGAATTTTTATCTATAATAATTAGAATCGACTATTTCAACACACTGTGGTCGACCAAGTTGGTTTCTTCGAGTTGGTACAAAAAGTGTGGGACACGCGAATCTCCGAAAACTCCATGTGGATCTTTCAATAAAAATTAAAAATTTTGGATAAGAATCTAAGCCAATAGTCTAAGGAGACTATTGAAAATGTGTCACAGCCCGGGAGGGTACCCTAGACATGTCCGACACTCAAAAACCATTACTGGATCCCAAGCGAATCACTTGGCCTGATCACACATCTGTTCATTCATTCAATCAGCGGAAGACTTAAAAATAAAGAGATAATTCGGTGGTCAGTTCTAATCAACAATCGAGCTCATGGAATAAAGGCCACGGGCCAACAAATCAAACTTCAATCTATTTCATTAAAATGGTCTGACAAGAACAATTCAAGAAAATAAAATACTCAATCAACCCATCACTATCTAGTCTATGAAGTCTCTATCACTACTATATAATTGGTGCCAATGATAGATTCATGGATACCTCAAATCAGAATGAAAAGAGTAAACTCAACGCAAGAATAATATAAGTGGTATCCTTTGAATGTAGGGAAGGACTCACTAATAAGCTGAGTGTGAACAGATCCTCAACGGTTCACCTATTGATGATCTCTTAAATCTGTCTCTGCATCATGAAATAATGCAGGTCCAAATGGATGTCAGTACGTGGAATGTACGAGTATGTAATATGGCAGAATAAAACATGCATCAAGGTAAAATAAAACCAGTTCAAATATCTCAAATCAGAAAGATAAGAGAGACTCAATCAAGGTGTCATAAGTCTAAAAGAAGAATACGGTTTAGACAGAGATCAATCATAGACAATCCAATCCAATCATGTACAATCCAATTCAACCCAATCATATACAATCCGATCCAATCCAATCATATACAATCTGATCCAATCCAACCATTTACAATCTCATCTAATCCAATCATATAAAATCTGATTCAATCCAATCACATACCATCCAATCCAATCCAATCATATACAATCTGATCCAATCTAATTCAATCATATACCATCTAATCCAATCATATACCATCTAATCCAATCATATATCATCAACTTAACGAATAAAGTCAAAGGACTCAACTCAACAAATTGGAATTTAGCAATGTTTTACAATTCGTCTCAATCATCTACAATATCAATCAAACTAATCATATCATGCACAATCCAATCAATTTGAGAGTTTCTCTAACCAACAACCATCACCTATGAGCCAGTGATGTACAACAAGCCGATGTTGTTGCCACGTCCATTCAATACTTTGTCAGAATATGAACAAATCAACCAATTATGGATCTAATAATCAATCAAGTCATATCATGTCAGGATAATGAAATTGGAAAACATCCGACTTTAGCGATTCAACCCTTTTCTACGCTGGCTACGTAGTTCATGGGATTTGAGTAGGGACTATACTCTTTTCAAAACTCAATCAATCTGGTTTCATTGGACCTTCTTTCAAAATCAACTAATCTCAATCAGCAAACTCTTTTCTTTAAATTTGATACAATCTCAACTCAATGAATACACTAAATATTAAATGCATTTAAAACATAATTTTAACCCCTCAAATCAATATTAAAATAGATGTTTTAATATAAAAATTCTCAACTCGTTTATACTCAAAATACTCATGCTTAAAATAATAATTAAGAGACTTCTCAAGCTCAACTCATGCTTAAACTCTTTCTAAATCAAACATGAAAATAATCATTCTTTAAACTCAAAATAGTACATAAATAATTTATGCAAAAATGTTCACAAATTATTTTTAAAACTCTTTCTTAAACAATCATTTATACTTAAAATTCTCATAAGAATCCAATCAAATCGAATTATGCAAATTATACCATGTATTCACGTTCGACTCCAATCCACTCCATCTCAAGACATCATCATCAACATTACCTCTTTATTAATCATTTTAACATTTTAAAACTAAATATCATTTACATCATCATCAAACATCTTGTTCCAAAAATCCTCATTTAACTGTATGTTCAATTTCATTAAAGTCATTAAAATATGCATCATCGCACTTTGAAAGCAATGTTTTATTCATAAATGAAAACCATTAATCTCAAGCTCAAGACAAATTATGAAAAAAAATAAAATGTCATCTTGGATTCATAATTGCGGAAAGGAAAAACCGAACATTAAAAGAAATGATGAATGTTTTATTAATAAGTTCCGGTTTATCACAGAACTTGTGGGGGGAAGTTATCCTTACAACTAATCGAATACTCAACAGGGTACCCCACAGCAAAACACAATCTATTTCATATGAATTATGAAAAGAAAAAAAACTCAACTTAAAATATTTCAAAGTGTGGGGGTGTTTAGCAAAGTTCCAAGTTCCTTTGCCCAAAAAGATAAAAATCAAACCAAAAATCGTGGATTGTGTTTGTATTGGCTATGCTACAAACAGCAAAGCTTGTCGATTTTTGGTTCACAAATAAGACAATCTCGAAATTCAAGTTAATACGGTAATTGAATCAAATAATATTTAATTCTTTGAAAATATTTATCCGTATAAAACAGAATGTAAGTCGTCAAGTGAAAGATCTAAACGACCGCGAGAAGAACAAAGGAAAGTAAACCAACCGAAGAGGATCTAAGGTGTAGAAAACGTCGAAGGATATCTACTTTCTTTGGACCAGAGTTTGTGACATTCTTGCTTGAAAATGAGCCTCAAACATTTAAAGCAACAATGTCTTCTTCTGATTCAGCATTTTGGAAAAAGGCAGTCAATAGTGAGATTCAATCAATTTTGAACAACCATACATGGGAATTGGTTGATCTTTCTCCTGGAAATAAATCTTTAGGATCAAAATGGATTTTTAAAAGAAAAATGAAAGTTGATGGTACTATTGACAAATATAAGGCAAGACTTGTAGTCAAAGGATATAAACAGAAAGAATGTCTTGATTACTTTGACACATATTACCCACTAACAAGAATAACATCTATTTGGGTGTTGGTGGCACTGACAGTCGTATATGGTTTTGAAATCCATCAAATGGATGTCAAGACAGCTTTCTTAAATGAAGAATTGGAGGAAGAAATTTACATGGAACAACCTGATGGTTTCTTAGTTCCTGGTAACGAAAGGAAAGTGTGCAAACTTGTTAAGTCACTTTATGGACTTAAACAAGCAACTAAACAATGGCATGCGAAATTTGACCGAACAATGTTGGCAAATGGATTTAAGATTAATGAGTGTGACAAATGTATTTACATTAAAAATACTCCAAATCATGAAGTCATTGTTAGTTTATATGTTGATGACATGTTGATAATGAGTAAAGATATTACCGATCTGAATGCTACGAAGCGTATGCTTGCTTGCAAATTTGACATGAAAGACTTAAGGGTTGCTGATTTGATCTTAGGAATTAAGATCCATAAAACTCCACAAGGTCTAGCATTATCACAGTCACATTATATTGAAAAGATACTTGATAAGTTTAAGTATTTAAATTTCAATGTTGCAAAGACTCCAATTGATGTAAGTTTTCAACTTCAAAAGAATGAAGGGGAAAGTGACTCACAATTGGACTATGCACCAGTTTTGAGAAGTTTGATATATATTATGAATTGTACACGACCAAATATAGCATGTGCTATTAGCAAGTTGAGTCGATTCACGAGTAATCCCAATCAAACTCATTGGATGGCAATGAAATGAGTCTTGGGATATTTGAAACACACCCAAAATTATGCTTTGCATTATAATAAATATCCCGCAGTAATTGAGGGTTATAGTGATGCAAACTGGATCACCGGATCATCTGAAGTTAAATCCACGAGTGAATATATTTTCACCATTGGTGGAGGAGCAGTGTCTTGAAAATCATCAAAATAGACATGCATCGCCCGCTCTACAATGGAATATGAATTTATAGCTTTAGACAAGGCCGGTGAAGAAGCTGAATGGCTATGAAATTTCTTGGAATATATTCTATTTTGGCCTAAATCTTTGGCATCTATATGTATACATTGTGATAGCCAAGCGGCAATATGTAGGGCAGGGAGCATTATGTATAACAAAAATTGCGTCACATTCGACAGCGACACAATATTGTTAGACAACTACTCTTTCGTGGTGTTATCACTATTGACTACATAAAGGCAAGAAATAACGTATCGGATCTACTAACAAAAGTCCTATCTAGAGAGGTTGTTGAAAGATCATCGAGGGTAATGGGGTTAAGGCCTAGGACAAGTCATCATGGCGGTAACTCTACCTAGTAGACTGGAGATCCCAATAACTAAGTTCAAAGAGATCAAACAAAGTTATGAATGGCGGTTCAACATTTTCAAATAACTCAACCCATTCTTGTGATGATGACAATGTTCAGAAACAAGGATAAAACCTTAAGGCTTTTTAATGAGCTAATAAAGCATTAAAGTATTTTAATAATTATCTAAGTCTGGCAGAAAATGACTAGATAATGTGTCTATAGGACTACACGTTTAGAAATCACCTATGGGAGTGTGAAGTATAAGCCGCTTCAAGGAGAATGAAGGTAAAGGCCTATTCTCTATGCATTCACGAAATTAGGCGGTGTTCATGGCTGAAACGAATACAACCGTGAGAACCATAGATGGTTGAGAGTTAAATTGTGTGACTTATGTTGTCTAGTTATACAACAAAGTTTGACGGTTCAAAGATATTTCATCTACCGATTGATCGAGTATATCCTATATAAGTTCACTATGGAAAGTTCAAAGGAAAACCTACTTATCCAGAAACAATTAATCTTCGTTTGTATATCACACACTTATCTGTGCATTCCTTTATCTTATAGTCATTCCCCATTCATGTGGGGACTTTTGGATTTAATTGATAAGTTGAATGGGAAATTGAGGAAAAACGAAGTGGAGGGAAAAATAAGTTGTTCCCTCTTGCTTTATGAAATAAGCATTTGTCCTACATATGTGATGGAAAGAAAAGGTCTCCTACTTAAAAGTAGAAGCACTCCTTCATGTTTCTAAAGGGTCAAGAAGAGGGTCTCTCCTCGCGCCGTCGTCGTCTTCGTTCGGTTCGGTTTTGTCTTCAGATTCAGATTTAAATTCGAATTCGGATTCAGATTTGGATTTGAATTTGGATTTGGATTTGGTCAAATTATCTAATTGATTGATAATCTTTTTGGACCAAATTTTCTTTAATTTTAATTAATTATTATTTAATTAATTAAAAATCCTAACCTGTAACTCGACTTCTTTCTTTCCCGGATTAATTTAAAATATTTCCTTCCGAAAGGTTGCAATCTTTTCTGAAAAGTTGCAAACATTTTCCCAAACAGGCTATATATTTCTGTTGATCCTCAGAATTGACTACAAAAAAAATTTTGATAATCATCTTCTTCTTCTTTACTGCACTTCTTTAAAAAAACTATGTGATATACTGCCTTCGAGTGGTTCGCAGTCACCTTAATTTGTTGTACCACTATTTTGGTGAGTAAATCGTTCTATACTGGGAGGAAAGATTCCAAAAACCTCGGGTACATTGAGGGGGATAATTTCCTTAAGGACACACTGTGCATTCAGTGGGCTCGATTCTTGTTCTTACATAATTTTTCAAATATTGTTCTTATTTTAAGTTTCTATCCAGCTTCTGTCTTTTATTTTCAGAAATTATTGTTGCTGTTTCAACGTTTTACAATATAGATTACTAACAATAAGCTCCCATCTGATGAGCAGTTCTTGGATTCTAACAGCTCCATTATTTATGCCCAGCAACTTGCTTCAAAGGTAACCCATCCAACTCCTCTTCTATAAATCTGAGCTAATTTGGGTCTTTCAAGAACTTCAAGTTCATGTCATTTGCGGCATAATGCTGGCATCGTCTTGCTTCAATTGGCAAGGCTGGAACGAAAATCTACTGAGGAGATAGGCTTTCTTCCTTCACCCAAACATTTTTTAAACTTAAAGTGAGGCTTGTGCTGATTCTGTGGGTAGAGTATTGTTGGTAATCCATCAATTTAACCTCAAGTTAGTTGAAATTAGTTCTTCTTCTTAGATTTAAATTTTAATGGGTTGAACCTCAAAACTAGGATTAATACCATCACGAGAGCTTAAATCCTTAAAGAATTACAAATTTCGAGTATCTTTTTGCGAGGTTGTGTATGGATTTCTTGGATTTGCATTATTGCTTGTGTAAAGTATTTCTGAACTTGAGGAACCAGTCAGGTACACTGTTGAACCCTACCACTTTCTCTCTTCTCTACTAGACTAACCCATTGTAATAAACAATTTCGAAATTATTCTGCTATGTGGATTGTGAAATAATAAATCTATTGTAAATGATAATTAACTGCTACAATCTATGAGTCTTGCTTTTATACCATATGAAACACCCCAAACTCTCACTAGGTGAATGATATATCAACCAACTGAATTTCATTCAAACATCATAGAGTGTGTAGCAGCTTTATCATCTAATATAACTTTATTATTCACCAATATCATTTGTAAAGTGTATTCGAAACAAACCTTTTATAATCTTGTAGTGTTTGATTGTCGTATCCCAATTGTGGTGTGCTTTGTTTGTCTAAGATGATAATTCTTTTGGGTGAATCTGGAACCTCGTGAAAAGATCTAAATTCATATGTACCTGCAAAACGAAAAATCAAGTTAGCAAAAAAGTCAGTAAGAGTATTTTCCTCCCTTAAGGAGTGTTGTACTCCTACGGACATGGAATTCCTTAATCTGGTAATGGAATTGACCTCCATTGTCACATTCTAAGATATTTTCCACTCTCCACTTAGCATATGTACCAAAGCCAAAGAATCAGTTTCAATTATAATATTTGAAAAATTATTTTTCAAACAACATTGAAGACCTTATCTAATAGAAATAGCTTAAGCAACTAGATTCATAGAATCAAAAAGTTAGCTAGAAATCAAATTAATACAACAATTTCTCCGAAAGAGCATGTCTAAAAAAAGATAAAATAAACTAAAAGAAGAGTAAACTATTTGTCTATAAAACATATTTGAAGCCATCGAAATTTTCAAAAAAAATAACCATCTTCAAATTTCATGTACTGCTTCAAGCTTTAAATTCCAATTTCAGGGCAAAAAAAAGAAATAATTAACTTCAAGAAAAGATAACAAGTTTGGAGAACACTTCAAAATTGTATATGAATAGAAATAGAAATAGGAATCAGATTGTCGTTTAAGTAGTTGTAAATTGGATACATGTTGACATAGTTGCTACGAATAGAACAACTGCTGACAGGACTTGCATCCACACTTCTTCATATTATACCACATAGTGAAACAACCAAATCCTTCTAAAAAGATTGATATAGCCATAGTGACTCAATTTGCTTTTGTCAATTAGAAATATGTGTGTAGGAATGTAATCTATCTATATTATTATAAAAGCATGAATATAAATATTGATTGAACAAAATATCCATAAAAGTTCATTTACTTATTTGTCTTTTTAAGTTAAAATTTCCTCCATCTAAAAAATTACTAATGGGTATAAATTTAATTTTGTACTAGGACTGAACAAAATATATTTTTATTAGAATTAAGTTTATTGCAGGATACATATTATCCTATTAATACTAGGAGCTTAACATTAAATCTATTTCAAGTAAACTATGAGTAGGGAATTTCTACACGTTTTATAATAATGGTTGACCAAAATATCCATTAAATATTGAACGACTTTTGTATCCTCAATGAGTAAATATTTAATAGTTATAAATTTAATTAATTTCAAAGTCCTACATATTTGCATAGTAATAAAATAACAATAATTTAAAAAATAGTAAATGATAATTTTGTCTATTGTGGAAAATTAGTAAATGATAATTTTATCTTAGAGTCTTTCAATAAATAGCAAAATGTTCAATCAAAAATTCAATAAGATACAACCTCCCGTCATTAATCTTTTTTCCTAAATTCAAGATGATTCGAGACACAACTTCTGGATCCCGGATCGGATCTCAATTTGAGTGTTGGATCCTAAGTTAGAAATCGAGGTAAGATTCCGGGGGGGGTGTCATGTTTGGGTGCCGAGTTAGGTGTCAGGATGGTGCTTCATGCCGGGTGTCAGAGTTGGGTTTCAAATCGAGAGTCGAGGTCGGGTCCTAGGTCAAGTATTGAAGTGGGTCCGTTCAAAAGTCGAATCTCGTAGTCGGGTCCTAATTCGGATGTCGGGTTCCGAATCAAGAGTTGGAGTCGGGTCCTAAGTCTGAAGTTGAGATCAGATCCTAGATCGAAAGTTGGAGTCGGGGTCGAGTGTCAGGTTCAGATTTTGGTTCGCAAGTCAAGTTCAGGGTCTGATGTCGGGGTAGGATATTCGGGTTGAAAGTTGGGTCTAGTCAAGAGTCGAAAGTCGAGGTTGGGTCTCATGCTAGATGTCAGGGTTGGGTGGGGTTAGATCACGATTCGAAAGTTAGGTGCAGGGGTCGAATCTCAGGTCGAAAGTCAGGTCCCAATCTGAAATTCGAATCGGGAGTTGGTACCGAAAGTCGGGTCCTAGATCATTGTCGAGGTCAAATGTCGGGGTTGAGTTTCAAATCGGGTCCAGGGTCGAATATTGAATCGAATCTCGAGTCAGAAGTCGGGTCTCGGATCGAGTCTTGGGACAAGTGTTGGATCAGATCTTGGGTCGAGAGTTGGGGTTGAGTCTTGGTTCGAAAGTTGAGTCCCGATTCATGTGTCAGGTGCGGGATGGGACTCCAAATTAGTTATCGGGGTTCTTTTTTGTATGATAATTGATAGAAAGTAACGTGCAAAGCACGTTCATAGACATTAGTATATATATATAGTGGTCTTAATTAGTATTATTTGAATTGAATATGGATTTAACTCGTATTTAACTTAGCGACTACTAACTAGGAAATTGATTAATAGAGTCCTAATCCTATCTTGACATGGTTTGTCTAATTGGTAATTAAAGGATTAGAATAGTGTTTTCTTTATCTTAGTGTCATAATATATTTAGGATCTGTTGCTGTTTATTCCGGTCCTTATAAAGATTCATGGATGAAGAGTGGGACTTAAAATATGTAGCTTCTTACCTTGAACCCTCTCGGTCATAGATATTTTAAAAAAAAATTGCGAAAAAAATTGACAATAAACATTATTTAGCCATAGTATTTGTCATTATTTGACAAACAAATTCAAATTTTTAAATACTAGAAAAGATTAGAATTCGAGCCAAATTCTATTATTTGAGAACTTTTAAAAATTTAAAAATTACCTCAAACTTTTATATTTTATAAAAACACGCATCATTTATAGTTTTGAAAATATCCCTAATTTCATAACCTACTAGCTACAATTACTAAAATAAGTTATCAAACTCTTGAGATTGAGATGCCCAAACCTTCGTGTGTGTGTGTGTGTTGCTACTTTACTTCTTAAAGAAAAAATGGTCTTAATTAATAGTTTAATTACCTTAGACTTTTCAAAAAATTGCACTTTTTTTTAATTTAATTTTTATAACTCAAACACAATATCTAATAATATTGAGAGCAATTTAAATATAGATTTCACATAGTTAAATAGTCATTTAATAATTTTTCTACTATTTAGGACTTTAAAAGATCAGCTTAAATCACGATTATTAAATACTTCTTTATTTGAGCTATGTTAAAAGACCTACTAATATTTAAGAGTCAAATTCAAATAAAATTGATATTATATAAATCCTCTCCTTTCTTGACCAACTTTAAGAATCTTATGGACATTAAAAATGATTTTATAATTTAATACGTGAATTTCTATTTTTAGATGATTGTCCAGAATTACAATTAATGTTAAAATCTACCAAATTATCTTATGTTCATTACTTGCCCTTTTAATTAATAAAATCTTATTAATTATTTTCTTATATAACGACATTATGATTGTAGTGTTTATGACGAGATGTTAGATGTTAAATGTGTTAAAAAGGATTTTCACCCTTTTGAGATCGGGATTCGTTTAAATTGATTCCTCTTAATTTCATATATTAATAGACTGTGGCGAAAAGATATATATAATGAGAGATAAAATGCAAATAAAATATAATTTAATATTATAAAGCATATTTTATGTAATTTCATGAATAAAGTTTAAAAAATGTGATTTGAATTAAAACAAAAATGATGATTAATTAAAATAAGTCTGCGATAATATTTTTTCTAAAAAAAAAATCTGCGATAATATTTTGCTTATGTGCAGATGACTACGACCAAATAATGGTTATTGAATTTGGTTAAAAAGACGAAATATTGGTAAAAATTCTACTATTTACAAAAGTAAGGAAAATTATCAATAGATTATTTTATAGTTAAAAAAGTGTTTTAAAAAAAAAGGTATTTTATGCTATTTAATAACTAGTAAATTTGAAGAAATTAATTCTGAATATATAGAGTCAAAATTAGGTGTCAACAACTATTGAATTAATATTACATAAGTTATCGAGATGACTTGTCAATTAACAGACCCTTGCAGATAAAATTAATATTTGTATTAAAAATTCTTACATAAGAAAAACAAACAAATTGTGCAGCTTTGTATATGTACACCAAGCCACACCAACAAAAATTGAAATTTCTAAGTATCTAACAAGATTTCTACCATCTCTAACTGTATGATTAGTTACAACCAAAACTAGAAAGGAATTATCCCCATTCTTAACTCATTCTCATATGCTGTCAAATTCAAATCCAAGAACAAAGTTCTTCTTGTACTACCCAAATCCGTCTTGTCGTGAAGAGCTTCTTCAATTTTACCACTCTTCGAATTCTCCTTCAATTTCTTCTTCTTCTGGTCGATTTGATTTAATTCATCGCGATGTTTTCTCATGTGTCTTCCCAATGCTTGTCCAATAGCAAACTCTTTGCCACAAATAGAGCATTCGTGTTTTATTGGTGGATTAACAGGTAATGAGTCACCTTTAGTACTCATCGTGATGAACTTATTCTTCCTATCCTTATGACTTGTACTGTGTCCACCAAATGCTTGAAATGATTCAAATCGTTTATTGCATTTCTTGCACTTGAAGAGTTTAGGTCATCCTAATGACTCGATCCTCCCCACTATATCCACACAATTCGTCATTGCGAATTTCTCCACTGATTCTTCTTCTACTTTGCTTTTCTTCAACGTCATGTCTATGATTGTGCTAGGTGTGCACATACTTTAGTCGTTTTAAATTATATGTGCTTTTGAGGAATTCTGAAATAATTGCGATAAGAGAATAGTCGTCTTGTTATTAGGATGGAACTATGGCTATATAAATAATAATAATTGAAATATTGGAGTGAATTCAATTGTAGTGAGTGGGATTATTTAGTTACAACTATATATAGTGTCCATTTTCCTCTTACTAACCAAGTTGGACTCGGATTTGTTTGCCAAAAAAGGAAGTAAAAGGGATAATATGGAAACTCAATCCGAGTAAACTACTAAGTAGACACGGTTATTCTATTGCCAGGATATGACTGATTAACTCATGTTTCAAAATTTAATGTTGGTTCATTAGAATCATATAAAGCAATACCCAAAACTCCCATTAAGAGAAAAACAGAACCCCCGGGCATGTACAAAATAAATTTTGTAGCTGAGTACAGACGTTTCTTTCCTCCCCACATGGCTAGAAGTAGATAAACAGGAATTAATTCTAACTCCCACATGATGAAAAAAATAAAAGGTCCCGAGACAAAAATGATCCGATGATGAAGTTGAAGAGGTACAATATCTTTGGAGTCAGTTATGCATATGGAAGCACTTATCGCGTTTAGAACTATTCACAATTTTTTGATGCAACTCGAGAATACAACATTGAAATTTTTGAATGCAATAAGAAAAGTTAGAGATAAACTTTAACTAGATTCAAATTTTAACATAAAACACTACAATCATTTTTCACTAAATTGTCTTAGATATTTTTTTTAATTTTAAAAAAATATTAATTTATAATATTAATAAGATCATATATTTATATAGGGGTCTTATGAAAGTATATTATTTTATTATCTTATCGATATCAATGATTTTTTTCATTGACGTAAGTTGGGATAGAACAAAAATATTATCTTAGAGAATTTATTAATTTACCGAATATTAATTTAAAGAGGTTCTACTTTATTATGAATAATTATTTGTATAATAATATCCTGGTGTAATGCATTAATATTTATTTATATTCTTAGTATATAAAATTTTAATTCTTTCCTCTCTTTTTCTTCCAATTCAGTCCAAAGTCCACATTTGGCGTTTGAGTGAACCAGTTATGTACTAATTAACAAGGACTTCCTTTATCAAAATCATCCTTAAATTTAGGGGTATACATAGATCGGTTTAATTTGATTTTTTATTAAAAAATAATTAAATCAATTATGTCGATTTATTAAATTTATAAATTAAATCAAACTAATTTAATATCGGTTTTTTCAGTTTCGGTTTTAGTCGGTCTTTTCGATTTTTTTGATTTTTTGGTTTTTTTTGTTTTTCTTATAATTACACAGTGATTGAAAAAAAATCAAATTGAAGAGGTTGTTCCCTCGATCGTGTGATTTAATATTGCACTTGAAGTTCTCAATTGAAGGTTGTTCCCTTGATTGTGTGATTATATTGCTTAATGACATCTCAAAGACACTTGAATAAATAGAATAATTAAAAAAGAAGATGTACAATGGCATCTTCAAGACATTTTCTTACACTTTGTTTGGATGGTTGTTACGTAATGTTTCATAATATATCGTATTGTATTGTGTTGTATTGTATCGTATTGTATTATTTTAATGAATACAGTGTTTGGAAAGATTTATAGTTCTCTATCATTACATAATGTCACACATTCATGATTTGAATGATAAACTTACAAGAAAAGTAGGGTACGGGGTGGAGCTTCTATGAAAAGGGAGAGTAAAAGATGAAATATAATTATTAAATAAAAAATATAGACAAAATGAGAAGAAAATATTAAGGTGACGATGCGATCACACCAAATCAGTCGTTACATAAAATGGGTCTTTTCGTCATTACCTAACGATGGATTTAAACGATACGATACAATAGAATTTAAGTAACAATCAAAATAAATATTGTATTTAAACAAACAATACAATACAATACAACGGGTAACAACCATCCAAACAAGGTGTTAGGAAAACATATCAAAAACTCACGAAAAGACACAACACATATCAATTTTTTTAGTCATATTATAAGCCCAAATATTAAATAATATATGTAAACATTAAAAGTTATAAAGTAATTTAAAAAATACTTACAAAGTATATTATAATAAATATTTTTTGTGTATAAAAGAATTAAAATTATATATTGTATTATGTCGGTTTGGTTTGAATTCAGTTTGATTTTTTTTCTGTTGATACCAAACCAAACCAACAACGATTGGTTTATTTTTTTCAACGCCAAACCAAACCCAACCACAAGACAATTTTGTATGTCGATTTGACTTGGTTCGTCGATTCAATTTGACTTGACGATTTGTCTTGTACACCCCGTACTAAATTATACCCCAAATTTAGATTACATTTTTTAAAATAACAAAAAACATTCTCCAAATATTTAAAAATTAACATTTTTCATCTTTCTATTAGAATTTGTCAAAAAACTAACGAATCCCACAAAAATATGTGTGTACACGTGAATCTCAGCAAAACTCCCTAAATCAGCCCCGATTAACCTATTTTCTTCATCAAATCTTCAGAATCCCTACATTTTAAACTCCCTACATTTTTTTTACAAATATTTGAACGTAAGCCCATTTTCTATTGTTTTATTGAAAAATAACTTTAGTGAATATTTTTTAATAAATGATTACTGATTATAGTAATATTTTTTTTATTACTATTTATAACAATATATAACAATATTATGATAAATTTGCACTTGTATTACAAGTGAATTGTGCATGCAATATATATATATATGACACAATATATTATAAATATATTAAAGTGTGTAATAAATATATTATATACCAATAAAAATTGTATTATATGTGTTTTATAAAAAAAATTCTACAATATATTTTAAAATTATGTTATATATTTTAAGTATCCAGTAAAATAAATCATTACCATAAATAATAAATATTATCTTAATATAATGTATCTACTTAATTTTTCCATTTATTTTTGACAATAGAAGCTAATCAATAGCGTAGGAGTCCGTAAGCACTTATGTCTTTTCGAGGAGACGTTTGCACATGCGCCTTTTTTGTGAACCGGAAAGAAAGTGTTATGTTTTAGAAAGCTCAACGAAATTACTTGAAAAATATTCCACTCACATTATTTTATTACTCTAACGCGTTAAAAATGTGACTAACTTAACCAACAAGGAAAACGAAACAACAAATCTTGAATAACACGTACTATATTAAACTCCACCTACAACTATATATATGTGAAACATATAACACCAACAAAAGTATCAATTCCCACTTCTAAATTCTCTCATTTCTTTAGAAGTTTATTATAACAAAAATAAATCCTTATATTTTCATTCTTGATTCCGTATAAACATGACAGCCATGAAAAGAAGCAGAGAAGATAATGGACAAGTGGAAGCAGAAGCCATGGCTAACTGTGCCTTAATGCTTTTGTCTCGTTTAAACAACAACAACAACAATAATAATGATTTTGAATGTAAGACTTGTAATAAACGTTTTCCGTCTTTCCAAGCCCTCGGTGGACATCGTGCAAGTCATAATAATAAACGGCCAAGATTACTCGGAGAGTTTCTTGCTCAAACCAACAAAAAGAATAAGATACATAAATGCTCTATTTGTGGTATGGAGTTTTCATTGGGTCAAGCATTAGGCGGACATATGAGGCGTCATCGCGATGAAATTAATAAAACGTCGACGATGATACCAGTATTGAAGAAGTCAAATAGCAGCAAGAGGATTTTTTGTTTGGACTTAAACATAACACCTGATGATGATAATGTTGATTTCAAGTTATGGCCAATGGCAGAGGCTCCATCTCCCGTCTTTCGAATATTTATTTAAGTCAACTTATAATTTGTTGTTAACCTTAATTAGGATTAGGAGAATTAAGTAGCTGCATGCAGTTATTTGTGGAATTCTTTCCATTTATTTTTGTTGTATATATATAAAATCCTTAATTAGTTCGTTGATTCTTTTGCATATTAATCTATCAATATTATTACCACCTAGAATATAGGTATTTACAAATCATGTGTTTGATTTTGTTGTTACCTTGAAAATATTAATTATTGGTTTAATAACATCGATTGAACATACAAATAATTGAATCAAATGTGATGCAAATGAAATATTCTTGTGCACTGCTGCGTCAAACTCTGATATGGCAAAGGAGACTGAATCATCATTTGGTTACACTTAATTAAGGTATGAATCTAATTAGTAATTAGCTTACAAATTTTATTTAAATAAATTAGCTTACAAATTTATCTAGTATGGTTCGCATGTATCTGTGATACATAGTCTATCTCGCTCGCTTCTCTCCTTCTCTCGCTTGCCTCTCTCCCTATTTCAGTGTATCTGGTAGCAAAAGTACATGTATCTAGGTGTATCCGACGTGAAATTTTGTATGAAATTATTAATTAGTGAGACAATATGTAAGAAAAAGACAATTTTTCCCGTTCTACTCTTAGCATTAATTATTTTTTCTTAAATCATTTTCCAAGATTTAATAATAAACATCAATTAATAAGAATAGTATGGCAAAATAGTCATGTCAATTATTATTTTCTTAATGGGTGTGTCAAATTCAAATTATCAAGTATGTTCGATCCTGCCAGTAGTGTCAGATCTACGCAGATAAAAAAAAAGTTTTGATTTCTCTAAGTAACATGACAACGCCTTGGCCTTTTCTTCCTTCCTTGAAGACCAAAGCCAATCTTCGAACTGAGACGATCCATCTGTGTCTGAGTATGAAAGATCGAAAGGATTACGAGCACAAATATCTGTCAAAGGTAATATGACAAGTAAAAGCAAAGAGAAAAAGCAATTATAAGAAAAAAACTTACATTGCCTAGAGGGGGGCAAGGAACCTTGCCTCTAATCTACAAAAGAGTTTGAAAGGCAAGTTAACTAACAAAGAAATGTAGCGTTCCTGAAAATTTTCTATTTAAGTTTAACACTTTAAGTATGCTAACGAATATAGAAAATATTGTTTATGACGAAGAAATAAAAAAATATGATTCGAACATGTTAATATGTATATAACATGATTTGGAAGTGCTTGAACGGAATGTGAATATTTTTATATTGAAAGTGGATGATGGAATCAAACAAAAAATAGAAAAGGAATGAAATATAATTAGTTCCTGCCGTAAATATATTTTTGGCAGCTAAAGAACAAATATTAAAACATTAGCAAAAGGAAAAAAAACATATAATATATGTAAAGAATATTCTAAGAAAACTGCTAATTGAAAATTATACTTTCCATCTCAAATTATCTATCTTAATTTTCTTTTATACGATCTTTTAGAAACATTCAATAACAAGTTTATTTTTTTACCATTCTACCATTATTTATGTCTTAATATTTTATTAATTTCACTTAGCCCTTAATCTTTTGTATTAGGTAAAATATAATGCTCTCTGATCTTCACGTTGCGAATGGGCTAAATAGCCCCCTCTTCACAGAAGTAATACTTGTTATAACTTACATAAAATGACAATTATAATAGATTATCTCTTGAAAATAATAAATTTAATACTTTTGAAAATACACTAGAAAAAAGTTATAATTACTAATATAAATAAATTATATTAATAATAATTATTTCTTAATTTTTAAAATTAAACAAGTATAAATAAATAGAGTAATTAATTATGAGATAAAAATGATGTTCTTTCAAGCCTATAAAACACGTTTAATTGTCCTTATCGAGGCTTACATTTGCAAGTGTGAAACTCACGAGTCACGAAAGCTCTGCGAAGTGTTCTAGAAACCTCAACGAACCCAAACTCATGAAGAATTTGTCTATTATATTCTTAGTTTCATCTTTATTTGTCTATTATACCGTTTGAAAAATTAATGAATAGTTTACTCTTATATATTAGTAACTAATAATCATCTCTCAATGTATTTTTTAAAAAATTGAATTTATTATATTTGAAGGAAAATATAGCAAAATTATTATTTTATTTATTATTTCTTAAAAATTATGTTAAATTAATATTTGATAAGTAAAAATGGATGGAGGGAGTACTAAAAATAACTTTTTATTTTCACTTGTCTAATTTAGTATATTAAAAAAAATCTTAGCTTACCTTAAATATTAACTAGTCATCCTCCGAGTTTATTGAATCTATACACCAATTAATATGAATATTATCAAAAGAAATATATTTTATTATTTTTAAGAATATGTATAAAGTAAACGGAGATGGAGAGAGTGTACTCTTTTTGTTGACCTAAAATATTCCCACTTCACATTATTGACTAACGCGTCAGCAACACCCAACTGGCAACTGCTGATTTCAAATCAAATTGATTCCACTTGTAAACCAATTGTATTTCTTTTGACTCACTCAACAATAAATTTAAAAAGTCAAACAAATATTATTTAATATGTCTCGTTTTTCAGACACACGCAAAGCTTGTTTTTTCCAACCTATATATATATGTGTGAAGCAACACCAAGTCACCAACCAAAGTGTATCAAATTCTTCAACTTCTAACTTCAAACCTTTCTTCCAAAGTTCTAAATTTGATACTACACTACAAATTAAAAACAATCTTTGTAAATTTTCATTCTTTATTGCATCAATATAATATGACAACCATGAAAAGAAGCAGAGAAGACAATATGCAAATTGAAGCAGAGGTCATGGCTAATTGCGCCTTAATGCTTTTGTCCAGTTTCAACAATACTTGTACATCATCAGATCATCTTCACATTAATGATTTTGAATGCAAGACTTGTAATAAACGCTTCCCGTCTTTCCAAGCCTTAGGTGGTCACCGTGCTAGTCATAATAAACGATCAAGATTACTCGGAGAGTTTCTTGTGAAAACCAACAAAAAGAATAAGATGCATAAATGCTCTGTTTGTGGTATGGAGTTCTCTTTGGGTCAAGCATTAGGCGGACATATGAGACGTCACCGCAATGAAATTAATAAAACATCGACGATGATACCAATGTTGAAGAAGTCAAATAGCAGCAAGAGGATTTTTTGTTTGGACTTAAACTTAACCCCTCGTGATGATAATGTTGATTTCAAGTTATGGCCAACAACACCAATTGCATCGCCTGTTTTGCGATGCTTTTAATAAGTCCCTTTCCAATGCTTTCCTTTTAGAATTAGGAAAATTGTTACCAATTTGTTAATTCTTTTTGTATTCTTCCAAAATTCCATTGATTCTGTTTATCTACGATGAATTAGGTAATTTATGTTCGTAATATGATATGATTTGATTTTATCATGAATAGATCAGGTTAAATCAGACTATTGGATCTTCAGATTAATCACATTAATATGTCATGGATCAATTATTGTGATACATATGAATTCTTTTTTTTTTATCATTTGTTTACTAATCTAGATTTGTGTCCCTTCCTATAAAAAAAATAATCAAATCTTTGGTTAAGGTGGAGAGAATTCTCGTCCATAATTGCAGCTCATTTGTCTTGACGATAAGTTCGAATATGTTATCTCTTTCATTTGCATCAAAACGTCTTGCAGAGCTAGAGTCCTTGGAAACAGCCTCTGGCAGAAATGCAAGGCAAGGCTACGTACAATAGACCCTTGTGGTCAGGTCCTTCCCCGGACCCCGCGCATAGCGGGAACTTTAGTGCACCGGGCTGCCCTTTTTCTGCTTGTACGTACGTATTCATATTATTTTTTTGCTTGTTGTTCAGGATATACTATTCATGCTCAATTTCACTTCACGAAACATTAGTCTAAACCACAACGTGCATAAAGATTTTTATATTTAAGGAATATACCTTGAATCTTATCAATATCATCCTTACCATGACTTTAGACATTTGCAACCAAAGGAATGAAAATAATCAACAAATGATTTTTCCATATCTCACGCAAAGAGTTCTTTAGAAAGACCAAAAACCATAACTCATTATGTAACTTGTGATCAATATTTCCTTTTCATAGGATCCAAGTAAATATTCTTGGTAAAAAATCGATCATGGTCTTTTCCTTTTGTAGAATATTTTTCTTCCATAGTATTTCTCCCATAATATCTTTTTTCTTCCATATCTTCTTTTCTATATTTGTGCAGATTATCACAAAATCCTTTTTCATCAAATAAACTAGTACCATAAATAATTACCACAAATAAATATTTTTTATTAAATTGCGAATTTGCGTTGGTTGGTTATCATCAAAATTAATAAGTGAAACTTTGGATCTAACAAAAGTTTGAGAGTTTAAGATATATATGAAAAAATGGTTTCGGCGAGTGTTATTATGCCAATAAAAAATAATTTCGACGAGTGTTATTGTGCCAATGAAAAAGTGCATGGATGGATCTCATACAAACCTCTTCTCTTATTTAGTATATTGAAATTAAGGGCGGAACTAGGTAAGAATTAGGATCTAGGGGTTCATTCGAAATTCCTTTGGTAAAAAATTACATTGTTTATATATGATTAAGATTATTATTTTTTATACGGAAAAGGGTCAAAATTACCCTCGAACTATTCGAAATAGCTCACATATACCGTTCAACTATTTTTGGGATCAAATATACCCTCGCCGTTACCAAATGAGACCACAAATACCCTTCCACTTAACGATTGGCCGTTTAAGCCGAAGTGGCAATGCCACATGGAAAACAATATCTACATGGACGGCCACGTAAGCCTCTCTTCCTCTTCCTCTTTATTTCAGGGATATTTTTTACTCCTTTTTTTATAATTTTAAATTTTTTTCTAAATTTTCTACACTGCCACATACCACATCCCTCCATAACCCCACCCACTTTTTTTTAATTATTAATTATTATTTTTTAAAATTTTCTACAACACCACATATCCCTAACCCCTCCCCCCGATTTTTTTTAAAGTTTTTAAATTTTTTCTGAATTTTCTACACCACCACATACCCAGCCCCTCACCCCACAAAAAAAATCTTTAAAAAAGTTTTAAAAGTTATTTTTGGGGATTTTTACACCACCCACCCCCATGAACCCCGTCCCCCTCCCACACCCCACCATCCCCTCCAAAATTTTAAATTTTTAACCACTCAAACTTTTAATTTTGATAATTTCTTTTATAAAAGGTAAATTAAATATGAAGTAAATTGAATTTTTATTTTATTTCTTACCCCACGACTTCCTTTCTCCACGATCGATACTCCACCACCCCTCCAAAAAAAAATGTTGAAAAGTTTTTATTTTTGATTCTGTATGCCCACTTCCTAAAAAAATGTAAAACTTTAAAAAACAGTTGTTTTTTTTTTTTTTTTTTTTTGGGGGGGGGGGGGGGGGGGGGGGGGGGGGTTGAGGGTGGCGAGGGGGAAGGGGGGAATATGTGGTGTTGTAGAAAATTTTAAAAATAATAATTAAAAAAAAAGTGGGTGGGGTTGTGGAAGGAGGGGGTATGTGGTGGTATAGAAAATTTAGAAAAAAAATTAAAATTATAAAAAAAAGGTCAAAAATTCCCATGAACTAAAGAAAAAGAGGGAGAGAGCCTGACATGGCCGTCCATGTGGATATATTTTTCCATGTGAAACTGTCACGTCAGCTTAAACAGTCAACCGTTAAGTGGAAGGGGGGGGTATGTGGTGGTATAGGAAATTTAGAAAAAAAAATTAAAATTATAAAAAAAAGGGTCAAAAATCTCCCTGAACTAAAGAAAAAGAGGGAGAGAGCTTGACGTAGTCATCCATGTGGATATATTTTTTCATGTGGCACTGCCACGTTAGCTTAAACAGTCAACCGTTAAGTGGAAGGATATTTGTGGTCTCCTTTGGTAACAGCGAGGGTATATTTGATCTCAAAAATAGTTGAACGGTATATGTGAGCTATTTCGAATAGTTCGAGGGTAATTTTGACCTTTTTCCTATTTTTTTTATATATAATAGATGTTTGAACTCTTTTAATTTCTTTGTGTGTTTGCTTCTACATATTTTGAACCCCTTAATAAATATTCTGACTCCGTTGTTGATTAAAACATGTTATTACAAAGGATAGAACTTCCTGAAGTGCAACTTAAACGTTTAATTTTGTGACACGACTATAAGAGCTAGGTAGATGATTACAAAAAGTTATACTAGGAAAAAGAGCACAATAAAATTAAACAAACTAAAAGAGATTTCTCTAACAACGCATAACAATGTTTTACACAAAACTAAACAAACTAAAAGAGATTTCTCTTCTTTTTTTTTTTAAAACGTATGAACAATTTCTCTTATACATATTTGAAGCCGTCGAAATTTTCAAAAAAAGAACTGCCACCACCTTCGAAACTCATGTACTTCTTCGGACTATAACTTCTCTCATAGTTAAAAGGGTTTGGGTTCCAATTCCAAGGCGTAAAGAAAGAATTATCGACTTGAAGAAAAGATAAAAAATTTGGAGAATTCTTCAAAGGTGTATAATAGGTATGGGAATCGGAATAGGATATTTCATGTTGACGTTTCTCTAAATAGCACAGCATCACACACTTACGGCATTCGCACAGTTCCGCCCTATACGCACCACCATATTCTACTGATAATTCCCCTAACCTCATATTATATGTATAAATATATATATACTCAATTTACTTTTGTCAATTAGAGAAGATACATGTGTGTTACAGTCTGTAGGTATATATATAATACTCTTATCTTAATTGTCATTGTTTGAATAGAATATTAGAAATTCACTCGAATTAGTATTTGACTTAGACACTATCTAGGAAATTAATTAGTAGAGTCCTACCTTAGCTTAGTTTTGTGCCTTTATCTTAGTGTTATAATGTATTTAGGATTTGGATTACACTAAAATCTTATCCAGGTACCCATCATTAAAAGTTGTATTTGCGTACACATTAAGATTCATAAACAGCTAGGTTACAGGTCTTTGAGAGCTAATGAAGAAGGAAACTAGAAAGGTGTTAGCAACAAATTTGCCTTCTCAAATAATAGTCAAACCTAAATTTCACACGTTAAATTTCAAAAGAATGACCAATAAAGATATTACAAGCGCCAACGATATCGCCTCCAACTTTAGCTTTTGATTTTCTTGATGGTTTAGAGCCCTAGTAAGTGCAACTGCACCTTATGATATTCAAACCATTTTTATGAACCACAGCAAGCTGATTTCTGGGCAGATTGACCACCTCCAGCTCCTGCTTCTGGTTGATTAATCTTGAGCGTTGAGGGCTGCAACGTCAACCATGAGCATTCAATATTAGGAAAAAAAAAACAAGGATATTGTGTGATTTTCTTCTTCATTCTTTCTCCCTACCCCTTCTTAAGTAACTTCAAAGAATTTACCAAAACTAGATCAAGTTATTCACCTCAGCCTTGGAGTCTGTGTCTGCAAGCCTTTGCTTTATATCTCTTGCTATTGAAAAGAAAACTTGTTCCACGTTAAGATTTGTCTTTGCACTCTGCAGGGTATAATAGAGTTATATTTAGTACAGACAAACCTACCAGCATTTCTTTACTAGGTTGTTGACCCATACTTACAGTTTCGAAAAACTTAATTCCGTACTCATCTGCAAGTGCTTGACCCTTTGCCGTAGGGACAGCCTACAAAAAGGTTCATATTGGCCAAATATTAGATTTAAAGTAAAACACAGACCTTCAAACTTTTATTTGCCCACAGATGGGGACGGGGATGAGGGGAGGAAAAGTTATAGATAAAAAATCAGTCCAAACAACAATCTACCCTCTTGCTTTCATCCATGTCAGCCTTGTTCCCTACAAGAATTTTGTTGACATTGTCTGAGGCATGCTGCTCAATGTTACGAATCCAGTTCCTAATGTCTGCAGGTAGGATAAATTAATTAGAAACCATCACAATAGAGGACAAAAGAAAAACTTGAGCCAGGGAGTCATCAGTATACTGCACAAAAGACAGCAAACAGATTTATGGAATGATGCAATCATTCACCGAAATCTTAAAAAGGGCGAGCATTCGCATATGAACTACACCTTGGATTATAGGAGAATCAGGATAAAGAACCTTACTGTTAAAGGAGGATTCGTCAGTAACATCATACACCAACAATATACCCATGGCTCCACGATAGTAAGCTGGAGAAATTTGTAATCAGAAAAAGAGAAACAAAAAGTACACAGGCAAACAGAACACAAGGATCTAAGGAAGATCATATTTTCTTTTTTAATACGAAAGAAATTTATTCATGAAGATGAGAAACAGGCACAAGGATAACGTCTCATCAACTTTGAAAAAGTAATATGATAGAGAAGACCAATTGACTCTCTTCATAGGGGGGGCAAGGGTATAAACGGTCACATGGAAATGTAGGGAAGAACAAAAGGGAGAGAAAAACATCACAAACCTAACTTCTCTAAATAAGATTCAATTAAGAAAACAAAAATGGAGAAAACTTCTTGCAGTCATAATGACCTCTTATACCAGACTCCTTTATAACCTCTTATACAGACTACTTATTAACCACTTATACCAGACTACATCATAACAACCTTGATATACCACCATCAGAACTTTTACCAATGAACAACCATAACAACATACCAGTAGTGATGGTCCGAAAACGTTCCTGACCAGCTGTATCCCATATCTGAAGCTTGATTCTTTTTCCATCAAGCTCAATGGTCCGAATTTTAAAATCGATTCTGACAAAATAAAATAGAAGTAAGCATTAAGAAGTAATTGTATACAGAAAAACCAGGCACATAATTCTCAAGGGCATTCTGAAGCAATAACCACAGAAGCATAACTAAGGGAGAGAACTCACCCGATAGTCGTGATGAAGCTTGTAGTGAAGGAACCATCAGAGAAACGTAAAAGAAGGCAACTCTTACCAACACCTGCAATGCGAACATCAAAGAAACATTTGGTTATCAAAAACAATTCACAATCATTCTCTATAAAGCCATGTAAAGACATTACATAACCTTCAAGTGTAATGAAGAAGATGCAGAATAAGAAGCTCAAAACTTCCAAAGAAAAGGTAACCGAAAATAAGTTTGCTGAAAGGTATAAGACAAGTTCCATGTTCTTAACTAACCTTTAGGCTATACACTAAAGAAAAGGAAAATAAATACCACACAGAAGTTTTCATCCTACCTAATACACTAAAGAAAAAGGTAAAAAGAACAGTATGGAAGTGTTCCCATTCGCCTAAACTTAAGCCGCTAAACAGTCATCACAATAACCCCCACCTCACACACCACAATACAGAAGAAAAAATAGAAATGTTATATGGAACAAGGGCCAAACCCAAAAAGACGTTACCAGTTATTTACAGAACAACAGGACATCCAACAGATAAATTTGGCTACAGCATTCTGTGATTCTGTCATTCTTCAAAATCATGTTCTACCAATATAAAGTTTTAAAGCTCATATTTAGGGTTTAATTTGAAGGAATATAAATTCATCAATGCAACAGAGAAAGCAATATGGTAATGTCTGATACTTCAACAGAAGATATTTGCTGGTAATGCTGATCATCTTCAAGCAATTGAGCTAATCAGAATTTGTTTAGATTCTTACGAAATAACTTTTTTCAAGTAAAAGATGGTTAGTAAATAGCTAAAGTACATCTCCTCTAACTCAAAGGTCCACTTATCAATTGACTTCAGAAACAACCACAATAGCTAGTGTTATTAAAGATTATAGCAACTAACTTAACATTACAAGTATACACACTGACAATATAAGCATAGGATGCCACATTTTCTCCATTAATCAGAGACACAGTAACTGATGCAAACAAAAGCCAGCGCTGTTGTTCCTGTTTTTATTATGCAGGCTGCTGACAGCCCAATCCTCCTCAAAGACATTGTTAATCTGTTCATAGTGTTATTTGCATCTATGGTACAAGAGAGACCTAGATAAAGACAAAGATGAAGGAGTGAGATGTAACCACAAGTAAATTCCTTTGGCTAATCAAATCCGGTTGCTTAGTCAGTCTGTGAAAATTTATAAGATGGCAAAAGCTAAAGAGAGAAGCTCATCCTGAGACTCTTTAAAACATGAATGATCCCAACCATTGCTTGACATTCTTGATAACAAGCAATGAAGGAAAAAACTACCAAGTAAATTATATCCCTCGTCACATCCATTGGAGTGATAGACCCTGATAAAATCGGCAATCGATCAACTACATCTAATTAGCTGGGATCTCCTTGTAGTGACAAATATAGCAAAAACATTTTTTCCCGTGAATATACATTATTAATTCTTGAATCTCCTTGTAGTGGCAAAGGTAGTTTAAAAATTGCTTTAGGCCACCACACATACAAATTTTTTGAATGCCCTTGTTAAACTTCCCCACTCTCCAGTTGAGCACAACCCTCCTGAATTTGGGACCAGTTATGCAATATGACAATCCAGCTAACTTTGACATGTAAAACAACAAATTCCATTCAGTAATAATCTACTGTAACCACTGTTTCTCCAGTAATTATTCGTGTGAGCTTGAAAATAACACTTCAAATACTGTTCTAAATTCCTAGTCATGTCACACGTACAAATATAACAAACCTGCTAATTAATTAACACGCAAAGTCATTACCGAAAAATCTTCTTCATTTTTTTTGGAAATTCCTAAACCCACTCCTGTGCAATAGTTCGTGAACCACGCACGAGATGCAACCCGTACTAGGCAATTCCGGTGCAACGAGATTGACTCAGACTCTCACAGTCATTGCCAGAAGATCATTTGCAGGAAAATAAACCAAATCTAGAAAGAAAAAATGGGATACATCGAAACCAAGATGCATTTTCAAAGCAGACGCTAGATCTCAACCTAAGTCAAATCACCGATCCGAAAAACTCAGCCATAGATCCAGAAAAAAAAGTAAATTTTAAAAAAAAAATGAGAATACAAATTTGTGATCTGTGAAAAAGGATTAAAAAGCAAAATGATGAAGAAATGTGTTAGATTACTGACCACTATCGCCGATCAAAAGAAGCTTTATGAGATAATCATAGTCCGCTCTAGCCCTTGCCGGTGGTGCGGCCATTGATGAATCAATTTCACGATCAACAAAAGTCTATTCCTTAAATAAATTCGTATATGAAATCATACACACAAAAAATTATACCCTTCTGGATTCAGAAAATTATTCAAATTTATAATGAAAAAAAAATACTGCAATGAAAATCAGATCAAAATCTACCCAACGAATCTAATCAATGATTTTTTTTCAGAGAGAGAAGGATTACCAATTAGTTTCAGGATGCGATGAGGGTGGCTAATATGCGCACTTTGTGCTGCGTGCGCCTACCAAATTGTTCCAACCGAAGAGAGTTGGGCGAGTGATCACGCGCTTCCTTTATTATGTATTTTTCCTTTCTGACCCGTTTGAAAAAATAGTACTTTTTTGGTATTTTGATGTACTCGACGTATATTTAATTTAATTTAGAAATAATATATAATCGTATTCTTTATATATTTGTCCTCCTACCTAATAATTTTTGTCCAAACATGATATTTTACGTATATTATTTCACATAAAACATATATTTATTTATACATATTTAAATTAAATGACATAAATATCGATGGAAGATAAGTTAAAAGACATTCATGCCTATGAAAAATGGAAGGAGTTTGGCGTGGTACGTTTTGATTGGATATTCGAAAAGTTAATAAAACGACAATGGATGTGTGCGTTGTGTGTTATAGGTGGAAGGTGTTTAATAAAGTAAAAAATCTACAAAGATATGAGGTACAACTGTTACATAGTTTTAGCAGCGATGCAAGGAATAGTCGGTTCCATCAAATACAAACTATCTTTCACATGATTTGCTTTTAAACTACTCTTGTTTTAAATTCGAATATTCTTACTTAAATTATTAATCTTTTATTTATTAATTTTTAAATGATTAACTTATTTATGTAATGAATATTTTGAGAATATGCACAAAATATGATATATTTTAAATGATTAATTTATCTACGTAATAAATATTTAAGAATACCACAAAATAAAAAGTAGTTTGTACACATGAGAGAACAAGAGGTGGACATGCTGCACCAACAAAGGATGCTCAAGGAAATTGGATCAACTAAATAATCTGGTCTCGAAGACGTATTCAATGCAGATCGATCTCAATTAAGTCTCTGAAGTCACATAATAATCGTTATAGGAAAAAAAAGATCAAAAATCATGACCTAGATATAAAAAGAACTCGTGTTTTGATAACGTGGTAAAAAGGATGAATACACTAGATATGATCGTACAATATTCTGCCCGTAATAAAGGAATATTAGTTGGCATTACTAACAAAATTATCACGGGAACAATAGTCATTACTCATAGTGCTTTAGATTTCGAATGAAATTTTCCTGTATTATCTATAAACTTATACAAATAGTTATTTTAATACAAATAGTTATTTTAACACAATTATAATCGAATCATTTTCTGGACAATACAAAAGCAATATACTATTATTATTGTGCTCCAAACCTTCCATATTTGATTAAGTCTTTACTTCATAATGTTTACTAATTTAAATGATCCCGCATTTGAGATTAACATCACATTAACGTTGTCGAATCCAATGCAAACACTCATCATCGGAGATGTACTGTTCCATACAACTTTACTTACTTGCTTAGTTATTTTTGTTTAATACTTTCATTAATTCACAAACATATTTAGCTGTTAATTATAACAAATTAAATCAAGAAGCATTTTTGTAACCCCACCTACAAATATTTGAAAAAGATTTAGCAATGACGCAGTCTACAAAGTTTAAAAAGCTAAAAGAATGCTTTAATGAATCTATAATCACCTATACCGATCTTTTCTATCATTCCATTGTATTTAATAATATAATATTAATCTTAGTGGTAAGCTAGTTTTCATTAGGGGATTTAAATATGAAAAAATATATATATGCGGAAGTTAAAGAAATTTAATTTCAGACCAATATAGTTACGTCCTTATTACTATAATTGGTTGCAATAATTAATTAAAGTAGTTGACTTTTGTATTACGAGTTTTGTGTGAAAAGTCAAATGTTATTAATTAACTTGGGTAATTAATGGATCACTAATACAAATTAATTAGATTGGGTGGATCTTGTTGATGTAATTATCTATTGCTCCTAAATGTATTTATTATTGTTACACCCTAGTATGAACTATGACCTGTACTCTTTTCTTCTTTTTCTTTTTAGATCTATCAATCTTTTGTTATTTAAATAATGTTCTTTGCGTAGTTAAAAAAGTTTCTTATGTATGATGTATACTTTAAAAAAAAGATTTTTATACTTATATCGATTGAATTGATTGTTTATGTATTCTTAACATATTATACATGATTTGTTGATTTGTGCATATATTAGTGATAGATTCAATTTTTTACTAAGGAGTTCAAAATTTAAAGAAGTAAATATTCGAAAAAGTCAAGGGATACACATTACTATATATACTTTTTAAAAAATTAAATCTGGTGTATAAATTATATATATATGTCCACAATTTTTAATTTAAGCAATTACGTGAATAACTATTTAAATTATTTCTTCAAAAAATAATGCTAGTAGTCAAGGGCGGAGCCACGTAATGGTCAGAGGGTTCATCTGAATCTCATTTGACAAAAAATTATACTATTTATATATGATTAAAATAAATTATTATGTATATATATATATATTAGATGTCGAACTCCACTCAATAAGTTTATATGTCTACTTCTTCAAATTTTTAATGAAAAAGAGACAAATATACCCCTGTACTATTGAAAATAGTTTCAAGAAAAAATGTTCAAAAACGCCCTTAACGTATTAGAAACGGTTCAGCAATGTCATCCTTCCACCTATTAGATCAAATTTCTTTTCACCTATTAGGTCAAAAATGCCCTTAACGTATTAAAAATGGTTCAAAAATATTATTTTTTCACTTATTGGATCAAAAATGTCCCTAACCTATTAAAAATAGTTCAAGTTTGCCCTTCCTTCTACCTATTAGATAAAAAATTCCCTTAACATATTAAAAATGACTAAAAATTTTACTAATTCTAATTATATATGTCAATAATTTTTTTAACAGTACTTTGACAAAAAAAATTATTTGTATATTTTTTTTAAAAAAAATCTTGTTTGTTTGTCTTTCCTAATAGAAGTATTTGCTTTAAATAAAATATATGAACTAACGTGTGCATTAACCCGAATGTATGTTTTATAAAAATATTGTCTTAGTCATGAAGAAGAGGAATTTCATTATGTATGCCCATAAAAATATAATTTTTGTTGAATTTCTTTTTGAGTGTAAATACAACATCATTTAACATAATTTATACACAAATTCAGTAGTTTTAAATGACTAAAATTGTTAGACAATGGAAAAAATATATGACCAAGATGCTAATAGAAGTAAAGTGAATTAAAAAGTTGAGTTTTAATTTATTCAAATTTGAAGTTTAAAAAATATTTTTTAAAAATATTTTGATGTTATAAAAATATTATATTTATTGATAAAATATATTAAAATTGCACGACATGCGGGCATATTAAATAATATTTAATAGTTGATAAACATACTTTTAGATATAAGGAGGACAAATTTGAATCATTTCTAATAGGTTAATGACATTTTTGATCCAATAGGTGAGAGGATGACATTTTTGAATCATTTCTATAATTTTTGATCCAATAGGTGGAAGGAGGACATTTTAAAATCATTTTTAATATGTTAAGGACATTTTTGAACCTTTTTCGTAATTTAAATATACTCTTATTATACTTTTAATCTAAATATATCCCTCCCATTATATTTTGTCATATATATATATTCCTAATTTTAATGGAAGAACACATGTTAGCTTAGAAATCAAATGACCCACACACAATTTAAAATATCTAATTTCCTTTAAAAACCCACCCATTTCACTCATTCCCAACCCATTTTCATACCGTCATCTTCTCTACCCAAAATTTTCATTAAATTCAACACTCAATTAGCACGGAAACTCTAGGACCACATTTTTTTCTCCACCTTAAGTATTTGTAGCAATCACGGGTGGAGCCACATTGTGGACAGAGGTTCATTCGAACTTTCTTCGACGAAAAATTATATTATTTATATATAATTAAAATAATTTTTTATGTATAAATAGTAGATGTCGAATCTACTTCGGCTAGTTTATGTGTCTATTTTTTAAAATTTTTTAAACCCTCGTATTAAAAATTCTGGCACAGCCGCAACCATTTTGATCCGTGAAATGATCCCTACCAGATAAGGTGCAACAATTGATATTGTGCGGTTCAATTTATCCTCAATGAGTTGATGAATTTCATCAATGAATTCTCTGATTCCTCCCTAATCAATTACCATGGAGCAAATGGATTGGCCAAAAGTATCACATCTGACTTTAACAACTTATGGTGCGGTTTGACTCCAAGTTCCCAAATATTTTTGGTAAGTTATTTTGGGAGAAAATTTGATGAAGTTTTACCTTGCAAACGGCCATAAATTTTCTTAAGTTTTGGTGAAATTTCAAAAATATTATTTTGTATTTGTAAGTTCTAAAAGTTATTAAAAATACCCATCAATTTGTGTTATCATTTTATAATGAACATGTTCCATTAAAAAAACCTTATAACATAATTGATAACAATCAACAATCAACAAAATAACATTATAGGCAAGAGCAATACATTAATCGAATTAAAAATAAATTATTATTTTTTTCCAATCTTGTTACTCAAACTATTCTTTTCCGAAGGAGGTAATACAAAATTATTCTTTTATAAAATTTTGGTTGATCATATTAATGTAGTAAGTTGGTAAATAAATATTTAGTTGAAATTAATAAATGATTGATGTTTTTATAAAATATAAAAGTTTGGAGTTATTTTTAAAATTTTAAAATTTTCCAAATTCCCAAGTTCTAGTATTTTTTAGAACTTGGAAACTTGAAGATTTTGCCAAATATATATGCCAAGTAATAACAAATTATATGAACAAACACAAATTTTCAAATATTTTTCAAATTTTTCCCACACAAAGGCACTTCTATGCAAGTAAGCAAAGTTGTAGCCATATATGTAACCAACAAATAATATGTTGATTCCTAAGTAATTGGAATGAAACTGAAAAGCGATTTTTTTTTTTACAAAATTCCCAACATCCTAACTTAAGCCAAGACAGACGACATACCTGAAATATATCAATTCTTAACTCATTCATAAAAGTCATAAGGTTAGATTCAAATTGGGGACCACAGAAATGGGTGGGATGAGTTAAATGGATGGATTTTTTTTAAAAATAGGATATTTAAATTTGGTACGGGTTATTATAAGATCCCGAAAGTTAGAAGGCCAAACAAAGGAAAAATGTTGCAGAAAAATTGTAGAAAGGCAATCATAGGAAGTCCAGACATTTGAGAAAATCTTGAATCTGAGACGAGTCACTTTAACGATCCGTAGAAAAATTGACGAGCCATAAAATAGGCTCATAGGAAGGATTCCAAGAAATGAAAAATTTACTAAGTATGGACTTACTCTACGAGGATTTCCTACGAAACACACGAGTTCCTACGATCCATAGGAAGGACCCGTAGGTGAGGTTCAGAAACTCAATGCTTTAGGTCTTGGAAAAATTAGCAGGAGGAGAAGGGTCTATGACCCATAAAACTTTTGACAGACCGTAGATGGGGTTCGTAAGTTGGGTCTTGAGGTTGGAAAATTTGGCTAAGTGTTTTGGTAGGTTCTATGAACCATCTCTACGATCCATAGAAAAGTCGACGACCCGTAGACTTGACTCGTAAAGTCAAAGTTACAATTTCAGTAGCTTGAAATTCTGTGCACTCATTCGACGATCCGTCGACCGACCTACGATTTGTAGGTCCCTCCAATAGATTTTTAAGTGGGGGTATTTTGGAGGTTTCCCACTCATTTAATTCCTAAACTACGTCTTTTTGAACCTATAACTACCCCCACAACTGTTTTGGACCTTGAAATATACCCTATTTCCTCATTCTCTCAAATTTTCTCAACTCACCTTCTCTAAGTCTTCTCTCAAGTTCAAGGAAGAAAAGCTAGGGTTTTAATTTTCAAGTTCTTCAAGCTCCACTATTGTAAGGCTTTGATTGTCAAGGTATGTGAGAATTTATCCATGGATCCTTTCCATCCATGGAGTTCCAAAGATTTCTTTCTATTTCTATCAAATTCAATTCAATGATTATAGGATTTTGATCAAATTGCATTGGGTCAATTCAATTATGTTTTTACTTAATTCCAATGGTCTATTCATGCATGATTTTAATTCAATTACATGTTTTCAATGTATTTTACAAGGACCCATACATAGGCTTAACCCATCGATAGCCCCCTAAAGTGGACACCAAATTTCGTTTAGGAACCTTAATCAGGATTTTTTCATTTTAAACACCTTATGTAGGGCCGCAGTGAGTCATTTCGACACTCTTTTATATATTCTCAAATCTAGTTAAGCGCGTATTGACAAACGACTCTCGTGAAAAAATAGACCAATCCGTATATGACATGTGGATTTTTAAAAAAGAAAAAGAAAAACTTCACTTTAAATTTTTTTTGCCAGATCTCCAATCACATGGACCCACACTCCCTTTCTTCATCTTCATCTTCCCAAACTCCAACAAAAACATGAGAATCTCCAGCAAATTCATTTTCAGTTTTCGTTCTTCATCTTTTTCTTATTTTATTCCTTGAAATTATTATTTTTTCCCTCTCTGTAATTTCATTTCTTTTTTAATTATTTTTTATTTTCTCTTCTTCTCCATTTTCTATATAAATCTCCTCTTCTCCCAACCCATTTTCTTCTTTCTTCTTCTATTGTATATTTTTTTGTCCTTTCTTTTCATTTTTACGAAAAGTCAGTATAATTGCAGCGAAAGATATTAGTATTGAATGATGGATAAAAAATTAAATTTGATTTTCAAGAAAGAAAAAAAAATTAGTGTACAAACCTAACGAAAATTATAAGTTTTCTCAAAATTTGTGTGGTGATAAGAGGTGGTCTATGTTGGCAAAGAGAAAGAGTGAGCAGGAAGACAAAGGAGGAAAAACATTTGAATGGAGGGTGGTGTAAGGTTGCAGAGAGAAAGAGTGAGGAAAAAGAAGAAAGAGAAAAAAAATATTTACAATTTTTTTTTCTCAAACACGCTTAATATTCGTTTTGCACACACACTATGCTGAGTTAGAAAAAAGTATTAAAATGGTACAATCCAGCCCTACATAAGGTGTTTAAAATGAACAAATCCTAGTTAAGGTGTCTAAGTCAAAGTTGATGCCAATTTTAGGGGGTCACCAATTGGTTCTGCCCATACATTATGCTATAAATTTTAAGTATGGATTATGGATCTATAATCATGAAGTCTATGAATTATCATGTATGATTTATGAAAGTTATGTATTGTGATTCAAGTACATTTTCAAGTATAAAATCATAAATTGTGAAAGGTTATCTCACAATATGCAAGATCTCATGATTTGAATGCTTAAAAAGGTAAGTATCCACAAGTTCAAGTTATGATCATGATTTTCAAGGAGCTATTCTTATGATGTATTTTCATGATGTTGGATTGATTGATTTACATTTCCTAAAGACTATGTTTGATGTATTCCGTTAGGAATAACTTAGCACCGAGCGAACTTTGTAGTGGGGATCTACAAGGAAATACTAGTAGCAACCCTTAGTTTCAAAACTACGTGCCATGCTAGGTTTGCTTTAATGGTTTAGCTAGTGGATACATATAACTCATGTTTATATTTATGATACGGAGTCTACTTTGGCAAATAGCCTCTCTCTTCTCGGTGTGGAAGTTACATCAGATTCCACATTATAGCTCACATGGTCTTACATGTCGGTTAAGGTTAATATCCCATATATATGTTATGTTCTATAAGCTCTTACGATGTTTTATGATGCATTGACCACATGATTATGATTTTTAACTGTTTTTAAATTTTACTCATGTTTTCAAGATAATGGTCATGCATCACATGCTCATATTGACTATGTCTGATTATCATTGTTATGCATGTTTCTCACATACTTAGTGCATTTCAGGTAATAACACATTTTTTACCTACATTGTATCATAATGTAGGATCCGACGATCACTCTACGCACTCCGCTCGTGGCTAGATTTTGAGCTTACTTCCTCTTATTGGTGAGTCCTCATAATTCGAGGACGAGACATTTATGATATCTTTTGTTCTTATGACTTTTATTTCTTGTGTTGGTGAGCTAAGATCTTGTCTTATGCCCCATCTAGACTAGTAGAGGCATGTTAGATTTTGGCTATGTCTATGTTGTCATGTTCTTTCGGAGTTGGAGTTTGATTTCTCATTTATCGAGACATTCATATTTAGACTTTTATACCGCACTTGTGATTTAGTCTTATTGTTCTTATTTACCTTATGTATGCTCGTGTATGATATGCCAAGAGGTTTGGTTAGAGTCCTTCAGGATTCTAATTGTCGTGTCACGCCTAGGCCTAGTTTGGACCGTGACGGTTATTTGATTGCTAAGATGACACGTCTCTTTGTTAAAATTAGGGATATATTTGTGCCAAAGTATAATAGAAGGGGTATATTTGAATAACTCCAGTTCCTTCGAAATCGGTAGTCTATTCTTTAATTGTCCAGATATAAATTCTGCAAGAATATTAGGGTTTTCGTAAGGTTTTGCAATTCTTGTAACAACAATATTCAGTTTTCGGTTTACACAATTAAATTCTTTTTGTAAGGTCATTTGCAATTCTTCGATTCCGCGCGGTCGACTTTCTATTAATAATTTTGGGAATCCCATAAAGATTATGACCTGGATCAGATCGATTCTTTTTTTGAATCTCTATACGTGCAATTTCCTCGATACCAGAGGACGTTCTCATATTCTTTTGTACATAATTCTTGATACAATATCTTATTTTTTTATCTTCTTGTAAACCTTCAGAATAATTTTTGGGTTGTGAAAACCAAAGGGAATGATGACCTTGGGTTGTACCCAATCTGAAACCAAGTGAATTTATTTTTTGTCCCATAATCCTCCGCTATTATACATATCACGATACGTCATAACTGTAGATTTTTTTCCATCTCGTTTTTTTTAACGAATACATCTCGCCATATTCATCATCTAATTATTTTAAACTATTTTAATAATACATAAGTATATTTAACCCTTTTTTAAATTTTAAACCCTTTAATTAATATTCTGACCCCGCCGCTACAATAGTACTAAATAATGGACACATTCAACCATTTGCGTGATTCAACGACTGGAAGGGGCAAAATGAAATATGTTTCCAATTATAAAAAGACAGCTTTTGACAAAACACACTTGGAACCCTTCTTGCTTTTGACGTTTTCTGCCAAAGGAAAAAAACATGTAAAGCTAGTTGCCAGCAAATTCCATGTTGGGGGTTGATATATCAATTAGTCTGTGCTATTATTGGCAAATTAAAGTACATCGAATTGGTGCTTTCATTATTGTTATGACCAAAAAAAATATAAAAATATATTTATTATAATTTCACAACTAATTAATTTTGAGAATGTTGAACAAGACTGATAAGACAGGCCCAAGGCTGATAAGCCCAAGACTAACAAGGCCCAACTACCCAATCCAGTCGTTAGCTACTAAGTAGATAATTAACTAGTTAGTTAAGTTAGTAAAATATATTAGGGATAATTACAGTAAATGACCATTCGATGTATATTCAGTATATATTTCATGTATAGAATGTATCATAATGTATATTAAGTGTATAGCTCATATATAAGTAATCTATATTGTATAGTCAGTGTATACTTTTTATGACTTTTTGGCAAACTATATTGTATAGTTACTTTATATTTCCTATGATTTTTGTCTATTTTTCATGTAAATAAAATATGATTATATTTGTTGTAATCTAATTAATTTATTGTATATATTTAAAATTGTCCCTATATATTACTCCACATGATGTTTTTTACTTCTCTCTTGTATGTTTTTTCTTCTTCTTTCTTTGACAATCTTGAGTTCAAGGTCAATCAATTCATGATATCAGAGAAGGCGACTTGCGACAATTGAAAAACAACCATTGAAGAATGGTCAATAAGCAATTGTTAAATTCAATTGCATGTGTTAAAATTTGAAATCGAAAGAACCGATGATTAATCAATTCAATTAGAAATCTCAAAATCAAGCAGTGCTACAACTAGATCGATCTATAACTTTGTACAAACACTCGATTACAATCATCCTTTGTATATGCAATCCACCGATGTAAGTGGAGTTGCTATAATCTTTATTTAATTGAAAAGCAATGAGAACTATATTGTATGGAGTAAATCCATGAGAATTGTGCTAGTCAACTACAAGGGCAGTCAACAACTAATGCAATATCAAAAGGATGAAGGACCAAAGTTCATCAAGTCTCAAAATATGTCGTCTTACCAAATGGGGAGTTAACTAAAGTGTATCACATTGGCTCAAGTAGGATATCATCTAGTAGTGTCCAAAATGTGTTTTATGTGCTGAATTTAAATTTATCATAATAGAAAAGGGAACTAATTAATCAGTGTAGCACAAATAAGCACATTAAGCATAGTAAATTAATAAAATGCATAGCTAAGCAGGAATAGTGGTTCAACAAATAGATGACCAAAAAACAAAAAAAGCATAGAAGCAATATAAAAAAGAAAGAAGTTTGAGGTAACAAAGCATGGGATATATAACAAAAAACTTTGGTTGGATGCACGACAACTTTTGTTATATAAGAATTAAGAAAAAAATACCACTAAAGATGGTAGGGGATCAATAATAAGATTCTTTCATTTTTAATTAAAAGTTTTAAGTTTGAGTTTTGAATAAAAAAAACCTATTAAAAAGTATTTTTCTTTAAATGGGCATTGCATGACACGAATTTGAATTAATTTAAGTCCAATAAGAATATTAGAGACACTGAATGAAAATAAATAATAAAAGGAAAGAAAAAGATATGGAAAGACAAGTTAATGGTTGAAGCATATGCTTAGAAGATCCTCCCTCCACCAACCTTTTTCTATAGTTAAATTAAACCCTCCTACCAATCATCCTTTTTCTTTGAATATCACTCTTCTTCTTTCCCCCTTAATCCTTCTATTTTCTTTCAAAAATGGAGGATCACAATGATGATGAAGATGTTGATGATCTTTCTTCTTTGGTGTGACATATCTTCATGAAGTGACAATTTCTTTTGGGCAACTACATATCCTTTGGCAAGATTCAAGACTATTTATTTATTTAGAGAGATATGAGTGTGTTTTTTGTTAAGAGGAATTTTTGTTTCCTTTTCTTGAAGTTCTCCGATCCAAATATAAATGCACATCAAGGGGTTTATGTTATTCAAATACTATTCTCTAAGGTGTACATCTTTAGTTCTTTTCCTTGTGTTTTTTTATGTATCTTGTTTGATGTATCATTACAATAGACTAGTAATAAAAGGAAATTAATCCAAGTCTCAAGTCTCACTACCTAAATCTCTCATAATTTTTAGATAGATTTATCTTTCATGAGAAGTATCTTAAGGATATACTCTTTCCATCTCAAAATTAATTGTGGTGTTTCTCTTTTATACGCTTTTTTAAAAAATATTAATTAGGAAAGATATTAACTATTTCATTTTTATTTATGTTTTAAGATATAATATTTCTTTATTAAATATTTATATCATTGAGGTGTTTGTAGTCTTAAAAAATAATTAGTATCAAAGATGAAATGGAAAAAAAAATCCTAAATTTTTAAAATGCTAAATAATTTGAAATAATTATTTTCAGAGGGAGTTATGCAAATTCACTAGTCACCATAATTAGTTCAAGTAACCAACAACACTTTCTCATGTATTGTGATTTCAACTTTCTTTATTATTAATTGTTATTGTTATCTTCACTCTGTTATATATGTCCATGTCCAGTGTTCACAAAGTTTCTTTTATTTATAACTTCCCCTATTGTTTATAAGGGAATTGGGGTGGATTGCCACGTTGAGGTCTCTATCTATCTATATCTATAGGGTTGGCTTGAAAATAAGACATTAAAGTAGCTTAATTGTTTTGGGCCTCCACTTTTTTCCTAACAGTGTGATTTTTCGAAAGTTGCCTTCCATCTCTGATTGATTACGCTTTAACCTAGTGTGCAAGTCCTAGTTTTCCTTTGTGTCAAACAATTATGACGCTCTACAACAATGCATCAAATCAAGTTCCATAGAAGAACTTAATTCCAGTTACACACAGTTACGTTCGAAATTTTCCTTGGCCGGGAAAGCAAGTGTATATATTGCTAGCACTTGTCCACTTGCCAATATGTTATGTTTACGAGCAATTGCAACAGAGTTAGTTTTTGGAGCAAGATTTCCATGTCATGGACAGCAAACAGTGACTAAGTACGCGCAACTGATTGAATCTCAATCATTGGGTCAAATGCATAACAACACAAGAAATGATGCCGAAAGCAGAGAATTTCAAACGCTTTGCTTTCCAAATAGTAAAACCACAGTATACAAAATCCAAATATCTGATGTTGCATGTTTATGCATATTATGGGTTTTGGAGTTTGGACAGCAACGATGATCAAGTTGGTAAATGCTAATGCATATTATAGTTAACTCATAATAACAGAGTGAACTAAGATTATTTTGAAAGCACTATGCTGAGGATACTTGAGACTGCTTTACAGATTTCATGTCATCATGATTTAAGTGACGCCCCTACTTTCACGAGGTCCTCAAGTGCCTTCGAGATCTGCTCCTCTGTCAAGCCCTCCAGTCGGATGCCCCTTTCAACTCCGAGGTCTGTTACATATCAGAAGGTCGATGAGTAAAAAAAAAAATGGGAAGAGACATCACTTTGGATAACAAAGGAATTTGAAGGCGAAATAAAGTTTGTATTAGGAAAGTCGAAACCTAAACTTCATCAACTTTGTCAAAAATATGAAATCTAAAGGCCAAATAGATACATAGATAGCCTCCTAAAGTTGTCACCTTTTTTTTTTTCTTTTTCATTTAGACATTTTAATTATGATTATTACCTATTAGACACCTACGTATATCGAAAAGGTAGACTATTAAACACCTCAATGATGGTTCTTACCAAAAAGAAACACACAAATGATGTGGCAAAACACCCAATTAATAGACAACACGTGACTATTTTCATTTTACTTTTTCTTTTTTTCGCCTCTTTTTCTTTCTCCTCCACTTAACACTCTTCCGTTTTCTTTGTCATTTTTCAATTTCAAACTCCTTACAAACTCCGACGGTCCAACCTCTTCTTTATCTTCTACTTCTTCACAAATTTTCTTTTTCTTCAAAATAAATCTGGTCTTTCTTCAATTTCTTTTTCATTGTCACTCTTCACCTCAAGACAAAAATGAGTTTCTAAATTTTCATCTACATGTGTATACAGTGTAAAAATACACCAATTTTGCTTCCTTTTTTCAAAAAAAAATGTGTGCAGATGTAGGTCATTTTGCTTATTGTGATATAATCAGTTTAAGGTGGGGGGAGAAGAACCTAAGTCACTGCAAATGGGTTGTTTGTGTCTATAGTGGGGAACCATTAGAATTTAGAGGTATGCAATGATGACTTGGTGTACTTTATCAATAAGCAGAACCTACTTTTTGTTCCTTGGTTCAAAAGTAATTAACGGTGATTCTAGGATCAAGTTATGTTTATAAAGTTTGTTTCGCGAAGTTGCAAGCAAGATTCATGTTGGTGGGCTTGCTGACTTTTGTGTTTCTATTTGTGCACTTTAAACTCTGGCTAAATATAGTGAGCCCGGAGACCAGAAACTAACTAATGAGAACTAATTGAATTTAGACCGATTAAAAAATTTGTTACGTAATCTAAACTGACAACACTGCTTTGTATTTTACTGGTTCCGCATCCGTTAATGGAGTTCTGGTAAGCAACCCAAATAAGAGAAAAGAAGAAAGAAAAATGCATTTCACCTATTTGAGTGCTAGACTCCGAGTGAAAACCCTCTTGTGCCACATCAGCATAAGGTATTCAATAGACACATTTTAAACATACTTAAGGTGCTTAATAGGTAACTATCCAGTTAAAGTGTCTAAATGAAAATATGTGACTACTTTAAGGGGTTGTGTATGTACAACAATAAGATACCTACCTTTGTGGGGTAGAGGGATTGTTTCCGAAGGAGTTGTCTATGTATTTGGCCAAATCTAAACTTCATCAGGTTTGCCTTCAAAGGACTACAATTTAAATTTTAAAGTATTACCGAAAGGATTAGTGGCTAACACCTAAAAGACCAAACCACTAGCGAATTTTATAAACTATACTCAAACTTTGATCATTATATCAAACACTTCAATCTCTTGGAATCCATGCAGACCTAACGACAGTAGGACACCATGGAGATAGGTAATACTAATTAAATACCAATTAATTAGAATTATGAGTTAGGCATGTTAGTACGATTACTTTTAACTCATATGTTCTCTATGAGCCTTTTAGCCTATCAGGCATATAAAATATTATGCAGAGCTCCTAGTACTTTTTAATTTTATTTTGTATAATATTGGTCTGATACAAGCCTAAATGGAGTGACATGGTCAATAAGGATTAAAATAGCTGACCCAACTTACTTGGGATTGAGACCTAGTTGTGTATATCTAAACCCATCAAACTCCCATAATTTTCCAAATAGTTTTTGCAGTCACATGAATTTTGTATTTTACCAGTTTGAGTAACTTATTATGCCAAAATGTCCTAAAGTCATTTATCTTCTAGGTTAAACTTCGGGAAAATACATACGTTGCTGCTTAAACTAGTCCAAAAAAGTCATTTACAGACTGAAACTTTAAGTGCGACCCATCACCGCCCTGTTCTTGTTTAAATGGAACTAATATCCCCCCTAAAATGATGACATGATCAAGAAACTGTAGTTACTTTCTTTGAAGCGCATAAAAGTTGCTTAAAACAATTTTGATTATCCAGATTTCACTTTCCCATTGGACATTATATAAGCTTTTTTTTACTTACATTTTTTTTTCTTCATTAATTCCCTTTTCTTTCTTTTTTCTTTTTTTATTCTTAATCTTCCTTCATTCAATGAAACATGTCTTTACCTTTCTCTTTCATGTTTTCCATTTCTTCTCTACCAGGGCCTACTCTATATTGCCGCCACCTTTTACTCCTCCTTCCACCATCACCTCCACTCCAACCTTCCACCCTAACTACCTTCCACTCCATTTCCACTACTTTCTCCTTTCTTTCTCTCTTCCACAATGGCCACCACTTCACCGCTAAATACCGACTTTTTGAAGCCCAACTGAAATGTTTTCCAAAATTTAGCTATGAATCTGCCGCTTTTTCCAAGAAAAAAGTCTCCAAATTGGTGACTGTGTCTGCAAATTTGACTTAGCCTGAGAAACTCCAAAAAAATCATCTTCTTCTCCTAAAGGAAAAAAGTCATAATTTTGCCTGGGACTTTTTGAGGAGAGAATGCATAATGAAAGAAAGTGAGAAGATGATTGAGATCTGAAAATGAGGAGATTGTGTTGTTGATTTTTTTTTTAGTAAACACAAACTCCAAATACTAACAACAGCGAATATTAATTGCAATAAATGACTGAAATAGGGAAAATAGCAATAACTAAGAAACACTGATTGATAACTGATAAGAGATGAATGGGAAGAGGGAATAGACAGAAATTGAAGATGACAGAGTAACTGGTTGGAGAAGAAGAGGGATAAGAAGACACAGATGGAATTGAGGATGAGAAGCACAGACTTTGCCTAAGCATAATGATAATACACATAGTTTTCAAACCGCAAACGACAACCCTTTTACTCTGTTGTCACGTGCTTCCCTACTTAACCTGGATTCCAAGCAAATCTCTTGTTGGGCTGTCTGATTCTTTGGCCTCTTTGTGGTTTAGCACTTAGCCCAATAACTTGGCCAGCCTCTATCCAAATAACTGACTTATAAGCATTATCTGAGTTATCCATGATCACAACATTTTTTAAGCCAATCCAGAGGTCTCCAACAGAGAAAATGGTTGAACAAACTGGTGTGGCTTGTTGTAGGGGTTGTAGATATTGGACGAAAATTGTGAAGGGTGTGAGAGTACGGTGGAATGAAGTGTCATTTTTTGTCCCTGAGATTATACCATGGAGTTTGTAGATTTTTTAGATGGTAGAATGGTTTTTTTGGATTTTTTTGTTCATTATGGGGGGAGGGGAAGGTGAATTGTATCGTCGAATTGTCTAGGGAAAAAAAAGAAACAACAACAACAACATACGCAGTGAGATCCCATAAGTGGAGTCTGGGGAGAGTAGAGTGTACGCAGACCTTACTACTACCTCGTGGAGGTAGAGAGACTATTTTCAAAAGACCCTCGGCTCAAATAATGTGCAAATGAGTAAATGAAACGGGTCAGCGTGTGTACAGACAACCAAGACAAATTCTGGTTGTGACATTTCAAGGGATGCTATATCCACTTCAAACAAGAATAGAGAGGTGATAGGTCATACATAAAGTTTGCGTGTGCAAATGACTTTTCCGGACAAGTTTAGGGGGCAGCCTATGTATTTTCCCTTACACTTTTCATGTGTGGAATTTAACATCAATGTCCTTACCAGATCATATGTTAGGCTGTAAGCCAAGTACTTATCCAGATACAGTTATGAGTTTTAAGTAAAACAACAACTTACTGAGATGTAGAAATGCATAAAATAGGAGAATTTTCCTCATAAATACTATGTTGCTCGGACTCTACTCTTCGAAAGTGTCAGCATGTGCGTGTTGGATTCTCTAAAAGTAGTATATTTTCAGAGAATCCAACACGGGTGCGGCATTGAAAGTGAAGAGCCACGCAACTTAGCATAAATATATTAATTGAACGTAAAAAATGTAACAAGCAGAAAATGTCTAGTACCATCATATACAATAAATCAAAGACTCGTTTTTTTTTTTTAAACAAGAACTCAAAGACCTGCTTCAATTACCGCATCCAAGGCCTAAATACGAAAAGGAAAAACAATAACTAAGTAATATTACTCCCTCCATTTGACCATTTCAAAAATGTCTCTCCTTTTTGGATACTCTCTACCTTCAATTTTCCACCTGTTATATTTAAGACAGACCATTTGACGTACATTCTACGATATCTTTATTTAAAAGTATTCTCTAGTTTCTCAAATTTGTATCAAATTAAAATCAGATAAACACATTGAAACAGAGGGAGGAGAATTACCATATCTGGCCCAAAGCTGCGGTTCGATGGAAGTAGCCTCACGAATCAAAATAGGCAATTTGGGGTTATGGGTCTTGAGATCTCTGTAGTTTTTCTCAATAAACGACCTGTTGAATATTAAACAAATTATATTCCAGAAAATCAAATAAAAACAAGGAAAAACAAGAAAGATTTTTTTTTTTTCAAAAAAAGAAGAAGTAAGAAACCTAGTTGCAGCACTTTCAGCAGATGTTGGAGAAAAAAGGAGACGAAGCTCCTTCAGATTACGAGATAGATTAGCTCTCCACGCCATTTTCTTCTTAATTTTAGCTTTCCCTTCAACTATAACCCACTTCTTGTATTTTGTATTCTTAATTAAAATGTTGTGTGTACATTTTACTTTTTTGGGCCAATTTATCATGGGCCTTTTCATTACATAAATGACCACATAATATAACAAAAGAAACTTTGTTGCTCATTTGGTGTAAGGAATTTTTGGGAAAAATTACGTGGGTGACTATTTTTTAATAAATAATTATTAATTTTAGTTTTTTTATTATTATTATTTATAGTAATACATAAAAATACTACGATAAATATGATATGTATTAAAAGTAATTATGCATTCAATATAAATATATTATAAGTGTTTTAAAATATATTATGCTTGTTTGTTAAGAAATTGACACAATATATTATAATTGAATTAAAGTGTGTGATAAATGTACTATTCATGAATAAAAATTGTATTATATGTGTTTTATAAATTATTCTCGATAATATATATTAAAAATGTATTATAAGTGTCCAACCCAAAAAATGTTATTGCTATAAATGGTAAATATTTTTCTTAATATAGCATATTTATGTAAGTTTCCTTAATTTTGCCTAAGATTCAATAGTTTTGGAAACTGACTGTAATGACCCATAAGGTCGTTTTGAGTACTAGAGCTTTTTATTTCATAAAAGACTCATTCCGTAGATTTTTAATGGATATTTTGGACTATTCGATAACTATGGTTATTTTAATTGAGGGGTTAATTTAGATAACTTATTTAATTAATGGGCTAAAGTGGTAATATATTTAATACCTTGTACCACTTATTCCATATTTATTAAAATAAGTTAGTGGGGTTGTAACTTTTAATACCTAATTTATAAGAAAAGAATGACAGAAAATACCTACAGAAGAGAGCATCCGCCTGTTCCTTGAGGTAATGCCCAAAGTTTAATGTTGAGTTGAGTATTTTGTTTATTGTATAGATGCCAATTATTAAATTATTAGGGATAGAAAAGATAAGATGTTAACGGAGGATGAAGGAGTATGAACAATCTAGGATTATTGGAGGAGTATGAATTGAGAACATGCATATGCGCCGTCACTATATTTTTTTTTTTACAGATTCTCGACCTTTAATTATCTTTCTTAGATTATCACTTTTAATTCATGGTTTGATATATTAAGGTAGATAATTAAATATTAGGCGTATTGTATTATATGAATATTATTAGATTTGTGTGGTTTGAAGAAATTGAGGCTTAACCCTAAGTTTAAGATTGAGAAAATTAATTATAGGTTTGAGTGTGTTGTTGGGTCTAGGTTAAACATATAAATAATATTGGTGTCTACGGACTAGTTTACTTATAAATATTATATATTTGATAGATTGAAAACGATCTGAGGCATTGAAGAAAGGAAGGACATTGGTGGATTAGCTTGCTTTACTTCGGTTCTTCGGTTGAAGTAGGTTATGGTTTATTCTATATCATGGATAGACTATTAATAGCGATTGATAGTCATTGAGTAATGTGTGAAGTTCACGATGCATTTAATTATTGTGGTTTGGATGGTTGATATGTTGTTGTGATTGGTCTGAAATCCCGAGACCGTGAAATCTAAAATCTTAAACTTGCCCTATCAAAAATGGTGTCTGGAATAAAGAAGACTTGATGAATATTGTTAATGAATTGGAATGTAATAATAAAGAATGATAAATTAATTATATTTGGATCGGGTGTCACATTCTGACACGATATATTTGGATCGGATGTCACATTCTGATACGGTATATTGGATCGGGTGTCACGAGCTGACACGATATATTTGGATCGATGTCACATTCCGGCATGGTAATATTAAAGGAAAATAAATTAAAATGACTTAATGCTACCCAATCTCCAAAAACTCATTTCCCAAAAGAGCATGATGTGGAGGCCTGAGTCCTCATTGTGATCTTAATATTATTGATTGGTTATATAATTGTTCATTGTGTTGTCACTTGATCTTGAACTTATTGGTTGTCACCTGTTAAGTGCTATGGTTGATTTTCCGCTACTACTTTATGCATATTGATTTCTATTTTGAGTCGGCCGATGATATCTACTCAGTACATGTTGTCCTGTACTGACCCCTATTTGTATTTTTCTTTATTTTGTTTTGTGGAGTGCATCGAGTGTTCCACCAACTTCGACTCGACCTCAGCTCTAGTCAGTCTCCAGTTCATAAGATTTCAGGGTGAGCTATCCTTCTATCTCGTGATGGATTCTCTCGGTCATGGCATGGTGTCTTTAGTTTTCAGACACATTTTGTTATTTATTTATTCTGGTGTTTGACATTTTCAGACTTAGTTTTAGAATTTAGAGGTCCTAATGTGATGACTTTCAGATTTTGGGGAACGTTATGTAATAGATTTTAGTGATTTTTGTTATTTTTTACTTTAATAAGATTGAGCTTCCGCATTATTGTCGTGGTTTATAAGTTGAATCGTTAATGTAAGTTAGAGTTTGTATCGTTGGTTCTCCCACCTAGGAGGTTAAGTATGGGTGCTACTCATGACCCCGTTTGGATCGTAACACTGACTCACAGATCTCTACTCCTACAGTTGAAAGGACCATCTCTGAAGCACATTCCGAGGGAGGCTAATATAGTAACAGATTTATTAGGAAAATATGGAAGAAAAATGAAGTATCCACATATGGCCAGTAACAAGCTCCATGTTTTTTAAACATCTCCTTCTCTTATAACAAATGCTTTTGAAAGAGATGCGAACTATTTCCTTTAGATTATTTCCAACTTGTATGGATGAATCTTCTGCTAATTAAAAAATTCTTCCGTTTTTAAGCAAAAAGATAATTATTTTTTTTGGATATTTCAAGAAGTTATAAATAATGAAGAGAGTGCGATGTGTACCAACAAGATTTTCTATTTTATTGATTTATGAACAATTGATCAATACAAACAACTTTTGTAGAATTCATGGCCAATTGAGTAGATTTATTGTATTAAAATGTCCCCCGACTCTTGCAAAACTAATTTGTGTCTACAACTTATGCTTGACAGACAATAATTTTTGTCATGTAAGAGCCAGAAACAAATTCAAGACCACCTCTTATGAAAATCATTTTTGCAAATCACCCAAAAATTTCCCTGTCAAATCATATAACAATTAGTAGGCTAATAGCTATGGTCGGCCATCGGTGTATACTCAAGTATGTAATTTATACGCACGGATTACATACACATTATATCACATAATGAGATTTTTGGTCATCCTAATGTACTGATTTTCAGGCTTAAGCCCCAAATACACCCTAAAAAAAAAGTGCTACACCTAATCCACTTTTAATTTGTGGCACGAAAATTAGTTTTGTGATCTTCAACAAATGCGCTGGAAAGTGTGGAATGGTTAATACCTAATCCTTATGATCATTGATCAACTCCATTTATCCTAATCATACTAAAAGTGTTCAAATATCCTCCATTTTGTTAATTTTTTGTATTTATATATAGATCACAATCAATTCATTGTTTGCATGAAATTCAAAAGAATCATTTTTGAAGAATCAAACGCCAAAAACATCTCTCTTCCATATTATTAATCTTCTTACAACAAATGGCAACCTCCAATTCCAATCCTTTTCAACTCAAATCCCTATTCACGTTCCTTGTCATTCTAGCTCTCACAATCACCTCCGCCACCTCACGTAGAATCCTCGATGAGGTGCTCTCCACTCCCACCGTTGCACCAGAAGCTCCTCATGATGCTGACGAGAGTACCCCAACTTCAGGGGTATCTACAACTAATGGTGTTGCAACTCCTGTTGGTACAGGTGCGGGTATTCCAGCATCTGGTGTTGCAGGAGCTTCAAGTGTTCCAGCACCTACTACACGTGCAGGTGCTGACCAGCCTGTTACAGCTGGAGCAGGTGCTGACCATCCTGCTACAGCTGCACCAGCTATAGCAGGTGAAGATGATCATGTCTTTTCATTCTTCATGCACGATATTCTAGGAGGATCAAACCCTTCAGCTATAGCCGTAACGGGTATAGCAACCAACCCTTCACTCAGCGGTCAAGTTCCATTCGCAAAGCCAAACGGCGCAGTTCTAGCAGTAGACAACGGTGTTCCTGTCAATAACGGGAACAGCGGAATCATCAGCAACAACAACATCCCTTTCCTCACAGGCCTCAGTGGAACAACTCCAAACGTAATCCAAAACAACGGAAACAACAACAACATAATCGGTGGAGGTAACGGTTACCCTGCCATTAACATGGCTCAATTAGGATCCGGAGTCACTTTCCAAAAACTCATGTTCGGTACAATGACAGTATTTGACGACGAGTTAACAGAAGGTCATGACCTCAACTCGGGCTTAGTTGGAAAATCTCAAGGATTTTACATTTCTAGCTCAGAAGATGGAACTAGCCAAACTATGGCATTTACAGTAATGTTTCATAGTGGAAGTTATAGTGATAGTTTAAGCTTCTTTGGGGTTCACAGAGTTAGAGTCTCTGAATCACATCTTGCTATTATGGGTGGTACAGGAAAGTATGTAAATGCTAAGGGATTTGCTACTGTCAAGACTTTTCCGGCTGCAAATCAACAGACAGATGGTGTGGAGACTCTGTTACATATTACTGTGTATCTTGCTTATTAATAATTAGCTAGTGTGTTGTTGTAATAATTTATTGCTTGTATTTGTTGTGTTAAATTTGTTTACATGTTTGTATTAGATGTTTGAAGGTAATTAGTTCTTTGAAAATTTTATTGAACTTAATTAAGCATGAATTTTGTTATATTTCGTTCACTAATCAGCAATGAGACTGAGCATGATGGCAGGAGGGGAAGCTAGTCTGTATGTTATTGGTCGGTCGAAATTAGTAATTTTGGTTCAAAATCTATATTTGCTTTAAGAAAATTCACTAGGTACCACCTTGCAGGGGCGGACCTAGAGGTAATCCATGGGTACATCTGAACCCCCCTCGTCAAAAAATTTCATTGCACATATAAGGTATTTTTAAGAATTCTTATGTGTATATATTAATTTTGAACCTCTTGAATAGAAAATTAGAGGCTGGCTTAATAATTGAGGGGTTAAAAATTAACCTTGAGGTTTCAAGTTCAAATCTTAAACATTATATTTTTTTTTCGAACCCCCTTACTGGAAATTCTGGATCTTCCACTGACACATTTAAAACTATTCAGAGTCCAATGTCAACAACTTGTCTTACAAAAGTCAAGTTTTCACACGGATTGCCACTATTTCGAGGTGGTCTTTAATTTTTGCCATGTAAATTAGGATTTTTAGCTTGTCCTTATTTCTCATTTAATGAAAATTTTACATATCAAAGTATTTTTAACTATGATCTATATTGCAAGGCTAAGGTTTAGAGAACTTTTGTCTTATATGGCATAAGTTGATTAGTTGCTAAATTAAAGGTATAAGTTTAGAAAATTTTTGTTTTGTCCGACATTTGTGGATTCTCCAACTGAACATATGTCTTGCAAGACATAACTTGAGGGTTATAAATTTCTTAAGGCATAATATTCTGACGCCAAACTTATATCTTATAAAACATAACTTATGCCTTACAAAAAAATTTTTATGTAAAAAGTATTTTAGCTCTCATTTTTATTACTTAAAATGTTTGAAGGCCAAAAAAATAGTAAACTTTACTTAAATCCCATAATGGAAAAGTCTAATTACTATACATCCCTCATTGTACCAAAATTATCCGATTTCCCCTTTTTTTTTCAATTTTTCTGATACATTAGTGATGTATCTGATACATCAATTTATCTGTAGAATAATTAATGTAGATCATCTATTTATGGATAATATCTTAATATAAGGTATGATTGGTTCTTTAAATCAATTACTGATCTAATTAATGAGATTAATTTGGTTAAAAAAATAACGGTTATGTACATGAAGATTCAAGCCAAAAAACAGAGCATAAATTCGAACCAAATTCGATTTCAATTTTTTTTCTAGTTTTGCTGATACATAAGTTATGTATCTGATACATCAACTTTAGATGTAGAATACTTAATGCATATCAGCTATTTATGGTTAGTATCTTAATGTAAGTTATAATTGGTTATTTAATTGAATCACTGATCTAATTAGTGGGATTAATTTATTAAAAAAAGCAATTGTTATGTTCATGAAGAGTCAAGCCAAAAACCAGAGCATCGTCTCGAATGAAAAAAACAGAGCATCAATTCAAATCGAAGTCGATTTCAATTATTTTTTCAGTTTTGCTGATACATAAGTTATGTATCTGATACATCAACTTTAGCTATAGGATAGTTAATGCACATCAGCTATTTATGGATAGTAGATTGAGATAAGGTATGATTGACTCTTTATATCAATTACTGATCTAATTAATGAGATTAATTGGTTAAAGAAGACGACAGTTATGTACATGAATTTTGAAGCCAAAAATCAGACCATCGACTCCAAGGAAAACAACAGAGCATCAATTCAAAACAAACTTCGCATTTCATCAATTAATCGATATGAATATCCCAATACTACTAAGACATTCTGGAGTTTGACAATCCGATGTTAGTTATGAACAATACAAAAGTGATGGAATCGTTGTCGGTGACAATGTATCTTACTCAAATCTAAAAGCAGCAATCGCTGCTGAATTGAGTGTGGATGAATCAGAGAAATATATTGAAATCCGATACATAGTTGAAGGTAACTCGTCACCAATATATATTCGTAATGATATGGGTGTTAATCTTCACATATAGTTGAAGAAGAAAGAGCCTGATTTCGTAAATTATCCCCTGTGCATCTCAAGCTCTGATATAAAAAAATGTGAGATAAAATCATTCGACAGTACATCTGGAGCAATCGTTTGTGCCGAATCAAACGCGAATGAGTCCCAAATTTTTGGTTTAGAAGAATCTGGTAATGTCGTAAATTATTATATAACAGAATTGGATTTGACGAACTACATAGCTGATACAAATGGTGCAGAAGTGAAGGAGAATCAATTCTATAAGGACAAAGCAACTCTAGTTGACGTAATGGCCAAATACAAAATCAATAATAAATTTAATTTCAAGGTTAAAAGATCCGACAGTAAAAGGTATGCGCATATTCTGCATTTGGAAATTTTTGTTTTGGATATTATCAAACAGTATGTATCAGATACATATGAATGTGTGTATCTGATACATGCTTAAAAAATTATTTTTTCCTGTCATGATACATCAAAAACTCTATTTCTGTAATTCAATTAAAAAATAATGATAGTTATACTGTTAAAAAATATTGTTGTCAGTATGTATCAGATTCATATGACTCTATGTATCAGATGCATTTTTATTTTTTGTTCATGATACATACTAAGAAGCATGTATCAAGTACATGCGTTGACACACTTTCTATCAGAATGTCACTTTGTTTGGTGATATTATATATGAAAAAATGTTGGTATGATACATGCCATTTTTTTTATAAAAATGCAGTTATGTGTTAATATGCTTTTCAGATAGCTGTTGTTGGAGAATGAAAGCTTCATGTTGGAAAAAACCCGATATATTCAAAGTTAGATATTTCAATAGTGAACATTCATGTGCACTAAGAGATAGGATTTTCAACAAAGTTCATGCTACAAAGGCTTTTGTTAGTGCATTCACAACACCTAAATTGGTTAATTATAAGAGAATTCTCACCCCTAATGATATACGAGAGGATATTAAATCAGCGTATGGAATTGATATTACCTATCAACAGGCATGGCATTCAAAAGAGCATGCTTTGGAGATGTTAAGGGGAAACCCTACTGATGGATATAGACAGCTGCCTGTATACATATATATGCTAAAAACCGTATATCCAAATTCATACATAAGTATGCACAAGTCATCAACTGATGAGTTCATGTATTTGTCCATAGCGTTAAGGCCCTTGATGAAGGGGTTTCAGTTTTGTCGACCAGTAGTTGTTGTTAACGGTGTGCATCTTGATGGACCTTATAAAGGGACGTTTGTATCAGCTAGCACACTTGATGGGGCAGGTATTACTTCTTGATACTGTTGCTTATTGAATAATAGTGTGTTGTCTCATTTGTCACATTTGTTGTGAATCTGATGAATTCTAATAATTATTGTATCGCTATTATTGATTTTTTAGGTTGCATATTACCGTTGGAGTATGGTGTTGTTGATACAGAAAATGATGCATCATGGACGTGGTTTTTTCAGAATTTCAAGAATGCATTTGGAGAGAGGGACAATATGTGTGTTGTATCAGATAGGAACGAAAGCATAATCAAGAGTATAAGCATGGTATTTCCCAATGTTCCTCATTTTGCATGCATATGGCATATATGGAAAAATGTGTGTACTAAATACAGAAGGAGCAAAGATGTACTAAGTGACATCTTCTATTCAATGGCCAAGGCATACCAAAAAGATGAAGTCGATAAATTAATGGCCAAAGTTGAAAGAATCGATCAACGGGTGGCATAATATTTAAAAAATACAGGATACGAAAAGTGGTCAAGGGTTCATGCCACTGTCAACAGGGGTAGAATGATGACTTATAACATTGCAAAATGTATCAATGAATGTCTTGTTGAAGCACGAGAGCTGCCTATAATTGACTTTTTGGAGCAAACAAGAATGTTATTTGGTGCTTGGACTGCAAAAATAGGGAAATAGCATCTTATACAAAACATACTTTGGGTAAAAAATTCGAAGATATCCTAGTTTCAAACACGATCAAGTGTTCGAGAATGAAGGTACACGACAGTTATTTTTAAGTAGATAAGTACTTGATACATAGTTATTTGATACATTAGTTAGGTATAACCTTTGCTAATTATATACTGATACATCATTTCTTATACATCAGTTCTGTTGTTGATACATCAACTGTGATACATATGTATGAAGTTTATTTCCTGCAAGTTTTTGATACATCAGTTATGTATAAACTGTGCTAATTAAACACTGATACATAAATTCTAATACATCATATGCGTGAAGTTTGTTTCATGCAGTTTTTTGATACATTAGTTAGGTATAACCTATGCTACTTAAATACTGAAACATCAGTTCTGATACATTATTTCTGTAATTGGTACATACTTTCTGATACATATATGTGAAATTTATTTCCTGCTGGTTGTTGATTCATCAGCTATGTATACCATGTGCTAATTAACTAATGAAACATCAATTATGATACATAAGTTCTATAGTTGATACATAAGTTCTGATATATATGTGAAGTTTATTTCCTTCAATTTGTAGATTAATCAGTTATGCATAACATGTTCTAAATATATACTGATACATCAGTATAGATACATTATTTGTGTAGATGATACATAAGTACTAATAGATATATGTGAAGTTTATTTATTGCAGTTTGTTGCTTCATCATTTAGGTATAGCCTGTGCTAATTATATACTGATATATCAATTCGGATACATCAAATGTGTAGTTGATACATAAGTACTGATACATATATGTGAAACTTGATTCCTGTAGTTTATTGCATTATCATTCAGGTATATCCTGTGATGATTATATACTGACACATCTGTTCTGATATATCAAATCTGTATTTGATACATGAGTTTTGATACATATATGTGAAGTTTATTTTCTGCAGTTTGTTGCTTCATCAGTTATGTATATCTTGTGATAATTATTACCCTTTTACATCAGTTCTGATACATAGTTGTGTATGTGATGCATAAATACTGATACATATATTTGAAATTTAATTCCTGTAGGTTGTTTCTTCATCAGACTATCTTTATTCTGTTTACGAATTAGGTATAAGATACATTGTGTGTCTAGAAAGAAAAACATGCACTTGTGGTAGATTTCAACTAGACGAGATACCATGTGCACATGTAATTGCAGTGTTGAAGAGCAAGAACATTACTGACCTACACCCATACAGTTCTGATTACTACAAACCAGAGGCGTTGGCAAATACTTATGAATTACCAATGGTTCTGCCAAATAAGAAAGACCGGTCTGCTCCGAAAGAAATTTTGGAAGAATTTGTCTTGCCACCAATATACAAAAGGATGCCAGGAAGACCAAAAAAAGGGAGAAAAAAGTTTGCTAGTGAGAAGATAACAAGTAACACAAATTCTTGTGGACGTTGTGGCCACGAAGGCCACAACAGAAAGACTTGTAATTTCATTCCTAAATAGATATGTTGTTTATGGTATCTCGGTATATATTTTATTTGAATCATATAATTACATCTATTTTTATATTTTGTATTTGAGTTTGACACATGACATAAACATACAAATCTTTTTCAGTTGATATATATCAAGATTAGTACATTCGATTCTGATACATTAAATATAATGTATCGGGATACTTAAATCAGCAGTTACATTTAAAATATTTACAATTGGTGAAAAACAAAATTGTACATTCTATTGCTATAATTGTTTTTAAAAAAAATACACGACGTCCATCGGTTCTCCTTGACTAGGAAAAATAAAATCTCACATGGGTTTGTTTTGGATCGTTATTTTCCCAAACATAAACATTCTTGTCTTTTTGACAACCATAATTCCACAAGAGTTGTGGGTGATACATAAGATCTTATTTGATATAGGTTGTAGATGTACCATATGCAGTAAATCTTGATATATGCGAATCTGATACATAAGCAAGATGTATCATAAGTATTAAATCTTGAGACATAGAATTCTTATGTAAAAAATAACTGTATCGGAATTACTAAATGTTGAGAAATGAGAATCTGATACATGTACATGATGTATCAGAAACAATAAATCTTGATGCATGAAAATCTCATACACAGACAATATGTATCAGAATTTGCAAAATGTGATACTTATGAATATTATACTTGATACAAGTTTGATATAGTAGAATATGATACATAAACTTTGATTTTATATTCGAGTTTGACACCTGATAAAAACATACAAATCTTTTCAATTGATATATGGAAAGATTATAACATTTCAGTTGCTTACTGATTCTAATACATTACAGTTAATGTATCAGATACATTAAAAGTAGCAGATACATTTAAAATGTTTACTATCACAAAAAAAACTATTGGACATCAATCAGTTCTCCTTGGCTTGGAGAGATATCTCTCCTAGGTTTTTTTGAATCATCGTTATCGCTAACATAATCATCCATGGCCTTCTGACAATCATATCTCCACAAGAGTGCGGCATATCTTGAACGGAAGAATTCGACGTTTAGTCCAGTATTTGGAATAGAAATTTTATTACTAAGATATTCAGCAAAAATAGCCAGGAAAACTCCACAATTCCTGTAAAGAAAGGAATACACAAGTTTAAAAAAAGTAAAATTGACATATTAATGATTTAGGTATACATAATTGTTAATACTCACAAGCTGTCACTTTCCTATTGCGCAATTCCTTCAACGTATTCAACTGCAAATGGGTGATGTAGTTCAAGCATATTACCGGTTGATTTGTCCTTGTATGAATCAAGCGACGACCAATCAGTATGTTCGTTGTTGTCAAAGAAACCACTATCTTGTAGGTATGTCGGTAGCATTGCTGCTATCTTTTGGATCTCTAGGGAAGGGTTTCTACTTCTTCATCTAGGCGATGAATCATACACACGTATCAACCTCTTTTTCAACACAACTATCGCAAGAACCCAATAAAAATCCCTGTCGCAATTTACTAGAATGTATACCTCATCTATCAAATGCCAGGGCAACCCGGCTGGTATTGAGAAACCTCTTATTATGTTCTTCACGGATCTCTCGTGATGAGCTATAACAGTGGCCCTTGCCATATCTTCTTGGGTAGAAATGTCAGGTAGAATGTGATCGTAGCTTATGTATGCATATTCGATGTAAATTTTGAGAATGCAGCTTGTCGTTGTGTATCGATACTGATTGCTCAACTGCATCTTCGATGTATCAGATATTAGAATAACAACAAATATTGGGTTCTGTACATTTTAATAAAGTATTAGTTATATAACAACAAACATCATGTATCAGATACATTAATTTGTATGTATCAAATAATAAGTATGACTTGTATCATATTCTTTATGATGAAATTTTTACCTCATTATTCCAGCATCTGTTCGGTTGTGACATTAGGTAGAACCAGTTCTTATATTTAGGAAATGCCACTACAAAGTCTATTTTTTCAAATCCGAATGAAGAGCACTTAGATCTGTAATGATCCTCCTTCGGTTTCCTGAATGGAAGCTTGTAGTTAAATAACATAACAAATATAATACACAACTTGTATGGATATAAGTTGTATATATCATACTTACTTGTTGCCATGCGATTTTAGTAGTCCTTTATCTATCCATTGAGAGTAGTCTGTGAAAAACTCGGATGGGGAATGATAGAATATACCAAAACCTTCAAAAGGGTGTGTCTGATGCATAATAAATGACAATTTTTTCTTACCCTTTTCACTCGCCCCAAAGTTTGAAAGATACGGCGATTGTAAGATCTTCGAAGGAATCCTTCTTCTTCAAAATGGTGTCTTCGCATTGTCAGACAATACATTGGATTTTGATGGAAGAGTGGTTGGTAGCTGGCTATCGCGTAATAGATATTCATCCTGAACTACTTGCTCATGACTAACAACGGTCAATGACATGGCTGATAATGAAAGTCCGTATATTAGAGCATCTATTACATTCAGAGTTTCGGTCAAAAACGGTGCTGAAGTATTGGATTCCAATGTGCTTGGTTTGATTTTTTCTTTTTTAATCTCCTCAACTTGCTCTTCTACTTTGTCAGTTTTATCAACGACTACTTTTCCATCTTTCTTTGCAGTGTTCTACATGTAATGTATAACGTCATTACAAAACTTATTAATGTTGACTTTATCTCAATAATGTATCTGATACATTACATGTAATATATTAGAATCAGCAATAAGCTAATCAGTATCTGCTCTTTGTGGTTTCATTTGGTGTGCTGATACATCCTTCAATTGTGGTGTAAAAATTAATGTTTCCGATTCCTACAAATGTTAAAAAAATAATTACTTAATTAAAAAACTGCTGATATCATACATTATCTTAAAAAAACAATTATTTAATAAAAAAACTGTTGATATCATACATCATCTGCTACAATATTATGTTCTGATACATCATCCACCTTTTGTATCTTGATGGATGGTTCATTTTCCTGGAAACATAATAACATTTACTTATGATATATATGTACTAAATGTCTATATATCTATATATTTAATGAGGTTGAGCTTATACAATATATATATATATATATAGCATCAGATTGGTCATCAATTTGTTTCTGATACATTACCTTTAATGTATCAGAAGAAACCTGCTTATCAAATGATTCTGGAACATCTGATGAAATGTTTTGTTCTGATATATTGTCCACCTATTTTATCATGGTGGATGGCTCAGGTCCCTGAAAATATAATAATATTTACATATGATACATGACAATAAAAAGTATCCAGAAGTTTAAAAGCATAAATATTAAATATTACGTGATGTATGTACCTTAATATCTTCCTGGACATTAGATTGGTCATTTTGTTGGGGTGGGTTAGATTTATTTGCAAATTTGTGCACCTCCAATCCAGTAGGTACTTGTTGTTGTTCAACCACATGGAATGTTTGATCAAAATCATCTGTTTTAAGTTGAGATGATGTGCCAGTCATTCGGTTCGCTATACTGTCGATGGCTTTCAAAAGATCAATATGATTTAAATCAATTTTATTCTCCAAACGCTTGAACTTCCGGTCAACCTTGATACAGGTATATGAAAAATTAGAATGTATCACCTAATTAAAAGTATATTATATGTGATACATCTTAAAGTAATAACTTACGTATATCTTTAGAGACTTCTTTATGGACTTTTTCAATGATTTGAATTGCATATGAACAATTTGATCTGAATGACCAGAAGATTCACCTCCTATCGCTGACTTCGCCGCTGGTACATTGTCAGGAGAAACAGGTTTTTTCGATTTATTTGATGGTATGAAATCCTTATGCATGTTGGCTGTTTCTACTTGAATTGGCTCTTTAGTAGGGGAAGTCTTCATTCTTTTGGAAGGAGGTGGAAAAGATGTATCAACGACATGACTAGATCTTTTTAATAATTTTGTGGGTGATATTGTTGAAAAGTCCTCAAATCCGGGGACTTCATGAGGTTTTCTAAAATTGACCTTGGCAGCTGATGTTGAAGCTTCAGGTTTCTATTGACTGCCATTAATGATAATAGATTCCATTTCATGTTGAGATTAGACAATGTTGGAGCATCGATACTGCAAAAAATATTGATTGCTTGTCAGAAAACCATTGAATAATTGATATATGTTAATTCTGATACATAAACATGATGTATCAGAAACATTAATCCTTGATACTTGAGAAAATGATAGAAAAACAACATTATCTGAAGTAGTAGAATTTGATATATAAATGCAGATGTATCATGAGATGTAATTCTTGATACATTATAATTTGATACATAAGATAGAGTTTTCATGAGCTGTAAATACTGATAAATGAGTTTCTGCTACATACAATTATATATATCAAAAAGGTTATAGCTTGATACATTTTCATTTGATACATAAAGTAGATGTATCAGATTCATTATATCTTGATATATTTATAATCTGATACATAAATATAGGAGCTGATACATCTACTTTATAAATCAAATTATACTATATCAAGGTCATGAATATATAATTTATCTTAGATGTTATGTATAATGAATCAGTGCATAAATGAATAATCTTCAATGCATGTACCTCACTGAAGATGGTAGACATGAAGGTCTCAAATTTTGGCTTCACGGCAACAACACGCTAGTTAAGAATTCTGGAAATTTTATTATCCACTCTTACAGCAATTTCAGAGGGCACTTGAGATGCATATTCATATATCTATGCATTCAGAGCGTATGGCATGCCGCCTAGGTGATACATTTGTTTGGCATTTGAAAACTCCTGCCGCATTTCTTTTATCAATTTAGAAAATGCTATTTTTCCCCATGGGTATTTCTCATACCTACCATCTTCTACCATCTTAAATTCATCAACAGATATAGGTGCATCACCTAGTTGAGAAAAAACAAAAGTGTGAATGAAGTATAGAATGGCCATCTGAAAAGCGTCTTCATTTTGTTTTCCATCCTCCAATCAGAAAACGCTCAATGAAACAAGCTTTGTTGACCCCATTTTCGGCACCAAGAAAATATAAAGACAATAATCTACTTGTTGAGTTATCAGAGTATCGAAAGTCATTGATATTACCGGTACATCGCAAATCAGTAATGATAACAAAATCATTTATTGTAAATCATAGTATATTATCCTGCACGTGACGAATGTGCAATTCTTCTTTGTTTTTTTGCTCTACCTCAAGAAGTAACAGGCATTTGATGATTTGCCCTTGAAAATTGCAGTTTGGCATATCTAAGTAGTGACCAAATATGGATTGACTAAATAACTTTATACCTTCTTCACCTATTAATGATTTAAAATCATCAAGAAAATTGGCCCTATATGCCGTACCTAATCTCAATGGGTGGGAAGAGATCTTCTTGATGACGTATTTCATTCCCTGCATTTACATGAAAATGGTTAAATACAACTTGAACTTTATACATAAATACTATGTATCATATGCATTAAAATATCTGATACATGAGATGAGATTCTGATACATACAGAAGATGTATCAGAAGCAGTAAGGCTTTATAAATTATAATCTGATACATAAATATAGATGTATCAGAATCATTAAAACTTGATACAATAGAAACTGACACTTAAACACGATGTATCAGAAATAGTAAATCTCCAAAAAAAATTGCATTTAAAAAAAGACACTATGTATCAGAAGAGATAGCACTTGATACATGATAAGATGATACATAAACGATATGTATCAGAATCAAAAAACCATCACAAAATTTTCATTAAAAAAAACCTTAATTGAACCTATACCTTTGGGAGATTAGGGCGTGTTGTAACCCCTTCAATCTTGTTATCTATTTCTTTGGGTGCATGTTTAACTATAGATTTTGACTTCAATTTCTCACGTAGCTTATCCATCACTACTGGATCATTACGATGTTTGGATCTAACCTCATCGTAACCTTCCCAAGATGAATCAGAATCAGGTGAAATAAGAATTTCTTGATTTTTATTGGACTGTTTGAGACCATGAACGGATTTTATATGTATCATTAAAGGTATGAGATACAAAACAGAAAGATTTATAGAAGAAAGTAAATGATATCAATTTTAGAAGATTTTTCAAAGATTTACAGAAGAAATCAAACGATATAAATTTTAGGAGAAATCAGATTGAATGAGGATGAAGTGAAATTCCATATAAGGAAAGATTAAAATATACTTTAGTTAGAACCTTGAAATTGAGTAACAGATGTACTAATAAATTCAAAATCTCAAAAATTGTTGAAGAGGAGCGAATTAAGGCGAGCAAATTAGGGCGAGGATGTAGGAGGAGGCGTGATGTATCAGTGAGGGAGAGAGAGTTAAAGGAAAAAGAGGAATTTTAGAAATTTTTTGGTGTAATAGGGAATAAAAGTAAATATGACATCTTAGTATGTGTAAAAGGGTAATTTACCCAAAAAAGTACAAAGTAACAATTTAAAAAACAACAATTAAAAACTACCCAAAATAAAGGGCTTCGTGTAAATGACCCTAGAAAAGCTGCTTAAGAATTTAGATGGGTTGTCCGTGGGCTTTCACTAATATTGCCCAAAACTCAAAAACAATCATGGGAAACTTATGTACATGGACCTTTCGTCTATCTAGTTTATTAAATGAATTTCTTTTTTTAGGGTACTTTCTTTTTATTACGATTTATATTATATTTATCTTAATTAATAACTAAAATCACCCATTAACCCCTCTCTTCCTCCCTCTCTTCTCCCTCTCTCACCCTTTCTCTCTTTCTGCGTCATTTCTTTTTTGTCTTTCTCTTTCTTTTTTTCCATTTTTTTCTCTTTCTCTTTCTCTCTCTTTTAATAATAATAATTAATTATCCTAATTTAAAACTAATTTAAATAGTATCAAAATATTTAAAATTCACACATAATACTTATAATATATTTGTATTAAAAATATTTTAATTATATATTCACCACATTTTAATTATAAGATATTGAATTCAAAATCTATTATAATTATTTTTTTTTATTTTTTCTCTTATTAACGGATAGTATTATTTCATTAAAAATATTCACTTGCATTGAAACATACCTATAATATGTATAATATATTGAATTCAAAATATATTACAATTCGAATTCAATATTATACATTGTTATGAATTCAATTGTTGTTATTTCAACAAATACAATATATTTCTAACAACGTAAAATAATTTGAATAGTATTAGAATATTTGAAATTCACACATAATACTTATAATACATTTGTATTAAAAATATTTTAGTTATATATTTATCACGTGCATTGAAATATGCCTATAATATGTATAATATATTGAATTAAAAAAATTATAATTATTTTTAATTTTTTCTCTTCTTAATGATGCTAAAACATATTATTATATTAAAAATGTTTTAGTTATATATTCACAATGTGCATTGAAACATGACTATAATATAATATATTGAATTCAAAGTCTATTATAATTATTTTTTATTTTTTTCTCTTATTAACGGAATATATTATTGTATTAAAAATATTTTAGTTATGTATTCACTACGTGCATTGAAATATATCTATAATATGTATAATATATTGAATTAAAAATTTATTACAATTATTGTTTATATTTATTTCTTTTATTGGGTTAGAAATACATTATATATGTATTTACATAAAAATTATAAAAATATTTAATTTAAAGTTAGTAAAATTATCATTTTCGTAATATCTAATCCAAAATTAAATTTTAAAATAAAATAATTAATTATTATTTTTAAAAGAGGAAGAAAGAGAAAGAGAAAGAGAAAAAGTAAAAAGGACCAATATAGAAAAAAGACAAAAAGGAGAGAGAGGGGAAGAAAGAGAAAAAGAGAGAGAAAGGAGAGAAAATAAGAAATAATAATAATAAAAAAATTATTATTATTTCGGATAAAAAAAAGTACTATTAATTTTTAGTAAAGCTAAAACATGTACTAAAATTTATAATTAATATTATATATTGTATTATTTAAGTAAATGGGCCTTTATTAAGCAACAACAAGTTCAGTATAATCCCACCAAATGGGCCTTTATTAAGCATGGACGAAATATTTACTATTTATATATTTTAATTTTATATAAGTATTTACATTATGTTGTTAGTATATATATTTTATATGGATCAAAAGGTGTGAGATGTAATTTTAACGTAATAGAAAAGATATTGATTAAAATAATATTGAACCGAAATTTTAAATTTTTTAATATTTTTAAGGGCAAAAGGTCAAAGATGCACCTAATGTATTTGTGTATAGCAATCTTACCCTCCGTTTCAAAATGATCTAATTTGTAACACTATAGTTAACCAAGTGATTCATATTTGTCATTATTGGCTAATGAACCTCAATTTCTAAAAAAAATTACAATCTTTTTTTCTTAAAACCAAAAAAAAAGGTTATGCCATCTATAAATGAAGAACTTCATATGTTAGGTTTTTCATTAGCTCCAATATTTTTAGGTAGGTTTTTTGTTAGATGATAAAGATCCCGTATTTGCAAGAATATGAGATTCCTCCGTAGATATTAATAAGTCTCATATGTAAACTCAAAGTCTTTTATTTTCTGTAATTAGGATAGCTTTTGTTTTGTATTCAAACTCTATTGTACATCATTAGCCTTATATAAATCATACATGGCAGCCTCGGCTGACCTCTTTTTTTTATTCTAATTTGGTATCAAGAGCCAAGTTCTCCTTTTTTTTTCACCACCACGGATAGTTCCAACCAGTTTGTTACTACTATGATGCAGCCACATTCTTCTCCTTCAACACATACATCCATTATTGATTCCAACTCCCAAACAATTTCCCTTCCCGACCTTCTGATAAAACTTGATCGCGAAAATTATTTTCTTTGGCAATCTACTGTATACTCTGCCTTTGAAGCTTTTGATTTGGAGGATCATCTTAATGGATCTAATGTTCCATCTGCCACTATCTAAACCACTACTCAGGACACATCTGAATCCACACCAAATCCAGCCTTCATTGCTTGGGAAAAGAGGGACAAAATCCTTTTTCTTAGGCTAAAAACTACCATGAGCCATTCTATCCTACCCTACATAATGCACATCCGTACAGCTCGTGAAGCTTGGTCATATCTTTCCAACCTATATCAATCTCAACCTAAAGCTCGAGTCATGAAACTTCGCCACTAACTCCAAACCACCACTAAGGGCTCTTCCACCATTATGGACTATGTTGACAAGAAACGTACTATATCCCATAGTCTAGCTCTTGCTGCCCGTCCCATAATGGACAAAGAACTTATGAGCGCTATTTTGTTCGGGCTAGACTCTTTGTATGACTCTTTTCGCTCTGCCATTAACCCTCATCTTGAGAACCTCATTACTGACTCACTTCTTGGTTTACTTCTCCAAGAAGGGGAGAAAATTGTTGATGAAACCAAAGCCCTCCAACTTCAAGCCAATGTCATATCTTGCCAGTACTCCAACCACTCCCCAATCACTGGACATCCTAATCAACAAAGTTTCACCACCTCTAAAAAATTCTTTAGTCGCTCAAATAACAACAATCCCCCTCGTTCTTCTAGTAGATCGTCTTCTCGCATTATTTGTCAAATATGTGAGAAACCCAACCACCATGCTCGTAATTGCTACAATTGCAACAATATGGATACTTATCCACCTAATCGATCCTCTAACTGTCCACAAGCCAATATGGTCACTCCCTCGACTAATATGATGTCTCCTTTGACTATTGTTGATAATTTATGGTTTGCAGACTCCTGTGCCACTAATCATGTTACATCCGACTTATCCCAATTATCCATTCACACAGACTATAATGGTGAGGATCAGCTTGATGTAGGTAATGGTCAAAAACTCCCTATTCATCACACTGGTTTATCTAAGCTTTCTTGTACTACTCACCCTCTTCATCTTAATAAGGTTCTTCATATTCCTTCCATCACCAAGAGTTTACTGAGTGTTTCTCAATTTACTAAAGATAATAGTATCTTTATGGAATTTTACCCCTCTTGTTGTTTTGTGAAGAATCCTTAAGAAAAAATGCTACTTTGAGGGTCACTTGATGATGGCTTATATAGTTTGAATGGTGGTGGGCTTCCTGTTACCTCATCCTCAACTCCTCGCGCATTTTTCTGCTCTCAAGCATCACTCCAAGTATGGCATGAACGCCTTGGTTATCCTTATGAGCAACTTTTGCATCGTCTAGTCTCTAGTTTTAATCTTTTAGTGTCGTCCAATAAAATGTCTATAGTTTGTGGATCATGTCTTTTAGGAAAGAGCCATAGGCTCCCTTTATCTTCTTCTTCAAGTCATAGCTTATTCTCTTTCGATTTGGTGTATTCTGATGTTTGGGGACCTTCTCCACATCTTTCTATTAATGGAAATAAGTATTTTGTTCAGTTTCTTGATGATTCTACTAAATTTGTTTGGATATTTTTCCTAGCAACAAAATCTCAAGTACTTGATGTTTTTTAATACTTTCATAAGATAGTTGACACATAATTTGGCAAGAAAATCAAAATGTTGCAAATTGATTGGGGTAGGGAGTATCGTATTGTGTCTTCCTCTGCCCAATCCATTGGTATAACTCATCATATCTCTTGTCCTCACACTCACGAACAAAATGGGGCTCCAGAAAGACATAATCACACCATTGTAGAAAAAGGACTAACTGTACTTGCTCATGCATGCCTTCCATATCAATATTGGGAACATGCGTTTTCTACAGCCATATACCTACATAACTACACCATCACTCCCATATTGTCCTTCAAATCACCATATCAAGATCTATATCATCGTCCACCAGACTACCAACTTCTTCAAAAATTTGGGTGTTTATGCTACCCTTTTCTCCATCCTTACAATAATCATAAAATTGATTTTCTCTCTCTTTCTTGTGTCTTCTTGGGTTATAGTTTGAAGCATAAATGTTATCTATGCCATTATCCCCTCACCAATTGGATGTAAATTGCTCGTCATGTGACATTCGACAAAGATAAATTTCCTTATCCTCATTACAAAACTTCTTCTTCTTACTCCAGTGACAATTCACCACCCTCCTTCTTAACTTCTCTATAATCAATTTCGAACTCTATTCCCCTCTGTTGTTGGCTCACCTTCATTTTATTCATGGGGAAGACCCTCCTTCCTCATCTTTACTGCCCACTCAACCCCTACCAGTATCTTCTCTATCCATATATTCTGATACAACCTCTCCACCACAAAATACATGTCCATCTACCGTCACATCCTCTACATCAAGCTCATATCAAAATGCTCCCATATATTTTTGGCCTGCTCCCTCTTCCAATCATTCTATGACCATGAGAGCTTAAACAAATTCCCTTAATCCATGGACAGTGAACCAATAACCTATAAGCAAGATGCATTCTCTCCTGAGTGGTTGTGCGCCATAGAAATTAAGTATCAAGCATTGCTTCGTAACTGCACCTGGACACTTGCTCCTTGTCCTCTCAATGAAAATGTGGTGGGTTGTAAATAGGTGCACCATATTAAGCATCGATAAGATGGGTCAATTGAAAGGTACAAAGCTGGTTTAGTTGTCAAAGGTTTTCATCAAGAAGATGAGGTGGATTTCCATGATACATTCAGTCTAGTTGTCAAACCGTCAACGATTAGACTTGCCTTATCTCATGCAGTGTCTAAAGGTTGGGCTCTTAAGAAGTTAGATGTTAATAATGTGTTCCTTAATGGTGACCTTTTGGAGGTTTTTTTTACATGTCTCAACCACCAGAATTCATTGACAAGTCTCATCCACATTTTGTGTGTCGCTTGTCGAAGGCTTTATACGACCTAAAGCAAGCTCCTTGTACTTGGTTTCTCAAGCTTAAAAAATTTCTCCTCTCGCATAGCTATACTTGTTGTTACTCTGACTCATCCTTATTTATTCATCATACTCCCTCCTCTACCACCTACCTTTTATTCTATATGGATGACATCATCATAACGGGTAGTGATCTCTCTTATATCTCCTCAATTGCCAAATCCCTTGATCTTTGGTTCTATTTAAAAAACCTTGGTGATCTCTCATTTTTCTTAGGTGTTGAAGTTACTCATGTGGGATGTGGTTTAAATCTCTCTCAAGCTAGATACATCTGAGACTTACTCACTAAAACAAAAATGACAGACTGCAAACCTTCTCCTTCTCCAGCGGACAACACATTCCAATTGTCCAAACATGGTGAAACCTTTGATGATCCATCATTATACAGGAGCATTATTGGGGCTCTTCAATATGCGACCATTACACGACCAGAGATCTCCTTTTCGGTGAGTCTTTTTTGTCAGTACATGCAAAATCCTATCTTGGATCATTGGAAAGCCGTGAAACGAATTCTTCGCTATCTCAAAGGCTCTCTTACACATGGAATATCGATCACTCCATCCACTTCCTCTACTGTTAGTGTCTACTGTGATGCAGGGTGGGCTGCTGATCCTGATAATTGTCGTTCTCATCATGGCTTAGCCATATATTATGGTCCTAATCTCATTAGTTGGTCCTCACATAAGCAAAAAGTGGTAGCTCGGTCCAGCACTGAAGTTGAATATCGTGCCATTGCATTTGCCGCATCAGAAGTATCTTGGATAACCAGTTTGCTTAAGGAACTTTGCTTGCCCTGTCCTCGTCTTTCCATGATATTCTGTGATAACATAAGTGTCATTTATCTCACTACCAATCTCGTCTCTCATCAAAGGTCGAAGCATATTGAAAACTATCATTTTGTTTGAGAAAAGGTTGCTTGGGGCTAACTTTGTGTTCAGTACATTCCTTCCATTGATCAAATAGTTGATGTGTTTACTAAAGCTCTAAGCGCCTCTTGATTTGCTCATCTGCGGTCCAAGCTCATTGTCTCCAAACCTGACATGCGCTTGCCAGGGCGTGTTAGATGATAAAGATCCCGTATTTACAAAGATATAGGATTACTCCGTAGATATTAATAAGTCTCATATGTAAACTCAAAGTCTTTTATTCTCTGTAATTAGGATAACTTTTGTTTTGTATTGAAATTCTATTGTACATCATTCGCCTTATATAAATCATACATGGTAGCCTTCGTTACTCATGAAAACCAACGGCTAACCTCTTCCTTTTATTCCATTTTTTTTTCAATTTCGTTATTAAATCTGACTTAATTCAAATTATGGCTAGATTAAGGCATTTGGTTTCCAATAATTTTCATCAACTTCTTCTATAATTCTTTGAAGAAAATGTCTCGAAATTCCTGTAGCTCATATGATTCGATGAGGAGGTGATGGTGTGGAATTTATGCCAACCATTTCATAGCTTAGATTCCTTAGAATGTTGAGAGACGTTTTTTCAGGTGTCTTAAAAAAAGGGTATTTTACTTAAATTTCATAGTAAAAAAGTTCAATTACAATTTATCTCAATTTTTTTGATAATTATCCGAATTTCCTTTTTTTTTTCCAGATTTCTGATACATACGAATAACACTGATACATCGCGATTTGATACATAAGTCCTTTTTATGATACATCGCTAGTTTATACAAACCAAATATTGTAATATCAATAAAACTTGTGAATCAACTTATAACACGTAATATATCATGAACACAACAAAAATAATAATAAAACTTATGTTTTATTGATACATTTTGTGTTTGGTTTGTATCAACTAGCGATGTATCATGAAAATGACTTATGTATCAAATCGTGATATATCAATATCATTCCTATGTATCAAAAGAGGAATTTTTGAAATTTTTACAAATGATAAAAAATAATTAAAAATATAAGAATATAAGGTGTGTAACTTGATTATTTTTCCTAAAAAGAACTCTAGAATCTCATCCGTCACAATCTTATTGCAACAGTTCTCAAAAAACAATCGTGACATTCATTAGTCAATACGACATTTTTTGTTGTCCTAATTTTGCACGTACGTGATTTCTTGAAAGTTATGGAAGTGATTAATCAATAAATCAAATATAGTATCAATATTTTGGAAAATCTCAAAATATAAAGAGTATCATACAAAATTAATTAGTTAAGGATACGTGGTGCTCAAGCAACAAGAGGAGTAGGCCATAGAGGAACGGTTGGCAAGTTCTTAGTGGATTTAAGAGTTGAATATTGGCCTACTCTTATTTATTATGAAGGAAATGTAAAGATAAGACAAATTATATATTTGGCTCATCGATTAAAAATAATTACATTTCTTAGTTAAATATATAAAATATATATTTTATGTATATCATATATCAATATATAAAATATATATATATTTATTAATTATTATTTTGATGGATCCTTTCAATTTTCTGAGCTTCTGTATTGTCAATTTGTAATCAATGGAGTTGTTTGGTATGTTGAATCTCTGGAATCTTCTACTTTCTTCTCAGAATTTATAGGTTAAAGTATTGAGGTAAAATAATTCAAAAATATTATTAATATGATGATGTTTTTTTTCAAAAATTATTACTCATTTTGTTTAATTCGTTTTTCTTAATTTCTTTTGTAGCATGTTTAAAAAAGAATGTCTTCTAGATCTCTTTCATTTTTTTAGCAATTCTTTAATTTTAGTTTTTCACATGTTATGTTTAAAACCATAAAATTAAAGGATATTTGCTACATTTACGTATCGGATAATAGTCCAAAAAATATTCGAACTTTGACGAAATTTGTTGTTATGATACCAGACTTTGGACGGGCCCTATTACCCCATTAACTATTTAATAGTGCATTTTAAAAGTATATTCATGGTTGAGTTAAATTTGAAAGTGTTGTTGTTTGGATCAAAATATCTAGTTGAAGCATTTTTTGTGTTGATGTAAGTTTAAAAGTGTTTATGTTTGCTAGTTTGTATGGTTGAAGTCAATGAACTTGATTTTGTGTTGAATGTGATATGTTTGAAGTCAATGAAAAATCTAAAATTTTGACTTCAAAATCAACAATAATGTCAATAATTATCAAACCCACAAAAAATTGAATTAACTCAACCACGAATATATTTTTAAAATGCACTATTAAATAGTTCAGGGGGGTAATAGGGTCCGTCCAAAGTTTGATATCGTAACAACAAATCTCGTCAAAGTTCGAATATTTTTCGGACTATTTTCCTTTTACGTATCTTAGTTTACGATTATAAGATTTAAAAGTCTTATTTACTTTCTTAATTTCCATATCAAATTAAAATCAGATAAATAAATTAAAATAAATAAAGTATATTATTATTGTACACCTTATATATAACATCTATTTTTTTTAGTAATGAATGTAGAATTTTATTTGCACACCCAATATATAAGTCATCTCAAATTCCCTTAATCACCCACGTACTTTTTTACAATTTTTTCTTTTTGAGAATCTAAACTTGTTTTCACTTTTAGCGTATAATTTCATCTGACTATGAATAATATGAATATCTGTTGATTAACTTTTTTTTTATCCATATTAAATATAAGCGAGTAAAATAATTTATCCATTTTTTTACTTAACTTGATTTTGACCCGCTCATATATATATATATATATATATATATATATATATATATAAAGTAAATTAAAATTAATCGAATGAAGAAATTTAAAAGGCCTCAATATTCTTTTAGCAAAATCTATTTAATTGATTTTTTTTCTTAATTTTGTTGTATTTCTTTCTTATTTTTTTCATTCGATTCTAAAAAGATGAAAATTAGATTAAACTTATTTGATTTATTCATCATTTGTCTTTACAAATGACTAATCTAGTAAATTGAATTAAATGAATTAAAAAATCGACTATGTCATTCATGTATCTTCTGAATATACATTATAAATTTATAATACTAGTAACTCAATTCTTACACCTTTTTAAAGAATTTTGGTGATATTTAAAGTAACATATAATTTAATTGGCAGTAATTCAGAATTTTAAAAAAGTTTAAAATGAAGTAGACTTACCAAAGGTAATATATATATATAAAAGCTCGATGGAGCAAGGTAAAAGTAGGAAGAACCTAAACAAGGTATGACAATTGACAAGGCAAGTTAAATTTAGCGGGTTAAGATTACTATTTTCCTCTCATCTTGCTCAATTTTTGTAACGACCTAGCCCGTCGTTACTAAAAACACCTACGGTAAAGGTATATGAATCTCTTTCGTCATAAGACTAGAATCAATTTCTTGGTATGTGAGTGCATTAGTTGTGAATTAAGGTCGTACTATGCTCTTATCTCAACGTTTAGTTGAAAGTGTCTTTTCGATTTAGTTTTGGACTTGAGTTTAAACTAAGGTTAACTTCAAATGATCATATCTCTCAGCCTATAATGAATTAGGTGGCCCATGACCTATCAAATTAAAGGTCTTTGAGTTCTTTCCAACGCCACTAAGTTTGCGTCATTTGAAGTTCGGAGTAAAAAGTTATGACTATTTTACTAAACACTGTCCGGACTGAGCCGCTAGAGCAGGATCTAGGCCGCTGTAGTGGGATACGATGGGCCATAATTCATTAAGAGCATATTTTTATTATCTTTTTCTTCCCCTAAGTGACAAAATAAATGAGAGTTATTCTAGAAACCCCCAAAAAGTCGCTTAAGGCTTGGAGAGAAGGGAGAAAGGGAATTCTAGCACAAGGAAAGCTACAACCCATGGATTTCAGGCCCGTCTTCATAGTTTTTCCTTCCGAAAGTTAAGGATTATGCTATAATCCTTCTATAATTGCTTAGCGCTCAGGTAGGCTAGGTTTGCTCAATTGAGTAGTTATAAATTCATTTCCATTGCTTAATATAATGTAGATTGACAGGGGATTTTATGTCTAGACCTTCGGGACAGAGTTTGGATGGATAAATGGTTGTCAATTGTTGTTTAGAGTGGAAATATATGATGTGGGTCATGATTATTATGTATCTAGAGATAAAGATCCAATCTTTGAATATTAACCTTGGTAAAAAATATTTATAATGTCAATGACCCTTATGGAATTAAATGTAGACAATTGCTGGGTTATTAAGAGATCTTAAGACTTGTGGGTTATGGCTATTGATGTATATATAAGGATATGTTTATGCAAATAATTGTGTGTGTTTATGCTTGCTAATCCCTGTGAAATACTTGAGCGATGTGTATCATGAAATAAAGGGCGTATGTGAACTAATTGATAAATCTCATGCCATAAACCTATTTGATTACATATGGGTGTAGGTTATGATTTAGTCTATATTATAAAAAATACTCTTAATAGTGCATGATAGTGATTGAGTAATATTGTGAAGTTTTTTATGCATTTAATTATCGTGGTTGTGTGATTAGTTTACAATCCCAAGACCATGAAATCCATAATCTTGAACTTGCTCTACCTAAAGTGATGCCTTGAATAAGGAAGGCTTGATGAAATATTGTTGAAGAAAAGGAAAGGTAGAATAAAACTAATGAAATGACTAATTATGAACAATCGCATCAATAAACCCGTTACTTGATTATGCAAGTATGTAAACTATTCGTTGTGGGTTGTGATTGTGTTTGTGATTGTGATATTAGATCGGGTATCACGTTCCGACACATATATTGGATCGGGTGTCACATTCTGACACACTAACAGTTTGGGTATGAATTTCATGAGAGAACCATTATGTGACTATCATTTGTGAATTGATCTTGACTATATGTGTGATGATAGAGAAACTGACCGTATTATAATTAGGCATGCCCATTCTATGTAATAATTGATATAAAGGACTGAAGGTCTGAGTGTTATTATATTGATTGTTGTATTTGAGATTTACACCTTGAAATTGTATATTGCTCTTAAAATGATAAATTGGTAATGTGCTTCTATATATATGCCTGTTCAGATTATGTAATGGTTGTTAGATGCATCTGTATCATAGATATGAGGCCGTGGTAAACAAGTAGAGAGCAGTTGATGTGTGGTTTAGTAAGATTGGTGACTTAGAGTTAGATAGTGATGGTGTTCTGTCGGTATATGTGAAAAAGGAGAATTGGGGGAGAAGTCAGAGTTAGTATCTCCGGCCAGGCTGCTCTGACGGCAGAAATCCTGTTGTGGCGAGGCTTCCACAACAGGCCAGTACAGACCAGTAAGGAGCCTAGGTCCCTTAAATATTTACCTCTTTCTAGTGAGATATTAATTATTTTAGGGTCAGGTGTTGGTGTGAAAGCTAAAAGTAGTAGACCTGTTAGACAACGTTAATAGTGGCTCATAGTTTTGAAACTCCTCTATGTGATAGAATGGCTAGGTCTTGATTTGTATAAGAGTTGGAAGCGAACCAACTAGAAGAAATGAGAGTTAGGCTTGAACAAATTTAATGAGGTTATTGGAAATGGTAAGAGTTGTACATAAAGGTTTGGTGGTATTTCCTTAAGAGCATGTTTTCTTCTTGTTGATTTCTTTATATTATGCGGTGGGTATCGAGTTGACCGATAATGCTTAGCAGTACGTGTTGTTTGTACTGATAATACTCTTGCTATGCCACTTGACATAGTCTGCTTATAAGGTCAGTGATGTTTCTTATGTGAAAACGAAGATGATTCTCCAACAGCTTCTACTTTTTCTTCCTTATGGTGGAAGTTGTGTCATTACTTTATTTATACTCTGTATCTTCAAAAGCTCTTGTACCTATTTAGACTATTATCCTTGGGGTGTTAGTATGTTTATGATAATAAATCTTAAAGTTTTAAAAATTCAGTTATAGTATATTCCTGATTTTTTAGGCTGGTATTTGATAATTATTAAATTTTTGCATGTTATTTCTATAAGGGTTCTCCTATCTTTCTGTTAGAGTAGATGCCCGCACGGCTCGATAGGTTGGATCGTGATAATTTTTTTATCTTGTGATTTTCATGTATTTACTTTTTTATACTTTGAATCCTTTTCATAGAATTTCTGGCTCCTCCACATCCATTTACCACTCTTTTAAGTCTTAATTTGTCATAACCTATCCCCATAGGCCATGACTAGGGTCCGACCTGGACCCTCATATACATACCCATCAGGTGTAGTCAAGCTGAACTACGAATAATATGATAATTTACATAAGAACTCCAATGGTTCAAAACATCTTCGTGTGAATATATTCCTATCATTTGTCTCCCAAGGAGCCATCACTAATCATATCATGAAAGGACATGCAAGCTGATAAGGCTGTTATTATATATCAATATCTGCAGCACATTGTATAGACACAGCTGAACAACTTATACACAATACACACATATGTCTACAGACCTATAAGAGTATCAATAATATCATATGATGGGACCGGGTCCCGTCGTACTCCTAGATAAATAAATATATACATCAAAAAGATCAGTACAAAAAATCTAGGCGATAATGGAGCACTTCCAAAATAGCTGAGTGGAAACCCTAAGCTGACGGATTCTTGAAATGAGTATTTATACCTGCGGGCATGAAACACAGCCCCCGAATAGAGGGGGTCAACATAGGATACGTACTAAGTATACAAAGCATAAAATATCATAAAGGAAATCACATCTGAAATAAAGATTCAGTAGACAAGTATAATAATCCATAAATCACTGTACCTTTGTCTTATGAAATGAAGTCATGCATATCATCATCATATACCATATCCGACCTATTATGGGAATAAGTGTCATAATTATATCATTATATTGTTATATATATATATATATATATATATACACACACCATATCCAACCCTCTAGTAAGGAACTTGGTGAATAAAGTTGTGTACATGTATACCATACTTGATCCATTATGGGACTCGGTGTCATTATCATATCATCATATATATATATACCATACTCAGCCCTCTAGTAAGGGACTCGGTAAATAATATGGTAAAATTATGCATGAAAACATATCTGGCTCAGGACTCGGTAAAGAATATAATAATAGTATGCACGAGTGGAATATCATGAGCAACCATGTACAACTAGATCATTATCTGAGACTCAATATAATGAGTGGAATAACTAACAATCGAATGCTTAAAGTATGGAATCTATTGGCCAAGACAGTATAGTCCGCGATAGGTCCGTGTCGTGGACATAGCCATTAAGAATAAACCAAGCGAAATTAAGAATTCAAGTGCGAGGCAGTATGCTCTGAGACAAGTCTGTGTCGCGAACCTGTGACATGTAGTGACCAAAATTGAAGCTTGAATTTAATCTGCGAGGCACTTTGTAAGTTAAGGACACTAATCATGATAAAGCCTGTAAGAATAGAGACTCTTATACACTAGCAACTATCCAATGTATAGAGGATTCGAGGGGCAATAGCTCAATCATATCAGGAAATAAATAAGAATCGTGAATTACACTCGGAATCTATGAATAGAATTATCCCAAGCTCATATCATCCATTACTTAAATCTAAGATATGCCAAAAGAAAGAAGGGACAACTTTGCATACCTTGAACTCTATCTAAATGTCCAACGTCTACTTCTCGAGCTTGTGGGTCTAAAATTAAGATAACATACATTTAGATATCCACAACACTTACTAACTAAGCCAGGTACAAATGAATCTTAACAAAATTCGGATAGCATTTCCCCTGCAAACGTAATAATCCTCGAAATTCTAATTTTTCCAAACACCAATTAAAATATCAACAACAATAATTCCATATCAATATAAAATTAAATCCAATCTTAAGTTACTTCCAAAACAGCCCAATAAACATTCGTATGTCAATATTTGTATTCACCTCTTTATTCTCGTATACACATAGTATAACAACCACAACAACTACAGCCAATCCCCCGACATTCCAACCCACAAAACCGTTCATAACAACCACGAAACAGTCTCCAAAATATCATTGCAAAATAGCCACAAATATCATATCAAATAGCTCCAAAATATATATAATATCTTTCTACGCTTTATTCTTCCAAATTCAAGAACAACAACTCATCAACAACATCAAAACAATATCAACAGTTTTTATACATCATAATTCAGCTAATTTCATCCATTTAACCTATCTAAAATAGCCTCTTAATCCATAAATCTCCACAAAACAACAAACGAATTTATAACATTATTTTCTCCATTCTAATCCGTTAAAACTCTAAATAAACTTGTTATGAAAAAATGACTTTAATATTACCTTAAGTATGAAGAAAACACATCAAAACTTTGTTTCTTGGCTTATTTTTAGCTCAAATTGAAGGAAACGCGATGTACAACACTTTTCTCTTAATGAGCTTCAGGATTTAGGACTCAGATTTTGGTCAAAATGAATTTTCTTCGTCTAGGAGTTCTCTTCTTCTCTTTCTAAAATATTCTGGATATTTCTTGGTCTAGAAAACAAAGAATAAGGCTGAAAATATCCCTTAAATGGTGTGAGTATTGGGATGATCTGAGTTGAAATCGAGTTGGGCCGAATCAACTGTTTAGCTTGACCTTTCTTCCTTAAAATATCCATATCTTTCTATCCTGATGTCATATCCATACCTACTACCTATGTTTAGAACGCTATTTCAATTGTATATAACTTTGATTCTTAGATTTTTTCCAAATTCCCAAGTTATAAAAGGGTTATGGCCTTCCGAAGTTAGCTCACCCGAAAATGTATCTTACAAAAAATTATTTTTGATGCTTCCACTTTTATTTGACTCAAGGGTCCTTCTTGAGTTGTATTTAACTTCACATATATTATCCATATAACTTGTCATTTACAAATGAATCATGCTATTTTAAAATTTGGAATTAAAAATCCTTGAATTTATGTCCATTAGCTCACGAATAGTTTAATGTGCAAAAATATGGAATATAACATTCTTTCCCCTTTTAGAATATTCGCCCTCGAATGTTAAACTAGCCTCATAAAGTTTATAAGGAATTTGAGAGAATCTCTTTTATTTTTACAACATATAGTTTCATCTATCAATCAATATAATCAATTGAGAGGTTTAGATTACCTGTAGGCATAGGGAACAAGTGAGGATACTTATTCTTCATCTCCTCTTCGGCTTCAAAGGTCATCTCCTATCTATTCTTGTTTCGCCACAATACTTTGATGGAAGCCACATCTTTAGTTCGCAACCTTCTAATCTATCGATCTAGGATGGCGAGAGGTTGCTCCTCATAGGAAAATTCCTCTGTTATCTGGACATCATTTATGGAAAATATTCCAGAAGGGTAGCCTATACATTTGCGAAGCATTGACACGTAAAAAACTAGATGTACTGCTTCTAAATCAGATGGTAGGTCCAACTCATAGGCAACCTTACCTACCCTACGAATGATTTGATAAGGGTCAATGTATCTAGGGCTAAGCTTCCCTTTTCTTGCTGAATCTCATTGCCTCCTTCAAGGGTGACACATTTAAGAACACCCAATAATCAACCTGAAACTCTAAAGGTCGACGCCGATTATCTACATATGATTTCTGTCGACTTTGGGCTACTAATAATCTATCCTGAATGAGTTTCAGTTTATCCACAGCTTGCTGAATCATGTCTGGGCCTATTAGCTTAGTCTTGCCAATATCAAACCAACCAATAGGTGACCTATATTTTCTGCCATACAAAGCCTTGTACGGTGCCATCTAGATACTAAAATGATAGCTATTATTATAAGCCAACTCAATAAGTGGAAAATGATTATCCCAACTACCTCTGAAGTCAATAATACAGGCCTGCAATATATCTTCTAGCGTCTGGATAGTACGTTCAGCCTGTCTATCAGTCTGAGGGTGAAATATTGTACTAAGATTCAACTGTGTTCCCAATCCCTTCTGGAATGATCTCCAAAAGTTAGCTGTAAATTGAGCTCCTCTGTCTAAGATAATAGATGTAGGAACCCTGTGGAGTCTTACTATCTCCTTGATATATAACCTCGCATAGTCCTCAGCTGAATATGTAGTCCTAACTAAAAGAAAATGGGCTGATTTTGTCTGTCTATCTACAATAACCCATATGGAATCATACTTCCATGGAGTGCGTGGTAAGCCTGTAATAAAGTCTATATTAATTGCTTTTCATTTTCAAGTTGGGATTGCCATCTCCTGTAATAGTCCGTCAGGCTTCCAATGCTCAATCTTAACCTGTTGGCAATTTGGGCACTGAGCTATGAACTCTGCTATGTCCTTCTTCATGCCATTCCACCAGTATAAACATCTAAGGTCATGGTACATCTTTGTTGACCCTGGATGAACAGAATATAGGTATAGTGTGCCTCTCCCATAACCTGTTGCCATAGCCCAGCAATCTCAGGTACACATAGTCTGCCCTTATATCTTAGCATTCTGTCATGTGTAATCTCGAATGAGGTCTTTTCCTTTTGAAGGAATGCATCCCTATTCTATGCCAGAATAGGGTCCTCATACTGGAGTTGCTTGACCTCTTCCATGATAGAGGATTACTCCTCAAATAGAAACTCTATCATCATTAGAATCAGCCAAACGGACTCTAAGGTTAGCTAACTGGCAAATCTCACGGACTATCTTCTTCCATTCTGGTTGTACATCTGCCAAGCTACCCATATATTTACGGCTGAGTGCATCTGCTATAACATTTACTTTTCTTGGGTGGTATACAATGTAAACATCATAATCTTTTAGTAACTCTAGCCACCTTATCTGCTGTAAATTCAACTCCTTCTGCTTAAAGATGTATTGGAGACTTTTGTGATCCGTGTATATATCAACATGCATGCCATATAGATAATGCCTCCATATTTTCAAAGCATGAATTACTGCTGCTAACTCTAAATCATGAGTAGGATAATTTCTTTCGTGCTTTTTGAGTTTCTGGGAGGCATAGGCTATAAATCTGCCATGTTGCATTAATACACAACCTAGCCCAACACCGAAAGCATCACAATAAATGACATAGCCCTCTAGTCCCTCAGAAAGAGTAAGAATTGGGCCTGTACTCAACTTATATTTGAGCAACTGAAATCTTCATTCACAAGCATTGGTCCACTGGAACTTAACTACTTTCTAAGTTAGCCTTGTTAAAGGCACTAAAATTAAAGCAAACTTCTCTACGAATCTCCTGTAGTATCCTGATAGCCCCAAAAACTATGTACCTCAGTAGGTGTCGTAGGTCTAGGCTAAGTCTTTACGGCTTCAATATTTTGTGTATCTACTTGAATACCATCCGCTCCAATAATATGCCCCGAGAATGCTACTGAAGTCAACTAGAATTCATATTTAGAGAACTTAGCATACAACTTCTGGTGCTGGAGCACACCAAGTACCGCCCTCAAATGATCTGTATGCTCTTCTTTCGATCATGAGTAGACCAAAATATCATCAATAAATACAATTACGAACAGGTCTAGGAATAGACTAAATACTCGGTTCATTAGATCCATAAATACTGCCGGAGTATTGGTCAGCCCAAAAGACATCACCCTAAACTCATAATGCCCGTATTAGGTCTTGAATGTCGTCATTAGGATATCTTCTTCCTTCACCCATACCTGATGATAGCCTGACCGCAGGTCTATCTTTGAGAAATATTTAGCACCTTGTAACTGGTCAAATAAATCATCAATCCTATGGAGGGGATATCTATTCTTTATTGTTACCTTGTTCAGCTGTCTATAATCAATACACATTCACAGCGACCCATCTTTCTTTCTCACGAATAGTACCAGTGCTCCCCAAGGTGATGTGTTGGACCTAATAAAGCCCTTTTCTAACAAGTCTCTCAGTTTCTCTTTCAATTCTTTCCGTTTTGTGGGTGCCATTCTGTAGGGAGGAATAGATATAGGCTGAGTATTTGTCAATATATATATGGTGAACTCTATTTCCCGCTCAGGAGGAAGACCTAGAAGTTCATCTCGAAATTTATTAACTACCGGAACTGACTGAAGAGTCGGTACTTCTGCTTCCAAGTTATGCACACGAACCAGATGAAAATATACCCTTTTCTAACCATCTTCCTTGCCTTGAGGTATAAAATAAACTTACCTTTTGGCAATGTTGTATTCCCCAACCATTCTATAGTTAATTCCCCTGGGAATTGAAACCGAACTATTTTTTCTCTACAATCAACGTTAGCATAACAAGAATCTAATAATCTATACCCATAATAACATCAAACTCGGTCATATCTAACTTTATCAAATCTACCTTGGTGTGACAACTATATATAATTACCGAAAAATCTCTATATACTAGCTTGTCTATAGCAGAATCTCCTACCAAAATAGCTACCATAAATAGTTCTATCAATTCATATTTTATTCCAATTCTATTAGCAATAAAAGGAGAGATATATAATAAGGTGGAGCCTGGATTTATCAATGCATATACGTCCTGAGAGAAAATTGATAATATACCTGTAGCCACATTTAGTGAAGCCTCCTGATCCTGTCTACTGGTTAAAGCATATATGCGGTTCGAGGGACCGCTAGAACTAAAAGCTCCACCACGACCTCTACCATGGCCTGCTGATGTATGAATACCTTGCCCCATAGGGCGCATAGCCACCGAAGAAGAAGAACTAGCAACTGACCCAGTAGGTTGAGCGGCATCACCTAAACTACCCCCGAATGAACACTCCCTTATCATATGGAGTTGACGGCCATATGTAAAGCAAGCACCTATGGCAAAACGACATTCCCCAAAATGGCTGAGAAGGATATCTAATATACTACTGAGGTCGCCCACATCAAAATCCACCAGAATAACCAGCCGATCTAGCTCTCTTACACTGGTCTCTGTTATAATCTCTATCGGGTCGACACCCCCTGTACTGATCCTCTACCCCCTGTGTATATACCTATACCCGAGCAATATCCATACCTGGCTGAGAAGCCATAGCCATATAGCTGTTAATCAAATAATGATCCAACCCCATCACATAATGATGCACTCTATCAGCCATATCAGCTATAATAGTAGGTGCATATCTCGCCAATGAATCAAACTCAAGGCTATAATCTCGAACACTCCTACTATTCTGCCTCAAATGTAAAAATCTATCAACTCTGGCTCGTCTTATCTCTGGAGGTAGAAAGTGGCCAAAGAAGGCCTCCAAAAATTCATCCCATACCCCTGGAGGAGCACCCTCGCCCCTAAATAACTCCCAATATTCATACCAATTAACGGCTACATCACACAACCGATATAAAGACAACTCAATAGACTCAGTCTTAAAAGACCTAATTATCCTCAAAGTACGCTGCATCTGTCAGATAAATTCATGTGGGTCATCCGCGGGCCTTAACCCATAAAACTCTGAGGGGGGTTACAAGTCAAGAAGTCACAAACCCTTAAATTATCATGTCTATCTGCATAATCAACTCCCCATGCCTGCGATCCTGCCCTACCATTAACCTGGTCAGTAATTGAACTACATCTCTTATGGCTTTATCCTCCGCCCCTGGTTGGGAAGCTGGAGGCTCAAGTACTAGGGCCTCAGGAGTTAACGGTAGAGCCGCCCCTAATCTACAGCTACCGCTGCTCTAAGCTCCTCTAGAGGTGGTGTAGCAGAGCTTGCTGACTGAAGTATAATCTCGACCAAGGACTTAGCATGGGCCCTAGCAACTCTCTAAGTACGACTAGTCTCTCCTACTACTGATTTTCCCTTTTGGCAGCTGTCAATTTCTTTGGAGGCATAACTGTAGACATAATAATCTGTTAGTGTGGGATTCTCCTAATAACATAGCTCTATCGTACAACCTAGAGTAAGAAAGAAAGACAATATCCTAAATTTCCTGTAGCTTCCTGTTTATAGATGTGGTACACAACACACCGATAAACAAGACTCTACTAGATACAGTCTGTAGACACTCTGAGGATGAACTGTTCTGATACCACTTTTGTCATGACCCATCCCCGTAGGTCGTGACTGGTGCCCGACCTGAACCCCCATATACATACCTATCAGGTGTAGTCAAGCTGAACTACGAATAATATGATAATTTACATAAGAACTCCAATGGTTCATAACATCTTCGTGTGAATATATCCTTATCATTTGTCTCCCGAGGATCTACCACTAATCATATCATGAAAGGACATGCAAGCTGACAAGGCTGCCATTATATATCAATATCCACAACATATTGTATAGACACAACTGGACAACTTATACACAATCCACACATATGTCTATAGACCTTTAAGAGTATCAACAGTATCATATGACGGGACAGGACTCCGCCTTACCCCTAGATAAATAAATATATACTTTAAAAGGATCGGTACAAAAAATTTAGGCTTTGAGACAATTGATCTCTTCCAAAATAGCTGACTGGAAATCTTAAGCTGGCGATTCCCGAAACAAGTATCTATACCTGTGGGCATGAAATCTATCCCCAGAAGAGAGGGGGTCAGTACGAGATACGCACTGAGTATATAAAGCATAAAATACTATAAAAAAGATCACATCTGAAATAAAGATTCAGGAGATAAGTATAATAATCCATAAATTACTGTACCTGCATTTTATTAAATAAAGTCATGGATATCATCATCATATACTGTATCCGGCCCATTATGGGACTTGGTGTCACAATTATATCATCATATCATCATATATATACCGTATCCATTCCTCTAGTAAGGGACTCGGTGAATAAAGTTATGTACACGTATACTGTACTTGACCCATTATAGGACTCGGTGTCATAATCATATAATCATATACATATATCGTACCCGACCCCCTAGTAAGGGACTCAGTGAATAATATAGTAAAATTGTGCATAACAACATACCCGGCCCAAGACTCGGTGAATAATACAATAACAGTATGCACGAGTGGAATATCATGAGCAACCATGTACAACTAGATCATTATCTGAGACTCAATATAATGAGTGGAATAACTAACAATCGAATGCTTAAAGTATGGAATCTATTGGCCAAGACAGTATAGTCCGCGATAGGTCCGTGTCGTGGACATAGCCATTAAGAATAAACCAAGCGAAATTAAGAATTCAAGTGCGAGGCAGTATGCTCTGAGATAAGTCTGTGTCGCGAACCTGTGACATGTAGTGACCAAAATTGAAGCTTGAATTTAATCTGCGAGGCACTTTGGTCCACGACAAGTCCACGTCGCGATCTGGGTGTGGGTAAGGTGAACAAGATAATGCAACAACTATTGTAAGTTAAGGACACTAATCATGATAAAGCTTGTAAGAATAGAGACTCTTATACACTAGCAACTATCCAATGTATAGAGGATTCGAGGGGCAATAGCTCAATCATATCAGGAAATAAATAAGAATCGTGAATTACACTCGGAATCTATGAATAGAATTATCCCAAGCTCATATCATCCATTACTTAAATCTAAGATATGCCAAAAGAAAGAAGGGACAACTTTGCATACCTTGAACTCTATCTAAATGTCCAACGTCTACTTCTCGAGCTTGTGGGTCTAAAGTTAAGATAACATAGGTCACAGTTAGATATCCACAACACTTACTAACTAAGCCAAGTACAAATGAATATTAACAAAATTCGGGCAGCATTTCCCCTGCAAACGTAATAATCCTCGAAATTCTAATTTTGCCAAACACCAATTAAAATATCAACAACAATAATTCCATATCAATATAAAATTAAATCCAACCTTAAGTTACTTCCAAAACAGCCCAATAAACATTTGTATGTCAATATTTGTATTCACCTCTTTATTTCCGTATATACATAGTATAACAACCACAACAACTACAGCCAATCCCCTGACATTCCAACCCACAAAACCGTTCATAACAACCACGAAACAGTCCCCAAAATATCATTGCAAAACAGCCACAAATATCATATCAAACAGCTCCAAAATATATATAATATCTTTCTACGCTTTATTCTTCCAAATTCAAGAACAACAACTCATCAACAACATCAAAACAATATCAACAGTTTTTATACATCATAACTCAACTAATTCCATCCATTTAACCTATCTAAAATAGCCTCTTAATCCATAAATCTCAACAAAACAACAAACGAGTTTATAACGCTATTTTCTCCGTTCTAATCCGTTAAAACTCTAAATAAACTTGTTAAAAATGAAAAATGGACTTTAATATTACCTTAAGTATGCAGCAACCACATCAACACTCTTTCTTGGTTGATTTTTAGCTCAAATTGAAGGCAACGCGACGTACAATATTTTTCTCTTCATGAGCTTCGGGATTCGGGACTCATATTTTGGTCAAAATGGCTTTTCTTAGCCTAGAAATTCTCTCTCTCTCTCTATAAAATGTTCTGGATATTTCTTGGTCTGGAAAATGAAGAAAAAGGTTGAAAATATTCCTTAAATGGTTTGGGTAATGGGCCTGACCCGAGTTGGAATTCGGTTGGGCCGAATCCACTGTTCAGCTCTACTCTTCTGCCTTAAAACGTCCATATCTCCTTATTCCGATGTTACTCCAGACCCTTGAATTATGATTGGAAAGATATTTCAATTATCTACAACTTTCATTTTGAGAGTTTTCCCAAATTTCTAAGTATAAAGGGGTTATGGCCTCCCGAAGTCAGCTCACCCCAAAACGTGACTTACAAAAAGATATTTTTGATGGCTTCCACTTTAATTTGACTCAAGGGTCTTTCTTGAGTTGTCTTTAACTTCACATATATTATCCATATAACTTTTCATTTACAAATGAATCGTGCCATTTTAAAATTCGGAATTAAAAATCCTTCAATTTATGTTCATTAACTCACAAATGATCCAATGTGCAAAAAATATGGAATATAACATACTCATAACTACTCATTTTTGTGTTTGACAAAATTGCATGTTGGGTAATTTGATACTAATTGTGCTTCTTAATAATTACAGTTAACACTGTAACTAATCAACCACTATAATGGAAAAGAAACAAAAAGTAAGAGATGAAACACGTAAGTCTTGAAATTTATAAAACAAAAGAAATGTAAAAAAAAAAAGGAAAAAGAAAGGCTCCCACAGCTTTAATGGCGTGCTCAAACATCAAATAATTTCACTACGACCCACATATTCACATTATTTATATGTACTTATCATATTTTAATTATAAGTTGGATATAAAATATACTAATGAAATATTAGTTTATATCAATATAATATGAATTGTTATTGAATAGTTGTGATTCCTTCACCTTTAATCACATGTTTAGATAATCGTATTAAGTCTCTGGAAATAGACAAAAAGCCCATTAGGAGCACCGGCTTCTAAAAATGCGCCTTACAATATTGCATTAGAATTTAATCAGACCTCAATATAAATATTGAACATCGAATAATTAAAAAATATTAGCTAAATGAAGAAAATCCGTTGTCGCACTTTCCGTCCAGAGGGGCAAACGGATAAGAAAAATTGTAAGGACATGAAATTCCTTTCTAGGTTTTGTTAGTTGGATGTATGTCTGTATTTGTGACCCTACAAAAATATTTACGAGAAAACTAATAAAGCAAAAGTTGATTATTGAATATGCACTATATTAAAAAAAAAATCACTATATTTATTTGTTTTCCTATTAAAGTAACATGAAATTGTCCTCTCTTGTTAAATGGTCATTTAAAACTAACGCGGGAGGTGCTAAAAACTAAAAAGTATGATAAGATATTTGGCATTGAAAAAATTACTTGGATGCATTGATTCGTATGTGTAAAATTAGATTCTAGCTTAAAAAAAAAAGAGATTGTTTAAGCCATATAACGAAATTGTTCAGCTTATTTGATTATCCATATAAAAAAAATTTCATTCTTCAACATTTCACCTTATGTTCAGGATATCTGTTGCGTGAACATATTATTTAATTTAGGCATCAATATTGGATAAAATTAGGTTTGAAGTCTAACTCACACACTAAAAATTAGCTTCAAAAGAGAAAATGATTGTCTAGGCCTTATAAAAAGTCTGTCCATCTCATTTAACCATCGATATGATACTAGTCCATCCTTCAAATAGTACGATTAGGTGGGTTATGTGACCAAAATTGCTATGATTACACATAAGATTATCCCTCTAACTATGAATATGATGCCAAATAAAATTCACAGAGTTTCAATTTTTTTAAAAAAAAAAAATATATTTGGGATTAATTTGGCAGTATATAATTAAATAAATCCGTTGTTAATTAATCCTGATCAAGTTTTTCATCAGGAAGAGATTTTAGAATGATATGACTTTTTTTTATAAACTACTAATTATTTAAAATTAACTGATGAAGATATTCAATTGTTCATCTTAGCGAAGGAATTTTAAATTATATTTGTGTATATTTTCAAATCTATCATAACTATTATTAATAGTTTAATACTATGCTTTTACTATCTTATTCTTCAAGTTTATTAGTATTTGTTATTTTTTTCTTCAACTATTTTATTATCTGTTATTGATACTATTTTTCTCCCATTATTTTCGACATAACTTTTTCACTACTGTAATTTTTCATATGAATTTTGATATGTTTTATTTGAGTCGAGGGTCTATTGAAAATAACATCTTCACCTTCACAAGGTAGGATTAAGGTGTCTTACACTAGTGGTGAAGCCATAATTTTCATTAAGGAGGTTCAAAATATGAAGAATACACGAAAAAATAAAGAAATTCAATAGTTATTATATATACATAAAAGATAAATTTAACTTTGTATATACAACATAAACTTTCGTCGTAAGGGATATATGAACCCCTCCCCCATCCACCCGGCTCTACCCATGCTATACATAACTTTCTCCCAAAATTTATTTATGAAATTATACTAAATATACTATTACGATTATATATCTTTAAACCTAACTCGATCTACCTTACACCTTTTTGTTTTCCAATAGTTAATTTTTTGTTTTTCACTTTCTGATGAAGGAAAGGAAAGAAAAATCTTTACTTTTTAACAAGTACAAAACTTTATATTAAATCATGACTGTGTGGACCCAAAATCAAGAAATTTTTAGCACAAGATCAGTTAAAGGATTGTGGTTAGTGAAAAAAAGGATCACACAGTCAACTTTGATAAAATTATTGTAATGCTAATCACTAAGCAATCTCAGAATGCAATTATGATACCAACCTTTAATATCCACTTAAATATTTAATTTATGAAAGGAAATTGGACCTACCAAAGGAGAGCACATTATCCCCATTTTTGCAAGTATAATCATTACAACCATTTACTAAAACCATAAAGTTAGGGGTATATTGGCAGTATTTTCACTTTTTAAAGATAGTTAATTACTCAATCCGATCCATTTTTAATTATCATACTTGTTAAAAATAACTGATTAAAAGTAATTATAATTTTAGAAAATTAAAATATAATAAATGATTAGTTTTCATTTTTACTTTTTCTTAATAAATGTGAGGAGAGATTAATGCAGTGAAAAAAATAATCGTATTTGATCACAAAATAAATAAGGATATTTTGATCAAATTATCATTTTAGTTACACAATTTTAAAAAGCATGTAAATGAACATGGCATGTAAAATAAATCGGAGAAAGTATGTCTACAAGTAACAATTCTGGATAAATTTCATGTGGTCAAGCACTTAATGGAATCAATTTACTACAAAATCTTGACTAAAACTTGTGCATTTGACATTTTGATCCAGAATTTGTTTGAGATTTGTGGAAAAAAGTTGATAATACAAAATTTTCAACTGCTTTTGGATGATTTATTTACTCATTATCTCAAACTCTCTCAATACTTTTTCCACCCTGTATGGCATTGCCCTGAAAAAATCACTTATTTTTTAAAGTATATTTTTTTTAAAATAGCTTTTCAGTAAAGTGCTTTTAGAAAAATAATAATTTGTGTTTGACTAATTAATTTGAAAAATATTTTTGATAAGCATGTTGTGTTTGACTAATATTTTTTTTAAAAAAATAAAAAATATTTTTGAGAGTCAAATTATAAAAAAAGGACAAATATGAGTGCACTTATTTTATAAATATCTATTATAAAAATTTTAATTTTTTTTAATTAAATTAAAATGCACATATTCAAATTTTCAATCTATATTGTACATAGATAAATAAAAATAAATTAAATATTGATATAATATTAACATAATAATTTAAATATAATTAAAAATACAAGCAAAATAAATTTAAAATTAATTCCACAATTAAATCACTACATATGAAAATTCACCACAAAAATAAATAAATATAAGAGATATATTGGTAAATATGTATAAATGGAAACGGTAGTTTGGTCTTGAAAAAAAATAATTTTATGCTTCTGCTTTTTTCAAGAATCAGAAATTTTTAGCTTCTTCGCAACAACAGAAAATTTGCTTCTGCTTCCAATTATAAACATTTTTATTGGTTAGTCAAACACTTTAATTTCCCCAAAAAGGTTTATGTACCTCAAAATAAGTATTTTTGGCCTCTCAACAGTAATGACAAACAGGCTCTAAGTAGACATTTGTATATGTAATTGCAAACATTTATTTATAAAAAATATAAAACATGTGAATTATTAATGCGACGTCTTAGGATCTTTCGATACATCATTAATACTATAATTTAATTATTTTAAATACTTCAATTAATAATTTTCGAGAAATACCTCAAAGACTTATGTACTCAAATGTCAGTTAACTTACCAATATTGAGTGTCAATCATGTTGCTCTTCAATTTTGGAGCGTGATAATAATATCTTAAAAATAAACCCTTTTTTTCCTCCCCAAAAAATATGTCAGTATGTTGAGAAAAGTTGCAGAAACAATTTAAAATCGAAGATTTAATATATGGAGTACATAGCTGTGGTGAAAGTAAAACCATCTGTGTGATTCTGCAGCAGAATAATTTTGTTATGACTATTAAAACCCCAGAAAAAACTAGTTCCTTTTGCAGTAAAACATAATACACTTCGTCTCAAACAATCTGTCGTAATTTTAAAAAAATAGTTATCTTAAATTATTTGCTATTTTAAAAATTAAAAAAGCTAATTATATTATTGTTTTACATTTTATCTTTAATAATTATAGTTTTTGAAGATTGCAAACACGTTGGTAAAGAAAATATTAGTGAAGAGAGATTATATCTTAGTTTCTTTGATTTAATATAAATAATTTCTTGGTGCTTTTTTTTATGGTCCAAAATAAATGAATTGTTCAAGGTTCAAGAATGTATTAATTATTATCTTTTTTTTTTCAAAATTACCCTTCTTTTTAATGGGTTTTCAACTATTTTTAAATCTCAAATAATAATTATCTTCACTTTTAAGAAGAATTTGAGAAGAATCAAAATTAAGGGTAATATTGACAAATTATCCTTAATTAATGTTTTATATAAATATTTTTTGAGTGGTGTGTCATATCCCAACAATTTATATATATATATATATATATATATATATATTGAATTAGAGAGAGTAAGATGTAAATGAGAGTAAAAATGAAACTTATAGAGGGTAGAGTATACACATACCGTATTCTTAGAAAGATTTTTTTGATAGACCCTCGGTTCAAGAAAATATGAAAAATAGTCCAAAATAATCCAAAAAAGAATAAACTAAAGTGAAAGCATAATAACGCATTTTGAACAGTAACTATAACAAAATAATATGATAATTAAATTACTACAGAAGTAATACTATGAGTACTAATATGAACAGATAGCAAGACAATGCACTACAATTTACTGTTCTCTTACTTAATTTGTATCCTCTACCATCCTCTATGTAAGGTCATGCATATCTTCGGTAAGCTAGACTGGTCGTGTTCTGTGAAATGAGCTTTCTTCTGATTACTATTTTCTTAAAGTAAAAAGAGAAACATGCACAATAAATAATTATAAAAAGATGGAGTATAAATTAGTAAAACCAACGAGGTCAAATAATTAATTAATTTAATTAGAGAGAATTCTTGAAATAAACACTTTATCACGTGAACCCCAACTTGTTTTGTTATCACTTGTATTAAATCCTGAATTAGCTCATCTTTATTTGTCTTAATCTTTAACTTTCTCCGCAATTAATTGACTCATTCTTTGTCTTCATCCAATTATATTCCAGAAATTTGGGTCCCAAATCCAGGTCTTTAGTCTTTACGTAACTTTTTTTCTTTCAAAAGTTTATTCAGATAATATAAGTTATATATCTAACTTTTCCCATTGCAGGAGAGTATAATTTATGTATTTAGCTCATTTTCTGAGGCAGAAAATCGGAATGTTTGGGCTTCAAGAAAAACTATGCAGGGGAATCTCTGATGATAGTACAGAGTATTAAATTCCAGGTTTCCGGTGTATAATATTTTCAAAATTATTATTTAATCATGCCATTTTATAATGTATATCCTAATTAAGATAGTCAAGAATAAAAGAGCTACATGAAAACAAGTTAATTCTTGGTTCAATTTTACTTTTTTTTATCTCTCCCTACGAACTCTTATTGACTCGAACTCACAACCTTAGGATTGAAGGTAAGGGGGTTCTTACCATCCAAGCAACTTCCTTTTGTCCAATTTTTACATTAATTATAGGATTATGTCGATTAAGCTAATTATTGGAGGGTTAATTACTTTATTTATTAGCGCATACGCATCGCAAGCGGGCTTGGACGAGGATGTCTAGAAATGCTTTTGAAAGGATTATTTGAACAAGGTGGTAAGAGGTATATTGCCTACTGAGAAGTTATTTGTAGGAGGAAATTTCAATAGCTATATCGAGACTTTCTCTAGGGGTTACGATGATGTGCATGGTGATTTTGGTTTCGAGGATAAAAACGAAGGAGGAGCTTCACTTTTGAATTTTGCAAAAGCTTTTGAGCTTGTGAAAATGAATTCAGATTTCTCGAAGAAGGAGGATCACTTGGTTATCCTCCATAGTTCAGTGACAAAGACTCAAATACATTACTTACTTTTTAAGAAGGGTGGTAAAGGGCTTAATTTGTAAGAACTACAAAGTTATCTCGAATAAGAATCTTACGACCCATCATAAGTTTTTGGTGCTAAATTTGGAGATTAAGATGAAGAGAAAGAAGAAGGTAAAGTGTGACCGGCCAATGATCATATGGGGCAGTTTGACTGTTGCCGGTGCTTAGGAGATGGGTGAGAAGTTGGTGGTGATGGATGCATGCAATAATAGTTGAGATGCGAACAATATATAGGATAGGACAACTGAGTTTACTAGGGAAGCAACAAGATAATTGTTAGAGGTCTTGAGGAATAACTCTGGTGGGTATCGAAGGAATCGATGGTGAAGTCAAGAAGTACAAGAAAAAGCTGAGGCAAAGAAAAATGCTCATGCTCAGTAGATTGAGAGCAAGGATAGGGAGGATAAGCAGAAAAATAGAGAAATGTATAAGACGACGAACAATGAAGCGAAGTTCATGTTGATAACAACAAAAATGATAGCTTTTAGATTTTTGTATGTACAAGAGCTAGAGGACAAAGACAGAGATAAAAAGTTGTACAGATTAGACAAAGTGAGAATGGGAAAGGTTTAATATTTGGATCAAGTCAAGTGTATCAAAGACGTGGAAAGAAAAGTATTTGTGGAAGAGACATTTATCGCATGGAGATGACAAACATACTTCCACGAACTCTTGATTGAGAAAGATGATAGAGATATTATTTTGGTTGATTTGGAGCACTTTGAGTATCATCAAAATTATGAATATTGTAGGTGTATAAAAATCGAGTAGGTTATTGGTGTTATTTGTAGGATGAGCAAGAGAGACAGACCGAGCCATATGAAATATTGGTAGAATTTTTGAAGAACGCATGCAACGTGAATTTGGAATGACTGGTTGAGTTATTTAATGTCATTTTTAAGATGACAAAGACGTCCAAAGAGTGGAGGTAGAGCATAATATTTTGTTATACAAGAACAAGAATGATATTCAAAACTGTAAAAAATTATATGGGGATCAAGCAACTAAGCACACTATGAAAGTTTGGGGAAGAGTGGTGAAGAAGAGGGTGTGTGTCTATTTTCAAGAACTATTTTTTTTATGTCGAGGCAATCAACTAAGAAAGCCATTCATCTTGTATGGAGACTGGTGGAATAGTATAAGGAGAGGAAGAGAGACTTATATATGGTATTCATTGACCTACAAAAGGCATATGACAAAATTTCAATGGAGGTTATATGGAGATGCTTAGAGTCTATAGGTGTACTAGTATCCTCTATAGCAATTAAAAACATGTATGGTGGAGCCACGACCCAAATGAGGACAGTGAGAGGTAAATCAAAACAGTTTTCAGTTGTGATGAAGCTGCACCAAGAATCAACTCTTTAATCCATTTTTGTTTGCATTAGTGTTGGATAGATTGACACACCATTTCCAAGATAAGGTGCTATGATAGATGTTATTTGTAGATGACATAATACTAATTGACAAGACTTGTGATGGAGTTAATGTTAGGCTAGAGCTATGGAGGTACGTGTAAATGGTTCAGATTGAGCAAGGCCAAAACTGAATTCTCGGAGTACAAGTACAATGTTGTAACATTGAAGGTTGGCGAGAAAGTGAGTCTTAATTCATAGGTCATCCCCAAGAGAGAATATTTCAAGTATCTTGTATCAATTATTCAAAGAAATGGGAGATCGATGATGATGTCACTCACCCTATTGGTACAAGGTGGGTGAAATGGAGGCTCGTATTCAGAGTCCTGTGCGATAAGAATGTACCACAAAAGCTTAAATGTAAATTTTACAGAGTGATAGTTAGGTCGATTATGTTATTCAAATAGTTAAGAATTCTCATGTTCAGAAGAAGAGAGTATCAAAAATAAAGATGTTGAGGTGGATGTGCGGGCATACTAGGAGAGACAAGACTAGAAATAAAGATATTCGAGATAAGGCAAGGATGACCTCTGTGGTAGACAAGATAAGAATAGCGATATTGAGATGATTCACGCACATGAAGAAGAGGTTACAAATGCCCTAGAGAGAAGGTGTAAAAAATTGGATGTAATGGGCTCCACAAGAGTTAGAGTAGGCTGAAAAAGCATTGGAAGGAGGTGATAGTTAGGACATGATGCATCTCCAACTTACTGAGTAGATGGTAGATAGGAAGTTATAGAGGTCACGAATCAGGATTATAGGTTAGTAGGTTGTTAAGTGTCATCTCGTTGTCCAACAAGACAGATTTTCCTAGCGCACCAGTAGGATTAACACTATCCTCGTAGTTTCTAGTCCCTCAATTTCTGCTACTACATGTTGTTTTGCCTATTATTTTATTCTGTTGTGGTTACTGTTCCTTTCTCTGAATGCTTTAAATTGTTTTCCCTATTATGTGTGATGTCTTCATTACTTTTGTTTTCTCTTTTTAAATTTTCTTTATTATGTGTTACCTGAGGGGACGGTTTTCCAGAAATAGTTACTAGTTCCTCAAGGTAAAAATAAAGTTTGCATATACTCTATCCTCCTCAAATCCCACCTAAAAAGCAAAAATAAGGTGTGCATGCCTTGTCTCGTGCTTTTGAATTTTTCCACTAAAAATTCATCTAAATAATATCTAGAATTTCATCCACAAAGGTCAAACTAGTAAATATGAAAATAAGACGACTTACTTGACGTAACAAATTCAAATATATTGATAACCTAAACTAAAGTTCTTTGCACTAAGGTGTTGGAGGAAATAACCTCTTATTATCATTTTCAAAATTGATCGGAAGAAAATAATCTACCCAAATTTTTGTGTATGCTATATTTAATTTTTTTTTATGTGTAGAAATGAAGATTTTCATTAAAAAAATTAAAAAATTATAAGGAATTACAAAACCAGTCTGCCTTTTAAGTTAGGGGAATGAATTAGATATATAGAGTGGAAGAGAACGTAAGGTCAAAGGCGGTTTTCTCTTTTGGTAAGGAGTAAATGAGGACTTGTTTAGTGTCCATTTGGCCATGGATTTTTTTCTTTTTCTTTTCGTTTTTTTTGTAACATTCTTTTAAAAAATTGTTTGAACATCAAATTATTATATTATTTTTTGAAATTTGAAATTTGAAATTTTTTAAAATATTATTTTCACAATTTTCATTCTAAATTAGTCATAAGTTTTCAAAAATAACTATAATTTATACTCATATTTAAATACGACTTTAATTTTCAAATTTCTCAATTTTATGATCAAATGCCCGCTTATTTTCTGTCTCACCAAACAAGAAACAAATGCGAAAAACTTATGAAAATTTCAAAATAGCATAGATATAATGAGGTTGGATAAAAACTTATTCGCATCGAGTGTTTATATTAAATCACATCAATTGATTGTAATTTAATAAAATAGTAAAACATATTAATTAATTATGACTAATTAATATGGATGTAGACACCAACTACTCCGTATATTCTAATTTACTGTTTGGCCATAAATTTTTAAGTGTGTTTTTGTAAAATTTCACCATGTGTTTAGCCAGATTTTGGGAGATATATTTGTCTTTTTTAAAAAATATGATTATATCCATAAGTTATAAAAATTATTAAAATCATTCATAAGTTTATATCATTATTTTATAATAACCATGTTCCGTTAAAAAAAATTACATTATAACATAATTTATGACAAGCAACAACAAAAATAACAATATGAGCAAGAGAAATACAATAATCACACACTCAAATTTATCACTGATTCAAGATAAATCATAACCCATTAAAACAAGTTCTTCTTTTTAATGGAGTTGATTGTAGATAGATTGATATTAATTGAAATTAATAGATAATGGTGTTTTTATTACGGGAAAAGACTTGAATATACTATCAAACTTTGAGAAAAGATCCATTTATGTCATCCGTTAAAAGTTTGGCTCATCTATGTCATTGTCGTTTGAGAAAAAGACTCATCTATGCCATTATTTTTTAACTCCAATTTTGCAAAATCACTTAAACAACTTTTAACACATTTTTATTAGAGTTTTGAATCAAATATACTTTTTTTGCTTCTTCTTCTTCAAGAACACATGAAGAACACCCAAAATCCAAAATTTCAACTTCTTCAATTTTTCACAAAATCACCTCAAATTTCAATATTAACATCCATCCGAGCTAGATATCAAAACTCAATATCTTTTAACCTCGAATTCAACATCACCCAACAAGACACACTTAATTTTTTTTCAAAGTTTTAAAACTTTAACCTCTTTTAATGGTAGAATTTTCTCCACTACTCAAAATCATTTGAAATGTTGAACATAGACATAGTGAACTTTAAAATAGTGTTTTTTGGGGCTAGGTTCAAAATTTTAAGTACTTTGGAATTGTGACAAAAATTCCACCATTAAAGAAGGTTAAAGTTTTGAAATTTTGAAGAAATTTTAAGTGTGTCTTTTGGATTAGGTTGAATTCAAGCTTAAAAGATATTGAGTTTTGATATCTAACTCGAAGGGATGCTACTATTGAAATTTGAGGTGATTTTGTGAAAAATTGAAGAAGTTAGAAATTTGGATTTTTGGTGTTCTTCATGTGTTCTTAGTGTTCTTGGAGAGGAAGAAGCAAAAAAATATATTTGATTTAAAACTCCAATAAAAAAGTGTTAAAAGTTGTTTAGGTGGTTTTGCAAAATCGGAGTTAAAAAATAATGACATAGATGAACCTTTTCTCAAACGGCAATGGCATAGATGAGCCAAACTTTTAACGGATAACAGAAATAAACATTTTCTCAAAGTTTAATGACATATTTGAGCATTTTTTCTTTTATAAAATATACAAATTTAGGGTAACTTTATATTTTAAAAATTTTCAAATACTAGAATTTGGCTTAAATTTTAATTTTTTTAAGACTTGGAATATTTTTCAAATATATTTGTTAAGTAATAGCAAGTTATATAGCTAAATAATAATTCTCAATTTTTTTTAAAATTGTTTTTCAAATATATTTGTGGTCAATAATGGAGCAATATAGGGAGAGGAAAAGAGACTTGCATATGGTGTTCATCGACTTGGAAAAGGCTTACGATAAAGTCCCACGAGAGATACTATGGAGATGTTTGGAGGCTAAAGGTGTACCTGTAGCGTACATAAAGGTGATCAAGGACATGTACGAGGGTGCCAAAACCAGGGTAAGGACAGTAGGAGGGGACTCAGAACACTTCCCAGTTATGATGGGGTTGCATCAAGGATCAGCTCTTAGCCCGTTCCTATTTGCCTTGGTGATGGATGGATTGACGCGACAAATTCAAGGTGAGGTGCCATGGTGTATGCTTTTTGAGGACGACATAGTCCTCATCGATGAGACTCGTAGCGGAGTTAACGCTAAGCTGGAAGATTGGAGATGCACCTTGGAGTCTAAGGGGTTTAAGCTGAGTAGGACCAAGACAGAGTACCTAGAGTGCAAGTTCAGTGAAACACCGCAAGAGGTTGGCGCGGAAGTTAGGCTCGGGGACCAAGCCATCCAAAAGAGAAGTAGTTTTAAGTACCTTGGTTCTATCTTGCAAGACAGCGGAGAGATCAACGAGGATGTCACACACCGTATTGGGGCAGGATGGATGAAATGGAGGCTCGCCTCCGGTGTGTTATATGACAAGAAGGTGCCACCTCAACTTAAGGGCAAGTTCTACAAAGTGGTCGTTAGACCAGCTATGTTATATGGGGCGGAGTGTTGGCCAGTTAAGGTCTCCCACGTGCAAAAGATGAAGGTTGCCGAGATGAGAATGTTGAGATGGATGTGTGGGCATACCAGGAGTGACAAGATTAGAAATGAGGCTATTCGAGAAAAGGTAGGAGTGGCCTCGGTGGAGGACAAGATGCGGGAAACGCGACTAAGATGGTTTGGACATGTGAAGAGGAGAGTCCCAGATGCACCAGTGCGGAGATGTGAGAGGCTGGCCATGGATGGTTTCAGAAGAGGTAGGGGTAGGCCGAAGAAATATTGGGGAGAGGTGATCAGACAGGACATGGCGCATTTACGACTTACCGAGGACATGACCCTAGATAGGAGGGTGTGGAGGACACAAATTAAGGTAGAAGGCTAGTACATAGTGGTTTTATTCTCCCTTATTCGTAGGCGTATTAACGCACTATGATTTCTTGTACTCTGATGTATGTTATTTATGGTATTTATGTTATTATCCAATAATAATATCTACTGTTTTGTGCTTTGATTATACTATTGTTTGGACCGTTTTTGTCATATACTTATCTACTTATTTACTCTATTATTCTTGTCTGATCTTTTTCTATGTTTTTATTGAGCCGAGGGTCTTTCGGAAACAGTCGTCCTACATTGGTAGGAGTCAGGTCTGCGTACACTCTACTCTCCCCAGACCCACGATGTGGGATTGCACTGGGTTGTTGTTGTTGTTGTTGTATTTGTGGTCAAACAACGTAGATGCTTCGGTAAGTAACAAATATAAAAGTAGACAAGAAAAGGCTACTTTCGGTTAGCCTGATCATATGACCTTTCATGCCTATCATATCTGAAAATTTTCCTAACAGTCAAGTCCTGTGGGCAATGATATGGTAATAATATGGTCTACTAATTAATTAGTCTTCACATTTTTTCTACATTTGCTGCTGTTAATGCTAGTAATCATTCACACCCAAAGCTCACAAAAGTAGAAAAAGATTAATTAATTTTAATTATAGATGTATTAATAAGAAAGCGAGATATTGAATTTAGTGTCGATAAAATAAGTAGCGATAAAATAAGCAGCGAATCTTTGTTATTGAATAATATGAGAGACATTAAAAATATTAATTTCAGCATTAACAGAAGAAAATAACCGATCAATTGCTATTTAAAAAAGATCGTGAAAATTTCAACTTTTTACTAGTTTTGAAATATGGACCGATCAAATTATAGAGGAAAGATCAAACAAAGTTGGAAGCACACTAGCAGGCGTGACTCAGACAATTTAAAAAGCCTCTACAAAATCAGTGTACTTAATTATCATAAGTATTTCCCTACCACACATAAAAAAAAAATTGTAACAATTATTTAGCAGTAACAATATAATGATCGACATATTACCTTTAGCAGCTATAATATAATATGAATATTCATAATCAACAGTCTACATATATAAATGTTGTTAACGGCTTTAGTGAATGTGAATATAATGATGTTAACTCAATTATCGTTAAATATTTTTGTAGCATTAAATATTATCGGTTTAACCAACAATATTTATTGCTACCAATTGTCTCTTTTAGTGTTTCATCATTCATTTTTACTTATCAATTATATTTAAAATACTTGTGGTCAGACCCTTCTTTGGACCCCACGCATAACGAAAGCTTTAGTGTACCGAACTGCCATTTTTTATTTTAACATATTTAGAGAAAGACATTTTCTTTAACCTGTTTCACGCTTAGCATTAGCTATTCATTTCAAATCATTTTTCAAGTCCATTGACAAGAGTCAACGGAGGGAGTAATACGTTATTCTCGTTGTTTCAATTTATGTTTTGTAATTTTTATTTAGAGAATTAAATGATATTTTTATCATAATTATTAAAAATATTTTAAATTAGTAACTATCCTTACTTATAAAACTTTTTATATAATTTCTAAATATATAAAAATTTATTTCAAAGTCTTAAAAATTCTATATCAAATTACATCAAATATTAATTAGTTTAATTCTTATACTCCAAATTAAACCAAAAAAGTATGTAGTTTAAAAAGTTTAATTCAAACAATAACCTTGTCTAGCGCCCACCCACCCATGCAATACCCACTTAAAATAAAACATAATAAAAGAAAAACAAAAAGAAGAAAAAAAAGGAAAAAATGCAGACACAACTTTAGAGGTCCAGATAAATCCTGTGTCCCCTAAGGTTTACATTATTCATCAATTCTTATGGGGCCCTTAGTTGCCATCTTTTTCTTTTCCTTTTTCTACTTATTTAAATATTTAATAAATTTAATGTTTTAAAATAAAAATATTGAGTTCCATAGAAATTATAACGTAAGCTCCACCCTTGCCACTCTAGTACTCTATCACTACTTTATAAGTTCACCCCCTTCCCTCATTTTGAAAAATCTTTCCTATGCTACTCTCTCTTCCATCCTTTTTTTCCTACTATAACTTATGAAATATTATAAATAGCCTATTAATTTTCCACTTCTCCTAGTTAATTTCATCATCTTCTTGGTCCCCAAAAAAATGAAATCCATAGATCTTTTTTGTGCTTCTCCTGCTTCTACGGCCATATGTTCAAGTATGGATCAACATACTATGGTCCGTCGTGGCTTAAGGCATCAAATTGATCGTAAAATCGATCGATTAGGCGATTCTCGTACACCAAAAATTAAAACTTTGATTCCATGTTCATCTCATCAACTTCCATTCGATCCCAAAAATTACTATCATCAAAATAAAAATCGAAAGAGCCACGATGAAAAATTACGTCGAAAAAGCTCAGCTGATATAACTGACTTAGGTAGTTCATCTAGGTACTTGTTGGGTGATAGTACTACTCCATTTATAGATTTTTTATCATCTTCTGGAGATGCATCAAAAGCTTTGATTCCTAGCAAACCTTTAAGGGCTAAAAGCACAAATGAACGACTCATGTATCGATCTTCATCGACTCGTTCACTCGAATCTCCGGTCTATAAACCTTCACCAGCTTATTCAAATGATTTGTGTGTCTATAAATCAACTCATTTATGCCCCCGTGAACAGGTTTGTTTATTTACTTTTGCATTTTTTTCTTTTAGAGTAGTTGAACATATTATAACATGTTCGTTATCAATTTTATAGGGAATCAGTTAGTACTTATTATAAAAGATTTATTTCTGATTAACTTATAAGTAACCTAATTGCGTAAATATATTTTAAACTGAAAATGCATAAAACTTAAATTTTAGTAATTTCTTAATTTGTTGCTAACAACTTTATTTAGTATATTAAAGTGTTTTTTTTCCACACGATGAGCATATTATAGCAAATTAGTTACCAATTATTTTTATAGCAAATTAGTTACCAATTATTTAGTATTTAGCATAAACACTTATAGTTATCTTATAAATTACCTAATTAGGTAAATATAATTCAAACAAATCAATCATCGGTGTACATAACTTAAATTTTGTTATTTGCATGTTCGACAGGTTGTGGAATTGAGGGTGTCAATCCATTGCAAAGGTTGTGAAGGGAAAGTTAGAAAACATATCTCCAGGATGGAAGGCAAGTTAATTATATAGTATTAGTAGTATTAATTATGAATATGTTATATATAATATCCAATTAACATAAATTAATGTTTTTGGATTAAATTATGCAGGAGTAAAATCATTTAATATAGATTTGGCTTCAAAGAAAGTTACAGTCATCGGCGATGTGACACCACTAGGAGTATTGACAAGTATTTCGAAGGTGAAAAATGCACAATTTTGGCCATTTCCAACAGCTTCCTCGTCCTCGTCCCCGTACCCATCTTCATCCTCCTCCTCGTCTTTTTGTTCTCCGATGGTCTAAAGAAAGTTACCGTTAAATTAATAATGTAATACTATATATTAATTAATTTTGGAATATCATATAGCAGATGAGTGTGCTTTTTTTTATTTTTTGGTTTAAGTTAATGACTATGCGTTTCAAAATTAGTCGTTAATATGGTATATTTAATTTCATACATTATTAAATGTGGTGGGCTTGTAAATATTGTGTTACTTTACTTACTTGCTACTTGCTATTATCTTTTTAATTAAATGTTTATATATTAAAAAGAATAGAAAGTTTAAAAGAGTGAGTTTGGTTCTCTTGTGTTCTGTGAGGATAATAATTTCTTGGGAAAAAAAAAACAATCAAGACTTTTGAATATTTCTTTTTTTTTTTGTCTCTTACTTTTCTAATTTCTATAGTTAAAAAAATTGATAATAGTAAGGCTGGCATTTTTGTCTTTAGGAATGTCCTGTTTTGTTTACAACTTTCAAGATCACTAATTTAAGATTGTCGAGCAGTAGCAGAACATTTGGCCAGGATATATTATAAAAAGAATGAAAATTTTAAACCACCTGATGAATTTGAAAATTTGAAATGGGAAAAAAAAGTTAAAATTGTGTTAGTATGTGAAACAATCTATTACTCCTACGGTTACTCTTACGGGGATAGAGTTATGCAATATTAATAATACAAAAATTAATTAATTATGTAAAATTTTGTTATTAATGTATCAGTTATTTCATCGTCTACCTTATAGAAAATAATACATAAATTTCTGTCTGACTTATATATTTATGTATATAGAAATATTAGTTATGCGAAATTATAAATTAGTAAAAAAATAATGTACTCGAATTATAATTAATGTTTATAAGAAATTTTTTGCCACTAACAGTAATTCAATGAGTAAATATTTTTTTCCACTGTCCATGCTTAAAATGTCACTCAAACATACATAATTATTGTGCCTCCCAATTCATGAGGAGTAATATGATAGACAAATGAAACATATTATCATTCATAAGAAACGCACGCGATCTCAAATGATGTTTCACGCTTTGGAAAAAAAAAAGAAGTCAAAATTATAAGGTTTTTTAAAAGTATTTATGTTCATTAGTGAAAGTGGTGTGGGGGTAAGCGTTGTCTGAATGCCTAATAATGAGTTACGATGTGTCACGATTTCGATCCGTCGTGACTGACATCCATAATAATCCTATAGTGGGAGAATCATTTTTATAGCCCAACTTATCATACTTAAGAGATAACAACTAAAGACTTGCGAAAGCAGGAATAAAACCAGAAATAATACTTGAGTTCCCATAATCTCAGCCAACAATTTAAATAACAACGAAATACGAAAATATCCTAAGAACTGAAAGTCGTCCGTATCAAAAGTCTAACTAATAGTCAATATAAGAAGGAAAACACTCCCAAGAACCAAGTCATAGTACTAAAACAACGTCAGGATTCTTAGTCATGGAAAAAGGGACTAGAACATAGAAGAGTCCATGGCAGCTTAAAATAAAAAGCTCACCCTTGAACGCGAACAAGCTCACTTTTCTAATCGAGGTCTCTCCACAACCGACTGAATATGCCCTGTACTCAATAAAGGGCAGAGCAAGAGTAATATCAGTACACAAAAATAACGATGTACTGATAGGATCACGTGGTTAGCTAGTAGGCGGATCATAGACAAGTAAATTTCACACAATAGACATATACATATACAGAATAAGTCAACTAACCTTAAGTTCAACTATATTCAGCAATATTACAACTCAATATCTTCCACATGCTATAATTTCACGCAAGAGTTCTCTCTAGGGACCTACAAGCAATCAACTTTGTGTCGGAATGTGACACCCGATTCAAGCATACCACAATTACAAATACATTCAGTATTTACAGTATTTATATCACCAAGAACAGGTTTATCACAAAACAGGCTAGCAAGTGATCATTTCACATATAATCTAACATGTTTCCATATTCATATACACACATGCATATCATGAAGCAAGTTAACAATTATGTGAAACATAAACGAAAAACTAGACTATCACCTACCTCAAATTCAAGCTTCAACAACTTTACAATGCAAGAGTCTTCCCTTTCCGAGTTCGTTCTTCTCGTTGTTGGTCAAAAAATAGTAAATACCTATAAAAGATCAACACAATGACCTAAATATCATGAAATATAACTCAATTTACACCCTAGGGCAAATCCATGATCCTAACCCCACTCTAGGGCTATTTTCCACCATTAGTTTTCAGTTCAACCCTTCCCCTAATGATTACCAACCATAGTTCTAGGTTCTAGGAATCAAGGGATGAATTTAGGGAGTAAAATTCTTACCTTAAGTGTGGAAATCCATGGAAAATTGATAGAAATCACCCTAGGTCGCCTCATGAAGTTTTTGGAATAGTATTTGTAGAAAAAACCATTTTGGGTTTTTCCTCAACTTAAGTCACGTGTGTCCCTCTTTGGCGGGTTGCACGAAAATAGAGATCTCGGAGTTTGAGCTCCAAACCCCCATTTTACAACATGCCCCCTTCCCAAGGCGTACTAAAATATACCATTTATGCTAAATTCAATTTCGAGAGTTTTACTTGTTCGAATGCAATTCTGCAAAGCTGTAAATACTCCGTATCATCTTAGCTATCCTCCTATCCAATAAAATTAGAGATTTGACCTTTCATCATTCACATGATCACCCTAGACTTTACCTGACTCATAATTTATCCAAGTATTGCCTAGGCTAAATTTTTTTGAGGTTACTATCTGAAGTTTTCTCCCCAAAATCCTTCTTCATTGGCCTATTCCTAACGACGGAAACATGTCATTACAATAGATACCAATTTACCCATCACTCGTCCCTGAGTGACTAACTAGGAAAAACAGAGCTAAAGTAAAGATATAGTAGTACCTATTTCGTTGAATAATTGAGGATACTTATCTCGCATATCTTTATCAGTTTTCCAAGTAGCTTTCTCCACCGAACGATGTTTTAATTACACTTTAATCATATTGATCTCCTTAGTCCTCAACTTCTGAACATCACGATCAAGAATTGCAACTGGCTCCTCCTCATACTGAAGTTCCTTGTCTAATAACATCGAGTCTCATTTAATGATGTAGTCCCCATCTCCGTGGTACTTTTTCAGCATGGACACATGAAACACCGGGTGTATCCCAAGCAAGCTAGGTGGTAAGGCCAATCTATAGCCACTGGCCCTACACAGTCAAAAATTTCAAAAAGGGCCAATATCGTGAGGACTAAATTTTCCCTTTTGCCAAATCTCATCACCCCTTTAATGGGTGACACTTTTAAAAGTACTTGTTTACCATCCTCGAATATCATATCTCTTACTTTTCGATCAGCATACTCCTTCTGACGACTCTGAGTTGTTAGAAGCTTAGTTTGGATACTTCTTACCTTATCCTAAACATCTTTCACTAAGTCAACCCCCAAAGGCTCCACTTCCCTAACTTCAAACCTCTCTATGAGAGACTGCATCTCCTCCCATTTAGGGCTTCGAATGGTGCCATATCAATACTGGAGTGGTAGCTATTATTGTAGGAGAACTTACATAAGGAAAAGAACTTATTCCAATGTCCTCTAAAGTCTATAACACACGCCCTCAACATATCTTCCAGCACCTAGATAGTCTTTTCTAACTTCCCGTCTGTCTGTGGATGGAAAGCCGTACTAAAAGTGAGTTGAATGCTCAAATTTTCATACAACTTCCCCTAAAATTTAAAAGTGAATTGTGTACCATGGTCTGAAATGATAGAAAGGAGCACCATGTGCAGCCTTACTATTTTCTTCACATAAATTCTGGCCAACTGTTGTGCATTGTAGTCCACTCTAACCAGAATAAAGTGCACTTACTTTGTTAACCTGTCAACCACTATCCAAATGGAGTCATACTTCCCCAAAGTCTTAGAAAGTCCCACTACGAAGTCTATGATTACTATTCTCTTCCACTTCCATTCAGGAATAGGCAATCTTTGTAGCAAACCTGCAAGTCTTTGGTGCTCATATTTCACCTGTTGGCAGTTCTAACACTTGGCTACATATTCAACTTTTTCTTTCTTCATAACAGGCCACCAATACAATCGTTTCAAGTCTTGGTACATCTTAGTCACGCCTGCGTGAATAGATATGGTAAACCATGAGATTCAGATAGGATCTTCTGAATTAGTCCATCTACCCGGAGAACATAAATCCTTCTCCTAAAGTGAAGCACCCCAACTATATCAAGTGTTGAGTCTTGATATTTTCTCAACAACACCTTTCCTCTAATTTCATTTAAGTTAATCTCTTCACACTGCTTGGTCTTGATCTCTTCTATAAAAATATGCCTTAGATCAACTCCGGCTATTATTCCACCTATCTCCTAAATACCTAGCCTTATAAACCTGGCCTCCAAGGCCTGAATTTCTCTATCTAAGGGTTGCTTAAGGACTCCCAAACAGGTTAGACTATCCATGCTCACCGATTTTCATCTCAATGCTTCTGCTACCACATTAGCCTTACCTGGATGGTACTAAATGGTAACATCATAGTCTTTAAGAAACTCCATCCACTTTCACTATCTAAAATTCAAGTCCTTTTGGGTGAACACATGTTGTAACTACGGTGATCAATAAACACTTCACACTTGATGCCATACAGATAATGCCTCCAGATTTTCAGTGCAAACACTACTTCTCTCAACTCCAAATCATGAGTCAGGTAGTTCCTCTCATGCACCTTCAATTGACGTAAAGAATATGCTACAACATTCTTATTCTGCATGAACATAGTACCTAAACCAGAATATAAAACATCATATTACATAATGAAGTCTTTAACTTCGACCGACAGGGTCAGGATTGGTGTTGTGGTCAGAAGAGTTGAGTTTTTGGAAGCTCTCTTCACACTTATCAGTCCACTCGAATGACATTTTTGTAGTTAGCCTGTTCAAGTGAATAGCAATAAAAGTAAAGTTTTTTACGAACCATCGATAATAACTAGCCAGCCCCACAAAACTTCTAACCTCGGTCATAGAACTAGGGCTAGCCCAGTTTTTAAATGCCTCAATCTTTTGTGGATCCACCATTACCCTTTCTTTTGAAATAACATAGCCTAAAAATGCAACTGAAGGCAGTTATAGTTCATACTTAGACAATTTTACATACAATCTTTGTCTTTCTAAAACACCTAACACAATTCGAAGATGATCTATATGCTCTTATTTACTTTTTGAATAAACTAATATATCATCTATAAACACTGTCACGAATGAATCCAGAAGCGGTTTGAACACCACATTCATCAAATTCATGAAGGCTGTAGGTGCATTGGTCAACCCAAAGGACATTACTAAAAATGCATAATGCCCATAACTGATTCTATAAGTTGTTTTGGGCACATCCTCAAGTCTAATTTTTAGCTGATGATACCCAAGCCTGAGATAAATCTTTGAGAAGACTGAAGCACCTTGCAACTGGTCAAAAAGGTCATTAATATGAGGTAAATGGTATTTATTTCTGATGATGACCTTATTAAGTTGTCGGTAGTTAATGAATATTCTCATACTACCATTCTTTTTTTTGATAAACAATACCAGAGCACCCTATGGGGAAGCCCTAAGATGAATGAACCTCTTGTCAAAAAGCTCCTGAATCTGAGCCCTAAGCTTTCTTAACTCCGTCGGAGCCATACGGTAGGCAGAAATGGAAATTGAATGAGTACCTGGCTCTAAGTTAATGTAGAAATTTATATCTCGGTCAAGAGGCATACCAGACAAGTTTAAAACTAAAAAGGCACAAACTTTTCAGCTGAACACAGGTGAATGACACTCCACATAATCCCTCCGCCACTTCTTGGCCTTATCCTGCAGCTAAAAAGTCACAAACTATACTCTTTGTTGATGCATTATACCCAGTTTGTTCAACCTCTCATAGCAATAAAGAATAAACTTATAGGTATCTTCATTTTTCAGTACCATGAAAGAATAGGGGTTTGAGCTTGAGGAACTTGGTGCCATGTCATGCTCAGTACTGGTCATCACATGACCCATTAGTAGTCTGAAAAAGGCATCAGTTCCTACCATCTCCCTACTAGCGGAGCTGCAGCAGCAAATGGATGAGCAGCAGGAGCTGGTGCTGCAAGCATGGTGGGAATGGCTTCTATGCTAGCTAACTCACTCAAGAAAGCCATGATTTGCTGGGCTAGTATGGGGTCTAGAGGGGGAATACCAACAACCCTAATCTGGGTATCTTCCTCCTGCTCAGCTTGCTCTTTCTCTTCTCTAACTCCTTCCTCTCCCTCTAACTTATTTTTGTGGAGCAACATGGGCCTTATCTACAAGCACCTCCTCAATAGGAACTTCCACTCTTGCAGGTGCTGCTCTCTCACTACCCCTGCCTTGCCTCCCTTTCCTGCTTCTCCCTTTGCCATGCCCTCAAACGTTTGTCTTTTCTTTTGGCTCCACTAGTTATAGGCCTGACATCGTGTCATGACTCGATCTAGGGCTAATCTTTGACACAAAGATCAAGATATGAGGGACCCCAACCATAACCATCTTAGCATACATCGCATACATAAGGTAAAGGAACCTGATGATATAATGGAAGTAATCAACATAGGGTAATGGGTCTAAGGGGTAACAACTCAAAAGATGTTCAATCCGGACTACATCATAAACCGTCTATTCATGCCTCTAATCTAATATTTGATGGAGGCATAGGAAAAAATCCTAGCTCACCCTAACTAAAAAAGAAAGTCAAAACAGTAGAAATATGAATAAAATTCATGTCCTCGATAAAATGAGGATTCACCAACTCCTTGAGAATCTAGGGCAATCTCTAGCCACAAATAAAATAGTCATGAAAATCATTTGTACCTATATTATGAGATAATGGAGGAAAATAATACGTTAAGACATTTGAATGTACTAAGTATGTGAGGTATGCATGAACAAGTAAACGAGCATAATTAATATGCCATAAGATGCATAACCAATAATAATGAACATGAATAGAGCTTAAAAGCAATTTAAAACATAAGAAACTCTTGGTCAATGCATATCATAAAAACTTTATCATAAACTCATAACTTAACTCCAACTTGTGTGGTGTAGGATCATTAACCAACATCAAAGACCATGTGAGCTATTATATGGAATAGGATGACTCCTGTATTGAGACAGGCCGATTACTCCTGCATCGAAATAGGAGAGGCTACCTTTTCAGGGCATACTTCAAAAGTAACTGTTCAACTGGGCTATGTGGATCCACTAGCAACGCAACTTATGTGGGCAACATAGTTTTAGACTTTAGGTTGCTATAAAGATTCCCTTGGAAAACTAACTGTATTACCAGATCGAACCCCACGTAGAATCCCTCTCAGTGCTTAGTCAATTTTTAATGAAAACTCATAAACATGATCATAATATAATAGAAAAATATAGTAACTACCAATCAATCCACCTTTAAAACATATTAGAAATAGTTCATCTTAACTTAGTGATTCCTAAGAATTTATAACTTCAGTGAGAATTTTCCTTATCACCATCTTAAAACATACTTGTGTGAGAATTGGACTTATCACACTATAATAGCATCTTTGATCTTAACTTTGATCATCATCACAACTTCAACCTTAAAATCATAATCTCAACTTTAAATCATCGAGAACTTTCATTGTAAGTCATTTAACTCATGATCAACTCATAAACTCATATTTAACTCATAATCATAACTTGAAAATTGCTTTATGCATGGACATCTATAACTCAAATTAAAATCATGCAATTCATATGAGAACATACATATAATGGTCATTAATAATATCTAAAAATAGATTTAACTCAGCCCAATGCAATTAATCAAAACTAGGGTTCATAATAAATTATAATTTAAATGAAAACTTGAGAAATTTTTGGGACTTCATGGGTGAAAAGAGCCCATGAATCAACCCCCCCCCCATACCTTGCTTGAACACACTAAGAATTGAAGAAAAACCTTGAAGAAATTTGGAAACCATAGCTTGAATTTGGAAAGAAACCTTGAGAGACTTTGTTCTTGCCTTAGACAAGTTTTAGGAGAATGAATTGAATAGGAGGGGAATTTGAAGAATTAAATATTTATAGACTTTGAACTTGACCATAAATATATCTAGGTTCATTGAACCAAACTTTCAAAAAGATATAATTGCCCTTCATTAAACTCCAGATTTTTGTATTAACCAACTCCTACGGGTCGTTGAAGGGATGATGAGTTGTCTAAACTACTCATCCTGCAGGTCTGAGAAAAAGTCTAAAAATCGAGTCTCTGAAGTTTGAGAACGGGTCAATTTTATGACCCGTCAACTTGGAAATGAGTTGTTCCTAAGGCTCGTCCTGTAGGTCCTAAAATTACAAATTCTAAGATCTCTAAAGGTTTTGTCACGACTCATTGTTAAGATTTATAACAACTTCTACGACCCATCCTGATAAGCCGTAGACTTGGCCTTGGGGAAACTTTTGAACCAGGCTTTCGAAGTCATCCCACGAAGATTTCTATGGGTCGTCTACTAAAGAACGGACCGTAATCATGAGTCGCAGGAACTCCTTTTAAGGTTGGTCATGACTAACTACCATGACTCTCTCTATGACTCATTTCTACGGCTTGTGGGAAATTCTACGACTCGTAGAGATGATCGCGAACTTGGGTCCAGTTCAAGATTTCAGAATTTTCTCCTTATTTTCAACTTTCCGACTTATGGGACCTTATAATATCTCCTCTTTGGAAAAATTCATCCTCAAATTAGATTAACTTATCATAGAAAGGACAAAGAAAGAGGACTAACAATCTAACATGAACATGATGCCATCTTAAAATGCATGGAACATAAAAACTTTAAAATTAACTTTTTCATGAACATGCATTCATATGAATGACATAGGAGGAACATAATTCATAAGACTTCAATTAACTTGAATAAGGATAACTTACTACTTTAGGCTTGAGTAGAGGGAAAGAGGTACGATTATCGTTTCATGATATCGACCTCCTCTTCCCAAGTAACACTTTCTACTTGTTAATTCCTTCATAATACTTTGACAGATACAACTTCTTTGTTTCTTAACCTCTTAACTTGACAGTCTAAAATTTCCACTGAATTCTCTTAATAAGTCAAATCCTCCTCAACACTTACATCTTTCAATGACACAATGGAGTTTGGATCACCTACGAACTTTCTCAACATAGATACATGAAATACCAGGTGAATCATAGCTAAATCAAGTGGCAAATCTAACTCATAAGCCATCTTGCCAACATATCTCAATATCTTGTAAAATTCAATGTATCTAGGACTCAATTTCCCTTTCTTGCCAAAATGCATTACACCCTTCATGGGTGAACCTTCAAATAGACCCAATCATTCACCTTAAATTTAAGCTCTCTTTTTCTAACATCGGAATAGGATTTTAACGACTTTTAGGAGTCTTCAACCTCTCCCTTATGAGTTTTACCTTCTCTATAGCATCCATCACCAAATCTGGACCAATTAAGGCCATCTCACCTACTTCAAACCATTCCACTGAGGATCTACATCTCCTCCCATACAATGCTTCAAAAATAGCCATGTGGGTACTTGAATGATAACTATTATTATAGGCAAAACTCAATTAATGAAAAATATTCATCCCAACTCCTTTTAAAATCAATAACACACGCCCTTAACATATCCTCTAAAGTTTGGATCATTCTTTAGGCTTGACCATCGGTTTAAGGATAAAAAGCGGTACTTAACTTAACCATTATATCGAGACCCTTTTGAAATGACTTCTAAAAGGGTACACCATGAAGTATTACCAATTCACAAACATACAACTTAGCATAATCTTTACCACTGTAAGAAGTCTTAACCGGTAGAAAATTAGCCGAATTGGTCATCCAATCAACAATAACCCAAATGAAATCATGTTGCTTCTTCGTACAAGGGAAACCCATTACAAAATCCATATTCATATCTTCCCACTTCCAAGTAGCAATTTCAATATCTTGGGCTAGACTTTCCGATCTTTGATGCTCAACTTTAACTTGTTGACAATTTGGAAACATAGATACAAACTCCGCTATGTCCTTCTTCATACCATTTTACCAATACACTTCTCTCAAGTGGAACCCGAATGAATTGAGTATTGGAAACTATGGGCCTCATTCAATATTAACTCTCTTAACCCATCAACATTGTGTACACACAACCAACCTTGGTAACGTAGCACACCATCTCCCCCTTGGGAGAAAGCCTTAATGACTTTTTTGGCAACCTTCTTTAACTCAACCAATATTAGATCTTGGTCTTGCTTGGGCTTAACATCCACTATAAGAGACAATTCCGAACGATTATGAATAAGAACACCTCCATTATTAGAATCTACCAAATGCACGTCTAAACATACCAATCTATGAACATCTTCAATTAATTTTTTCTTATCTTCTTCAACATGTGCCACACTACTCATGGACAATCTACTTAGTGCATCGGTGACAACATTAGCTTTCTCGGATGGTACAATACACTCATGTCATAGTCCTTTCAATAATTCAAGCTATCTCCTTTATCAGAGATTCAAATATTTTTGCTTAAATACATATTGTAAACTCTTATGGTCGGTGAACATATCCACATGGACACCATAAAGATAGTATCTTCAAATCTTCAAAGCAAACACAATCGCCGTTAGCTTAAGATTATAGGTTGGATAATTTCGCTTATGCACCTTATGCTGCCTAGAAGCATAGGCTATTACCTTACTATGTTGAATCAATACACAACCAAGACCAACCCTTGAAGCATCACAATACACCACAAAACCATCGTACCCCTCCTGTAGAGTCTAGATAGGAGTGGTAGCGAGGTGATCTTTCAACTTTTGAAAACTTTTTTCACAAGCTTTCGATCATTGAAACTTTATCTTATTTTGAGCTAGCTTGGTCAAAGGTGACGAGATTGATGAAACCCTTCCACAAATCTCCTATAGTATCCATCTAGGCCCAAGAAACTTCTAATATCCGATAGAGATAATAGTCTAGGCCAATTTTTAGACGCTTGAATATTTTTAGGATCAACCATAATCCCTTCACCAAATACAATGTGACCAAACAAAGACATCTCCCTTAACCAAAACTCACATTTGTTGAAATTTGAAAATAGTTTCTTGTCCCTTCGAGTTTGCAACACAATTCTCAAGTGATTAGTATGTTCTTCCTCATTCTGAGCATAAACTAATATATCATCAATAAACACAATTACAAATATGTACAAATATTATTTGAACTCCCTATTCATTAAATCCATGAAAGTCACGAGAGCATTGGTCAAACTGAATAACATGACTAGAAACTCATAATGGCTATACCTTGTCCGATATGAGGATATACGTGGTCTAATGAAACCCTTGTCTAACAAGTCCTTCAATTGGTCCTTCAACTCTTTGATCCATCAGAGCCTTCCATCCGGTAAGAAGAAATAGAAATAGGTTGGGTATCCGAAAGAAGGTTTATGCCAAAGTCAATATTTGTTTTGAGAGAAATACCGGGTAAATCATCAGGAAACACATTCGAAAACTGATTAACAATAGGGACCGACTCTAAGATGAGGGTTTTGGAATTTTCATCCCTAACCCTCACAAGATGGTAAATACAACCCTTGAAAATCATTTTTTGAGCTTTAAGACACGAAACGAATTGACATTTAAACACAGAATTACTATCCTTCTATTTTAGGATTGGCTAATTTGGAAATTGGAACTTAACCACTAGGGTTGTACAATCAATAGAAACATAACATGCATATAGTCAATCCATACCAAGGATAACATCAAAATTAGTCATCTCAAGCTAAACTAGATCACATAAAGTAACTTTATGGAAGACCGTAACCAAAAAGGTTCTATAAACTATTTTTGCCACAACCGGCTCACCTACGGGAGTATAAATGGAGAAATGCTCTAATAATATCTTGGGACTAACATCAAATCTCATGACCACATAAGGGGAAATAAAACACAAGTTCACACTCGGATCAAGCAAAGCATAAACATCATAGTGAAAGACCCGTAACACACTGATAACAACATCGGGAGTCTCATCCATCTCTTGCCTACCATAGAGAGCATAAAACTTATTGTTGCGTTGACTATCCTTTGGTTGCACTTGGGCACCATAAGCAACTTGGCCTTGAGGACGAACATCTTTGACCTCGCATTCCTTGGCATGATGACCCGTCTTACCACATCGGTAGCATATATTTAAACTGACTAGACATTCACCCTTGTCGTTCCTACCACACTTCTTGCATGCTGGAGTAACTTGACCAATAGAAGCACCTTTTTGAGGCTTAGGTTTGGGCACCCTATCCTTGTCAAATCTTGGAGTAGTGGCATTAGAAGACCCTTTTTCGGAGTACCTTTGGCCAAAACGAGGACATCCACCACTTTCAAACTTAGCATGAGAGAATTCACTACCTTCGGTCCTTGGCCTCTTGGACTTCCTACTCCTTATCTTTAATTTCTCACCCTCTACTTTCTTTGCATAGGTCATGATTCTAGATATATCTATCTCTCAAATCAACATAGTTATTTTGCACTTTGTCGCAACCATGTCTAATACACCCGACACAAACTTTCTCATACCAGCACTTGATTCAGCAACTATGAATGAGGCATATTTTGGCAATTCAGTAAACTTTAGGGCATAATCCCTCACAATCATACCTCCTTGCTTAAGGCTGACTCTAATGGGAAAAAGCGATCAAGAAAAACCTCTTTGAACTCATCCCAAGTCACAGACTCTGCCTCTCTAGACCTCTCGCTTTTCCATTGATCAAACCAAATTAAAGCAACACCCCATAATTGGTACATAGACAACTCCGCCCTCTCAACCGAGCCATCCCCCATGATCTCAACAATCTTATGGATGCCATCAATAAACTCTTGTGGATCCTTATCAACTTTAGACCCCAAAACTCCAGAGGATTCATCCTCATGAAATCACAAACTCTTGTTGCCTTCTACCTATATTTGGGTTCATGAAAGCCACCATTTCACAGTTAACTTGAGCCATAATTGCTTGAGCGAGTTCTTAAAAAGATGCTCAAAACTCGGCATTAGAAACTTTATCATTCATAGGATTATTTGGAGCTTGTTGCTTCTCTTCAACCACGTTATTTAAATGAGGTATCTTCGTGGAGGCATATTCTAAAAATTATAAAGAACAAGCATTAGAGGGAAAAGACTTAACCACTCTACCGCATGACATAGATCATGAAAGAAGTGAGACTTTCCTAAGATGTTTTGTAGACTCTTATTCATGGTGTGGCGTGCTTCACACCAATGAATAAGACTCTAATTAACGCGACATGCTAGACTCCTTAGGACTCTTCTAAACCTTGTGCTCTAATACCAAGTTTATCGCGACCCAATCTAGAGCCAAGCCATGATACGGTGATTGGGATGCGAGTTACCCCAACCATAAGCCATCTTAGCATACATTGCATACATAAGTTAAATAAACATGAAAATATAAGCGTAAGTAATCAAGATAGAGGAATGGGTCTAAGAGGTAACCACTCAAAAGATGTCTAATCTGGACTACATCATAAACCATCTAAACATGCCTCTAATCTCTTTGATGGGGGCTTAGGACAAGCTCCTAGCTCACCTTATCAAAAGAAGAAAGTCAAAATAATAGAATTATGAATAAAAGTCATGTCCTCGATAGAATGAGGGATCACCAACTCCTTGAGAATCTAGGGCAATCTCTAGCCACGAATAAAATAGTCGTGAGAGTCGCCTTTCCCTACATTATGAGACAATGTAGGCAAAATATGTGCTAGTATATTTGAATAAACTAAGTATGTGAGGTATGCATGAATAAGTAAAACAGCATAATCAATATGCCATAAGATACATGACCAATCATAATGAACATGAATACAACTTAAAAGCAATTTAAAACATAAGAAGATCTTGGTCAATGCATATCATAAAAACTTTATCATAAACTCATAACTTGACATCTCATAACTTAATTCCAACTTGTGTGGGATAGGATCATTAACAAACATCTAAGATCATGTAAGCTATTACATGAAATCCGATGACTCCTACATCGAGACAGCCTGGTAACTCCTGCATCAAAACAGGGGAGGCTACCTTGCCAAGGCATACTCCCAAAGTAACTATTAAACTGGGCTACCTAGATCCACTAGCTAAGCCATGAAGGCAACCTACGCGTGCAACATAGTTTTGGACTTTAGGTTGATATTCGGATTCCCTAAGGTAACTAACTGCATTACCGGATCAAACCTCACCTAGAAGCCCTCTTGGTGCTTAGTCAATATCCCAACATAAACTTATATATATGATCATAACATAATAGAGAAACATAGTAACTGCCTATCAATCCACCTTTAAAACATATTAGGAATAACTCATATTAACTTAGTGATTCTTAAGAATTCATAACTTCGGTGAGAAATGTCCTTATCACCATCTTAAAACATACCTGTGTAAGAATTGGACTTATCACACTATAATAACATCTGTGATCTTAAATTTGATCATCATCATAACTTCAACCTTAAAATCATAATTTTAACTTTAAATCATCGAAATCTTTCATTGTTAGTCATTTAACTCATGATCAACTCATAAACTCATATTTAACTCATAATCATGACTTGAAAATAGATTTATGCATGGGCATCTATAACTCAAATTAAAATCATGCTATACATATGAGAAAATATATATAATGGTCATTAATAACATCTAAAACCAAAATTAATTCAGCCCAATGAAATTACTCAAAACTAGGGTTCATAATCAATTATAATTTGAATGAAAACTTGAGAAATATTTAGGACTTCATGGGTGAAAAGAGCCCATGAATCAATCCCCTCATACCTTGCTTGAACTCACTAAGAATTGAAGAAAAACCTTGAAGAAATTTAGAAACCCTAGCTTCAATTTGGAGAGAAACATTGAGAGACTTTGTTCTTGCCTTAGACAAGTTTTGGGAGAATGAATTGAATAGGAGGGGAATTTGACGAATTGAATATTTATAAACTTTGAACTTGGACATAAATGTGTCTAGGTTTATTGAACTAAACTTTAGAAAAGATACAATTGCCCTTCATTAAACTCTGGATTTTGAACCTACGAACCAACTCCTATGGATCATCGGATGACGAGTCATCTAAATGACTCATCCTACAGGTATGAGAAAAAGTCTAAAAATTGAATCTCTAAAATTTGGGAACGGGTCAAGTTTATGACCCGTCAACTTGGAAATGAGTCGTTCTTGAGGCTCGTCCTGTAGGTTCCAAAAACCTGCAAATTCTAGGGTCTCTGAAGTTTTTGTCATAAGTCATTGTTATGACCCATCCTGACAAGCCGTAGAATTGGCCTTAGGGAAACTTTTGAACCAGACTTCTGAAGCCATTCTACGGAGCTTTCTACAGGTTGTCTACTGAAGAATGAACTATAATCATGAGTCGTGGGAGCTCCCTTTAAGGTTGGTCATGACTAACCACCATGACTCCTTCTACGACTCATTTTGATGGGTCGTGGGAACTTTTACGACTCGTATAGACGATCGCAAACTTGGGTCTAGTTCAAGATTTGAGAATTTTCTCCTTGTTTCAAACTTTTTGACTTACGGGCCTTATACACAGTTATAACGAGTGTTGACCATCTACGGACAAGAGAGTGAAAGAGGTTAGATACCTATTTAGATCGCCAGATATCAATTGGAATCAAGTTATAGCACGAAGGAAAGAAAACAATGAAAATTTTCTTAAAATCGTGTAGCTTGTCGAAGAAAAGTTTAGAGGTCTCCATACCGTTCCGCGAAACTCTACCGGATTTTTTTGATACAATGAGATCAGCGAACCTAGGCTATGATACCAACTTTATCACGACCCTAACCCATCGTGATTAACACCTACAATAACTCTCTAGTGGGATAACCATTTTTACAGCCCAATTTATCAAACTTAAGAGATAACAATTAAAGACTTCCGAAAGCAGGAATAAAATCAGAAATAATGCATAGTTCCCATAAACTTATCTAACAATTTTAATAACAACGAAATACAAAAACATTTTAGAAACTGAAAATCGTCCTTACCAAAACACTAACTAATAGTCATTATAAGAAGGAAAACACTCCCAAGAACCAAGTCATAGTGTACCTAAACAACGCCTGGAATCTTAGTCTTAGAAAAGGGGCTAGAACATAGAAGAGTCCATGACAGCTTGAAACAAACAACTCACTCTTGAACTCAAACAAGCTCACCCTTCTAACCGAGGTCTCTTCGTAGCCGACTGGATATGCCATGTACTCAATAAATGGCAGACCAAGAGTAGTATGAGTACACAAAAACAATGGTGTATTGGTAGGATGACGCGATTAGCTAAGTAAGCGGATCATAGACAAGTAAATTTCACACAAAAGGCATATACATATATAGAATAAGTCAACTAACCTCAAGTTCAAATATATTCAGCAATATCATAACTCAATATCTTCTACATGTTATAATTTCACACAATGGTCCTTTCAAGGGACCTAGAAGCAATCAACTTTGTGTCGGAACGTGACACCCAATCTAAATATGTATCAGAACGTGACACTCCATCCAAGTATGTATCGGAATATGACACCCGATCCAAGCATACCACAATCACAAATACATTTAGTAATTACAATAATTATATCACCAAGAACAGGTTCATCACAAAAACAGGTCAGGAAGTGATCATTTCACACATAATCTAGCATGTTTCCATATTCATATAGACACATGCATATCATGAAGAAATTTAACAAGTATATGAAACACATACAGAAAACTAGACCATCAAGCTTCAACAACTTTACAATGTAAGAGCCTTCCTTTTTTGGGTTCGTTCTTCTTGTTCTTGTTTTAGAAAATAGTAAATACATTTAAAGGATCAACACAATGACCTAGCTATCATGAAATATAACATAATTTACACCCTAGGCCAAATCCATGATCCTAACCCATCCTAGGGCTATTTTTCCACCATTAGTTTTTAGTTCAAATCCTCCCTAATGATTACCAACCATAGTTCTAGGTTCTAGGAATCAAATCATGAATTTATGGAGTAAAATCCTTACCTTAAGCGTGAAAATCCATGAGAAATTGATAGAAATCGCCCTAGATCGCCTCCTGAAGTTTTTGGAACAGGTTTTCCAGAAAACGACTATTCTGGGGGTTTTCCCCGACTTAAGTAGGACCCATCCCGCTCTGGCGGGGCCTCTCTAGCGGGTTGCACGGAAATAGAGAATTCAGATTTTGAGCTCCAATCCTCTATTTCACAACATACTCTTTTTCAAAGACGCACTAAAATATACCTTGCACACTAAATTCAATTCTGAGAGTTTTACTCGTCCGAATATGATTCCGCGAAGCCGTAAATGTTTTGTATCGTCTTGGCTATCAGCCTATTCAATCAAATTAGAGATTTGACCTCCCATAATTCACATAATCACCCTAGACTTCACCTGACTCAGAATTCATCCAAGTCTGGCCTAGGCTAAATTTTTCCGAGGTTACTACTCAAACTTTTCTGGCCCAAAATTCTTCCCCGGTGGCCTATTCCTAAAGATGGGAATAGATCGTTACACGATGAAATTCAAATTTAATGTTTTATATATGAATTGATATGAATTATGTGATTGTTGTATTTATAAACTTAAGTTAAGTGATACTTTTGTTTATTTATGTTGCATACTTGCATATAGTCGTTTATCGTTAAACACATAGTATATGTATCAATTTCAACTGCATGGTAATTATAGCTTGAACTCAATCATTTGGATTAGTGATTTGACCTACCAACTATAGACTCCAGCTGTCGAATTCATATTCATGGACTTGATTTAACTTACCAACTACAAGTTTGGATGCAGAAACGATATTCATTGCCTAGTATCGCTCTACCCCTCACCGTGTCAGTTTCTGTTTGTCTCTATGTGAAAAGATTCAAGTTTACCTTTCCTAGTATATTCAATGAATCACTGCAAAATCCGAGATTAAAGTTTTTATATGTAACATTGTTCAATTGCATAGTTATCATATTAAAGAATGTATATTTAAATTATTTAGTAATATTTTTATTAACTTATATAGCATAGTTGTATATGGCAATTCACTGTTGAGCTAAATATCAACCACATATGCTTCAATTCCAAGTGCATACTGCATATATACTAATATATAGTTTCAATCCAAATTCAATTCAATTACTATATGGATAGTGATTTGACCTACCCACAACAGGCTCACATCGATGTACGAAGGAACATATTTATTGTCTGGTATCGTGCCACCCGATCACTAGCTAAATTTTCTCTTTGTTCATTTACTTTCCTAACATATTCGATATGATAAGACCTCCTAGTTGGATACAAATGGTAGTCAAAATTAGTGAAAATGAAATTCCATTTTGGAGAAGAAAAAGAAATTCTCTCTCTTCTTTGGAGTGGATATATTGAGGCCCTAAATGTTGAGTCATAATCATGGCTTCTTCTTTTTGGGGTTGTCTTATAGTACATTACTACTACGTACCAGCAAAGCACCAGTTTCTATGTTACTTTATAAAAAATTTGAACCACATGCAAGTTTTTCATTGTCTTATAGTCGAGTCGGCCTTTGCCAACAAAATGCTCTAAGTGCTAACCGATGTTTATTGCCTAGATTTAACTAACTATAAGTTCAGATGTAGACATACTGCAATGTGTTACACACTACTAGAAAATCAATAAATAGCGACGGATAGAATTTCGTAGCTAAACAATAAAAATTTCATGTTAATCTCATTTAACTACATATTAGCAATGGATTGTTTTAGGAGCATTTTAGTGGGATTAGCTAGGAATTGCTGATAAATTTCGTAGCTAATTTCATATTTTCTTGTAGTGACACTTCACCCTCTCCAAGTTTTCTCTTTGTCTATATGTGCAAAGATCCATTTTTTTTCCTTTCTCATTAGCATATATTTAATGAATCGATGTAAAAACTAAATTAAAGTCTATCATTTTTATTTACTTAGGTTGCATATGATAAATTTACCGTTATAACGAATTAAATGTTAAAACACATATATTCCAATTCTAAGTGCATATATAGCAATAGCTTCAATTCAATTATTTGGATACTGATTTGACCTACCAACTACAAACTCAGCTATGGTATCGATATTCTAGATTTGATCTACCAACAACTGGCACAAATGTAATAACGATATTCATTGCCTGGTATCGTGCTACCTCTCATCATCACCGATTTCAATTTTCTCTTTTTTCTATACGTGCAAAGATCTAATTCCTTTTCTTTCCTAGCATATTCAACGTTGAGTCATAATCATGGCTTCTTCTTTTTGGGGTTGTCTGTTAGTACATTACTACAAGGCACCACTTTCTCTGTTACTTTGTTTTCAATTTTGTATTAGGTGGCCTTATTTGCTTTTTGGGGACTTTAATGACTTTTCATTATATCATCAACTGATTGAAAACTTTTGTACAAAAAAGTGTGGAATTTTATACCTTTTTTTTTTCAAGTACTGTTTGAATCAAGAAATATTCTGAATCGTTATTTGCACAGATGGATGATGCTTTAGTTTAAATTTGAATTTTTATAATATACTCTTTTTTTTTCTGTTTGAACTTTATTTCTTATTAGCTTGATCATAGATTTTGAAGTTGAAATTTAAAATTTGAAAAATTGAATTTTTGAAGTGATGTTTGGACATATATTTTATTTAAAAAAAATAATTAAAATTTTGTGAACGAAATTTCTAAGAAAGCATAAAAATATTTGAAGATTTTATTAAATTTCACAACCAAACAGATATAGAGATAAACTTCATGGGTTTAGCTTTTAAGGTTTTAGCATTGAATATTTAAACTCACTATATTTATAAAATTATGAGTGTAGAATTAATAGTTGTTGGATCTTACTGAATTTTTAACATTTAGCATTGAATATTTAAACTCACTATATTTATAAAATTATGAGTGTAGAATTAATATTTGTTGGATCTTACTGAATTTTTAACATTTAAATTTATATTCTATATCGAAAGTATTAAATTCACATGAGCTTCGCGGCATAACTCTACATCTTCCTAATCTTTGGTCGTCGGGAAATAAAAATAGAAAATCGCGTGAAAAAGACAGGTAGAATTTTGGTCCATACAAACAAGGGATTATATAAGTAAAAATAATAGATAAATGTCGAGAGTTCTTTTTCGTTTTGGAGCGGCGCACCATTAATGGCTTAATTAAGGTACAACTTTAATCCAATTAGTCTTCCATGCTTTTTTGACATGTCTTTGTTAGTTTATATACTTTAATTTGATTACTCTTTTGCCTTGAGTTTTCTTATGGCTTTAAGACCGGTTTGGTTAGTTGGTACTCGGTGTTGTAAAACATTGGAAATCACACACACACAAAAAAATTTTTTAGCTTAAGCCATGTTTATAACACTGTCTTTAAAAATATTTCACTTAAAGTTAAATGTATCAATCAAATGTGAAAAATATCCTCTTTACTAAATATGGTTGGTTTTTTGCTTTGAGTTTCTTATCGTAATTGAGATTTTGAAGAAAGTTAATGCCTTCAACTGCTTAGGAACTAGGTTCTTAGTTTGGATATTCGTAAGACAAGAAACAGAATTAAGAACACAGATTTTCTAGTGGAAAACCTCCTCACTAAGGAGTAACAGCCACACTTTCAATTAACTTCAGTTTTATGATTACAACTAAGAATTAAAGGAACTAGCTCTAGTACCTAAAATACACAAACAATTCACTAGAATTGTTTCAACTACTCTCACTCTAACAAGAAGTCAAACTCGCTTCTTGCAACAAAAATCTCTCAAACAAAACTCAACTAAGCTAACTCTAATTGCATGAAAAAAACTGTCTTTGACTGAATTGCTCCTATGCCTTTACCATGATTGAATCTTTATGCGTGCAAATGGTGATTTAGCATTATATATCTTCATGCCTTATATAGACATTGGAATACATTCCTTCTCCTACTTGATCACAAACTCTGAAAGTAAATAATAAAACCTTTCCAGGAAGGAAATAAGAAAATAAAATTTTCCTTGTCTAGTTCAATTACACTTTTGCATCATCAAAATCTTGTCGAAATGGAATTCACTTAATTGTACTCTTCAATTTACCTTTTTTTGATGATGACAAACACTTCAATTTTATTCAATATGCAATATCTATTTCCACCTTTTGCATGCAAATTAGTTTTGTTTTGTTTTGCTCATCCTACATGCACGGCTTGCACACCATCATCTTTCCCATTTTGACATCATTAGAAACAGAGGAACATAGCAAAAAACATAATATAAACAGCACAAATATAGAATAAGCATCCCATTAATCAAAAAAAATACACAAAAAATTGTGAAAGCATCAAACCTATCCATTTAGGCACAATATCAAGCCACAGTGTGGCCATGGCCTTAATAAAAAATAGCCAAAATAGTTACACAAAAACTAGAAATTGTATTGAAATAAGAACCAAGGAAACTGAAACAAAGATATAACAAGGGCAAACAAGATAGATATCATGTGGAGGGCTTGGATTTTGAAAGCAGGTCCATCAAAGACTAAATGTTCTGCATGTGTTTAGTTTGAAGTTCTATCATTTCAGTCTTTAGGGGTCCACCCGAGCCTGTGATGCTACTAAGCACTCCCTCAACCTTGCATTCTCCTCATTCAACTGAGTGATCTCCTTTAGGGCCTCCTTCAAGTCCAACAAGGATTGTGTTATTGGGCTGGAACTATTCTTCCTAGGAAGAGGAGTAGACGCACAATCACACTCCTCCATGGTAGAAGGAGTAATCTTGTCATTCTTAGTTCCTACTCTGCCCTTCCCCAGTTTGACCCCAAAATATTTGAACACTTCAGTCAGCAGAAATCCATAAGCCAAGCCATAAGGTCCAGTCTTAGGAGCTATGACCCTTCCCATATGTTTAATCATTAAAATAGGAAAGTTGATCTTCTCATTCAGATCAAGAGCATACATTATGCCCATGTCCCTGATGCTAGCCTTTTCTCTCATCCCATCCCTGGGTAAGATCTCCTTATTCATAATTTCAAATAGGAGTTTGTGATAAGGAGTCATCTCACCTTTAAGAACATTCCTAGCTACGCTTTTTTGTTTCCCCTGAGTGAACTTACTAGTTAGCTTACAATCTTCATCATGTTTCCAAACATATTCCCCCAGCCCTTCTAAAGGAATAGCTAGAATCTCACCTAGTTTAACATAGTCAAATACTAACTCCACCCCATTAACTCTACTACTCACCACTAGTTCATCAAACAGTTTTAAATTTGCATAAAATTCTACTACCTCATCTTTGTATAAAACTTGTGCAACAACCCTAAACAAGTGATCCCAACCTTCAAAACCTAAGTTTATCAATCAAACATAAAACAAAAGGGTTTGTCATTATCATTCAAGACCCTCCCTTTGAGAAATGCTTGAGTGGCATAATATGCATGAGGAACAAGGCGCAAAAATTTCTCATAATTTTTATTTTCCAGCTTGAGAAGTTCAGACCTCCTCTTCATCGACATCAATAGGTTCATCGTCATCTCTTAACTTTCTTTTTCCTTTAGCCAACCTAGCCCTGCGTTCTTCTGCTTCCAACTGGGCTTCAACAACTCTCTTTTTGGTGAAAGAAACTGTAGGAGGAAGAGACTGAGAAGGTATAGAATGAGTTGAGGGTTTGGATAGAGGTTTTTTGGATGGTTGAGTGCCTGTTTCTTTGTGGTGCCATAGATTGGAATGGACAAGGCTTGAGTACACTTAGGGTTTAGGACAATGTCACCATCACTTTCGACTTCGACTTCAACAAGAGACGAAGGTTTAGAAGCATTTGGAGATGGATTGTCTGATTCTAGATCTTTTGAAGACCATGAGTAATTTAGGGAATCGAATTTTTTGGGTATGGGATAATGTGGTGGTGAGGTAAGGTTAGGTAATAAAGATCTGGAGATGAATAAAGAAAGTGTTGGTGATGGTGAACGAGAGAGTCGATCCCCCTGTTATGTCTGAAAAAGACGGTTTAAAATTAATTTCAACTTTATAGAAAAAAAATCAATTTTAGAAAAAAGGAGTCGCCACTTAATTTTTTAAAGAAATTAAGAAAACTTAATTTAAAACAACCTAACAGATTTAAGTATTAAAACTTCAAAGAAAAAGGTATGAGGTTCTTATTTCCACTTTGAAAAACTGTTAAATATTCAAAGTGAACGCTAATGCGCGGTTATCCGATGATTTAAAAATTATTTGACTAAATTTTAAAAATATTAATTTAAAAGGAAACGAAGACTTTAAAATTATTTTTTGGAAAAAATGATCAAACATAAATATTGAAAATAATATATATATATATATATATATATATATATATATATATATATATATATATATAAGAAGTAAAGTTTACCAAATGCCTAAGTAAAAGTAGAAAATCATCTAAAGAGTAAATTAACATGAATTGGTTTATCTTTAGGGGAACCTAATTAAGTTTAAACAAATTAAAATTAATATCTAAACAAGCATAAATAACATAAGTAAATAAATTATTACAACCCGAATTAATATAAATAAACAATAAATAATACATGAAAATATTGCCCGACACTTAATTTCTGTATGCCTGGACTAAGTTGTTGGACCATCTGCGTTTTGGGTCATAAGCAAAATTCCACTGTATATCGCAGTTGTATACACACTGTATATCAGAATACATATACACTGTATACAGTGTATATTTTATTTTTGTTTATCAAACTGTATACACACAGTATACCACCTGTTTTTTCCCTGTATCTATTGTATATCACTGTATATCATACTGTATATATATATTGTATATCAGTGTATACAACGTTGAACAAAACTAAGATCTTTCATTAAACAATTCTAACACATGATATCTAATTAATTCTAACAAATGCTAACTATAAAAAATTTCTATCATTAATCTAATTATTCTTAATACATAACTAAAAAAAATAAGACTACGAATCAACTAAATATAAAATATAAAATAATTAAATAAAATAAAACTGAGAAAAGATTTTACCTCTTTGCGGACAGCAAGACTGAAGATGATGAGCGGAAGACAATTTCATCACCACCCAAGAGCTTGATGGAACTCCAAGCTCTTTTCGGGCAGCAAGACTGAAGACGATGAGCGGAAAACAACTTTATCACCACACAAGAGCTTGATGGAACTCCAATCTACAAAAAAAAGAAAAGATTAAAAATTTAGACTCGAGCCTTCATGGGTTCGACGTTATAAGAACACTGTTCTTAGCCTAAATTTTGACTTCAATCTCCTATTTTTCTTGAAGAAAAATATAGATTGAAAGCTAAAAATTTTCACAACTTTTAGGCTGGGGATAAGAGTCCAAAATCCCAGCCAAGTTAAAAAAATTTCTAACTTTGGGATGGTTAAAAACCTCTCGCTTCTTCTCTCTTCTTAATAAGAATATGAGCCTTTATATAGGCTCCAAAAACTTTAAATTTTCTTGCAATTTTTGATGTGGGAGATTGGAATTTTTTATTTTTTTTAGAAAAAACTAAAATTTTCAAAAATGCAAACTATAATTAAACTAACCTAACTAACATTATATTTAGTTAAAAATGAATTTTTTTTGAGATAATTTTCGAATAACAACATAAATAGTAATCAAAGATATAATTTATAAAAATATGTATATTATACTAAAATTTATAGAAAAAATAAAAATAGTTAAGAATAACATGAAAAAATCTTTGTTTTTATAAATGCTAATTATCTCAAAAATATTTGAAATTCAAAGAAACTCGATAACTAATTTGCATTGTGGAGGATCAAAATTGGATGTCAACACCCCCTGAGTGGTATACTGATAGTCATCTTCGTCATCAGAGTAATTTACAAAAGGGATGTGAGATTTTGGAGGTGCAGAAGTAGTGATTGAAGTTTTCAGAAAAGACTCTTTGAGTTTTCTTGATTGTGGTTTTGGGACAAGTGTGATGCAAAGGAGTTATTTTGTATATGATCGAGAAGAAGATGAATGGTTTGTGTGAGAGATCGTGTTTTGGGACTTGTTTTGAAATGACGGTTGGCAGGTTTTTTGATAGAAAAGTAATCATTTAGGCACAAGCTATTTTATTTTCCCGCTTTTTTATATGATACTCTGGGGAACAACTTTGGGGATCAGGTTCTCAATAGCAAGACAATGACTTTTGTTGTATAAAATTAAGATTATTTTTTTTAGAAGGATTGTGCATACCTGGAGGATCAAATCATTCAATGTTTTCCTGTAGTTTTTGGCTAAAGAGATATGGTCTATGAGTCTTGCTTCTGCACTATTTTCTAGAGTTGGTTCATCATCCCCAATGTTGCTGATATCTTTAAAATGCCTCTCTTCCAAGTGCTTTGGTGAAAATATCAGTTATCTAGTCATCAGTCCCACAGTGCATCATTTTGATTAATCCCTTCTCAACACAATCTCTGAGAAATTGGTGTCTTACATCAATGTGCTTGGTTCTTTTATGTTGGATTAGATTTTTTTCCATGTTTACAACACTTGTGTTGTCACAAAAGATGGGAATACATCCCAGATTAATTCTGAAGTCCCTTAGTTGTTGTTTGATCCACAACAATTGAGAGCTTCTAGATGCAGTAGCTACATAATCATCTTCAGTAGTTGATAGTGCCACAAAATTTTATTTCTTTGTTACCTAAGAGACAAGACAAGGACCTAGGAAATGTGTCATCCTTGAAGTGCTTTTTCTATCAACCAGGTATCCAGCATAGTCAACATCAGCATAACCTACAAGTTCAAATGAGGCACCTACAGAGTATTACAGAACCAATCCCTGAGTCCCTTTCAAGTATGTGAGGATCCTTTTTACTGCTTTCAAGTGAGACACTTTAGGAGATTATTAAAACCTTGTACATAGACCAATAATTTTATTGTGGTAGAAATGGGTGTGTCATTTTTCTTTGCTCTATCCATTTCAAACTTTTCAGAAGTTCCTTGATGTATTTTTGCTGGTGTTTGGATGTTCCTGTCTTGTTTTGATAAATTTATAGTCCTAAAAAGAAGTTTAGTTCCCCCATCATTCTCATCTCAAACTCACTTCTTATCAGGGCAGCAAACTCTTGGCTCATCTCATTATTAGTTGCACCAAAAATAATGTCATCAACATATATCTGCATAATAAAAAGTCTGCTTCCTTTTCTTTTGATGAACAAAGTATTGTCTATTTTTCCTCTAACATATCCATGATCCAGAAGGAATGATGATAGTTTATCATACCATGCTCTGGTGCTTACTTTAGTCCATATAAAACTTTATCAAGCTTGTACACGTAGTCATGGTGATCAAAGCTTGCAAAACCTATTGGATATTTTACATAAACTTCCTCTATTAGGTACCCTTCAAGAATGCACTTTTGATATTCATCTGAAATAGCTTCAATTCCATATGAGCTGCAAAGGAAATCAACATTCTTATTGCTTCCATCCTAGCTACTGGGGCAAAAATCTCATCATAGTCAATTCCTTCTTCTTGATTGCATCCTTGTACCACTAGTTTGGCCTGGTTACTATGCCTTGATTGTCTAATTTATTTCTAAAAACACATATTGTCCCTGTAATAGTTGTGTCAATAGGTTTTGAAACAAGATATCATACATTGCTTTTTTCAAATTGATTGAGTTATTCTTGCATAGCTATAATCTAATCTGCATCTTGTAGAGTCTCTTTGATATTTTTTGGTTCTATCATTGAAAGAAATACTGAGTAGGCCAACATATTTCTCACTTTGTTCCTGGTTTTCATTCCTGAGTAAAGTGGTGAAATGATGTTCTCTAGGGGGTGTGAGTTCTTATGTTTCTTTTTTTTCCTGCTGTAGTTCGAGATGATGTAGGTACACTTAGTTGATAAGCTAATTCTTCTGTTTGATTTGTTCCCCTTGTCTCATGTAGTCCTTTAGCTGTATTGATTGTGTTAATGCTTCCCCCTGTCTTATGTTCTCCCTCAGTTTCCTCTCCTGTGGTGTGATTTTGTGGGATTTCTTGACTTTGCTCATCCTCAGAATCTTGTACTAAGCCAATGCTAGGATTATCATTAGTGCGCATCATTTCACTATTTTCCTCATCAAAGATAACATGAATGCTTTCTTCTACACAGTTGATTCTTTTGTTAAATACTTTATAAGCCTTTCTCTAGGAGGAGTATCCTAGGAATATACCTTAATCACTCCTGGCATCAAATTTTCGTAGAGCGTCTTTTTCATTATTGTGAACATAACACCTGCATCCAAAGGGCTTCAAATAAGTTAGATTTGGCTTTCTACCTTTTAGGAGTTCATAGGGAGTTTTTTTAAGAATTAGCCTAATCATGCATCTGTTTAGTAAGTAGCAAGTTGTGTTTACTGCTTCAGCCTAGAAGCTTTTAGGAAGTCCTCTAGCAATACGCATGGTCCTTTCCATATCTTCCAGTGATCTATTTTTTCTCTCTACTACTCTATTTTGCTGAGGAGTCCTAGGTGCTGAGAAGTTGTGCTCAATGCCATTTTTACTACAGAAAATAAGGAAGTTTTAATTTTCAAATTTAGTGCGATGATGTGATCTTATTCCTGCTACTTTAGTGTTCAGCTTCTTATGTGTCATCTTGACAAATGCCGGAAATATCTCAAAGGTTTCATCTTTAGAGCTCAGGAAGAGTGTCTATATAAATCTTGAGTAGTCATCTACAATCACAAACACATATCTTTTTTCTCCTCTGCTAAGCACTCTCATAGGCCCACATAAGTCCATGTGAAACAATTGTAATGATTTGGTAGTGCTAACTACTTGTTTAGGCTTAAAGGATGATCTTACTTGTTTCCCTCTAGCACAAGAACCACATACAATGGTTTCATCAAGTTTGTTAGTGAATTTTTTGATAGAGCATTAAGGTATGTCAATTCTGATTCAAAAGGATCCATGATATCATCTTTGTAAATATTTTTGTGTCTTTTTCCCTTAAGTACTACATTTCCACTTTCTCATTTGTTATAGTGCAGTCATCTGCAATAAACAGTATATTATTTTCTTTGTCACACATTTGAGATATGCTCAGTAAGTTGTGTTTTAAGCCATTTACATAGTACACATTTTCTATTGCATGAGTTTCAGATCTTCCAACCTTCCCTATGCCAATGATTTCACCAGTTTTTCCATTTCCAAAACCTATATTCCCACCTTGAAAATCTATAAGAGAGAGGAAATTTTCTTTACTCCCAGTCATATGTCTGGAGCAAACACTGTCTAGGTACCAGAGCTTGACTTTTACTCTTCTTTTCTTGTAAAATATTAAATCAGGGGTTAGTTTTAGATACCCAGATTAACTCGGGTCCCTTTTTGTTAAAGAAAAGATGACTTAAATTTCTTTTTGCCAGTGTGACATCTCCCTTTTTATTGACATGATCCTTTTAGTTCATTTGTTTTATGTCTGTTAACAAAATTTATGTTTTTCTGCATAGTATTTAGTTTCCTTAGGGTGTCCTTATTTGCCACAAATGTTTCATATCATATTCATGGTGTGATTTTCTTTGTAAGTTTTAGGTCTGAATTCTAGTCCATGTATAATTGATGACTGACTATTTTGAATGTGAGTGAGGAGACTTAAGGATTTAGTCCATTTTAGGTTGTGTTTTAGGTCAAACTTGGATTTGTTTAGCTCCTTGGTTAATACGTTATCTTATTCAGTTAACTTAGTAAATGTAGAGTTTAGCCTCTCAATGTCCTTCTCCAGGGTTTTTTGAAAATCAGAGACCTGATTATTTTCTTTATCAAAGAATTCTTTTAGAGTACCTTTTAAAGAAATATGTCTTTGCTTAAGGTTCTCACACTCCATTCTCAGGAATGCATAATCATTTAGTAGATTCTCTTTTTCAAAATATGCTGAGTAGTAAGAATCTATAAGGATTCCAGATAAGTTTCAAGTTTAACTTTAGAGTAGGTGTGTAGTTTGGTTCTTAAATCAGAAAAGCATACCTTAGGTTCATCATGTTCTGAACCTGCCATGAGAGCCAAGGTGATTTCTTCTGTTTCATGGGAAATCTTACTATTGTCAGTTTCCTTTTTTTTGGCAATAGGGGTTTCAATTGATGACTTCTTTTCATCTTCACCTTCACTATCAGAATCACTCATGGCTAAAAGGCTATGGTATCTCCCTTTTTTGTTTCTATCATAGACAGAGTATCCAGGTCTCTTGCTTCCGTAATTTCTTTCACCTAGCTTTCTCATGATTTAGGTAACACATTTAGGAACTTTCTAACAGCCTTGCCAGTAGGAATATCTTCACCTAGTGAGTAGATTTCATTCAGTATGGCTGTAAACCTGGTGTGATATCCTAAATATTTTATCCATCCTTCATTCTAAAGAGTTCATATTGCCGGTTAATAGGGCTGGGCATTCGGTATCCGGTTTGGTATTTTCAAAGTTTGGGTTTGATAATTGGTAATTTCAAATTATATACCAAATATTGAACTTTCAAACTTCGATTCAGTAATTAGATAATCGATAAATCAAAATTCGGTTTAGTACGGTATTCGATAATCTCATATTGAAGTCGAAGTCCACACGGAATATCTTATTACATCATATTCACATTAGCAACAATAAAAGATGTGAAGATTTCATTTAAAAGCATGAGAAAAATGTAGGAAATATTCTGAAAAACTCAGATTAAGAATAATTCATTTACCTGTTTAACAATGAAGACTAAAACAAATACATGAACCTTGATTAGAATTTACAATTTAGAATACAAAGTCCCTAAGTCCAATAACTATTCTCAAGCCTTGGATTGCAATGTACACCTCTTTAAGTGTACTGAGAAATGTGTTACAATGGAGGACATCTAACACCTCTGCTAATTCATTGACAAGCAAAGCAGAGAAGTGAAAGATGAAATGCTTCAGAGTCAGTATCTTCTAGACTATTTCTTTGAATAGAATTGCCAAGCACCATGAGTAACAATAACAACCTGCAGATGAGTAACAACCTCCATTTCTAAAATTTATCGATGAGTAATAATCTGCAACAACAATAAGGACAAACAACAACCACAAAAATAGGACAATAACAACCGGGGTGTTGAATGAATTCATCAAAAGCAGGGGAATACTACATCCGAACAACAACACTCAACAACATAAGCTGCAGCAGCTACACTACAACAACAATAATTAACCTGCAACACACAACAACAGCAACAAACAACAACAATCAGCAGCAGTAATTGCCACCTGCAACACACAACAACAGCAACAAAAAACATAAGCTGCAGCTGCTACACTACACCTGCAACACATAACAAAAGAAACAAACAACAACACTCAACAACACCCACTTACAGCAAGAGCAATTGACACCTGTAACACATAATAATAGCAACAAACAACATAAGCTATAGCAGCTACACTACACCTGCAATACACAACAACAACAAACAACAATAGTCAATAACACCACCTTCAACAGTAGAAATTGCCACCTACAACACCCAATAATAGCAACAAACAACATAAGCTGCAGCAGCTATACTATACCTACAACACACTATAACAGCAACAAACAATAACACTCAACAACAACACCTGTAGAAGCAGCAATTAACACCTGCAACGTACAACAACAACAACAAATAACATAAGCTGCAGCAGCTACACTACACCTGCAACACACAATAACAACAACAAATAACAGCACTCAATACCACCATCTGCAACAGCAACAATTGACACCTGAAACACACAACAACAGCAACAAACAACAACACTCAACAATATAAGCTACAGCAGCTAGACTACAGCAACAGCAATTGACACCTGCAATGCACAACAACAACAACAAACAACAGTACTCAATAGCATAATTGATCTAAAATTTGAAAATGCTTCCACATGTTGCAGGTTGCAGTAATTTCCAGAACACACAATTCAGAAATCGTGGTGTATAGATATATTTGTCTACTTTTTTTTAACTAAACTCAAAAAAGGACAAAAACTTCATAATCTATTTGAAATGAAATTTAGGGTACGCATATTATTTAAGGGGGAAATAGAGACAGAATGTGAAGGAAGACTGGAAGAAAAAGAGGAAGAAAAAGAGAAGAAGCAAAGAGAACTTACCTTCAAGTGAAGCGATGAAGGTGAAGGCAGCGTGAAGCAGTGAAGGTGATGGTGGCGTGAAATGGTGAAGATGATGGCGGCATGAAATAGTGAAGCTGATGGCGGCGTGAAGCGCAGAAGTGGTGAAGGTGTGCACTAAAGTTGAAGGGCGAAGGCCGCGTAAAGACTGAACTCAGAACTAAAGTCTGAAGATTGAAGTCGTAAGTATAGGGGTGATTGTGAATACTAAATTTCAAATCTGAATAGGTTAATTGCTAATTGGGCTGTTCGGAACTTAGGATAGACAATTGGGTTGGACTTCAATAGTTAAATTATAGGAATGGGCCTACAACCCTTTATGTTTAAAAGGCATCTTTTAGGAGGCCCAACATAAATAATTTTAGTATTCGGTAAAATACTGAATACCGAACGGGAAAATTATAAATATCGAAATCGAAACCGAAATACCGAAATATTAAATTTTAGTACCGAATACCGAACCGAATACTGAAATACCAAAATAGTCAGTTCGGTTCGGTAATTTAGTTTTTGGTATTTTATGCTCACCCCTATCGGTTAAGGTTGTTAAATTTTGCTTTCTTGACAGCAGAGGTTCCTTCATGAGCAGTTTGGGTAATATCCCAGATTTGTTTGGCAGTTTGATAAGAGGAGATTCTATTGTATTTGTCAGGTCATATACCACAAATCAAGATTTTTCTAGCCTTGACATTGTTTTGGATGGCAATCTTATCAGCAACATCACATTCCTTTCTATCCTTAGGTATTTGTTCCTTTCCATCAGTAGAAGGTTTCATAGGAATAGTTAGTCTATCCAATACAACATTCCACAGATCAGCACTATCACCAATGAGATGATCCATCATCTTGTTCTTTCACTAGCCATAGTATTTTCCATTAAACAAAGTGGTCGATTCTGAGAAGATCCTTCCTGCGCAGTTAGAGGTGCAGTCCTTGATACTTTTTAGGTTTTAACCTTTAATAAAAAGTCCTGCTCTAATACCAATTGAAGAAAGTTAATGTCTTGAACTGCATAGGAACTAGGTTCTTAGTTTGGATAGTCGTAAGACAAGAAACATAATTAAGAACACAAGATTTTTTTGAGGAAAACCTCATCACTCAAGAAGTAACAACCATACTTTCAATTAACTTCAAAACTCATATTTTATGATTACAACTAAGAATTAAAGGAACTAACTCTATTACCTAAAACACATAAATAATTCACTAGAATTGTTTCAAGTACTCTCACTCTAACAAGAAGTCAAACTCGCTTCTTGCAACAAACATCTCTCAAACAAAACTTATCTAAGCTAATTCTAATTGCATGAAAACATTGTCTTTGAATAAATTACTCCTATGCCTTTAACATGATTGAATCTTTATGCGTGCAAAGGATGATCTAGCCCTTATATATTCATGCCTTATATAGACATTAGAATACATTCCTTCTCCTACTTGATCACAAACTCTGAAGGTAAATAATAAAACTTTTCCAGGAATGAAATAAGAAAATAAACATTTTCCTACTCAAACACGAAATAAACATTTTCCTTGTCTAGTTCAATTATGCTTTTGCATCATCAAAACCTTGTTGGAATGGGATTCACTTAATTGTACTCTTCAATTTTACTTTTTCTAAAAAAAAATACAAAGTCTCCATATTTGGTTAGTCTTTTTTTTATTAGAAAAAAGTTTATAACTCTATAAATATATGATCATTCCTTCTAATATGGTAGCATTCACAATGTAGTCCAAAGGGGCTTTGAGAGTTTTGCTTAGGGGAGAGAATTTGTGAGACACAAGTGTTTTATTTACATTTGTGCGAGCCTCTTTGTATTCTGAGTGAATTGTGTGAGGTTATTTTTTTTGATATTTTGTACTCTCATATTTATAGTGAATTGCTCATTTTATTTTGTGGATATAGTTCGGTTGATCGAACCACATTAAATATTTATCTCTTTTGGTATATTTTTTGTTTGTCTTCTTTCGCATGATTTTTCAAGATTTGTTTTGTTAGCTAACGCATGACACATAATTATTTAGATCCAAATAAGTGGTATCAAAGCCTTGGTTATCTATCAAGAATTTTTGATGGAGGGGAAAATGAGCAAGATGACGTGTTTAAATGGGAATAATTACAACATATGGAAAAGAAAGATAAAAGATCTATTATTCTTGAAGAAGATGCATCTTTTTATTTTTGCTGCTCATAAACATAAGACTACGACTGATAAAATTTGAGATTTCGAGCACCAAAAATATGTGGATATATAAAGCAATGGGTTGAATATAATTTTCGCAATCATATTGTGAATGAGACACATGCTGTAACATTATGAGAAAAGTTAGAGATGTTTACGCTTCAAAAATTGACAATAACAAGTTGTTCTTTTTAAAGTAGTTGATGACCTTTAAATACAAGGAGGACAGTCCTATTCTTGATCACATAAATAATTTTTAAGGTGTTCTTGATCATCTATTAGGAATGAGTGTCAATCTTGATGATGAAATACAAGGACTTTAGTTTCTTAATACTCTACTAGATTCTTGAGAAACTCTTCGTGTTTCTTTACCAAATTCTGCATCTGGTGGTAAGTTCACTATGAAATATGCAAAGAGTGGTGTGTTAAATGAAGAAGTCAAAATAAAATCTCAAGGACGTCCTCACACTCAGATGTTCTCTTCATAGAAGATCAAATGAGATATAAGGAGTAGAGGTAAAAGCAGAAGAAAGTCAAGATTTAAGAATCAAAATGTTTAATGTTATCATTATGGAAAGAAATGACATATTAAAAGATTTTGCAACAAGTGGAAGAAGACCTTAAAGAAGGAAAGAAAAAAAATAACAGAAATAATGTTGTTGTTGTTGTTCAAAATGGCCTTCTCTTTTTGTGATAAAGATGTCATCAATTTTGTATCTCAAGATATAAGTTTAATAGTAGATTCTGGAGCTACATCTTATGTCACATCGAAGAAATGCTTCTTTTCATCTTATACTCCTGAGTTTTTCCTTTTTGAAGTGTCTTGACTTGTTCTTCATCTAAAACAAATACAAAATGCAACAATCAATGAACAATGACCAAAAAATATCTATATTATACTCAAATCCTAACCCTTGTCCAATTTCATGATCATACCATCTAACTAGGGGTTTTTCCACCATTAAATTTAGGTCAACAATCCTCCTCTAAGATAATCACCGTAGTTATTAAGGTCTAAGAATCAAAATACTTAGAGGAGTAATTAACTTACCTTTAACGCAAAAAAAATTGAAAAACCAAAGTAAAAAGCCTTAAGTCGCCTCTTTCTCACCCAATAACAAAGTTGTAGAAATAAATATGATTTGGAATTCTTTTCCTAAGCCTCCATTTCACAACAAACCCTCAAATCTTTATGTTTTAAACTCTTTTTTTATGCCAAGTCTGATATAAGGAGTTCTACTCACCTAAATTCACTTTCGAAAAGCCCTACGAATCATTCATTAATGCTTTAGGTAACATAAAATCAAATTCAAGCTTAGACATTAACTTCAATCCTTTTTCGAATTGTCCCAAACCTCACTTCACTCAGATTCCTTCCAAGATTGGAATGAATTGTTACATAATAGTTATACTCGAATACAACAACTTAAAATCAAGATTTCAAGGAATTTATTGAAAACAAATACAAAAAAGTCATAAATAGTAGAGTTACATAGAAACCAAAATCAAAATCGAATTTTAGTGAAAACTCAAATGAAAATTTCATCATCTTCATATTTTTAAGTTTAAGGAAAAAGAATAAGAAGAAGGATTGAAGAAGAAGAAGATGGTTTGGAAAAACCCCGTTAATGGAAGAGAAAAAGAAGAGAACGAAAGAAAGGAAGTAAGAAGAAAGAAGAAGGGGAAGCAACAAAGGGCCAATTAATGTAGTATATCAGTGATTTTTTACAGTGAGTTATTTTAAGTAATTTTTTTTTGGTAATTAGAACTTTTATTAATCACCAAAGTAGTATTTACAAAGCTATGCTAGTAATATTCTGCTGGCTATCTCAAAAGGGATAAACATTTAGCTACTAAACTCAAAAATTTTAAAAGCTACAAGTCTCTAGGAATAATTAGGCTGGGTACAGTAGCTCAAACATAACTAACACAAGCAATACTACATGCTATAGTCTCTATTGCAGTCTCTTGTTTCTCAAAAACTCTTGAATTTCTTTCCTTCCAAGCAATACTCTGAGCTTGATGGCTTTCCTTCTTAGTCTTCTATAGGATCCATTGTGTCATTGAAACCCATGTATTGTTGTGAGGCTGGTTCAATGCTATCCATTGGAGTAATCTCTTCCATAGTGACTTGGAAAAATACATTCAAAGAACAAATGATCTCTTCTTTCCTCTAACTGCTTACACATAACACATATAGAATCTACTTGTAATGTCCACTTCAGTAATCTATCTGTCGTGAAGAGTCAGTTTAGAATTTATAGCGATAGAGTAAAAATAGTTTTAGGTCTTGCTAAGTTACGATATAATAAACTTCTCCGATCAACCTTTGGATAACTACCAAGCATTTGATTATAGGCTTTTCTTACCAATAGTGACATTATGCAGTAAATGCAAGAGATCTTTAGATCCCAGAACCTTTTTGGCCATCCAACATGCTTTCTTAGGCATCCTGAGTTCTTTCATACCTTGGACTTTGATATAGTAGTTGTGTACCCACTTAATCCATGATATATCTTATTTTTTGTAACAACCTATCCACATCATTAAGGATAGACCAATGGAGAAGGAATTTAGATCAGAAAACTTCAGGTAGTTACTTCGAAAAATTTTAATCTAGGCCAAACTTGGATAAATTTTGAGTCAAGTGAGGTCTAAGGTGACACGGTAATATGTGGGGGTAGAATTGAAAATCTTATTAAGTTAGCTAATAGCCAAAATGATAGGAGCCTTTATGGATTTACGAAATTGCATTGGGGTGAGTAAAACTTCTGAACTTGGATTTAACATGAAGGGTATGATTTAAGACGTCATGGGTTGAGGGTGTGTTATAAAATGAGAGTTTGGAGCTCAAATTTTGAGCTCTCTGTTTCAAATAATCCAACTAGAGCGGAGTCGCCAGAGCGAGATGGTTTCGTCGGAGCGGGATAGACGTGACTTAAAGTCGGGAAAAGTCTCAGAACATTTTTAGTCATCCCACTTCATTTTTAAGAAACCAGAAGCAACCTACGGTGAATTCTTGCTAATTTCCACCATATTTTATGTCTAAGGTAAGTAAATCACTCCCTTAATTCATAATTCGACTCCTAAAACCTAGAAACTATGGTTGATGATCATTGGAGGAGGATTTTGGACTGAAACTAATGGTGGGAAATAGTTCTAGGGTGGGGTTAGGATCATGTGTTTTACCTAGGAAGGGAATTATGTTATAATTCATGAACAATAGTCCTTTGTATTAATCATTTGTATGTTATTAATATTTTTAGATCAAGAACAAAATGAACGAACCAAGAAGGGAAAAGCTCCCGCACTTTAGAGTTATCAAAGCTTAACTCGAGGTCGGTGATGGTTTTGTTTCCTGTATGTGATTAATGTACTTGCTAAATTACTTCATTGTATGCATATGTTTATACGAATAGGGAAGCATGCTAGGAATTCTGTGAAATTATCACTTACTGGACTGATTTGTGATGAACCTGTTCTTGATGATATGATGTTGACTATTGATTGTAAATGTGGCTGCTTTTGTATTTGGATCGGGTGTCATATTTAAACACACATTTGGATCGGGTGTCACGTTCTGACACAAACCTTGAATCGGGTGTCACGTTCTTCCACATAATAAGTGTTATAGGTCCCATGAGAGAACCCTTACGTGAGATTGCATGATATTGATATTGATGAATTATGATCTTCTTAAGTGATGATTAAGATGAAAATGGTTAAGTTTATTTTATATATATGTTATTATTATGTTGGGTTTACTCGTTCATGACCCGCATACTGGCTAGCCGCGTGATCCTATCAGTACACTGGTGAATTTGTGTACTGATACTACGCTTGCTCTATCTTTGTGGAGTACAGGGCATATTCAGCCGGTTACGGAGAGACTTCGCATAGGAGACCACTAGTTGTTGAGAGTTCATGGGTGAGTCACTTGTTACGGGCTACCATGACCTCTTCCTATTTCAAGTCCTTCTTTCAAGACTTAGACTTTCAGACACTTTTGTTATGTTTTTATTGGGGTTGCGTCCCCTTTCTAGACTTGTTGCTTGTTTAGAATTTTAGTACGCTGACTTTCAGTTCCTAGGTAATAATTTCCACATGTTTGGGTTGATAACTAAATATTTCTGAGTTTATGGGAACTCGACTTATGTTTTGTTGATTAAACCTGCTTTCCATTTTTAAATTTATTTATATCTTGCGATTGATGTTAGTTGAGATGTCGTTATGGTTCTCCCACCGGAGGGTTAGCATGGATGCCAATCACAATGGATCAGTGTCGTGACATTTCTGCTCTATGTCCCTACACATCCTTAGAATAGCTTCTTTGTTCCATATCATTAGATTCACCAAGTTGATCCCCCTGTAACCTTTGGTTTGCACATCTTTTCCCAAGACACAAGTGCCTTCTTGGTGATAACATTAGTTCCTGACCATATATAGCTTCGACAATAGTCTTGGATTATTTTCATCTCTTCAGCTGGCAGCATAAAAAATTGTGCCTAGTAAGCTTAGACTTCAAAAATCATTGTCTTTACTAATTGTTTTCTCCCTACATAGGATAACTTTTTTGCTGTCCAAGAGAAAATTTTTGCTATAATTCGATATATCAAAGGTTTTCATTGGACAATACTTAGTTTCTTGGTGGACAATGGAATCCCAAGTTATTTAAATGGCAAGTCACCTTGACTATACCCCAACAACTGCTGGATTTGAGACTTTACCAAACTTGATACCCCTCCAAAATATATGGTATTCTTTGACAAATTAGCTTGCAGACCTGAGGCAGCTGTAAAGACAAAGAATTTTTCATGCAATAATTGTACTGAGTTTAGGTCCCTCTTGTAAACATGAAGAGATCATTTGCAAAGCACAAGTGACTTATCCTAAGTCTGCTACACATAGGGTGATACTTAAATTGATTGTGATTAGCCAGGTTATTTAAATTTGTACTCAAATACTTCATAACTATAGTAACCAAAAAAAGGGGGACATTGGAACCCTTTACCTAAGCTATCTAGCTGCCTCAAATGGTTTTGTAAGTTCACCATTGACCAGGAAGGAAAAGGAAACAGTAGTTACATATTGCATAATCCAGTCTATTAATCTGATAGGAAACCCCAGGCCTGTCATTACTTATTTTAAAAACTTCCGGTCAACAGTATCATATATTTTTTGAATATCCATCTTTATCATGCATCTAAGAGAGACATTTTTTCTATTATAAGCTTTGACTAACTCATGTGCAAGTATGATGTTATCAGCCACTTTCCTTCCTGGAATAAATCCAGCCTGAGTTTCTGATATCACAGTCACTATCATCTGTTGAATTCTATTAGCCGGTACTTTTGTTATGAGTTTGTATAGGACAATACAACATGCAATGGGCCTATACTCCCTTATGTTGGATGGATTTGGAACTTTGGGCAACAATGTATCAGCTGTGTAATTCACAACTTTGTATAGCTTTCCAGTAGTAAAAAACTCCTTCACACCTTCATAGATATCATGCTTAATCACTGGGTTGACTTTTTTTAAAAACATAGCATTATAATGATCTACCCCTGGAGATTTATCATCCCCCATTGAGCAGAGTCCATTATAGTGATCTACTCCTAGAGGTTTATCATCTCCTATTGAGCAGAGTCCATCATAGATTTCCTTCTCAGTTACCTCTACACACAGTACCATTTGTTGAGTATGTTTCAAGGTTTGACTTGTCCTCATGGTGGCCTTACTCATTGATGTAGTACTAATTAGGGCAGTACCCATTAGAAATTGATAGAATGTGATAATATCATTGTGGATTGCGTGAGGTTCCATAATTTTTCCACCATTTGCTGAAGTCAGTTCTACAATTTGCTTCTTATGCCTCCTCTCTTTATCATTGCCGTAAAATACTTATTATTTAAGTCTCCCAATTAAATCCACATAGCCCTAGATTTTTGTTGGTGAATGTTCTCCTCAATATTTGTCCATTTCTCCAGTTGGATCAGAAGTTCTTTCTCTTCCTGTGCTATATCATCAATGTAATATGTAGAAAGCTTCGACTGCTAAAGTTTTAGGGAGTTTCTACTATGTTGTATCTTCTCTGTAGCTCCCCTGTAATTATTATTGTTTAGCATTTTTAGATGTGGCTTCAACTCCTTCAACCTTTGCCATTTACACTTTAACTTATTCCCATGTAATCTGCCAGTCCAACTTATTTGTACTATGGGACAAATGTCTCATGAGTTGCACCTATATTGAAGAATCTAAAAGGAGTTTTGATATTGGATGAGGTGAGGTTCATATCAAGAACATAGGTGAGTGATTTGAGATGTAAGGTAACCTGTAATCCAGTACCAATTGTCCATATTGCATTATCCATTCATCATTTTCCATAGCCCTGTCTAGTCTATTATAAATTCTATCTGCACCAAGTTTCTTGTTGGACCATGAGTAACAATCTCTTTTCCACATAAGCTCATTTAATAGCAGGTCTTGCACACATTCAGCAAAGTCCCTAGTTTAAGACCTTGTTCCTGAAGCACCATAGAGCCTATCTTGATTATGTAAAAGTGCATTAAAGTCTCTCCATACAAGTCAAGGTTTAGTGTATTGAGTTGTCGGATTCCTTATATCAGACCTTAAAGATTTCCTCTGGTCTATTATGTTATAACCATATACCACAGTCAAACAACATTCTAACTTAAGGAGTCTTCTCATTTTAGCTTTACCTTTTTTTACGTCATTCCCACTTTATACATTGGATGAGGTACTAAAATATTTCTTGAAATAACAAGATTTGAGTTTTTTTGTCAGACTCAATATCAACAAAATGATATTAGGAGTATATTTTTGAATTTATTTAACTAGATTGCATATAGTTGGAGTTGAGGATTTGAAATTATTATTTAGCAGCCTGCTTATGCAATTCTTGATCAATATTAGCAGTTTTTGCATTTTGAACATTCTGTTTTGTATGTTAATTATGAAGAGTATTGTACGTATGATATAACTTGGTGATATACTAATTTTTACAGAACTTAGTTTGGCTAGCAAAATGTTGTCCTAGTTGTATCGTTTTAGGATTCCTAATAAATGTTTACAGTTTTATGGGTTGCCTTTGCCTTCTTTTGGAGTGATAGGAATTACCAATTAAATTGTTAAAGAAGATGTAACGGGGAGCAAAATAAATGTACTCTAGGCATTTTTGATAGAATACCAATTCATATCGAATCCTAGGATGGTGCCAATAGGAAATCACACATTCTTTCGAGAAGAATACCTTTTGAACTTTTGAACTTTGCATTGAAGTTTCATTTTTTTCAGAAAATGTTTATTGTTTGTAGGGAGAAGTTGATGATATGGAACGGATTGAAGCTTGTACAATCCATTGGGCATGAAGAAAATATCACCATCAAAATTTCATGCCATGTTTGTAAAAACAGTCACAAAAAGTGCTTTCCGGATTGTGTCTTTGTCAGATACTTCCCACCGAACAATGAATCGAAAATTCATATAAACAATATGAGCCAATTGTTAGACGTGAGTAGGTAGCTGAACTCCTTGATAAAAACAAGATACCTGTCAGAGATGGCATCATAGGGAGCACACCTGACTTACACAATACCAATGCCCATATCAGGCCACCAATAAACAAGGCTATTCGCCTGGCTCTATATCAAGAGGCAAACAAATTCCTTCTTTCAATTCTTAGAATGTATACTATAGAGTTGATGTACCTCTGTTTTGTTAACATTTTTTGACCAGGTTGACGTAAGTCTTTTCTCTCCCTCTATTCTCTTCGAGCTAGTTTCATACTTGAGAGTTGTTTCTTTTACTCTACAGCTGAAAGTACTTGAAAAGATATATAAAAGGTTTTGATAATTAAAAACAAGAGGCCAACCCAAAAAAAGAGAAAAATCTTTTGGAAACTGGAATTTGGAGTGAGGTGTTCAACTTATCCAAGTTGTTAGCCTAGATAGTGAAGATCAATATTTGACCTAGTCTTACATTGTTAAATTGAACCAGCTATCGAACAATTAATCTTGTTGAGACAAAAATAAAATTTGCAAGTGTTTTGTCTCTATAAGTGAGTGGCTGCTTGAATTGTTAGCTGCTTGAGCAGTAACTGGCACGTTATTTCCTGCCTATTTCTTGTGGGATCCTACCTGTGGCTATTCACATATTAACCAAGTTCCACATACACAAATACTTCTAGTGAAGCTTCTCGACTCCTTACCTTTCTCCGTAATGCTTCAACGGAAAATAACTTTTTGTTGCTTCGACCAAATTAACTAATCTGCTCATCTTCACTTCATCTTATGATACGATTCAACCTAGGAAAACAAGAAGAAATGCGGAGTCGGAAATACAAGAAGGTAAAAGATAAATAGATAGACACAAATAGAAGAATTGAAAGCAACTAATGGATATATTAAACCCCAAAACCTCAATCGATTGAAATCCGACAAGCACCTAACTCTTATGATGACCTCGAGGGAATTGGATTCACCTCGCAACCAACATTTCTAAACAAGAAGGCAACCAAAGCTTAACCGAGCTCCCAAACTCACACAAGGAGTATTTTTCCTCAATATTCAAAGTAGTTTAATCTAAGAATGAAGACAAGCTAGCTATTTATAGTGTTGGGTTATTTATTATTAAAATGGCCCAAAAGTGGCCCTTAAAGCATTGCAAAAATGGCCCATTTTGACCGTCGTGATGTGTGATGGTGGGTGTGACAGCCGTCACACCCTTGACGGCTTGTCATCCTTATCCTGTATCCGACCTTACTAGCCACCTTCGAACGATCTCCTCCGTCACTCCAAGGCAGTCTTTCGATTCTATCATCATGATGTAGAATCCCTTGGGTGGTCTGGAGTTGTACTCTACTATCTCTATCTTTGAGAATAAACCCTGAAGGTCTTGCAACTCACGGGCTTGACTCCTTGTGAACAGTCTTAATGAGATCCGGGTCGCATCATTCTCTCCTTCTTGAAAATGATTCATCCTCAAATCCCAACCTTGCATGACCATAGAGAAAACAAGCAACAACAATATCCTCATGGCATGAGGATTAGCATTAGCAACAACAATTTTATCACTATGCCAAGGTTGCACACATTTAACATATATCCAGGTATCATATAGCTCTTGATTTCTGCCTCAACACAACTTCATTTATTGTTTTTCATTTTTGCAACTGTAGTAATAACTTTTTGCTATTTCAATCAGTTAAGGGTTGAGATAATCTCTATTAGGACTATCTTGTACTGCATTAAGGTCATCTTTGATTTCTGCCACCTTTTTCTCTAAGGATGAGTATTCTCTATTCCAACCTCGAACCTTTCCCTCTAAAATTTTTAGCTTCTTGCACATCACATACATATGACATCCCTGTATATCTTGTTTCTAAGTATCTCTTACAGCAGTCCTAAACCTTTCCTGGTGTAGTAATACATGAAGAGTCTAAAAGGTCGTCTCGTTCGTAAAAGTGTCTCAGTAGAAAGTAATATCGGGGAATGATCAGAACAACCTGGAACCATGAAATCTGCCTCTATATCCCCATAAGAAGTTAGCTAGTGTGCATTTCCTAGTGCCCAATCTATTGTGCTATATGCTCTATCTGTAGCTCCATGCTTGTTGCACCATGTATATTTATACTATCTTTTGGCTACTATCCCTAGTTTTATACACGCTCTTTAAAATCTTTGATCTCATTAGCCTGGACCGAGTTCCCATGAATTCGATCATCCAAATGCAGCATAGTATTGAAATCTCCTAGAATCAATCATGGAGCACTCACAGTTTGATCAATGCTTCTCAACTGATTCCACAACCCTTGCCTATCTGTTATGGTACGTATCCCAAATACAAAAGTTATCGGACATGCAAAATTGGAGTTTCTATCCTCAACCAGGCAATACATCATATGTGAAGTGATCATCAAAGCATTGACCCTCATTTATGTTGGTTTCCAGCAAATTCATAACCTACCAGTAAGGGCATAGTCATAATTGTCCAAAAATGTCCAGTCTTGTTCCAAGAGAATAAAACCACGACCTATCACAATAGGATCTCACCAACAAATTTACTAAAATACAAGTAACTATTCGATTATTAGCTCTTATAATCCTATGTATTAACCTCTTAATCCCTCCCTCTTGCAACAATTCTAATACCACCTCTTTCGCGAACCATAACTCTGGTTTCTCTTGTATGTGTTCAAATCATCTGTGTGAAAAGAATAAATGGGCCACATACCAATTTGAATTACCAGATACCAATTGAAATTAAGTGGTAGCACGACAAAAAAAAGAATGAAAATTCGGATTTACCAGATGCCAATTGAAATCATGTGGTAGCACAAAAAAAAAAGAAGGAATGAAAATTTCCTAGTCCCATGTAACCACTCAAAGAAAAGTATAGACATCTTTGTACCGTTATGTTAGACTCTACTAAATCTGTTCTTGTGCGACGAGATCAACATATCTACGGATTTGATACCAACCTTATGACAATCCAAATGATTGTGAATTGCATTCACTAACTCTATGGTGAAAGAATCATCAAATCTAAGACTTAGACAATTTAAGATCATCCCCAAAAAAGCAATATTTAAATTCAACTAAGTTTACAAGCAAGAGTCAATATTTTAGTGCAGAAATAAATCAACCATCTAAATAAATTTTCAAGATCTAAAAGTCATCATTCAAAACTTTTATACAAAACCAAGTCTAATAAAATTCGAAAACTTATCGAAAGTAAAAGTGTCTCATTGTCGGAAGAAAACTTGACTTTTTAACCTATAGTGAGTCATCTCACAAAATAAAACGCATCAGATGAAAACACAACTCTATTACCAAGTTATGAGAATGTCATGAGTTCATAACCTTCTTATTGCCGGAGATAAAGAAAGAGTCGTAAAATTGATGAAATGTTGAACACTTGAAAGTAGAAAATTTTCACTTGATATTATTAATTGCAAAGTATAATATAATATTACTACTACTTTAAGAGAGAATTGAGAAATTATTGTAGAAAAAATAATTAAACTTAGGAGGTATTTATAGATTAAAACATGAGGTATTAAAAACTTTTTAAAAAAAATAATTGAATTTTGGGGCACTTTTCAGAAAGTGGTCCTTGGCCCAACGTCCACTTTCTAAAAAGTGGCTCAACGGTCATCTCCTTAAATTAAAAAAAAATAATCTAATCTGATCGGTTCGGACAGTGAACAAGTAGACCGCTTATCAATCTCTTGCTGGGTCGATCTTATCAAATTTTGACCAATAAACTTTACCTAAATCTCATAGTGAAAAAGCCCAAATACAACTTATCCCCCATTTTTCTTAAATTATCCGATTTTCCTGATTTTTTCTAGATTTCTGATACATTACAGGTTTTTCTGATACATCACGTTTTGGGTGTAGAATAATTAATGTTGTTGAGGTATTTATGGATAGTAACGTACTTTCAGTTAGGATTCCTTGTTTGAATCAATTACTTTGTTAAATAAGAGAAATAATCCAAACAAATCGTAACAATTATGAGTGTCGTGAAAAACTTAAAAAACAGAGCATAACATCGAACATAAACTTCAATCCAAAATTCAAATTTCATCAAGCGAATCGAGATGAATATCCCGATACTACTAAGACATTCAAGAGTTTGGCAATCTGAGGTGAGTTATGAACTATACAAAAGTGATGGAATCGTAGTGGGCGACAATATATCTTACTTGAATCTAAAAGCAGCAGTTGCTTCATAATTGACCATGCTACACAGTTTTTTAACAGTTTATGGGTTGTATTCTACCCATGCTATCTTCGACTTTGGTTGAATTATCTAGGAGGAATAAGATGATTAAAGCATCTGATTTTGCAAAATTGAGATATCCATTCCTTATTTTCCTTAAATTAAAAACCAATGTATTGATAAACTTACATCTACACAGTTTTTTAACAGTTTATGGGTTGTATTTGATACATATTTCTATGAATCGGAGTAGTAATTGAATATCAATAATTGATACATGGATGGTTGGTAATTATTTTAATTGTAAGTTACTTGGTACTGATATAGTAAATTCGAATCTGATACATAAGAATAGATGATACATAACTATTCGACATATGCGACAGATTAAGGGTTGATACATTGAAGATTGTTGTATTAGTTTTCAACTGAATTGTGGTTGATACATAACATCTTGTATTGATATAAGTTGTAAATGTACCAGAAGCAGTAAAGTTTGATACATGAGAATCTGATACATAAACTTTCATCTTAAATTCGAATTTGATACATGAGAATAGTTGATACATAACCATTCAACAGATTAAGGGTTGATACATTGAAGATTGTTATATTAGTTTTCAACTGAATTGTGGTTGATACATAACATCTTGTATTGATATAGGTTGTAGATGTATCAGAAGCAGTAAAGCTTGATATATGAGAATCTGATACATAAACTTTCATCTTAAATTTGAATCTGATACATGAGAATAGCTGATACATAACCATTCGATAGATTAAGGATTGATACATTGAAGATTATTATATTAGTTTTCAACTAAATTGTGTTTGATAGATAACATCTTGTATTGATATAGGTTGTAGATGTATCAGAAACAGTAAAATTTGATACATGAAAATTTGATACATAAACTTTTATCTTAAATTCGAATCTGATACATGAAAATCTGATAATAGTCTCCTAAATTGTTGGATATCCAAAAAAAATGTTTACTAGTGGTACAAAAACAAAATTGTACATTCTACTACTACAAATTCAAAAAAAATAATTTAAGATTCCTAATACATAAACTTTGGGCGTGTAGTTACAGAAACAATTTTTTCCCCTCTTTTCCTAAAGCTTTTTCAGAAGGTTCATCAACTTCTGACCCAGAATTCGAAGATTGAACATTCTTTCTCTTCGCCATTTGCAGATTCATTGTCCCTAATAAATTGTTCCTCGGAATGGACCTATTTTCTTGAAACCCATGAACATCAACATCAGAAACAAAGGATATTATAGCTAGATTATTTTGAGAAATTAGTTGGATAAGTCCAATACTAAATGATGGGCCATTTTACATAGTTATCAGTAAACTTAAGATGATTTTGAATCAAAAATTTTGAACGTTAAACAATTGAAACTGAAAATAACAACTGAAAAACAAGACTTGAACTCTTAGATAACTAAAAGCTATGAAAATAGAGAGAGAATGCAGTTGAGAATCAAAAGGAGATGATAGATAGTAACCTCTAATTCTTGTGAGTGATTTAGGCGAGAAATTAGGGATATGCTCAGCAAATTCCTTAAATTTTTGGATCTTGAAAATGGAGAGAGAACGAGAGAAAAAAATTTAGAGGAGAGAGAATGTTTTTTGAGTTATGTATCCGGAAGATGAAGGAAAAAACTGAAAATAAGGGATTTTGGTAAAAAATTTAAAGGGTTGAGACTTTTAGCAAATATGATGATAAAAATGTGTAGTTTGGTAATTTTCACCAAAATTTATCCGATTTGGCCCAATTGATTTAATAGGTGGGCAGGGGGGCGATCCAGTCTTACCAGTGTCGGACCCTTAATGAACCGGTCTAAATGGACCAAAAATCGGGCCACCCAATCAAGTTGATTGTTTTAAGCTAAACTAAATTTCTCATTAAATAAAATTTGACATGACAATATAAATTATTTTTTACTCTCAAAATTGAGTGAAATTTTGAGATATTAACTCCTAAGATACAACAACAACAACAACAACCCAGTGAAATCCCACATCGTGGGGTCTGGGGAGGGTAGAGTGTACGCAGACCTGACTCCTACCAATGTAGGACGGCTGTTTCTGAAAGACCCTCGGCTCAATAAAAGTATAGAACAAGGTTAGACAAGAATATTAGAGTAAATAAGTAGATAACGAAAACGGTCCAAACAATAGTATAATCAAAGCACAAAAAACAGTAGATATTATTATTGGATAATAACATAAATACCATAAATAACATACCGCAGAGTACCAGAAATCATAGTGCGTTAATACGCCTACGAATAAGGGAGAATAAAACCACTATGAACTAGCCTTCTACCCTAATGTGTGTCCTCCACACCCTCCTATCTAGGGTCATGTCCTCGGTAAGTCGTAAATGCGTCATGTCCTGTCTGATCACCTCTCCCCAATATTAACTCCTAAGATAAATTAATTAAATTGGGATGGTTTTAAGAAAATGTTATCCAATCACTCACAACTTAGTTTATACTGGACTGGTTTAAAAAAATACGCTCATAAGTCACAACTTATTTAAGTGATCGTTCTTACTGACATTTCTTGACTATCAACATGGATGAAGATATGATAATGAAAGTATACATATGTGTGTAGTTTTTGTTTTACTTACATTATTGTTGCCAGTGATCTACGCTACACACTCGATACAATAATTCATGATCGATTTAATTCTTTTATGAAATATAAATTGTTTATATTTTTTTGTTTAGGAATTTATATATAGTAGACTCTTATCTTCATGAATATAATTTCGTTAATCAAGAAAATAAAAGTTCATTGCAAATAATGAGTTTAATATCAATATAAAAGGGCAGCCCGGTGCACTTAAGCTCCCGCTATGCGCAGGATCCGGGGAAGGGCCCGACCATAAGGGTCTGTTGTACGCAGCCTTACCTTGCATTTCTGCCAGAGGCTGTTTCCAAGGCTTGAACCCGTGACCTCCTGGTCACATGGCAGCAACTTTACCAGTTACTCCAAGGCTCCCCTTCGAGTTTAATATCAATATATATATATATATTCACTATGACGTTTCTATTATAAATTTGGTCCCACTTTATGATTATTTATTTGGTTGTGTGGTAAATCGATATGTGAGAAGTCATAATTCAAGGTTTTGTGATCAATTCCATGTTACTGCATTTTTTTTCTATTTTCTTTTATGTAAGACGCTCATATGCCAAATAATTTTAGATAGAATGTCTCTTTTTTTTTTTTTTTTAATGCAGTGGGCTAATATGTCAAATATCATTTCAGATAAAATGTCTCTGTGTAACAATTTTTTCTCATTTTTTTGTGCATGAAATGCATATGATCCCAAAACGATGATCTTCTTTAAGTGGGTTTTTTTTGAACATTTTTGCATAAAATTGAGTGGAAGATTTTCTTATTCAGTCTCTTATTTTGTTTATAACTTTGATTCTTATTTGGTTTTTAATCAAGAACCATGGCGGAGACCGTGGGAATCTTTAATGATAACCTGTAAGTTTGTTGAAATGAGATACCTTTTTGTTAGGGCGATTTTCAAGTTATTCTTCCTTCTTGACAACATGATTTTGTGCTCTGTTGAGTTTTGATTTATCTTAGAATCAGTTAACTATTTTTACTGGCACTCAATTCATGCGATTCATGTACTGTGTATTTTTTTAATATCTACACAATTGATACAATTTCATTTCTTACAAACTAACTTTTAACTAAAAATTAGAAAAATTGTTGACTTGGCCAATGAACTTCTTGAAATTTCTACTCTTGCACTGTCTTGATGCATTAATTTTAGTTTTTGAGGTGTAGTCTGTTTTAACTTTATGCTTTTGGTCTTCCTGATTCTCATTATTAATGTGAATCATTGTTGTTAGTGTTAGTGACTATTACGAGAACATATTTATCACTAAATGATTAGAATTTTCAGTGTGAGTGTAATTCATTTTTCTCGTCCAAACTTTATTGTTGTTTAGGTTTACTAGTGCTCAGTAAATTACAATTGTGTTAACAATAAGATGTCAAGATTTTTTATACACTTATGCATTTTTCCGGCTTAGGTTTCTTTGCATTAAGTATGCTCCTAGGGAAGCTAAAAGCGGGCTTTAGATTAGAGCCTCCTCTTTAGGCTGGATTCGCAAATATGTGTTCTCGAGTTTTGAGATTCAATTAATGTCGTCTCACAGAGTGTACAGTCAGTGTTGACTATTATGCCCCATTTACTTAGCCTCTCCACATTGAGAAGTCTCTGATGTAATGCAAGCCAAAGAATGAACATGTGTCATAGATTAGTCTATGGAATCATCATCAGTGTATTTAAGGCCACTCGAGGGTAGGTCTCATCTTTTCATATGCTATTTTTATGCTATACTGACCCTCACCATTGAAGGTCTGGAGAGTATTCAAAATAGACTGCCCTGAAGCTATAAATTAGTGTCTGGTATCAATTTTTTTTTTCTGACAAGCCAATTATTCTTGAAGGATAAACCATGTCATCCAATGATCCAATATTCTGCCTTTTATGTAGAAGCTCTACACCTACAGAATCCAAAGCCTATCTTTCTTCATATCCACAGTCCATAATAACTTTCTCAATCCAACTTTATTTCAAGTGGAAAATTTCAGAATATTCATACCCTTTGCAACCATTATTTGCATAATGTTTCCCATGATACTTAGGCTTTCCTAAAATTCTCTTTAGCACAATTTCAGAGGAAGTTTTCACATATGCTAGTGAAAAAAATGCAACGTATCAGGCAATAGAAACACATGTGCCCTATAAGTTCGCATTTCAAACATGACATCTTTTATAATTTATAACAGGAGACCATATCAATGAGATCTAGATATCCAACATTTAACTCTAGCAATGTCAATTAATGGAATACATTGTATAATTGTCAGCTTTCTGGATGATAATAGTATCCCTAGATATTTAAAAAGCAAAGACCTCACTTCAAAATGAAATCTATCCACCAAATATGTTTTAAAAGATGAGGAGACCCCTGAATGTATAAACAATTCTTTTTTCATATTTGCCTTCAAACATGACACAAATGAAAATGATCAAAACGCCTCATCACTCTTTGGATAGGCTCATTATCAACTCTACAACATAGCAGGAGATCATCAGTAAAACAAATATGCAATAGTCTTAGCTTCTCACACCTTGGATGAAAGTCCAAAAATCTGATTGTGTTTTTAAACTCTTCAGTGCTCTATTCAAATATTTCATAGCCAGGACAAATAGATAAGGAGACATGGGATCTCCTTGTCTTAGTCCTTTTCTGGCTTGGAAATTCTCTGTAAGACCTCCATTACTACCAATACATAATTAACACTATATACACAATTTATAATCAACTCTACCAGTCTGTAAGGAATTTCAAATTCAGCCGGTATCATCTTAAAAAAGGTCATTCTATAAAATCATTGGCTTTTCTTATATCAACTTTGACGAGACATCTTGAAAATAACCTGGAGATTTTTTCATCTCTACATATAAAAAATAAAAATTGTTAAGTTAGCATCTTCACTATTAATGGTTAATGATATCACATATAAAGTGGTTAGAGTCTATTGATATTTGATCTAATTAATATTAGATTACTTAAACTTGTTATACCGTAAAATTTAGTGGTATGTATTACTAAAGACGAGTATGATAGATGAAGAAAGGAAATGAGATATAGGGGGATTCTGCTGAAAAGAGATATAGCCATTCTAGTTGAAGCTGTAGAATCTAGTTAGTTTAGACTAGAGAAGAGAGTTCAGAAGTGGCAATATTCTGAAAAATAATAATTTTGGAAATCACATTGTAAAGGAATAAACAACCAACAAAATGCATACATTAGATGCGTCTATTAGTACTTATTATATTGTTTTTTTTTTTTTTCAATATAGGCAAGACTTGGTGCAAGAACAAATAGTAATCGGATAAGACAATGAAATCACCCAAGATCAACTCTGGGACAATGTGGAAGTCCAGGATGGTGTCAATTGAAGTGTGCTAGAAAAATAAATATACTCTTAAAAGATTGTCGTTTTGCACTAGATTTTCATGATCGTGATTTGGTATTAAATTTTAATCACCCTCAAGTTAGAATTAATTTTGGCGCTGTTTTGTTTGCTTTACTACTAATATTACCGTAATGCTTGATAATCTTCCTCTATATTATATCTGTTGTAAGCGTCAAGGTCATAAAGATGTTGTCGACTAATGATCAAGAAAAACAAAAGGGAAGAAGGTTGATGGCTTGTATGAGTCTACCACAAGTTAAGGAATCAGGTCCTTGATTAAGAACTATTACTATAATAAGAAAAACAACGACGAAATAATAAGTATAGAATACACGATGTTAACATGGAAACTTTCTTTCTCAAGGGAGTAAAATCACGACTTACCACAATAGGATTTCACCAACAGTTTCACTAAAATGCGAGCAACTATTCGATTATTAGCTCTTATAATCCTATGAATTAACCTCTTAATTCCTTCCCCTTGCAACAATTCTATTACAACCTCTTCCACGAACCACAACTCTCACTTCTCTTGCATGTGTTCTCACCATCTACGAGAAAAGAATAAATGGGTCAGACACCAATTTGAATTATCATATATCAATTGAAATCAAGTGATAGTATGAAGGAAAGAAAGAATGAAAATTCGGATTTACTAGATACCAATTAAAATCATATGGAAGTACGAAGGAAAGAAAATTTCCTAGTGCCATGTAGCTAGCCTCTTGAAGAAAACTATAGACATTTCTGTACTGTTCTGCAAGACTCTACTAGATATGTTCTTGTACAACGGATCAACAAATTTAGAAATCTGATACCAATCTTATCACGATTCAAATGACCGTGAATGACATTCACTAACTCTCCGGTGAAAGAATCATCTAATCCAAGACTTAGATAATTTATGACCATCCAAAATAAACCAGTACTTAAATCCAACTAAGTTTATAAACAAGAGCCAATATTTTAATTTAGTGTAGAAATAAATCAACCATCAAAATAAATTTTCAAGATCCGAAAGTCATCATACAATAACTTTTAAACAAAGCCAAGTCTAACAAAATCCAAAAACTGATCAAAAGTAAACATATCTCATTGTCGGAATAAGACTTGACTTTTTAGCCTATAGTGAGTCATTTCACAAAAAGAAAATGCATTAGATAAAACACAACTCTATTACCAACTTATGAGAATATAGGGAGTTCATAGACTTTGTATTATTTTCTTGCTCGTTATTATTTTAACTGTGATCCTTACTCTTTACACCATCTTTATATATTTTCATTCTTGCTTTAATTGATTTAGCCGAAAAAGATAGAATCTTATGAATCCTAGTTCACTTGTCTTTAACGTCTATTTTACAAATTTAATGTCATTTGCACATTAACTCTTTTTCGGCAAACTGGTATAGCAACAAAAAAATATTCAGACAAGACTCTCTTAGAGGTCGTTTGATAGAGTGAGTTAGAAAAAATAATGCATGCATTAACTTTATATTTTACTAGTACCTTGCATTGATACACTTTTTCAACCTATAAGTTATACACTTCATTTGCTATTAAGGTGTGTATAATTAATATTTGAAAATTCATAGTATTTACTATTTAGTAATGTAAGGAGTTCTAATGCATGTATTAAAATGGTTAACAACATATTTACCCCTCAAAATTTTTTCCACATTCTTTACATTATATTTGTAGAAGATATTTTTATAAACAAATAAATTTTTTTTATGTTATGCAATACATGTTATTTTTAATATACCAAATCAAATTTTGAATAAAAAATAATCTCAACATAACTAATACAAATATTATTAATATATCATAATATTCAACATTATTTTTATACTTCCTACCGAACAACCATTAATGTTGGATTCGTTGAGATTTTTACTCCTCAAGTTCAGCAGGAGTAAAGCACAACGATAGGTGGAGATATTTTTTTTATTTGCATTCATGTCTTTTGAAAAGAGCCGCAAAATTCCATATTGGGCCAAAAACTTTGTAAGCCCATACTAAATTGGCAGGCTTCTGCTCTGCAATCAGCGAAGCATTAGGGTTCTGAGGTTTAACATCGCCGTTGGCTTCTTAGGGCTTCACAATCTCGAGAGAGAGAGAGAGAGAGAGACGCAATGGGTAAGTGAAGCCATAATTTTTGGTTATGTAATTTGTTTTTGCAACTATTTTATCGATTTTCTTTTTGTTTGTATAGCAAGAATCAAAGTTCATGAGCTGAGGCAGAAATCCAAGACTGAGCTTTTAGCTCAATTGAAGGATCTGAAAGCAGAACTTGCTCTCCTCCGCGTTGCCAAAGTCACCGGCGGTGCCCCTAACAAGCTCTCCAAGATGTAACTTTTTCACCCATTTGTTTTTTTTACATACATGTCTATACAAACTCATTTGTAAATAATAAATTTGAAGGTGAAATTAATTTGTTGAACCCCTTTTGATTTCTTCGTGTATTGAATCCCTTGGTGAAAATCCTGTTTAAAGAACGGGTTTTTATGAGGGAGAATAGTAATGTTTCTGAATTGAAATGTGGGTTTGATGCAGTAAGGTGGTGAGGTTATCAATAGCGCAAGTGTTGACTGTGATATCACAGAAGCAGAAGTCAGCACTGAGAGAAGTGTATAAGAATAAGAAGTATTTGCCACTTGACCTTCGTCCTAAGAAGACTAGAGCAATTCGTAAACGTCTTACTAAGCACCAGGTATTTGAATTGTTTTTCGTAATTGTATTTATGCTATTTTGATTTTCTTTCGAATGGGTTATTGAAAGGATAATTTGTATGTACAGGATTTCAGTTCAATCATGAAAATGAAATGGTACACTGATGTTTGCATCTAAATGTTTAGTGTTATTAGAGAGATCTTCATCTTTAGGATGGATTTTTTTTCTTCCACATCGGTGTTTCATGAATTATCTAATAAGTCTTAGAAATGGGGGAAAAAGCAAATTCATTCTGAATAGCATCCATTCCATCCTCCTAATTTGTCGTCCTTCAGATTTACGTGTATTTGGGTCTTTTCCTTGATGATATACTCTACAACATGTCTGGAGTATGGAAAAGGATAGGGAAAATGGAAGTATGAAGTAGAGATAGAGACCTAATCCCCCTTAGTGCATAATGAATTAAGAGAATGCAATGAATCTAGTTGATACGCATGCCCCAACTCATATTTTTCATGATAAAATTATTAGTGACTGCTAGGCCAGAGTAATTTCTTTTCCTTCAAAAATTTCAGGTCCTGAGCTAGGCCAGGGTAATTTCTTTTCCTTTTGGCCGTTGATTTCTCTTTTAAATGTGATGAATAAAACATAATTTATTTGTATTGTGATGAGTTCTTTTAGCATTTTGCTTTCTACACGGCCGGTCATACCACCTTCTTAAAACAGTACAACGTAATGCTTACACAAATAGTCATCACACGTGCTCATTTTACATTGCTCTTTTTTTGGCTGAAATTATTGAGATTGCATTAGAATTAGACTCATCAATTGCTGAGAATGAGTATTTTCTTCATTTTTGTAATAGGAAAACGTTCTAGTAGAATGGAAGAATTGATATTCTTAGTGGAACTTCAACGTTGAAATTTCAATGCAAAAATTTGTGTTTGAGAAGGAGTGTGCTCGTCAATCGACATTATTTGTTAGTTGGCACCACAAGGTTAAACCTGGATAGTGATATAATGTTCATTTTGTTGACTTGAAGGTCTAAATTTAAGAGCTGGCCCGATAGCCTCTATCTATTTTCTACATAGTAACATTGAAGCTGCCAAATGTTGCAGTACTTCGTGTGTATGCTTTAGAGCATTTCTTCTGAATTACTGGATATAGACTCTCGTTTCGTACAGGCTCTTGTTTCTTTACTTCATGTTAATAACTTCATTGTGGTTCAATGTGCAGGCATCTTTGAAGACAGAAAGGGAGAAGAAGAAAGAGATGTACTTTCCAATTAGAAAGTATGCCATTAAGGTTTAAATTGATTCAAGTTTAGATAGTTTATGATGTTATGACTTGCAGGGCAAAGTTGAGGACCATGTTTTTGCCATTTTGCATTATTATATTTTGTATTACTGTACTATGCATTATGAAGTGGAACTTTGTTTACTTTGTTCGTCTTCGTTTTTACACTCAACGGTGTGATGCACAAAACCTGACTATGCTTGCCACTATTATGCGTAGATTCTGTGTCCAGTTATCTACGCAACAACATGACTTGGTTGATTGCTTTATAGAAAAGGCGGAGTGTCCTTGGCTCAATAATGTATCGAGTTGGGCTTCGTTGCTTGCTACTATAGTGCTTTGCTAACTTGAAGAGACCCTTGGTATGAGAATCTAGCTCTGCCGATGTTCAACTAAATTTTGAATCTTCACCAGGCTGATCTTTCTTCCCCTCAGTAGCACAAGCACTTTTCTTTATCCTCTAATCATAAGTTAGAAGATTAGAAGGAGATTATTGTTTTCTTTCTCCTGCTTACCAACGGTTGAAATGCACATTTCGAAATCATAGCATCAAAGATATATAATTCTTGCAGGTGATAAGTGGTGTTAAGTCTTTCAAAGTTTGACAAACCTATACAACGTGCTTTTCATACCTAGTTTGATTTGTTGCATTTCAGTCTAGGGTTATTTGAAAGCAGCTTCTTTACCTCCACATTTCAAAAGATATGTTGTTTTATTGTAGATGATACAACGACGAAGAGTTATATGGCAGATGCGCATCTTTCTATGCTAGAATTGTTTGGATGTCCCTAGTAGCTCAATTATCATTTGTTCTAATACAGGAACATCGATTTGCTTAAACTTAAATAGTATATTTAAAATTAAACAATTCGGGATATAATGGAAAACAGATACAAAAATCAAACATAGACTATTTTATGCTGGTATTTGTTTATTGGAAAAATGGTATAGTGGAATTTATATAAGATTAAGGACATATGTCTTAACTTAAGTCGTTAGATTCGGTTATAAGCAATTTAATACGTTGATAACAATAAGTAAAAATGAAAAGTAAACGTAGCAAAGCAAATAAAGGAAAGTTGTATAAAGTGTTGGAGCTTCAATGATGAGTTAGGCCCGTTGGTTTTCAGCTTACAATCCGAGAACAATACAATAAAGGAATGTTAAGAGACTTGGTAAAATATGGAAACATGGAGCACAAGAAATAAAGGTAAAATAATATTAAACAATAGAAAAGCACGGCCCACATATTTACACTTTTATATGTCACGTGCCTAAATTGCTTCTTGTTTCTCACCACTTCTGAAGCGACCACGACCTTTTGATCCCAAGTCAAACGCGCTAATAATCCACTGCGCTATGCGGTCTTTGGATGAATATCCAAAGCAAGCTAAGCTTTAGTCATAATATCTATTTTGTTTGTTTTCCTGAATTAGGTAATATTAGCTAATTTAATGAATGATCAAATATTAATTCATACAAGAAAAAATAGTTTTCTGAAAGACTCTCAAGAATAATTTTATTAAGCTGATATAGTATATTGGAAACAACTTAACTATTTCATAAAGAGGGTCGGATCCACGTATAGCGCATCGGATGCTCGAGCACTCATTGACCCTAACGAAAATTTGGTGTGCGTAAATAAAAAATACTGAAAAATTGATATAAGCTATTCGTGAGCACTCATAAACAAAAGGTTTGATGGGTGCTTTTGTTTTGAAGCTAAAGTTAGAGTGTTCTATTGCCCTCTAGTTAGGGTTCGAATCTTGGTGACAACAATGTTTTCTTTTTTTTTTTTACTCTTCTTTTTATACTTTTTTCACTTCTATTTTCTTTTTTTTCTTTATTATTATACTATTTTTAGTATTTTCTTTATTAACTTAACTATAAAAATATTTGTAAGCTCGTGGAAAGAAACTCTTCTTGGCTAGTAACTTTACCTTAAAGGAACTGGGCACCCATAACTAGGGGTGTTCACGGGTCGATTTGGATCAGTTATTGGTCAAAATCAAAATCAAATCAATTTAATTGGTTTTAAAATTATTAAAACCAAACCAAACCAAATAAAATATACATCCATCGGTTTGGTTGTTATTGATTTTGGTTTGGTTTGGTTCGGTTATTAATCATACACAAAAATAAAAGAAATGATTCATTCAAAAAAGAAAAAAAATGTATTCGTGCTATTTGGGATCTTATAATTCTTATACCAAAACTTTAATTATGCTTAATTTACTGCTTATATTGTTAGCTAATCTAATATACTAAATAACATAAACTTACTTAATAATGTATAAGCTAATGATATGGTTATATAAATAAAATGCGTATCATACATTACTATTTTAAATTAGTATGCTGTATTTTTTACATAAAAAAGTGTTCATAAAAAATAATATATTGTGTATGTATAATTATAAAAAATATGTATATAATTTGCCGGTTCGAATCGGTTATTTTTTTGAACAAAATCAAAACCAAAACCAAACCAAATATTATCGATTTTTCAAAAATGTAAAACCAAACCAAATAAAAAATTGATTGATTTGATCGGTTTGAATCTATTTTTACTCAAACTATGAACACCCCTACCCATAACCTTCAAATCATGAATCCAAATAAATTTTACATAAATTTTATTTTCCTCAAATTCTATTAACAAAATTTTATTAAATATATTACTTTTGTCGGGACAATCTCTCGAAGTAGAGAGGTAATAAAACGTAATATATAGAACCTACGATAAATCTATCGCCTACTCTATTAATTGTGTTTAATATTAAAACTTGAAAAAATTATTTAAGAAATAAATAATTAATGCTATTTTTTGATATGTTAAAAATAAAAAATAAAAATAAAATTTTATTTTTAAAATAATTGACAAATAAAAATAAATAGAGGGAGGATATATTTATAGTAACCAAACTCAAAGAGATTTGTGGTGCAATATTCATTGGATGCACCTTTATAAATGGAATTGAAGTTTCAAATCTCATATCTATTTTATTGTTTTTCTTTTTTTTCCCCTGTGGGTCGTTTCAAGGGGATGGGCATGTCTTGTATCCCCTAGTATTACATTTTAAATAAGTACTTTTTAAATTTATATTGTTTATTCTTTCAAAATTACCAAATCTGATATATTAAAATCCCTTGTTTCATCGTCGTTAGATTTTGTATAACTAAGTTAAATATCTATATTAAAACTAGTAGTAAACTTGGGTTCTTCATTGAATCAACCCATCCTAGAATTATCATCCTTTTCACTTTTTTATATTTTGAATCTGTAATTTTAGAATTGAATTGAAGGGTGGTTACCATCTCAACAACCTAACAAAATGTAAGTAGTGTTCAACATAATCAACTACCAACTAACTGATCAAGTAATCCCAAATTAGCTCCAGCAATGATGGATGTAAACATTATACAAATATTTCTTCACCTTATTTGGAATTTCTAGTTGGAATTGAAGATGAAGTTATGTTTGATTATAATTTTTGCAAATGATATTTTGTTGTTTAAATGTATTTTTCTAAAAAAACATGAAATATATAAAAATAAAAAAATTAGGATAAAATTTGAAAAAGTAAAATATAGTGGAAGTGAATAAAGAGAAAAGTAAGGTTTTGAGTGTTTTTCAAAATCCAAATACAACTTAAAGTTATATTTGAAATTTTCATGATAAAACTTTGATTTCTAATAAATAACTGAAAATTCTGGGGGAAAAAATACCAAATTCCCATGGTCAGTCAAACGGGTCTTAAAATTCCATTCTATATTCTTCCTCAAACAAATCTTAACATTAAAAATATTTCTACTTATATATAGTACTACTAATTAAACTTTTAATAGAAGTCTATCAAATGATTTGATGGTCATTTGACGTGCGTACAACAATCGAACAATCATAGATAGTTAGCAGACCTTATCTTGTCTTCTTTTAAAAAATATTTTCCCGTCTTAATTTACTAGTATTAGTGATTTGACTCAAAATTTAAATTTTTGTTATAGTATGCATACATATATATATATATATATATATATATATATATATTATTTAAAATATTTCTTAACTATTTGTATAGATATTTATTTCATTAAGAATAAATAGAAAATCTTAAAATTAAATTATTTTTTAGTATAAAAAGATGACTTTTTTTTTGAAAAATTAAATAAAAATAATATATTATATAAATTGATACAGAAAGAATAATATTTTTTTGGAAGACTATAAAAAAAGTGTTAAAGCTTATAAGCTGCAGATTGATAAGTGCCCAGTTGTGATATTGTAATTATTTAAGAAGGAGATCACCATGTTAACTTTCAGAAAATTCTTGTTTTGTTTTTTTAAAAAAGAAATTCTATTTTCAAAGATTTGTTTGCTTTAAAGTAAATTATTGGATGCACGACTGTTTCCAATACAATAATTTTCTCATTTTCTTTCAATTATCAAACACTTTTTGTTTTCCTTCTCAAAAGACAATTCCTAGACGTGCACTATTCAACAATTTCAAGTGACAACTTTTTTTTCTTTTTGGGGTTGGGGGTTGGGGGGGTTGGGGTCTTTGTTGTTACTTGTTAGTAGTTACGTGCTACTAAGGATATGGTATCCAAGCTATCTAAGGGGTCGTTTGATATAAAAATAATACTAAATAAAATATATGATTAACATTTGTATTAGTAATGTTTGTATTAGTTATGCTTGCATTAATTATATAAATATTATTTTTTATGCATTATTTGGTTTGGCATATTAAAAATAACATGTATTGTATAATATTTTTTAAATATTTATTTACAAAGATACCTTCCACAAATATGATGAAAAAGATTTTGAGGGGTATTTGGGTCTTTAATCATGGTGGCCAAAGTAGGCTTTCAAGGATAATGATTTGCCAAAGGGATAGAAGAGTTCCAATCTAGTTAGAAAAGGAAATCCAATTAGAGATAAGTTTCCCATGAGAATCATGGCATAGGTAAAAGGGAACGAGGAGGCAAGCCCCCCATCTTCCGCATATCTTGCTCATCCGATAGGGCATGAATCTCCGAACCTGCACTCAAGATAGATTCTCAAAATTCATAAAGAAAGACAAAATGAATAAACTCAAATTATTACGAATAGGTCTTTCTAATGAAAAATAAGTATGGCCCCATTCGCTCATAAAAAATGGGTCCTCTCCCCCATTGCGTATTGGTACTTATCGAGTATAGAATAAATCTGCTTCCCTTTGTTCCAAAGAACAAAATTGTTTCATTATTACCAACAAAATAGAACACCCTTATTCGGAAATAATCGACTGAACAAGAGTCCTTTCCTTACAGTCAAGTGACTTTCAGCTCCTCTCCTCGCGGCTCCCTACGTTGATATTCAAAAAAGTAGCTCTCGACACGAGGGATATACAAGAAATACCTGCTTTAGGTTTAATAGTTTACCCAAGAGTTACTCAATGAATCAGTTGTGTAGTATGCCTGAATCTAACTGGGGTTCACATTGGTGGAGAAACTGGATCGAAAAAAAGAGGAATTTTAGTTGTAAGATATCTAATGAAATCGTTGCTCGAATTGAGATCTTATTCAAAGAGAAAGATCTCAAATATTTAGAGTTTCTTTTTGTATATTATATGGATGATCCGATCCACAAGGACAATAATTGAGAATTATTTGATCGTCTTTCTCTGAGGAAGAGTCAAAATAGAATCAACTTGAATTCGCCATCCGTGAGTGATAGAACAAAGGGAAAGAAAGTCATATAAGGACGAGACAGACTCTGCCATCCCTTTCTATTCGCTTTCAAAGGTGCTTAAGTGGCCATTATCCGGGTGAAGGGATGGACTAGGGTAGGTAAGGGATTGTGAAACTTTGGTTTTATTTAGCGAGGAACCCTTTCACTCGGCGTCAAATAATCAAAGCTAAAAGCTTTAGGTATTTTTTGAGCATGTTCATCTTCCAAAATTCGTCCTACGCTACCAAATCCTTATTTTGTCCTTTATTGTATTGTCCTAAATTTTACAATAAAAAAGTTTTCACAGGAGAATATTTACTCTTTCAATCCTTATTTCATTTGTAGGGTTAACTCGTGATTTCTCAGATCTCAGAATATATGAATTAATATTTGGTTCGTTCCTCCATCCCGACAAGTGAATCATTAAGATTTCTTTTTCAATAGAATTTTTTGCATTCACAAGTTCATTCATTCCCATCAATTCTTACTTAATGGTTAGGTAAGAATTCTACAATGGAGCTCAGAATGAAATTGATTCTTGAGTCAATCTTCTCAGTCTTTATTGGCTCGAAGCTCTTCATTTTTCGTTCTATTTCTATAAAAAGATTCTTTTTAGTATGGTATGAATGCGTATTTATGCTTTATTACACTGCCCTTTTTCTAGTTTATTTGTTGTGTAATAAAAAGTATAGGGTTTTGTTACCTCTCCAACTATCTCTCCATTAGGCAAAATTTTTGTAACGCTGTAGGGATACTGCACACTATTTTAAATACAAAGTAGTGAACAGAAATTCCGACCTCTATTTCAATTTCCTAACTTTCTTAACAAAAGAGCACCCCGCAAGGGAGATCTCTCTGGACATGGACGGAGTGGCGACTGAAGGGACTCGAAAGAGAAGTCCTCTAAGAGTAGGCGTGGAGAGCTTTTTGTGAGGAAACTTACAAGTATAATTTGGGGGAGGTGGGCGTCGACCCTACCAGTGTCCAGCCGTATTCATTATGGATTCGCCTTTTGAAGCGGAACATGTAACTTAGATGACATCTCTTTCATCAACCAAGCGTGAAAACACGCAAGTGTATCCTTCTCTTGATTTGATAGATTCCGCCTTATACTTTAGTGATCTAAGGCCCATAATCAGTCTTTGTTGTAGCAGCTTCCAAGCAAGGAAAGTTTACCTTATATCCCAAATAACCTTTTCACTTGTTCTTCTGCTTTTGTCTTTTTTACCAGTATAAAAATCTTTAGTAACGGATGATTGAAGAGAAAAATCGTTAATAGTTGTTGTGGATTGAAGAGAAAAATTGTTAATAATTATTGTGGATTGAAGAGAAGAATCGTTAATATGCCTCCTCCGATCGACCCTAACTTTTATTATTGAGATAAATGAGTTCCCTACCCATTCAAGTTTACACGTTGATACCTCTCCAATCATTATATTGAAATAGGGTACCTTTTCTCGAAAATACAATTCTTTCAACTACGAAAACCACAACATAAACACTCATTTTCCATTCCCTAAGTAGCATCCTTATAAGTACAGAATGAATTCTCCTGTCTCAGAAAAGATAACGTTTGATAAGACTAGATAGTGATGGCTTACTGCCGAGTCTGGATTGAGATACAAACCAGAATTCACAAAGGTAAACATCAGTTTCCCTAGTAAAAGATCTCGACCAAACCTTGTCTTCCATTACCTCTCTATCTCCTTAGGGATATGTTGGAAGTCAAATCTAGTAAACACGGAGAATATGGTGTTGTATTATTGTAAGTTCTCTGTTCTAAATATTTCCTGAAAGTAGATAACAAGTTTTAAATATTAATGAAGGCAAGTCATATTTCATTGTATCAGTCTTTTTTGCCACATTGTGTATAAGAGGAATCGAACCCCCTCTGCTGCTGGCAGGCCCCGTTAAGCCTGGGTGAAGATGGGGATAAAGAGTAAGGATTGAAACTCCCTTAGCTCTGCCTGGACAAGGGTTAGCTCTGTAAATATGGAGGTTAGTATTTCTCTTCTCTTTCGGGTGCGCGGCGGAAATAGCTCTTCTAGCATCAGCATGGATTGACCAGAGACGAGGAGTAGTCGTCCAAGCATATTTTCTTGCCTTTTTACGGAAGCAATTCCCTATCTTGGCTGCGTTTTCAATTGAGTTTCCCACTTAATTTCGAACAGTCAAATAGAAAGACTCTTTGTTAGCTCTTCGTGCATCCTTGACTTCTCAAACTGAACTAAGACTGTCCAACTAGAGTATAGATGGAAAGATCTCTTTTAGTATTGAAAATATTTTCAAACAATCTAATATCTCTTTTGGTCAGAAGTGGTATAGGCTATGAATCGAATCCCATGCTGCTCACCACTCCTCAAGGCCAAGGAAGGGGTCGAACCTTTATTCTAGGATTTGCAGTCCGATACATTTCCATTATGTTTCCTAGCCAAACCCGCCGCACCATGTGCCAAAGTAAAATGGTTATTCTTCTTTCAGCGCTCCTTCTTTGAAGCAATGACTCTCACCGTATGAAAGCGATGTTCTAATCGCTGAGTCAAGTAGGTCAAGATAAGTCAAGTCACCCTATAAGAGAAAGCCACGCAACCAAAGTATCCCTTACTATACAAGGGGGTGGAATGCTAAGAAAGGGAAAATTTACCTTAGGAATTAGGAATAAGTCGTTGATGCGTTATTCCCAATCAAAAGCACAAAAAGGGATGAAAGAGCGGGGTCTTACTTATTCAGGGGGGATGAAAGATAAACAAAGGGATCAGGGCTCTAAAATTTTGAGTGCCATATCTTCCAAAACCCTTTCCATGAACTTCCTTCTTGCCTTTGATTACAAAACACCACAATCTAAAACTGTCAAAAGAAATTGAACATGATTGTTGCAACTGTTCATTCCTTAATTTCACGTACGTATTAAAAGAGGAGAGTAGGTTGGGAGTAGAGCAGTTACATACTTTGGAAATGACGAATCACACTCTGTAGGAAGAGAAGGACCTATTGCGATGGAGATATAATACTCCGCGTGGAACAAGAACCGAATCATGGACCATGTCCAGACCCGGAGATAGGATAAGAACTAAGCCACCTAACCTTTACCTAGCTCAAGTGCTGGTGAAAACCTCGCTTTTTAGCGATAGGAGGATTTTCCAACTAAGCCGAAGATATAAGCTGACAGTCCAGGTACAATGGAAAACAACTTCTAAAAGAAGAGAAAAGAAAAGATGGGAAAGACCTAGAGAAATGAAAACTTCTATCAAGAAGGTTCAACCAATGTATCTTCCACATCTCCAATCCATACCTCTTGAAAAGTGTATGAACCACCATCATAGGTTTCTACCTTCCCAGCTCTACTGGAATGGTTTGCCTACCCCTTTGCAAGCCTCATTAAAACTTCCTTCTCGCAGTCAGCTATATAACTCAAGCAGCAAAGGTTCGAGAAGAAAGACACGTCTCTTTCAGGTGGGCAGCGGTAGTAGCCATGAAAACTCGAGGAATCAATAGAAAAAGATGGGTCGTGTACTGAAATCTATCCAAAAGTCCTGACTTTTTTGAGGCAGGTCTTCGACCTACGAGTGGGCCCAAATTATTCAATCGGGGTAGTTATCGAACAATTCCACATAATTTCGAGGGGGCAAACTAAGAAACTCAACTTTTTGGAGTGGTCCAATATTCCGTGCCGCCCCCTAATCTAAGGAATACCACTAAAAAAGATCAAAGATTCTTGTTATCGGATCATGGAATATTTCTTGATCCCCCTTCCCGGGCAGGGAAGAGAATGAAAATAGACCACAGATGGTAGTCGTGGTTGATTTTCAAAAGATCCACGACTTTAAGATTCACATGCAAGGAAGATCCTCTTATTCTTTGAGATGACAAAGCTCCCCACTAGAAGCAAATTACAGAATCGAATCTAGGTCCAACCTTGCTTGCAGTCAAGTGGCTTTCAACTCCTCTTCTCACGGCTTCCTACATTGATATTCGAGGATGTAGCTAATGAATTGAGTAAGCCATTTATTTAATAGTAATCACAAAAAGCAAGGCCTATGTGTCATAAGACAGCACCATGGGTTCTTTACTTTTTGGTGGGGTGGAGGGATTTTGTGCATTATAGGGATTGCTTTTCTCGATTTCTATAAAATAGATGGCGGAATCAATTCATCAAGAACTAAAAGGATGACATCTCTCTCTCAAAAAGGGAAATAAACGACGAGTGAGTCCTGCCTTTATTTTGACTGCCCTAGGCTAAAGGACTTGACAAGCCACCTTAGAGGTTGGAAGAAGATTCTTAGAGAGCAAGGCCAAAGAAGGTAGCATGGCTACTAGTAGCGAGCTACATGCTTTAATTTCATAAGTGGTTGAAGGCAGAGTACCTGTGCTTGAGTTGGAGGGATCTCCCTCCATCTATCGAGTCAAGTAATTTACAAGGAGAAGCTCGACTTAGATAGAGCTTCCCCCCAAAACTACAAAACCAACATTTCATGCTAGGAGCTCACATTTTCCCTAAAATAGAATATTTGGAAGTTTGTAAAAACCCACCCCTTATTTCAGTCAGAATAAGTCCCCGAGACCCTAGGACATTGGCTTTCGCCAATATTGAACTATTAAGGATCGCATCCCGTGCATATTCTACATTATAGCCTGCAACTGATTCAGCTTCCATTTTTGGAATGATTTTCTAATCTCGCAGAATAGAATATGATACGTTGAGATAGAATACAATAGAAACAAATACAGGAAATGGGTTACCTAACTCTTAACGGGCAAAGTGAGCTCCTTTATTCTAAATTCTTTAATTTAGAATCTATCAAATCTCCCTAAGTAGAATTCGAACCTACGACCAATCGATTAACAGCCGACGCTCTACCACTGAGCTACTGAAGAACAACAGGAGATTCAATTTCATAGAGTTCAATTCTCATTTCCAACCCATGACCAATATGAGCTTGAAGCTTCCTTCGTAACTCTCAGAACTTTTTCGTAATGGCTCCCTTACATGCCTCATTTCAGAGGAAACCTCAAACTGGCTCTATTTCATTATATTCCATCCATATCTCAATTCCATTCATCCATTTTGGTCATTGGTATCTTTAGAAAGGATGAAACTAAGGATATTACATAGCTATCACGCACCAAGGGTGCCAGCTTTCATAAAATTCTTTTATGAGAAATAGTACCTTGTGAGGGTATTAGATTCAAGATGAAAATATTTATAATCTTCCCCACTCCACCTAATTTGGAGAAGAACTCATGGCGATCTCTGAGAAAACCACACGGCTTCCTGACATTGTAGGCACTAGAATGGAAATATTTACTTTATTTTGTCAAAAGCTTTCTTCTCATCCCATTTTCCTGCTAAATTTTGATATTAAAATTTTTGTATCAACTCGCAAGTGGTTATACAAGGGAAAGTCAAAGTCTGATGGGACTATTGATCTCTACAAGGCTTGTGTGGTAGCCAAAGGATACAACCAGCAATAGGGTATAGACTATGAAGAGACATTCAGTCTAGTTATCAAGATGGCATTAGGGATGATTAGGTGTGACTTTCTTGATAAAGGAAAGAGAAGATGTCCCTCAAGAAATTTTTGAAATCAAAAATGAATATTTGTGAATAATGTGGATATCATTTGAAAATGGGTAGTTCAGATAGAATTGAACTTTTGATCGATCCGGGTACTTGGAATCCTATGGATGAAGACATGGTCTCTCTGGATCCCATTGAATTTCAGTCGGAGAATGAGCCTTATAAAGATCGTATTGATTCTTATCAAAGAAAGAAAGGATTAACCGAGGTTGTTCAAATAGGCATAGGCCAACTAAACGGCATTTCCGTAGCAATTGGGGTTATGAATTTTTAGTTTATGGGGTAGTATGAGATCCATAGTGAGAGAGAAAATTACCTATTTGATTGAACACGCTGCTAATCTAAATTTATGTCTTATTATAGTGTGTGTTTTTGGGGGGCACATGCAGGGAGAAAGTTTGAGCTTGATGCAAATGGCTAATGCATGTGTTAAAACCCCTTGCATTACTAACATCATGATTTTTCATTTATTAGTAATACACATTTTGTAACATGGGTTGTGGTGTAGTGGTAGAATTAATTCACAATTAAGTAGAGGTCTCGAATTCAAGCTCTGGGTATGAAACAAATCATGTTGGGAGCGCCACTCCTCCTGAATGGACTCTGTGGTGCGTGATCTGGATTTAGTCGTGGCTCCACGTGCTCCGAACATCGGATGAGAAACCAAAAAAAATATACACACTTAAATATACAATAAAGTGTATAACTAATGCAATAGTTATACATAGGCTAAAAGAATATTCCAAATAAATTACTACTAACACACAAAGCTAAAACATTCATTATTTTTTCTAATACACTACCAAATTTCCCCTAAATGTAACAATAGATTTTCAAATTGATGCCTTGGTGTTCACTTTTGAAATTATTTTCTTTATACTGCACATAGAAAAGAATAAGGTCCACTTATATTTTATTTTATTTTCATATTTTATTTGTTATATTACATTAAGTATGTTATAATTTATTAAATTAAAAATGTGGGAACGAAAAACCAGAAATGAACTACTGAGAAAAATTTTATCTTTTTTTTTGTTATTTCTTCTTCCTCCTCCTTCTTCAATATTTATATTATTGCCTCCTTTTATAGCTTAGATTTGATTTTCATTCCCAATAGAACTATAATTATTTCTTTTCTATCCCTATAAGACTACAATACAACAACAACAACAACAGCTCAGTGAAATCCCACATCGTGGGTCTGGGGAGGGTAGAGTGTACGCAGACTTGACTCCTACCAATGTAGGACGGTTGTTTTCGAAAGACTCTCGGCTCAATAAAAGCATAGAAAAAGGTCAGACAAGAATATTAGAGTAAATAAGTAGATGACGAAAACGGTCCAAACAATAGTATAATCAAAGCACAAAAAAACAGTAGATATTATTATTAGATAATAACATAAATACCATAAATAACATACATCAGAGTACAAGAAATCATAGTGCGTTAATACGCCTACGAATAAGGGAGAATAAAACCACTATGTACTAGCCTTCTACCCTAATGTGTGTCCTCCACACCCTCCTATCTAGGGTCATGTCCTCGGTAAGCCGTAAATGCGCCATGTCCTATCTGATCACCTCTCCCCAATATTTCTTCGGCCTATCCCTACCTCTTCTGAAACCATCCATGGCCAACCTCTCACATCTCCGCACTGGTGCATCTGGGACTCTCCTCTTCACATGTCCAAACCATCTCAGTCGCGTTTCCCGCATCTTGTCTTCCACCGAGGCCACTCCTACCTTTTCTCGAATAGCTTCATTTCTAATCTTGTTACTCCTGGTATGCCCACACATCCATCTCAACATTCTCATCTCGGCAACCTTCATCTTTTGCACGTGGGAGACCTTAACTGGCCAACACTCCGCCCCATACAATATAGCTGGTCTAACGACCACTTTGTAGAACTTGCCCTTAAGTTGTGGTGGCACCTTCTTGTCACATAACACACCGGAGGCGAGCCTCCATTTCATCCATCCTGCCCCAATACGGTGTGTGACATCCTCGTCGATCTCTCCGCTGTCTTGCATGATAGAACCAAGGTACTTAAAACTACTTCTCTTTTGGATGGCTTGGTCCCCGAGCCTAACTTCCACGCCAACCTCTTGAGGTGTCTCACTGAACTTGCACTCTAGGTACTCTGTCTTGGTCCTACTCAGCTTAAACCCCTTAGACTCCAAGGTGCGTCTCCAATCTTTCAGCTTAGCGTTAACTCCGCTACGAGTCTCATCGATAAGGACTATGTCGTCCGCAAAAAGCATACACCATGGCACCTCACCTTGAATTTGTCACGTCAATCCATCCATCACCAAGGCAAATAGGAACGGGCTAAGAGCTGATCCTTGATGCAACCCCATCATAACTGGGAAGTATTCTGAGTCCCCTCCTACTGTCCTTACCGTGGTTTTGGCACCCTCGTATATGTCCTTGATCACCCTTATGTACGCTACAGGTATACCTTTAGCCTCCAAACATCTCCATAGTATCTCTCATGGGACTTTATCGTAAGCCTTTTCCAAGTCGATGAATAACATATGCAAGTCTCTCTTCCTCTCCCTATATTGCTCCATTAGTCTCCTCATAAGGTGGATGGCGTCTGTAGTTGAGCGTCCCAGCATAAATCCGAACTGGTTCTCTGAAATAGACACGCCTCTCCTCACCCTCATCTCTACCACTCTTTCCCACACTTTCATAGTATGACTTATAAGCTTAATACCTCTATAGTTGTCACAGCTCTGGCTATCCCCTTTGTTTTTGTAAAGCGGGATCATGATGCTCGATCTCCATTCTACGGGCATCGTTGCCGTCGTAAAGATGACATTAAATAACCTAGTCAGCCATTCCAAACCTACCGAGCCCGCACTCTTCCAAAATTCTCCAGGGATCTCGTCAGGTCCGGTCGCTCTTCCCCAGCGGATCCTATGAACAGCATCCTTAACCTCATCGACCGTAATACTCCTACAACCCCCAAAATCGCGACTCCTTCCTGTATGTTCCAAATCTCCCAACACAATTTCTCTGTCCCCTTTGTCATTCAAAAGTTTATGGAAGTATGACTGCCATCTTTGTTTGATAAGGGTCTCCTCTACCAATACTTTTCCGTCTTCGTCTTTAATGCACTTCACTTGATCCACATCGCGTGCCCTTCTCTCCCGGGCCTTGGCTAGCCTAAATAATTTTCTGTCCCCACCTTTCTCTTCCAGTTCAGCATAAAGACGTTCAAAATCTGCCATTTTTGCCGTTGCAACCGCCGACTTCGCCTCCTTCCTTGCTATCTTATACAGTTCTCCATTCGTCCACTTTTCCACCTCATCCTTACTCTCCATCAACTTAATATACGCCACCTTCTTTTCTTCCACTTTCCCTTGCACTTCTCCATTCCACCACCAGTCCCCTCGATGCCGACTACGACTACCTGTCGAGACTCCTAGCACTTCCCTTGCTACAACCCTAATATAACTAGCTGTCTTATCCCACATATCGTTCGCATCCCCACTACTATCTCAGGCCCCCATATCCTTCAATTTCTCTCCCATCTCAAGGGCACTAACCGTTGTCAAACTCCCCCATATGATCCTAGGTCGTTCTTCCCCGACCCTCCTCGTCCTTGTCATCTTTATCCCTAAATCCATCACTAAGAGCTTATGTCGGGTTGTAGGGTTGTCGATCGGGATGACCTTACAGTCTTTGCACAAACCTTTATCATCCTTCCTGAGGAGTAAAAAATCTATCTGAGTTTTAGCCACTGAACTACGGAAGGTTACCAAATGGTCCTCCTTCTTTGGGAAACTCGAGTTGGCTATCACCAATCTAAAAGCTCTTGCAAAATCCAACAGTGCGGTTCCTCCTCCATTTCCGTCCCCAAAGCCAAAGCCCCCATGCACATCATCATACCCTCCCGCAATAGATCCGATGTGCCCATTGAAATCCCCTCCCACGACAAGCTTCTCAGTAGGTGGTATGCCTCCCACTAACTCGTCCAACTCCTCCCAAAAGCGCCTCTTATCCTCCTCGCATAAGCCCGATTGCGGCACATAAGCACTAATAATGTTCAACGTGATCCCTTCAACGACTATTTTAATCGACATCATCCTATCATTGACTCTCCTAACCTCCACCACCTGATCTCTTAAATCACTGTCTATTAAAATGCCTACCCTATTTCTATACTTCGATTTACCAGAAAACCAAAGCTTATACCCGTCTACCTCCTTAGCTTTAGAGTCGACCCATTTTGTCTCCTGGACACAGGCTATATTAATCTTCTTCTTCTTTAGAATCTTAACCAGTTCTATGGATATACCCGTTAACGTCCCAATGTTCCAAGAACCTATTCTCAGTTTAGACGCTCCTTTAACCCACTTACCTCTTCTTACCCTCGTCCCCGTCCATGAGCGAGAACCTGATCCTAGTTTACCATCACTATCCAAAGCCACGAAAATGCGTATGAACTAATAAATTATTCGGGGGTTTAAAATCGGCAAAATGTAACTACAAGTATATGAACAAAGGATAGAATAAAAAGATATAAAAACCGGAGGTACCAACTCCGGTAGAAATAAACCTGGTTGCCGCCGGAAAATACTGCTCACATCGGAGTACTGTTCACATCGGCGTACTTAGTTGAGTTGCAGCGGTTGTTCATCACCGGAAATACAGATCAGTACACCTGGAAAAAAAAACACACTTTGCCGGAAAAACTAGAGCTTTGCCGGAAAAACTGGAGCTTCGCCGAACAGACTGTTGACTGAAAAATGTGAGAGTTTTAGGAGGCACAATACTAGTAGAGTTATCAGTTGAAGCTGCAGTTGAAGCGAAACTAGCTCCGAACAACCACGATGAAGCTTTAGCCGGTGTCCCGGTAACAAGACTAGATCCGTCTTTTGTAAAATAGTCTGGTCAGTGGTGTCATCGTTGTTTGTTTTTCGTGGGGAGCAAGGCGTCAGGGGTCATTTAGTGGTGCTGTTCCTAGGAGAAGCAGCAGCAACGATGGTGGTTTGTTGTTTTACCGTTGGCTACTGCGTGATAGGGAGACGGCGACGTTGGTGTCGGTGCTTGGTCGGAGCAGCAGCAGCGAGGGTCTTAATGGGGAAGAGGAGCGCGGTGGGTCTTTGCTCGTATCTACGGAGAGATCTCGCCAGAGACGGAGCGAATAAGGTCGTTTGGTTGTCTTCTCCGGCGGAGAGGAATGCATTCTCTCCGATGAAGGAGAGACGCGGCGGCGGTTCTTTTGTCTTCACTGTTTCGCCGGAGATAGAGATAGAGAGGACGTCGGAAAAAATTCAGTCGGAAATCTAAAGTCGGAAATCTTAAGACACCAAAATCAAATTTAAATATGATATACAATGATAATCCTTTTTCTAATTATTACAAATACATACATATTATAAATATAATTTGTGATATTTACTGTTAGGAGGAGGAAGCACCACAACTAAAGTTTAATATGATAAATAATATGAAAATAAATTGGATACGAGAATTTTACGTGGAAACCTCTCTAACTGATAGAGGGGAAAAACCATGGGGTAGAAGAATTTCACTATTTTAATATGGAGTACACAGCTCTCAAATACAAGGAGAAAACAACAACTACTAAAGATGACACTCAAGACTACAATATTTATCTTGGTGTATAACTCTCTTTGTATTTTTTACACGCTCTTTCTGGGATGATTGAATGATTTAAATGAGGGCAGAATGCCTTCTATTTATAGAAGGATGAAACGCGTAAACGCGTTAATTAAAAGAAAAGTTGGGCAGTACGCGTTTTCTGTTTTTGAACAAAAATGTGTTGTTTCCCCTTTTGCCTTTTCAACTTTTCTTATTCTCTTTTTGACTTCTTCTTTTCTTCTTTTTCTTCCTCCTTTTTTGACTTCTCTGTCTTCTCTGTTTTCTTTCATTCTCCCACTTGAAGATTTAATTGAGAATCAATTAAGTCTTCACACCATCCTTACTACCCAATTACTGCAATGTTACGTTTCTACTAGGCCAATAGAAGATCGACACCATATGAACTTGTTACTGTTGATTGGTTTTGTAAACATATCTGCCATTTTATCATTAGTGTGAATTTTCTGAATGTCCACACTGCCTTTTACCACCTTCTCACGAACAAAGTGATACTGAACTCGTATGTGCTTTGTCCTTGAATGAAATGCCAGATTTTTTGCAAGATACAAAGCGCTCTGACTGTCACAAAATAAAGCAATCTACTCTTGTTTGTGCCCGAGTTCCTCCAATAACATCTGCATCTATATTGCCTCTTTGCTAGCTTGTGTAGCTACTACATATTTTGCTTCTGTCATAGATGTAGCCACGATAGACTGCAGTTTTGAAACCCAGCTTACAGCTCTTCCAGCAAGAGTAAACACATAACCTGTGGTGAACTTGCTTTTATCAAGATCACCTGCATAATCTGAATCAACATAACCTTTAACACTAAAGTCTGATCCTCCATAACACATTATAACATCTGAGGTACCCTTGATGTATCTCAGGATCCTCTTAACAGTATTCCAATACTCTCTACCAGGATTAGCCATGTATCGACTAACCACTCCCACTGCTTATGCAATATCAGGTCTTGTACATACTATGGCGAACATTAAGCTTTCCACTGCTGATGCATACGGTACTCGAGACATCTCCATCCTCTCTGCTTCATTGCTAGGACTCATACTTGAGGATAACTTGAAATTAATAGAAAGTGGGTTAGAAATTGACTTACAGTCTTGCATCTTGAAGCGTCTCAAGATTTTCTTCAAGTAGTTCTTTTGAGAAAGCCAAATCTTCCTATTATTTCTGTCTCAGTGAATTTGCATCCCTAGAATCTTGTTTGCTGGTCCCAAGTCCTTCATTTCAAACTCCCTAGCCAACTGTGCCTTTAAATTTATAAGACGATATTTGTTGGGGCCTGCTACCAACATGTCGTCAACATACAACAGCAAAGTAACAAAATCTTCATCACCAAATCTCTTGTAATAAACACAAGGATCTGAACTATGTCTGTTGTATCCAAGACTTATAATGAAGGAATCAAATCTCTTATACCAACATCTCGGCGCCTGTTTGAGACCATATAGAGATTTGTTCAACCTGCAAACCAAGTTCTTTTTTCTCTGTTCTTCAAAACCTTCTGGTTGGAGCATATAAATTTCTTCTTCAAGCTCTCCATGAAGAAATGTAGTTTTGATATCTAACTGCTCCAAGTACAAGTCAAATATAGCACACATCGCCAGGACCACTCGAATTGTTGTGAGTCGAACCACTGGAGAAAATATCTCATTAAAGTCTATACCTTCTTTCTGAGAGAATCATTTCACCACCAATCTTGCTCGATATTTCTCCACTTGATCATTACCATTGCGTTTGATCTTGTAGACCCATTTATTTCCAATAGCCTTCCTTCCTTGTGGTAATTGAACAAGATCTCATGTTTTATTTTTATGAAGAGCTTCAATTTCTTCTTGCATTGCTGCCACCCATAAAGATGATTCTTGGCCTTTCTAGCCTCGTGAAAAGTTGAAGGCTCTCCATCTTCTGTTAGTAGACAGTATGCACTATTACTCTCCATAGAATAATCTGAGTGCCAAGCTGGTTCTCTTCTCTTCCTAGTTGACCGTCGAACTTGTGGAGTTTCGATCCCAGCTTGCTCTTATTCTTCGTGCTCTGGTGCTGCTTTAGAAGAAACTGGAACTTCTTCTATTTCTTCAACTTCAACTGTAGTAGTCTCTGATTTTTCTTTTAAAGTGCTATTTTCTTTTGCTTGTATCTTGTTTTCAACAAATACAACATCCCTGCTGATTACCACCTTGCGGGCTGTGGGATCCCACAAGTGATACCCCTTGACTCCATCAGCATACCCTAAGAAAATGCATTTTCTGGATTTTGGATCCAACTTCGATTTTTCTTGGGTGTTATACATAACATAAGCAGGACTTCCGAATATATATAAGCGAGAATAATCAGCTGGTTTTCCTGTCCATATCTCCATTGGCGTTTTCAGATCAATTGCGGTTGATGGTGACCGATTGATCACATAACAAGCCGTTTTGACTGCTTTTGCCCAAAATGGCTTTTCCAAACCTGCAGTTGTCAATATAGCTCTTGTCCGTTCCAATAAGGTTATGTTCATCCGCTCTGCTACTCTATTTTATTGTGGAGTATATGCCACCGTGAACTGTCGTTTAATACCTTCTTATTTACAGAAGTTATTAAATTCATCACCAGTGTATTTTTCTTCATTATCTGTCCTCAAATACTTGATCTTTTTCTCAGATTCAAGTTCCACCCGCGCTTTGAATTCTTTGAAAACTGGAAAAACATCTTCCTTTCTCTTGATTGGATACACCCAACTTCTCCTGGAGTAATTATCGATGAATGACATGAAATATTTTGCTCCTCCTAGGGACTCCATCGGTGCTTGCCAAACATCAGAGTGGACCAGATCTAAAATTTCCTTGCTTTTAGCAGAGGAACTACTAAACTTCAGTCTATTGTGCTTGCTGGTAACACAATGCTCAGAAAAGGGTAGTGAAACCTTTTTGAGCCCCGGAAGAAGCTTTTGCTCAGCAAGAATCTTCAAATCTCGTTCCGACATATGGCCAAGTTTATGATGCCATATCATCGTTGATTCTTCAAATGAACATGCTGACGTGGTTGATGTTTCTCCTTTTTGGTGTGTTTCACATTTAAGCACATATAGATTTGCAGCAAGTTTTTCTGCTTTCATCACTACAAGCGCTCCTTTGGATATTCTCATGACTCCACCATGAGTCTTATATGAACATCCGTTATCATCTAGTTGTCCTAAAGACAATAGATTCTTCTTCAAGTCTTTTACATGTCGTACCTCTTGGATGGTGCGTACTGTGCCATCATACATGAACACAGACCCTTCTGAGATAGGATTATATTGATGGAACTATTCTCTCCTGGAAGTCATGTGCCATATTGCTCCTGTGTCCATGATCCAGACATCAGCGAAATTTTTTCTGCCTTCATTATTTGATATTGCCTCACTACATAAAATATCGCCATTATCCGAGGTAGATGCAACATTCCCTTGAGCATTTGATGTCTTAGGGTTATCACTCTTCTTCTTGAACTGATAATCTTTCTTGAAGTGCCCTTTCTTGCCACAGTTGTAGCACTTGATATTCTTCTTACTTCTTGATTGAGATCTGCCATGATTGTGACTCCTACTGGGCCACGTTCCGATGGTCTTCCTCTCACCAACATCAAAGCTTCAGCTTGCTGCGAACTTGCTTGTCTATCTTTCTTATTTTTGCGCCGTTTTTCTTCTTCCAAGACAGCGGCTGCAATTTCATCGAAAACTAGACTGTCTGTATTGTTCGTCAAGTTGATTATGAGTTGATCATACGAGTCAGGCAGACTTTGAAGTAGAAGCTTCGTACGTTCAGTCCCCTCTATTTTGCAACCCATTGTTGTAAGTTGCGAAAACAGAGTATTCAAAATATTGATGTGTTCAGTAACTGACATGGATTCTGCCATTCGAAGAGTATACAATCTTCTTTTTAAGAAGATTTTATTATGCAAAGACTTGGTTTCATACAACCCCATAAGAGCATCCCATATTTCCTTCGTTGTCCGCTTTTCCGCCACACTAGACAACACTTGATCAGCTAGTGTCAAGTATAGATCAGCAACTGCATTGCTGTCTATGTCATTCCACTTGCTATCATCAGCAAAGTCTGCGGGCCTATCTTCAATTGCAGCTAAGCAATTGTCTTTTCTCAATATCGCTTTTATTTTTATTTTCCACAATGAGAAATTAGTCTCATTGAATTTTTCAACATCAAACTTTGTTGTACTCGACATTGTTATTTGCTTCACACCCTTCTAGATCATTTCTCAATATTTTTGCGAACAATCGTGACAAACTGTACCGTCATCGAAATTTACTATTCACGTGAATAGTACTATTCACCGAATTTACTATTCACAAATAATAACTTTGTATAAAACAAACAGAATAATCGAGGGCTCTGATACCACTATTAGGAGGAGGAAGCACAACAACTAAAGTTTGATATGACAAATAATATGAAAATAAATTTGACACGAGAATTTTACGTGGAAACCTCTCTACCTGATAGAGGGGAAAAACCACGGGGTAGAAAGATTTCACTATTTTAATATGGAGTACACAACTCTCAAATACAAGGAGAAAATAATAATTAATATTTTTCTCTTGTAAAAGGAACAACTACTAAAGAGGACACTCAAGACTACAATATTTATCTTGGTGTATAACTCTCTTTGTATTTTTTACTCTCTCTTTCTGGGATGATTGAATGATTTAAATGAGTGCAGAATATCTTCTATTTATAGGAGGATGAAACGCGTAAACGCGTTAATTAAAAGAAAAGTTGGGCAGTACGCGTTTTCTGTTTTTCAACAAAAACGTGTTGTTTCCCCTTTTGCCTTTTCAACTTTTCTTATTCTCTTTTTGACTTTTTCTTTGCTTCTTTTTCTTTCTCCTTTTTTTGACTTCTCTGTCTTCTCTGTTTTCTTTTATTTACTTCATTACTCCTCTCAAGTTGAAGCCTACGGATCTCGAAAGCCCAACTTTCCAAGTATATTTATGTTGCGATATTTTCAACGCCTTTATAAAAATATCAGTAAACTGTTCATTCCTAAGAACATAGCTAAACGAAATATGACTAGACAATATTTTATTCCGGACGTAATCAAGTGGTTCATATAAATTAGTACATTATTTCGCATGTTATATATCCCGATGCAAGAAAAAAAATTCAACTATGATTATACGAGCGAGTTATCTAACAAGGTATGTACCTTTTTCTTTGTCTCAAACATCTCTAATTCTAATTTAACTTTTCAAAAGTTGGAAGAACATCAGTTTTCTTCTTGAATTTTTTAAATAACTCTAAAAATGTTATTTTAAATATAATTCAATTGCGACCTTTTCCTTTGACTTCTAATTCACCACGACCTATTTGATCTTTTAATTGAGATTCAGTTCAAACCTTTTTTTGTTCAGACTACTTTTTCATCCTAAATAACCCTTGTCCGGATATTTTCAGTGCGGTCCTCTTTTATTCGAAATTCTATTAGATTTTCCTCATTTCAAATTTCATCCACATGTATTTTAACCTTATTTTCTTCTACTTTCGCCAATTCTCCTCCTTCAGTGTTCAATTTCATGTCTTATTAGAATTCTACGAAGCTCATCCCAAGTTAATGTGTTTCATTCATTAATATCTTTTTCATATTCGAATTCAGATATTTTTTATTCGAAATTTTATTGTCTGGCCCGGAGTGTGACATAAGGACCTAGAGTATATTCATAACCCCCTGCCCACAATCCATGGAATCTCAGACCAAACTCAATTTTTTAATTTGTTAAAACACTTTCTCTACAATTCTTGTTAATGTATTTGTGATCAGAAATATAACATCATGTATGTAATTTCAATGCTTGAGAAAGTAAGTTTGATTTTCTACTTTTTGTCTTATGCATACTCTCTCAAGTGGATCAGAAACTAGATCCCTGAAACATGAATATAGACAACCTGTAATATAGGAGATTGCAACAAAGAAGAAAATATAGAAATAAAGGCGAAGAATGAAAAAAATAAGTAGCTGAAATAAAGGAGCAAAGAAGGAAAGAAATAAAGGAATAAAGAAAGAAAAAAATAAAGAGAACAATTAAAATCCAAACATGAGTCAAAGTTTTCTTATAGGATGAAACTTCTTTAAAGGAAGAAAATCAGAAATTTCCTTATATGAGGCCTAGTCCTATTTGAAGCAAAAGTCCTAGTCCGTGATATACTAGAACATGAAAAATCTTCAACATATATATGACATAAATATCATTGAGCGCACCTATTACATATCAACAAAATTCACCATCTTGAAAGCAATAGTCATTGGAGCACACAATAACACCAGAATCTGGTTTACAAGTTGTGTTCGAATTTTTACTATTAAATATTGAAGTTTGATTAGTTAAAGACTGGAATTATTAGTCTTTGTTGAGTTCACTAGCTGGAGTAAATTGATGAGTTATTTTGTGTGATGTTTGGATAATTAAAGGGTACGGTTGTTAATTTTTGTTGAGTTGTTCTAGAATTATTATTGAGTTGTAGTAATTCCTAGATTGAAGAGAATAGTAATATGGGCGGGGTTTGTTACTATAACATATTGTAAATTCTACGCTAAGGATCTGAACCATTCTTCGTAAGCATACAAGCTTAGATAGGGTGATGTCCAACTTGTATGTGTGTGTTAAGATCCTTTTTCAAGTGTAGAAAGTATATCAGATGTGGTTTAGGTTAATAAGAGATCTCTAGCAGTAAGTCAATTTCATAGCTTTTCTACCTGCTAAATTTTTTGTATTAGTTTATATAATGGTCAATTTCAAATGACCACAATTTTTAGAATATAAGGATTTAGGTAGCCTATAACTTACCAAATTAGAGGCCTATAAGTTTTCTTTCAAGTTCCACCAAATTTGTATTAATCTGAGTTTTAAATAAAAAGTTATGATCGTTTTATCAGAGACACTCTAAACTTTGATTTCAAGACCTTAGTTTTATGGGTCCAATCTACAATCCATAAATCAAAATACGGTTCATAGTTTATGATCGTAAAATGAACTTTTGTTGCTGATTTTTCAATATTCTTTTCACGGATTCAACAACGAGTCATGAATTAATCTATGGACCGTAAATTAGGCCCGTAGAATGAACTTCTAAAACTTAATTTTATACATGATTTTCACGGATCCAACCATGGACGGTAAATCCAACTACGGGCCATAATATGAGATTGTGGAATGAACTTCAAAAAATCAAATTTCAGTCAGAATTTCACAATGGAATCTATGATCCGTAGATCAAATAAAGGACCATAAATGACCCTTGTGGATTTTTCCAAAGGTTTTTAAGGCAAAGTTGTTTTGATCTTTTTCCATTCTTCCTAAGCTTAGGCCATGCCGTTTTAACTTCAATTATAGGAGTATATCATATGAAGCACTCAGTTTCTTTTTATTCTACGTTCTCAACTCCCCAAACTCTAAACAAATTGCAAGAAAGGCTAAGAAATAAGATTTCAAGACTACCAATCAAGTTCCTCTTTTGAACTAGTTTAGCATGAATTCTATATTTTCTTTGACTTTGATGGCTTTTAAGTACAAAATTAACATGATATGAATTTCAAATTCAATACAGACTATTTGAGATATGATCTTTGAGCTTAGTGTCACACTTGATTCAGATAGATAGATAGTTTAACTATTTATGAGCATTAATATATGTATATTATCTTGGAAGAAGTATTTAGCACCGAGAGCATGCAGGTTTAGAAAATTTATGTCTCATAACTATGTACCACCATAGAATTATATTTCACCTCTTTGTTGAATGATCATTTGACCTTGAGAGGCTCAGATTAGTGGATCCACATTAGATAGATAGGTCTCATACCCTGACAAGGTATAGGGTAGCCTTTCCAACTAGAATTATAGATTGGACATCATGAGTTCATATGGTGTTTGTCTATTGTAAGAAACTCTTTAGTAAAAGTACTTTTTATTCTATACTCTCAACTTACCATTGTAAATTTTCAAATATGAGATTGTGTATATATTTTTAATGTAGGGCTATCAAAATAGACTTATCTTTATGCATTTGAAAGCACATTCTCAAATGATATTTATGCACTGATTTCAGAATGTCTTTTCAGTTATTTCATTATGTTTATGATTATTGAACCCTCATTCATTCTAATTACTATGTTACGATTATGTTTAGTGTCGTTTACATACTCAATACATTCCACATACACATTCAATACTTTTCTCTGCAATGGATCCTTTTATGATGTAAATTCAGGAATTTGGTCTTAGACTCATAGCTAGATAGGATGCAGTTTTTCAGTCAGTAATTGGTGAGTACTCCTCATTTGAGGACTTCATAAATTGCTTAATAATTAGGCTTATTGTTAGTTCTGCTAGTTGTTTTAAGGTAGATGAGGTCTATGTCCTAATAACCTTATTTCTTTTAATTTCAGATAGTCGAGGCTTTATTCAAACATTAATTTTTTGTTTTCATGGATCTTTTGATTATTTTACTTAGCCTTATATTAAGTATATGTTTCAGATAACAAAGTTTCATCTTTCGCTCCTATTTCATAAAATATCAAATTAGTTCATTGGCAACATGTTTGTTTTGACCCAAATCGTCTATGAGTGTCACTCACACTAATCCTCTGGTGGGAGAACCAATACTATACCCTAAAATAACCTCCTAATTTAGAAACATGCATTTAAAGATGTGGAAACAGATCTAAATAATATTTTTAAAACTGAGTTCCTATAAACTCAAGAAACTAACTTGTAACACCTAGTATTGTGTCTCTGTCGCGTACGTAGGCATCTTCCTTTGGCCCCGAATGAAATTTTGATACAGTGGAGTATGAGATACTTCCATGTCACAGAGAAGAATAAAAATACTTGAACCTGAATCTAGGGAACATTTCCGCATCATGAACCTTAGAGTTAGAATTTGGGACTAGTATTGAGCACTAATTTGGGTATCATTTTAGATAACTCAAACCCCATAAACTACGTAACTATCATAGGATAGGATTGTGCCATTCATTTAGGAGACTCCTCACTTGTCCCAAAAAGAGGACTTTGGATGTGGATGCACAGATGTCATGTCCTTTACCCTAGAAACGTATTAGACAGCTATGGCAATGATAGAGCTTCTTTGTATCGTCACTAGCTCATAAGTGATGGTTGTCAGTTAAAAAAACTCCCACGAAGTAAAGTATTATATTTTCACATACTGAGTTACATCATTATTTCATGTATTTTAAAACATTGTCTTTTATTATATTATATTCCTTACTAAGTTGAGTTATATTCAAAATTGAGTTCCTGAGTTGAGTATCCTGATGTAAGTTTCCCTTTGCCATTTTACATATTTGTATATTTCATGTACTGACATCATTCGACCTGCATAATTTTATGATGCAGACACAGGTGTTAGGGATCATCAACGACCATATCATTGAGGATCTATCTTCCATAGTTTTTGATGAGACCTATTTGCATTCAGAGGAGCTCCTTCATTATCAAATTTGTATTATGTTATTATTTCTTTGAGGTAGTTGTGGGCTTGTATTGGTACCTTCGTAGTAGCTAGTAGAGGCTTCATAGATTGAGTAGAGTGGAGTCATATTGAGTTTTTTTGGAGTTTATTTTAAAACCATGACTTTCATTAATGAGTTATGATATAGACTTATATTTTGAATGAGTACTTTAAGTTATTCTAGAGCTTAATAAGAATGTTATATTATTGCCCACTTGATGTTACTCTTTTATTGAGTTTGAGTCTTCTATTGAGTGAGTTAGCTAGGCCAAGTGGTTTGCTTGGGATCAGCAATGGTTTCCAAGTACCAGCCACATCCAGGGTGTAGGCTAGGGGTGTGAAAAACTTGGTATCAGAGTATAGAATTCAAGAGTCCTGGGGTGTTTATGAATCCTAGTCTAGTAGATTCCTTATTGGTGTGAAGCATGACACATCTATAATGGAGAGGCCACAGGACTTTTAGTAATTGTTCCACTTATTTCATACTCTATTTCATGCTATAGAGTTTAACTCTATGAAATCTCCTTATAATTCGTATGTTTCACATTTTCAGATCATGCCTCCAAGAATAGCAATCAAACATCTTGCCAAAAAAAATAGAAACCAACAAAAGCCCCAAATTCTTAAAGGACCAAGGGTTCCAGCTGAACTTATTGAAATCCACCTAAGGCTGAAGTTTCTAATGCTGAATTTCATAATGCCATCCAGATGTTGGCTCAGACTATGACAACACAGGTTGTCCGATTGGGAGAAGGTAGAAAGGATGACCAGACACTTTCAAAGTTGTAAGTTCCTAGGAATGAATCCACAAGAGTTTATTGGATTTGCACTTAATGAGGATCCAAAAAACTTTATGTATGAGCTGTAGAAGGTGTTTTAAGTAATACACATTACTAATACAAAGCGTATTAAGTTGGTTGTCTATCAGCTCAAGGGTGTTGCAAGAGTGTGGTTCAACAAGTGAAAGGAGAAAAGGGGAGTGTATGCATAACTCTTACGCTGGGATATGTTTGAAGAGGCCTTTTTGGGATGTTTCCTTCCCTAAGAACTAAGGGAAGCCAAGATAAGAAAGTTCCTTAACTTGAAGTAGGATTCTATGAGTGTGCAGAAATACAGTCTCAAGTTCACCCAACTATCCCACTATGCTCCATAAATAGTAGCGGATATGAGGAGTAGGATGTGCTTGTTCCTGTCAAAATTCTCCCGTCTATCTAGCAAAGAGGGTAAGGCCGCTATGCTGATTGGTGACATGGATATAACTAGATTGATAATTCATATGCAACAAGTGGAGGAAGATAAGTTAAAGTACAAGAAAGAGTTTCACAACAAGAGGGATAATACATTAACCTATGAGTCCGACAAAAAAGGGACCGAAAATGGTAACTGCCTATCTTTTCAGCAGAGGTCATCTGGAAATGTACCATAGTTAGCTAGTGCGCCTGCACCTAGAAATAGAAACGATCAGAGAACTCAAAATTTTAGAGCACAGGGTTCTCAATCCCAAAAAAGTGTGACCCAAGGCCATATATAGAAACCACCTTGTGGTAAGAAGGTAAGCTCCGCCTGGGGGAGTGTCGAGTAGGCACTGATGGTTATTACAAGTGTGAACAAATTGGCCACTTTAATAGAGAATGTCCAATGAGGAGATAGGGTAGTGGGGGCAACAAAGCCCAAACTTCTTCGATAGTGCAGCCCAATAGAGGTAATCAGAGAGGGGCTACTTTAGGGACAGGCAAAGTTCCAAATCATTTGTATGCTATAGCCAATCGGCACGACCAAGAAAACTTGCCAAATGTTGTCACTAGCTTGCTTCGAGTCTTTATTCATGATGTTTATGCTTTATGAATCTAGGTGCTAATTTAGCTTTTTTAACTCCTTCTATAGCCGTTAATTTTAAAATTCTTCTTGAATAAGGTGAGTCTATTCTAGCTATGGGAGTCTACCGCAATTGTATAGTCTCTGTTTATCATAAAGATACTTCGACAGCCATAGTTGAGTTAGACATGGTTGACTTTGATGTCATTCTAGGAATAGACTGACTTTATGCTTGTTATGCCTTAGTTGATTGTAGAACCCGAATTATCAAGTTTCAATTTTTGAATGAACCAATTATAGAGTGGAAGAGTAGTCCAACTTTACCTAAGGATCGATTCATTTCATACCTCCATATTGTTCGAGTTAGAGATGACAGTGTGGGGACGCCATCCCTTCAGTTAGTTCCTATAGTAAATGAGTTTCCAAAAGTCTTTCCTGAGGATTTATTTTGAGTCCTTCCTGATGGGGAAATAGACTTTGAAATAGAAGTTCTTCCCGATACTCAAACTATTTCTATTCCGCCATATAGAATGGCTCCTGCAGAGTTGAAAGAGCAGTTAAATGACCTTTTAGATAAGGGGTTTATTAGGCTGAGAGTCTTACCTTGGGATGCTCTTGTTCTATTTTTGTGAAACAAAGATGGATCTACAAGAATGTTCATTGATTACCATCAGTTGAACAAGGTCACCATAAAGAATAAGTATCTCCTTTCGAGGATTGACGATCTTTTAGACCAACTTCAGGGTGCCACCTATTTCTCCAAGATAGACCTAAGGTCAGTCTATCATTAATTAAAAGTGAGAGAATGTGACATTTCAAAGACAGCCTTTAAGACCAAGTATAGTCACAATGAGTTTTTAGTTATGTTATTAGATTTGATTAATGCTCCTATACCATTTATGTACCTCTTTAATAGAGTGTTCAAACAGTACTTAGATATATTTGTTATCGTGTTTATCAATAACATCCTTATCTATTCAAGGAATGAGGAGGATCATGCCAACCATCTCAGAATTGTTTTCTAAACTCTCAAGGAAAATGAGTTATATGCTTAGTTTTCCATTCTTATGCCATATTATTTCTGGTGATGGTATTCGAGTGGATTCACATAAAATTAAAGCTATTAAAAATGGCCTAAACCTACATCCATAACTGATATAAGAAGTTTTTTGAGTTTGGCTAGTTATTATAAGAGGTTTATTGAAGGATTCTCATACATATCATCACCGTTAACTAAGTTGACTTAGAAGAAAACTGAGTTTCAATGGTCTAATACTTGTGAGAATATTTTTTAAGAATTGAAAAAAAGACTAACTACTACTCCAATTTTGACCCTACCTGAGGGAACAGATAGATTTGTAATCTATTGTGATGCGTCCAGAGTTGGACTGGAATATGTTTGGATGCAGAAGGGAAATTTAATAGCTTATGCTTACAGACAACTTAATATCCACAAGAGTAATTATCCGACTCAGGATCTAGAGTTTGCAGGAATAGTATTTGCTCTCAATATTTGGCGTTATTATCTTTATGGAGTGCATATAGATGTGTTCACTGATTACAAGAGTCTGCAATATGTATTTAATCAAAAAGAGCTGAACTAGGGTCAGAGAAAATGGCTTGAGTCGTTCTAGGACTATGACATAGGTATTATCTACCATCCAGGTAAAGCTAACGTTGTTGTTGAGGCTCTTAACAGGTTGTCCCTGGGGAGTACCTCTTATGTTAGGGAAGAGAAGAAGGAGTTTGCCAAAGAAGTGAATATACTTACATGGTTGGGAGTTCGTCTTGTGGACTCTGATAAAAAATGAGTAATTATTCAGACTAAGGCTGAGTCGCCATTAGTTGTGGAGGTAAAAAAAAGTAAGATCAAGATCCTATCCTCTTTCAATTGAAAAAAGATGTTTATAAGCAGAAAGTGATGGTTTTTACCAAAGGGGGAGATAGAGTATTGAGATATCAAGGTAGACTATGTGTTCCAAGTATTGATGGTCTTCGAGATAGAACTATGACCGAGGCCTATAGCTTCAAATATTCCATTTTTCAAGGTTCTACAAAGATGTATCATGACTTGAGAGAATTCTATTAGTGGAATGGTATGAAGAGAGATATAGTGGAGTTTGTTTCCAAGTGCCTAGATTGCCAATAAGTCAAGATTAAGCATCAAAGGCCTTGTGGTGTAACTCAGAATATATAGTTATCACAGTGAAAGTGGGAGATGATCAACATGAATTTCATTACAGGTTTAAAACGGTCTTATAGACAACATGATTTTATTTGGGTGATTATGGATAAAAAGACCAAATCAGCCCACTTTTTATCCGTTAAAATTACAAATTCAGCAGAAGATTATGTAAGGTTGTATATTTTTGAGATAGTCAGATTACATGGAGTTTCTTTGTCTATCATGTCAGATAGAGGTATCCAATTCACTTCATAGTTTTAGAAGTCATTTTAGAAAGTTTTAAGTTCAAAGGTGAGACTTAGTACCTCTTTCCACCCACAGACAGATGGTTTGGAAGAACATACAATTCAGACTCTTGAAGATATATTAAGAGCCTGCATTATCGACTTCAAGGTTAATTGGGATGACCACTTATTAAGTTTGCTTACAATAATAGCTTTCACTTGAGTACTCAAATGGCTCCATATGAGGCTCTTTATGAGAGGAAGTGTAGATCGCCAATTGGTTGGTTCGAAGTTGGTAAAGCTGAGTTGATAGGGCCAGACTTAGTTCATCAAGCTATGGAAAAAGTGAAGATTATCTAAGAAAGGTTGAAAACTGCATAAAGTCATCAGAAATCCTACATTGTTGTTAGGAGAAGAGACTTGGTGTTTAAGGTCAATGATTGGGTATATTTGAAAGTTTTGCCCATGAAAGAAGTTATGAGGTTTGAGAAGAAAAGAAACTTGAGTCCCCGATATATTGGTCCTTACCAGATCATAAAGAGAATTGGCAATGTCTCCTATGAGTTAGAGCTCCCACTAAAGCTAGATATCATTCATCTAGTGTTCCATATCTCCATGCTTAAGAAATGCTTGGGAGATCCCTCAATCATTGTTCCTACATAAAACATTAGAGTGAAAGATAACATGTACTATGAGGAGGTTCTTGTCCAAATTCTGGATCATTAGGTTCGTAAGCTGAGGACCAAAAATGTTGCTTAAGTCAAAGCCTTGTGGAGAAACCAGTTTGTTGAAGAAGCTACATGGGAAGTCGGAGAGGATATATAAGACAAGTACTTGCACTTATACGTCCCTTCTAGTGTCGATGTTGAAGGTACTGTTCTTATTCCTATTCCTATATCTGAGTTAGTACATTCTTTAGTACAGGTAATTGGGTAAGCTATTCTAGAAGTTGAGTCTTTGAGTTCTTGCATTATATTAGTGCCTTGAGGAAATTTCTAGCTTGGTCATTATTCGAGGATGAATGATTCTAAGGGAGAGATATTATAACACCCCGTATTATTCTAACTTAGATGTATTCTGACAACCAAGAGAATACTAAAATGGAGAGAAGTTAGGGTAAGACAAGAGAGTATGCCTTGTGTCCGCATCACAAACCTGGGCAGCTACTTTTGGCTTTGGATGAAATTTTGAGATAGTGGAGTACACGATACATCCTTGTCGCGAAAAAGAATAAAAATCCTTAAACTTGAATCTAGGGAATTGTGGACCTAAGAGTTAGAATTTGGTTGTCTCTCATTTTAATGAAGGAAAAACATGTCTTTTCCCCACCTTGCTAAACTTAACCCACCCCATTTTGGGACTAAATTTAGTCCTTTATTAGTACCCAAAAGAGCTTTTCTCTTATTAACAGTTAGAAACTTTAAGAGTGAGGATTGGAGGGAAGGAGAAGGGCTAATGTTCAAGAGTTTCAAGCCAAGCTTTTGATTTCGCGTAGATTAACTTCTTTTCAGGTATGTACGGCTATCATAACATTGGAATATATTCGTCCTCGTGCACCATATATTTCAATAGTCAAGTTAATTCATGGGTTTGAGTTTCACTTCCAATAAAAGTGAATCTTTGATGTATCTACTTACTTCCTTATTGAGTTCTAGTATGTATATTATATTATACTTGATGAGTTGATGTTTAAGGTTATGGATTCATGTTTTCATTCACATGAACCCTAGTTAAGGTTTGTACTAAATATTTTATCCATCATTGATGTTAAAAGAAGGATTATCATCATTGTCTAATTGAGCATAACGTTGAGTTTGAAGGAGTCTTTTGATGTCTATTTTCAAACATGAGTATTAATGCATTCAAAAGGTCATATTTTTTAAGATTGAGTTGGAAAGTTAAAGTATGTTTTAAAATACATTATTGAGATGAGATGTGCCTATATTTAAGAGAGAAAATAAGAGAAGATGATGTAAATTGATGTAAAAGTCCAATGAGACTAGACAAGATGTATTTTGAGTATTTTGATGTGGATTCAGAGATGTGACATCCTTTAACTTGGCAAGGTATTGGACAGTTGTGGCAACGACAGCGCTTTATTGTATCGTCTTTAGCTCATAAGTAATGGTTGTCAGTTAGTGAAACTCCCCAAGAAGTAAAGTATTATATTTTTACATACTGAGTTACATCATTATTTCATGTATTTTAAAGCATTATCGTTTATTATATTGCATGCCTTACTCAGTTGAGTTATATTCAAAGATGAGTTCCTGAGTTGAGTATCCTGATGTAAGTTTTCTTTTGTTATTTTGCATATTCGTACATTTCATGTACTGACGTCATTCGACCTGCATCATTATCTGGATGTAAACACAGGTTTTAGGGATCATCAACAGGCACACTGTTAAGGATCTATCTGACATATTTGCATTCAGAGGAACTCCTTTATTATCAACTATATGGTATTTCTTTGAGGTAGCCATGGGCTTGTCTCGGCACCTTTCTAGTAGCTGTTAGAGGCTTCATAGATTGAGTAGAGTGGAGTCATGTTGAGTTTTTTTTCCGGAGTTTATTTTAAAATTACGACTTTCATTATTGAGTTATGATATTGACTTATATTTTAAATGAGTACTTTAAGTTATTCTAGAGCTTGATGAGAATGTTATGTGATTGCCTACTTGATGTTACTCTTTTATTGAGTTTGAGTTTTCCACTGACTGAGTTAGCTAGGCTAAGTGGTTTGCTTGTGACCAATAATGGTTTTCGAGTGCTGGCCACTTCCAGGGTTTAGGCTTAGGGCGTGACATAACCAACAAACACAACCATGCAGAAGTTAATCCCTACAACCTGAAAGTCATCATACCAAAACTACAATTTAACAAATCTAAGATAGGGGAATACGACCCGAAACATTAAACTCTGAATGAAATAGTCGAAGCCTGAAAGGATGCACTAATAGCTAAGATGGATCCACGATAGCCTGAAAGAACAGGCTCTCCCTTGAATCCGACAAGTCAATGATCTCCTAGCTGAGGTCTATCAGTAGCCACCGGAAGATGCCCTGTACTCAATAAAAAAGAGCAATCGCAGTATCAGTACACATAAAAATAGTGTTCTGGTAGGATCACGCGGTCATTCCAGTGAATGAAATATATACGAGTAACCACAACATAGTAAACCACACATATACAAAATACATTATACAGTTATCAGTTCATGATTAGTACACAGTTTCACAATCTCAATAATAAATTCAATAGTCAAAGATAATCCTCTCATGGAACTCATACCCAAACTATTAGTGTGCCAGAATGACACCCGTTCCAATTGTTAGTGTGTCGGTGTGACACCCATTCCAATATGTATTGTATGGTAACCGATATAATATGTACTGGCGTGGTACCCAATTCAATATGTAACGGGGTGGTACCCAATCCAATATGTACCGGCGTGGTACCCAATCCAATATGTACCGGCGTGGTACCCGATTCAACAATCACAATCACAATGAATAGTTCACATATTTGCACAATCAAGTAACAGATTCATTGCATGCAGTTGATCACAAATAGTTATTTCATTAGGTTCATTCCATCTTTTCCTATTTACATACATACATGCAATACTAATGATGCAGTTAACAGGCACACATAACACGTACGGGAAAGTAAATCATCACCTACTTCGAAACCAAGCCTAAATGCTCTAAAGAACCTGAACTTTCCTTTTTCGGAGTTTCTTGGCTTGTTCTTGATATAAAAGAATTAAATAACACAAAGAATCAATGAAAAAGGCCTAAGTTACCCGGAATATGCACAACTTCTAGCCCCTAGGCCAATTTCATGATCCTACCATCCATCTAGGATTTTTTTCACCATTAATTTCAAGTCAAGAACCCCCCCCCCCCCAGAATAATTACCATGGATTCTGGGTTCTATGAATCAAAATAAAAGTGAGGGGAGTATTTAACTTACCTTTAGTGCAAGAATTGGTGGAAAACTGAAAAGGATATCCCTAGATCGCCCTTTTGCTCTCAAAAAATGAAATTGTAGAAAGAATGATGTTGTGGGACTTTTACCCGATAAAACCCGTGTCTGGCCCGCCATTACGGAAATAATCTCACCACGGTGGGTTGTACAAAGACAAAAACTTCAAAATTGAGTCCGAAATATCCATTTTGCAACACACCCTCAATCCTTGACATTCCAAAATAACTCTTTTACGCCAAGATCAATTACGGAAGTTTTACTTTCCCCAATTCAATTATGTAAAGTTGTATGTGCTCTTTAATGTATTTGCTATCAACTCAAACAATCAAAACTCAGAAATCAACCCGAATCCTTCGTGATCTTGAGTGTCGGTCACACCTAGGATGTGGAATCGGATCGTGACGGGTATAACAAGCGAGTTTGACTTCTTAGAGAGTAGTTAGAACAGTTTAAGTGAACTGTTAAGTTGAGCTACTAGAGTTAGTATGTTAGATTGCTGAGTTGTAATTTGAAATGTTGTTCTTGAGAAGTTAGTTGAGATTGATAATTGAAATTCTATACAGTGTAGATCATGATTTTTTCTTCCTTGAGCAATGAATGTTCCACGATAAATTCGTGTATTGTTAATTTTGTTGTTTACTGCTTAGAACGTTTTTAGGAATTAGGTTCCGAATACGTATAGTGGGGTGAAGTGGTTCTTTCAATTTGTCATCAACTTTTAATTTGTTGAATCACTTTATCTTCAACTTCCGTTGATGTACTTGTCACAAACTTCTAATTTATCAAAGCACTTTCTCTCCAACATTTCAAAGTATTGATGCACTTTCTCATCAATCTTCAATCTTCAATTGTTGAAATTCTTTCTCTTCAACCTTCAATGGTTAGAGCACTTTTCCTCCAACATTTCAATTGCTGATGCATTTTCTTAACAACCTTGAATTGTTGATCTTTTTCTCTAACTTCTAGAGAAAAGCTTTTCCTCTTATTCCATATTTGTCTGCACCTTTTTAAATTTGTAATTTTTTTTATACCACCCTCTCTACATGATTATTTTTCATATATATATATATATATATCACTGGCCAGATGACCACCACACATTGGTTGGCGCCATCCGCCGACAACGAAAGATATTTAATTCTCTATAAACTTTGATATCATATTAAATTAAAAATGCGAAAATAAAGAACAAGGAACAAACTTTTGAGAGAAATTTCCATTCTTTCTTCTTCAGTATTCACAATATCACCTCCTTTTTATAGCCTAAACTTGATTTCCCTATCCAAATAGGACTGCAATAATTCCTTTCATATTTCAATAAAACTATAATAATAATTTTTTTTCTAATTATTATAAATATATCATAAATATTTTCATATTTACTTCATTACTATTTATATTTTGTTTATACATGATATTTGATAGAATTAGTCCTTTATATTTGAATTAGATTTCAGAATATTTTGACCCCTTAAATAAATTCTAAGTATTTTTGGTTTATTATATTTTCTACGTTAGCAATGTAGATCTTGAAATATTCAAAAATGAGCTTTTGGACTCAGTGTAAAATTTAACCAAAAAACTGTGAAAATAAAGGATTTAACAAAAAATGTAAAATATTTGATGGATCTAAAAGTGCTCACTTTTGACTAATTAAAAAGGTTAAAATTGTCTAGAAGTATATTAAAAAGACTATTTTAAATCTACCCTCAGAACATGAATCCATATTTGTTACAAAGATTTTGATTCAAAAATAAGTTATACAAAAAATTGTAATCCGAAAATTAATAATAGATGGACTAGTAATACAAGAGTTATCTCTGATTGGACGTTTGATTTGTGGTACTAAATATTTATATATATATATATATATATATATATATATATATATATATATATATATATATATATATATATATAATATCATCTAAAATGTTATCTATTTTAAAATTAAAAAGTGAATATTTTGCAATTATATCCTTAAACGCTTGACCTTCACATGATTCTAGAAAAAGATACTAAGAAGAATTTTGCCTGTTTTGAATGCTTGTCCTTGAATAAGTTATCCATGGAGTTTAAGCGCACTATAATAGAAATGATAATACCTTTGATTTGGTCCCTCAAGCCTACAAAACTCAATAATGTTATCATCAATATAATGGACGTGGTGTAGTGAATGTGGTTGTTTCTTTGTTAATTAACTAGAGGTTTGATTTTGAGATTTGTAAATTTTAATTTGTCGAACTCTAATACGAGTACTGAACATCACTGTAGACATCGAAAATTTATGAAACTATATAAGATGTGTTCAATTCAAATTGGGACCCTACAAGACATGTTCAATTTTAGTTATGGTTCTTACAAGCTAATCTACCCTAACTCATAGTTCATGTCTATATAAAATATAATATATTTCTTGAAGAGCTATCTCGAATATCCCATAAATTCTTCAGATATTCATAAAATGATCAAAATACGTCAAAGTACTCTACTTGATAATCAAATACTTCAAGTCCAAATCAAACTAGTTCAAGAAATACGTCACTAATAGCACTCGAATCATGAAGAAATCTTAAAAGAAAAGAACCAAGAATAAATAAATTTATACTCACAATCTTAATGAATAAAATACTTTTTTTTTTGTTTATTTTGTGATTACAATATATTTTCTGTATTTGACAAAAAATATTCACATAATTAAAAAAACTCAATAATGGTATATGGCTCAAGAAATTCCAGGACAAACAACAGGAACACATTCCTGTCGTTCTCCTCCCGTTACCAATTTCTTAGTCAAATAGTGAAAAGAAGGGCTGTGTCAAAGGAAGAAAATTCTGACTATTTTATCGAATTTTGACTTTCATTCTTAAAAAGGGGCTGTGCTTAATGCCATTTATTGAATGCAACTCTTTTGTGGCGAACACCAAAAAAAAGATGCGGCCGAGAGTTTAATGATAGATTTTAGATTCAAGCGTTGAATATAAAAAAACTTAATATAAAATATTTTTTTTGAATGAAATTCTATGGAGTGGATATCAGATGAGAAATTTAAAAAACTATTTTGTGGCGAGTGACTTGAAGCAATCTTATATGGAGTATTAGAGATCTAAGTAATCAATATATTCAACTTGTAATGATAGCCACATACTACTTTATTATAATTATGTTAAAAGTGACTTACCTTTATGATCTTGGATTTAAATTATCCAGCTGCGTAGTTCGAACTCCCGTTCGATTTCCTATTATTATTATACCTACATTTTCTTTTGACTTTTATGAAACTTGATAAAGATTCAGCATTCAACATGACTATATTAATTAAATAGTAATCGTCTAACATTGAAAATTGCATGAAAATAATTAATAATGGAGGTCCAGTGTATTCATTTACCATAATTTATTATTTCAAATAAGCATTAGGATTATTAGGTATGAAACTCAAAAAAGAGGAATAGTTTAGGTATGAAACTCACACTCCCAATAATTTAGATATGAAACTCAAAAAAAAGGAATAGTTTAAGTGTGTTTTTGACACTTATCTTTTGTATATAAGAGTTTCTATGATTTGGTTAATTAAAGTTTGATTCAAATTGATTAAGTAAATCTTTTGTATATAAGAGTTTCTATGATTTGGTTAATTAAAGTTTGATTCAAATTGATTAAGTAAATCGAGATCAAAGTTTGTATATAAGGGTGTCGTATATGATTTTGTTAAGTAAAATTTGATTCAAACCAAAAAAATAAACCACTAGAATTTTTCTCTCCTAAAGACAAGTGAAACCAATGTTTGTATTAGCTGGGTTCAAAGAGGAGGTGTTGGTATAGTTAACGTGAAGAGTGATAGTAGGTATTGAAAGATTAAAAATTTCATTAATAAGTTTGAAGAAGTTTGAAGAACAACAAATGAATCTTGTGAATTTGTGAAATTAATTTAAAATTGTGATCGAGATTTGTTGAGTTTGTGTTTGTGAACTTATAAGTTGAAAATTCAAGTAAAATAGGATAGGATTTCAGCTATTTAGAATGAACTTCATGCTCAATATTTGTGAGCAAACACGGTGAACATGATTGTTGAATTTTTTTCGGAATTTACAGAAGTTGCCTATCTATTTCATCTAATTTATTTTTACTATCTAATTTCTTATGTGTCATTAATTATTAACGTGAAATTTCATATGCAGTTGGTTGTATTACACGTACATTGTTTGGATGAGAAAAAAGATTTGAAAGGTTAAATTCTAATAAGTTTAAATAATCAATTGACAAAGTCATAAATAAAAAGATTCAATTCACAATTCGAACCAAACTACTAGTGCATTTATATAATTATGATCCAAACATGTGAGAAAAGGCTCCAAGCTAAAGTCATATGTTGGGCATTAAACGTCTAGTAATAGCTAGTAGAAAAAAGGCAGGAGCAAAAATTTATGTATAATTAATAACTGAATAATCGAATTAAAATTGATAAGAATCAAATTGATAAATGTATATTTTATTTTAATTGGTTTTATTTTAATAATTTTATAATCAACTAAATAAGTTTATTTTTGACCAAAAAATCAAATTGTGAACACCTCTAGTTTTGTATATGTATAATAATTCAGTATTTAGAAGTTAGAACCTTAAGGGTGTGTCGAGTATGGACGAACATATTTTTCAGAAAATATTTTTAATGTTTGTTTAATCAAATTATTTTGAAAAATATTTTTTTTAAAAAAAATAAGTTTCTTAAAAGGTAAGAAAATTAAAACGGCTTGCAACTAGAGGGTGTCGTCTCAGCAATTAGAAATAGTGAGAAACAAATTTTATTTGAAATTTGGTCTTATGCGTTTGTAGTTTTTAAGTGGAAAAAGTCTCACCTTTTGAATTTCAATATTAATTATTAGAGCAAAAGCTCATTTTGAAGTAGTCTTATAACGATAACGTTATGTATTAAGATTCTACTAGTATTGTATAAATAATATTAAGTAAGTATATATTATGTTTGAAGAAAAAGACTGACTCATTCTCTGGCATGGAAAGTCCAATTTATGTGCCAGTCATGAGCAACAAGAAATATTATTATAAGAGTTAAATGATTAAAAATACCTTTTAATTACTATCTTCGTCTAGATAAGAAAACGAAATAATTGACCATTAAGATGTGTTTTAATACATTGATGGTGATAATTCAGGTAAAAAAATAGGAAATAATTAATAGTTATAATGTGAACTCAGAAAAAATAATAATTTAGATGTATTTTGAACCGTTATCTCTTATTATAATGCTAAAGAACCAATAATGTGGGGAAATATGGAATTGTTTAGCAATAGAACCAAAACGATTTGATCAGGTGAAAATATTATCTAGGGAAGTTGCTTATTCGTAATACTTTTGAAACTTACGTAATATTTGACCATGATAGTCAAATGACAATCCAGATTTTTTATTACTCGTGCTGGAGTATTTTAATTACTTCTATTTTCTTATTAGTTTAGTTTCAAAAAAAATATTATCTTTTTATATTTTAAAAAATATTTTAATTTTAATTTTTCTATTTTACTTTCAATGACATATATTTAAAATTTGCAGAAAATTTCATGATATACCTTAAATTTTTATGCTGTTTATACTTATCAACTTAAAAGAAGCAAATTTAATTAAGAAAAATTTAATCAAAATTCTTCTTTATTTTTAGGAGTAAGTAATTTTTTAAAGGTGTGCTAAAAACAAAAGGAATTATATGTCATGTTATTACTCTGAACTATGTTTCTTATTAGTTGTCATATATGTTTTCTTCCTTGTTATTTTTTCTTTTCTTAATTATTTTACTTTGTTTTGCGGTACTTGAATCGAGGATTGTTAGAAAATAAAATTTCTAATCGATAGAAATAAAATTTATGTACACTTTACGCTCTTCAGACCCCAATTATATCGTTGTTATTGTTGGATTATGCATTGTCTTGTGTTAGGTAAAGTGTGTCGCTAATTAGAAAAAGGCCGGCCGGCCGGCCGGCCGGTTCGATTAGATCACTTTGTCTCATTTTTTGAACAAAGTTGTTGTAGCTTTTTATGCAGTTATCCCAGCAAGAAACAGCTGCGGCTATTTATTTGTTTTTGAACGAATTTTCTTTCAATTATTCTACATTTAGAAACAGCTGCGGCTATTATTTGTTTTTGAACGAATTTTCTTTCAATTATTCTACATTTATTTACTTTCATATCAATATATATATATATATATATATATATATGACGACTTACATAAAAAAATATAATTGGGTAAAAAGAAAATATAGAAAAGAATTTGTCAACTAAAGATCTTCACCAAGTATGTAATGACTGGATAAAAGAAAATGATTAATCTGCAAAAGTAATTAATAAGAAATGTTTAAGTAAATTTTACAATAAGATGTGCGATAAAATTTTAGCAACACCTTGTAAATATCAAAGTAGGAGCAGGCGTTTGGGACATTTCGATTGAATTTTTTATTTTTAAATTGAGGAAATTACAATTCAAGTAAATTTGAATTGGGTTGAAAATTTTAGGTTCACATTAATCAATTTGGATATTTTGAATTTTTGAAGTCGACTTTTAAACCTTTAAGATGATCTTATTAGGAAGGATAATAATTGCGAGAAAAAAAACCTTTTTTACCGACAATCATAAATTACCTATTGTTTTCATACTCATTATGAGGTAAATATAATGTGTATGTTCAGATTATTTATCACCTTTTGACCCTCGCCTTTACTATTCATAGTTACTGTCCTAAAATTGACAACTTAATATATATTTTTCTCTAAAAATAACATTTAACATCTTATTCTTAAACTTCCTATCCATAATAAACCTGATATTCAATTCGTAATCCAAAAATCTAAACTATATATAGAAAAGGTTGGAACCTTAAATTGACCCAAACTATGCCACACTTGGTAACATAATACACAAATGGAAGAGCTTTGTGACCGTTAAAAAGGCCAATTCAATTATCTCAACAGTTGAATATATCCAAACACAAAAAGTCTTATTGTCAAAGCACAGCGTCACTTCATTTTTTTCAACCATTTCCATGCCCAATTATTATTAGCCCTCAGTCAACCTTCTCTTCTATAAATACCCCTTTCTCTTTTAATTCCCCATCAAGCTAACATTTCAATCACCAAATTCTCTCTTCTAAAAATCTTGAAATTTTTTAATTGCGAAATAAATAATGAGAATCGGGCATTTCTCTCCATCGCGTCCTAGTTCACCTTCTAATGATTCCCCTTCACGTCATACTACCTTTTCGCAAACTTTGATGGAGGATACAATTAGCGACGCTGGAGCAATCATAAAAAAATGGGATCTCGATACATCCTCTTCTACTTCATACAACAGAGTCGCTAATCTTTTCAGAGATTATCGCGAAGAAGCGATAAAATTTCTTGATGCTGTTACTAACTTGCAACATTGTATGCATTTTGTTATTAAAGAAAGTTCTAGCTCGGAACTTCTTGTTCAGGCTCAAAGTCTCATGCAAATTGCAATGAAGAGACTTCAGAAAGAAATGTACACTATTTTATCAGGGAATCGCTATTTTCTAGACTCTGAAACTCTGTCAACTCGATCCTCAAGACAATCAACACGGTCCAGTGTTTCCGACGAAGATGATCACGATGACGAAATCAATGAGATAGCTAACACTGAGGTTTCGACTCGAGCTTCTGATATTGTGAGAGTCTCTGAACTTGTTATGGCGAATTTAAAAGCAATAGCGGATTGTATGATTGGTGCTGGTTATGGAAAAGAGTGCGTTAAGATTTATAATCTTAATCGAAAATCAGTGATCGATGAGACTTTGTATTATTTGGGTGTTGAAAAGTTAACCTCTTCACAAATTCAGAAAATGGATTGGGAAGTGTTGGAGAAGAAAACGAAGAATTGGTTAGGTTCTGTGAAAATAGCAGTGAGTACTCTGTTTCACGGCGAGAAAATTCTGTGCGATCATGTTTTCTCCGCCTCTGAAGCAATCAGAGAAACTTGTTTCTCCGAAATCGCTAGAGAAAGTGCTCTCACGCTTTTTGCATTCCCAGAACTGGTAGCTAAGTATAAGAAATTATCTCTTGAGAAAATGTTCACTGTGCTCGATCTCTACAACTCAATTTCCGAGCTCTGGGATGAAATCGAGTTGATTTTCAGCTTCAGTTCGTTGGAGATCGTCAAATCTCAGGCGGTAGCGTCACTGGTGAAAATCGGCGAAGCTGCCCAATTTATGCTTTCGGAGTTCGAATCGGCGATTCAGAAAGATACGTCGAAAGCGGTATCAGGCGGCGGTGTCCATCCTCTAACCCGCTACGTCATGAACTACCTAGTTTTCCTCGGCGATTACAGCGGCGCTTTCGCCGAAATCATCGTCGATTGCCCACTGTCAGTTCAATCGCCATTGCCGGAATCTTACTTCATGAGTCCAACTTCCGACGAAGATGACTCGCCGTCCTCCGCCGTATCCGTCCGGCTAGCGTGGCTCGTCCTCGTCCTCCTCTGTAAACTTGACGGCAAAGCTCAGATCTACAAGGACGTTTCGTTATCCTATTTGTTCTTAGCAAACAACCTAAACTACGTCGTTTCGAAGGTGAAAAAATCAAACCTGAAGTTTCTACTCGGATCCGATTGGTTATCAAAGCACGAAATGAAGATCAAACAATACATATCAAACTACGAGAGGATGGGATGGAACAAAGTGCTGACGTCATTGCCGGACAATTCAACGGCCAAGATGTCTTCACCGGAAGCAAGAGAATGGTTTTTCAAATTCAATTCGGGTTTTGAAGAAGCATACCGAGTGCAGAGTTCATGGATTATACCCGATCCAAAACTCCGAGACGAAGTTAAGATATCGTTAGCTAGAAAGATTGTTTCGGGTTATCGGATCTTTTACGAAAAGTACAGGGAATCACTGAGAAGTGGCGGAGTAAAGTCAGTTATCAGATTTGCCCCTGATGATTTGCAAAATTACTTTTCGGATTTATTCTATGGCACTGGGTTTTCGGAGCAAGGAACGACGGCGTACGGGTCAGCTTCGCCGTCGACGTCAATTTCAACGTCGTCATCTCCGTCACATGGCCGTTAAGAATTAACGGAAGAGGTTGTCTATAAGCAATAACATTTTTATTATTATTATTGAATTTTGTGGTTGTACTGGTTACAGGAGAATCATATTCTTTTATTTAAATGAAAATAGAATACTTGGTGCATATAGTTTTGTCTATTATTTCCTCGGTACGTTTTAATTTATTCACTATATTAATAATAATTTATTTTTTTACTTATATAATTTTAAAAAATGAAAAAATAATTTATCACTTAGTTCATAATTTATTCATACTATTAATTTTAATCACATTTTTTCAGAGAATTAAATTTATTATTTTAAAAAATTTATATGATAAAAATATCATTTTATTTCTTATTTTTTAAACAGTATGTCAAATCAATATTTCCACTGTCCTATATTCCTTATCTATTTTTCTCTTTATACGTTACCCTTAAGATATCACAAGTCTTCCCCTTAAGATATCATTAGTAAGACTGACATTTTTACTATTCTATTATTTAATATTTTTTTAATATACTCTATTTATATGTCTTATTTATCAATATCAAAATTTATAATGAAGGATCTTTATAATATTTATACTTTTAAGAAGAATTAATTTGAAGGATAAATTAAAAAAAAATATTAATTAATTTTACTTTAATTTTATTAATTTACAAGTATTTTAAAATATATTAATTTGATTGTGATTGTGAGTTGTGACATTGATTAAAGTGCTATCCATTGTGAATGGAGTTGACGAATTCCAACAGAAACTGGGAAAAGGTCACCCAACTCCGTATATTTTAAATTATTTTGGTATTCATAGTTTCATATGTATTCAACTAACAACATCATAACCACTTCTACCGGTACATGAGGAGGAGGATGTGTATTATTCGATACTTATAAAAAAAAATTATTTGATTAAAATATCGTATTGAAGTATATAGTTATTTATATAATTTATTAATTATTATAATATCAATAATTATATAATTTAGTATTTGTACAAAATTAATTATTTAGAAGTTAGAATATTGACTATTTTATCTGATTTGAAATATTTTTTGGTGTACTTGACTAATAAAGAAAATTGTTTGTATTTTCTTTTGAATATTTCTAGTATAATATAATGGAGATATATTTCTTGAAAATTCAAAGTCATGATACTCTATTATATGTAAGTCGAAGTTAAATAAATTATGATCACTAATTTTATCATGTAAAAAAAATTCAAAATCAAATTTAAAAATTTCAAATTATACCAAATTAGTTTTATATCATAATAATAGAATATTTTTAAAAATAAAAAATCATGCAAGAAATCAGGGAATGAGCGAGAGGAAAAAAATACAATGCACCTCTGTAAAGGAGAAAAAATATAAGAAGAAAAGGACAAGAAGACGAAACCTTTTAAACATAGAAGGGCAAAGTTAATAGATATACCTTATTTGGTTTTCATATTTTCAATTTGGTGTTTAGTGGTTTATGTATTGCTTTGACTTTGGGAGTAAAAGTAGTTTGAGTAAATGATTATTGTAACACTAGCAATTCAAGGAACCATTGTCTTTTTGTCCAATAAAAAAAGTACTGCTTGGATGAAGAGGGAAATGCCTATGCTTTATTCTTCTGAAGGTGGAAAAAAAAGAGGTCTCGTCACTTCGGTGAATTACTTGAGTCCTGATACATTTTTAGTGAGATGCAATATTTAAAAAAATATTTACTATTTATAGTAATAATATTTTTTTATTAAATATTTATAATATATTTATAATACAATTTTAATACATATTATCGAGAATAATTTATAAAGCACATATAATACAAGTTTTATTCATGGATAATATATTTATCACACACTTTAATACACTTATAATATATTTTATAAATTTCTTAATAAACAGGTATAATATATTTTACAACAATTATAATACATTTATATTGTATGCATAATTCACTTTTAATACACAACATATTTATCATAGTATTGTCATAAATGTTAATAAATAAAAAAATATTGCTAAAATCAGTAATTATTTATTAAAAATTACTCATCAAAGTAATTTTTTTGAAAAATTATGGGGAAAACTACACAAATGGACTCAATTGTTAAATTATTTACCGTTCCATAGTCCACCCCAAAGTAATTTCCTTAATACTCATTCGGCCTAAAATATTTACAGCCCATACCCCCCTTTAACTTAGCTCAATTTCGTCAAGCCTCCTTTAAATTTAGGCTCAATTCGTCTCAGCCAACTCTTTTGTCCTATTATTAATTACACAAAATAGACCCAATTGTGAAACTATTTATTCAAATTGAATCCAACCCAAACTATTTACCCTTAATAGACTCATTACTCAAATTATTTACCTTTTTATCCCACTTTCTCCTTTTATTTTCGCGTATTACATCATGCTGACGCCAGCATCACTGCACTAAAATAATCTTCTATGATACTCCATCAGTATATTGATACCATATGGATATTATATAGGATTGAACTTAATTTTCCATGATACTCCGTCTTTATATTGATAATCTATCGGTATCATATAGGATTGAGCTCTTTTTTTAAGAAAGAAAATAAAACAATTAAGAGAAAATTATTAAAATCACAATCTTATTTATTAAACTCTAAATTAGTAGAAAATATATTCTTTGTGATACTCCATCGGTATATTGATATCATATAAGATTGAGCTTAATCCTCTTTGATACTCTGTCGATATATATCACCCTATTGGTATCATATAGGATTGATCTCTTTATTTAAGAAATAAAAGTAAAACGATTAAGAGTTATTAAAATCACAATCTTATTTATCAGACTCTAAATTAGTAGAAAATATATTTTTTGTGATACTCCGTCGGTATATTGATATCATATAAAATTGAGTTTAGTCCTCTGTAATGCTCCGTCGGTATATTGATACTCTAACTGTATCATATAGGGTGGCCGTTGACGTCAGTATGATGTCAGCGCGCGAATTTTAAATAAATCTATATCATTTTAAAATAAAAGGAGGGTATGAAAGTAATGAGATATTTAAGGGTAAATACTTTCCCTTTTTAGGGTATAAGTATTATTTTCTCTATTTATTTTTGTTCTTTTCTCATTTGTTTTTTTGTCCTACCATTAATTATTTTTGTTCTTTCTTCATTCATTATTTTTATTTTCTCATTTATGATTTTTATTCTTTTTTATTTTATCCTTTATTAGAGATACTATTTGGTAATATTTTTGTAATGACCTGGACCCGTCGTTATGGATAGGCTAAGGAAAAAGAAATTTGGGCCACAAAATTTCGGGTAGTAACTTCAGAAAATTTAAGCCTGGGCCAGACTTAGATGAATTATGAGTCAGGCGAGGTATGGGGTGACATGGTGATAGGTGAAAGATTGGATCGGTAATTTTATTAAATTAGTGGATATCCAAGACAATACGGAGCTGTTACGGATTCACAGAATCTCAATTGGGTGAGTAAAACTCCCCAAATTGCCTTTGGCGTGAAGAGTATGATTTAAGTTGTCATGGGATGGAAGTATGTTGTAAAATAGGAGTCTGGAGCTCAAGTCCCGAGCTCACTGTCTCCGCCTATCCCGCTAGAGTGGGGCCGCCAGAGCGGGATGGTCCCTCTGTGGTGGGACAGTCGCGAAGTTAAGTCGGTATTTTCTGGATACACTGTTCCTAAAAAGTAAAGAGACGACCCAGGATGATTTGTATCATTTTTCCATGGATTCTTGCACTAAAGGTAAGATTTGTACTCCCTAAGCTCATAATTTGATTTCTAAAACCCATAAGCTAGAATGGGTGATCATTGTGGGAGGGTTTTGGACTGAAACTAATGGTGGAAAATAGCCCTAGGGTGGGGTTAGGATCATAGGTTTTGGCCTGGGAGGGGAATTATGTTATAATTTATGTGAATTAGGCCATTGTATTGATCATTTGTGTATATGTGACTTGTTTTAAACCAAAAACAAGCACAACAAACCCGGAAAGGGAAAACTCTTGCACCTTAGAGTTTGTGAAGCTCGAATTCGAGGTAGGTGATAGTTTTATTTCATATATGTGTTTCATATGCTTGCTAAATTGCTTTATGGTATGCATGTGTGTATATGAATAGGAAAACATGCTAGGAAATATGTGAAATGATCATTATTGGCCTATTTTGTGATGTCCTATTCTTGTCGATACAATGTTGATCATTGATGGTAAATTGTGATTTCTTTGTATGTTGGATCGGGTGTCATGTTTCGACACATATTTGGATCAGGTATCATATTTCGACACACATTTGGATCGGGTATCATTCCGACACAACCTTGGATCGGCTGTCACATTCCAACACAAATTAATTATTTGTAGGTCCCATGAGAGGACCCTTATGTGAAAATGACATGATATTGTAATTGATGAAATGTGACCTTATTGAGTACTGATTGAGATGAAAATGGTTAAGTATTCTATACATATGTGCTTACTATGTTGGGTTTACTTGTGCATGAATCGCTTACTGGCTAGCTTCGTGATTCTACTAGTATACTATTGATTTTGTGTACTACACTAGCTTTGTCTTTGTCGAGTACAGGGCATATTCAGTCGATTGCGGAGAGACCTCGCCTAGAGGAGTGATTAGGTTCGAGTTCAAGGGTGAGCTATTCTTTCAGACTGCCGTGGACTCTCTCTTCTATTCTTGTCCTTTTTCCTGAACTAAGATTTCCAACACTGGTTTAGTTTCATGACTATGTTTTTGGGATTGCATTCCTTGGTATTAGACTTGATGTTGTTAGAGTTTTGGTATGATCGACTTTCAGTTCCTAGAATAATTTTCCGCATATTTTAAATTGTTGATTGAATCTTTCCTGAGTTTATGGGGACTTAGACCTATTTCTCTAGTTAAGACTGCTTCTACATCATTATTTTATTTTTCTACTGCGTGTGTTATTGTTGGGATGTTATAATGGTTCTCCCACCGGAGGGTTAGTGTGGGTGTCAACCACGGCGAGCCAGGGTCGTGATAAAGTTGGTATCATAGCCCTAGATTCGTTGATCTCGTCGTACCAAAATGAGTCTATTAAAGTCTTGCGGAATGGTATGGAGACGTCTGCACTTTTCTTCAAGAGACTACAAGTTTTAGGAAAAGTTTCTCTATCTTCTTTCCTTCGTGCTATGAATTGATTTCAATTGGTATCTGGTGATCCAAATTGGTATCTAATTTCATTCACTCTCTTGTCCACTGATGGTTAATACTCGCTATAATGGTGTACGACCCGTAACTCTAGTGGAGCCAGAGGAGGAGCCAGCTATTTGAGGGCATGTCTAATGTAGGGGAAAAAGAGGGAGACGTGGCAGAGGCAGAGGGAGAGCAGCACCCGCTAGGGTGGAGGTTCCAGTTGAAGAGGTGCTAGTAGGTGAGGCCCATTCCGCTCTCTAAATGAGTTAGAAGAGAATCTAAAGGTTGGGGAAGAAGAAGGAGTTGCCGAATAGGAGGAAGACACCCAAGCTAGGGCTGTCGGTCGTCCCCTCTGGACCCCATACTAGCGTATCAGATTATGGCCTTTCTAAGTGGGTTGGCTGGCACTAACACCATTCTTACCATGCCCGCAGCACTAGCTCTTGTTACTCGCTTCTGCTGCTGCAGCTACACTAGTAGATGACGTGGTAGGCATTGATGCCTTCTTCAGACCACTAATAGGGCCTGTTATGACCGACACTAAGCATGACATGCTCACCAAGTTTCTAAAGCTTAAGCCCCAATTTTCCATGGTTCTGAAAATGAGAATGCATATGAGTTCATCCTTGATTTCTATGAGAGGTTGCACAAATGGGGCATTGTATATTAGCATGGGGTAGAGTTTGTGACTTTTCAACTACAGTGCGAGGGCAAGCAGTGGTGGAGGGATTATGTGAAGTGTCATTCACTATTGTCAAAAGATAATATTTTTAGGGCAAAAGCAGCCTAACCAGAAGAGTGCGCAACAAGTCCGTGTCCCTCACCTAGTTCATTTTCGCACTTTGTTTATAAAACACATTTATCAAGTGCGTTTTATGTGTTGCGCGACTTGTGTACATAAATCACATTTGACAAATGGATTTATGTGTTAAGTTAAAAAATGGCCTGAAATGGAATAGGTCTGCATTGCGGACTGGCCCTACCACGGTACCCGATTTTCAGTTTTAAGTGAGGGGCATTTCAAACTTTTCTCCACCCCTCCTATACTTAATCCACGACGTTTGAGGTCATTTTTGACCTCATAACTATTCCTAAGATTATTTATTCTATCATTTATGCTAAACTAACAAAAGAAACTAGTGCTAGGGTTCAAGGATTTCAAGCTAGATTCTTGCCAATTTGTTTGTCTGTATTCATCCAGGTATGTAAGGCTAAACTAAAGCATGGACCTTGTTTTTACATGTGCCTCATGGTTGTGATAGGTTGATTTGTGAATGAATTGAGTTCTCATGATTGTGTTTCTTGAGTATTTCCTTAATTTTAATATATTTTACATAATATTGCATAATTGATGTTTTCTACAAACTTTTTTCTTGAACAAATGATTTGAACTACTTATTTCATAAACCCTAATAACATTTTTGACTAATATTGGATGTATATGCCTAAGGATTGAGTCTAGAGCCTTAAACTTGTGAATGCATGATTGTGATTGGGATGTGAGCATAATGATAGTCTTGATGAACTTGATAGTCCTTTATATCTTCATAATTGAAGCTGATTAAATGGTTTCTACTGAATATTGTTATAAATGATTGTCCCAACTACTTTTAAATAAATGATTAGGAATGATTGGATAATTGATTCGTTAAAAGGATTGATTGGATAAAACTAATGAACTGATAAGAGTATGAGACTTATTGATTGGCTTGATTAGGATTGATTATCTTATGAGAATTGAGTATTGGGAGGAGTATCGATCACCCAATTGAGTAAGAGTAAGTAATAATTCAAACTCAACAACTACGTAGCCAAACGTAGGAGAGGATTGAACCGTTAAATCAGATATTTCCTATTTTATTATCATAAAAAGATAGGGCTTGATTGATTGTTGGATCCATGATTGGTTGATTCATCCCTTACCATGGCAAAGTAATGGATGGTTGTGGCAACAACCTAGTTGTATAATCACTGGCTCATAAGTTATTGTTGTCAGATAAGAAAAACTCTCATATAGGTCTTAATAGTACTTTGATTAGATTGGATTGGATTGTATATGATTGGTCCCTATCTAAACCTTACTCTTACTTTAGATTTATGACATCCTAATTGAGTTTCTTACTCTTGATTGAGTTACTTGAGTTGATGTTATTCTACTTTATTCATGCTTTATTCTGCCATATTATATACTCGTACATTTCACGTACTGACGCTCATTTAGACCTGTATCATTTAATGATGCATACACAGGTTCTAGAGATCATCAACAGGCGCACCGTTGAGGATTTGTTCACATTCCAGCTAATTGGTGAGTTCTTCTTGCTTTCAAAGGATACCATTCTTTTATCATCTATCTTTAGAGTTTAGACTTTTACTTTTATTTTGATTAAGGTAGACATGAACCTATTATTGGCACCACTTAGACAGTTGATAGAGGCTTTATAGACTAGATTGTTGATGTATTGATTGGATATTTTCTTTTGTCTAGTCTCATTCATACTATTTTTGTTGATTGGATTAGATAGATTGTTGGCCTTTGGCCTTATTCTATAAATTATCTATTTGAATATCATCTTGAGTTATTTTCTTGATGAGTTAATTCTTCTGCTGATAGAGTGTTGATTGAATGAATGTATGAACAGGCCAAGTGATTCTCTAAGTGTCTGCCACGCCTAGGATACCCTCTCAGGGTGTGATAGAGACATTATTTTTACGGTGTAAAGTGTGAGGTGTTTACTGACCGCCACAGTTTGCAGTATGTATTCACCCATAAGGGTTCTAACTTGAGACAAGAAGGTGGATGGAGTTGCTCAAAGACTATGATGTCACCATTCAGTATCATCCAAGTAAGGTTAACGTGGTAGAAGACGCATTGAGCTGGAAACTGGTTAGCTTGGGCAATTTAGACTGTTTGGGAGCTTGCAAGTGGCCCCTGACTAGAGAGATTCAGGCCTTAGAGGCCAAATTCATGAGGCTAGGCATCTAAGAGAAAGGTGGGGTGATGGCCAGTGTTGATCTAAGGCCCACTTTTATTGAAGAAATAAAGACCAAGAAATTTGAGGATGTGAACTTGGATGAGATTAGAGAAAAAATTTTGATGGGCAAGGCCCTAGATGTAATACTTGATGCAGGTGGGGTACTCAACTTTAGGGGAAGGATTTGTGTTCTCCAGGTAGATGGTTTAAGCAGAAGAAATTAAATGAAGTACTCCAGATACCGAACTGTCTCACGACGTTCTGAACCCAGCTCAATCTAGAAAGTATTGCTCGAGTCCCTTGGTTCAAGGTACTCTATTAATCTGGGAGTGACCAAGATGTATCAAGACTTAAAATATCTAGATTGGTGGCCGGGTATGAAGAAAGACATAACCAAATATGTTGCTAAGTGCCAGAATTGCCAGCAGGTGAATTATAAGCACCAAAGGCCTATAGGTTTGCTCCAAACAATTCTCATTCCTGAATATAAATGGGAAATGATAGCTATGGACTTCGTGATGGGACTCTCCAAGACCTTGGAGAAGTATGATTCTATTTGGGTGGTGGTTGACAAATTGACAAAGTCAGTCCACTTCATTCCGGTTAGAGTGGGCTACAATGCACAACAGTTGGCAAGGATCTATGTGAAGGAAATAGTAAGGTTGCACGGGGTGCTCCTTTCCATCATATCAGGCTGTGGTACAAAGTTCACCTTTAAATTTTAGGGAAAACTACATGAGGAGTTGTTCACTCAACTCACATTCAGCACAACCCTTCATCCACAAACAGATGGATAGTCAGATACGACAATCTAAGTGCTGGAAGATATGCTGAGAGAATGTGTGATGGATTTTAGGGGGACATTAGGGTAAGTTCTTATGTTTGTGTGAGTTCTCCTATAAAAATAGTTACCACTCCAGTAATAAGATGACACCATTCAAATACCTATATAAGAGGGGATGTAGGTTTTCCGTAGGGTGGTTTGAAGCTAGAGAAGTAGAGCCTTTGGTTGTAGACTTAGTAAAGAATGCTCAGAAAAAAGTAAGGAGCATCCAAGATAAACTTCTAGTAGCTTAAAGTCGTCAAAAAGAGTATGCTGACCGCAAGGTAAGGGGCATGACTTTTCAAGCTGGTGAGTAAATTCTTCTAAAAGTGTCACCCATTAAAGGAGTAATGAGATTTGGTAAGAAGGGCAAGCTCAGTCCTCACTATATTGGCCCTTTTGAGATTCTTGACTGTGTAGGGCTAGTGCCTTACAAATTGCCTTACCACCTAGCTTGTCTAGAGTACATATGGTGTTTCACGTGTTTATGCTGAAAAGGTACCATGGGGATGGAGATTACATCATTAAATGGGATTTATTCTTGTTAGACAAGGATCTTCAATACGAGGAAGAGCTAGTGGCAATCTTAGATAGTGATGTCCGGAAGCTAAGGACCAAAGAAATTAAGTCTGTGAAAATTCAATGGAAGTATCTTCCAGTAGAGGAATCTACTGAGGAGACCGAACAAGACATGCGAGACAAGTTTCCCCAACTGTTCGTCAAATCAGGTACTACTCTATCTCAGTCTTAGCCTATTTTTCCTAGTTGGTCACTCAAGTATGAGTGATAGGTATATTGGTATCTATTATAATGATCTACTTCTTTTGTTATAGGTGAGCCAATAGGGAAGAAATTTGGGACAAAAAAACTTATGTAGTGACTTTGGAAAAATTGAGCCTAGGCTAGACTTCGACGAATTCTGAGTTACGTAAGGTCTAGGGTGATTCAGAAATGGATAAAGGATTGAACCTATGGTTTGAGTGATTCAATTGATAGCCAAGATGATATGAAGCCTATACGGCTTTACAAAATCATATTCAGGTGAGTACAACTCCCGAAATTGAACTTGATGTGTAGGGTAAACGTTAAGACATCATGGGATGAGGGTATGTTGTGATATGGGAGACTTGGAGACTCGTTAGAGCTCTATGTCTCCACATATCCCACTAGGGTAGGGCCACCAGAGAGGTATGATTCTTCTGTGGTGGAACAGACGTGACTTAAAGTCAGGAAAAAGTCCAAAACGATTTATAGTCAACTCACTTCATTCTTAAGAGATCAAAAGCGACCTGGGGAAAATTCTTGCTCGTTTCCACCACAATTTGTTCCAAAGTTAAGTAAATTACTCCCTAAACTTATAATTAGATTTCTAGAACCCATAATCTATGGTGAGTGGTCTTTGGGGGAGGGTTTTGGATTGAAACTAATGGTGGAAAATAACTCTAGAATGGGGGTTAGGATTATGGGTTGGTGTAAGAGGGAGAATTATGTTATAATTCATATAAATTAGGCCTTGTATTGATCCTTTGTATGTTATTACTGTTTTTAGACCAAGAACAAGCTGAACGAAACCAGAAAGGGAAAATTCCTACACTTTAGAGTTGTCAAAACATGGTTTCGAGGTAGGTGATAATTTATTTTCATATATGTCATTCATGTACTTTCTAAATGACTCCACTTTATGCATATGTGTATATGAATAGGAAATAATTAAATGAACAATATGAAATGACTACTTACTGGCCTTGACTTATGATGAACCTGTTCTTGGTAGAGTTATGATTATGACTATGCATTATGATTGTGGCTGAAATGCGTAATTGGATTGGGTGTCACGTTCTGACATACATTTGGATTGGGTATCACGTTCCGACATAATCTTGGATCGGGTATCACGTTTCAACACAAATCTTGGACCGGATGTCACATTTTGACAGATGATGAGTGTTTATAGGTCCCATGAGAGGACCCTTTTATGAAATTGAATGATAATTGAGAATGATGAATTATGGTCATATTGGATATTGTTTAGGAGATCTTATTGGTTAAGTCTATTCTATATTTATATGCTCATTGTGTTGTAGTTACTTGTTCATGTCTTACTTATTGACTAGTCGTGTGATCCTACTAGTATATTTTGAGTTGTGTATTGTTACTGCACTTGCTCTATTTTTATTTAGTACAGGGCATCTTCCGATGGCTGTTGAGGGACCTCGCTTAGAAGACTGTTGATCCATAGGAGTTTAAGGGTGAGCTAGATTCTTTCGGGCTACCATGAGCTCTTTCATGTCTTGGTCCTTCATTCAAGACCTAACTCTTAAACATTGTTTTACTTTATGACTCTTTGGGATTGCGTTACCTTTTTCCTAGACTTGTGTTTGCTATAATTTTGGTACATTCAACTTCCAGTTCATAGGAGTCAAGTTCCGCATATATTTGGGGTTTAAACTAGACATTTTTGAGTTTATAGGAACTTGGTATTATTTATTGATTAAACCTACTTTCGCATATTTGAATGTCTTATATCTTGCGATAACTGTTAATTTGGAGTTGTAATAATGATTCTCCGATTTGAGGGTTAATGTGGGTGTCAATCACGGCGGGTCATAGATCTATATTTTTAGTTTGATATATTGAAGACATGTACATAGAATTGATACATAAAAGAGATGTATATGATACAAGAGCTTATGTTATGTAGCATGATCAATAACAATACTGAGAGTAATAAAGAAAATGACCAACAAAAATTTAAATTCAACAACAACTGATAAATAGTTGCATAGCAAAAGATTAAAATAGTAGTTGTTCAAAAAAAACTCACAAATAGTACATAACAAAAAATGTTTACTATTGTTGTCAAAATAAATGTCTACATTCTACAATTACCAATTTCAAAAAAACTACTCGACGTCCATTAGTTTTCCTTGACCAAGAGAGATGAAACCTCTCTTAGGTTTTTATGAAGCTTCATTTTCACTAACATAACCATCATTGGCCTTCCGACAACCATAATTCCAAAATAGAGAGGCGTATCTTGAACAAAATTTCAACCATAAAAAAAGATCATGTCCTTCAAAAATCAATCTGATAATTTCAAGTATTCAACATTTAGTTCAATAGATGGAATAAAAAAAATTTCACTAAGATATTCAGCAAATACAACCAAGAAAATACCACAATCCCTACAAAAACAGAATTAACCCACTTTAAAAAAATAAAAAATGCATTTTAATGAATTAAATATGCATAATTGCTAACACTCACAAGTTGTCGCTTCCTTGTTGCGCAATGCCTTCAACGTATTCAATCCGAAAAGGGTAATGTGGTTCAAGCATGTTACTTGTTGATTTGTCCTTATATGAATCAAGTGATGATCAATCGTTACGTTCTTTCTCCTCAAAAAAACCACTGTCCTGAAAGGTATGTAGGTAGCATTATTGCTATCTTTTGAATCTCTGGGGAAGGGTTACTTCTTCTTGTTCCAACTGATGAATCGTACATGCATATCAACCTCTCTCTCAACACAACTACTGTCAGAACCTAATGAAAATCACTATCACAGTTTATCAGAATGTATACCTCATCTACCAAATGTCATGATAAATCGGCGGCGATTGAGAAACCTTTGATTATGTTCTTCACGGACCTCTCGTTATGAGCTACAATAATGGTCTGTGCCATATCTTCTTAGGTAGAAATATAAGCAGGAATGTGATAGTATCATGTGTGTGCAGATTTGATATAAACTTTGAAGATATAATTTGTTATTGTGTATCTATATTGATTGACCATCTGCATCTTGAATTTCTTTCGAAGGTAGTAAAATATTACATCAATGTGTTGTACATTGTAAAAAAATATTAGTTATACGAAATAATACATAGTTGATAACACAACAGATACATTTGTATTAAATGTATTTGATACATAGTACTTATGTATGAGATACATTGATACTAAGGTCTCAGACACTGGCTTGTAATGTATCAAGAAATAATTATAAAAGTTATAAATGTTATCACTTACCTTATCATTATAGCATCCGTTGGGTTGTGACAAGAAGTAGAACCTGTTCTTATCTTGAGAAAATTCCACTACAAAGTTCATTTTTCAAACTTGAATGAAGAGCACTTTGCTTTGTAGTGTTCCTTCTTTGGTTTCCTGATTGAAAATTTATATTAAAATGAGAGTAAGCATATAATAAACAGTTTGCATTGATATAAATTATAAATATAACACACACTTATTGGCATGCGATTTTAATTGTCCCTTATTTATTCATTAAGAGTAGTGAATGATAATCTCGGTTAGGGGACTATAGGATATGCCAAAATCTTTAAAAGGGTATATTTGATACCTTTCAGTCGATATTTTCTCCTTACCCTTTTTACTCGACACAAAATTTGTTAGGTACGATGATGTGTCAGGCATGATTAGGGATCCACAATGTTTTAAAAAACAAAAATTGTAACATACTAAAAAATTCAAGTATTTTAACAAAAACACTATACCTTGGAGGGTGGGTGAACTATATTCGCAATGGCTTTCAAGAGATCGGTATGATTTGAATCGATTTTAGTCTCGAGATGCTTGAACTTCCGGTCAACCTTAATATAATAATAAGAAAAATTAGAATGTATCAACTTATTAAATGTATATTGACTACCTTAAAATTTATACTAAAAACTTACGTATTTCTTTAGAAACTTCTTTAGGACTTTGACATCCACTGAGCAATTTATTCCGATTGACCGAACGATTCACCTCCTACCACTGCCTTTGCCACTGATTTTGTAGTAGTGAAAACATGATTTTTTGATGATTTTGGTGGTAGGACATCTTTATCTTTGTTAGACGTTTCTTCAGGAATAGTCTTTTTCCTAATAACAATTTTTCTTCTATTGGGAGGAGGTGGAGAATATGTATCAGCAACATGATCGGACCTCCTTAATAACTCCTCAGGTGGTTTAGTTGAAAACTCCTCAAAGCAGTGAGTTCTTGAAGTTTCGTTCATTTGGGATTGATAGCTGTAGTAGTAGCTACAGTGGAAGATTCACTGTCAGGGATGTCAAGAGATGCTAGTTCATCTTGTGATGGGACAAGATTGGAGCATGAAAATTAAAAAAAATAAAAGTGAAAAGTAGAAAAAACAAAAATAATGTTTAGTATGTATCATGGATTTAGGACTAAATTCTAATGTATCAGATTGAATAGTAGTGAATGTATCAAAAATGTTATGTATACTAAATCAGTGCATAATTGTAAATTAAATAATCTTAAACTATAGTTAATAAGCATCAGATGATATATACATTGATATAAATATATGAATAGGATTTTATGAAATATACCTCACTGAAAATGCTAGACATAAATGTCTCATATTTGGGCTTGACAGCAACAACACGCCAATTAAGAATTCTAGGGATGTGATTACCCACTCTTACAACAATTTCAGAAGGGACTTGAGATGCACATTCATAAATCCAAGCATTGAGAGCATATGACATGCCGTCCAAACGATACATTTGTTTGGCAGTACTAAACTCCTGCCTCATACCTTTCATCAATTTGGAAAAGGCGATTTGACCCCATGAAAACTGCTCATATTTACCATCCTCCACCATTCTAAAATCGTCAATAGAAATAGGTGAATCACCTAGTTGAGAAAAGACAAATGTGTGGATAAAGTAGAGAATGGTCATCTGAACAACGTCTTCGTTGGTTTTCCATCTTTTCATCTAGAAACACTGAATAAAACGTCCTTTGTTTACAACATTATGTGCATCGGAGAATTATTTAGACAACAATCTGCTTGGGGTGAATTCAAGTACCGAAATTCATTTATATTATCGGTACATCGCAGATCGATAATGATTGCAAATTTCTTAAGTACGTTACCCTGAACATGAAGAATGTGCAATTCGAATGGGTTTTTCTGCTCCAACTCAAGAAGTAAAAGTCATTTGATAATTTGACCTTGAAAATTACACTGTGGCATATCTATGTAGTGACCAAAAATGATTTTCCTAAATAACTGTATATCTTCTTCACCTATTGATAATTTAAAATCATCAATAAAATAACAGTATAGGTAGTGTCGAATCTCAAAGAGTGGAAAGGGATATTTTTGATGACATACTTCAATCCCTACATTGACATAACAATTGAATCAGACCAAAATTGAGACCTGATATATTACATAAATTACTTTATGAATATGATACATTAGAGTAGATGATACATATCGAACCATTTGTATCAAGTACATGACCAATTCAGATACATAGTGAGCTTATGTATATTGATATGAGATACTTAGTTTTGACTATATATACATACAGAATAAGTTGTGTATAATAAAATTAAAAGACCTTGTGTATAAAAAATAAGATAGAAGGCAGAAATTGATGGATCCTGATCAACGCAACATCAGTAAAAGCTTATGTATCATAATTAGTGCATAATGTATCATGAAAATCGTAAAAAGCTGAAGACCTTATGTGTCATGTACATAATAGCAAAAACCTTATTAGAACCTTATGTATCAACAAATGAAATATTTTTCAACACTTAAAAATACAAAAAAAGAAATATGATACATATAGACTATATCAGATATGGTTAAAAGATATTTGATACATTTAGTCTGATGCATTTATTCGCTGCATTAACGTTTGATATATTTGAATAATTCATACCTTTAGAAGATTAAGACATGTTGTAACACCTTCGACTTTCTCCTCTGCTTTTTGAGGTGATTGTTGAACTGTAGATTTCAACTTTGCAATTTGAGATTTCGATTTTGCATGTAAAGTATCCATAATTAATGGATCGTTGCGATGTTTGGATCTAATCTCTTTATACCCTTCACTAGAAGAATTAGACTCCGATGAAACAAGATTTTTTTAATTTTGATTTAATTGTGTGAGACCAATACTAAATGATGGAGCGGATTCCATATGTATCAGTGAATAGAAGATTAAAATCAACAAAAACATACAGTTGAAATCAATGAAAAATCGAAGGAGATGGAATTGAAGTGAGATTACAGAGAAGAAAGAAATTGAATTACCTTATTTAGAAATTTGAATTTCAGAAAAACATGGATTGAAATTTAAAAAGAAACCGTTGTATATGAGGCTTCAAATTAGGCGTGAATTTAGGATAGTTGGAGATAAGGAATGGGATGTATCGGTGAGTTGGAGAGAGAATTAAAAAAAGAGGAATTTTTGAGATTTCTACAAATCGTAGAGAATAATAGTAAATATAGTAGTATAAGGTGTATAGTTAGGTAATTTTTTCAATAATTTATACACTGTGTATAATATTGATACATTGCACGACTATTCATATAAAATTGATACATTAAATGTACAATATTTTTTTTTGTTAAATTTTTTTTTGTCACGTGTATGTAAGAGGTAGAAATTTGTTCCATCACGTTGTTTTTATTTTTTAATGTGAGAAATGCCTTGAGAATTCGTGTATATAGTAGCGATACTCACTAAAAAATATATCTTTACCCACTAATTTTCTCCCATTTAGCCATAGTTCTTACGTAGCTAAACCTCATGTGTTGGCTATTTTTTATGTAAAAAAGATATGGCTAAACCATTGCAATGAAGTAGTGTTTTGATGTGGTGGTTTTGTTGTAGTGGTGTAGCGGAGGTGGCGTGAAAATTATAGAAACTAGATATTTGCGGCAGTGTATATGTGTATATTTACTTTAATGTTTGTGTATATTGCATGTATATTCATGAAAATATGTGTATTATGCACTGATATACATGACATACACATGTGATATATATTGTCACGACGACATTTTTCAAGTTGATTTAGAAAAAGAGCCATTTTCAACCCCTAATCAAGCTTTAACTGACATTTCAAAAGGATTTCAAGATTTTTTCATTTTTAATGCAAAAACGAAATGTAGAAAAGAATATCCCAAGCTAAAACAGGAAAAAGCTCTGGCACAACACGATGGAATTTGGAATTTTTACATGTGAAGCTCAAGCATAATTCAAACTCTAGTACTGTGTTGGACTTCGACAAAAAAATGTAGAGTTTAAAATGTGCAATCAGAAAAAATTCTTAGAATTTGAATCTTTGTGAGTTCGAACTCCAATGAACAATAATTTATGTGGGAGAGAACGTAACAATTTGATCCTTAATATTTTAATTGTGATTGAAATAGTAACTCTAAGATTTGAAAAAGGTTTTATATATGCTATTTTGAGTTATTATTAGAGATACCATAATTATGCCTTCTCTCAATTAGAATATGAGATTGTGAGGTTTAAAAACATATTCTATAAATAGAGTAGTATATCAATTATAGAGGCATGTTAGTCTATTTGAAGTGTTATACATTCTAGAGAGTTAATTATGTATGATTTTTTCAATGATTATGTATATTGGACTATATATTGCGTTGCTTTAATTGAGATTATTTGATTCTTTTACCACCTGTTGGTTTAGCCGTCCCATCGACTAAGCCCTGTCATTTCATTTAGAGGCGGAGTTAGAATGTTAATTTATGAATTTTTAAATTTTTAAATGGCTATTTTAGGTGTTAATAGTTGAGTTTTAAATTTAATATTATAAATATTTAATGATTTTTTTATAAACTATTTGAACAAAAAATATTAAATTCGACCGAATTCATATCCAGGCTTATAGCTCCGTCCTGATTTGATTTAGCCATTTTTTCTATATTATCTAGATTAGGGCGGTTTATGGTTATGGTTAAAAAATCAAATTAAATCGCAATTTGAATTAATTCAATTAAAAAAATGATATTTGGTTTAATTTAATTAGGTCTGGTTTTAAATTTTGAAAATCAATACTATTTGATTTGGTTTTAATTATACTAAACATGAACCGCAAAAATAACCAAATCGAATCGAAAATAAATAAATAAATATATATATATATATATATATATACAATAACAACAACAACAACGAACAACGATCAAGTGAAATCTCACAACGTGGGGTCTGAGGAGAGTATAGTGTACGCAGACCTGACTCCTACCAAGGTAGGACGACTGTTTCCGAGAGACCCTCGGCTCAGTAAAATCAAATAAGAAAGAAGTTAGATAAGATTAAGAATAAGGAGTTCAAAGCGATATAGAAAAGCAAGATAGGGCAATCAAAGTACAGAAAGTAATTGAGGTAATAAATGAAGGTAATAAATGATAATAGATATCAGAACATAGGGAATTATAAAGACTTATAGTGCGCTAATACGCCTACTAATAAGAGAGAATAACGAGACTATGAACTAGCCTTCTATCCTAATGTGGGTCCTCCACACCCTCCTATCTAAGGTCATGTCCTCGGTAAGTTGTAACTGCGCCATGTCCTGTCTAATCACCTCTCTCCAATATTTCTTCGGCCTACCCCTACCTCTTCTGAAACCATCCATGGCTAACCTCTCACACCTCCGCACTGGGGTATCTATGTCTCTTCTCTTCACATGCCCAAACCATCTCAGTCGCATTCCCCGCATCTTGTCTTCCACCGGGGCCACTCCTACCTTGTCTTGAATAGCCTCATTTCTAATTCTGTCACTCCTGGTATCCCCACACATCCATCTCAACATTCTATTTCAGCAACTTTCATCTTTTGAACGTGAGATACCTTAACTAGCCAACACTCCACCTCATATAACATAGCCGGTCTAACCACCACTTTGTAGAACTTGCCCTTCAGTTTTGGAGGTACCTTCCTGTCACATAACACACCGGAAGCGAGCCTCCATTTCATCCACCCTTCCCCAATACGATGTGTGACATTCTCTTCAATCTCCCCGTCGCCTTGCATAATAGACCCAAGGTACTTGAAATTACTTTTCTTTTGGATGGCCTGGTTACCAAGCCTAACTTCCGTGTCAACATCCTGAGGTGTATCACTGAACTTGCACTCTAAGTACTCTGTCTTGGTCCTACTCAGCTTAAACCCTTTAGACTCCAAGGTCTGTCTCCAATCCTCCAGCTTAGCATTAATTATGCTACGAGTCTCATCGATCAAGACTATGTCGTCCGCGAAAAGTATACACCATGGCACCTCACCCTGAATTTGTCGCGTCAATCCGTCCATCACCGAGGCAAATAAAAAATAGACTAAGAGCTGATCCTTGATACAACCCCATCACAACTAGAAAATGCTCTGAGTCGCCTCCGACTGTCCTTACCCTAATTTTGGCACCCTCATACATGTCCTTGATCACCATAATGTATTCCACAGGACACCTTTAGCCTCCAAATATCTCCATAGTATCTCTCGTGGCACTTTATCGTAGGCTTTTTCTAGGTCGATGAATACCATATGCAAGTCCCTCTTCCTCTCCCTATACTGCTCCACCAGTCTCCTTATGAGATGGATGGCTTCTGTAGTTGAGCGTCCCGGCATAAATCCGAACTGGTTCTCTGAAATATACACGCCTCTCCTTAACCTCATCTCCACCACCCTTTCTCACACTTTCATAGTATGGCTTAGAAGCTTGATACCTCTATAGTTGTTGCAACTCTGGATATCCCCCTTATTTTTGTATAGAGGAATCATTACGCTCGACCGCCATTCTTCAGGCATCGCTGCCGTCTTAAAGATGACATTAAATAACCTAGTCATCCACTCTAAACCTGCCGAGCTCGCGCTCTTCCAAAATTTCACAGAAACCTCGTCAGGTCCGGTCGCTCTTCCCCAGCGCATCCTACGAACAACACCCTTAACCTCCTCGACCATAATACTCCTGAAACACCCAAAATTGTGGGCCTCCCTGTATGTTCCAAATCTCCCATCACCATCTCTCGGTCCCCTTCCTCATTCAAGAGTTTATGGAAGTAGGACTGCCATCTCTGTTTAATGAGGGTCTCGTCTACCAATACTTTTCCATGCTCCTCCTTAATGCACTTCACTTGATCCACATCACGTGCCCTTCTCTCCCACGCCCTAGCTAGCCTGAACAATTTTCTATCCCCACCTTTCTCTTCTAGTTCAGCATAAAGGCGTTCAAAAGCTGCTATTTTTTCCATCACAACCGCCGACTTTGACTCCTTCCTCGCTATCTTATAGAGTTCCCCATTCTTCCACTTCTCCACCTCATCCTTGCTTTTCATCAACTTCGCATACGCCATCTTCTTTTCTTCCACCTTTCCTAGCACTTCTCCATTCCACCACCAGTCCCCTCGATGCCGGTTACGACTACCTGTCGATACTCCCAGCACTTCCCTTACTACAACCCTAATATAATTAGCCGTCTTATCTCACATGTTGTTTGCATCCCCCCTACTATTCCAGGCCCCCATATCATTCAATTTCTCTCCCATCTCCAAGGCACTAGCTGTGGTCAAACTCCCCCATCTGATCCTAGGTCGGTCATCCCCGACCCTCCTCTTCCTCGTCATCTTGATCCCTAAATCCATCACCAAGAGCTTATGTCGGGTTGTAAGGTTGTAGATCGGTATGACCTTATAGTCTTTGCACAGACCTTTATCATCCTTCCTAAGGAGTAAATAATCTATCTGAGTCTTAGTCACCGAACTACGGAAGGTTACCAAGTGGTCCTCCTTCTTCGGGAAACTCGAATTGGCTATCACCAACCCAAAAGCTCTTGCGAAATCCAAAAATAAAATTCCTCCTCCATTTCTGACCCCCAAGCCAAAGCCTCCATGCACATCATCATACCCTTCTGAAATAGACCCGATGTGCCTATTGAAATCCCCTCCTACGAAAAGCTTCTCAGTAGGTGGTATTCCTCCCACTAGCTCATCCAAATCCTCCCAAAAGTGCCTCTTATCCTCCTCGCTTAAGCCCGCTTGCGGCGCATAAGCACTAATAATGTTCAATGTGATCCCTTCAACGACCACCTTAATTGACATCATCCTGTCAGTGACTCTCCTAACCTCCACCACCTGATCCCTTAAATCACTGTCTACTAAAATGCCTACCCCATTCTTGTACTTTGATCTACCAGAGAACCAAAGCTTATATCCGTCTACCTCCTTAGCTCTAGAGCCTATCCATTTGGTCTATTGGACACAAGCTATATTAATCTTCCTTTTCTTTAGAATCTTAACTAGCTCTATGGATTTTCCCGTTAACGTCCCAATATTCCAAGAACCTACTCTCAATTTAGACGCTCCTTTATCCCACTTACCCCTCCTTACCCTCGGCCTTGTCCCCATCCCCATCCCCGAGCGAGAACATAACCCTAGTCTACCATCACTATCTAAAGCCACGAAGACGAGTATGAACTAATAAAGTATTCAAATAAATTATTCAAAGGTCAAGTTAGTAAAATGTAACTACAAGTGTATAGGCAAAGAATAGATATTAAAAGGATAAAAGATGTGGAAACCGGAGGTACCAACTCCAGTCGAAAATGAACCTGACCCCCATCGAAAGTGAGTTCCTCAGTGTGCACAGATCTGCCCAGGCGTGTTCCCAGACACAAAACTAGTGTCTTCTCCTGCTCAGAAAATCAATGTGTGGCAGTTTCTTGATCTGCAACTTGGATTAACAAAAAAAGAAGTCCAGTCGGTACTTTCTTCAAACACTTGATCTGCAAATGACAGTCCTTCTTCTCCTGAAAAACCTCAAAAGAAAGAAAGCAACTATTTCTACTTGTTGAAGATGGGTTAGCAATACCAATGAGAGATAAATTGCAGAAAACAAAACCCCACAAATCAGAAAGCAATAAACTACAGAAAACAAACGAAAATCAATTGAATACACACAGTATTAACTACCAAGAACCAAACTTCAAATACATCAAAATAGAACAAAATAACTTCAAGAAAACCAAACCCCGCAAATCAGAAAACCAGTAAACTGCGACGTGAATGTCTGGAGTCACCGGAATCTGCCTGGAGCTGCCGGAATATGGACAACCAGTTTCGCCGAAAAATGCCAGGAGATGAGGAAGAGTTGGTCGAGATGGAAAGACGTTGAAGATGAGAGGGAGCTTGGTGCTGCTTAGGTGCTTTTGTTTTGATATGGTGGTCTCCGGCGAGATAGACAGTGCTGCCGCCGTCACTCTCCTGCTTGCTACCTGTGGTTGCATCGAACAAGGAAGAGGAAAGGGAGAGAGGAAGAGGGAGAGGGAGGAGAGAGAGAGACGAGGGAGATACCTGGTGGATTCTGACGGAAGTGCCGTTGTCGGCGTAAGAGAAGGCGTGAATATAGCCGTTGTCGTCGGCGTAAGAGATATTATTTATATATTATTCATAAATAAAATATAAATATTTTGTTAAATTTTAATTAACTTAAGTCTTTAACTTTATAATTTTCTCAAGCCCAACACTTAAATTTTGGTGTACAATTTTTTTGTACCCCTCCCCTTGGCAGTCCCTCAATTGTTGAGTTTGGGGATATTTTTTTGGTATAAAGATTTGATCTTTTGATCTTTGGTGTATGATGACTTTATAATTGCTTAACTAAATCACCTTTTTTCGTGTAATAATAACTCTAGTATTGTTTAATTGAATCCACAGTAATTTTTTTGTGGATTGTTCATGTACTAGGTGTTTGTGTCTATCGAGATATGTATGATTTCAACAAATTTATTATTTTCAAACCGAAAAAATAAAAAATATAGTTCCAGACCGACAATAACCAAACCGACGGTTATTTTTTGGATTTGATTTGATTTGGTTGTAGAAACTTAAAAATTGATTAAATTGGTTTGATTTTAATTTCAATCAATAATTGATCCAAATCGAACGATGAACACCCCTAATCTAGATTATTTTTTACATGTTAATTATAATTATCTACAATTATATTTATTGCCTCATTTTAATTTTATATTATATCCTTGTATTTTAAAAATTCCATTGTATTATTAATCTGCTTTAATTGTCTTCGAGTCCTTACATATTTGATCATGACATCAAGGTACACCTACGTTCTCAATTTTCAAGACTTAGAATTCAAAGTTCTTGATTAATGAGTGGATTTCAATTATCTAAGCATACCTCTTGGCAGTATAAGTGGTGAAATTTCAATATCCTTAAATGCAAGCCGTACATTTTAAAAAGAAAATGAAAAAGGGTCAAAAATGGCGCCCTTAAGTCATATATTTTGATCTAAAAATATCTTTTTTCGAATAAATTTATTTATTTTTTTAAAAAATATTTCTTATTCCTAATAAAAAATATTACTTTTAAAGAACTTTATTCTTATTTTCTTTCTTTTAACACTTAGTAAAAATGTAGGAAATATTTTCTTAATCTCATTTTATCAATTAAAATATAACTTCATATACCCTTCTAACGGATAGTGTATGTCATATATATATAAGATCATAGTAAATCAATCATTAATTTTTATTTAGCTAACGTTAAAATAACAATTATAATAAAATATATATATTTTTGAATTGAAGTAGGATAGAAATTTTCTAATAAAATAAATTATTAGGAAAATAATATGTTTAAAAAGAAAATAAATAATATATTTATTTTAAAAAGAACATTTTTGACCTGTAAAAATAAGGGCATTATTGGACCAAAGTATTGACAATAAGGATATTTTCGGACAAAAGTATAAACGAATGACATTTCACATAGTTTAAAGGGAAAAGTACACAAAATGAACCCTTTAAACAAACTATTTACTACTCCATACCCCACCCCAAAATAATTCCTTCTAGTACTCATTCGGCCCAAACTAATTACCCTGTACCCCTTTAATTATTTTTAAATTCGCGTGCTAACGTATGCACCTGCCCTACATGATACCGATATGATATCAATATATCGATGGAGTATCATAGAGGATTAAGCTCAGTGCTAGATGATAGAGATATGATATCAACATACCGACGGGGTATCACAAAGGGTTAAACTCAGTTCTATATGATACCGATATGGTATCAACATACTTACGGAGTATCACAAACACTATATTTACTAATTAGTTTAATAAATAAAATTGTGATTTTAATAATTTTCTTTTAATTGCCTTATTTTTATTTCTTAAAAAAAGAGGTCAATCATATATGATACCAATAAGGTATAAATATATTGTTGTAGTATCATTGAGAATTTTAAAAGTGCCTCATTAATGATTTTCAATATCATGATAATATACAAATATAATGTGGTAGTATCATTAATGTAATATCAAATGAATTAGGAAAACCTTTATGATACTATCACAGTATATATATACTGTGATGGTATCATTCAATATTTGTGATAGCATCGTGTCAGTATATGATATATACTTGAAGGACTGCTCATTGGTAAATGATACCATGTTATTATATATGATATTATGTGATGGCATCATTGATACTCACATACTGCGATGGTATCATACATGATTTGAGGAGTGTTACTGATTATATGAAACAATCCTTAATGATACCATGCCAGTATATGATGGTTTCATGGAGATGTAGCTGGACGATTGAAGCAGACTCAATGATACCATATCAGTATATGGATATTGCGATGGTATCTTGATCGCGAATCTCATGCTTTGAAGGGTATGAATTGTAAAAGGGTATTTGTCTGTAATTATTTTGCTTTTATGAGGTATGAACGTAGTTTTCCCTTCGTTTAAAGGCATTTTTAATCCTTTTTCAAAAAGAAAATATCTAAACTATTTTTAAGATCTAAAGTATATATATTCAAAAGAAAAGTTGCAAAAGCTTATATTTACCACTATAATTAGTAAAAGTTTGTTGCACAATAAAGGTAAGTTTCATTCTCACCACTTTTGTTTTAATTCCTTATGTAATTGAAGATAGTAAAAAAAAAATAGCACACATGATTACAAATTTTAGCAACATTTATGTACAAATAATGTACTATGTGTTTTTCTTCCTTTTGTTTGATAGTTCCCCTTTGGTGGTGTTCGAAGATTATAAAGGGAACAAAAAGGGGTAAAAAAAGTGTCCTTTATCATATTAAAAATATCTCAATTTTTTATTTATTTATTGAATTAAGTCTGCTCCTCATTTTATTTATTTGATTAAATTTAATCCAAAAATATTAGAAATGACTAAAAAAATATCCTCTCCCTATCTATTGTACTAATTTTTCTTTTAACATTATTTTCAGACTTAAAATTTCTATTCTATTATTTGGTTGATCAAAATTTTATGTGAACCAATAAATAAAAGTCACGTATTTAACAAAAATGTCATAAAATTTTCTTATTAACAGAAAAATAATTTTGAATCTAAAAATAATATTATGAATAAATTTGATCCAATAAATAAAAAATGACATTTAAAACCATTTTCTGGAAAAAAAAAAGTGAATGGGACAATCATGTGGCAGGTTTTAGGAGATGTTCTTGGGTGGTTGGAAAAATCAAACCGATCAATAAATTGAATTGAAAAAAATGTTATTGATTTGTTGGACTAACAAATTTTTAATGGTTTTATAAAAAATATATTGGGTTATCGGTTCGTTTTAGTTTTTTAATATTGGGTTATTGATAAACTGATAACTCATTAAGACTGTAATAATTACTACTTTACTCCTACATTAATATTAAATATTAATAACAGTACCTTACTAGTTACTATCTTTGCCTTTTGTATTTAATTCACATTATTATCCTAGTTGTTTTATTTGTGTTGGACTTGTATAATTCTTTTCATGTTAGTTACTATTGTTTCTATTTTATTAGTATTATATAAAGTTATATTTTTGTTTTGTAGGCCAAATTGTTGGAGAAATCATATATATTTTTATGAGTATTTTTTATTGGTTAATCCAAAAACCGAACCATTAAAGATCAATAACCGATAAACCAAAACTGATAAGAAATATTATATTGATTTGATTATTGATTTAACATTTATAAACAAAAGATCAATAAATCGAACTGATAATACATAAACTAAACCGAACTGACCAATGTACACCCCTAGCTGTCGTCTGCGCTACTATTCTTTCCCTTCTTTTTTTAATTTATAAATTTAATATTTCACCTACCCTATCTATTTCAAAAATAAATGCTTCCAATTAATTGAAGAAGTAATTAATGTTTGTCCTTTGATAGCAATTTAATTAATCAGCGGGACACAGGCAGACATAGTGTTAATGTTATGTGTTTATATTTTCTCAGATTTTGTATATTTATTAAAAATTTCATAAAGTAAATATAAATAGTAGATTTTAAACATAATAAATAAAATAGATCGTAATAAAATTATAAATTTAAAATTATAAAATCTTAATCTTGAATTCGCTTTTGATTGTGCATGCAATTTATCTGTGTTTTTGGGGACTCATACAGTTATATTAACATTATTCGAATGAAATTCAGGTGATAGTACTATGCTATACTTACTACTCTCTCCATTCTCTTTTACTTGTCTAATTTGCATTTATTTTATTGATTTGAGATTTCTATTAATTTTATCCATATTTAATAAGATAGACAAGAAAACGATGGGATGAAATAGAGCATGATTGGTGTTAAAGCTTGTCCATGAGACAAATAAATCAGAGATCCACCATTAATGGTGAACTCTGGAAGATAACAAGCTCAACAAAAGGAGAGATTAATCGAGAGCAACATTCTCTTAATTTCTGAATGAATGAGAGAAACTGAAGTAGTGTCGTACTTATACAAGTTGAGGAAGAAAATATCTAGCTGGACTAACTAACCTACTGACGAGTTTGTTAAGTAACTAACTCTGACAACAATAACTAACTAACATCAACTAATCTGATAACTAACTAACATCTAATTAATTAAAAATTAATATAACCCCCCCCCCCCCATACACACAAAAGTTGGAGGTGAAGTGAACAAAGCCAACTTGTCCATCAAGGTTGAGTGCTTGATCCCAGTGAAAGCCTTGGTGAGAATGTCAGGCAACTGATCACAAGTATTGATGTGATGTAGAGAGATAAGACCTTTTTGTAGCTTGGATCTCACAAAGTAACAGTCGACTTCTATATGCTTTGTTCTCTCATGAAAGACATGATTCTTGGGAATGTGGAGTGTAGATTGGCTATCACCATAAACATGAATTGGACCAATAGATGGGACAACCAACTCATCAAGTAGCTTGTGTAACCATACCAGTTCCCCAACAACTTTGCACAAGGACCTATACTCAGCCTCTGCTGAGGACAAAGAAATGGTCTCTTGTTTCTTGGACTTCCAGCTAATGGGACTGTTTCCCATCAATACAATAAATCCACTAATAGATTTTCTAGAGTCAGGGCAAGCTGTCTGTCACGCCCCGGGAGGGTACTCTAGACGTAATCAGCACCCGCAGGCCATTTCTGACCTTCGAGCGAACCACCTGGTCCAGTCACTCATTCATTCAACCACATTCTATTAGCAGGGACTCAATTAGAGCAATAATTTTCATAATATACAGGCCGAAGGCCAAACATTCACAATCCCAAGAGAAGACAATAAAATAGGACTCCTCAAGATATCAATCCGACCTCCCCACACTCCAGTCTATGAAGCCTCTATTCAAGTCTAAAAGGTGCCAATGACAAGCCCATGGCTACCAACAATCTAAATAAAAGGAAGGACAACAAAACTGTACAAGTGGGCCCAAATATCCTCCGGAAGCTAGGAGGACTCACCGACTGGCTGGAAGTGTATGTGGATCTTCAACGGAGCGCTAGTTGATGATCTCTAGTACCTGTCTCTGCATCATGAAACGATGCAGGCCAAATGGCGTCAGTACATGGAATCTACGAGTATGTAAAATGGCCGGATGAAACCACATTAAGAAAACATCAATATCAACTCAGTACCTCAACTCATACATGTATGCATGACAACTCACTCAGTGTCCTAAGTCTAACAAGAATAGTTTAGGCAGGACTAATTCATAAGCCACTTAACTCAACTGACTCGGAGCCCTAACAAGGCCTAAATGGGAGTTTCTCTTAACCGACAATCATCACCTATGAGCCGGTGATAGTACAACAATCCGACGTTGTTGCCACATCCGTCCATACCTTGTCAGGGCATGAATGCCTCTCTAATCATGAATACCATCGATTAGTCAAGTCCTATCATTTCAGGACAATACAAATGGGAAACATCCGACTTTAACGGTTCGATCCCATGGGAAGCATCCGACTTTAACGGTTCTAATCCCTCAGGAAGCATCCGACTTTAACGGTTCCATCCCTATCTACGTTGGCGGCGTAGTTTTTGGGGTTCGAGTATGGACTATACTCTCACCCGCTTCGGTGCTCGATACTCCCCCCATGACTCTATGCTCATAAGACTCCTTAAATCATCTCAAGCAAGCCCTCACGGCTGGTTTCATGTGGTACATTACCACCTCATCAATTCGATTCTCATTTTTAATTCAATTAAGTCACAATGACAAGTCTCATTTAGGACCTTGTCCACTTGCCAATTTCTTCCTCATATCAATTCAATCAAGCCTCCTTTATATGAACATTTATGACATCTCCTCAAGATTTAACACAACTCTATGACTTCAACTCAACCATTCAAGTAGAATAGCACATTTAAGGAAATCGACTTAAACAACATACTCACCTGGCTAAAGAGGTCAACAAGACATAACAACAAGTCATCTCCATCAATTCATACCAATATGAAGGATTTTACGGACTTCTTGATTCAACAACATCAACACATATAACATTATATAAATAGGAGACAAAGTTCATATAGACATACACCATACGAAGAACTCTATTTTTCATGAATATCTAGCCTCAAGCAAGAATAGGGCACATGGGTAAACTTAGCCCATGTTTTGGATAGCCTTACATACCTTAGAATAGATGCTTGAATAAACCTTGTTGTTGGGTCCTCAATGGAAGCTTGAGGTCTTGAAGCTCTTGGAATAATTCCTTGTTGGAAATGGAGGAGAAGAGAAGAGAGAGGAGTTAGGGCTTTTAGAGAGAGAGTGGGGGCTGAAGAAAAATGACCCAAAAATGTACAAGGCTTGTGTATATATAATTTGGGACAATTCTCAAATTGCCCTTCCTCCAAATTCTGAAAAATTAGGCCAAAACGCCCTTGGCGCGATAGTGGCGCATCGCGCCCTTACAGCGCCAAGGCCAATTACGCCTAAAACCTGCACAACTTTTAGTGGCGCGTCGCGCCAAGGACCAAACTACTGAGGCATGTTTCTGGCGTGATAGTGGCGCATCGCGCCCTTACAGCGCCAAGCCTATTGTTATGAATTCTGGGAATTTGGCCTGAAAAACCCTGCACAACTTTTAGGGGCGCGTCGCGCCAAGGACCAAACTACTGAGGCATGTTTCTGGCGCGATAGTGGCGCGTCGCGCCCTTACAGCGCCAAGGCCATTTCCCCAGTAGTTGCAACCCAGGCCAAAAATGAAATTCCTATCGTGCTAGTTCATCTTTGGATTGTCATATATTTTGACTCCGAACTTCAAAATTCACGTTCTCGGTGGCGTTGGAAAGGAGACTCGACGACCTTTAATTTGATAGGTCGTGGGCCACCCAGATTGATTTCTTTCAAAAGATAGGGTCGTTAAAAGTCGACCCTTACATGAACTCGTCCTAAATTTAGCCACGACGGATCTATTGGACTTAGCTCGGTCTTAGGGGTCCTCAATGACCCCACATCACCTCCAACACTCTTAAATTTCTCAGGGACTCATCTTAACTCAAGCTCATACTTCGAAATAAATACGATAGGCCCCACACATGTACAAAAGAGGCCCGAATCTTAGGAAAATTTTTGAGGGGTGTTACATTATCTCCCCCTTGGGATCATTCGTCCTCGAATGACGGGCAACCAAGAATGGACTCGGGGTACAAATCATAATCAAAACTCAGTCATTCAATCAATCAAATTCTCAATCAATTAGTAATCAAGACTCAAAATGCACAAATGAATTCAATGCCAAGTAAAGGGACATTACCTTCGACATCCTCCTCGATAGGCACGAATAGATGTGGATATTTAGATTTTATGGCTTCCTCCGATTCCCATGTAGCTTCCTCAACAAGTTGATTCCTCCACAGAACCTTGACTGAGGCGACTTCTTTGTTCCTCAATTTGCGAATCTGGCGATCAAGAATTTGGACTGGGACCTCTTCATAAGACAAGCTATCCTTAATTCCAACGCTGTTAATGGGGACTACCAACGAGGGATCGCCCAAGCACTTTTTCAACATTGAAACGTGGAACACCGGATGAATAGAAGCTAGCTCTGAGGATAAGTCCAACTCATACGCAACACTCCCGATTCGCCTCAAAATTTGGTACGGACCAATGTATCGAGGACTAAATTTCCCCTTCTTTCCAAACCTCATGACCCCCTTCATGGGTGACACTTTCAAATACACCCAATCATCCACCTCAAACTCTAAGTCTCTCCTCCTCACATCGGTGTAAGATTTTTGGCGACTTTGGGCTGTCTTTAGCCTCTCTCGGATAACTCGTACCTTCTCCATGGCTTGGTAAATAAGGTCAGGCCCAATTAACTCGGCTTCACCAACTTCAAACCATCCAATGGGCGATCTATACCTCCTCCCATACAAGGCTTCATAAGGAGCCATTTGGATGCTTGCATGATAGCTATTGTTATATGCAAACTCTATGAGAGGCAAATGATCATCCCAATTTCCCTTCAAGTCAAGCACACACGCCCTCAACATATCTTCCAATGTCTGAATGGTGCGCTCTGCTTGGCCATCTGTCTGGGGATGGAAGGCAGTACTCAAGTTCACCCTCGAACCTAATCCCTTCTGGAAGGATTTCCAAAATTAGGAAGTGAATTGAGCTCCTCTGTCTGAGATGATAGACAAAGAGACCCCGTGCAATCTGACGATCTCCTGTATATACAACTTTGCATAATCTTCTGCGGTGTCAGTAGTCTTAACCGCCAAAAAGTGAGCTGATTTCATCATTCTATCCACAATCACCCAAATGGAATCATGTTACTTTCGGGACTTCGGCAAGCCTGTAATAAAGTCCATGTTGATCATCTCCCACTTCCATTCTGGAATTTCTATGTTTTGGGCCAAGCCACATGGCCTTTGATGCTCAACCTTCACTTGTTGACAATTCGGGCATTTGGAAACAAATCCCGCAATGTCTCTCTTCATCCCACTCCACCAATAGATTTCCCTCAAGTTATGGTACATTTTTGTGGAACCCGGATGAATGAAGTATCTGGAACTATGCGCTTCGGCCATAATCCTCTCTCGAACATCATCGACATCCGGCACACATAATCTATTCTGGTACCGCAATACACCATCTCCCCCTTGGGTAAAAACCATAACCTCTTGTTTATGAATGACTCCCTTCAATTGGAGAAGGACGGGATCTTGGTCTTTCTTCTCCTTCACCTCTGCCACAAGTGAGGATGTAGATCCATCCTGAACTGTAACTCTGCCTTCATTGTTCTCTTCCAGATGAACTCCCAATCGGGCTAATCTGTGTACCTCTCTCGCCAATTTTCTCCTTCCTTCCTCCACGTGGCTAGTGCTACCCATAGACAACCTGCTAAGAGCATCAGCAACAATATTAGCTTTACCTGGATGGTAGAGGATGCTCATATCATAGTCCTTGAGTAGCTCAAGCCATCTCCTTTGCCTCAGGTTGAGTTCCTTCTGGCTAAAGACGTATTGCAGGCTCTTGTGATCGGTGAATACATCGATATGCACTCCATACAGGTAGTGGCGCCAAATTTTAAGTGCAAACACCACAACTGCCAGTTCAAGGTCATGAGTTGGGTAATTCCTCTCATGAAGCTTAAGCTGTCTTGAAGCATAGGCTATCACCTTCCCCCTCTGCATCAACACACAACCCAAACCAATTCTGGATGCATCACAATAGATCACAAAACCCTCTGTTCCATCGGCCAAAGTTAGAATATGAGCAGTGGTTAGCTTGGTCTTCAATTTCTGGAAACTCTCCTCACAAGCATCAGACCATTGGAACTTAGCCTTCTTTTGGGTCAGTTTAGTCAATGGTGATGATATGGATGAGAATCCCTCTATAAACCTTCGATAGTACCCGGCCAAACCCAGAAAGCTCCTTATCTTTGTTGGAGATGTGGGTCTAGGCCAATTCTTCACAGCTTCAATTTTCTGGGCATCAACCTGGATACCATCTCCAGATACAATGTGGCCTAAGAAGGCCACTGATGCAAGCCAAAACTCATATTTAGAGAACTTTGCATACAATACCCGGTCCCTCAAAGTTTGTAAAACAACTCTAAGATGATAGGCGTGCTCCTCTTTATTCTTGGAGTAGACCAGAATATCATCTATGAATACAATCACAAACATATCAAGATACGGTCTGAATACTCAGTTCATGAGATCCATAAAAGCGGCAGGGGCATTAGTCAATCCAAAGGACATGACCAAAAATTCGAAGTGGCCATAACGAGTCCGGAAGGCAGTCTTCGGAATATCACACTCTCTCACCTTCAACTGATGGTAGCCGGATCTCAAGTCTATCTTTGAGAAACAAGTGGCACCTTAAAGTTGATCAAATAAGTCATCTATTCTGGGGAGAGGGTATTTGTTCTTTACAGTGACCTTATTCAACTGCCTGTAGTCGATACACATTCTAAGGGACCCATCCTTCTTCTGCACAAATAAGATGGGAGCACCCCATGGTGAGACACTCGGCCTAATGAATCCCTTATCTAACAAGCCTTTTAGCTGCTCCTTCAACTCCTTCAACTCAGCCGGAGCCATTCTATATGAAGGAATTTAGATAGGCTGGGTATCAGGAAGAACATCGATCCCGAAGTTGATCTCCCTATCAGGAGGGACTCCAGGCAGATCTTCAGGAAAGACATCCGGAAACTCATTGACAATCGGAACCGACTCAAGGGATGGAGACTCAATATTGTCACCTTTCACTCGGACAATGTGATAAACACACCCTTTTGAGATTAGCTTCCTGGCCCTAAGGTATGAAATAAACTTACCCTTAGGCACTGCAGGACTACCCTTCCACTCTATGACAGCCTCATTCGGGAATTTAAATGTGATAATCTGAGTCCTACAATCAATAGAGGCATAACAGACATAGAGCCAGTCCATGCCAAGGATCACGTCAAAGTCAACCATGTCCAACTCAACTAGGTCGGCCAAGGTATCCCTGTGATAAATGGACACAGTGCAATCTCTATAAACTCTCTCAGCTAAGAAAGAATCACCGACAGGAGTGGCCACACTAAAAGGCTCAAGAAGACGTTCAGGAATTTTATCGAATTTGCTAGCCACATAAGGAGTCACAAAAGATAGGGTGGCACCCGGATTCATCAATACATAACAATCAAAAGAAGAGATTCGAATCATACCCGTCACGACGTTTGGAGAGTCCTCTTGATCTTGGCGACTACCCATGGCATATAAACGGTTTGTACCTCTGCTGGTGCCCGAAGTGGTACCCCTCTGATTACCTCTAGCCGGCGGTGCGTGGCAGAATGCTGGACTTTATTTCCCCCCATTGGACACTCCCTCTGAAAATGGCCCATTTGGCCGCATTTATAACAACCAACCCTTCCCGCTCTGCATTCTCCCCAGTGGAGCCTACCACACTTACCGCATGATGGCTTCTCCCTCGCACCTTGACTTGCAATGGCCTGGGACTGAGAACCCTGGGGTCTAAAATTCTGACGACTCTGTCCCTGCCGATCATACTTGTTCTGTGGCATAGGTGCGCTGGCGGCAGATGAGGCATGATTGGGAGGCCTCTTCTGGAAGAAGGACCTGTTTCCCTTGCTTTGCCTCAGTTCGCCCTCAGGGCCCGCTGATTTTGCCTTTTTACTTAGATGCTCCTCTCTGTCTTTCCTTTTCTCATCCTCCACCTATTGAGCATACACCATTAGTCTCGAAATATCCATGTCCGAGATCAACAATGCCGCCTTGCACTCCTTCTTCACATGCCTCCCTAATCTAGAGACGAACTTCCTCATCTTTGAACGCACATCAAAAATCATTTCTGGAGCATACCTGGATAGTTGGATGAACTTCAGACCATACTCCTTAACTGTCATTCCCTCCTGTTTCAGATTAACAAATTCCTCCACCTTCGCCTCCCTCAATTCTCGGGGAAAGAAGTGGTCAAGAAAAGCTCCCTCAAATTCGTCCCACCTAGCAGGTTCAACATCTTCACCCCTACCTTGTTCCCACTGGTTATACCAAATGTTTGCCACATCTTTGAGTTGATAAGAAACCAACTCAACTCCCTTCATTTCCGTAGCATGCATAGCTTTCAGGATTTTCCACATCTCATCGATAAAGTTTTGGGGATCTTCATCAACCTTAGAACCCGTGAATGCTGGTGGATTCATCCTCAGAAAGTCTCTAATTCTAATGGCGGAAGATGGCTCCTGAGAACTAGAGCTGAGAGTCGGCGAACTCTGATTACCACTTTGGGCAGCCATTAGTTGAGTGAGCATTGCAATTGCCCCTCGAAATTCAGCCTCTGATGTGGGTGCAGGTGGGGTAGATGGCACTTTAGGTGTCTCCGCATACCTCGCGGGTCGGCCTCTAGCCCTTGCTAGGCGTGCCTCTGACTGTGGCATCCCTGCATTATCAATATTCCTCTGGCTAGCAGTATGTTTTAGAGGCATCATCTGTAACGTATAAACGCATAAATTAGAAGGGAAATTTCATAGAGTTTAACTCCATCGCATGAATTCAGAGTATGAAGAAGTGAAACAATTCCTAATGTCCTATAGCCTCCTACTTATAAGTGTGGTGCACAACACACCCATAAGCAAGACTCTACTAGACACGGCTTCATAGACTCCTTAGGACACTTGAACTCTGTGCTCTGATACCATGTTTGTTACGCACGGGAGGGTACCCTAGACGTAACCGGCACCCGAAGGCCATTTCTGACCTCCGAGCGAACCACCTGGTCCAGTCACTCATTCATTCAACCACATTCTATTAGCAGGGACTCAATTAGAGCAATAATTTTCATAATATACAGGCCAAAGGCCAAACATTCACAATCCCAAGAGAAGATAATAAAATAGGACTCCTCAAGATATCAATCCGACCTCCCCACACTCCAGTCTATGAAGCCTCTATTCAAGTCTAAAAGGTGCCAATGACAAGACTATGGCTACCAACAATCTAAATAAAAGGAAGGACAACAAAACTGTACAAGTAGGCCCAAATATCCTCCGGAAGCTAGGAGGACTCACCGACTGGCTGGAAGTGTATGTGGATCTTCAACGGAGCGCTAGTTGATGATCTCTAGTACCTGTCTCTGCATCATGAAACGATGCAGGCCAAATGTCATCAGTACATGGAATCTACGAGTATGTAAAATGGCCGGATGAAACCACATTAAGAAAACATCAATATCAACTCAGTACCTCAACTCATACATATATGCATGACAACTCACTCAGTGTCCTAAGTCTAACAAGAATAGTTTAGGCAGGACTAATTTATAAGCCACTTAACTCAACTGACTCAGAGCCCTAACAAGGCCTAGATGGGAGTTTCTCTTAACCGACAACCATCACTTATGAGCCGGTGATAGTACAACAATCCTACGTTATTGCCACGTCCGTCCATACCTTGCCAGGGCATGAATGCCTCTCTAATCATGAATACCATCGATTAGTCAAGTCCTATCATTTCAGGACAATACAAATAGGAAACATCCGACTTTAACGGTTCGATCCAACGAGAAGCATCCGACTTTAACGGTTCTAATCCCTCGGGAAGCATCCGACTTTAACGGTTCCATCCCTACCTATATTGGCGGCGTAGTTTCTAGAGTTCGAGTATGGACTATACTCCCACCCGCTTCGGTGCTCGATACTCCTCCTATGACTCTATGCTCATAAGACTCCTCAAATCATCTCAAACAAGCCCTCACGGCTGGTTTCATGTGGTACATTACCACCTCATTAATTCAGTTCTCATTTTCAATTCAATTAAGTCACAATGACAAGTCTCATTTAGGACCTTGTCCACTTGCCAATTCCTTCCTCATATCAATTCAATCAAGCCTCCTCTATATGAACATTTATGACATCTCCTCAAGATTTAACACAACTCTATGACTTCAACTCAACCATTCAAGTAGAATAGCACATTTAAGAAAATCGACTTAAACAACATACTCACCTGGCTAAAGAGGTCAACAAGACATAACAACAAGTCATCTCCATCAATTCATACCAATATGAAGGATTTTAAAGACTTCTTGATTCAACAACATCAACACATATAACATTATATAAATAGGAGACAAAGTTCATATAGACATACACCATACGAAGAACTCTATTTTTCATGAATATCTAGCCTCAAGCAAGAATAGGGCACATGGGTGAACTTAGCCCATATTTTGGATAGCCTTACATACCTTAGAATAGATGCTTGAAGAAACCTTGTTGTTGGGTCCTCAATGGAAGCTTGAGGTCTTGAAGCTCTTGGAACAATTTCTTGTTGGAAATGGAGGAGAAGAGAAGAGAGAGGAGTTAGGGCTTTTAGAGAAAGAGTGGGGGCTGAAGAAAAATGACCCAAAAATGTACAAGGCTTGTGTATATATAATTTGGGACAATTCCCAAATTGCCCTTCCTCCAAATTCTGAAAAATTAGGCCAAAATGCCCTTGGTGCGATAGTGGCGCATCGCGCCCTTACAGCGCCAAGGCCAATTACGCCTAAAACCTGCACAACTTTTAGTGGCGCGTCGCGCCAAGGACCAAACTACTGAGGCATGTTTCTGGCGTGATAGTGGCGCATCGCGCCCTTACAGCGCCAAGCCTATTGTTATGAATTCTGGGAATTTGGCCTGAAAAACCCTGCACAACTTTTAGGGGCGCGTCGCGCCAAGGACCAAACTACTGAGGCATGTTTCTGGCGCGATAGTAGCGCGTCGCTCCCTTACAGCGCCAAGGCCATTTCCCCAGTAGTTGCAACCCAGGCCAAAAATGAAATTCCTACCGTGCTAGTTCATCTTCAGATCGTCATATCTTTTGACTCCGAACTCCAAAATTCACGTTCTTGGTGGCGTTGGAAAGGAGACTCGACGACCTTTAATTTGATAGGTCGTGGACTACCCAGATTGACGTCTTTCAAAAGATAGGGTCATTAAAAGTCGACCCTTACATGAACTCATCCTAAACTTAGCCACGACAGATCTATTGGACTTAGCTCGGTCTTAGGGGTCCTCAATGACCCCACATCACCTCCAACGCTCTTAAATTTCTCAGGGACTCATCTTAACTCAAGCTCATACTTCGAAATAAATACGATGGGCCCCACACGTGTACATAGGAGGCCCGAATCTTAGGAAAAATTTTGAGGGGTGTTACACTGTCCAATCATAGTCACAAAATGCCTGGACTCCAAACTCAGGTGAAGAAGACATGGAAATCCCCAAAGTATGGTCCTTCTTGAGGTACCTTAGTATGTGAAATGCTGCTTGGAGGTTTGGTTATTTGGGGTCTTGAATGTTTTGACTCAAATGTTGTACTCCATAGGCTATATCATGTTTGGTGTTGGAGAGGAAGTTCAATTTTCCAACTAGTCTCCTGTACAAGGTAGGATCACTTAATGGTTTCCCCTCATGTGCTTTGAGCTTAACTGTTGGATCCAGAGGAGATATGAAGGGTGTGAGGTCATTGGAGTGAAAGTCTTTAAGAAGATCAGTGACAAATTTCCTTTGAGAAATAAGAATTTCATCATCCTTGTAGAGTATCTCTAATCCTAAGAAAATAATGCAGATTTTCAAAATCTTTTATTTTAAACTGATCATGAAGAAAACTTTTGAGATTAGTGATTTCCTCAGTGTTAGTTCCAGTAAGTAGGATGTTATCCACACAAACACCTAGAAAAATAATAAAAGTGCCCCTCTTCTTGTAAAATAAGGAATAATCATGTAAAGAGTTAGTGTAACCTCTTGAACTAAGGGTTGCATGCAACTTCTCATACCACTGTCTACTTGCTTGTTTTAAACCATCGAGGGACTTGTTAAGTTTGCAAACTAGGCCTGGCTGAGATACATCAAGTCCCGGAGGGATCTTTATATAAAATTCTTTATTTAAATCTCCATGTAAAATAGCATTATTAACATCAAGTTGATAGATATGCCAATATTTCTTTGCAGTAGTTGCAATCAATGCTCTTACAGTTATTATTTTGATAACTGAGGAGAAATTTTCAGTGTAGTATATGCCATGGTGTTTAGTATAACCCTTTACCACTAGTCTAGCTTTGTATCTCTCCACACCTTCATCAACTTTGTGTTTTATTTTGTAAACCTACCTACAACCAATTTCTTTCTTACCAGCAGGTAACTTCATGATAGACCAAGTATTGTTATTATGCAGGTCAATAAATTTCTGAGTCATGGATGTTTGCTAGGCAGGACCAACAACTGCCTCTTCATAACTAGATGGCTCACAATCATGAGAAATGTTCATAGCAAAGAGCAGACTATCAGGACATAAATCTGCATAAAAAATGTGACTTTTAAGGAAAAACATGCATTTAAGGAGGAGGGATTATTTGATGTGGATGATTGTGAGGTAAATAAGGAGTGAGAATAGTTAGATAAGTAGGTTGGTAATTTGGTAGCCCTATGAGATTTTATATGTTTAATACTTGGAGCAGATCACACTGAACATGAACAGCAAATGAGCTATAAGGAGTGGGACAAGGAACATATTCAGACAAGGAAATATGTTTGAGAGGTGAAGAAGGAAAGAAAGTGGGATCTTTAGTTAATGCAAAGGAAAAGACTGTCTCATGAAAAATGACATCCCTCGAGAAATATAAATTCTTGGTAGATGGACTTAGCACTTTGTAGACTTTCATACCAAAGATATAACCTACAAATACATGTGGAGAAGTTTTAGGATCAAACTTGATTCTTTGAGGCTTGGGTGTAGTAGGATAGCATAAGCATCCAAAACTTCTTAAATGTGAATAAAGTGGTTTTTGATTGTACAATAATTCATAGGGGCTTTTGTTATTGAGAGGTGTAGATGGAAGTCTATTGATGATATAGGTAGAAGTGAGTATACATTCACCCCAGTATTTCATTGGAAGTCTGGATTGAAAAAGAAGTGTCCTAGATGATTTAAGTATGTATTTGTGTTGTCTCTCTACCACACCATTTTGTTGAGGTGTTTAGGGACAAAATTTTTGATGAATAATGTCTTTATATTGGAAAAATAGAATGGATTCAGTATTGGTGAATTCAAGACCATTGTATGATCTTATCATTTTTATGGTGGTTTCGAATTAATTTTCAACCATATTGGTAAAAGCTTTAGTAATGTGTATGGCATTGCTCTTATGACTGAGTAGATGTGTCCAAGTGGACCTACTAAAATCATCTACCAAAGCGATAAAATATATGAAATTATCATGTGTTGATACTTAGTAAGGTCCCCATAGATCAATAAATACCAACTCAAATATGGTAGTACAATTGTTAGTCTTTGGTTGGAAGGGAAATCTTGCTTGTCTTGCCGTAGTGCAAAGAAATGGTTATTTGGGTGAGAAGGCTACAAGTATTGAGGATATACCCTTTATTTTTACAAAAGAAACATGTCCAAGTCTATAGTGTCATAGTAGATCTATAGTATCATTAGGAAGCAAACCATATACAATACTAACATCAACATTAACTGCATTGTCTTTATTGCCAGAAAAATTATTCAATACAGTGGGATGGGACAAATAGAAATGTGATTGGGACAAACAAGAATTGAAAATACATTAACAATGCATCCTATCATTTTTATGAATGGAAAGACAAGTAGCAGAATTCTTGGTTGACATTGTATGCTAGTTCTTTTGTACCAACTTTGGGCAGAGAAGATATAATCCATCATGCACCCTATCAATTTTCAAAGGCCTTTTCAGTGCAGGGGCCTGCATTAAATAAGAGGTGTCAGAGAAAGAAATAATACAATTGAGATGTAATGTTAGAGAGTTTATGGAAATCATATTATACTTGAAAAAGGGAACAAAGAGTACTTGGTATAGTGTGATCTGGGGTGTCAGTTGTACATTCCCAACCTCTGTGACCTCCACTCTATAACCATTAGGCAATCTAACTAAGAGAGGATATGGTAGTATTAGGATATTGGTGAGGTGGTTCTTATTGAATATCATATTGTGTGATGCTCCTAAATCTAATATTCATAATTCAGCTTTCGCTTTGTAACAATCACATGAAAGTTTGTCAAAATTTATACAAAAAGTGCAAGCAATGATACCTGCAAAGTTCACAACTGGACCAGTCACTTGCATATTGCCTGAGTTCTCTGAGGTATTGACACTCTGAAATTGTTGTAGAAAATGAGCTAGCTGTACAAATTGTTCCTTGGTGATACTGATGTTGTGATTTTCTTGATCATCAACTTAACTCCCAAATCCACTTTTTTTTTCTATTTCTAGATTGAAGTCACATGACACAGAGTTAGCTGTCACACCCTTTTATTTATTATTATATATGTGGCTTTGATTGAAGTTGTGTTGTTCATAGGATTATTTTCTTTGGTGCTGATTGTAATTCTGTTGTCCATGGTTTGGTGGCATTGGAAATCTATTATTTTCAGAAGATTAAAATTCTGAGAATTAGGATATCCATGTATCTTGAATAATTTATCCTTAGTGTGACTTGATTTCCTGCAATGCTCATAGAATGACCTATCTCTATAGTTTGTTTTGAAGTCTCGACCACCTGAGCTACTTGAATACCAGCAGCAGAAGTTCCTGAGGTACTGGCCATGAGAGAGCTTGACTCAGCAAACAATCGGCCACTTGGCTTAAATTCTCTCTGCTTTTATTCTTGTATTAACAGTGTAAAAGTTTGTGCCATGGATGACAATAGATTCACCATTAATATGTTTCCCCTGATCACTGTGTATATTTAATTTAATACCATAAGAAATTGGATTAATCTTCTGTCCCGTTCGGCCTTGTGCATGCTTTTCTTTGTTCCACAAGTGCATACACAACTGTATTGGCTTTTTGTACTCAAATTGTTCAATTCCTCCTAGAGTTTCTTTATCCTAGTGTAGTATGTTGTTATGTCCAAAATTCCTTGACTAAGATCATTGATTTCTTTCTGAACCTTCCACAACTTTTTTCCATTAGTTTGATCATACCGATCCTCAAATTCAGTCCACAACTCTAGACTATTATCCACATATTCTACACTATCTGCGATTTCTCTACTCAAAGAGTTAAGGATCTAAGATATGACCATATCATCACATCGTTTTCACTGTCGATAATTTGGATCAGTTGAAGCAGGTTTCTTACTTTCTCCATTAATGAAACCTAACTTATTTTTCACGGATAAGAAATCGAGAACTCCACGTCTCCATGATCGATAGCCAATTCCATCAAAAGAAACTGGTATAAGAGTCACCCTTGGACTATCAGATGTATGTATGTAAAGGGGACTGCTAGAATCAATTTGCTTATCCACACCTGAATTTGTGACCTCTACCATTGCAATTGTTTAATAGAAAATAGAAGTATTTCAAAGAAAAACTGAATGTGTATATATGTGCTTCAAACATATTAGAAACGAAACAGAATGGAGATAGAGAGAATTGTGATTCAATCGATTGAAGTGAAACAAGGACAAAAGAGAATTGAACAAAAAATTGAAAGACACAAGCTGAGAATCTAATTTGAAGAAGAATCAAGCAGAGAATCGAATCGAAAAAAAACCTCAAGCTGAAAATTGAATTCAGTTACTGCGAAAGACATAGATGTTGATCCTTGCTCTGATACCATATTAAAGCTTGGCCAGGAGTCATAAATGAATAAGAGATCCACCATTAATGATGAACTCTGGAAGATAACAAGCTCAACAGAAGGAGAGATTAATCGAGAGTAACATTCTCTTAATTTCTGAATGGATGAGAAAAGCTGAATTAGTGTCGTACTTATACAAGTTGAGAAAGAAAATATCTAGCTGGTCTAACTAACCTACTGACGAGTTTGTTAAGTAACTAACTCTGATAACAATAACTAACTAACATCAACTAATCTGATAACTAACTAACATCTAATTAATTGATAATTAATCTCAATAGATGTCAACTTGTTAATTATCTTATGTGTATGCCGTATATATTTATATTTATAAATTTAACTCTTTTAAGTGTACATCAATTACGGATATAACTTATGAAACAAAGTTTTTTTTTTTTTTTAAAAAAATATTCTCAGATGGTCAGGGTGAATTTAAGATTTTAAAAAGATGAATACACTGTTATGAAAGGATTGATCCAAAATTTATAATTCGTGGGTATAATCTTTAAGTCCTTAACATGAATCTATTACATTTTAAATATATATATATTTGCAATTTACTAATTTCTAACATATATACGTATAAAAATATTGTAATTAATTTAATCCATTGACTATATTCTAAATCCTCCACTTCTACTTACAGACATATCTAAAATTTAAATTTTATGAGTTCAATATTTAAGATTCTTAATATTGAACCTATTATATATTTTAAATTATGAATTCATATCTACTATTTATTGCAATTTTTATAAATTTTCACATATGAATTTATACTCTTCATTGAAAGTACGTACAAGACTAAGATGACCCGCTATTGATATACTAACATCCGTCTCTGCTACTACTAGTTAAACTATAGATATTTAATTATGTCAAATTTTACGGTGACAAAAAGAGAGTAGAAAATTTCAATTGATGTGTCTTAGACAAGTACACAAATATGAGATTTGAAACTCGGAACTTAATTCTAAAATAGAATAAAATAATAAGATAGACGTAGGGATCTGAACATCTTATACTTTTACTAGGTTATTAAAAAGCTACTGAGAGTGGACAAAAAAATAATAATTTTATAGCGTTACATAAGCTTATCTTAGTCCCTTTTTTAACTAATGATTCAATCCAGAGACGCTTTGGACTAAAAAGTCACATGTAATAATTAGTTAGATTATATTATACGATGCACAAAACTAAGTTACATTAGCCTCTTTTATATTACTATAATCTTAATATTAATTTGCAAAATACGATTATTCTATATATCCTACTGTGTATGATATTATGAAACATGACCAAATTGTGGAGTAATTGAGACATATCAATGAATTTTGCAGCCAACGGACACAATAGTTGGGACGTACCAATTGCAAGTTGTTTGTTGGCATTAAAGAGTCTAATGTCAACTCTCACTCGAAGAAAACTAAAGTATTGACTACCAACAAGGATTGTGGTGGAGTGGTAAGTATTTTTTCATCTTTAATCAAGAGGTCTCAGGTTCGAGTCCCCTTGGAATACGGAGTCACCTTTGTTAGGGAGCGCTTTACCTCTAATATGAGACTTTTCAGTGCAAATTCAAATTTAATTGGATTTCAATATGAATATCGAACATCGATAAAAAAACAAAAAAAAGTACTGAATATTGGACTTTGAAAATTTGCCTATACTAAATGTACCTAATCTTGTTGATCAGGATGATGAATATATCTAAATACAAGTTGATGATGTGACAAAGTATTACCCGGCGGCTTATATGTGATCCGTGACCCACACTAGGGGTCAACGTAATTGGATGCCTAAAGCAAAATTTTAATTATAGACCTAAAATTGAAATAAGCTTTATATGTATTTATTTATTTTTCTATCTTTTTAGATGTATGTTATTACTTAATTAATATTTTTTTTATAAATGATTTCTTCGAATACTTTTTTTAATTATTAGTTTTAGGTAAGATTTTATCACTTCAACATAGAAAAACATTTTTTTTCTGAGGAATTATTATATGAATTGTTAACATAATTCTATAAGTAAGATGTTGACAAACTTTAAATAAAGATAAGAGTTAGAACCATAAAATATGATTCAAGAAGTTGATGATTTGGTATACCCTTCTATGATATGTTTATTGTAAATTATAATGCTTGAAAACCTAAGAAGAAATTAAAGAAAAATTGTAATTCACTTTGTTCAACTCTTTTTTCACTATTGATTCATATTTTTTGACAGTATACTACTCTAACTTATCAAAGATTCCCAAGATTTGAATAAGGAGAGTGCAGAAGAAGTTAAAAAAAGATAAATAATATGAGTGTAGCAAAGGGAATGTAAGAAGACAAAATAATATTTTCTGATTTCTTCTATTTGAATGAAGTTAAGGAGGATAAAATAATATAATTTTTTCATCTTTTTTTTAAAACTTTTTATCATAAATAACTAACTTTTTTATATAAAAAAAATTAACACATAATTTATTATTGGTAAAAATTTGAGCTTGCCTTAAATTTTATAAGCAAGAGCCATCCCTGCCCACACTTTCTATTTATCTGTTCAGGACGGGTGGTGTGAACTTTGATTCGATCCGATTATATAACCTTATTTTCTTTGTAGTTTGTTATGGAAAGAATTATATATTTTTCTATTTGAAAATAATTAATCTTAAACTTTTTTATTTTATCGTAGTAATAATATATATATATATATATATATATATATATATATATATATATATATATATATATATATATATATTATGTTTAAGATCATAAATTTTAACATCGTGTTTATATTTTTAAAACTCCTTACTCTAGTAAGTTAAACAGGATCAGATCACATAAAATAAAATGGGTTAGTACTTTTTCTTTTTTTACTTCAATATTCAAATGCCAGGAGGCGGCCAATGAAGTGTTGTGCCTCCGAATTTATTTGAATTTAATATTTTTGATTTACAATATAAATTTATATGTAAAAATTATATTAAAATTACAATAAAAAATAGATTTAATCTTAAAAATATAACATGTTCAATGCTAAAAACTTTATAAGTTTAACCTATAAAGCTTAAATCTTTTAAGTAGGAAACTTGCTACAGGCAAAGAATTAGTTAGTCTGGTGAGCTAATGACTTAATTGAATGCTAAGTTTGAGAACACTGACTAGTGACAATCACTCATTTTTTGCCACCTCATCTGGTCCCATCCCTTTCTTCATTGAAATTAAAAACAAACAGGAAATATTTTTCATTGCATAAATGGAGTGTATACTTGTATTTTATTATTTATTTATTTATTTATTTATTTTGTGAAGAGTGTGATTCCTCTATTTTGTTGTACTTTTGTTGCTGTGAAAGAAGGGTGTCATTTTTGTATCAATAATGTTATGTTTACTTATATATATATATATTTTTTATTAAATCTTTATTTTGTAAATAATTTTTTTGTGAAATTCAATTTTTATAATATTTAATATTATTTCAAGTGATAATAAAATCATAAAATTCACTATTAAAATTTTTTGGGCCTCAAATTTTTGAGAACCTAAAACAGATGTTTTACTAGCCTTACTCTTCAGCCACCCAAGATGATGCTCCCCTATCTTCAAATCATGGGTTAACCTCTGAGTGAGCGAATACAAATTTGTTAATTGGTCAAAGTGAAAATAAATAAATAAGAACACCAATCGGATGTAGTTAGCATCTTTTCTTACAGAAAAACTCAACAATGGTGTTTCTCGGTTGCAAGCGAAAGATTTCGATTCCGATCATTTCTGTGAAAGGGCTTACTTATATGTCAAATATGTTAAGTTTATGCTATAGAATGAAAAGAATATACACTATTCAGAAAAGGAAATTCAATACCACGTGAGTACCATCATGTGGTGAGCTACGATGCTCGACTCGAAGCTGATTGGTGTCATGATGATGTAACACCCCAAAAATTTTTGTCAAGATTCGAACCATTTTTCATATGCGTATAGGCTCGAACTCAATGAATTCTAATTGTATATATGAGTTAGGATCAATTCCTAAGTATTTGAAGTGTATTAGAGGTAAATTATGGTCATAAGGAACCTCTAGTACTAAGTCAAGTTGAAAGATCCTTTACCGATTAAGTTTTCATATAAGATCTTATAAGGGTCAAATTTAAACGACCATATCTCTCAGAATATTAAGAGTTAGATGGCATATGACCTATCATATTAAAGATCAGCGTGTCCTATTTCCAACGCTACCAAGTTTTCCTCATTTGGAGTTCCGAGTAAAAGGTTATGACCATTTTACTAGAGACACTCCATCCTAGCAGAAGTCTGCGGGGTGGAGAGGACGCGAACCCTACTGCCTAAGTCAAATAAAGCCCCTTTTATTTTTTTAAGGGTATTTTTGTCCCATAACCCTTTAAGAGTTATTTTAATGTCCCTAAACGTGTAAAAATCAGTTTTTCCTCATTAGAAACCCTCTTATTCACTCCAAAACTTTAACGCTCAAGAATTTTCAAGAAAAACATCAAGTTAGGGTTCTCTTTCAAGGTTCTTCATCAAGGTAAGTTCTTCTTCATAGATTTCAAGATTTCCAACCCAAATTTCTTAAATCCTAACCATAGGGTTTCCAAGAAAACAAATCCAAGAATTTTAAGTTAAGATTTTTCATCAAGATTTGTGGAGCTTTTAAGGTATGTAAGGCTAAACTAAAGCATGAACATTGTTCTTCCATGTGCCCCATGATTATGATAGGTTGATTGTGAATGATTTGAGTTCCCATGATTGTGTTCTAAGAGATTTTCCTTAAATTTATATATTTTACCTACTATTACGAAATCAATGTTTTTCTATGAACTTGTTTCCTGAACAAATGGTTTAAACTAATTACACCATAAACCCTAGTAGTATTTTGACCGACATTGAATGTACATGCCTAAGGATTGAGTCTAGAGGCTTGAACTTGTGAATGCATGATTGTGATTGTGATGTGAGCATGATGATAGCTTTGATGAAACTTGATAGTCCTTGTATCTTCACTATTGAACTCAATTGAATGGTCTCAACTAAATGTTGTCATAAATGATTGTCCCAACTACTCATAAATGAATAATCTGGGAATAATTGGAAGATTGATTGTCCGAAAGGATTGATTTGATAGAACCGATGAACTGATAAAAATCCATATGAGACTTGTTCATTGATTGATTGGGATTGATTGTCTTATAAGTATTGAGTCTTGAGAGGAGTATCGAATAACAAATTGGGTAAGACTAAGTAATAACTCGAATTCCAATAACTACGTAGCTAGCATAGGAGAGGATTGAACCATTAAAGTCAGATGTTTTCCTTGATTTGAATGTCCTGAAAAGATAAGACTTGATTGATTTATTGGATCCTTGATTGGATGATTTGTCCTTTATCTTGGAAAAGTACTGGACGGTTGTAGAAACAACAACGAGCTTGTTGTACAATCACTGGCTCATAAGAGATTGTTGTCGGATAAGAGAAACTCCCATATAGGTCTTGATAGTTGTTATACCCCACACCTTTGTACATTGGAGCATTTTTTTTAAAAATGATTGCCATGTGATACAGGTTATCTATGAAGTTCTACGTGAGTGGTGACAGTTGGAAATAGGTCTAGAAGGCTTTGGAAGGAGTTGAAGGCCAAATAAGGAGTCGTGGTACTCAACCTACTCGCGTAAGATATCAACTTGGATATCTTATATACCTAAGCTACTTGAGTACATGCCGAGCTTAAGTAGCAAGAATTACATAGGTTCTTAAAGTAAGACAAGATTACGAACTTATAGAAAAAAGGACAACACGTGGCGACCTAAGGAGATGACACATGGCAGCGTGAGGGAGTGACACATGGATGCAGGTGATGCACGTACTTAGGGTCAAGTAGGTGACCCACCTGCTTGGGGGTGGATCCCACCCTGCTACGTGGCAGCCTAGGAGGTATTGCATAGACGCGGTGGCCCAATAAGGGCTGGACACCTGTCACCCTTAGGGGATGACATGTGTCACCTCCTAAGGAGGTGTATATATGTGTTATATGCTGGAGTACGTCTCATTTTCAGCATCTTAGCCTTAAGTAATTGAGAGAAAACGTGAGAGAAAATGAAAGGCAGCCACGGCTTGGCCAGATTTAAGGTAAGCCCTCGACTTTTACTTCGTAAATTAATTATCTATGGTATTTCTTGGTTACATAATGGTGTTTAACAACATAGAGGAATAGTTGGGGCAACGAGGAGGTTCGACGTAAACCTATACCTTTCGAAAAGTTTCGGAAGCTAGTTTGTTAAGGTATGGCTTGATTCTCTTCTCCCATGTTTTGTTAAGGGTTTAATCATGTTATATATGTATAAATATTGATTGGAAATGGGAAAATATGTACGTTATGGCTGAAGGATGTTGCAGGCCGTGTAGGGGATGTTTTGAAGCTATTGTAGCGGGTTAAAGTTTGGCTAGTGTTGCCGTTAGTGTGGTGTTGTGTCTGGAGGTGATTTATCTATGTTGCAGGTCTAGAATGTGGCTAAAAATGGCTATATATGCTGCTGGCTTCAACCATGTAATACTCCGTTTTGTTGTGGTTAAGATTTTGTAAAATAAAGATTGAAAACCGTATTTTAAAGTCGTGATTTTGGTATCGTAGTTTCGAGCGAGTTGTTTGGAGTTTGTATTGTGTAATGTTGAAGTGGTTTACTTGTATATAAGCTGCTGATTGTTTTTGTTGGTTGGCTGTAGTAAATGAGGATGTAATTGGAAGTTCGGATAGGGCAAGTTATAGGGGAGGTGCTGCCCGATTTCCGTTAACTCCTTAACTAATTAAGGGACTAGTCGAGAAAGGTGAGCGAGGAAGTGAGTTCTATGAATGCTCGAATGTCGAGGGTTGTTAATATTTGTATTTCTTTCATGTTACATAGGTTTAGAGGAAGACGAAAAGAACGTGGTTAAGAGTAATCCGTAAGAGGTATGTAAAGCTTATCTCTTCCTTTGTTTTGGCATGTCTTCAAGTTAAGTAATAAATGATATAATCTTGAGGGTAAATCTACTCATAAATGACAAGCGTAATTCATGGTCCTTATTTACTTCTTGATGAAATCACTCTTACAGTAATTGAACTAGGGCTTCTCAAGCCTTCCATACGTTAGGAAGTGATGAGTATGTAAAGCTACCCTTCTCTTCTCTTGATGTGTCCTTGACAGAAATATGATGTTATGATGAGATGGTTATGGTACCGGGTCCCTTGATGGGCCATGTATTGTATATATATATAAGGATCGGGAAGAACATCCCTCGGCACATGTTACTATATAAGGATCGGATCGTACATTCCTCGGCACATATGTATATGATGACTACATAAGGGAAAGTAAGGAGTATGTAAGGCTATCCCTTCTTTTCTTTTGGCATGTCTTAGTCCTAAGTGGGTTGTATATGAAATATGGGGATAACTCCATTCATAGAACTCCAAGTATAATTCATAAATCTTATTCACTTCTTGATGTTAGCACTCCTGCAATAGTTGAGTTATTGCCTTGTGAGGCTTCTATATGATGTAAAGTAGTATACGTAAAGCCTATCCCTTCTTTCATTTGGAATATCTTAAATGTTAGTGAATTGATATATGATATGATTTTGGAGGGAGTTTCATCCATAAGTTTCGGACATAACTCATGACTCGCGTTCACTCTTGAATGCTAGAAGTCCTAACCCTAATGCCAGAAGTCCTAAAGTAGTTGAACTACTACCCTCGAGCCTTCTATATGTTGAGTAGTGACTGAGCACATAAGCTCCTATTTCTAAAGACTCTGTGATGATAAGTATCTCTGATTTCATAAGTTGTTTGAAATTATATTAATAAAAGTCTATGATTCCCGAGACTCCATTTGATAAGGCCCCTAATGGCATTTAGAGGAGACTTGAGATGATGATCATTTTGATCCTCAATGATAGTTCATGACGATTGTTATACCGAGTCTCAGATAATGAGTTAATTGAATATGGTTCCTCACTACTCTACTCGTGTATGCTGTTAGTACATCTTTCACCGAGTCCCATAAAGGGATGGGTATGACCGAGTCTCATAAAGGGCCGGATATGATATACGATGACATAATTATTCACCGAGTCCCATAAAGAGTCAGGTACGAATGAGTCCCATGAAGGGCTGGGTATGATCGAGTCCCATAAAGGGTCGGGTATGATCTATGATGATATGAGCATTCACTGAGTCCCATAAAGGACCGAGTACGATCGAGTCCCATAAAGGATCAGGTATGATATATGATGGTATGATTATTATGATAGTATGATTATTGACCAAGTCCCTCACTAGAGGGCCGGGTACAGCACATATATGCATATGATGACCTAATGAAACATTTGTGATACCGAGTCCCATAATAGGCCGGATACAGTACATAGGCATGCATATGAAAGCATAATGATGTATTTGTAACATATGAGATGATGGCGTATACGATGGTATGATGCCATATATGAGGATATAATAACACCGAGTCCTACAGCGGATTGGGTACGGTATGAGAGGATGATATACATGCCCTCATTTTATAAGATGTAGGTGCAGTGATTTATTAAATGTTATACTTATTTCTTGCACCTCTGATTCTGTTGTAATCTCACTTATACTGCGTTATGCTTTATATACTCAGTATAGTATCGTACTGACTCCCTTTCTTTGGGGGCTGTATTTCATGCCCGCAAATACTGATGTTCATTTTGGGGATCCGCTAGCTTAGGATTTTCACTCAGCTATATTGGAAGCGCTCTACTATCCCGGAGCCTAACATTTGATGCTTGTCATTTGATGGATATATTTGTTTAATTCAGGAGTACGGCGGGGGCTCTGTCTTGCCATATGATACAGTTAGTACTCTTAGAGATCTATAGATATGTGTATGTGGGTTTTTTATAAGTTTGTTCAATTGCGCCTATGCGACGCATTATAAATGTTTTTATGTTATGGCAGCCTTGTCGGCTTGCGTGCTCTTTCATGATATGATACGAATGAAAAAGACTACATATACATGAAAAAGCTTTGATCCATTGGAGTTTTTGTTGTGTAGTATCACATTATACGTAGTTCAACTAGATTATAACTAATATATATGTATACGGGGGTCTAGGTCGGAACCCAGTCGCGGCCTATGGGGTTGGGTCGTGACAATAATACTCTAATTTGATTTGATTTGAATAGATTGGATTATATATGATTGGTCTTTATCTAAACCTTACTCGTGCTTTAGATTTATGACATCTTGATCGAGCTTCTTACTTTTTGATTTGAGTTATCTGAGTTGATAGTATTCTACCTTATGCATATTTCATTCTGCCATATTACATACTCGCACATTCTACGTACTGACGTCCATTTGGGCTTTATCATTTCATGATGAATAGATATGTAATTGAGTTCATCAATAAGAGCATCGTTGAGGATCTATTCATATTCAACTGATTAGTGAGTCTTCCCTATTTCAAGATGATACCACATTTGTCTTTCTAGATTTTGAGTTTAGTTTTACTTTTATATGATTTGAGGTAGCAATGAATCTGTCATTAGCACCACTCAGACAGTTGATAAAGGTTTCATAGATTAGATTGTTGACTTGTTGATTCGACATTGTCTTTTAGCTAGTTTTATTCGTACTAGTCTTGTTGATTGGATTTGACAGATTATTGGCCTTTGGCCTTATTCTACAAGTAGTTATTTGATCATCTTGATGAGTTAAGTATTCCACTGATAGAGAGTTGATTGAATGATTGTGTGAACCAGTCAAGTATTCACTTAAGGACTAGAAATAGTCTCTGAGTGTCGGTCACGCCTAGATTACCCTTACGGGGCATGAAAAACTTGGTATCAGAGCATAAAGTTTAAAAGTCCTAGGGAGTCTATGAAGTTGTGTCTAATAGATTTTTACTTATGGGTGTGTCATGCACCACACTTATAATCAGGAGGCTATAGGACATTAGGAATTGTTCCACTTCTTTCATATTCTGAGTTCGTGCGATAGAGTTTAACTCTATAAAAGTTCCCTTCTAATTTGTGTGTTGCTAAAATCCGTCCGACTACCTTTCATATTCAAGGTGGTTGGAACAGTAAAGATCAGATTCTTATTGATGAGTTACTTTCAGATAAAGTATTCAGAGGTTAAAGACACTACACCAGGCTTAAGAAGACCCGATTAGTGTGCACAAGTCTATTGATTTGAAAGAATGCACCCGCATTTATATGAATCGTATGTTGAGCCATAGAAAGATGTATTTTCATACTCTCTTCTCTAAACACTTACTTTAGATGTTATCCTCAAGAGGAAGGTTATGTTTCTAAATGATTAGTATCACCATCCAATGGAATGTGATTTAAGGCATGGTAAGCTATGATTCGTAGAATGATCCTAGAGCTAGAAAGATGGAGTTAGATGAGTAGAAACCGAATAGTAAGAACAATGGTTGATTGGGTCATGTAGATAGAGTTAGGTACCTTTATGGTAAGCAATTGGGTTAGAAGTCATCCCTTTTGACTTTGATTAAAGATGTAAGTATCGTCTAGCTTTCATGACAGGAGGTAGAGAAAAAGTTGTTAGTTAAGATGAGTTAGAGTACACTTAAACCATAAGGGGAATTTTATATTGAGGTGTCTTTGTGTTAGTAAAAGACCTAGTATAGGTGTTGAATGGAAGGGAAGAGTAGTCATGACATAATAGATCTAAGCTATGCTTATGATTTTAAAGAGAGAGCCTCATGTTATTTAGAGGGATATGAATATAACTAGGAAATGAGGTGTAACGAATGGGTAAATAGTACTTAGGTTAAGAAAAGAGATGAGGTGATAAATTATAATTAGACAGGCAGTGAGACAAGGATCGATTACTTGTTATGAGGTCTTAGTAGGAAAGTGTTTTTTAATTTTACCTAGTAGTTGTAAGTTGGTATAATATGGGAGCAGTATGTGATGTGTGTGTTAGTACTAGACCCTAAGATTGAATTTGAGATAAGTAGGTGAAGAAAGAGGGGATTTCATTATGAATGTGATACTGCTAGTTTTAAGATTTAATTTAGTAGGCTTGACATGGCATATGCGAGAGATTAAGATATTAACTTATGAGGAGTGTGTGTTACTAATGAGGGTATGTGACCCTAAGATGAAAATAGTGAATTGAGGCTAAGTCATTTGGTAAGAAAAGGCTTAAGATGTGTATCTGAGATAATATATAGTTGTTGAGGGTCTAATTTTATGAGTTGCTTTGTATGACTAGTTAGTATCCTTTAGTTGCTAATGTAGAGAAGGCTAGATGTGAGTTTGTATTTCTATTTAGTATCCATACGAATTTTTTCAAAGGGAGTTGTATATAGATAATGATGAGTCTCCTATTATAGTTCAAGTTTTCTTCAACTAAGTTAGGAATATGTGAACCTAGAAGATGAGTGTTAGAAGGCTAAATATAAGAGGTTAGATTATAAGAGCTAGAGAAAGTGGATGTGTGCGCCAATAAGAGTAACAAATATAAAAGGATAACTAAAAGATAGAAGAAAGTTAAGGGAAGTATCTTAAAACGAAGCTCCTGTAGTAGTTTGGTATCTTTGAGTATAATATAATCAGAGAGTTTAAGTATTCTTGTGAATAGTGATACTCTGTCGTGTAGAGCAGTGTGCTTATAACTAAGTGTGGAGAATCAGTTCGCAAACTTAAGGAGGTGACCTTTGAGCTAAAGGGTAGATGATAAGGTAATGAACCAAAGTAAGTCTTGAGATTTCTATAGTGATGAGTTGATCAAGATGAGACATCAATGTTTTTCCATCTCGCATATTCCTAACACTTTAGTCAAGGTGATACCCTTTTCCTTCCGTGTGTATGAGCATTATTCCCATGGCCTAGACCCATGCACCTCGCATGTTGATGCAAATCCATGATGAGTTCGAGGATGAGAATTGATAATTTCATTCAGCAATCCTAATTTTGTCTCCTGAATCTAAGAGTTTTCATCCCTATGTTACATGAGACATGACTTGAGTTTCATAATATGTACAGTTCCATGAATTCATGATAGGCTCTACAAGACTAGAGAGATCATATTAGTTATGGATGTTCCCAGATCAGACTTTCTTGAATGAATCGTGCTTATGACTTTTTCCTCTAAACATTTTTTGTGATTTTTTCTTTCTAGTCCTGATAGCGATGTTAATGATAGTAGACTGAGTTGAGTGAAAGTAGATAGGGGAGAGTGAGTGTTTTCTGATTATGATAGTTGTATTGTACTTGTCTAGTTAAGGATAAAGGTGTGGAAGAGGAGTGAGATAAGACCCTGTGATGTGCAATAGATAGGTAAGAGTATGTTAGTATGTCTCTGGGTAAGAGCTCATGCAATAATAGAGGTACAAGTGTTAAAGTAGGCCTGACAATTCTTAGATGTGGTTGAGGAGGTTAGAAGGATAAGCTTGAGTATGTGGTTGTCACTATAAAGTGATGGTAATAGGATATTGATGACTTTTGGGGGAATTATTGGATGTACGTAAAGGGTGTTATGAGTCTTGGAAAAAAGGGGAATCTTGGGCACCAATATATTGGCCTTACCAAATTGTGAAAAGGATTAGAGATGTCACTCATAAATTAGAGTTACCTTATGAGTTAGTCATCATTTATCAGTGCTTCATGTCTCGATGATTGAAGAAGTGCTTGGGAGATTCATTATTGATAGTTCCCATTGATAGTGCTAAAATCAAGGATAGCCTGTCCTATTAGGATGATAGAAAGACCAAATATCCACTTTTATTTGTGCCATGGACGATGATGTTGAAAGTAACATTCTATTCTTGATTTGAGTTGATGTCTTCTTTCTTAAGTTCAATGGTTGATGATCTAGATGTTTGGATGATTTGATTGATAGAGTTTCAATGTTCTATTCGTGCCTAATGATGAGAATGTTGAAGGAAATGTCTCTAGTCTTGACTTGAACTGATTTGTCTATTCTTGAGTTTGAGTAGTTGATTGTATAGATTACTTGATTTGGTTGATTGGTTGATTTTATTGACTCTCAAACATTATTCATGCCATGAGTCCATCTCTGTTTGACCTTCATTCGAAGATGAATGATCCCAATGGGGAGATAATGTAACACCCTAAATTTTTTTGCCTAAATTTGAACCATTCTTCATACGCGTATAGACTCGAACTCGATGAATTCTAATTATATATATGAGTTATGATCAATTTCTAAGTATATGAAGTGTATTATAGGTAAATTATGATCATAAGGAACCTCTAGTACTAAGTCGAGTTGAAAGATCCTTTACCGATTAAGTTTTCTTATAAGATCTTATAAGGGTCAACTTCAAACAACCATATATATCAGAATATTAAGAGTTAGAAGGCCTATGACTTATAAAATTAAAGATATGTGTGTTTTATTTCCAACGCCACCAAGTATGCCTCATTTGGAATTTATAGTAAAACGTTCTGACTGTTTTACTAGAGACGCTTCATCCTAGCAGAAGTTCGGAATGCAGAGAGTTCGCAAACCCTACTGCCTAAGCCAAATGATGCGCCTTTTATTTTTTTTAAGGGTATTTTTTTCCTATAACCCCTTGAGAGTGATTTTAATATCCCTAAATGTGTAAAAATTAATTTTTCCTCATTAGAAACCCTCTCATTTACTCCTAAATTTTAATGCTAAAGAATTTTCGAGAAAAACATCAAGTTAGGGTTCTCTTTCAAGGTTCTTCATCAAGGTAAGTTCTTCTTCATAGATTTTAAGATTTCCAACCCAAATTTCATCATACATACATGAATCTCTAAGAGAAATCTTAAATACTAACCATAGGGTTTCCAATAAAACAAATCCAAGAATTTCAAGAAAGGGTATCTTGATTGTTCTTCTTCCAAGAGATTTTCCTTAAATTTATATATTTTACCTACTATTATGAAATTGATGTTTTTCTATGAAATTATTTCCTGAAAAAATGAGTTATACTAATTACACCATAAACCCTAATAGTATTTTGACCAACATTGAATGTATATGCATAAGAATTGAATCTAGAACCTTGAACTTGCGAATGCATGATTGTGATTGTGATGTGAGCATGATGATAGTTTTGATGAAACTTAATAGTCCTTGTATCTTCAATATTGAACTCAATTGAATGGTCTCAACTAAATGTTGTCATAAATGATTATCCCAACTACTCATAAATGAATGATCTGGGAATGATTGGAGGATTGATTATCCAAAAGGATTAATTTGATAGAACCGATGAACTGATAAAAGTCCATATGAGATTTGCTCATTGGTTGATTGGGATTGATTTTCTTATGAGTATTGAGTCTTGAGAGGAGTATCGAATACCAAATTGGGTAAGACTAAGTAATAACTCGAATTCCAATAACTACGTAACCAGCGTAGGAGAGGATTGAACCATTAAAGTTGGATGTTTCCCTTGATTTGAATGTCCTGAAAATATATGACTTGATTACTTTATTGGATTCTTGATTGGATGATTCATCCTTTACCCTGAAAAAGTACTTGTCGGTTAGCAACAACAATGAGCTTATTGTAGGATCACTGGCTCATAAGTGATTGTTTTTGGATAAGAGAAACTCCCATATAGGTCTTGATAGTACTCTAATTTGATTTCATTGGATTGAATTGGATTGTATATGATTGGTCTCTATCTAAACCTTACTCTTGCTTAGATTTATGACATCTTGATCGATCTTCTTACTTCTTGATTTGAGTTATCTGAGTTGATAGTATTCTACCTTATGCATGTTTCATTCTGCTATATTAAATACTCACACATTCCTTCCTGACGTTTATTTGGGATGCATTATTTCATGATGCAGAGACATGTACTAGAGGTTATCAACAGGCGCATCGTTGAGGATCTATTCGTATTCAACTGATTGGTGAGTCCTCTCTGCTTCAAGAGTATGCCATATTTGTCTTTCTAGCTTTTGAATTTAGTTTTACTTTTATATGATTTGAGGTAGACATGAACCTGTCATTGGCACCACTCAGACAATTGATAGAGGCTTCATAGATTAGATTGTTGACTTGTTGATTCGAGATTGTCTTTTGGCTAGTTTTATTCGTACTAGTCTTGTTGATTAGATTAGACAGATTGTTGGCCTTTGGCCTTGTTATTTGATTATCTTGATGTGTTAAGTCTTCCACTGATAGAGAGTTGATTGAATGATTGTGTGAATAGGCCAAAAACTTTGCTTAGGGACTAGAAATAGTCTCTGAGTGCAGGCCACACTAAGGATATCCTCCCAGGGGCATGACAAATGAGAACTGTTGTGAGTGTGCTTGATGAATAGTAAATTTACGATTCATTTAGCATCAATTTCCTATGTTTATAGTGTACTCATTGCGTAATTTGATAACTTTATTAGGTTGTTTTTCTTGAGTACAAATGGTGATCCCAAAAAAATCAAAAAATGAGCAAAAGTTGAGAAAAAGGGTTGAAACTTGACTAAAAAAATAAAATAGTCAAAATGCTATGCCCGTAAAGCAGGAATATGACCGCATTTCCTTTATTCTGACCGTAGAAACTGACAGAAAGTTTAAAGTCGAAGGACGTACTTTGTGATCTTAAATACAGTCTGTATTCCTAGTTGTGGACCGCTGTCCTAAAAATCGTTCAAGAACAAAATTTACTCAGAGGAATTTTTTGTACCTTGACAAATCCAGAATGCAGACCGCATATCAATTTTGTAGAGATTATGCGGTCCCACAAGGGTGATGCGGTGGTAATTTTATAATATTTTAATTTGAACTTTGAGTCTTTTAATAAAACCTACTAGGGTTATGAACTATTATCATCCATTATTTTATGAGATTTTGAAATAAAATATTGCGGGATCAACAATTATTTACTCTGACATTGGAGAAAACTAATTTTTTGCACGATTTCTCTTACAAGTTATGATATTTAATTGAAGGTTCAGATTATATCTCTTCATTATTTTCTTTGAAATCTTAATGTTCTTAAGTTATAACAATTCTCTTATTCTCTTGTCCATAGTTATGTGTAGCTAAACTCTATAACTAGGATTGTGTAACCTAGAATGTGAGTAATGATAATGAGTTTTTCACACTAAATCTTCTCACAAAGTGTTGGTAATTATGCATTAAATATTCTTTCGTAAAGATTGTTGATGCTTGCAAACATTGAAACTTGCTTGACAAAATTAGTTAAGATCAAGAAAAAGAATCAATAACAGAGATTTGAGGCAATCAACCCCCCATCTAATAGCTTGAGCTAGTAATAAAAAAATTAACCTAAAATATATAATGATGTAAATTTACACACACACCCAATTGTCAGAAGGACTTAGGGTGATTTTTCCTAATTGAGTCGAAAGACTTTTGAAGATACACAAATTTATCAGTTTTGCACTATAAACACACCTGAACGAGTTAAAAAGTGATTATTTATTTGAATTCCAACATTTAGAAAATCACAACGCTAGTTCTCTTTATATATTGAAAACAATTTATTCATAATTCTAGATTAAAAATAAACCTTAATCATTCCCAATAAATTTCTATTTGAACTAGTGAAACAAGATTGAATTCTTAAGTAAATTGTAATTTCTTACAACTTTCTCTGTGGAATTTGACCCCAACCTTATTGTATTTTGTATTTAATAGCGCGAAAACCTTATACCAACTCAAAAGATGTAATTTGGGCAACATAAAATTTTAACATCGTTGTCGAGGAGTATAATTTAGCTTTTAGTGTAAGTTCATAAAGTGATCATTATTTCTCATATCACTCTGTTTCTTATATTTATTTTAGGGTGTATCCTTAGTGCATTCCAGGTAAAAAGAGTGAAGGATATCCCTTAATTTCACTTGATCTTGAACATGATTGCACTTTGTGAAATTCAAAATATAATATTATTATGGACAATACTGTAAAATAAGATATTGCTGATGTTGTTGCTGCTGCACAAATGGACCTTGTTGGAGCTCTTCATCCCCTTTCGATGGCTAGGACAACCAACTTCAATATCACCAGCATGAAAGGGCTGTTTGGAGGTCTGAGTCATGAAGACCTGAAAAGGCATCTCAAGGTTTTGGTGGGGTGTGTTTAGCGTAAACATATTGATATTTCCCAAGAAGCAATCAGATTAAGGTTGTCTCCTTTCTCTATAACAAGGTAAGAAATCACTTGGTTAGGAGAGATACCAGAGACATTCATCTCAACTTGGGCTTAATCGTAATGACATATGCTAGATTTGGACGGAATCTTCTAAGTAGTAACTTGAAAAAATTGAGACTATGCTAGATTTGGATGGAATTTGAGTTATGTAAGGTCGGGGATAATCCGATAATTCATGGGTGATATATTTATTAGTCTGGTAGTTGGAATCGATAGCCAAGACACTAAGGAGCTCGTACGACTTTACAAAAATCAGGTGAGTAAGACACCCGTAATTGATCTTTTCTTGATAGGTTAATTTTAGAACATCATGGTTTGAGGGAGTGTTGCAAAAAGGAAGCTTGGGACATGAATTCCAAGTTTTTGTTCTCGTGCAGCCCACCATAACAGGATTATTCCTGCTATGGTGGGGGCTCCATGGATGGGTAAGTGGTGCCATGGCTGAACAGACGTGGTTTTAAATGGAAAAAGTTCTAAAAATGTTATTTTATGCACTTTCTCATTTTGGAGAGATAAGGGACGAACTAGGGTTATTCTTTTCAGTTTACACCATTGTTGCACCAAAGGTAAGTTAAGTACTCTTCCACAGACTGAATTGGCTGCGTGATTCTATCAGTATACCATTATTTATGTGTATTGATACTACACTTGCTCTTTTCTTATTGAGTACATAGCACCTTCAGAGGGTTGCTGACAGACATCAGTTAGGAGACCATTGACTTTTCAAGATTCAAGGGTGTGCCAGCTCTTTCAGGCTTCCATAGATTCTTTTATGATCTCAGTCCAACCTTTCAGAATTAGACTCTATCGTCAGACTATTTTATTTTGTTGTTTTGGGGTTGCATCCCGTTATTGTTAAACTTGTTCCTTAATAGAGTTTTGATACAATGACTTTCAGCTCCTAGAGGAGATATACTTCTGCATGTTGACTGTACTGTCGATTGTTTGTTTAATTTTCTATGTTTATGGAACTTAGTTAAAACATATTTAAAAATTATTTCTTTAATCTTTTGAATATTTGTTCCTGCGTTAGGATGTTAGTTGGAGTATAGTTTTAGTTCGTCCACCAAAAAAATTATATCGGTGCCACTCACGGCCTGGTTTGGATCGTGAAAAATTTAGAATCAGAGCCCTAGATTTATTGATCTCATTGTACCAAAACGATTCTAGTAGAGTCTTGCAGAATGGTACTGAGACGTCTGTACTTTTTTTTGAGAGGCTACAGACTTTAAGAATTCTCCTTATCGTGTTTTTCTTCGTGCTATGACTTGATTCTAATTGGTATCTAATCTCTTTTACTATCTTGTCCGCAGATGGTTAACATGCGATACAATGGTATCCGGCCCGCTGCTCTCATTGAGCCAAATGAGGAGCCTGCAGTTAGAGGACGTGGCCGAGGCAAAGATAGGAGAAGAGGATGCGGTAGAGGTCGATGAAGGGCATCACCCACCAGAGGTGAGGCTCAAGTTGAGAATATTCCGTAGGAAGAGGCCCCTCCCACTCACCAGGCAAAAGTAGAAGAGAATGTGGAAGTGGAGGTTGATGAGGATGCTGAGCAGGAGGTGAATGCTGAGGACGAGGTTGGAGGACTCCCCTCTCTAGACCTAGCTATAGCCCAGCCGATCATGACCTTATTGAGTAGGTTGGTCCACATTAGATCCATTCTCAAAGTGCCTGTAGCTCAATCTCCAACTGCTCATCCCATTGCCGCTGCAATCCCTTAGATGGATGGAGCATTGGGCACTAGTACCTTTTTTTTTCACTGCTAGGCCTAGTGATGACTAGAAATGAGAATGAGATGCTGACTAAGTTCTTTAAGTTGAAGCCTCTTATGTTTTAAGGTTTCAAAAGTGAGGATATTTATGAGTTCATTTTGGACTGCTATGAGAGACTGCACATGTTGGAAATAGTCCACCAGCATAGAGTTGAGTTTGTGACCTTCAAGCTTCAAGGAGAAGCCAAGCAGTGGTGGAGAACCTTTATTGAATGCCAATCGCCAATTTTTCCTCCAATCATTTAAATTTACTTCCATGCCCTGTTTTTGAAGAAGTATGTGCCCAGAACACTGAGATACCATAATAACGATGAGTTCATAGCTCTTGATCAGGGTGACATGATAGTGGCTGCTTATATGGCTAAGTTTTATGCCTTATCCAGATATGCTACATAGTTGGTGACTACAGAGGAGGAGAGGATCCATTTGTTCTTCAAGTGATTGAATTTTGAGTTACATGTATTTTCTGTTCACATGACCTCTGCAAGTAGGAGCTTCAATAAAGTGACAAACTTCGTAAAGAAATTAGATAGAGTCTAACAGGATAGGCAGGACAAGGCATTAGCTAAGAAGCCTAAGAGAACAGGTAACTTCAATGGTTCTTACTCTAGAGGTTCAGGTAGGCCGACATTTGTAGCCTGGACAATTCAATCTGACATGCCCACTTCTACGGGTGGTTACTTAGGAGCGCCACAGTAGAATTCTATGTAGGATGGTCATAGAGCTTGTTTTTACATCAGGAAATAGGTTGTACCTTAACCACATTTGTTTTAATTGTGGGAAACCATGGAATGTGAGGAGAAATTGTCCCCACCCTAGCAGGATCAATCCCGTGCAGAAGAAGACCAGAGCAGTGGTACTGGCAGGCAGAGGTAATATTGGTAGAAGATGTCCATAAGGTGGGTGTGAAGGAAATCAAAGAGGGCATGGTAATGGTAATGCAGGAAGAAGAACAATGCAGCCAGGCAAAGAGGTTGCCCATTAAGATGACAAGGCATAGTGTTATGCCTTTTCGGGCAGGAAAGAGGCTGAGGCACATGATGTGGTGATTACAAGTACTATTCTTGTCTTTGACCGGATGGCTATTGTCTTGTTTGATTTGGGTTTTACTTACTCCTAGTCAGTACAGTTTGTCTTAGGTCTTGATATGATTTATGATGTGCTTGATTCCCCCATCCATGTTTCTACCAGTTGGAGAGTCTTTGTAGTCACATATGTCTCTCATGCTTGTTCCGTTATGTTAATGGGTTTTTAGACTTGGGTGGATTTGGGGATTTTAGAGACTAATTTTGATGTGATCTTAGGCATGAGTTGGTTTTCCCCCTATTATGATGTGCTTAACTATAATGCTAAGACCGTAGCACTAGAGATCCCGATTAAGGAAATATTAAAGTGGGAAGGGGTGTACACGCCTAAGCCAGCTAAGATCATCTTGTTCATTTGGGCTAAAACATTGGTGGGGTAGAGTTGTTTAACATACTTAGATCATATTCGGGATGTCGAAGTTGAACCTCCCTTTATCGAGTCTATTTCTATAGTGTCAAATTTTAAAGAGGTGTTTTCTACTGATTTGTTTGGTATGCCTCCGAATAGAGATATAAACTTATGCATTGACTTGGAGCCTGACACTTACCCAATCTCTATTCCTCTTTATCGCCTGGCTCTGAAAGAATTGAGAGAGCTTAAGGCTCATATCCAAGAACTCCTTGATACAAGTTCTATCTATCCTCATACTTACTCGTGGGGTGCTCTGGTCTTGTTAGTTAAGAAGAAAGATGGAAGTATGATGATGTGCATAGACTACCGGTAGTTGAATAGAGTCAGCATCCTAAATAAGTACTCGTTACCTCACATATATGATCTCTTTGACTAGTTGCATGGTGAATCAGTCTTTTAAAAAATTGATCTAAGGTCTGATTATCTTCAACTAAATATTAGACCTGAGGATGTACCTAAAACGTCATTTAGAACTTAGTTTGGGCACTATAAATTTTTGGTAATATCGTTTAGGCTGACCAATTCACCTATAACGTTCATGAGTTTGATGAATATAGAGTTCAAGCCGTTCCTGGATTCTTTTGTAATTATGTTTATAGATGACATTTCCATTTGAAGAGTAAGAAGAACATGCAGACCATCTTCGTATTATTCTGGGTGTCCTGAGAAAATAGAGATTGTATGCAAAATTCTCTAAGTGTTAATTCTGATTGTCTTCTGTGTCTTTTTCTGGGCATGTGGTTTCAAAAGAAGGGGTGATGGTTGATCCTTAAAATATTAAAGTCGTAAGAACTGGATCCATCCTAGTTTTTTGACTGAAGTTAAATATTTTATGGGACTTGTCAACTACTAACGCCGATTTGTGAAGAATTTTGCTTCTATCACCACCTATTTGACAAGGTTGACTTAGAAGGAGGTATTGTTTGAGTGGATTGATAAATGTGAAGAGAGGTTCCAAAAGACTAAGACTTTTTTGACCATGACACCTATTCATACTCTGACAATTAAAGATAAAGATTTCATTATTTATTGTGATGCTTCACATTCAGGCTTAGGTGTTGTGTTTATGCAGAATAAAAATGTTATAGATATGCCTCGTGGATGTTGAAGGTTTATGAAAAGAACTACCCGATGCCAGATTTGGAGTTGGCAACAATAGTCTTTGCTCTCTAAAATATTAGAGATATTATTTGTACGGTGTTAAGTGTGAAGTGTTTATGGACCATCACAGTCTACAACATTTGTTCACTTAGAAAAACTTGAATTTGAGACAACGAACGTGGATGGAGATGCTCAAAAATTATCATGTCACCATCTAGTATCATTCAGGCAAGGCTAATGTGGTGGCAAACACATTGAGACAACAGCTGGTTAGTATGAGTAGTCTAGCTTGTTTGGGTATTTTTAAGAGACCCTTGGAAAGAGAGATTCAGGCTTTGGAGGCTAAATTCATGAGGCTAGATATCACAGAGAAAGGTGGGGCGCATGCCAGTATTGAGGTAAGAGTTACTTTTATTGAAGAAATCAAGGACAAGCAGTTTAAGGATGAAAAGTTGATTAAGATCAGAAAGAAGACCTTGTTGGGCAAGGACCAGGATGCATCCCTTGATGCAAGAGGAATTCTCAATTTTAGTAGAAGAATTTATGTTCCTTGAGTAGATGTCTTGATTTAGAAAGTACTGATAGAGTCTTATGATTTACAGTACTCTATCTATCCGAGTGCGACCTAGATGTATCAGAATCTAAAATGACTTTATTGGTAGTGTGGCATGAAGAAGGATATAGCTGAGTTTGTGGCTAAGTGTCAAAATTATCAGCAAGTGAAATATGAACATCAAAGACATATAGGTTTACTTCAGAGAATGTCCATTCCTGAATGAAAATGGAAAGGAATAACTATAGATTTTGTGGTTGGTCTTTCTAAGACGTTGGAAAACTTTGACTCCATTTGGATTGTGGTTGATAGAGTAATGAAGTCAACCCACTTTATTGAGGTTAGAGTTTACTATAGTTCTAGCAGTTGGCAAATGTCTATGCGAAAGAGATAGTAAGACTGCATGGGGTGCCCCTTCCTATTATCTCAGACCGTGGTATGCAGTTTACATTCAGGTTTTGGGGGAAATTGCAGGAGAAGTTGGGCACTTAGCTCACTTTCAAAACAACATTTAATCCACATACTGATGGGCAGTTAGAAAGAATAATTTAGTTGTTGGAAGATATGTTGAGGGCATGTGTAATAGATTTTGGAAGGCATTGGGATAAATTCCTACCTCTGTGTGAATTCTCCTATATTAATAACTATCACTGTAGCATTGACATAGCACCATTCGAGGAATGTTTTGGAAAGGGATGTAGATCGCCCATATAGTAGTTTGAGGTTGGAGATGTAAAACCTTTAAGAGTTTATTTGGTAAGGGAAACTTAGAATAAGGTAAGGTTATCCAAGTTAAGCTTTAAGCAGCCTAGAGACGACAAAAGGAGCATGCAGATTGCAAGACGAGGGATATGACATTCCTGGCAGGTGAACAGGTTCTCCTGAAAAAGTGTCACCCATCAAGGATGTGATGAGATTTGACTAGAAAGGAAAGCTTAGTCCTTGTTATATCGGGTAGTTCGAGATTTTTGATTATGTGGGACCAGTGGCTTAAAGGTTAGCTCTACCACCTAGTTTTTCTGGAGTCCATCCATTATTTCATGTATCCATGCTGAAAAGTCTCATGAGGATGGATATTATATCATTAAATGAGACTTAGTGTTACTAGACAAGGACCTTCAGTACGAGGAAGAGCCAATTGTTATTCTTGATTGTGACGTTTGAAAACTGAGGACTAAACAGATCAAGTTGGTAAAGGTCCAATGGAAGTATCATACGATTGATGAAGCTACTTGGAAAATCGAGAAGGACATGCGAGATAAGTATCCTCAGTTGTTCAACAATTCAGGTACTACTCTAACTTTTCCTTACCCTAGTTTTTCCTATTTTTGATCACTCGGGGATGACTGATAGGTAATTTTTATCTATTGTAATAACTTATTCCAATCGTTATTGATAAGCTAATGGGGAAGGAAATTGAGCCAGAAAACTTTTGAGTAGTAACTTAAAAAATTTGAGACTAGGAGGACATAAACGGAATCTGAGTTAAGTGAGGTCTAAGGTAATTCGGTAATGGATGGATGATGTATTTATAAGTATGATAGTTGGAATCAATAACCAAGACACTAAGAAACCCGTACAACTTTACAAAATTGAATTTGGGTGAATAGAACTCTTATAATTGATCTTGATGTGAAAGGTTAATTTTTGAATATCATGGTTTGAGGGCATACTGCAAAATAGGAGTTTGGGACACAAATTCCGAGTTTCTATTTCCATGAAACCAGCCACGACGGAGTTATTCCCACTATGGTGGGGCTACCATGGAGGGATAAGTGGCGCCATGATGAGACATACACAGTTTTAAATGGGAAAAATCCCAGCAATGTTATTTTCTACACTTTCTCATTTTTGGAGAACAAAAGGACTAACTAGGGTTATTTCTTTTAGTTTTCCACCCATTTCTGCGCCAAAAGTAAGTTAAATACTCTCCTACTTTGTAATTTAATTCTTAGAACCTAGAATCCATGGTAATTATCTTAAGAAAGGGTTCTTGGCCTAAATTTAATGGTGGAAATTAGTCCTAGATGGGTGATAGGATCGTGAAATTGGCCAAGGATTAGGATTTTGATGTAACCTGAATATTGTAGGCTAATAGTTCATTGATTTGTGTATTTCTTATTTAATTTTAAACCAATAACAAGCCGATAGACTTCAGAAAGGGAAAGCTTCATCTATTTAGAGTTTCCAAGGCTTAGTTTTGAGGTAGGTGGTGGTTTTACATTCTTGCATGTGCTACATATTATTACTGTAATTGATAGCATAACCTACATGTGTGAGACTAGGAAAGATGTAATAAACACAATAAAATTATTACTGAGATCAATTACATACAATGAACCTGTTACTTGATTGTGCAAGTATGTGAACTATTCGTTATGAATTGTTATCTGTGATATATTGGATCAGGTGTCATGTTCCGACACTCACATATATATGTACATATTGTATCAGGTGTTACGTGTCGGCACATATACATATTGGATAGGATGTCACGCGCCGACACATATATTGGATCGGGTGTCACATTCCGATACACGCACACGCACACGTACACACACACACACACACACACATATATATATATATATATATATATATATATATATTGGATCGGGTGTCACATTCTGACACAAACTATTAATTTGGATGTGAGTCCCATGAGAGGACTATTGTTGGCTGTTGTTTGAGATTGACATTGTGAAATTGAGTAATTCTTATGAATTTGCTAATCGGTAATATGTTCATGGATGTCTTTTTTACTTTAATTTAGTTTTTTGCATATGTTTCACTGACTGGGTTGGCCACGTGATCTTACCAGTAGACCGTTGTTTATGTGCACCGATACTGCACTTGCTTTTTCCTTGTTGAGTACAAGACATCTTCAGGCGGCTACCAACAAACCTCGGTTAGGAGACCACTGACTTTTCAGGATTCAAGGGTGAGCCAGCTCTTTCAGGCTGTCATGGATTCTTCTAGGATCTCAGTCCAACCTTTCGGACTTAGACTCTATCTTCATACTATTTTATTTTGTTGTTTTGTGGTTGCATCCCCTTACTCTTAGACTTGTTCCTTAATAGAGTTTTGGTACAATGACTTTTAGGTCCGAGGGAGGGATTTACTTCCACATGTTGACTGTATTGATGATTATTTGTTTAATTTTCTGAGTTTATGGGAACTTAGTTAAAACTTATTTAAAAAGTGTTTCTTCAATCTTTTGAATGCTTGTTCCTGTGTTAAGATGCTAATTGGGTTATAGTTAACTCTGGGAACTTAGTTAAAACTTATTTAAAAAGTGTTTCTTCAATCTTTTGAATGCTTGTTCCTGTGTTAAGATGCTAATTGGGCTATCGTTTTTATTCTCCCACTGAGAGGAATTGTGTGGATGCCAATCATAGTCCGATTTGGATCGTGACATGAACTTGCAGAGGCATTCTTAGAATGGTTATTTCCTCCATAAAGAAAAATACAACTCAAGGATGAAATCAACAATGTCAGATACTTATCAGGTGAAGGATTGCATGAGGGCCTGGTTGAAATTCAAGAAAAAGGTGGTACAATGTCCTAACCAAAAAAGGCCGAATGAAGTATTATTTGCGAGCTTTTACAAGTCTTTGGATGCTGTCAAAAAGTATGTTGTAAACAATGTGGTGGATGGTTCGATGATGGACCATTCGTTTGATGAAGTCAGCACACTTCTTGACAAATGGACAAAGACAAACAGAGTTTGACACACTAGAAATTCAAAGGTAATGAATAATACTTCTACAAGGAAGTAGTCTAAAGAAGAGATACTGCGAGATGAAAAGATGTCACCCCTGATGACTCAAATTAAGGTGCTAACAAAACTTTGGTATGTCATCTAAGGGTAACTTATTCTTCAAAATCCTCTTTATTTTTTCTAATGAGTCTGGTTGAAACACAAATAAATTTACCATTATTACTAATAGTCTAAATGCATTGATTAGGAGCATTATTATCATGAGCAATATGAATCTTTTCTAGGTGGCTTTGGAGGTTGTGGGGACATTAATCCCCACCAACATATTAGTAATTCCAGCAACTACCATCAAAGAGTTCTCTTCCCAATGTATTTGCTTAGGTCCAACTTGCAACAACAAGGCTAGGAAACGAAGCTCTGTCCAACTGTCCCACCAAAAGAGAGAACAATCACAATTTATCTTCCAAAACATATGAGGTTTTGCAAATATAGTTCTACAATTGAGGAGCTCTTTGCAGCTTTGAGACTGTCCAGAGCTCCAACTTTTGGCCACAGAATTAACTCTAATATGAACAATCAAGCAATGATAGAACCATATTCAAGCAAGGGATCCATACGATTTCCCTTGCTCAAAATTTTTACTTATTATAACAATAAATATCCAGTGTAATCACATAAGTGAAGTCTGAAAAGGGTAAAGTGTACGCTGATTTTAAACCTACTTTGAGAGTTTGAGGGATTGTTTGCGATAGTCCCTCGCTTCAACAAAAAACATATCAAAGCAGATAAAAACTTTTTTTAAAATATTGAATTTCCTTAATGATCTGGCTTGGCTATTCGCTTTATCTTCGAAAGCTATTTATTGCACCGTTGGAAAGAAACTTCTAACTTGTTTTTTTTTAGTACGTACATGACTTTGATAATCCAAAGAAAAAAGAAAAAACTGCATGAATATAGCTACGTACGTCCAAATAGTTAGTCAACTAGATTATTAGTTCCAAAACGTTTACTTTGAATCCATTGACTCTGCAAAGGCAACCATACATATTTATGTTTATCTGGTGCCCATGATTGTGACATATTAGCTAACCTCTGCTCTTATATTAATGTACATGTTGTTTTGATAATGATAGATTACAATAAAACAGTTAGTATATGGTTTCCAATTCATTTGCCTTAAAAAATATTATAATGATAAAGAAATTATAACGACACAATAGTTAGTCTACAATAAAGTTGCCACGTCCCGTTGTGTGCCTATCTAGATTTTTCATGTTTACTTAATGGTTACATATCACATGCAGTCTACAATATAATGTTAAAAATGTCTATTTCATCACCATTAATTCTCCACGACAAAGATGGAAATATTTGCTTGTCAACTTATCTTTCATTTGGGACATACAAAAATATGTGTTGGATTGTCACAAAATGGTTAAAAAAAATGAATTGTTATCTCCTTATATTATAAAGTATGATCTTAGATAATTCTTTGTTCATAGTCATATTTAGATGGATAATTATGAGTTTACGTTGAATTTATGTTTCTCTCTTTAGATTATGTACTAATAATAGATCGGGATTTTTTTTAAATTTATCGAGTTTTGCATACCTAATTTGTATTGGCCTATTTAGCCCCTTAAATTTTGTAATTTGATAGTTTCGACATGAAATTATACGGTTAAATCCATGAATTATAATAGGAGATTTGTTTGTGCATGTAGGTGTCCTTTAATTGTAAAAAATTTATAATCTGACGATAATTTTGAACGTAATTAAGGCTAAAGTTATTCGAGAAAACTTGACAAGTTTAGGAGGGTTGAGGAATTCCAAAGATTATTAGGCGCATCTATACAAGTGACGTTGGCAGTTCAAATCACGAGTTTACCATGGTTTTAACTTTCACACATTTCTTGTTATTTTTTCCTTTTCTTTTTCTAGAATTGGGTCCCTTCTTGCATTTTATTTAAGTATTTTATTCTTTTTTTTTGCTATCTTTGTTCAGTTTATTTTTTCAAAATTCTCACTAGTGATCGACACATTGAAATTACCATTCTACTTTTTTTACCGTATAATTTTGTTTAGTCTAATTAAATTTCTATACTAAAACTTATAGCAGTAAATTACGGATGTACTTATACAAAACGGAATTGTTAAAAAGAATAAATTAATTTGAACCTATTATTTCAAAAGTATAACGATGTCATTGTACAAACTTAAAAGTTAAACTTTTTTTCTTTGGTGATAAGGCTTGTAAGTAAATTGACTATGAGGTCGAAGAGTCTCACTACATGAGTTATCATTTGCAAGACTGATTTGGATTCTTTGAATTAGCTTGTGAATTTGTGGTATCGTATAGCTATCGCTTTGTACGAGTTTCAAAAGAAAGAGCGATCGAATCACTAAGCAGAGAATTAGATCCAAGAGTGAAAGAGATTATAATAGCATACTCATCCTCTTAAATTAATATTTTGAATCTGCCTCTGTCTAATGAAACAAATTGGAGGAAAACAATTTTTTTGGATAAAGTGCGATGTGAATTTATATATTTCTTTATTTACATTTATCTTGTTGTTAATTAAGAGGTTGCATTATGCTAAAGTTGGGTTGATCTTTATCCCCAAGACAAGATTCAATATGAGACAACTCAATAAATGTTTTCTCATAACTGAAAGTAGAAGAAATGTGACAAAACATTTTCATATTGGCAAGTAGGAAAATGCAGTTAGAAGTTGCAAAGGGCTGATAGTCACAAATTTAATTTATTCTTTTTAACATATTATATTTTTTCCCAATTAATTTTGCCTACTGCCAAAGGAAAAAGGAGATTCAAAATTGATTTTCTTATATTAAAAAAAGAAAATGGTTTACAACAAACAACTGGCTCTAACTCAATGCTGATAGTGACAAGTTCCTCATGAGGTTAGAAAAGTACATCCTGTTAAACCTATTTTTTTCCACACTTAAAATAGGTATCTCATTGTGGTCGTAGATTGGGGTTTCGGGTTTTGATTTTTTTTTAATTGATATTTAGTGATTATATTGGAACTCGATTGCGTATTGTATAACCTATTTTTGAGAATGCCTTTTTCAACGACTCATTAAAAATGAAGAAATTTTAGTTGTTCCATGGCAATTCATATCGATATAGGTACCTATGTCATTATGCCCCATCTGTATTTGTACTTTACTTTCGATATTTTGTTTAAAGAAAAGAAAAGAAAATCCTTCCATGGGTCTTAATGAAAAGAAAATTATGACGTGAAAAAGTACAAAAGATAAATTAAATAAAGAGGCTCTTTATAGAAAATACTTGCATGTACTCGGTATTAGGGGTGTACATGGATCGGATTGGTTCGGATTTTTTACAAATTAAATCAAACCATTTGTGTCGGGTTATTAAATCTATAAACCAAACCAAACCAATAAAAGTCGAGTTTTTCGATATCAATTTTTCTCAGATTTTTCAGGTTTTTTCGGGTTTTTTGGTTTTTACGGGTTTCTCGGGTTTTTCATAGTATCTAATAAAAAGCATAGAGTAGTGCTTCTTAAAAAGAGTTCTAGTATAAAATATCAACATATAAGATGGAGGCAGAACACTGTTTGAAGTTTTAACTTTATAATATAATTTTATAAGATGGTTTTTTTTTGTATATTATTTAGATGAGCTTCTCAAATCCAAATCTAAATGTAAGAAAGAAAACAAAAATTATGAAAAATTTTAAAAATATATTTATAAATTATATTTTAATAAATATTTTTATGTATAACATAATTTAAAAATAGTATATTTATAATCGGGTCGGTTTGGGTTCGGTTTGACTTTTTTTAGTTAAAACCAAACCAACCCTATAATGGTCGGGTTTTTTTTCCAAACACCAAATCAAGTCAAACCAAACCACTAGTCGGATTTTTTTTCCAATTTGGTTTGGTTTGTCGATTTAATACGGTTTATCGATTTTTCCTGTACAGCCCTACTCGATATGTATTCCAAAACAAACGATTAATTTAATTTTCATAGTCACAATTTCAAATGAAAATGACAATACATGTATCCTAATTAAGGATTACAAAAACAGCCCATACAATTTTGACTTGTCTAAGATGTTTAGGTTTAGGGGATTAAGGATCCGTTTATTTTGCTAACTCTATTTTGATTTGGTTAATTCAACCCATTTTAAAACTAGGCTTATATGCCGTTTAAATTGACTCATGAAAAATTTCATCCAAACATTTTTAAAAAGATATTTTTTTCAATATGATATGTTATATATAATTATAATATAATTTTTTTCGGTCACCCAAATAAATTATAAGAAAACAAATAAAACATTTAAAATTTGGTCATTCACATAAATGCTCCTATTTTAGAATGATCTTTAATATTTGCCCCTCAAAATCTTTGGTCTTTAATTTTTATCCTTCATAGTTTTAAGTAATAAAAAAAAGACCGAATATGCCCTTAACAGAAAGAAAATAATAATTCTCAAGCCAAATAAATAAGTCGCAAGACATAAATTCAGTTACACAAGTTATATCCAAAGCATAATTTCAGTGGCATAAGTTATGCCCCCCTCATAAGTTTAGTGACACAAAATACGCCCCAAAACATAAGTTCAGTGACAATTCTTACTCCAACTCTAACTCTGGTGATAAGCAAAATGAAAATATTGACTTATAAAGTCATTTATTTACTTATTCGAATTTGGATACGCCATCGAAACAATATTTTCCTTTACTTTTATAGGTAGGGCAAGTTGTGAATAATTAGAGAGGCCAATAATAGCTGTATTGAAAATGTTGAATTTTGTGACATTTAATTTTGTGCTTTACATAGTTTTAAGTTTTAACTTCACAAGTTTCTTCTCATCCAAATACATCTTAGTCAAACAACTGGCTCACTTTAGCAATAATGTGGCAACCTTTCTCTTTCACAATAAATATTTGCGTCTTTTGAAATTAATAAATTTCTTCAGTTTATTTTGTTTCCAAGTACATGTTCTTAACAGGTAATAATATTGATTATTAGTTTTCCAAAATTTACAACAAATTAAAGTATTGAACTACATAAATTATACGTTTAAAATGATGCTTTTGATATTAGTAACTAAAAGATACTCAAAAGATCATTAAACTGACAAAACTTTATATGCATTCAATGTTATACTAAATCAATAGATGTATAATATATATTTGCACAACACTTTTTTCACTTAAACCACGATTAATTATTGCATATTTTCACCTTATAAAATTATTTAATCATAATAAATTAATATAGCATATTTAGTGTAAATATTCAGTATGGGTAAATTTTTATCAATAAATATGACTATAAAATATAAGTTGTGATATGAAATTGGGATGAGAAACGTATCAGGGTGAGAAGCTATATTTTGCAGTCCAGTTTATTTGCTTAATGATAGATAAAATATGTATAGAGCTTAGTTAGCTTAGGATTTATAATTAAATATTAATATAGCTTAGGATTAAATATATTATCAAGATTGAGGTTATTGAGTTCAATTTCAATCTAAATAGTGAAGACATGACTATGTAATATAGTCATTCCTCTCATATAGAGGTAAGAAGAGAAAGATAAAGATAAAGAAAATATTGTTTTATAAATTTTTTCATGGTATTAGAGTCAGATTCATATCAATTTATTGTTTTAATGTTGGTTCCCTGTCTTATACTTGTCCACACTTTAAATGTTCAATTCTAAACGTATTAAGGGCGGGGGGGGGGGGGGGAAGGAGGGCGTTGGCGTCCCACATCGACTAATGGATGAAAATTTGGACTTCTTATATGGTCTTGGAAAATTCTGTCCTCGTGAGGTAATCGCTCTTAGGGTTGAGTCCTTCATTTTTTTTAATCATGATGTCAGAACTTTGGTTATAACTTAAAGTTATTTTGTATCCTGAACCCTATTCTATTTTCTTATTCTATTTTCTTAATGGACAATTAATTTTCCTCCACTCTCTTCCTTTCTCTCAGATCTCTCCATAAATTCATAACTATATGTCTCATAATAATATCGAAATTGTAACGACAAGTTTCTATTGTTATGGATAAGTCAATGGGGAAGGAATTTGGGCCAGAAAGCTTCTAAGTAGTAACTTATAAATTTTGAGCCTAGACCAAACTTGGATAAAATCTAAATCAGGTGAGGTCTAGAGTAATCCGGTAATGGATGAGAGATTTAATTGTGAATTCGATAATTTGAGTTGATAAACAAGATGTTAAGGAGCTTGAAAGGCTTTACAAAATTAAATTCGGGCAAGTATAACTCTCGTAATCGATTTTGGCGTGAAAGAGTTATTTTTGAACGTCAAAGTTTGAGGGTGTGTTGCGAAATGGAGGTTTGGGATGTAAATCCTGAGTTTCTATCTCCACTCAACCCACCAAGGCTTGATTACTTCCGCTATGGCGGGGTAAGTGGCGCCATAGCGGGACAGTCGCGGACTTAAGTCAAAAAAGTCCCAAAATCATTTTTATTTCTCCCACTTTGTTCTTGAGAGACCAAAAGTGACCTCGGGCTATTTTCCTTCAGTTTTCCACCTTCTTCTTCATCAAAGGTAAGTTAATCATTCCATTAACTTGTAATTTGATTTCTAGACCTTAAAATCTATGGAATTCTTCAAGGGGAAGGCTTTGGCCTGAATTAATGGTGGGCAAAAACCTAGCTGGTGGGGGAGAAAGTGGCCATGGATTAAAATTTTAATATAATCTGAGTATTGAAGGCCATGATTTATTGATTGCTTGTATTTCTTGTTGTTTTAGACCAAGAACAACCCAAGATATTTCAGAAAGAGAAAGCTCCAATTTTAGAGTTTCCAAGGCTAGTTTCGAGGTAGGTGATGATTTATTTCCTATTTGTGTTATATGTGCATTTTAACTGCAATTAATAGTATAACATGTATGTATGTGACTAGGGAAAAAGTAATGAACTTAATGAAATGACTATTGTGATCAATTGCATGCCATAAACCGGATACTTGATTGAACAAGCTGTGAACTATTCATTATTAATTGTGATTGTGGTTGTTAGATCGGATAACACATCGGTACATATTGAATCGGGTGTCACGCCGACACATAATTGGATCGGATACCACGTCGATACGCATTGAATTAGATGTCACGCGGACATATATTGGATCAGGTACCACGCTGGTACAAACTAACAATTTGGGTATGAGTTGCATGAGAGGATCATTGTTGACTGTTGTATTTGAGAGTGACAATATGAAACTGTTTTTCTCATGAAATGGTTATTGGTAATATGTTTTTTGTATATGTCTGTCTTTACTATGTTGTGGTTACTTGTGTACATTGTACTTACTGGACTGGCCGTGTGATCCTACCAGTACACTATTGATTATGTTTAATGATACTACACTTGCTCTTTCTTTTTTGAGTATAGGGCATCTTCATGCCGCTGCTGACAGATCCCAAATAGGAGATCAGTGACTGCAAAATTCAAGGTGAGCCAGCTCTTTCAGGCTTTCGTGAATTCTTCTCAATCTTAGTTCTTTTCTTTCAGACTGAGACCATTCCCATACTTTATTTTATATGTTGTTTCTTTCAGGGTTGCATACCCTATTTTAGACCTTTAGTTAAGAGTTTTGGTACAATGACTTTCAGGTTCTAGGGATTAACTCCCGCATTATTTTGTTGATTGAATTATTTCCTGAGTTTATGAGAACTCAACTTAAAACATTTATTAAAAACTGTTTCCACATCTTTTAAATGTCTATTTCTGTGTTAGGATGTTAGTTGGGGTATAGTATCGGTTCTCCCACCGGAGGATTAGCATGGGTGTCACTCATTGTCATTGGAATCGTGACAGAAATTCTGAAACTATCTTATTTAGAGAATCTAGATAAGCCAGTTGATAATGAACCTGAAGGTTGATGATATTATTGTGAAGTATTGGACTATGACCCATGTTCCAGCCAAAGGCCCATGGCCTAATCCTATTTGTAAAAGGATTTGAATAATTCTCCTAATTTGGTTTCCAATTCTATTTGGAAAAGGATTGGAATAATTCTCCTAATTTGGTTTCCAATTCTATTTGGAAAAGAATTGTAATTATAATCCTAATTGGAGTTGGTTTTGGCTTTAGGAAAAAGTACCACTCTATAAATAGGATGACTTGAGAGAATTATGGAATTGCTCATTGGTAGTGTCTTTAAGAGACATTAGGCACATAAGAGAGGTTTCTGAGAGAGCTTTCAACAAGAGAGAAGAGAGAAGAAAAGAGTGTTTTCCGCAAGAGTTTTGCCTCTCCGATCAGAACCCTTAAAACTACGTTTGCTGATTCATTAACCGTTGGATCGGGCTGAAATATTTACTGAGTGTTCCTAACATCGTAGTGTTTTATTTGAACGGTGGAGATCGGATTTGGAGGTCAAAAACATCCCATTTTAGGTCCCGAACAGTAGCTCTATTTTGGGTGATTTTCTTCCTATTACTTTTGTTGTTATAGCTATTACTTCTCCTTACTTGGCAATTGTTGTGTAGCCATTTAGGAGAATATTTGTAACCCTCTTATTGTTATAGTGGAGCAATTCGGATTTTGAAGATTCCGTGGTTGTTACCTTCAATTTGAAAGGTTTTTCCACGTTAAATTTGATGTTATTTATTTTCTCTGTTTTTTGATTTGCGTCCTTCCGTCATAACAAGTGGTATCAGAGATTTGGTTGTCTATCAAGGATTTTTTTATGGAGGGTAATATGAGCAAGATGGTGTGTTTAAATGGTAGTAACTACAACATATGGAAGAGCAAGATGAAAGATTTACTGTTCGTGAAAAAGATGCATCTTCCCGTTTTTTCTGCTCATAAATCCGAGAATGTGACAGATGAAAATTGAGATTTTGAGCACCAACAAGTATGTGGATATATAAGGCAATGGGTTGAAGATAATGTTCGCAACCATATTGTGAATGAGACACATGCTAGAACATTGTGGGAAAAGTTGGAGACGCTTTATGCTTCAAAAACTGGCAATAACAAGTTATTTTTACTAAAGCAATTGATGACCTTTAAATACAAGAAGGGCAGTCCTATTCTTGATCATATAAATGATTTTCAAGGTGTTCTTGATCAGTTGTCAGGAATGAGTGTCAATTTTGATGATGAAATACAAGGGCTTTGGCTTCTTAATACTCTACCAGATTCTTGGGAAACTCTTCAAGTTTCTTTAACAAATTCTGCTCCCGGTGGTAAGGTTACTATGGAATATGCAAAAAGCGGTGTGTTGAATGAAGAAGTCAGAAGAAGATCTCAAGGCATATCCTCACATTCATATGTTCTCTTTACAGAAGATCGAGGGAGAGGTAAAACAAGAGGTTCGAGAAGTAGAGTTAGAAGTAGAAGCAAGTCAAGATCCAGGTATCGAAATGTTTCATGTCATCATTGTGGAAAGAAAGGACATATTAAAAGATTTTGCAATCAGTTGAAGCAAGAGCTTAGAGAATGAAAGAAAGAAGAAAATAATGGAGACAATGTTGTTGCTGTTGTCCGAGATGACCTTCTATTTACTTGTGATAAAAACGTCATCAATTTTGTATCTCAAGATACAAGTTGGATAGTAGATTCTGGAGCTACATCGCATATCACACCGAGGAAAGACTTCTTTTCATCTTATACTTTTGTTAATTCCGGCGTGTTAAAGATGGGTAATGCTGGTGAGGTTAAGGTGCTTGGTGTTGGCACGGTTTGTTTGAAGACCAATCTTGGTACAACGTTAGTCCTTCAGAATGTCAAGCACGCTCCAGATATTCCTTTGAATTTGATCTCTGTAGGACAACTAGATGATGATGGCTACCATAATGACTTGTTCAATGGCCAATGGAAGCTCACCAAAGGCTCATTGATTGTAGCTCGCGGAAGAAAGCATTCAAATTTATACGTGACACAAGGATCAATTCTTGGGGACTCTATAAATTTGGTAGAAAGTGAGACTGTCAGAATTATGGCACAAGAGACTAAGTCATATGAGCGAGAGGGGGATCACATGTTTGGCTAAGAAGAATTTGCTTGCTGGTCTGAAACAAGCAAAGCTGAAAAGATGTGTTCATTGCTTAGCTGGGAAACAGAAAAGAGTTTTTTTTCACAGTCATCCTCCTTCAAGAAAGTCTGAACTATTGGAGCTAGTACACTCTGACCTGTGTGGTCCTTTTAAAGTAAAATCAAAAGGTGGTGCACTTTACTTTGCAACTTTTATTGATGATCATTCTCGCAAGTTGTGGGTATATCCTTTAAAATCCAAAGATCAAGTACTTGATGTGTTTAAGGAGTTTCAAGCCTTATCTGAGAGACAAACAGGAAAGAAATTAAAATGTATTCGCACTGACAATGGTGGTGAGTATATTGGTCCCTTTGATAACTACTGCAAAGCTCAAAGAATTCGTCATCAGAAGACTCCTCCCAAGACGCCTCAATTGAATGGTTTGGCAGAAAGGATGAATAGAACTCTTGTTGAGAGAGTTAGATGTGTGCTTTTGGAGGCTAAACTTCCAAATTCCTTTTGGGCGGAAGCGCTTAACACTGTTGCTTATGTTATCAATTTGTCTCTCACTGTTTCTTTGGATGGTGATGTTCCAAACAGAGTTTGGTTTGCAAAGGATGTCTCCTATGATCACTTAAAAGTCTTTGGGTGTAAAGCTTGTGTGCATGTTCCAAAAGATGAGAGATCAAAATTGGACGTTAAAATGAAGCAGTGCATCTTCATTGGTTATGGTCAAGATGAGTTTGGATATCGTTTTTATGATCCGATTGATAAGAAGCTTATCAGAAGTCGTGATGTTGTATTCTTTAAAGACCAAACAATTGAAGATATTAACAAGACTGAGAAAACAGATTCTCAGATTGATGAAAGCTTCGTTGATGTTGATCTAGCTCCTAGTACTGACACATCTTTTGCACATGAAGGAATCCAAGATACAAATGTCAATGGGGATCAAGATCAGAATGATCATCAGAGTGTAGAACTTGAAGATGCTCCTAGTAATGATGTTATGATTGATCATCCACTAACTCATGTTCAAATGACTACTCCAGATGCTCCAGAAACCTCTTGTAGAAGATCTACTAGGGAGAAGCTAAAGTCAACACGTTATTCTCCTAATGAGTATATACTTTTGACTGACATGGGAGAACCTGGAGATTATGATGAAGTCATGCTAGATACTCATAGAAATAAGTAGATAGAAGCCATGGAAGATGAGATGAAGTCACTTCATGAGAATGGCACATATGAGTTAGTGGAGTTACCAAAAGATAAGAAAGCTTTGACAAATAAATGGATCTTCAGAGTAAAGCAAGAGCAACATACATCTGCACCTAGATATAAAGCGAGGTTAGTTGTCAAAGGTTTTGGCCAGAGAAAGGGTGTTGACTTTGATGAAATTTTCTCTCCTGTTGTGAAAATGTCTTCTATTCGCATGGTTCTAGGCTTAGCTGCAAGTCTAGATTTAGAGGTTGAGCAGATGGATGTCAAGACTGTTTTTCTTCATAGTGATTTAGAAGAAGAAATTTACATGGAGCAGCCTGAAGGTTTCGTGGTTAAAGGAAAAGAAAACTATGTCTGCAAATTAAGAAAGAGCTTGTACGGCTTAAAACAAGCTCCAAGGCAGTGGTACTTAAAGTTTGAATCTGTCATCGAAAATCAAGGATACAAGAAAACTTCTTCAGATCATTGTGTATTCTTTCAAAAGTTCTCTGATGATGATTTTATTATCTTACTACTTTATGTGGATGATATGTTGATTGTTGGCAAAAATAAATCTAGAATTGTATTCCTTAAGAAGGAGTTGAGCAAATCATTTGCAATGAAGGACTTGGGGCCAGCAAAGAAAATTTTAGGCATACAAATTCATCGAGACAGAAAGAAGAAGGAGTTATCATTATCCCAAAAGCAGTACATTGAGAAGGTACTCAAGAGATTCAATATGACAGAAGCAAAAGTGGTTAGTACTCCTCTTGCTAAACATTTTAATTTGAGTATGATCCACAGTCCATCTACTAATGAAGAGAAGAAGGAGATGTCATGTATTCCATACTCTTCTGCAGTTGGTAGTCTGATGTATGTTATGGTTTGCACTAGACCAGATATTGCACATGTTGTTGGTACTGTTAGCAGATTTCTTTCTAATCCTGGAAAAGAACACTGGAATGCAGTGAAATGGATACTAAGATATTTGAAGGGCACTTCAAATATGGAGTTGTGCTTTGGTAGTGGCAAGCCTGAACTTGTATGTTACACAGACTCTGATCTGGGAGGCAATCTTGACAATTCAAAATCCACTTCTGGTTATTTGATCACTTTTGCAGGGGGAGCTATTTCCTGGCAATCTAGACTACAGAAGTGCATAGCTCTATCCACCACAGAAGCCGAATACATTGCTATCACTGAAGGTGCCAAAGAATTACTTTGGATAAAGGAATTTATGAAAGATCTTGACTTTGAACAGTCAAGGTTCGTCTTATTCAGTGATAATCAGAGTGCTATTTATCTCACCAAGCACTCCATCTTTCATTGTAAAACCAAGCATATTAGTAGAAAGTATCATTGGATTAGAATGGCCGTGGAAGAGAAATTATTTGAGGTTGAGAAGATACACACTCATGAAAATCCTTCAGATATGCTTACTAAAGTGGTAATCGCAGAAAAATAGGAGTTTTGTAGAACAGCGGTAGGCATAAAGCCTGTCAAGAGTTCCTCCACTTGAAGCCCATTTGGCCCCTTGGCTGGAGGGGGAGTTTGTTGGGCTATGACCCATATTCCAGCCAAAGGCCCATGGCCTAATCCTATTTGTAAAAGGATTTGAATAATTCTCCTAATTTGGTTTCCAATTCTATTTGGAAAAGGATTGGAATAATTCTCCTAATTTGGTTTCCAATTTTATTTGGAAAAGAATTGTAATTATAATCCTAATTGGAGTTGGTTTTGGCTTTAGGAAAAAGTACCACTCTATAAATAGGATGACTTGAGAGAATTATGGAATTGCTCATTGGTAGTGTCTTTGAGAGACATTAGGCACATAAGAGAGGTTTCTGAGAGAGCTTTCAACAAGAGAGAAGAGAGAAGAAAAGAGTGTTTTCCGCAAGAGTTTTGCCTCTCCGATTAGCAACCTTCAAACTACGTTTGCCGATTCATTAACCGTTGGATCGGGCTAAAATGTTTACTGAGTGTTCCTAACATCTTAGTGTTTTATTTGAACGGTGGAGATCGGATTTGGAGGTCATCAACATCCCACTTTAGGTCCCGAACAGTAGCTCTATTTTGGGTGATTTTCTTCCTATTACTTTTGTTGTTATAGCTATTACTTCTCCTTACTTGGCAATTGTTGTGTAGCCATTTAGGAGAATATTTGTAACCCTCTTATTGTTATAGTGGAGCAATTCGGATTTTGAAGATCCCGTGGTTGTTACCTTCAATTTGAAAGGTTTTTCCACGTTAAATTTGATATTATTTATTTTCTCTGTTTTTGGGTTTGCGTCCTTCCGTCATAACATGAAGGAACCACCATCTAAGATTGGGGTAAATGAAAATGACGATGAAGAAAATGTCAATTCAAAATTTATGAAATGGAAAGAAAAAAGTTGTTTTGGTGAGGAATTGACTAACTGAAACCATGACCAAAGAGACAATTTTCTTTATTATTAGTTGCAATTCAATCAACAAATTTGAAAGAGTATTGAGGATATTTACCCACAAGCTATCAAGGATAAAGAATTTAACTGAAGCAACAAATCTAGAGTATCAAGATGAGAATAAAATTTGTAGATGAATACATAATAGAATTCAAATAAATTCGTGATAGTCTCACCGCTACCTACACAAATCGTTAACAAATACAACAAGGTTATAAATTTTGTTAAAGGTCGTTAAAACAAATACAAAACCTTGATCAGAATTGTTATGCTATGTGACTCCATATTCAATCTTCACTCAGTTTGTTAATGCATAGAGAGGGTATAATATGAGAGAGAAAGATAGCGAGAAGGGTCATAATGATCTATTAGCCATGAATTTTCAAGTCACTAAAGCATAAGGTTCGTTTACATAGACTAATCTGGAGCAAATTTGGACTTGTAATCATTACTAATGTCCAATTCGAGAGGGATGATAGAGAGAATATGTAGTAGAACTAAATTATCTCAGAATTAATAATAAAATATTAACATTGCTTAAAATTAATTATATTGCTAAGATTAGAATTGTAGAGTCAAATCTCAATCTAAATAGAAAAGGCATGTCTATATAATAAATCATTACCTTAAATAAAAAGTTTTTTAAAAAAACATAAAACATTATATTTTTATGCTCAATAATGTTTTAAAATATCCCTCACTTACTGAGTGTACAATTTAGTTTCCTTACGTAGGATTTGGAAAGGCAAATGTTGGATTGCAATGTTAAGAGTAGGACCATTCCTTGATGGAAAAAGTTAGCATTAAAAGAAAACAGTTGAAACTTCAAAGGAGACGGCACTAATTACTTGGTTGGACTTTGTATCTTATCACGGTTGCTTTCTCTTATCTTTAAAAAAACATAAGCTTAGGGTTGCATAAACTAATTATATCACTTTCACAGTCAAACTTAACCAATATTACATATTGATAATACTCCACGTTAATTTGGAGATTCTGACCCCCCACCCCACCCACACACACACAACCCCACCCCAACTTTTTTAAGTATTTCAACTTCTAATAAAAACGAGTCGAAAGAATATGTTAAATTGTATGATCATCTTATTTAAATGCTTAATTATTAGAGCGTAAATAATTTTATTACTTCATTATATTTTTAACATGTCTCCTCATACACATATTTGATTCTGTTTATTTTTTTCTTTTTTAATGTGTGTGTGACATGAACTTCTATATGACCTATTACCATATTGAATTGTCTCAAGAACTCATTACACAACTGATAAGTCCTCTAAAATGCACTTTTAGATTTATCTTTTGAAGGTTAAATATCAAATTTAGTTTGTTAAATAATAGTTTTCAATGTACTTACAATTTTTTTTCTCTTTTCTTGTTTTTTACTATTCTAGAATTCAAAATTGTAAGATAATACTTAAAAGTACATAAAAATATATTTTCTCTAACAATTTAAGTTCTTAGATGAGATATTCACATATGTACTTCTTATATGATATCAAATAATAATTAGGCAGAGATCCCGAGTTCAAATAACTATATATTATTATCAAAAATGTATTTCCACATTGGATACGTGTAAGATAAAAATAATAATTAACTTAAATAAAAATATTCTCTCTAACGTAGTGGCCTACAATTATATTTCTTTTTAATTCATCAGCATTTCTTGGACTACTTTTTGTTACAGTGACAAAGTGAATAAATTAGAATGTTTTGTTGCAGGTAGTGGGGACTTGTGGACAGGGTAGCAAATTAAAACTCAAAATAATTATTAGATTTTAATTTCTATACACGAATAATGTTATAAAATCCATAAAAATAAAAATAAAAAATTGTGTAGATGAATAAATTCCTATGGTAGCTTTATTTATTTTCCAGCTGCAGTCTAATCGATGTGATTACCTAATGTGGTTGTCTTCATAATTTTATACTCTACATTTCCATCTACCACTCCTTGTTGTTCATAAATGTTTGTGATTTCAAATCTGCTCTTTTAAAAGTCACTTTTCATACACCAACCATAAAGGCTTTCTGTTGAGACCATGATATTTGTATTGGAGCCTAATTAAATCTGAATTTGTGTCGGAAAGTCGCATATTGAGGGTAAAGTGCTCCCTAATAAAGGCGATTCTATATCCAAGGGGACTCGAATTCGAGACCTCTTGATTAGGGATGAAAGATTATTTACCACTCCACCACATTCCTTGTTGGTAGACACTCGAATTAAGACATGTTTAAGTTGAGCACTTGAACATATGAGAAAATATTTTTATGAGACACATTCAACTCAAATCTTTTGAAAAGTTTCTGTGTGTGTTCACAAGCGCTAATTACGTAGATAAAATAATATGCATCTTCTTTAATTATACACATTTGCATTAAGTGGAACAAGCATGATGTTTTACGACTTGTTATAGATAATATGCAAAAAAAAATATATAAATAATTTTTTTATATAAAATTTGAGGTATTCAATTGGAACATGTTATAGTTCGAGTGTTTAAATTAAATTTACTCATAAATTTAAAGGGGTAGCAATGTATTCTTCCTAAGGGCAACTAATTAATTTCTTAAAATGGAAGAGTGATGTTTACATAATTGGTGCTTCTATAAATTTCATAGTGATTTTTGGGGATGTTTTTGTTAATTTAGAAAACTGGTCTTTCCTTTTCATGTATGAATTATGAATGATTAATAAAAATTGTTAATGTCACGAACCGATCAGTTGGTGGGAGTTGAGAGAATGACAAAAATCTATTATTATATTTTGCCATAGCATTTAGTCACATGTATATCCAACTTGGAACCTCCTTTTTATACTTAGACTTGGAATTACATTTCTCATCAACCAAAAAAAACAAGAACACTTTTGTAACGTACGAAAAAAAATACAAAAAATCAAACCAACCATACACTATTTTCCTTTCTCTTTCACTCTCTATCCTTTAGTCTTTTCACCCTTCTTCTTTTTCATGGATCTCATTTCCAACTTGTTCTATGGTCTTCCTTTATTTTACCTACTTTATTTGATATGGAAGATTATCGATCGAAAGAGACACCAAAATTGTTACATTTTGGACTATGAATGTCACAAACCAACTGATGATCGAAAGCTTAGCACAAGATTTTCAGGCGAAGTAATTAGGAGGAACAAACATCTTGGCCTAAATGAGTACAAGTTCCTCTTGAAAGCTATTGTTAGCTCGGGCATTGGTGAACAAACGTATGCACCACGAATGGTGGTTGATGGTCGCGAAGCGTGTCCTACGTATGAAGATGCTATCTTGGAGATGGAAGAATTTTTCCATGATAGTATTGACAAGATCTTGAAAAGGAACAAAATTTCCCCTAGTGAAATCGATGTACTCGTGGTGAATATATCGATGTTAGCTTGTATGCCATCGTTGGCTTCACGAATAATCAATTACTACAAGATGAGGGAAGATATCAAGGTGTACAACATCACCGGTATGGGGTGTAGTGCTAGCCTTATATCGATAAATGTCATTCAAAGTATATTCAAGAATGAGAAGAACAAGGTTGCACTTATGGTGACATCAGAGTCCTTGAGTCTAAATTGGTACACGGGGAGCGATAGATCTATGATTCTTGCTAATTGTTTGTTTAGGTCAGGGGGTTGCGCAATTTTATTGACAAACAAATTGTCTTTTAAAAACAAGGCCATGTTCAAGTTGAAGCAACTAGTTAGGGTACATCATGGTTCAAAAGATGAATCCTATGATAGTTGTGTACAAAGGGAAGATAATCAAGGTAACATAGGGTTTCACCTTGATAAAACACTACCAAAAGCCGCAACACGTGCACTAGTCGATAATTTGAAACAAATTGCACCCTTGATCCTTCCTGTTAGGGAGCTACTTCGATTTGCAATCGTGTTATTTTTGAAAAAAATGAATTGGGGCTCAACAAAAGGAGGACCTAAGCCAATGGTCAATTTCAAAACAGGTGTAAGTCATATTTGTCTACATACTGGAGGAAAAGCAGTGATTGATGGTGTTGGTGCAAGTTTAAACTTAAGTGAATATGATTTAGAGCCAGCAAGAATGACATTGCATAGATTTGGTAACACTTCAGCAAGTAGTCTTTGGTATGTTTTGGGGTATATGGAGGCTAAAAAAAGGCTTAAAAAAGGCGACAAAGTACTTATGATTAGCTTTGGAGCTGGATTTAAGTGTAATAGTTGTTTATGGGAAGTGTTAAGAGATTTGGGTGATGGAAATGTGTGGAAAGATTGTATTGATAATTATCCACCAAATACTTTGGTTAATCCTTTCTTGGAGAAATTTGGATGGCTACATGGTGAAGATCCAGAAACATTCTATGTTCCAGATGACTATGTTATCCCTTGAATTAAAAAAAGGTTTATCTTTTTTCTTCCATAAATAATTTCCAACTTCCTTTTTTTTTTTTACTTTATAGTTTTCTTTTTCTACATTAGGTTTCTGGGTTTGGGATAATTTAAAAATCTCATAGCTTCTTTTATTGATTTTTTTTTTTATATATATATGTAAAAGGAAAAGTTCTCTTCTTGTTGATCCATATATAGGTGGATTCTTTTCCCAGTAATTAGGCGTTTGTCTAATTATATCAAAGAAAATTGTTCCATGTATGTACCAAGACTAATCATACTATTGTTCTTATTATTCTTAATTTTTTTTTGTTGGTTAGACGCATTGTTGTTGGTTTAAGTTAGCTAAAAGATATTGTTAATTAAGTGATATTCTCCGTTTTGAATTAAATTTACAAGTAGGCTTTTCTTTTCAGAGGTCCTCGCATCATTAAGAGATTCAAAATGTTATCTTGATACATTATTCACATATTTAGTTTAAGATCACTAGATAGTGGCAATTCAGAATTTTCACTAAAATGAGATTTAAAATATAAAAAAGAAAAAAGAAGCCAAAATAATTCAACATCAGCTATAATCTTTATATATACATAAAGAATAATTTTAAATTTAAATTTATAATATATTTTTTTTTCACTGAAAAAGGTTCAGATTATCCCCCTTTGCTCTTATTTGGCTCCCGCTCCCACCACAAGAGTAGCACAATTTCTCTTTTATTTTTTTTAAACCTCGTGTACAATCAAACTTAAATAGATAATAATTTAGGCGTTTTCTGAACCTTCTGGGATAGAAAACAGCTACGTATACTTAACTCATTTCACTTACCCCACTTCCTTTAATGTCATAGTGTGTGATGAATTTATTTTGTATTCATGACTTATTGGTGCATGTCCAACTAAGACAATTTAAGATGCACATGAGGAACGATATAGTTCAATATCCAAAAATAGCCGCATTATTATTTTATTTTGTATTTGAGTAGGGATATAAGTTAGTTATGAGATTATTTATTTATTTATTTTATTCAAATGATGGAATAAGTAATTTGATCATATAAATAATGGAATAACTAATTCTATGAAATATTCCAATATATATAACTTTCTCTATCTCATCCAGTATCAAATGACTCCTTGAAGTTGTGCCATGGTCCTATATATTCTTTGGATCATTTAATTACTATTTGAAGTTTGAAACCTAATTTTGCCTCCCAATTAATTCTTCCTTCCCTTGAAATGTTTTTGCTTTTACGGTTGAACCGGTTGTAGTGCCTTTGGCTAGAAAATTCGATTAGGAGGTCGATCACTTTTCCCAAGGTCGCATATATATGAAGAAATGTTGACTAAACATCTTCCTTTTAATATATCTTTTCATACTTGGAGGATACTAAAAGAAAGAATTCCTTTTGATGAAGTTTTAAGCAAACATAGAAGCCAACATAATCGACTTACATCTCTCTGCTATTGTTGTCGAGATTCCAAAATAGAGATCATTCAACATGTCTTTGTAGAAGGTGAGAATTCCAAATATCTTTGGAACTATTTTGGAAGACCTCTGGGCATATTCCATTAAATTTCTACCATCAGAACTTTCCTAAATACTTGGTGAAATCTGGAAACTAAAAACGGGATTCATAAAATGGTGGTTCATATAATCCCAATGTTGGTTATCTGGGAACTATGGAAGAGTAGGTGCTCCTACAAATATATAATGACTTGTCCCCGTCGTTAGAAATAGGCCAATGGGAAAGGATTCGGCCAAAAAACTTTGGGTAGTAACTTCTGAAAAACTTAGCCTAGCCCAAACTTGGGACGAATTCTGAGTTAGGTGAAGTCTAGGGTGATTATGTGAATGATGAGAGGTCAAATCTCTAATTTGATTGGATAAGATGATGGCCTAGACGATACAGAGCATTTATAGCTTCACGAAATCGCATTTGGGCGAGTAAAACTTCCAAAATTAAATTTGGCGTGAAGGGTAGATTTTAATAGGTCTTGGGAAGGGGGGGGGTGTTGTGAAATGGGGGATTGAAGCTGAAAATCTAAGCTCTCTATTTTCATGCAACCCGCCAGAGCAGGATGGTCCCGCCAGAGAAGGATGGTCTTGTCAGAGCGTGGTAGACTTGACTTAAGTCGGGGAAAAACCTCAGAACGATCTTTTTTTGTAAAAACAGTTCCTAAGACTTCAGGAGGTGACCTAGGGCGAATTCTATCAATTTTCCACGGATTTCCACTCTTAAGGTAAGGATTTTACTCCCTAAATTCATTATTTGATTCCTATAACCGAAAGCTATGATTGGTAATCATTAGGGAAGGGTTGAACTGAAACCTAATGGTGGAAAATAGCCCTAGGATGGGTTTAGGATCATTGATTTGGCCTAGGGTGTGAATTTTGTTATATTTTATGATAGTTAGGCCATTGTGTTGATCATTTGCCATTGTGTTGATCTTTTATATGTTTTACTATTTTCTAGACCAACGATGAGAGAAACGAACCAGGAAAGGAAAAACTTGTGCATTGTAAGGTTGTTGAAAGGTGAATTTGAGGTAGATGATAGTCTAGTTTCCCGTATGTGTTTTATATACTTGTTAAATTGCTTCATGATATGGATGTGTGTATATGAATAGGGAAAAATGTTAGGTTATGTGTGAAATGATCACTTGTTGGCTTATTTTTGTGATGTACTTATTCTTGGTGATATAAATACTGTAAATACTCAATGTATTTGTGATTGTGGTATGCTTAGATCGAATGTCACATTCCAACACATATTTGGATCGGGTGTCGCATTCCAACACAAAGTTGATTTTTGTAGGTCCCTTGAGAGGACCCTTGTGTGAGTAATAACATGTGGAAGATATTGAGTTGTGATATTGCTGAATAAAGTTGAACTTGAGATTAGTTGACTTATTTTGTATATGTATATGCCTAGTGTGGAATTTACTTGTCTATGATCCGCTTACTTGCTAACCGCATGATCCTACCAGTACACTATTATTTTTGTGTACTGATACTACTCTTACTCTACCTTTAGTTGAGTACAGGGCATATTCAGCCGGTTGCGGAGAGACCTCGGTTAGAAGACTGAAACTTGTTTGAGTTCTAGGGTGAGTTATTTGTTTCTAGCTGTCGTGGACTCTTCTCTGTTCTAGTCCCTTTTTCAGGACTCCGATTTTCAAACACCGTTTTAGTTTTATAATTATATTTTGGGAGTGCTTACCTTTTCTTATTCAAATGTTTTATTAGAGTTTTGGTACGGACGACTTTCAGTTTCTAAGATGTTTTCGGGAATTCATTTTGGTTGATTAAATTATTGGTTGAGTTTATGGGAACTCAATATTATTTCTATTTTTATTCCTGCTTTCGCAAGTCTTTAATTGTTATCTCTTAAGTTTAATAATTTGGGTTGTAAAAATAGTTCTCTCACTGGAAGGTTAGTGTTGGTGCCAGTCACGACGGATTAAGATCGTGACAAAATATGGAGACCAATATGACTTGGATTAGAATTTATGATACCATTGAAAGAATACATATGGAAGCTTTATCAAAGTGACCGGTGAAGCTGGAATTGGAGGTATAGTCAGAGATGATCAAGGAAATTTATCATGGCTTTTTTATTACATATCGATTGCAGGAGTAACAATGAGGTAGAGGCTCTAGATGCTTACTATGGTGCTAAACGGTGTTGGCAGAATGGATACACAAGATTCATGTTAGACCGGAATCTCTCATCATAAAAGAATTGATTATAAAAGCTCAATCTAGCAACCTTAGGATAAAGAATATTATTGAGTATATATCTCAAATTTTGATCCAAGCTAATGCAACAACTACTCATTGCCTTAGGAAAGAAAATCAGGTGGCTGATTTTTTGGCCAAAAATGCTTCTATGAAGGGTGAATCTTTTGTGTATTGCAAGTATCATAACTTTTCTAGTGAAGCTAATGGCCTTTATCATTTAGATAAGAATCAAATGCCTAGTTTTAGACTTAAATATGATAAGGCAAATTTTTTTATTAGTTGAACTCATATGACAGGGGAACTTTGGTACTTAGCAAAGCCAAAAACTTCCCCTATTATGTATCAAGGATATCTCTTCATCTTTATATTTGCTAAGGAGGTTAGGTTATGCCCCCCCCCTATTTTGATTGTTATGAAGGAATAAAAGCTCACTGAAGCTTTAATGGGTGATTATATTAAAAACAAGGTCGCATTTATAGGCTTGTTAATTTATATTAAGGTTAAAACTTTCATTCTAAAAATATTTAATTATTAAAGTGTATGGAAAACTATTTACAAGCAGCTACCTCTTTACTTTCATACCCTCGTTATTTTTAATTGCTAATTTACGTTTACTACTTGATACCATCGGAGTATATATATACTCTGATGGTATCAAAAAGAGTAGAGAACACTACTCAGTTACTCCTTGATACCATTAGAATATATATATATATATATATATATAATAGACAATGTTTCAGTTAAAAGACTACTTAATTACTGTTTGATACTATCAAAGTACATAGACATCATCAGAGTATATAGATACCATCAGAGTATATATAAATTCCATCAAAGTATACATATACTCCATGGTATCAAGGATGAAAAAGCAGTGGTTCAGTGAATATAATCTGCTAATTTATTGGAACGAAAGGAATATACCTCTTCAATTTTCACTTATGAAAGAACCTATCCACTTCAAGATGTTTTTTTCTATTGATAGACGCTCCCAACAAGGATAGAATACTATCCTAGGTAGTGTGTCCTTAGTCGACACAAAAACTAATTAGAAGAATCATTATCCCACCTTTCTCTGAGATGCCTAGCCTCATGAACCTGACCTCTAAGGCTTGAATTTCTCCATCCAGGAGCTCTTAAGGGGTCCCAAACAAGGTAGACTGCTCATGCTCACCGATTTCTAGCTCAATGCATCTGCTACCACATTAGCCTTACCTGGATGGTGACATCATAGTCTTTAAGCAACTTCATCCATCATCCTTAACTTTTTTGGCCAATCTGAGGACAGAATATCGATCAGGAGGAAAATCATGTGGGAAAATGGTATCGATTGAATTTTAGGCCAATGAGTCAAAAGATAATTTTTGGGGGCAAAAGTAGCCTAACAAGAAGATTATGCCACCTAACCGCGTCACGGACCTTCCCCCACCACTTTGTTCATAAAATGTATTTGGCAAGTGCGTTTTATGTGTTGCATGACTTTGGTACATAGTCTATCTGACAAATGTGATTTATGTGTATTTTTTTGTACGTTTTTTAGTTTCGGTGAGGAGAATTCTGGTCTTTTCCTCACCCCTCCTATAATTAACCCAGGACTTATATAGGTCATTTTCGACCTTATAAGGCTTTCTAAGCCCATTCCTTAGACTCTTTGCGCATCCAAGAAAAAGAAACTAGGGCTAAGGAGAGCAGAAAGGGCTAGGGTTCTTGAATTTCAAGCGAAGTCTTAAATTCTTGAGTAGATAATCATCGTTCAAGGTATGTAAGGCTAAACTAAAGCATGGAACTTGTTCTTCCATGTACCCCATGATTATGATAGGTTGAATTGTGAATGAATTGAGTCCTCATGATTGTGTTTCTTGAGAATTTCCTTAAATTTAACATATTTTTCATAAGATGGCATAATTGATATTTTCTACAAACTTGTTTCTTGAACAAATAATTTTAAACTATTTACTTCATAAACCCTAAAAGTATTTTTACTAATATTGGATGTATATACTTAAGGATTTAGTCTAGAGTCTTGAACTTGTGAATGCATGATTGTAATTGGAATGTGAGCATGATGATAGTTTTGATAAAACTTGATAGTCCTTCATATCTTCATAATTGAACCCAATTAATTGGTCTTAACTGAATGTTATCATATATAATTGTCCCAACTACTCTTAAATAATTGGAAATGATGGAATGATGGATTGGTTGAAAGGGTTGATTAGATAGAACTGATGAACTGATAAAAATCCATATGAGACTTGTTGATTGGTTTGATTGGGATTGATTTTTTTATGATCATTGAGTTTTGAGAGGAGTACCGAACACCGAATTGGGTAAGAGTAAGTAATAACTCGAATTCACTAATTATGTCACCAAACATAAGAATGGATTAAACCGTTAAAGTTAGATATTTCCCTATTTTATTATCGTGAAAAGATAGGACTTGATTAATTGTTAGATTCAGATTGGTAGATTTGTCATTTACCTTAGCAAGGTATTGGATGGTCATAACAATAGCAATGAGTGTTTTATACGATCATTGTCTCGTAAGTGATTGTTGTTGGATAAGACAAACTCTCATATAGGTCTTGATAGTACTCTGATTGGCATAGCTTGGATTAGATTGGATTGTATATGATTGATCTCTGTCTAAACCTTAGTCTTGTTTTAGACTTATGACGTCCTGATTGAGTTTCTCATCTTTCTGATTTGAGATACCTGAACTTATAATACTCTACCTTGATACATGTTTTATTCTACCATATTACATACTTGTACGTTTTACGTACTAACATCCATTTGGGCCTGCATCATTTTATGATGCTTAGACATGTTCTAGATATCATTAATAGGCACACCGTTGAAGATCTTTTCCACATTCCAGCATATTGGTGAGTCCTCCCTGCTTCTGGAGGATACCATTCTTTTATCATCTCGCTTTAGAGTTTAGACTTTTACTTTTATTTTAGTTAAGGTAGTCATGAACCTGTCATTGGCACCACTTAGACAGCTGATAAAGGCTTCATAGACTAGATTATTGATATTTTAATTGGATATTTTCTTTTGGCTAGTTTCATCCATACTAGTCTTGTTGATTGGATTAGAGAGATTGTTGGCCTTTGAACTTATTCTTTAAGTTATCTATTTGATTTCCATGTTGAGCTATTTTCTTGATGAGTTAAGTCTTCCGCTGATAAAGTGTTGATTAAATGGTTGTGTGAATAGGCCAAGTGGTTCTCTTGGGGACTAGCAATAGTCTCGGAGTGTCGGTCACGCCTAGTGTACCCTCTCAGGGTGTAATAAACTTGATATCAAAGTACAGAGTTTAAGAGTCCAAGGGAGTCTATGAAGCCGTGTCTAGTAGAGTCTTGCTTATGGGTGTGTTGTGTACCACACTTATAATCAGGAGGCTATAGGACATTAGGAATTGTTTCACTTCTTTTATATTTTAAGTTCATGCGATAGAGTTTAACTCTATATAATTTCCCTTCTAATTCATGCGTTGCTTAAATCCATTCGACTACCCCTCATAGTCAAAGTGTTTGGAATAGTAAAGATCATATCCCTACTGATGAGTTACTTTCAGATAAAGTATTCAGAGATTAAAAACACTGCATCAGGCTTGACAGGATTCGATTATTATGTATAAGTCCATTGATTTGAAAGAATGCACCCTCATTCATATGAATCATGCATTAAGCCAGAGCAAGATGTATTTTTTCATACTCTCTTCTCTAAAACCTTGCTTCAGATGTTATCCTAGAGAGGAATGTTATGTCTTTAAATGATTAGTGTCACCAGCCGATGGAATATGATTTGAGGCATGGTAAGCTATGATTTGTAGAATAATCCTAGAGCTAGAAAGAGGGAGTTAGAGGAGTAAAAAACAAATAGTGAGAATGGTGGTTAATTGAGGTATGTACCTAGAGTTAGGTATCTATAAGGTAAGCAATGGGATAAGAAGTCAAGTCCCTTTGACTTTGACTAAAGATGTAGTAAGTATCATCTAACTTTTATGATAGAAGATAGAGAAAGAGTTATTGGTTAGGATGAGTTAGAGTACACTCGAACCATAAGAGGAGTTTTATGTTGAGGTGTCTTTGTGTTAGTAAAGACCTAGTATAGATGTTGAACGAAAGGAAGGAATAGTCATGAGATGATAGATCTAAGCCAGGCTTATTATTCTGAAGAGAGAGCCCTTGTTATTTAGTGGGATATGAATATAACTAAGAAATGAGGTGTAATGAATGGGTAAATTGTACTTAGGCTATGAAAGGAGATGAGGTGATAAATTGTAATTAGACAGACAGTGAGATGAGGATCGATTACTTGTCATGAGGTCTTAGTAGGAAAGTGTTTCATAATTTTGCCTAGTAGTTATAAGTTGGTATAGTCTGCGAACAGTGTGTGATGTGTATGTTAGTACTAGACCCTAAGTTTGAATTTGATATGAATGGTGTGAAAAAAGAGGGGATAGCATTATGAGTGTGATAATGCTAGTTTTAAGATTTAATTTAGTAGGCTTGAAATGGCGTATGCGAGAGATTAAGATATTAACTTGCGAGGAGTCTATATTACAAATGGGGGGTATATGACCCTCAACTGTAAATAGTGAATTGAGGCTAAGTTATTTGGGAAAAAAAGGCTTAATATATGTATATGAGATAGTATAGAGTTATATGAGGATCTAATTTTATGAGTTACTTTGGGTGACTAGTTAGTATCCTTTAGTTGTTAATATGGAGAAGGTTGGATATGAGTTTGTCTTTCTATTTAGTATCCATAAGAATTGGGTTGAAGGGAGTTGTATATAGATAATGATGAGTCTCCTGTTATAGATAATGATGAGTCTCCTGTTATAGAATATGTGAACCTAGAAGATGAGTGTTAGCAGGCTAAAGAGAAGATGTTAGATCATAAGAGTTAGAGGAAGTAGATGTGTACGCCAATAATAGTATCAAGTATAAAAAGATGCCAAAAAGATAGAAGGAAGCTAAGGGGAGTATCTTAGAATGAGGCCTTAGTAGCAATTTGGTCTCTTCGGGTATAGTATAACCGAAGAGTTTAAGTGTTCTTATAAATTGTGATAATCTTTTGTGTGGAGCAGTGTGTTTATAGCTAAGTGTAGAGAATTAGTCTACAGGCTCAGGGTATTAACCTTCAAGCTAAGGGGGAGATAATGAGGTAATGAACTAAATTGGGTCTTGAATTTAAAGCAGTGATAAGTTGACCAAGATGAGACATCAGTGTTTTTTCATCTCTTATATTCCTTATACTTCAGTGAGGTAATACCCTACTCCTGTCTTCAGTATAATTTCCATATCCATGGCCCAGATCCTTACATTTTATGTTGATTTGTATTCATGCTCAGTTCTTAAAGTGAGAAGTAGTAACTTCCTTCAGCGATCCTGATCTTATTCCTTAAATCTATGAATTCTCAGTCATATGTTATATGGGACATGATATATGTTTTCATGTTTCAAAGTATACTCTGTTTCATAAACCCATGATAAGCCTTAAAAGGCTAGTGAGAGCATGGTACATTATGAATATTCTCAGATCAGATTTCTTGAATGAATCGTGCTTATGATCTGTCTCTCAAAGCCCTTCCAGTGATACTTCCTTTTCAATATTGATAGCAATGTTGTTGATAGTAGATGAGTGGTGAAAGATGGAAAAGAGTGGGTGTTCCTTGTTGTGATAGTTGTAGTGTGTTTATTCCATTTAATGTTATAAATATAGATAAAGAGCGAGATGGGATCTTGTTGTGTGAAATAGATAGGTAAGAGTATTTTGATGTACCTCTTGGTAGAAGTTAATGCAATTATCGGTGTAGAGATTCTATTATTGGGATGAGAAGGCTTAAGAAATGTTGACTTTAAAAAATCCATAAAGTGGTTAGAATGATAGGCTTGCATGTGTAGTTGTCATTATGTAAGTGATTGTAGTAGGTTATTAATGATTTATTATTGAGGGTTTTGAGTAAGGGTATTGGGATGGTTATAGAACTAGGCTTGAAGGTGGTATTAATGGCATATGAATGAATGCAGGATGCATTAGGTGCTTTTGATTTGGACTCGAGGTTGTTTGAATGTAATGGAAAGGAGTAGTAGTCTTGAGATGAGGTTCTCTATAAAGGAATAGAACATGAAGTTTGTGGTCTAGATTAGCATAATTATATTATATGTAATACCATATGATTTAGCATTAGGCTTGAATATAATAAAAGCATGCAGATAGACTTGGAGTTCTAGGAATTGGTGAAGGTAGTCATAAGTATCCTTGTGGGAGTTATAAGTTCTAGCCGAGAAAGAGTTGTATGTAGAAAGAAAAGTTTTTAATATCGAAAGCTATCGGTCATGTCGCTTAATTCATAGTGGTTATACTCTTATATAAGGCTCATAAGCCTCTTTCCCAAAGTTATGAGAAGTTTTGATGGAAACTTTAGAGATTATAGTCATCCTCTCATTTTTGCTTTAGTGATGATGTTGAAGGTAATATTCCTATTCATATCTCTAAGATAATACCTTCTTGAGTTTGAGTAATTGAGTGAGCTATTCACAAGCCTGAGTCTTTGAGTTCTTGTATTGCATTTGTGCCTTCCAATGATGGTATTGATGGTAATATTCCTTCTTCTTATCTTAGAGTTGATGTTCATTCCGAGTTTAAGTATATGATGAATATTCTTGAGTTCGAGTAATGATGGGTTGATTGTTTGAGTATTTGAGTTCTTGATTTACGCTCGTGCCTTGTGAAATTTTCATCTCTAGTTGCTCTTCATTTGAGGATAAATGATTTCAATGGGGAGATAATGTTACATCCGATAAAATTACCAAAATACCCTAGATGAAAGACGCTCGCACAGTGCACCATCCTTAACTTTTTCGGTCAATCCGAGGCAGGAATATCGATCAGAGAAAAATATTATGTGGAAAAGTAGTATCGATTGAATTTTAGGCCAACCGAGTCAAAAGATAATTTTTTGGGAGAAAAGTAGCCTAACCAGAAGAGTGTACGATAGGTCCGCGTCCACCTAGTTTATTTTCTCACTTTGTTCATAAAACATATTTGACAACTGCATTTTATGTTTTGCATGAACTTTGTATTTTTCGTACGTTTTTCAGTGTTAGTGAACATTTTTGTCTTTTTTCCACCCCTCATATACTTAGCCCATGACTGATATAGGCCATTTTCAACCTTATAAGAGTTTCTAAATCTATTCCTTAGACTCTTTACCCATTCAAGCAAAAGAAGCTAGTACTAAGAAAAGGAGAATGGGCTAAGGTTCTTGAATTTTAAGCGAGGTTTTCAATTCTTGAGTAGATAATCATCGTTCCAAGTATGTAAGGCTAAATTAAAGCATGTACCTTATTCTTACATGTGCTCTATGATTGTAATAGGTTGAATTATGAATAACTCAAAGATTATAGCCATCCTCTCATTTTTGCTTGAGTGACGATGTTGAAGGTAATATTCCTATTCATATCTCTAAGATAATGCCTTCTTGACTTTGAGTAATTGAGTGAGTTATTCACATGCTTGAGTCTTTGAGTTCTTGTATTGTATTCGTGCCTTCCAATGATGGTATTGATGGTAATATTTCTTCTTCCTATCTTAGAGTTGATGTTCATTCCGAGTTGAAGTATATGATGAGTATTCTTTAGTCCGCGTAATGATGGGTTGATTATTTGAGTATCTGAGTTCTTAATTTGCGCTCGTGCCTTGTGAAATTTCCATCTCTAGTTGCTCTTTATTCGAGGATAAATGATTCCAAGGGGGAGATAATGTTACACCCGATAAAATTACCAAAATATCCTAGATAAAAGAACGATCACACAATACACCATCCTTAACTTTTTCGGCCAATTAGAGGCCGAAATATCGATTAGGACAAAAAATTGTGTGGGTAAGTGGTATCAATTGAATTTTAGGTCAACCGAGTCAAAAGATAATTTTTTAAGGCAAAAGCAGCCTAACTAGAAGAGTGTGCGATAGGTCCGCATTGCGGACCTACCCCCACCTAGTTCATTTTCTCACTTTGTTCATAAAACACATTTGACAAGTGCATTTTATGTTTTGCGTGACTTTTGTACATAAATCGCATTTGAAAGTGTATTTTTTTCATATGTTTTTTAGTTTCACAGAGGGAAATTTCGATCTTTTTTTTACCCTTTCTATACTTAATCCATGACCGATATAGGCCATTTTTGACCTTATAAGAGTTTCTAAATCCATTCCTTAGACTTTTTACGCATTCAAGCAAAAGAAACTAGGACTACAGAGAGGAGAATGGGCTAGGATTCTTGAATTTCAAGCGAGGTCTTCAATTCTTGAGTAGATAATCGTCGTTCCAAGTATGTAAGGCTAAACTAAAGTATGGATCTTGTTCTTCCATGTGCCCCATGATTGTGATAGGTTGACTTGTGAATGACTTGAGTCCCCATGATTGTGTTTCTTGAGAATTTTCTTAAATTTAACATATTTTATATAATATGGCGTAATTGAAGTTTTCTACGAACTTGTTTTTTGAATAAATGATTATAAACTATTTACTTCATAAACCTAATAGTATTTTGACTAATACTAGATGTATATGTCTAAGGATTGATTCTAGAGCCTTGAACTTGTGAATGCATGACTGTGATTGGAATGTAAGCATGATGATAGTCTTTGCTGAAACTTGATAGTCCTTCATATCTTTATAATTGAACCCAATTGAATGGTCTCAACTAAATGTTGTCATAAATGATTGTACCAACTATTCTTAAATGATTGGGAATGATTGGATGATGGATTGGTTGAAAAGATTGATTGGATAGAACTGATGAACTGATAAAATTCCCTATGAGACTTATTGATTAGTTTGATTGGGATTAATTGTCTTATGAGAATTGAGTCTTGGGAGGAGTATCGAGCACCGAATTGGATAAGAGTAAGTAATAACTAAAACTCAATAACTACGTCGCCAAACGTAAGAGAGGATTAAACCGTTAAAGTCGGATATTTTCCTATTTTATTATTCTGAAAAGATAGGACTTGATTGATTGTTAGATCTAGATTGGTATAATTATCCTTTACCCTGGCAAGGTATTGGATGGTTGTGGCAATAGCAACGATCCTATTGTACGATCACTGTCTCATAAGTGATTGTTGTCGTATAAGATAAACTCTCATATAGGTCTTGATAGTACTCTAATTGGCTTCGCTTGGATATAATTGGTCTCTATCTAAACCTTACTCTTGCTTTAGACTTATGACATCCTGATTGGGTTTCTCATCTTTCTGATTTGAGATATCTAAACTAATATTACTCTACCTTAATTCATGGTTTATCATGCCATATTACATACTCATACATTTCATGTACTGACATCCATTTGGACCTATATTATTCATGATGGAGAGACAGATTTTAGAGATCATCAGCGGACGCACCGTTGAAGATCTTTACCACATTCTAGTTGATTAGTGAGTCCTCCCTACTTCTGGAGGATACCACTCTTTTATCATCTTGTTTTAGAGTTTAGACTTTTACTTTTATTTTGGTTAAAGTCTCCATGAACCTGTCATTGGCACCACTTAGACAGTTGATAGAGGCTTCATAGACTAGATTGTTGATGTACTGATTGGCTATTGTCTTTTGGCTAGTTTCATCCATACTAGTCTTATTGATTGAATTAGAGAGATTGTTGGCCTTTGACCTTATTCTTTAAGTTATCTATTTGATTTCCATGTTGAACTATTTTCTTGATAAGTTAAGTCTTCCGCTGATAGAGTGTTGATTGAATGATTGTATGAACAGGCCAAGTGGTTCACTTTGCGACTAACAATAATTTCTGATTTCCAGTAACTAGGATACCCTCCTGGTACGTGACAGATGTTCCTCATCAAATAATGTACTACAGCAAAACAAATATGGACTTGTCTTGAAGATACTTATCTACAAGCAAGCAAGGATAAGGAGTTTCAATTGAAGCAACAACTTCAGAGCGTGAAGTTGGGAATGAAATCCATTGATGAATATATAAAAAATTAAAGGAATTTGTGATAACCTCATGTCTATACACAAACATTTAGACGAAGATAGAAAAGTTATTAATTTTGCTAAAGCTCTTGGAAGCAAATATAAGACCCTTTGAATTGTTATGTTAAGTAAGGCCTCATTTGTTTGCACTTAATGCAGGTCTGAATCTTAATCATTCAGATTCAGCCCATTAAGTTCATTTGGTTTTTAGGTATGAATCTGTACCATTCAGATTTAGCCCATTAAGTCCATTTATTTCTTTTTAAAAAAAAAGCCTCTTAATGGATCTAAAAAAATCTGAACGAATCAGATCTGTAGGAGAGTCGTAACAACATTCAGACTTATTAATTATGATTAAAAAAAATAACGCAACGTGCGCACGCTCGCCTCTCTGCTTTTTGCACAACTTTGCTCTCACTGCTACAAACTTTCTTCATTTCTTTTCTCAATCAAACACCAATTGTTTCCTCTTGAACCGGTAAGTTTTCATAATCTTTACAAATATTTTTTTAATATTAACAATTTTTATGGAGTGTATTGATGTTTGTCAAGAACTTTTATTGCAATAATATTTTGGTATATTGATGTTTATCAAGTTTCTGAGTGAAAAAATACTAGTTATGATTAAAAACAATAGCTATGTATAATATTTGAGGTTTCTTATTAGAATTTGATCTTAGGCCATTAATTATATTGATACTTTTTGATTATCAAATTCACCTGTGAGATTACACTAGATACATTATCGTCGTTGAACTATGTACCTACTTGAGGTGTTTTATTAAAATTTTGATTTAGGCACTAATTGTATTGATACTTTGAATGATTAAATCATCTGTGAGATTACACTAGATATATTATTATTGTTGATCTATGTATATCCTTGAGGCCTTTTATTAGAATCTTATTTTAGGCGAGTAATTTTTTTAATCTCCCAATACATGTGAATCAGAGAGTAGTAAAAAGAAGACATGTGAAAACATACTACAACTAGATTATTTTTTGCTTCTATATTCTAAATATGAAGATTTGTTTTCTTCATTTTTTTTTGATATTTTTAATCATCTTTATTGTCTTTGTTTAGTTATTTTTTGTTATATCTGTTCATATGTTATATTTGTTATATTTTATATTTCGTCTATGGAACAATCTAGTAAAAATTCAAGAGTGATTTGAAAAAATTTGGAGGTAGATAAGATTTTTTTAGAACATTATATTCAAGAAATATCCTTAAAAGAGAAACTTAGAACTAGTTTGAAGCCAAACTCATGGAATATGGTTAAAATAGCTCTGGAAACCTCTCATGGATTTATTGTTACCCAAAATAGATGAAGAATCGTTATGATTATCTAAAAAAAAAATAACAAGCTTGGTTGCCAATAACTTTATATATAATCCAATAACCAATATTATTCTGATGTTTAATAGTGAGTGTGATGAGTACATAAATGTTAGTATTATTTAATATTTTTTTATTATTTTGTTGTAAAAAAAGTTTAATTTCATATGCACATTCAGCTATTAAAAACAAACAGTATTAATCATTCAGTGCTCAGATCTAGATACCACATCTTAATATTCAGATGTGTATTCAGATTCAGATGTCTAAATCTTAATGGAAACAAATGAGTCCTAAGACTCCTTATCCCTCATTTAATTAATTTGTTAATTTTCTTAGGGGACTCGAAATGAGAGAAGATAGAGACGAGCAAGAAGCACCAACTTTGATTAATTCAACCATGGCCTTCGTGACCTAAAATTCACAAAGACGAGGGGGTGGCAATTATTAATGTGGAAGAGGACAACAAAGGGGTAGAGAAGGAAGGTCACACAATCAGAAGCAATATAATACAACTCAAAATGGAGGAAATCAGCAAAAAGGGAGTCCTAAATCTAACCCATGTCAGATTTGTGGAAGAAACAATCATACAACACTCTCTTGTTTTTACAAATGGAATTATTCCTATCAATCACAACAAGAAGTTCTCCAGACACCTTGCTTTAAATGACGATTAGTAATTACAAGGATGATAACCTTTACATGGATTCAGGCGCTACCAATCACATGGTGCAATCTCCAAGTAATCTTGGAAAATCTTCTCCATTTAAAGGAACAAATTTAGTATTGTAGGCAATGGTGATAACCTACAGATTTCACATATAGGAGATAAATATAAACTTTCACTTAAAAGATGTGTATGTTGTGCCTAAACTCAAGAAGAATCTTATTTCTGTCAGTAAACTTGTGAAGGATAATGCATGCTCCCTAAAATTTACTGAGGAGGGTTTTGCTATTAAGGACAAGAGCACGGGAATAATCCTGGCCAAGGGGAATGAGAGACAAGGCTTGTACACTTTGGAAGGAAACTTAAATGAAGTCTTGACAGCTACGAAAATTGAGGCGAATTCAAATACACTATGGCGGGACACCAACACTCTAGAATTCTTATTTTTTGTATAGTAATAAAATGATTGATGTTATAAGTTGGAATAAAAAGCTTTCAGTTTGTACTAGTTGTCATATGGGTAAAAGTTGTAAGTTATCTTTCCGATTATCGAATAAAAAGGAACTCGAACCAATAGCAAATCAAGATACGTAGCGACTTATGGGGACCAGCATGGTGGCATCTTCTTAATGAATAAAGTATTATGCACTTTTTGTGGATGACTATACACATTTTACATGGATTTAATAAAGAAATCTGACTTTCTACCTAGCCATTTTCATTTCTTTCACCAATGAGTAGAAAAACAGTGTTCTAGAAACTTAAGATTTTTCAATGTGATGGAGGTGGAGAATTCAATAGTCTTGAGTTCATAAATTACTTTGCTCGGAATGGAATCAAATGGCAGATTTCCTGTCCACATAATTACGAACAAAATGGAGCACAGACATGTGGTTGAAATTTGTCTAACCTTGCTATTTAATGCAAATTTGCCATTATTTTTGTGGGTTGAAGCGTTTATGATTTGTGTGTTTTTGATCAATAGAATGTCTATTTCTACCTTGAGCATGCAATCTCCCTTTTCTAAGATATATGAGCAAAAATTGGATTATAACACTTTGAAAGTTTTTGGGTGTCGTTGTTTTCCCTACCTCAAAAGACAGAATAAACATAAATTTCAATCAAAAAGTGACTTTTCTTTGTGTATTCATCGGATATATATAGTTTGCTTCACAAGGGATACAAATGTTATCATCCTCAAACACCCAAGGTTTTCATATCACGGCATGTAATTTTAGATGAGTCCTACCTACCTTATGTTTTAGTAGTGATGAATTTTCTACAGATTCGGCCAACTCGCACCTCACCACTTTTGGGGAATTTCTTGATCAATAGAAAACTTCTCAATCTCCGACTGAGAAAGAACTATATGATCCGTCTATGTCATCATCAAACATCGATGGTGAACTTGTTGTCCTATCCACTTCAACGTGTTTTGTTCTATCATGTTGAATTGGATTGTGAGCAATGCTTAAAGTTGTCTTCTTGTCATAGTATAAAATCATTGGTGAATCAATTCATTAGTTTTGGTTCTTCCATTATCATCTTGAGCTAAATTGTCTCACAAATTTCACCATTCATCATATATATATATATATCGTGACTTATCTTTTACACTGCTACAGGCTATGACATTCTCTTTTTTACACCTCCAATGCACAAGATTTTCAATATCAAAAATTAATCAGCAGTAAAATCTGGCCAATTCGCATCTGTGAAGCTTTCAATATCCCTTTTTGCTGATTTTTTTTAGAGAACCACCATTTTCCTAGTAATCGTTTTAGATATCTTAGAATCTTGTATATTACTTCTTGGTGTTCTTCCTTCATAGAGCGCATAAATTGACAAGCTTACTGCAAAAATTATATCAAGTTGTGTGTATGACTAAGCTTTATTTATCTTGTTATTTTGCTATATTTTTCTGCAATCCTAGTATGCTAATTATTTGTAATAGGAAGAATTAGTTAGAGGTAATAATAGTTAGTTAGAAGTCAATAGCTTAATGCTTAATGTTGTAATTAGATGTACTTAGTTAGTCTACCTCTTAGCTGCCACACAACTGGCAGTCTAAATATTTTTCCTAGTGAAGGTATATAGTGTAGCTTAGTTGATTGAACAGACCAATTTTAATCATTCTCTATGATAATGAAAATGTGAGCTTATATTTTTCAATCTTCTCTCTCTTTTTGACCTAACGAATGAATATTATAATAAGATTTGACTGTACAATCAATTAAGCCCTCCCTATACATATAGATGTGGCTCATTTTAGTTTTCTCTTTTTTTCATTTTTTTCAGTTTCTTATTTGGACGAAAGACACGTGTTGCATCTTAGAATTAATTGGTGTAGATCTAACTAAAATAAAGTTCTAATCATGGTTAGAATAACAGATATTTCCACATATTTTTCTTTCTAAAAATCGCCAACCCCATTATTTTAGCTACACTAAATTAAATAATTTTAGTATGTATTAAGGGTCGTGCTCAACTCAAACTATTTTTTTTTTTTATAATATGAGGAGGGAGTAGTGACTTTGGGGGATGTCTTCGTTAATTTAGAAAGTTGATAGAAATTAATCTTTTTTTCACATACCTAATGTGTATGAAATGTGAATATTTAACAAAGATTGTAAAAGCCATGCACGGAACAGTTGGTGGGACTTGGGAGAAGACAATATCATATGCTACAATAACATTTTGTCCTTGCATGGCCCCAAGAACATAGTATTTTTCTTATCAGTATCATAACTTCTTGACCAGAAATGAAACATAGATCACAAGGTAATCACATGCATGTGCAACGTGGATCCTCCTACTTATACTTGGACTTCAAATTAGATTTCTCATCAACAAACAGAAAAAAAAAAACTACACCTTATCCTTTTAGTCTTTCCACCCTTGTTCTTTTCTCATGGAACTCATTTCCAATTTGTTCTATGGTCTTCCTTTATTTTACCTACTCTATTTGGTATGGAAGATTATCGATCGAAAGAGACACCAAAATTGTTACATTTTGGACTATGAATGTCACAAACCAACCGATGATCGAATGCTTAGCTCAAAATTTTCAGGCGAAATAGTATTGAGGAACAAACGCCTTGGCCTAAATGAGTATAAGTTCCTCTTGAAAGCTATCGTTAGCTCGGGCATTGGTGAACAAACGTATGCACCACGAATGGTGTTTCATGGTCGCGAAGCATGTCCTACGTATGAAGATGCTATCTTGGAGATAGAAGAATTTTTCCATGATAGCATTGGCAAGCTCTTGAAGAGGAACAAAATTTCCCCTAGTGAAATCGATGTCCTCGTGGTGAATATATCCATGTTAGCTTGTATTCCATCGATGACTGCTCGAATAATCAATTATTATAAGTTGAGGGAAGACATCAAGGTGTACAACCTCACCGGGATGGGGTGTAGTGCTAGCCTCATATCAATAAATATCGTCGAAAGTATTTTTAAGAATGAGAAGAACAAGGTTGCACTTATGCTGACATCCGAGTCCTTGAGTCCAAATTGGTACTCAGGGAACGATAAATCTATGATTCTTTCTAATTGTTTGTTTAGGTCAGGGGGTTGCGCGACTTTATTGACAAACAAATTGGCATTGAAAAGCAAAGCCATATTCAAGTTGAAGTGCCTAGTTAGGACACACCATGGTGCAAAAGATGAAGCCTATAATAGTTGTTTACAAAGGGAGGATGATCAAGGTAACATAGGGTTTCACCTTGATAAAACACTACCAAAGGCCGCAACACATGCACTAGTCGATAATTTGAAACAAATTGCACCCTTGATCCTTCCAGTGAGGGAGCTACTTCGATTTGCCATCGCGTTATTTTTGAAAAAAATGAATTGGGGTACTTCAACAAAAGGAGGACATAAGCCAGTGATAAATTTCAAAACAGGTGTGGATCATATTTGTCTACATACTGGAGGAAAAGCAGTGATTGATGGAGTTGGTGAAAATTTGAACTTAACTGAGTATGATTTAGAGCCAGCAAGAATGACATTGCATAGATTTGGTAACACTTCAGCAAGTAGCCTTTGGTATGTTTTGGGGTATATGGAGGCTAAAAAAAGGTTAAAGAAAGGTGACAAAATGCTTATGATTAGCTTTGGAGCAGGGTTTAAGTGTAATAGTTGTTTGTGGGAAGTGTTAAGAGATTTGGGTGATGGAAATGTGTGGAAAAATTGCATTGATAATTATCCACTTAAAACTATGGTGAATCCTTTCTTGGAGGAATTTGGATGGCTACGTGATCATGAAGATCCAAACACCTTCAATATTCCAGATGATTATGTTATCACTTGAGTTTTGTTTTTGTTTTTTCACAAAAAAAAATGTCTTTTTTCTTGCTTAAGAAAGAAAAATATCCAATTTCCTTAAGAAGGAACAATAGTTAACTTCCAAGACTAATCATGCTATTGTTGTTGTTATTCTTAGTATTTTACTGTTTTTCTTCTTTTTATATTTCTTGTTGGTTAGACGCATTGTTGTTAGTTTCTCAACTCAAAGATATTATTTGTTTTGAATCAAATTTGGAAGGAGGTTTTTCTTTTTAAAGATCCTCACATCATTAAGGTTGTATTCGGAACATTTTATTTATCTTAAAATACATTTATCAGAAAAACAAAATAGAATTCTTATTTATTTTTGTATTCGGTATGAAAAATATTTATATATGATTTTAAAAAGTACTATGAGAGGCATGGGTGTGGAGGTTGGAGAGTGGCACTACTAAAAATAAATGTCAAAAACCAACCTTAGGAAATCGAATTTTGGCCAAAGAAAAAATAGCCTCAAATCAGACGTAGGTAAAATTTTGGTCAGAAAAAAATGACCTCCTAAGTTTGGCATTTTTGAAAGAAAAGAATTATTTAAAAATACCGACCTCAAAAGGTTGATTTTTTAAGAAAACAAATTGCTAAATATTGATTTCTTTAAAAAAAAATTGCAAAATACCTGCCTTCGAATGTCGTTTTTTCAACCAAAAAAAAAATTCACAAAAGTCAATCTCAGGAAGTTGATTTTTGAAAAACAAAATGATCAAACTAAGACAAATAAAATTAAAACAGATGAAGTATGTGATTTTATTTAGAAGTGGTAAAATTAGTCTATGAAAATATTATAACCCACCTAATTCATCCAAGCTTGGGTAGGTTATTGACCAATCCGTTTATTAACTCAGTTCAGTTTAGTTCATAAAAAATCGGGGTGATATATGTAGCTCAAACTGATGCATGAGAAATTTTATCAAAATATTCAAAATCATATTTTTAAAATTTGATATGTTATATAGAAGAAAAAAAATAGTTTTCTTAGGTACTAAAAATTATAAAAGAATAAAGGGCAAATGGGCAAATATACTTCTCAACTTTGTGATTTAGAATATATATATATCCCTCATTAAAAATAAAGTGATGTATATATGCCCTTGTCGTCTAGCAAATGGTGCATATTTACTCTCACGGTCTAATAAATGATGTATATTTTCCTTTTTATTAACAAACTAAATTAAAAAAATAATCTTAAAACTGGTTTTAAAATTCCAAAATCTCACTGGTTTAAGAATATTACCTCATCCATTTTTCTACGCACCCAAACCCAACCCAATTAAAAAAATCTAATTTTTTTTATCTATTCGGATCTAATCCAAACCCATTTTATGACTGAGTAGAAGAGGAATTAGATTATTTTGTTTTTATATTTGGGTCGCGTCCAGAGATGTCAAAAAAGGGGTGAGATAATTTTTGAAAGTCACATGACATTTTTGAAATTAAAAAATTCAGTATTATAAGTTTTTTCAATTAAATAAATATAGATATGTTAACAAAAAGGGTAAATATGCATTATTGTTAGATGACAAGGGTATATATTTATCACTTTTTAACGAAGGATATATCTATTCTAAATCGCAAAGTTGAGGAATATATTTGCCCATTTTCCCAAGAATAATTAAAATTTAATAAGAATTAAGAAGGTTAGACTATGACCCGCATTTTAGTCTATTTCAGTCCAAATATCTTTCAAGTTTTTGCACGAATTTCCCTTATTCCGGATGTCTTAGATTTTTGCCCCTCAAATTGGTGTTCTTTAATTTTGCCCCTCAAATCAGTGGTCTTTAATTTTTGTCCCTTCTACTCATGTAATAAAATTTTATTGTGCAAATTATCCTTAATTATGACTTAATTTCATTATGCAAATATTTTTAGAGAATTTTTTCCCTACGACAATAAGTTCAGTTCAATTTGCAAAGAAAGCATTTACCATTAATATTAATGATTTTTTTAAGACGTAATGTTCTAAAACTAAACTCATGCTCCAAGGCATAAATTCAATTTTAGAATTTTATTCCTTAAGAAGTTAACTTCCCAAATCCTAAGTTATGCCTAAGTAAAAAAAAAAAAAAATTGAAAGTCACATGTTATTATAAGGGATAAGTTAAGTATATAAATTTCTTTAACTATAATGTTCTAAAATTGAACTTATATCTTATAGGACATAACTTGCGCCTAACAAATTTGCCCCTCCAAAAAAAAAAATCACGCACCCGAAAATTTGGGCTTTTTCCTGAAAAAAACAGGCATATACTCATTACTCAACTCACTCATTTCTCTCTACCCCACTCACATCGAACAAGAAACCTAAACATTGTCTCCCAACCAATTCTTTCTTAGAGTTTTTGCTTTTATGGCTATACCCTCCACTTGGGCAGACCGTTGGAGTTATTAGTAGGTCCTTGTACTATCTTCTACTAGAGAAATGGATAAAGCTTTTCTGAATGTAGGTCACCTTTTTCAAGTTGACAATATGAAATGAGTTTAATAATGATGAGCAAGTAGCAAAGCACAACCCCTTGCAAGTTGTTGTATCGGACTTTCGCTCATTTATTTTATACCAAAAGTAAATTCATTTACATTCGATATTCTTACAACACTATAGCAAGACACGAATCATAGTAAGGAAAGGATTGGAAGCAATTACGTGACTAATTCCGCTTAGCTATTTGACATTTTGTAAGGAGTTCTGTTATTTTGAAGGATGTACTAATTCATAACATATTAGCCTCAAAATAATTTAAAACTTTAAATTGTTAAAGAGAGAACACATTTTTATATATTTAATTGTATCTTTCCATGTAGATTCTCTCACGTACATGCATAGTACTACTGATAAAACATGAATTAGTGCTAGATGAATAATGTAGCTAAATAAGAAAATCCATTGTCAATCTTATTCAACGAAAGGTGATACTGGTACTTGTCAAAAGAGAGTATTTACACCACTTCTGTCCTCCCCCCCTCCCCCCCCCCCCCCCAAACAAATTAAGTAAAACACATTTAGCTTTTCGTATTTCTTTTTTTAGAAATAGGATTACATTATGCTTTGGTTGTCAAATCAATATACTTGACTGAACGTAACCTCCTAATCTTCTTTTCTACCTTATCATGTAATTCAAACTATTTAAAATAATTAAAATATTTTTTAGAAATTTAAAAACTTTGATCTAAAAACATTTTGCATGTTTGAACTTTAAAACTCAAAAAATATTATAAAAATCGTATGAATAATCTAAGCTTACTTATGAATTTAAATTATCTGTTAAGCTAGAAGCAAGCTGATGTAACCACTAATGAGTTAAAAGATAACTCAAGCAGTTAGAATAATTCAAGTGGTTGGAATATTGTTAGAAAGTTAGTTAGGTTGTTAGACTAACTACCCATGTGCAGATGGCTAAATTAGTCGAGGAATCAAGTCTATAAATATCCTTGATATAAGCCTCACAATGTAAGCACGAATAAATGATGAATGAGATATTTTTCAGATTCTCTCTTCCTCCCTAAACTCCATCTCTCTCGATTAACTTAGGATAAGAGCTTCACTCACGGAAGCTAACATGGTACCAGAGCAATGATCAAAGGTCCTCACTGCTTGAAGGTTACAATCGTTCAAAGAGCTTCAATTCAACCAAAACTCAGCGAGAAGAAACAAATTTAGTTCAAGGAAAAACATCAATGGCAATAGATGATGCAGGTGTTCCCAGTTCTGCTACTAGTCGAAGCAATGGCAGAGTTAAAATAGATCACAATCATCCACTATATCTTCGTCCAAACAACTATGATCAGTACTATGGCATGGACCTTCCCAACAACTATGATCAACCTTCACAAGGTATTCAAGGAAGCTCTTCACAGGCCAATACCAGCATAACTTAGTCCCCTCCACAATTCCCTCCGTATTTCTGTTACACCCCACGTTCTTGAACTTGGAATGTCCCTTAAGCTTTTTAGAAGTTATAAAGTGAGCCGTATAATCTACCACACTATCAAACGACTGTAAGGAGGGGATAATGTGGTATCCCATAGTACAGAAGGTTGGAAATAGAGTTAGGAGAATCCGAAAAGAGTTGGAGGCCAAGAAATGAGTTGTAGGACTCGATTTACCTACGTAAGCTACTAATTTAGAAGTCTTATACACTTGAGCTATTTGAGTATATACCAAGCTTGCGTAGCACGGATTACACGAGTTCTTAAAATAAGATGAGATTACGAACCCACGTGGAAGATGAGAAGATGACACATGGCAATAAGAGGAGGTGCCACATGGCAGCCTAGGAAAGTGCCACATGGCAACAGGTGACCCACCTGCTTGGGGTCAAGTATGTGACCCACCTACTTGGGGGTGGGCCCCACCAAGGATACGTGGCAGCCCCTCATTGGTTGCATGGTGAGGTGGCCCAATAACGGCTTGACACGTGTCACCCTTAGGGGCTGACATGTGTCACCTCCTATATATATGTATATTTTGACTCTTAACTTTTTTATTATCCAAAAATCAGCCAAGAACATAGAGAGAAAAATGTGAAGGAGAAAAAGAGAAAGGCAGCCATGTTTTGGAGAAATTAAGGTAAGTTTTCAATTTTTCCTCCGTGAATTAATTATGTACGGTGTTTCTCAACTATGTTGGGGTGTATATATGTACCTTATGATGTCTACGGAACCATATCTTCAGCTTTACACCTGGAACTGATAAGAGAAAGCTGAAGGAAAACGTTAGAGGCAAGGAAAGGAGGGCTATGAGTTTGGTCTCCAAAAGGTGAGCCCCCGACTTTCATTCCATGAATTAATTATTTAAAGTGTTCCACGGTTATATAATGGTATTTAAGAAGTAACACAAACAGCCCGCTCAATTGCAGCACGTTTGAAGAAATTCTAAGGCGCAATATTGGCTAGTTTTAGCCAATTTCGGCTAAGGTAAGGCTTCTACTTTAAATTTGGACTTTATGGGGGTTTTATGTAGTGTATTATATACCTTGTATACTTCTGGGAGTATAAAAAAGTCGTAGAAATATTCGACAGTAGAAACAATCGAAATTAAAGTTGTCGTAGTTAAATTATAGTCGAAATGAGGCATTGTGTGTGTGGAGGCTGCTGCTGGTTCTGTGGTGTGTGTTGCAGGGTCTAAATGTTTCATAAAATAGGTGGGTTAGCTTCCAGTTTCATCCACACGACCCCCGCTTCGTACGATTAAAGGTTTTATAAAACGAAAACCAAAAACCCTATTTTGGTACCATAGTTCGAGCGAGTCGTTTGGAGTTGTATTTTGTAATATTGAGGTGAATTAATTATATATGTACTGCTGGTTGTTGTTGTTGATATGGTTGTTAACACTGTGGCTGATTTGAAATCTCAGGGATGTTGAAGTTATAGAGAAGGTGCTGCCCAATTTTCGTTAACTCTTTAACTAGTTAAGGAACTAGTTGAAAAAGCGAGCGAAGGGTTGAGTTCTATGAATACTTATGTGTAGCCTAAGGTGCTAGAAAGCCAAGGGTTGTTAATACTCGTATTGCTTTTATGTTACTTAGGTTTAAAGGACGACGAGACGAACGGGATAAGAAGTAATCCATAACAGGTATGTGAAGCTTCCCCTTGGCATGTTTTGGAGTAAGTATGTAAAGTTATTTTTCATTCCTTTTAGGCATGTCTTAGCCTCAAGTAAATTGTATGTGAAATTAAGGGATAATTCCATTCCTAGAACTCCAAGTATGCCTCATAATCCCTGTCCACTGCTTAGTATTGGAACTCCGGCAAGAATTGAGTATTGCCTATTAAGGCTTCTACATATTAGAAAGTAGTGTGTGGAAAACTATCTCTTCCTTATTTTGATAAGTACTTGGTATGAAAATGAGATCATAATGCCATAGTTGTTCACCGAGCCCCAGGATAGGACGGATATGAAATATACACGATGACCATATGAAGGGAAGTATAGACTATATAGAGCTTATTCTCTTTCTTTTCTGGCATGTCGTAGTTGTAAGTGAAATATAATATGAGCTTCGGGGTAACTCCATTCTTAGCATCTCTTATTAACTGCTGAATATCGAACTCCTATAATAGTTGAACTATTTCCATGGAAACTTCTATATGTTAAAAAGGTACCAAACGTACAGGCCCCAAGTCTTAAAGACTATACGATACTAAGTATTTTTGATTCTATAAACGATTTGGCCCTATGTTAATATATGTCTAGGGTCCCCGAGATTACAATTGAGACAACTCATAATAGCATTTAGAGGACACTCGAGATGACTACACCACTAATCGGGTCCTTAGGCAAAAGCTTAACTTTCTTATTCTGTCGAGTCTCAAATTTGATTTAAATTGCATATAGTTACTCACTACTCTATTTGTGTATACTGTAACGCTTCTTCGCCGAGTCTCGGGCCGGTTATCAGATTCATGTAATTTACTGCATTGTCCACCGCCCCTCACTAGAGGGCCGGATACGTATGTATATATATGACGATGTATTATAATAAGGTGGTGATGGCACTAGGGCCATGATGGTTTTACAGATATGATTCATCGAACCCCTGAAAGGGCCGGCTATACTGTATGATATGAGCATGCATGCTTTTGTAATTCACAGAGTACAGGTACAGGTTTTGGGAGTCCATCAGCTAGGGATTCCGCCAGCTCAGCTGAAAGAGGCTCCATCGTATCAAAGCCTAGCTTTTGGTACTGACCACTGATATATAAAACTATTTTGTCTATTCTGGGGTACGGCAGGTACCCTGTCCCGCCATATGTTGTCATTGATGTTTTTAGAGGTCTGCAGACAGTATATATGGGGTGTATATGTCAATTTGATTCAGTTGGATCTACGTGATGTATGATATATATTATTATGTTATGGTAGCCTTATCGGCTTACGTTCTCTTTCATGAAGTGATACAAATGAAAGAGGCTACAGGTTTATAAAAATGTTATCGCTCAATAGGACTCTGATGCATGGCGTTGTGTTGTTTGTAGTCCGGTTTGACTATACTTGTTTTATATGCATTACGTGTCTATAATCTGACTTAACCACAGCTGATAGATATGTATACAGGGGTCTAGGTCGGACTTCAGTTGCGGCCTACGAGGTGGGGTCGTGATAATTTCACTCAAGAGTAGTATTACCAAATTATTCTTATGCTCAGTAGAGGCAATGAAGAGAAATCCCCTACTCAAGTTGCCAATGCAGGTATATGACTGCTCTAAACACCACTAATGTTGACACTAGTTGGATAGTGGATTCAGGTGCAACTAATCATATGACTTCAAATTCTTAAATACTGTAAAATCATCATGAAATCCCTGAGAGTGAAAAGAATAGAGTGTATTTATCTATAGGTAGTATTGTATTAGTTACTCACAAAAAAGCTCCAAGTACTAACAAATCCCTCTATTTCAAATATGTTGTTCATACCAGATTTTAAATTTAATCTGCTGTCAGTATCCAAACTAACTAGGGAATTACAATGCTCAGTAGCATTCTTTCTTGATTTCTTCTTATTCCAGGATCTCTACACTGTCATGGGAAAGGGGGTTAGTAGAGAAGATCAAGGACTATATATTCTAAAAGACAACTATGTGATTCAAAGTTCCAAGTGTAAGATAAATAAATGTGTCAACACAGTTGAATAAATTTTTGAGTCAAGCACTCTATGGCATAGGAGATTGGGATATGCACCTGTAGAAATTATCAAGAAAAATGTAGATCTCATCCATCTGAAACATGAAGATCATATATGCATTGTATTCCCTCTGGAAAAACACACAAAATTACCTTTTTCCTGTCAGTTGCTCTAGTTCTAAATCTGCATTTGATCTAGTACATTGTGATATATGGGGTCCTTATAGATATTTCACTCATAATCATAAGAGGTTCTTTGTTACTATTGTAGATGATTTCACTAGGCTCACTTGGCTGTTTCTAGTACATTATAAGTCTGAAGTCATTGTGGTACTAAGAAATTCTCTTACAAGAATAAAGAACATGTTTGATAACTCTATCAAAGTCTTAAGAACTGACAATGGGTGTGAGTTTTTTAGCATTGAATTTAAATCTCTAATGTCTAATATTGGCATTCTACATCAAAGTTATTGTGTCTACACTCCCTAGGAGAATGGAGTTGTAGAAAGAAAACACAGAACCATTATAGGTGGAGCAAGGTCCCTTAGGTTCCAAGTTGTTATTCCCTTAAAGTTTTGAGGTGAATGTGTCACTAATGTTGTGTATCTAATCAATAGAACACCTTCAAAAATTCTAAAATTTAAATCTCATTTTGAACTACTATACCATCACCCTCCATCTTTATCCCACCTTAAAGTGTTTGGTTGTCTCAGCTACACCTCTAATGTAAAACCCTCAAACAAATTTGCTGCTAAAGCTTCATGGGGTATTCCTTAACTCAGAAGGGGTATAAAATCTATGATCTCTATTCAAAATATTTCTTTGTTAGCAGAAATGTTGTTTTCCAAGATTCTATCTTTCCTTTTCTTCATGTTAAAACCATTGGCACACCCCTCCTGTTAGATCTACCAGTACTAGATGTTGTTTCTCCCACAATATCATGTCCTGATTTTCCTCCTCCTTCTCCTCCTCCTCCTTAAAGGCAACCTTCATATTATGCACCATTATTTGCATTACACCAGTCTTCTTCTCCTTCTCCTCCTGATTCTCAGCTGGATCATCCCTCTCACTCTGAAACTCAACCTCATATTGAGCCTAGAAAGTCCACCAGAATCATAATTCCTTCTGTTTGGCTATATGATTTTGTCACTCCTAAACCATATACCTCTATGTCTTATACTTATACTTATCCCCTGTCCTCCTATCTCACTTATTCTCATCTCTCTAATAACTACAAGCATGTTCTTTCTGCATCTTCCTTTATTTCTAAACCAACCACATTTCAACAGGCCTCTAAAGATCCAGCCTAGATTACGGCCATGTAGCTTGAAATTGCTGAACTAGAGGATAACAACACCTACACCTGCTCCATTGTTAATTTTCCTATTGGTAAAATATCTATTGAATGTAAGTGGATATACAAAGTAAAGTATAAAGCCTCAAGGGAAGTTGAGAGATATAAATCAAGGTTAGTAGCTAAGGAGTACAACCAACAGGCTGGGTTAGATTATTCTGAGACCTTCTCTCTTATTGCTAAAATGGAGATTGTTAGGTCCCTTGTTGCACTAGGAGACTCCAATGAGTGGTTTATCTATTAATTAAATGTCCATAATGCTTTTATTAATGGTGATCTACTAGAAAAAATTTATATGTATATTTCTGAAGGGTTTGTTAGACAGGGAAAGGCTAAGCAGATCTACAAACTTGATAAATCATTATATGGGCTAAAGCAAGCATCTAGACAATGGAATAAAACATTGATTGATGCGCTGGTTCAGATGAGATTTATCCAAAGTCACGATGAATACTCTCTATTCACCAAGAAGTCAGAAGGGAAACTAGTGATTATCCTAGTCTATGTGGATGATCTCCTAGTTACTTGAAACAATCAAAACATGATAAATCAAGCTAGGGAAGAGCTGCAACAGAAGTTCAAAATAAAAGACCTTGGAGAACATAAATTCTTTTTAGGAATTGAGGTAGCTAGATCACAAGAGGAAATAGTAATGTGTCAAAGAAAGTATGCTCTAGAATTGATGTCAGAAGTGGGACTAAGTGGACCAAAGCCAGTCAGCACTCCACTTGAAGTGAATCAGAAACTCACATTTATTGCATATGACACTTGTATACCAAATTTAGAAGCTTGTGGTGATGAAGAACTAAAAGACCCTACAACATATTAAAGACTAGTGGGAAGGTTTCTATGTCTCACAATGACTAGGCCTGACATAGCTTTTGTAGTACAAGTGCTCAGCCAATATATGCACAGTCCTAAAAGGTCACATATAGAAGTTGCACTAAGAATGGTGAGATACATCAAAGGCACACCTGGATTAGGATTATTGATGTCGGCTACAAGTGCTAATCAACTCTCTGCCTACTGTGACTCATACTAGGGGATGCCTAGAAATAAGAAGATCATTAACTGGCTATTTAGTATAGTTTGATGGTGCCTTAATCTTATAAAAATCTAAGAAACAAGAAATTATATCCAGAAGCTCAGCAGAAGCTGAATTCAGAAGCATGGTTGCTTGCACTACAAAGATTACATGAATAATTAGTTTGTTCAAAGAACTAGGAGTTCAAATTCAACAACCTATAAACTTAATGTATGATAGCAAGGTTGTAATCCAGATAGCTACAAAGCCTATATTTCATGAGAGAACCAAACACATTGACATTGACTGTCACTTTGTAAGAGAAAGGATCACACAAGGAATGATCAAAACTAATCATGTGTCTACAAATGAACAAGTATTGATATACTCACAAAAGGACTAGAAAAGGTGCAGCATGAATACTTATTGAGTAAAGTAGGACTAGAAGAATTGTTCAAGCCATCAGCTTGAAGGGGAGTGTTGAGCTAGAAACAAGTTGATGTAACCACTAATGAGTTAAAAGATAACTCAAGCAGTTAGAATAACTCAGGTGGTTAGAATATAGTTAGAAAGTTAGTTAGGTTGTTAGACTAACTACTCATGTGCAGATGGCCTAATTAGTCGAGGAATCAAGTCTATAAATATCATCGATGTAAGCCTCACATGTACGCATGAATGAATAATGAATGAGATATTTTTCAGATTCTCTCTTCCCCTCTAAACTGCTTCTCTCTCGATTAGCTTAGGATAAAAGCTTCATTCATGGAAGTTAACATTATCTATGAAGTTTCTAAAGAACATGTGCATTGATCGGAACAAAAACTCACGGTAAATCCTAATTTAACTAAATTAAATACATAAATAAATAACAATAAAAAAGACTCATGAACTCCATATTTTGAACGGAGCTTACCAAATCAGTCAAAAAAAAAGAACTATTTACTCGTTTGTTATTCGTATATAAAACTTATACTCTATATTGACATAAACCAATATAGGTTCCACAGAAAATTAATAAGATTATAGTACACCAAGGCATAAAGGGTGTAAATAGGCAGCGATTATAAAACTTTTCTGATCAAAACAATTATACCACCATAGGAAAGTAATTTACCATGCCAATCATTGAGTCTTTTCACAATCTTATCAATCATAAAATTAAATTACTCAATTTGTTTCCTACCAATATATAAAGGACAATCTAAATAAGTTAAGGGAAAAAGATTCTATGAAACTTGTGAAATTTCTAATTCTATTAATCCTATGAGCAGAGGTTTTATAGTTTGGAAAGAAGAAACTGTTATCTCTATTAACCCTTTGACTAGAAAAATTCTTATATTTCCTAATCTGACTCATAATGAGTTTCATAAAGGGGGATTTGCCACTACTATAAATAATGATGTCATCAGCATAGGCAAGATGATTAATAATAGGACATTTAGGGGGGCATAATAAAAGGGATGAACCTACTATTATTACTGAGATTATTCAAAGATCTAGTGAGAATCTCAGCAGCCAGAATAAAAAGGGGATGGGGGAAAAGGGTCACCCTATTTTAAGCCTTAGGAAGAAGAGAAAAAGTCATATCTAGATCCATTGATAATCACCGAATATCAGTTCTAAGAAATCAGATTATAAATCAATTTATTTTATTCAAATGAATAATATGAGTCCCCTCACTCCTATCAAAATGCATATTAACATAATAAACACTTTAATCAAAACACATAACATGATCTTTGTGAGAAGTTAACTTTAGTAAAATCACTGTATCTATGATATTCATTCCAAGTCACTCAATAATCACCAAAACATTCAGAATCTACATTGAATTTCATCACCAAAAATTAATGATTAGGCCTATGATTAATGGCCTTTGTTAGTTCTCTAGATATACTAACTTTGAGTTTTAACTTTATCATGGTGATGATGATTTTAGTTGAGTATTATGATTTTGTATATTGAGGTATGCATTAACTTATATTTAAACTATTGAATATGATAGGGTTGTAAGACTTGCCTCGTAAAAAAATTGAAGCTTACATTTTTTTCCTTATTGATTTTTTCCTCAAATGTCAAATAATTCAGTTGAATTCATAACTCATACAATTAAGGCATTAAGTCCCTCTTAAATTTTCATGATTTCCTTAGACCTTGAGGAATTTTTTGATGTACTCTGAAATTCCTTAAAAAAATGACGGAGTCTTCTTTGTAACTATATATAGCAACCATCCAAAATTTCAATCATTGGATTACTATTATCTTAGAGTTGGATTGGCTTGCCTGTTGAATCACTACTTCATATATCTTAAAGATAACTCTTATAAGGTAAAATTATAGAAAAGTCATTGAACTAATTGATTTGATGGGTTTCTAAATTTTTTAAATTTATTGGATATATATGAACTTCATAAATAAACTTATTAATGATTCATAGTATGTCAAGGCAATATCATAGAGTTAGAACTTATGCAAATTAACGTCTTTTGATTTGGACTAATTCAAATGAAACTCTTCAAGAGAATGTCCATGAGTTGAGTAGAAAGATGCAAGGAGAAGAAGTTGTGAGGTAAAACAATTATATTAGACTAAGCTATTATTTTTTTTCTTCTTCATAGTGCATACTCAAGGATTTGAAGTTTGAAAAGTCAAAGTTTAAATTTAGATGTTCGAATCCAAAGTTAAGGTTTGAATTTGAACTTCATTCAAATTTTGAATCTTTAGTAGATCCAACTTCAAACTTGAAGGTTTGAATTCGAAAACTTTAGACCTCGCATATGTGAAAGTGATTTTGAAGGGGCTACATTTTAAAACTTCATAAATTTGGGCTATTATTTGAATAAGAATCCTAAAAACTGTTATTTGTGCACCTCGCCTCGTAAAATTAAAGGAATTTTTACATCAATAATATTTTTTAGATTAATTATTACTCTTTTGGGGGATACTTTTTTTATTACAATCTATAGCCCAATTTATCTTAAAATCACCTATTATTCTCCTCATCTCTCTCCTTCTCCGGCCAATCTTGTCGGAGATAGCTTTTCTGGCGAACAAAACAACAATAGCAACCACCCCAATTTCCATTTTTTGTTCTCACCTCCACACCACCATCAAATAGACCAAACAACACAATAATCAAAATAAAAAATCACCAGGTTTTAATTAAAAATTAGGAGCTTCAATGAGTTTCATGAAAATCAACGATGTTCAGTCTCTATTCTTTTTCTCTTTTACATTAACTTTTATTTTATTTTTCATTTTATAACTATTAGAACCAAAGAAGATTGTAGTTTCTATGTTCGTTGCTTAAGTAAAAGTGTAGAACATAAAATCGGTGGTGTTGTTAAATCTGAACAGAACTTCAATGATGTTTGTTGCTTCCTTGAGCTTCACGAAAACCAGCATTTAGATCTGATCGAAAAACTCACTCCAGCGTTGTAACACCTCAAAATTTTTTAAAGCTAAGATTGAGCTATCCTTCATATGTGTATGGAGTTGTACTGAATGATTCATAATTATGTGCATGTGTGGAGGTTAATTCTCTAGTGTGAGAATAGATTTGGAGTTGAATTAAAGTCATACGTATCCTCTAGCACAAAGTTGAGTTGAAAGTTTTCTTACCGATTGAATTTTGGTAAAATATTTTACTTGGATCAACTTCAAACAACCATATATCTCAATATATAAGGAGTTAGGTGGCTTTAAAGGTCTATGAGTCTTCTTTCCAATGCTACCAAGTTTGTATCAATTGGAGTCCGGGGTAAAAGGCTATGCCCATTTTACTGGGCACTGTCTTACCGCGCACCGGTCACTTGCCCGAGGTATTTTCCACGTGCTAGCGCAATGAGGCAGTGGCTACTGTCCTCTCCGCGCATTGGCCGCACACCCGAAGCATTTTTTGTGTGCCCGTGTGGGCCTGTATTTTTTTAATAAAACCCCAAAGACGTAATTCATCTTTCTAGTTCTAATATTTACCCTAGAAAGAGAAGTTCTCAAGAAACTAACTTCCTCCAAGGTTTATCCATTATCCAAGGTTTTCAAAAAAATCAACCTCTAAGGTTCAAGAAATGGATTCTTACCATCTCTTACTCAAAAAATCTCATCTTTCTCAAGAATTAGAAGCGTATAAGGTATGTAAGGCTAATCAAAGCGTTGGATTGAGTTCATCCACATGCCCTACATCTAATTCTATCAATTATTGAGAATGAGTTGAGTCTAACCTAGTTTCTTGAATTCTGGATGAGTTAATTATTCTTCTATTGAGTTCCGTGTAATTATGTATTGAGATTATTGTTGTTTACTATCTCTCACTCAATTGGAATTATCGTTTATGGTTACTTTTCCGTGAATCCTAATTGAATTGATAATCATGATTTTTAAATACATATTTTGAGTACATATGATGGCTTTTATGCATTGATGAAGAGAGTGATTTGGACAAATATTATATATATATATATATATATATATATATATTATAGAGTTTAAATGAGTTTGAGTTTTCACATTAGCTGAGTTTGAGGAGTCTGTGAAAGTTTTTATTATTTTGATCATGAATATTTTGGGCATAAATGATGGTTGTGAGACTGAGTTTTAATAAGTTGTGATTGATTTCAAAAATACATTTTTCTGAAAGAGCTTGATAATTTGAGCATGAGCCGAGCCTGAGTTGAATTGAAAGAACCTTTAAGATTATAATTGTATTGATCCTGCTTTCACTATACGTTATTTTGAGACGAGATTGCATGTTTTAAAGAGATTTAAAAGAGTTGAGTATTTAATCTAAATGAGTGGATTAAATTGAATTGATTTGAAAGAGCATAATAATTGAAACGAGATTAAGTTTTGATGAGAGTCCAAGGAGACTAGTCTAAAGTTTTGATTGAACTGATTGATTTTAGTTGCATGAGCATATTGAGTTTTGGGGTAGTATTGAACACCGAATTGAGTGAGAGAAAAACTCAATAACTACGTAACCAGCATAGGAGAGAATTGAACCGTTAAGTCGGATGTTTCCTTTTTCATTGTCTTGACAAGATAGGACTTGATTGATTGTGGATCCAAGATTGGTAGATTCATCCTTTACCTTGGTAAGTATTGGATGGACGTGGCAACAATGTTGTTTCATTGTACATCACTTATTTATAGGTGGTGGGATTGTTATCGGTTAAGAGAGATTCCTAGATTGTGCATGAAAGTATATAATATGTTTTGAATAAGATGCATATTATCGAGCCCTTCTTAAAGCATTGTTATATTTTATACTTACATATCATATTGAGTTGGGTGAGTTTCATTCTATCTTGAGTACCTTTGATATATTGTTGTTTCATTCTGCCTTATTACATACTCGTACATTTCATGCACTGGCGTCCATTTAGGTTTGCATCATTTTATGATACAGGGACAGGTATTAGAGATCATCAACAGACTCTTCATTGAAGATCTACTTCTTTTCTGATAGTGGTGAGACCTTGCTTTCGGAGGGATCATATTCATTCTTTTCAGTAAATATGAGTAGTTTTTTTTGAGGTACCCATAAACCTGTCATTGGCACCATCTAGATAGTAGAGATAGAGGCTCCATAGATTAGATAGTGATGGATTTGTTTTGAAGTCTATAACTCTTGATTAGTTTTCTTTCAAATTATGTTTTCGATTTGAATAATTGAGATTGTTGATTGAGTTATCCCATGAAGATTTATTTTTCTCTTAAACTAAGTCTTCCGCTGAATGAATGAATATGTGATCAAGCCAAATGGTTCGTTTGGGAGCCAACAATGGCTTCTGAGTGCCAATTACGTCTAGGATACCCTCTTGGGGTGTGACAAACTTGGCATTAGAGCACAAAGTTCAAGTCTCCTAGGGTGTCATGAAGCCGTGTTTGTAGGATCTTATTTAAGGTTGTAAGGGCCCCACTTGTATAAATGAGGGACTATAGACATTTAAGAAAAGTTTTTCTTCTTTCAAATTCTAAATCGTGCCACAAAGTTGTTCTATAAGGAAGTTATCAAGATTCGTGCATTTCTCAGATTCATTCAACTACCCCTCGTACTCAAGGTGGTTGGAACAGTGAAGCTTAGACCCTTATTGATGAGTTGTTTTTAGATAAAGTATTGAGAGAGTAAAGTGACTTCACAAGGACTTGAGAAGAGCCCATTAGTGTGCGTAAGCTTATTGATTCAAAAGAATGCACTCTTATTTATATGATTTGAGCGTTGAGCCAAAGTAAAATGTATTCCAAACTCTATTCTCTAAATCTTGCTTCAGATGTTATCTTGAGAGTAAAGTTATGTCTCTAAATTTTTAGTGTTACCAATTCGAGAGAATGTGATTCGAGACATTATAAGCTACAATCAGTAGAATAATCCTATAGCTATGAAGAGGGAGTTTGAGGAATAGAGACCAACTAGTGAGAATAGTGGTTAATTGAGGCAGGTAACCTTAGTTATGCATCTATGAAGTAAGTACTGGGGTTATAAGTCAAGTCCCTTTTGTTTTGACTAAAATGTGGTAAGTATCGTCTAGCTTTCATGATAGAAGGTAAAGGAAGAGTTGTTGGTTAGAATCAGTTAGAGTATACTTGAACCTAGAGAGGAGCTTTATGTTGAGGTGTCATTATGTTAGTCAAGACCAAGTATAGGTTGAATGGAAGGGAGGGGTAGTTATGAGTTGATAGATCTAAGCTAGGCTTATGATTTTAAAGGGAGAAACCTAAGATATTCATAGAGTTATGAGCCTAATTAGACAAGGAGGTATAATGAGTGGTGGATAGTACTTAGGTTGTGAAAGGAAAGATGATGATAGACTATAATTAACCAATCTATGAGGTAGATATCAAGTACTTGTCATGAGGTCTTAGTAAGTAAGTGTTTCTAAATTTCACCTAGTAGTTGTCAGTAAATAAAGTATGCGAGCAGTGTGTGAAGTATTTGTTAGTACTAGACCCTAAGCTTGAATTTGAGATGAGTGTTGTGAAGAAAAGGGAATAGCATTATGAGAGTGATAGTGCTACTTGAGGTTTTTTCTAGTAAGCTTGAAAAAGTGTATGTGAGAGATCAAGATATCAAATTGCAAGAAGTTTGATGCTATGAGTGTGGTATATGTGATTGTAGATGAAAATAGTTAATTGAGGCTAAGTCATTTGGTAAGAAGAGGCTTAAGAGATGTATTTGAGATAGTATAAATTTGTATGAGTCTCTAATTTTATGAGTTGCTTTGGGTGACAAGTTAGTATCCTTTTGCTGCTAATGTGGAGAAGGTTAGATGTGAGATTTTCTTTTTAGCTATGGTGTGTTTATTCCACTTAAGGTTATAGATGTGGAGGAAGAGTAAAATGAGATTTTTGTTATTTGCGGTCGATGGGTAAGAGTATATTGGTATGCCTTTTGGTAGGAGTTAATGCAATTGGCAGTGTAGAGATGCAAAGATTGGCATGGAAATTCTTAAGAGATGTTGACTTCAAAGAAGCCATAAAGTGATTAGAATAAGGCTTGAATGAGTTATTGTCGTTATGTGAATGATTGTAGTAGGCTAGTAATGTTCTTTTGTAAAGTTTTCAAGTAAGTGTATTGGGATGGTTATAGAACTAGGATTGAATGTGATATTAATGTCATGTTGATGAATACACGCTGCATTAGATGCTTCTTGATCTGGACTCGAGGTTGGTTGAATGTAATGGAAAGGAGTAGTACTCTTGAGATGAGGTTCTCTATAGAGGTATAGAACATAAAGGTTGTGGTCTAGATTAGCCTAATTATATCATGTGTAGTACCTTGTGACTTAGCATTAGGCTGAAACATAATAAGATCATGCAGTTAGACTTAGAGTCGTAGGCCGTGGTGAATGTGTCATATGTATCCTTGTGGGAGTTATGAGTTGCAGCCGAAAAAGAGTTGTATGTAGAAAGAAAAGTATTTAAGCTTAAAAGCTACCAGCCATGTTGCTTAATTCGTAGTGGTCATACTCTTATTTCAGGCTTATAAGCCTCTTTTCTGAAGTTATGAGAAACTTCGATGAAAAAGGGTAATGAGGTTTGGCAAGAAGGGCAAACTCTGTCCTTGCTATATTGGCCCTTTTGAAATTCTTATCTGTGTAGAGCCAGTGGAGTACAGATTGGCCTTACCACCTAGCTTGTCTGGAATACACCCGGTGTTCCATGTGTCCGTGCAAAAAAATACCATAGGTATTGGGATTACATCATTAAATGGCACTCGGTATTGTTAGACAAGGAGCTCCACAATGAGAAAGAGCCAGTTACAATCCTTAATTGTGATGTCCAAAAGTTGAGGACTAAAGAGATTATATGGTTAAAGTGCTATTGAAAAATCATTCGGTAGAGAAAGCTACTTGGGAGACTGAAAAAGATATGTGAGACAAGTATCCTCAACTGTTCGCCGAAACAGGTACTACTTTATCTCTACTTTAACCCTATTTTTCCTAGTTAGTCACTAGGGAATGAGTGAAGGGTAAATTAGTATATATTGTAATGATATGTCCCTGTCATTAGGAATTGGCCAATGGGGAAGGATTTTAGTTCAGAAAATTTCGGATAGTAATTTGAAAAAATTTAGCCTACGCCAGACTTGGATGAATTCTGAGTCAGGTGAAGTCTAGGTGACCATGTGAATGGTGGAAGATTGAATCTCTGATTTATTTGAATAAGCTGATAGCCAAGACGATACAAAATATTTGCGGCTTCGCGGAATCGCATTATGGCAAGTAAAACTCCCAAAATCGGATTTGGTGTTAAGGATATATTTTAATATGTCTTGGGAAGGAGATGTGTTGTGTAATGGGGCTTGGAGCTCAAACTCCGAGCTCTCTATTTTCATGTAACCCGCCAGAGCGATATAGGTCCCGCTAGAGGGAGATAACCACAACTTAAGTTGGGAAAAACCCTAGAAACGGTCTTTTTCTGCAAAATCAATTTCTAAGACTTCAGGAGGTGACCTAAGGCTATTTTCATCAAATTCTCATGAATTTTCACACTTAAGATAAGGATTTTACTCTCTAAATTCATCATTTGATTCCTAGAACCTAGAATTATGGTTGGTAATCATTGGGGAATGGTTTGAACTAAAAACTAATGGTGGAAAATAGCCCTAGGATAGGATTAGGATCATGGGTTTGGCCTAGAATGAGAATTGTGTTATTTTTCATGATAGTTAGGCCATTATGTTGATCATTTATATATATTTACTATTTTCTAGACCAAGAACGAGAAGAACGAACCTGAAAAGGAAAAACTATTGCATTATAAGGTTGTTGAAGCGTAAATTTGAGGTAGGTGATGGTTTTATTTTTGGTATGTGCTTCATATATTTATTAAATTTCTTCATGATATACATATATATATATGAATAGGGAGACATGCTAGATTATATGAAATGATCACTTGCTGACCTTTTTTGTAATGAACCTCTTGGTGATATAATACTATAAATACTGAATGTATTTGTGATTGTGGTATGTTTGGATCGGGTGTCACATTCTGACATATAAATTGGATTGGGTGTCACGTTCCAACACATATTTGGATTGATTGTCACGTTCTGACATATATTTGGATCAGGTGTCACATTTCGACACATATTTAGATCAGGTGTCACGTTCCGACACAAAATTGATTGTTTGGAGGTCTATTGAGAGGAAAAGTTATAGCATATTGAAGATATTGAGTTGTGATCTTGCTGAATATGGTTGAAATGAGATTGGTTGACTTATTCTATATGTATGTCCTTGTTGTGTTGAGTTTACTTGTTTATGATCTGCCTACTGGTTAACCGTGTGATCCTACTAGTACACCGTTATTTTTGTGTACTAATACTACACTTGCTCAGTCTTTTGTTGAGTACAGAGCATATTCAGCTGGCTGCGGAGAGACCTCATTTAGAGGAGTGACTATTGTTCGAGTTCAAGGGTAAGCTATTTCTTTCAAGGTGTCGTGGACTCTCTTATTTTCTAGTCCTTTTTCGAGGACTTAGATTCAAACATTGGTTTAGTTCATGACTATGTTTCTTCTTCTTTTGGGGTTGTATCCCCTTGTTTTAGACTTGTTTATTTTAGAATTTTGGTACAGAGATTTTCAGTTCTTAGGATGTGTTTACTTCCCATATTTTGGGTTGATAACTAGTTGTTTTCTGAGTTTGTGGAAACTCAGCCTTTATTCTCATTTTACACCTATTTTCCTTAAGTTTGGGAATTCTTTGTGATTAGTGTTGTTGGGTTGTTTAGAATGGTTCTTCCACCAAAGAGTTAGTGTGAGTGTTAATCACGGCGGGTCGGGGTCGTAACATTCTTTAAGAAACAAATAAGAAACGATTAAGAGAAAATTATTAAAGTCACAATCTTGTTTATTAAACTCTAAATTAGTAGAAAATATATTTTTAATTTTTTTTCTTTTTTCGCAAATTTTAAATAAATTGTATCTAAATTATGACTTAGATTTTTTTAAAAACTATTTTTAAATTAAAATATTGAAGAGTTGAAACATAACTCAATAATACCATGACAATATGTAGATATACCGTAATGGTATCATGGATGATTGAGTAATCTTATCGAACAACTGAAGCAAATCTCAATAAAAACATTGCTCTGTTGCTATTTGATATCACTAGAGTGTATTATACTTTAACGATATCACGAAGGAAGAAACAATTATTCAATGAATATACTACTCAGTTACTTTTTGATATCATTAGAGTATATTTATATATTATAATATACTTGGAAAAAAGGGTGAGCATTCACGTCAACATAAGGTCAGTGCGTGAATAAAAATAAATATATGTCATTTTAAAATAAAGGGGATACGAAAATAACGAAGTGCGTGAATAAAAATAAATGTATACCATTTTAAAATAAAAAGGATATGAAAATAATGAAGTATTTAAGACCAAATAATTTTTTTTATATATATAAATGTTTTTTCCGTTTTTTGGGAAACTTACATAGATATACTAAAATATTTATCATTTATAGCAATACTATTTTTATTTTTATTAAACATTTATAATATATTTATAATACAGTTTTAATACATATTATAATGAACAATTTATAAAACACTTATAATACAATTTTATTGATGAATTATAATACAATTTTATTAATGAATAATGCATTTATCACACACTTTAATACACTTATAATTCAATTTCTTACAAAGAAGTATAATATATTTTAAAAACACTTATAATATATTTATATCACATGCATAATTTACTTTTAATACATAATACAGATTTATCATATCATAGCATTGCTATAAATAATAATAAATAAAAAATTAATAATTATTTATTAAAAAATTTATACGGAAGCCCATTAAAATGGAAAGGGTGGGCTGCTCAACCCGAGACCAAATCCTCAGTCTTAAGTCATCTTCTCATACTATTTCACTGTAATTTGATCAATCGAGCATCTCTCTCTCTGTGCGTGTGTTTAGTCGGAGAACAGAAATGGAGGAGAAACTCAGCTGCAATGGCGGTCACGAGTTCAAGCTGCTGCTCTCATGTCCTTCTGGTTTATCACCTTCACAGGTTACTTTATCTTACTCATGAATGTTTTTTCTCTCTGTATGCTCATTTTTTGTGATCTGAATTTGTTCTTTTTGGTATAAGGTATCAGTTGTTTTCGATGAAGCATACGATAGGATTCCTCACCCCGATCCTACTTTGGAGCAGTCCATTTCTGAGGTTGTGTTACGATTCTCCTTCTTTTACACCATCTTTTCGTGTTTCTGCATTCATCTGACTAGCATTTTCACTCTTGTTAACTTTTACCAAGTATCCTATCCTAGATTTATCAATTAAAATTACTTCGACGGAGCAAGATGTCAACATGTATAATTTTTAGTGTGAATTAATATTAGCTCCTTTACAATGTGTAATCTAAAATTAGGCAGCTAACAAAGTCCAAAAATTGGTCTTTTCTCATTACAGAGTTTAACTTAGTCCAGCTAAAATGTCAAGGTAACATTTAGCTTTGACAGAGTGATTTGGAGTTGAGATTTCATCAAAACATCTTCGATTCCTTTCATTCAACAAGCACCAAAAAATAACTGCTGGGGTCATCAACCAGATTTTCTTGATGGCCTTGTAAACTCTCCATAGCCTCCAACTTATGTATGCTTCCCTCGTATGTTGTGGCATGACCCAGATCAAGCAAAAAATACAATAGAACATGTTCCATAGGTCAGTGGCCACTAGGAAATGCAGGAATAAATGGCTGAAAGTCTAGGTTTTCCTCTCACAAATGACATTATTTGACCAGCTGAAAGCCTCTTCTGTTGAGATTATCATGTGTTAGGCAAGCTTCATTAAGGGCAATCCAGTTGAAGCATATAACCTTAGCAGGCAGTTTGGGCTTCCGTATTGGTTTCCAAGGCCAAGAGACAATTACCTAATTCTGAGTACAGATCTGTTTGTAGTGTTCTTTCACTGTGAAATTTTTCTTCTTTCCCCAAGTAAGGGTGTTAGGTAGTTTCTCATCAATGGTGTACCTCTCCATTTTGACTAGCATATCCATCAGATTTTCCACTTCCCAATCTTGTATAAACCTTCTAAGGTGCACATCCAGATTATTGCCACTGGCCACTGGAAGAGTTCTTATCTAGGGAATATGGAATGGGATCGAGTATTCATCCATGAGTGTACTTCATCAACTAATACTGCTTATTTTGTTCCAAAAAGAAGGAATAACAGGACGAAGGAGCATGAGGTTAATTCTAATTGTCAATATGAAATTGGACATTTATTCCTTGTCTTTTTTGAATTAAAGTTAGACGTAAAGTACTATGGATCACAATCTGTTAACAAAAGATGTGTAGAAAACATTTGAAAAATTCATAGTCAAGAAAAAATGTTTGACTTCCGAATAGTAATGGTTTCATGCAAGAAGAAACAGAAGGCATACTTCACCAATGACACTAACTTGTGCTGATTGTAAGAATCATACTTGATTGAAAGCCCAAATATCAAAATCTAGTTTTCTCTACTATAGTCTGTACGATTAAAAGCTATAATTATCACTTCTACCAATACCAAAATTTGTTCTGAATCTTTTGATTGGTGTAAGGTTTGTTAGATATGGGATGCAAGAGTTCAACAAAGTTCTTCACTTTACAATGGAACGAAGTTCAGGGTATACTGCACTCTTTTGTTTGCATCTGTTCTACTTTTAATTCTGAATAACGAAGAGTTTGAGTATTATCTGTTCAATCTAGAATTTAGACAGTTAGTGTTTGTCACTCACTTTTATGACCACAGTTGCAACTCACTTATAAGAGAGTTTACCTGGTCATTTCTCGTTTATCAGATTCAAATAAGCTGCATATCCTTGATTTATTTCATCTAAATTTTTCTTATATATACTGATTTTACAGTACGGTGGGTACAACTTCGATGTAGGGAATGATCCCAAACAACAACTTCACGTTTCCCTTCATCTTGGTCTGACAGATTATAGGTTCTTCTCTATCTTTCTCTTCCTCCTTTCCTTCCATCCATTATCATTTCATTTAACTATATGTTTTTCCATTTGATGTGCATGTGATGGAAAACTATAATGATTTACTCTGCCCAGTCCAATTTGGACAAGCTAATTTGTTGTCCCAATCTTATCCAGAACGTCTGAACCATGAATCATTCAATGTGATTTGTTCTTTAGAGTACCCTCTATCTTGTAGTTGGGGGTCAAAGAGGAAATCTATTAATTACACCAGGCAGCACATTGAACCATCCCCCACCTATTTTTTTAGGTTTTCCACAATTTTGGTTAACGTCTGCAATTAGTATTGCTGACATCACCGGTATTTTAAAAAAGGTATTGCAGAATGAAGATATTGATAGTGGTGACAACAACTTATTAACACTCTGGAATCCCAAATGAAAACTCTTTTTACCAGAAGGTATCTGCTTAACTTTCAGTGTTGTTGTGGAAACTTCAAGATTTTCTTTTTTACGAATTCTTCTTTATGCTATTGAGGCACTACTTTTTGCAAGGGCTATCATCTACTGTAAAATGGAGAATTAGATCTTTAATGTTGTATGCTCCCTGTCTTGAAAATCTAAGTTTACTTTCTGAACTGATTTTTTCCGTTATATAATCGCACTTGACAGGTCACACGGGAGTTTGATATCACAACTGTAAATGTTTTGTCAATTTGTTTTCATACATATCAACCTTCTGTGCTTTTTCATTGATTTATCATCTTCCCTGGTTTCAATTGTATATTTGCTCATCAATAGCTTTATGAAGCATTTTCCATATCACTGTTTATGTTCTTTATTTGTGTTGTTAAAATGTTGGGGTGAAAAATGAGAACTTGTAAATGTCCGTCTATACTTTACTTGAATCCATGCATCTTCCCGTAAAGATGAAGAGCGAAAATAGAATAAAATGATCTTCTAACATTTGAACCTTTCTACTCAGGACATTCGTGGGAACAAATTTAAGTCTAATGTGGGAAAGATTTCTTGTTCCATCTGAAGGTAAGCTTCCATGATATACAATTGGTTGTCTGCCTTCCTTCTTACTGTTGGAAATGATTGTACTTGTACCTTGTATATCTCCAATGTAACTTCCATATTGACATAATATCGATACTGCAGAAATAGAAAGAGACCCTAAAGGGTAGAAGTAAGGAACAAATTGACAACAATGGTTATATGAAAGCCGAAACCTTCAATCAGAACCCCAAAAAAGGCACCAAATCTATAAGATAACCCTCAAGAGGAAACTAAGTCCTCAATCAACCAATCTACCTATGATACCCTCAAGAGGCAAGGAAACCTTCAAGCAAGTAATCCCATCAACATTGTTGAGCAACATAGGCCATAGACCCACTCTCACAAGAGTTCCACTCTTCCAATTCATATAATCTCAAAATAGTCTAAGTCTAAATGAGTTATTCTCCTCTATTTATAGTCTAGAATGAGACTCGAATTGCAGTCGCATCAAGCTTAGAGTCTCACAACGCAAGTGAGCCCTTCTCCCTGCTTCAGGTATTCTTCCAAGTGGAGTCTTGTACTTCCATTTTAGCAGGGTTTTGAGCTTCAGACCTTCATTCCAAGCTCCCTCCAAGTCTCAGAAGTAGCGACTTGATGCAGAGCTCTTGAATCTCTAAGCTCAGTTTGGCGTGCATGCATCATATATGAACTGCACTATAATCACAACCCTTTCTTATTTCTTATGGTTCCCTCTTCTATTCTCTTTTAAACATTCCCAACATACGATCTGCAGCTAATTTGATACCTTAAGAACTCTAAAAAGGATGCAAGTTTCTTATGTGATGCAAAACGGCATGTAACATTTCAGAGAACAGACACTTCGAGTATTTGAAAAGGGATGAATATGATTCTAACTGATATTCCAGGTTGCAAGCCTAGTTTTCATTTGTAGTAAGAGATTTAATTGGTTTTTGGCAGATGATTGTATACAGTGTCAGCACACATCAAGTCCTCTGGGTAATGGTGCAGTTGTGGAGACTTCAGACGGAAGAATACTTGTGCTTCAGAGAAGTAATAAAGTTGGAGAATTCCCCGGATATTTTGTTTTCCCTGGAGGCCATCCAGAGGTATCTCACCTCATATTGTAAGGAAACCTTTGATTGGTAATGAATTTTTGATAAATATAAGCTTTCACAACTCAAAATGGGAAAGGCAAAAATGGTTGTAACCCAACAAGCTACTCTTAACACTTTCATGTTGAAAATAACATCTGGACTATGGCAGCAAAAAATAATTGCCATATTTCCTTTTGGAAAAGGTATATGTGTTTCACCATTTAGACCTTTTAACTAAAAAGTGATTTTAAGTTGGGTGACTTGTCATCTGTATTTCTTTAACTTCACCTGCTTTTAAGGAAACCAGCAAACTTGTGGGTTATTTAATTAGAAGATCACCTAAGGGATTTTGAATGTGTGACTGCTTCATGCAAATCACTCTTGTTTTGTGCCAAGATTAAGCTGTGGATTCTTTGTTTACCACTGCCCAAATATGTCCAGGTACTAAGCAATGCATGGCATAATTATATTTTATGTTTTTAACAGCCCCAAGAAGTCGGAATAATCTCCCATGAAGGCTTCCAAGAGCTGAATCAATGTCACATGATTAACAGCAAAGTCTCTCAGGAAATGTTTGACAGCATTGTCCGCGAAGTTGTTGAAGAAATTGGTGCTCCTGCGAATTCCCTTGTAAGTGGTGATTTTTGTTACTCTCATAGTCATCTTTCTTTCTTTCTTTCATGTATGACCTTTCCAATTTGTCATTGGAAGTAAAAACACTACATTGGGAGAAAAGAGAGTGATCCTTTGTTGATAGTGATACTTCCGACCTTTTCTTTTTCTCTTATGTCAATTTGTGAGGATGAGGATTGAGTTCATTATTATCGACTCTTTTTTAAACTTTTCACTTTGCTCTGCTCTGTGTAAGCATATAATTCCTAATACTTAGAAATTTTGGGTAGCAGACTAGTGAAATCGGTCAAGTTTGTAATCTGGAAAGAAAAGAATAAGAACCTTGATAAGTGATGGCACATACTGGATAAATGTAATGTCTAATCAGCCTTGTATCAGGCCTCAGCCTGTTTATCATTCTGGGTTATTATACCAAAATAGCACAATCACGTCAAATCTTGAGAATGGTCATGTTTGTTGTGTTGTCAATTTTTCATATACAAATCTGTATATGATCGTGTATTTCGAGTAAAACATAGTTTTGTGGTCCAACTATGATCATGTATAATGATCGCGTACTTCGAGCAACACATTTTCTTATTTGTCACTTTATTTGTCAGTAAGATCTACCTCAAAACTGTAATCAAATAATTTACTGTCATTATAAATATGGTCTTTCATCCATGATGGAAATTATGTAGAGAAATTTGACAAACTTACTAATTAGTAAGGGAGGAAATCATTTGAGCATTACAACATGTATAGTTTTTGTAGTTTTTTGGGGGGTTAATATGCTATCTAAAGGTTATCTTTGACGAATGTAGTATAACATAATATGTAGGACACATTGATTGTCAGCTGCAAAATAAAGTTGCATTTACAATATGATCAGTTGGAGACTGCTGAATTATTTATGAATATGGCTCTCTGCAACTCTTGAGGGGGGCTGTTTTTACGTGCACACTCAGATTGTTGTTCCCTTTCAGATAAGATTGCATCATATTAGGATTCATATTGTGTAGAAGCCATCTAACTCTTGTTATTTATTCTTTATCTTTGATGTTATACTCAGTCCAGCCCCATCTTTATTGGTATATCCCGACGAGTACTGAATGTTAGACCAACTGCTTTTTTCTTCATCAAATGCAATCTACTGTCAGATGAAATTCAACAACTGTATTCTAGTGCACAGGATGGCTTCGAGTCAACTCAGCTTTATGCTGTTTCAATGGTTAGTTTTACAAATTGTTAAAATAGTTCTCGTAAGCAGTCTTTTTTCTTAATTTTTGCTTGGCTGCTGTATGGAACCACTTTTGCTGAGCTCTGTGGAGCTTAGCCTAGCGGGAGTCCCATGCAGAGGGCAAAGGAGCATCTAGCATGAGTTTGAGGTCCAACACACAATGCTAACATTGTAATGTAATTCACATTGTTAAAACAAGGCATGTGAGTGTTCTGGAGAGGCAGGAATTGTTTAGTTGTAGGTGGAGCCAATTGGAGCTTGTAGGTTAAATTTGGAATCTACGTTTAGTTCTTAATTTTGGAATATCTGTTCTCTTTCAGATTCCTTCTGGAAACTTTTAGCATGTCATCTTTGCAATCATACAGAACTCCTGTTGCTCATAGCATATTCTCAAAATGTCTGATTCATCCCAATTTTGTTGGGATTTGCTATTTTTAGTTTCTCTAGAATAGATATACATTTTTTAATTTTTTTTTTGATTAATGGAATAGATATACATTATTGTAACATGGAGTTTATTTCTGAGTTAGTGTTGTGAATGTTTGAAATCAGGAAAAAGTCATAGAATCTAAAAATCATATTATGTTTTTTTCTAATTAATTAGATTTCTGTCTAAATTTTTCACAGAAACTTTGGTTGTTATGAGTTGCATGTATAACTATATAACACTAGGTCACTAGCTGCTTGAAGAGTGATAGAAAGTGTCAATTGCAAATCTATCCTTTGGTTCTGCCTTACAGCTTCACATCAGTGATGCTTGATTCTGGCTTCTTCTTATTCTAAGCATCAGTGAAACCCTTAAAGTGGATGAGATCCTTCCAGCCAACTAATCCTGTACCCTTACAACTCGTAGAAGGGACTCGTTCTGCAGAGTCTGAGACACCTTGAGAACTAAGTCTCTGAACTTTCTCTATGGATCACTTCTATGACTCGTCAACCTCTCTACAAGTCGTAACTTGACTCGTATACTCACTTCCTTCTTTGGTAAAATTTCAAACATCGAAATCATTTCTACGCATCAGTCCTACGACTCTTAGAAGTACCTACAAATCATAGGTTGAGTCATAGAAGCTGACACAATCCATGTCCTCAAAATTTTCCTTCATTTTGACTTTCCGACTTATGAAGTCTTACAATATCTCCCCCTTGGGAATATTCGTCCTCGAATGTGATTCATTAGCATAAAAAGGACACGGAATGAGGAATAGCAACCCAACATGAATACAATGACATATAAAAAAAGCACAAACCATGATACCTTCAAACTTAGCATAAAACATGCTTTAAATTTTTAATTTCATGAACATGCATGCAAATGAAAGACTTAGGAAAACTGAGATGTAAGAGTTTTAAACGGTTTGAGCAAGAATAACTTAGTACTTTAGGCTTGAGTAGAGAGAAAGGGATAAAGGTATTGCTTCATCATATCCGCTTCCGCTTTCCATGTAGTGATTTCGATTTGTTGATTCATCCAAAAGGCCTTTAAGGATGCAACTTCCTTGTTCCTCAATTTCTTGACTTCCCAGTCCAAAATTTCAACCGGGACCTCTTCATAGTTCAAGTTCTCTTAAACATTCACTATTTTCAAAGGCACAATGAAACTGGATCACCTACACATTTTCTCAACATAGATACATGGAATACCGGATGAATCATAGCCATTTCCAATGGCAACTCCAACTCATAAGAAACCTTGCCAACACGTCTCAAGATCCTATAAGGCCCCACATACCTAGGGCTTAACTTTCCCTTTTTACCAAACCAGACTACACCCTTCATGGTGAAACCTTCAGGTATACCCAGTCATCTATATTAAACTCGAGATCCCTTTTCCTAGTATCAAAATTGGACTTTTGGCTACTTTGAGTCGTCCTCAACCCTTCTCTAATGAGTCTCACCTTTTCCAAAGCATCAAGCACCAAATCGGGACCCAACTAGGTCATCTCACCTACTTCGAACCAACCAACCAAAGACCTACATTGTCTCCCATACAAAGCCTCAAATGGCACCATCTCAATGCTTATATCACGATCCAAGCCTAGGGCCTAGACGTGACACGGCGAATGAGGAACATGAAAGTACCTCAAACAAGCCTCTTAGCATTCATTTAGCCTTTCATAAGTAATGACAAAAAAAAGGCGAAAACCATAATAGTAATTCTTCAACTTACATATGTCCAACAATACCTCTAACTTTTATATTTAACAAGGATAAGACAAGTCCTTAGCTCACCCTCAATCATAATTGAAAAAAATGCTAAGTGTCTAAAGGTCTCAACATATCATAAGCTAGAAATATAAAGGGGTATTGTTCCTCAAACATTGGAACTCACCAAAAGTAGCCTTCAACGAAATATAAACAAGCCACATGGAAGAGAACGAGGAGGAGCATCGTTCCCTATATGGTGATATCATGTAGGAAAAAGAGTATGCGTTAGCACTCTAAATGTACTAAGTATGTAGGCATGCAATACAATGTAAAATTTTTAGGACATTTATAAGGTAAAGTACATAAATAAGTTCATGCATGTGTAATCAAGTAGATATCATTTAAATCATACATATATGGATATATACATACATGAGTAATCCTGTAAATAACATTTGAAACGTTCCTTTGTGGGGAGTTGACTATAACAGACATTAAGACCATGTGAACTATTGTCACGACCCAATCTAGGGCTTAGTCGTAACACGATGATCGAAACCCCGAAGGGCTCCAATCAAGATCTTGTACATATCATAAGCATACATAGGGTAAATGAAAGAAGAAACATCATAAGAAAGTCTAAACTATGAATAGTAAATAAAGAATGTCACATGACAACATAGACTCAAAACATTTATCCAACTAGATGTCTCTACTCATGAGCATGGGCGGGCGCTAAGACATGTCTCTAGCTCACCCTCAATATAAAACATAACAAAATTCTTTGAAAACAATAACCAACTCGATGACTAGTCCTCGATAAGTGAGGACTCATCACAAACACCACCGGATAGAAAAGCTTAACTAGTCACGTGGACGAATATGATCTTCAACCTTAACCCCTATATTATGAGACAATGTAGGCAAAAGTTTGCATTAGTACGTTGGAATGTACTGAGTATGAGGGCATGACATGCAACGTAAATCATGAGATGTAATGGTCAGTAAAACACATGATAAGATGAGATAAGTGAAATCATGAGAAAACCATAATGACCAAAGCATTTAAAAATCATGGCATACGTAAGAGATCATACATATGTGGGATAGGAACCATAACCGATAATAAGACCATGCGATCTATAACATGGAATCCTATTGTCGGGAATCTATTTGTCAAGGTAGACTCTACCCCACTAGGCGGGTCATACATACGCTATATGTAGATCCAATAGTTAGGCCATGAAGGCAACCTATGGTGGCACGTAGTTTATGGGACATGAGGCTGCTACTAAGGCTTTTGGTAGGGCCTCCACCTCAAGTCCACTCGGAGCTAAGTCAAATCCCACGGAATATATACATAGCATAGAAATCATATATGACATATATCATAGTAATGATCATAGGTTTGAAATCATAGAGTAGCTATTTTTCATAACATACTTGTAATGTGAGAATTGTCCTTTCATCATTACAATCATATTTGCATAATTCATATAGTTAGGCCCTAGGTCACCACATAGGGCCCTAAGTCACCTTACTTCATAACTTGCATGAAATTCATACCTTGAACTTAGAGTAGAACTCAATTGCATAACCAATTGACTTGAAAATCATGTAATTGACTTGAAACATGCATGATCATATACTTTCTATCCGCTCGTGCATAATTCGTAAAGATAATATCATTAGGAAGTATAATTGAAAATATTCATATTTTACATCATGAACCCTAGAGATCAAAATAGGAAAATTCATGGAAAACTCTTCAATTTAATGCAATAGCCATCAATTTATATTAAAATAGACTCATAATCATAATTTGAATCATAATTATGCAATTGGAATACAGATCATAAAACCCATAAAATACCATACTTTAATTTGATCGAAAACTTTGAGAAATTGATTGGGCTACATGGATGAAAGAATCTATAAATCAATACCCACATACCTTAAGTGAGGAAACCAAATAATTTGAAAGAACTTGAGAGTATTGATGGAGAGCTTGAGTGAATTTACTTGAAGTCTTCAATGGAGCCCTTGAGAGTCTTTTGTAAAGAGAGAAATGTTTGAGTAGATGAATTGTAGAAGAATGAATAGAATGAGAGGTTTAGGTTAATTTATGGAGCTGAATTAGGTCCTAAAAACGTCTAGGTTCATTAACTAACAATTAGAAAAAAGTATAAAGTGCCCTTACTAAAAATTAAATTCTGCCATAACACCATCGTTAGGTCCGCGATGCGGAGGCGAGCAAGTCTGCAACACGGACTTTCCATGCACTTCACTATTTTGTGTATCTTCTTTAAAAAAATTATCTTTCGATATACGAGTCCTAAAAATCCACCGAGACTATTTTTCTGCAGGTTTTGACCCCCTGATCAATATTTCAAACTCGGATTTTCTAAAAGGGTTAAGGATAATGCATTACATGAGCGGCCTATTTCCAAGACATTCTTAAGACACTTGTGAGCATTTTGAGAGATATTACAGTTATTACATGAAATCCAACATAACCCCTATGTTGGCCAGGGAGACTACTTGCCGGGTAAAACTCCATCAACTTTATTCATTTCTTTAACTTTAACTTTAAGGGGCTATTTGTGGATTCATTAGCCTAAGCCTACAAGGGCTCCTATGTTGGCACATAGTTAATGAGACAAGGGGTTGCTTTTAGGATTTCCTTACCGAATCTCACCTCAATGACCCATTTGGTGCTAACTCAATCCCACGGAATAGTTTAATACTTCAAAATAGTCATAGCATATAGCTTGAGAATTCAAAACATCATATTCAGTAGAATAGCTCATTAAAGCCTTTGGTAATTCAAACATGCAAGAATTGTCCTTATTGCATAAAGAATCCATCATTCATAACATTTCATCATTCTTTTATTTCATAATCCTTTTAATCATAGACATTGCTTTTATAAATATTAATTTGGAATCAAAGCTTTCAAGTCAAACTTCATTGAAAATATAGTAAAACTAGGTTAGCTTCTTGTTATGCTACTGTTGATTAGAGAGAAAAAGAAGTTTGGTTTCAGTTCCCAGGAGAACCAATTATAGAATGGTTGGGGAATACGGCATCGCCGAGGGGTAAGTTCATTTCATACCTCAAGGCAAGGAAGATGATTAGGAAGGGTTATATTTACCATCTGGTTCGTGTGCATAACTTGGAAGTAGAAGTACCGACTCTTCAGTCAGTTCCGGTAGTTAATGAATTTTCAGATGAACTTCCAGGTCTTTCTCCTGAACAGGAGATAGAGTTCCCCATAGGTGTATTGCCAGATACTTAGCCTATATCTATTCCCCCTTACAGAATGGCACCCGCAGAGCTGAAGAAGTTGAAAGAGCAACTGAGAGACTTGTTAGAAAAGGGCTTCATTAGTCCCAGCACATCACCTTGGGAAGCACCGGTATTATTCGTGAGAAAGAAAGATGGGTTGCTGCGAATGTGTATTGATTATAGGCAACTGAACAAGGTAACAATAAAGAATAGATATCCCCTACCCAGGATTGATGATTTATTTGACCAGTTCCAGGGTGCTAAGTATTTCTCGAAGATAGACCTGCACTGAGCATGAAATTGCATAAAATGAACCTTAGGGGAATGTCCTTTCTGTTCTATCTGTGACCATTTAGCAGCTAAAGCTAGCAATGTATTTGTCATGCGAAGATTCAGTTTGAACATTTTAACACTTTACTACTTTTGTTTTATTTTTTGAGTTCTGTTCTTTCTTGCATTCTTACTCCATAATCTGTTGGGCATTACGGACATCACCATCTCAAGACTGCTGATGGTGGGTGCATTTTGTTTTTGGGCAATGGTCCTTTGGTGAAAGACTTGTTGCTAAAATAGTAAAAGAGACAGTTTTGCTTCGTTTATAAAAGAAGAGTCCATATTACTTCAGACATGTCGTTCTGTTTTGTCCTAGCAACACTTTTTATCCATGACTTAATTTCCTACTGTTTTGTTTTTGTCAGAGTGATTTAGAGAACATGGCTTCTAAAATGCCCGGCTGCCACAGGGGAGGCTATGCACTCTACAAATTAATGGTACAAGGCACGAGTGATAGTTAATCACATCGTTTGCTGAATGAGAAGATTTTACAGCCTCTTAATCTCCTCTACCTGATATATACACGTTGGTCTCAGTCCTTGATGTGCAATCTCCTGCTATGCTATTTCATTGATCAAAAGAAAAATTCCCCATGGAAAATATAAATGAGCTAGCATGCACAGATTATGTGATTTAGTCATATTGAATTGCAACAAAACACATTTGTCTTTGCTATGTATTGAGCTGTATTAGTTTTGTTTAATCACAGGATTTATTCGAATATTGGCTGTCCATTTCTCTTCGCTTGTTCTCAAGGCTTTATTTACCGATTTCCAACTTCTGGATCAAGAACTATTATGTTGGCTCATGCACCAACAAGGACATTTTTAGTACACCTTCTTGTACGCATTTCCAGTATCTTCTTTTCAAAAAAGAAGAAATGAAACAAATTTACTTTAATATTTCTGGTTTTAACAAATTCTATCAATCTCTGAATTTTGATCTACTTTTTTTGAGCACGATAGAGATAACAACAAGGACATAAGTGGTGTAGTTTCACAAGTGGGATCTGGGGAAGGTAGAGTGTATATAGAGATGTTTTCAAAAGTTCTTTGGCTCAAGAGTATCAAATCAAAATAGTTATGACAATTTGGATAACATGAAAACTAATATAGAAAGCAATATAAAGCATACATTTGTGCATCTCCATTCTCGTCTATCTAAGGTCATGGATTTAGTGAGCTATAGTTACGTCATGTCTTGTTTAATCACTTCTCTCTCTAATAATTCGTCGGCCTACCTCTACCTCTTCTTGTACTACTATATCCAACTTCTCAGACATTCTCATCAGGACATTTGCGCATTTCTTTTTCACATGACGTCGAGAGGATGTATTGAAAACTAAGCCAAAGAGTTGTCGAGCTCTATGCCAACAGTGTTTTTATCCAAATACGCTCAAAATTAGCAAATCATCAACAGGAGATTATATGAAGAAGTGTCTTTATGCAAAGTCATAAATAAGAGTGACAAATGAAGATTTGAATCATAAACCAAAAAAAAAATTATGATTTTGTTTGCTCCATTTGTTTTGCTCCTTGCTGTCTTCTAGTTGCCTCCACACCCTATAACGCACCAACAACAACAACATTCCCAGTGTAATAACACGAGTGGAATCTGAGAAGGGTAGAGACGTAAAATGCACGCAGATCTTACCATTTACCTCATAAAAATAGAAAGAAGGTTTTCAATAGACCCTCGGCAATTAAAAGAACAATTTCCAAATTCAATTCACCAAAATACAATAGGTAGAAAAAAGATGAGTCTCAATTCTTTAGTCTTATGTCAATTTAAGTACTAGCCTAAAAGGCTTATTCCATTATAATCAATTTTCACAATTCGTAAAAGCACCAGACAAATTGCGTCAATTATATCCAAATTTCATAATCAATATCTGGTTTCGTTGGCATGCCAAAAGCATCACATCACAAAGCTACAAGTTTCTAGAGAAAATTGAGGGAGTTGACAAAAAAGTTTTCAATTAAAAAAAGGTGATAATTTTGACTAGCTAAGGTCAAAGCTTCTATTAATTAGGAATTAAGTTAAGTAGGCGATAAAATGTGAAAAATGACTTTCATAATAAAAATAGGAAAAACAACTAAACAAGCTCCTCGTTAATTGTATGCTTCATCTTCACTCCATCTTCAGCGCCACCATCCCCACACACCCCCTATATTTTCTAAAAATTCTTTCATCTTGTATAAATTTTTTATATTTTCTGCAAATAATACTCAAAACAAAAAAAAAAATTATAACCTACTATTACTTTAAAAAAAAAAAGAAAAAAAAAAGAGATAGGCTCCCCAAATTTGAAGGCTTAAGAGCCTGCCTTTTTATTTTAAGCAGGTAGAGCCGGCCTCATTTTCAAGTTTCAATTATCTTGCCAACAAGCCATCTCCACTAGCTCTTAGAATGTGATTTATGAAAGAAACAATTATTGTAACACAATGTAAATTATTTTCTCTGATATTTTGTGGATACAGTATTTATTATTTAGTAATTTATTTGAATTTTAGGAATCATTTTTCATAAACTCGTTAAAAATGATTCTGAATTAGTTCGGCCTATAAGAGTACACGACGCACATGTTGAAATGACACTTGTTGCAATGACAAATAAATGAACTCAATACTTTTAAGACGCAAAACATAAGTTTATATATAAAGGATTTACTAAACTTGTAACAAAATATGTAGGTCTAAATTTGTAATTTTAAAAATACAATGAATTTAATACTAAGAGCTTGTTTGGATGGATTTTATGACTTGTGAATATACGATGAGTTAGAAATCTTAACTTATGACTTTTGATATATTTTTATTATTTTAGCTTAAAATAAGTGCTTATAAGCACTTTTTTATTTTATCCAAACACTAAAAAATTGTTGAAAAGCTATTTTGATTTAAAAACACTTAAAATAAGTCAATCCAAACAGGCTCTAAGAACCTTATAGATTGAAGCCATGAAATTTAAATTCTAGATTCAACACTAATTTGTGAAACTTGTTTTCTCGAATTCCACTATGAAAGTCGTTTTCTCTATTTTTAAAGAACTTGTTTTCTTAAAGAAAATATTTTCCAAAAAATTGACCAATAAAAACATAGAAAAATTAAAAAATATTTTTGTCTGTAATCCTAACTTAGTGCCTGTTTGGTTAAACTTATTTTAAGCATTTTATCCAACTTTTTTTTAGCTTATAAGTTGTTTTCATCTTATAAGTTGCTTTAGATAAACTAAGTCAAACAGACCCAATTATTTTTTGAGGAATTTTCACATATAGCAGTCAAAAATACCTTAATTATACTCCATAACTATAGTTTGCTAATTACAATTTGTAGCTATAGTTATAGTAGTGTTTGTATAATTCACATAGCGTTTGTATACGTTTGTATAATTCGCTATTCAATTCGTAGTTTTTGTATAACGTTTGTGTATTTTACTATACAATTCATGCTCAACTTTTGTATAATTCGTTATACAATTTGTAGTGTTTGTATATTTCGCTATACAATTCGATTCGCGCACATCGTTTTTATAATCACGCACAATGTTTCTATAATCACGCACAACATTTGTATAAATTATACGAATTATACAAAATTCAAACTGTATTCGTGCACTATCACGCCCCGATGAGGTACCCTAAGCATGGTCGGCACTCAGAAACCATCTCTGGTTTCTGAGAGAACCACTTGGTCTCATCACTCATTTGTTCATCAGCGAAAAACTTCAGAATACTAATGTGGGTTTGTCATCATCAACATCAAAGAAAAAAAATAATTCTTAGAAGAAGTAGTTTCAAAGGAGAACTGCTCCGATTACATCATCAAACTCTATCTACAAAACCTCTAATACTATTAGACGGTGCCAATGGCATGTACATGGATACCTCAAAAGAAACATAATACTCAACAATAACAAAAGAATAAAGAATTCCTCTGAATACAAGAAGGACTCACCAAAGAGCTGAAAAATAATGATCTTCAACGATGCACCTGTTGAGGATCTCTAACACCTATATCTGCATCATAAAACGATGCATGTTGAATGACGTCAGTACATGAAATGTATGAGTATGTAAAATGACAGAAAAGTAAGGACAGATATCAAGAAATTCCTATCAGGAAGACTCAGCTCAGAACTCAATATCATCTCAACATTAATATGTAATGTAAATTTAAAAATAATAATAAGCAATGCTTACTCAGTTGTGAGTTTCTCTAACCGACAAACATCACTTATGAGCTAGTGATGATACAACAAAGCGATATCGTTGCCACATCCATCCAATATCTTACCAGGGTAAAGGATATCACTATTTTGGATCCAATCATCAAAGTCATCTTTTTGGGACTTAAGAGGCATAGCCTCCATCCTACGCTGGCTACATAGTTCTGAGGTTTGAGTCAATTAAACTCTTACCCAACTTGGTGCTCAATACTACTCCCAAAATATATGTGCTCATATTAACCTCATCATCTAGTCTCGTTGGACTTTAATTTAAAGCATCAAACTCATCTCATTACCTCTTCATCAATCATTATACGTCAAAAACATCATTTACATCTCATCAAAACATATTGCTCAAAACATCATTTAATCCAAAAAATCAAATTCATTTAAACGCAATTTTTTTGCTCTTTCAAAACTCAATAAAATACATATATAGTATTAATTCAAATAACTCTTTTTGTCAATAAATATTAAAAGCCAACATCTTTACTCAAAAGATGTGTAAAAATATTCATGAACATCAAATCAATTAGGGTTCATGGAAAAGTAGCCATGAACAATAATTCCAATAATATGAGAAATAAAAATAATAATAATCTCAATGCATAAATATATCTAACTTAATAAAAGAAAATTAATTTATTTAGAATTCAAGATTTAGGTAAAACTCAATTATAACTCAATTACGATGAATTTAAATACTGGGTACATGGACGAACTCAATCAAACACTATGAATAGCCTTACATACCTGAAATCAGAAGCTTTACTCCGAATCGGAACACTTTTGAACCCCTAGCCTTTTCTCCTCGTCGGAGCATTTTGTGTACTACCCGGAATATAAGAATCACCGGAATAGTATTTCTATACTACTAAAACTAAAACTATATTTGAGAATGAGTAAGAAGTGTATAGAGAGAAGAGTTGCTTGAGAAAGCTTGATGAATAAAATAAAAAAATAAGGTGGTATTTATAGGTGTGGAGGAGGAACCTAATAATAAATAAAAATAATTACAAAGGATAATCTTGAAAATTCAATGGAGGATTTTGATGTCAAATGGTTCTAGATATTTCCATGGTAGGTGAGATGAACTATCTTTTAATGAAATACCCTTTTTGGAGCTGCGTTTGAACAAGATAAACTCCTCATTAGGATTTGGCGTTCATAAGAATTGTAGATCTAGAAGTCTAATTTCATGTCGTTTAAGAATCAACCAATTTGGAGCATCCTACCGTGAGATATGATTTTTCTTCTATAAATACTCCATTTCGTCACAGCACCATATCTTACAAAAATTAATTTATTTTACCTACTTATCCTTCGAATCTTGAGATATGGTCTCCATGAAAATTGTAGGTAATGTCGTTGGGGTTATTCAAAAATTTGAATCACCTAATTTGGACTATTCTATAAAAAGTTATGCCCAAAATACAGAAGTAATATTATTTTCATCAAGAATTGAAATACCACATACAACGTTTTAGGGGGTGTTACAGGAAATAATACTCTCATTGAAGTTTTACATACTTTAGAGTAAAGCTTTAAGAAAATAAACATAATTTGTATAATCAAAATACTTTAGGCATGAGAAAACATAATTATAATCAAAATACTTTAGAACCTTTTCATGCCTTCATATAAGGACCATTGATAAATCAACAATTCAATGCATTCAAGAGCCAACACAAACTAATATAAGATAGGTAATTAAACTTTAAATATTTAATAATCTATGCATTTATTTTGTTGCCTTTTTCATCCTCAAAATAATTTGAAAAATATCGACAAAGATTTTTAAAATTCTCCAAATCATTTTAAAGTCATCTTTATAAAATTTTTGAAATCCTTAAATTCTTTTTAAAGTTTTTCTACAGATGATATAGGTAGGATTGGGGTGGATATGGGGGAGATGAAGATTTGGTGGGGTGGATTGGGGGAGGAGTTGTGTAATTAGTTTATACGAAGTAAGATTGTTAGTATTAACAATCATGGATCGATTTGGATCCATCTGGTGGAGCTTTCAAAATCCATTCTTTGTGTGATATTACAAGGTAAATTAGGAGAAATGCGAGGGTAAATTGGATTGGAGAAGATAATAGGAGGGGTGGATGGTGTGGGGTGGGATTAATAGAAGTGGATTTATTTAAAAAATTATTATTTGAATAAACAAATATCATATATCATTATGTTGTTGATTATTTTTTTCTATTCAAAAATTATTATTTGCCTCATTATCTTCATTTAATTCGCTATTTTTGATATGAGTGCGTTACATACATTTTATACATTTGGTGATTTGTCAAAAACAAGTATCAAAATACTCCAACTGGCTCGATCTCTCTTTCGCCATTCTTATCTGAAGCGGCAACTCTGAGATTCACCAAATTGTACTAAGCACGAACAATTTCTCTGAAGCTTCATCTTTTTCGTCTTCGGCTTCGTCGTCTGTATCTGGTCTCCTTCGATTTTCTTACCCTTTGTCACCGTCTCAAGGTACGCCGCACTGCTTGCGTCGCGCTCATCACAGAGTTTTGCTCTGTTCCCTCCGCCTGCTTGCGTCGTGCTCATCTGTTCACCCACTTCACCGAGACTGTGAGATAGAAAGTCTCGAGAAACAAACAGAGTTCTGCGCCGTTCCCTCCGCCTGCTTACGTCGCGTCGGGTTTGAAATTGTTCCGTTTGTAGAGAAAATCAGTGAATGAACTGATTTAACCATTTGAAAATTACACTTTTATATTTTTATGTAAATTAGGTATCTATCTACCTATTTGTCAATTGTCAATGATGAAGAGGGTATGGAGAATCCCAGAGAAGGAAGCAATTCTCCAAAGATTTTCTGAAGATTATAGAAAGTGTTACACAATTGGACGAGGTTCAGCTAATGCGTTGTGGATCCGAGGACTAGCAGGCAAGGCATCTTCTTCCCAATCCGCCTGGCCACGGGTATTTACTTTATTCGCAGACAAGTGTTGTCCTGCCGATTCGTTGGTCAAACAGGATATGAGAGAAAAGGTCTCACATTTAAAGGATGAGCTGTTAGCATACAGTGGTGATGCTGAAAAGATTGAGAAATTATTAGCAGATAGAGGGGTTTTGTTGTTTAATAGGTATGCAGATGGTTCTGCGGTTGTTGAGCTCTTAAATCAGCTAAAATCTTCGCCCGGACTAGCACTCCAGGTGATTCTCTTTCTATATGTAATACAATATTTTTCATATCACTGCTTTAGCAAACATACGATATCAACTGAACCAATTTTGTTTTGTGATGGTTGAAGTGAATGTGATTATTATATTGTCCGGAGGATATTGATTATTTGTCAGTTAGAAACTAGATAAATCTTGGTAACCACCAATCTTTGATCAAAAAAATATGATAACACAAATATATGAATGGAGTTGTGGTCAAAGAGGGCTTGTTGACCCTGTAACAGAGGCGGATCCAGAATTTGAACTCTTATGAGTTCAGCCTTTAAGGTTCTTATCATTTATCTGTTATGATTTTGAAGTTATGGATTCATATCTACAAGTGTAGATCTGCCCTTGCCTGCAAAGGTCAATTAAATTGGGACCTCATACAGTTTTTGCATGAGTACAACTTTTATGATTAGATTGTGTGAATTAGGCGGGGGAATAAAATGGTGCCGAGTTTTTGGATGAAACAAAATTGAGCAGTTACTCTTCTTTTGGTAATATCAAACAATTCTCCTTTCAATTAATCAGTAATAATTTCGTGCCTTTCTACTGGTCATAGTTGAAGAATTGTCTTGTAAGGCTTTACTGTATTTCATAATTTCTTCTCAATGTGTTTTTACCTAAGAGATGATGTTAAGTCTATGACTACTGCCATTTTATCTTGTTGAGGAAGTAACATACTTTGACTATTTTCTATCAGGCTTTTGACTGGAGAAGAAGACAATTGGATTACCGGACTCCCATGACAGTTGAGGAGTATTCCAAGGCTATTGTTGTGGCAGGAAGGTTAAAGAATGTTGATCTTGCAGCCGAACTATTCAAGGAAGCTTCCACCAAGCGACTCAAATCGACCTCTTTATATAATGCCCTTATGACTGCTTACATGCTCAATGGTTTGGCTGTTAAGTGTCAATCAGTTTTTTGGGACTTGAAGATGGAAGCAACATGTACCCCAACTATTGTAACATACAACACACTGATCTCTCTGTTTGGAAGATTAATGCTGATAGATCACATGGAGGCAACCTTACGGGAAATAAATGATTTGGATGTCTGCCCAAATGTTGGTACGTACAACTATTTAATTGCTGGGTATATCACAGCGTGGATGTGGGATGATGTGGAGAAGACGTATAGAATCATGAATGCAGAAAGTATCAAACCTGATCTTACTACCCATTTATTGATGCTTCGAGGATATGCACATTCTGGTAAGTTGGATAAGATGGAAGAAATCTATGAGCTTGTCAAAGGTCATGTAGATCGGCATGGAATCCCATTAATTCGATCTATGATATGTGCTTATAGTAAAAGTTCTGATGTAAATAAAGTTCAAAAGATTGAAGAATTGCTGAGGTTGATTCCTAAAGATGATTATAGGCCTTGGTTGAATGTCATAGTAATATGTTTGTATGCAAAGGAGGATCTATTAGACGAGATGGAAAATTCAATAAATGAGGCATTTGAATGTAACACATCCGTCACAACAGTTGGTGTCATGCGTTGCATCATTTCAAGTTACTTCCGAAACAATGCAGTGGACAAACTTGCTAATTTTGTTAGCCGTGCGGAATGTGCTGGTTGGAAAATATGCAGGTCCCTTTACCACTGCAAGATGGTTATGTATGCATCACAAAGGCGGCTCATTGAAATGGAGAGAGTTCTTAGCGAGATGGATAAAGTGAATTTGAACTTCTCAAAGAAAACATTTTGGATATTAGTTAAAGCCTACACAACTTGGGGGGAAAAGGATAAATGTCAGCAGATCTTGGGTATGATGTGCAGGCATGGATATGGAATTCCTATAAATGGATAAAGTTGGTAGTTCATATTTCAATTTCCTTCCATCATAGTTCTACGACGGTTAACCTGATTGTAGTATTGTTGGAATTTGGGATTTTGATGAAGCAGCAGACGACACTCTATTTAGTTCTTCTCTTTTGTTTGTTCCCCCTTGTTGCTGATATACGACAGGCTAAAATCTCAAGTGATGATAGTATTTCTATGATATAGAAAAGTTAATTCAAGCATGTGGGAACAACATGTCTTCTTATTGCCAAAATAATTCAAATTGAGGGTATTTTAAACTTCTCATAGTTCTTAACTATATACCATGCCTTTTTATGTGAAACTAATTTGCCATGCATCACTTCTCACTTCTCCATTTTGCTTTATTTGTGGCTCTAAATCTTCTATAGCCTTTTTGGTTCATCGCCATCCAGCTTGTCTGGGTCTTAGCATCATCTCTCCACTATTAACTTGTATGTTCTTTCTTCTGCTATCCTGTCTTTTCTTCCAGTATCCTTTATATGTAAACTTCTGACTCTGGCAATAACTGCTCTCTATTCTTGGTTGTTCTTGCTAGAATCTGTCTCTACACTCTCTTGGAGATTTATGTTGTTCCACTGCCTCTGATCGGTGAGTCTCACTTATATTCTATCACATTTTTTCCCTGCCTGCTTTCTAAATTCAAATCTGGGTTAACGGTTTTGATTCTAACGACAAAACAAATAATAACATAGATGATTCCGTTTCATGAATAAAGTATCTTAATGGCCTTCCAGTGGTTGTTGTTCGATGCAGACATTCATATGAAACTCTGTAACCCATTACTTTGGTCCACTCCAAATACAGCTAATTCTGCTGCAGCGGCGGGGGGAGGAGTTGGTGCTATTGCTGTTTTGAGTAATGGACAGCTTCATCACTTTGGTCCACTCCAAATACAGCTACTTCTGCTGCTGCAGTGGCGGTGGGAGACTAGTGAAATGGGTCAAGTTTGTAATCTGGAAGGAAACGAATAAGGCTGTTGATAAGTGATAGCACATACTGGATAAATGTGATGTCTAATCAGCTTTGTATCAGGTCTCAGCCTGTTTATCATTCTGGGTTATTATACCAAAATAGTTCTATCACGTCGAATCTTGAGAATTATCATGTTTGTTGTGTTGTCAATTTGTCATATACAGATCTTTATATGATCATGTATTTCGAGTAATGCATAGTTGTGGTCCAACTTTGATCATGTATTATAATCGATGATCGTGTATATCGAGTAGCACATAGTTCTTATTTCTCACTTTATTTGTCAGTAAGATCTACGTCAAAACTGTAATCAAATAAGTTACCGTCATTATAAATATGGTCTTTTCATCCATGATGGAATTTATTTAGGGAACTTTGATATTTGACAAATTTACTACTTAGTAAGGGAGGAAATCGCTTGAGCATAACATGTATAGTTTTTTTAGTTTTTTTGGGAGCTTAATATGCGAAGGTTATCTTTGACAAATGTACTATAACATAATATGTAGGACACATTGTTTGTCAGCTGCAAAATGAAGTTGCATTCATAATATGATCAGTTGGAGACTGGTGAATTATTTATAAATATGGCCCTCTGCAACTCTTGAAGGGGCTGTTTTTACATGCGCACTCAGATTGTCGTTTCCTTTCAGATAAGATTGCATCTTATTAGGATTCATCTTTTGTAGAAGCTATCTAACTCTCGTTCTTTATTCTTTATCTTTGATGTTATACTCAGTCCAGCCCCATCTTTATTGGTCCTGAAGAGTATTGAATGTTAGACCAACTGCTTTTTTCTTCATCAAATGCAATCTTTGGTCAGATGAAATTCACCAACTGTATTCTAGTGCACAGGATGTCTTCAACTCAACTCAACTTTATGCTGTTTCAATGGTTAGTTCTACAAATTGTTAAAATAGTTCTCGTTACTAGTCTTATCTCTTAATTTTTGCTTAACTGCTGTATAGAACCACTTTTGCTGAGCTCTGTGGAGCTTAGCCTAGCGGGAGTCTCATGCGGAGGGGAAATAAGCATCTAGCATGAGGTTGAGGTCTAACAGACAATGCTACCAACGTAATGTAATTTACATTGTTAAAACAAGGCATGTGAGGGTTCCAGCAAGGCAGGAACTATTTAGTTAAAGTTGGAGCCAATTGGAGCTTGTATGTTAAATTTGGAGTCTACATTTAGTACTTAATTTTGGAATATCTGTTTTCTTTCAGATTCTCTCTGGAAACTCTTAGCTTCACTGTCATCTTTGCAATCATACAGAACTTCTGTCGCTCATAGAATATTCTCAAAATGTCTGATTCATCCCAATTTTGTTGGGATTTGCTACTTTTAGTTTCTCTAGAACAGAAATACATTGTTTGCAACATGGATAGGGGTGTCAAATGGGCGGTTTGGGTTGAAATTGAGAAATGGGTCATGAGCCGCCCAATTTGACCCGCTTAATCTCAATAATTTTAACATATTATTTTTTACCTTTTATAACCACAATTTGAATTTCAACCCAAGAAAATAAAAAATAAAAATTACAAATGGATAGATTAATCCTAAAAGATATAAAATGGATAGTAATTCATACATTTAATATTAGAACATACATTACATCAATGCAAATAAAGAGCCTTAAAACGGGTTGAAATTGGAGATTAAGCTGGGTTCAATTAAAAAAAATTTTAAAATGGATTAAGGCTTAAATGGGTTGAGATTGAACCCAATACAAATTATCTTGAGCCCAACAGATAAAAGTTTGGGCAGGTTACCTATATTTGGGCTCATTTTGACACCCTTAAACATGGAGTTTATTTCTGAGTTATTGTTGTGAATGTTTGATATCAGGAAAAAGTTGTAGAATCTGAGAATCGTAGTATGCTTTTTTCTAATTAATTAGAGTTCTGTCTAAATTTTTCACAGAAACTTTTGGTTATTATGAGTTGCATGAATATATAACACTAGGTCACTAGCTGCTTGATGAGTACTAGGAAGTGTTAATTGCAAATCTATCCTTTGGTGTTCTGCCTTGCAGCTTCTTCTTATTCTAAGCATCACTGAAATCCTTAAAGTGGATGAGATCCTTCTAGCCAACTAATCCTCTACCCTTCTGAGCATGAAATTGCATAAAATGAACCTTAGAGGAATGTCCTTTCTGTTTTATCTGTGACCATTTAACAGCTAAAGCTAGCAGATTTGTCATGAGAAGATTCAGGTTGAACATATTAACACTTAAATACATTTGTTTTATTTTTTGAGTTTTGTTCTTTCTTGCATTCTTACTTCATAATCTGTTGGGCATTACGCACATCACCATCTCAAGACTGCTGATGGTGGGTGCATTTTGTTTTTGTGCAATGATCCTTTGTTGAAAGACTTGTTGCTAAAATAGTAAAAGAGGCTGTTTTGCTTTGTTTATAAAAGTAGAGTTCATATTACTTTAAACATTTCGTTCTGTTTTGTCCTACGCAACACTTTTTATCCATGACTTAATTTCCTCCTGTTTCTTTTTTGTCAGAGTGATTCAGAGAATATGGCTTCTAAAATGCCCGGCTACAACAGGGGAGGCTATGCACTCTATAAATTAATGGTACAAGATCGTTTGCTGAATGAGAGGATTTTGTAGGCTCGTAATCTCGTCTACCTGATTTATACACGTTTGTCTCTCAGTCCTTGATGTGCAATCTCATGCTGTGATATTTCATTGATCAAAAGAAAAACTCCCCATGGAAAATATAAATGAGCTAACATGCACAGATTATGCAATTTAGTCATATTGAATTGCAACAAAACGCATTTGTCTTTGCTTCTTTGCTATGTATTGAACTGTATTAGTTTTGTTTTATCACAAGATTTATTCGAATATTGGCTGCCCACGTCTCTTTGCTTGTTCTCAAGGCTTATGTACCGATTTCCAATTTCTGGACCAAGAACTATTATGTTGGCTCATGCACCAACAATAAGGACATTTGTAGTACACGTTCTTGCACACATTTAAATTATCTACTTGCCAAAAAGAAGAAATGAAACAAATTTACTTTAAATATTTCTGGATTTAACAAATTGTATTAATCTCTGAATTTGGATCTACTTTTTCTCAGGACGATAGAGATAACAACAACAACAGTAGTGTATTTTCATAAGTGGGGTTTGATAAGGGTAGAGTGTAGGTAGAGAGGTTTTCAAAAGTTCTTTGGCTCAATTGCATCAAATCAAAATAGTTATGAATGAGGTAATATGACAACTAATATAGAAAGCAATATAAAGCATACATTTGTGCATCTTCATGCTCGTCTATTTGAGGTCACGTCTTTAGTGAGCTATAGTTGTGACATATTTTATTTAATCACCTCTCTCTCTAATAATTCGTCGGCCTATCCCTACCTCTCCTTGTTATACCATATTCAACTTCTCACACTTCCTCATCAGGACATTTGCGCATCTCTTCTTCATATGACCTTGAGAAGGTTGTATTGAAAACTTAGCCAAAGAGTTATCGAGCTCTATGCCAACACTGTTTTTCTCCAAATACGTTCAAAATTAACAAATCATCAGCAGGAAATTACTAAGAAGTATCTTTATGCAAAGTCATAAATAAGAGTGCCAAATGAAGATCGAGTTATAAAAAAAAAATTATGAATTCTATTTGCTCTGTTTGTTTTGCTCTTTGCCGTCTTCTAGTTGTTTCCACACCCTATATTTAACTAACAACAACATATTTAGTGTAATCCACGAGTGAGATCTGACGAGGATAGTGTGAACATAGATTCGTACCCCTTACCTCATAAACTCTTGGCTTAAAAGAATAATTTCAGATTTAATTCACTAAAATACAATAGGTACAAAAAAGATGAGTCTCAATTCTTTAGTCTTATGTCAATTTAAGCACTAGCCTAAAAGGCTTATTCCATTATAATCAATTTCACAATTTTGTAAAAGCACTAGACAAATTGCGTTAATTATATCCAAATTTCATAATCTTGTCTGGTTTCCTTGGCATGCCAAATGCATTACATCACCAAGCTAAAAGTTTCTATATGAACTTTCTAAAATAATATTTTTAAAAAAAGCATCAAAGTTTTATCTATTGACATGTTGGGATGACCAAATAAAATATGTATCACCACAATGGATAAAAAAAATTGGAACACTGATTTGACTAGATAAAAGCTAACTTGAAGAAAACAATTCAAGAGTTTTATTCGTTTTATTTTTGCTTCAATAATTTGAATAAATGTTTTCATCAAATATTTCACAAAATTTGGAAAACTTGGTGGCATTGGTTTCAGAAAGGGTTAAAAATGGGATAAGAGAGAGTTGCTCGTATGATAAACACCCTTCACCTCTAATCAGTGGCGGAGACAGAATTTTGATTCAGGGGTTAAAAATTTGAAGAAGTAGACACATGAACTTATCGAAGGGGGTTCGACATCTACTATATATACATAAAAAATTATTTTTACTATTTATAAATAATATAATTTTTCGCCGAAGGAACTCCTGCTCAAGGTGGCTCCGTCCCTGCCTCTAACCCTAAGATGTGGGTCGAGTCACCAACGGAGCTAAATGGCTTGGAGCTCTTAGGAAGGGGGAAAATGTGACTTATAAACAAAACACCATTCACATAATCTGTTATTTTTGAAAAAAAAACTGAAAAATCATTTCCTTTTTCAAATATCTCATGATCTCTGTCTTTCTAATTTTAGAGTGGCATGTCTAAAAATTTACAGCACAGATATATGTGTGTGATTCTAGACCTTCTGTTAATATGGTTAGTGAAATTATTAACCAACCATAGCAAGCAGTTTTTTCTTCTGTTTCATCTCAAATTATTAAAAAGCAAATAATAATTATAATAAGAATTAACCATTAATATTCTAAATGTGATTCTCAATATTCAAATCATCACACCAACTTCAAAGAAAAAAAGTTCCAAATGGAACTTTTTTTCTCTTTTTGTTCAAGAACTCAAGGTGGTAATTCTAATTTTCCCCTTTTTAGAAGCTTTTCTTCCATTTCTCAAAACCAATATACAGGGATTGTTTAATTTTCATCATAAAAAAAGCTTTCTTTTGGTGGGGTTCTTGAAATTTTATCAAGAATATTGTAAAAAAGCTGGGAGTTTCAGAAGTTTTTTCATGCCCAGGTAAAAAAAATCCCTTTTTTCTTTGACTTAATTTGCAATCTTTGATTGTGTAATGCACTTAAGGAATGAAATAAGACAACAGACATAAGATACCTAGTACTTGTTGGTGAGAGAGACAGGTATCCCATGGAATTAATTAAAGTGCGCAAAACCTGACCAGACACCACTGTTAAAAAAAGCTTCATTTTTTGTTTATCGCTGGCTAGCTAGTGTATTGGAATTCATGAATTAAAGATTGAAAATGAAAGCCCTTTCTTCATGACAGTTGAGGAGTACCGGACTCCCATGACAGTTGAGGAGTATTCCAAGGCTATTGTTGTGGCAGGAAGGTTAAAGAATGTTGATCTTGCAGCCGAACTATTCAAGGAAGCTTCCACCAAGCGACTCAAATCGACCTCTTTATATAATGCCCTTATGACTGCTTACATGCTCAATGGTTTGGCTGTTAAGTGTCAATCAGTTTTTTGGGACTTGAAGATGGAAGCAACATGTACCCCAACTATTGTAACATACAACACACTGATCTCTCTGTTTGGAAGATTAATGCTGATAGATCACATGGAGGCAACCTTACGGGAAATAAATGATTTGGATGTCTGCCCAAATGTTGGTACGTACAACTATTTAATTGCTGGGTATATCACAGCGTGGATGTGGGATGATGTGGAGAAGACGTATAGAATCATGAATGCAGAAAGTATCAAACCTGATCTTACTACCCATTTATTGATGCTTCGAGGATATGCACATTCTGGTAAGTTGGATAAGATGGAAGAAATCTATGAGCTTGTCAAAGGTCATGTAGATCGGCATGGAATCCCATTAATTCGATCTATGATATGTGCTTATAGTAAAAGTTCTGATGTAAATAAAGTTCAAAAGATTGAAGAATTGCTGAGGTTGATTCCTAAAGATGATTATAGGCCTTGGTTGAATGTCATAGTAATATGTTTGTATGCAAAGGAGGATCTATTAGACGAGATGGAAAATTCAATAAATGAGGCATTTGAATGTAACACATCCGTCACAACAGTTGGTGTCATGCGTTGCATCATTTCAAGTTACTTCCGAAACAATGCAGTGGACAAACTTGCTAATTTTGTTAGCCGTGCGGAATGTGCTGGTTGGAAAATATGCAGGTCCCTTTACCACTGCAAGATGGTTATGTATGCATCACAAAGGCGGCTCATTGAAATGGAGAGAGTTCTTAGCGAGATGGATAAAGTGAATTTGAACTTCTCAAAGAAAACATTTTGGATATTAGTTAAAGCCTACACAACTTGGGGGGAAAAGGATAAATGTCAGCAGATCTTGGGTATGATGTGCAGGCATGGATATGGAATTCCTATAAATGGATAAAGTTGGTAGTTCATATTTCAATTTCCTTCCATCATAGTTCTACGACGGTTAACCTGATTGTAGTATTGTTGGAATTTGGGATTTTGATGAAGCAGCAGACGACACTCTATTTAGTTCTTCTCTTTTGTTTGTTCCCCCTTGTTGCTGATATACGACAGGCTAAAATCTCAAGTGATGATAGTATTTCTATGATATAGAAAAGTTAATTCAAGCATGTGGGAACAACATGTCTTCTTATTGCCAAAATAATTCAAATTGAGGGTATTTTAAACTTCTCATAGTTCTTAACTATATACCATGCCTTTTTATGTGAAACTAATTTGCCATGCATCACTTCTCACTTCTCCATTTTGCTTTATTTGTGGCTCTAAATCTTCTATAGCCTTTTTGGTTCATCGCCATCCAGCTTGTCTGGGTCTTAGCATCATCTCTCCACTATTAACTTGTATGTTCTTTCTTCTGCTATCCTGTCTTTTCTTCCAGTATCCTTTATATGTAAACTTCTGACTCTGGCAATAACTGCTCTCTATTCTTGGTTGTTCTTGCTAGAATCTGTCTCTACACTCTCTTGGAGATTTATGTTGTTCCACTGCCTCTGATCGGTGAGTCTCACTTATATTCTATCACATTTTTTCCCTGCCTGCTTTCTAAATTCAAATCTGGGTTAACGGTTTTGATTCTAACGACAAAACAAATAATAACATAGATGATTCCGTTTCATGAATAAAGTATCTTAATGGCCTTCCAGTGGTTGTTGTTCGATGCAGACATTCATATGAAACTCTGTAACCCATTACTTTGGTCCACTCCAAATACAGCTAATTCTGCTGCAGCGGCGGGGGGAGGAGTTGGTGCTATTGCTGTTTTGAGTAATGGACAGCTTCATCACTTTGGTCCACTCCAAATACAGCTACTTCTGCTGCTGCAGTGGCGGTGGGAGACTAGTGAAATGGGTCAAGTTTGTAATCTGGAAGGAAACGAATAAGGCTGTTGATAAGTGATAGCACATACTGGATAAATGTGATGTCTAATCAGCTTTGTATCAGGTCTCAGCCTGTTTATCATTCTGGGTTATTATACCAAAATAGTTCTATCACGTCGAATCTTGAGAATTATCATGTTTGTTGTGTTGTCAATTTGTCATATACAGATCTTTATATGATCATGTATTTCGAGTAATGCATAGTTGTGGTCCAACTTTGATCATGTATTATAATCGATGATCGTGTATATCGAGTAGCACATAGTTCTTATTTCTCACTTTATTTGTCAGTAAGATCTACGTCAAAACTGTAATCAAATAAGTTACCGTCATTATAAATATGGTCTTTTCATCCATGATGGAATTTATTTAGGGAACTTTGATATTTGACAAATTTACTACTTAGTAAGGGAGGAAATCGCTTGAGCATAACATGTATAGTTTTTTTAGTTTTTTTGGGAGCTTAATATGCGAAGGTTATCTTTGACAAATGTACTATAACATAATATGTAGGACACATTGTTTGTCAGCTGCAAAATGAAGTTGCATTCATAATATGATCAGTTGGAGACTGGTGAATTATTTATAAATATGGCCCTCTGCAACTCTTGAAGGGGCTGTTTTTACATGCGCACTCAGATTGTCGTTTCCTTTCAGATAAGATTGCATCTTATTAGGATTCATCTTTTGTAGAAGCTATCTAACTCTCGTTCTTTATTCTTTATCTTTGATGTTATACTCAGTCCAGCCCCATCTTTATTGGTCCTGAAGAGTATTGAATGTTAGACCAACTGCTTTTTTCTTCATCAAATGCAATCTTTGGTCAGATGAAATTCACCAACTGTATTCTAGTGCACAGGATGTCTTCAACTCAACTCAACTTTATGCTGTTTCAATGGTTAGTTCTACAAATTGTTAAAATAGTTCTCGTTACTAGTCTTATCTCTTAATTTTTGCTTAACTGCTGTATAGAACCACTTTTGCTGAGCTCTGTGGAGCTTAGCCTAGCGGGAGTCTCATGCGGAGGGGAAATAAGCATCTAGCATGAGGTTGAGGTCTAACAGACAATGCTACCAACGTAATGTAATTTACATTGTTAAAACAAGGCATGTGAGGGTTCCAGCAAGGCAGGAACTATTTAGTTAAAGTTGGAGCCAATTGGAGCTTGTATGTTAAATTTGGAGTCTACATTTAGTACTTAATTTTGGAATATCTGTTTTCTTTCAGATTCTCTCTGGAAACTCTTAGCTTCACTGTCATCTTTGCAATCATACAGAACTTCTGTCGCTCATAGAATATTCTCAAAATGTCTGATTCATCCCAATTTTGTTGGGATTTGCTACTTTTAGTTTCTCTAGAACAGAAATACATTGTTTGCAACATGGATAGGGGTGTCAAATGGGCGGTTTGGGTTGAAATTGAGAAATGGGTCATGAGCCGCCCAATTTGACCCGCTTAATCTCAATAATTTTAACATATTATTTTTTACCTTTTATAACCACAATTTGAATTTCAACCCAAGAAAATAAAAAATAAAAATTACAAATGGATAGATTAATCCTAAAAGATATAAAATGGATAGTAATTCATACATTTAATATTAGAACATACATTACATCAATGCAAATAAAGAGCCTTAAAACGGGTTGAAATTGGAGATTAAGCTGGGTTCAATTAAAAAAAATTTTAAAATGGATTAAGGCTTAAATGGGTTGAGATTGAACCCAATACAAATTATCTTGAGCCCAACAGATAAAAGTTTGGGCAGGTTACCTATATTTGGGCTCATTTTGACACCCTTAAACATGGAGTTTATTTCTGAGTTATTGTTGTGAATGTTTGATATCAGGAAAAAGTTGTAGAATCTGAGAATCGTAGTATGCTTTTTTCTAATTAATTAGAGTTCTGTCTAAATTTTTCACAGAAACTTTTGGTTATTATGAGTTGCATGAATATATAACACTAGGTCACTAGCTGCTTGATGAGTACTAGGAAGTGTTAATTGCAAATCTATCCTTTGGTGTTCTGCCTTGCAGCTTCTTCTTATTCTAAGCATCACTGAAATCCTTAAAGTGGATGAGATCCTTCTAGCCAACTAATCCTCTACCCTTCTGAGCATGAAATTGCATAAAATGAACCTTAGAGGAATGTCCTTTCTGTTTTATCTGTGACCATTTAACAGCTAAAGCTAGCAGATTTGTCATGAGAAGATTCAGGTTGAACATATTAACACTTAAATACATTTGTTTTATTTTTTGAGTTTTGTTCTTTCTTGCATTCTTACTTCATAATCTGTTGGGCATTACGCACATCACCATCTCAAGACTGCTGATGGTGGGTGCATTTTGTTTTTGTGCAATGATCCTTTGTTGAAAGACTTGTTGCTAAAATAGTAAAAGAGGCTGTTTTGCTTTGTTTATAAAAGTAGAGTTCATATTACTTTAAACATTTCGTTCTGTTTTGTCCTACGCAACACTTTTTATCCATGACTTAATTTCCTCCTGTTTCTTTTTTGTCAGAGTGATTCAGAGAATATGGCTTCTAAAATGCCCGGCTACAACAGGGGAGGCTATGCACTCTATAAATTAATGGTACAAGATCGTTTGCTGAATGAGAGGATTTTGTAGGCTCGTAATCTCGTCTACCTGATTTATACACGTTTGTCTCTCAGTCCTTGATGTGCAATCTCATGCTGTGATATTTCATTGATCAAAAGAAAAACTCCCCATGGAAAATATAAATGAGCTAACATGCACAGATTATGCAATTTAGTCATATTGAATTGCAACAAAACGCATTTGTCTTTGCTTCTTTGCTATGTATTGAACTGTATTAGTTTTGTTTTATCACAAGATTTATTCGAATATTGGCTGCCCACGTCTCTTTGCTTGTTCTCAAGGCTTATGTACCGATTTCCAATTTCTGGACCAAGAACTATTATGTTGGCTCATGCACCAACAATAAGGACATTTGTAGTACACGTTCTTGCACACATTTAAATTATCTACTTGCCAAAAAGAAGAAATGAAACAAATTTACTTTAAATATTTCTGGATTTAACAAATTGTATTAATCTCTGAATTTGGATCTACTTTTTCTCAGGACGATAGAGATAACAACAACAACAGTAGTGTATTTTCATAAGTGGGGTTTGATAAGGGTAGAGTGTAGGTAGAGAGGTTTTCAAAAGTTCTTTGGCTCAATTGCATCAAATCAAAATAGTTATGAATGAGGTAATATGACAACTAATATAGAAAGCAATATAAAGCATACATTTGTGCATCTTCATGCTCGTCTATTTGAGGTCACGTCTTTAGTGAGCTATAGTTGTGACATATTTTATTTAATCACCTCTCTCTCTAATAATTCGTCGGCCTATCCCTACCTCTCCTTGTTATACCATATTCAACTTCTCACACTTCCTCATCAGGACATTTGCGCATCTCTTCTTCATATGACCTTGAGAAGGTTGTATTGAAAACTTAGCCAAAGAGTTATCGAGCTCTATGCCAACACTGTTTTTCTCCAAATACGTTCAAAATTAACAAATCATCAGCAGGAAATTACTAAGAAGTATCTTTATGCAAAGTCATAAATAAGAGTGCCAAATGAAGATCGAGTTATAAAAAAAAAATTATGAATTCTATTTGCTCTGTTTGTTTTGCTCTTTGCCGTCTTCTAGTTGTTTCCACACCCTATATTTAACTAACAACAACATATTTAGTGTAATCCACGAGTGAGATCTGACGAGGATAGTGTGAACATAGATTCGTACCCCTTACCTCATAAACTCTTGGCTTAAAAGAATAATTTCAGATTTAATTCACTAAAATACAATAGGTACAAAAAAGATGAGTCTCAATTCTTTAGTCTTATGTCAATTTAAGCACTAGCCTAAAAGGCTTATTCCATTATAATCAATTTCACAATTTTGTAAAAGCACTAGACAAATTGCGTTAATTATATCCAAATTTCATAATCTTGTCTGGTTTCCTTGGCATGCCAAATGCATTACATCACCAAGCTAAAAGTTTCTATATGAACTTTCTAAAATAATATTTTTAAAAAAAGCATCAAAGTTTTATCTATTGACATGTTGGGATGACCAAATAAAATATGTATCACCACAATGGATAAAAAAAATTGGAACACTGATTTGACTAGATAAAAGCTAACTTGAAGAAAACAATTCAAGAGTTTTATTCGTTTTATTTTTGCTTCAATAATTTGAATAAATGTTTTCATCAAATATTTCACAAAATTTGGAAAACTTGGTGGCATTGGTTTCAGAAAGGGTTAAAAATGGGATAAGAGAGAGTTGCTCGTATGATAAACACCCTTCACCTCTAATCAGTGGCGGAGACAGAATTTTGATTCAGGGGTTAAAAATTTGAAGAAGTAGACACATGAACTTATCGAAGGGGGTTCGACATCTACTATATATACATAAAAAATTATTTTTACTATTTATAAATAATATAATTTTTCGCCGAAGGAACTCCTGCTCAAGGTGGCTCCGTCCCTGCCTCTAACCCTAAGATGTGGGTCGAGTCACCAACGGAGCTAAATGGCTTGGAGCTCTTAGGAAGGGGGAAAATGTGACTTATAAACAAAACACCATTCACATAATCTGTTATTTTTGAAAAAAAAACTGAAAAATCATTTCCTTTTTCAAATATCTCATGATCTCTGTCTTTCTAATTTTAGAGTGGCATGTCTAAAAATTTACAGCACAGATATATGTGTGTGATTCTAGACCTTCTGTTAATATGGTTAGTGAAATTATTAACCAACCATAGCAAGCAGTTTTTTCTTCTGTTTCATCTCAAATTATTAAAAAGCAAATAATAATTATAATAAGAATTAACCATTAATATTCTAAATGTGATTCTCAATATTCAAATCATCACACCAACTTCAAAGAAAAAAAGTTCCAAATGGAACTTTTTTTCTCTTTTTGTTCAAGAACTCAAGGTGGTAATTCTAATTTTCCCCTTTTTAGAAGCTTTTCTTCCATTTCTCAAAACCAATATACAGGGATTGTTTAATTTTCATCATAAAAAAAGCTTTCTTTTGGTGGGGTTCTTGAAATTTTATCAAGAATATTGTAAAAAAGCTGGGAGTTTCAGAAGTTTTTTCATGCCCAGGTAAAAAAAATCCCTTTTTTCTTTGACTTAATTTGCAATCTTTGATTGTGTAATGCACTTAAGGAATGAAATAAGACAACAGACATAAGATACCTAGTACTTGTTGGTGAGAGAGACAGGTATCCCATGGAATTAATTAAAGTGCGCAAAACCTGACCAGACACCACTGTTAAAAAAAGCTTCATTTTTTGTTTATCGCTGGCTAGCTAGTGTATTGGAATTCATGAATTAAAGATTGAAAATGAAAGCCCTTTCTTCATGTGGAAAAGAAAATTTTAAAGATTTTGTTGTTGTTGTTGTTGTTGTTTCCAGGCTATTGATAATGTGAGTGAAATTCAAGATTTTGGCTTTTGATGAAATCCAGGAATGTGTGATAATAGAATAAAGTTTGTTTCTTGAAAGTTAACTAGACTTGAAAAATATGATTTGTTGATTTGAGTGTTTGAGGGAAGGAAAACAAAAAGGATTTTTGGTTCAAGATTAGCATATTGGGATTTTTTGGGCACTGTTAATAAGATGGAGGCACCAGCAGCTCAGCCAACTACTCCCCGGAAAAAGATGACGAAACAATTAACAGGGAAACGCGACGATAGTGCCTTGCATTCGGCAGCTAGAGCTGGAAATCTTGTTGCAATTAAAAATACTATCGAGGAAACGGATGAGGAAGAATTGGCAGAGTTGTTGATAAAGCAAAATTCAGCTGGAGAGACCCCTTTGTATGTTGCAGCTGAATATGGTTACTATGAGGTGGTTAGGGAGATGATCATGTATTATGATCTTGTTGCAGCTGGAATCAAAGCAAGGAACGGGTTTGATGCACTGCATATTGCTGCCAAACAAGGAGATTTGGGTAAGTTATCGATGTTCCATCAGAGGCCTATCTAAGATTTAAGCTTGATGGATTAAATCTTTATCGTTCTTAGCGCTAAATTCATTGTACTTTTGAAGTTATGGGTTCAAGACTTGAAATTTTAGAGGTTTTATGTTCCATGTCGAAAATACTGAGTTCAGTTGAACCTTATAGTATATAAGCTCCCCACCTATCATTTTACCCTTTTCCCCAAGAAGGTGTGGTGCACTAAGCATCAGCTATGTGTGGGGTCCGTGGAAGGGCCAGACTACAAGGGTCTATTGTATGTAGCCTTAATTTGCATTTTTGCAAGAGGCTGTTTACACAGCTCGAACCCGTGACATCCTATTCACATGAAGGCAACTTTACCACTGCTGATGTCTAGTTTATGAATTTTTTGGTGAACTAGCATGTTCATTTTTGGTAATGTTGCAGATGTGGTGAAGGTATTGATGGAAGCACATCCCGAGCTCGCGATGACTGTTGATGTAGTAAATACGACAGCTCTGCATACTGCAGCGAACCAAGGGCACATAGAGATGGTGAATTATCTCTTGGAGGAACAAAGCAGTTTGACCACTATAGCTAAAAGTAATGGGAAAACAGCATTACATTCTTCTGCAAGAAATGGACATTTGCAGGTTTTGAAAGCTCTTTTGAGTAAGGAGCCAGGGATTGCAACGCGGATGGATAATAAGGGACAGACCGCACTTCACATGGCTGTCAAAGGACAAAATCTCGAGGTTGTGGAGGAGCTCACTAAAGCTGATCCTTCATTAGTTAACATGGTCGACAATAAGGGAAACACACCGTTGCATATAGCATCTCGTAAAGGCAGGGCTGAGGTATATTTCATCTAAAACTTCTTTCTGTAGCTGCTGTTAGATGGAAAAACAGTACTTAGAAAAATAAAATGAGAAAGAAATAGAAATCAGTCACTATGAATGCAACGTCTGCGCGAAGTTTGTGGAAATGTCATTTATCACACATGTAAGTATAAGACTGAATCCTAGATTTGCTCTCTGTGTCCGGGACAGAAAACGAAAGCTGTACAATATTTCAACTTCAAGTGGTACAATCTTTACCTGGAAGCTGTGCAATGTTGCTGTTCTTTTCGCACCGTTCACTTAGAGACAAAAATTTACACTCTTTTCGTGTCTACGTCTGTCATTAGCATGTCATTGATGTATTTCTTGCACTTGAACAAGTTACTTCATATATGAGCCAAATTGTTGATAGTATAAATGAAGAGGAATTGTTAATCACAGAGGAGAACTGACTCATTTTGAGCTTATGCAGGTTGTCAAATTGCTGCTTGCACAGAAAGAAACAGATGCGAAAGTTATCAATAGGTCACACGAGACAGCTCTAGACACTGCTGAGAAAATGTCACATGCTGACACCGTAGCTATCCTGCAGGAATACGGGGTTCAGAGTGCCCGAGTCCTCAAGCCACAGGCAATGAATCCAGCTAGAGAGTTGAAGCAAACCGTTAGTGACATTAAGCACGAGGTGCACGATCAGTTAAAACACACAAAACAGACAAGAAAACGCATACAAGGCATAGCCAAGCGGTTGCACAAGATGCACCGGGAAGGCCTTAACAACGCGATCAACTCAACCACAGTTGTAGCTGTACTCATTGCCACAGTTGCCTTTGCAGGAATATTTCAAGTGCCAGGGCAATACTATATGGATCCGGATAACCTCCCAGAGGGCCATATAATCGGAGAAGCAAACATATCAAACCATCCTGGATTCCTCGTCTTCTTTGTCTTTGATTCAATCGCGTTATTCATCTCACTAGCAGTTGTGGTTGTCCAGACAACAGTGGTGGCAATAGAGAGCAAAGCAAAGAAGAAGCTGATGTCAATCATAAACAAGCTAATGTGGACAGCATGTGTGTTTGTATCAGTTGCATACTTGGCTCTATCATTTGTAGTCGTTGGCACGCGTTATAGGCTGATGGCGATTATTGTAACCATTCTCGGAGCAACAATAATGGCTTCAACAATCGGAGTAATGTTATATTGGGTCATTAAACATCGGATCGAGTCATCGAACAAGAGGAGCATGAGAAAGAACTCTCTGGCTAGCAAGTCTATGGAATGGTCTGATTCAGCTCTCTCTGATGACAACAATGAATTCAAAATATATGCATTATAAATTAATGTAACTTTTTTTTTTCCTTCTTCAAGTTAGGGGGATTTGACAATTGAAATTTGTTTTTTGGTGGAAAATTTTGAGAGTAGATATATGGCTCGAATCTCCAACTTACTACATGGCGATACGAATGTTCAATCCAAGTGAGATATTGTCTAAACCTTCTAATCAAGTTAATGGGATCATTCCTATTGACATTATAATTTGGTGGATTTCTCTAATTTTGATTATTTGGCATCAAGAGCCACGATCACACAGGTTAGTAATAATAGTTCTTGAATATTTACAGAATTAATCAACTTATAATAAGTTTTGAGTGGCGTGTCACATATATTCCCTACTTCAATAATAAGTTGTATATTCCTAATTTGTTTTGGAATTGAATTTATTGAGCCTAGACATTAAAAGCAAACATCATATTTTGAATTCATCTAATTTCAAACTTTGGGACTGAAAATATATAGTTCTTCGTTATTTAGACTATAATGACGTGGTAAATATAGTCGACGACATCATATTAAAAAAAAATTATACTATGATCTATTGTTTATATTTGTCAATTGAAAAAAGATGTATATATTTTTTCGAAAGGGAAAATGATTGGTTTGTGGATCTCAATAATATATATGACATCATTAATTAGCATGGAGTTGATATATTAATTTAAATAGAGTTATTTTTTATAAAAACAAAAAATTAAGGTAAAATTTGAAGGAAAAAACTACAGTGAGAGTAAAAGAAAAGTGAAAATAAATTGTTGAATTTTTTCAAATTCTAAATAAATTTTCAAATTGTATTTACAATTTTCATAATCAAATGTTGATTTAAAAAAAAAGTAAATAATTTTCATGATCTTAATTACTTAAGTCATATTTTTGTTTACAAAGTATAATACAAAAAGATAAATTTAATCCGTTTTCTTATATATAAAGTAATAAAAATAAATATAGTCTCATAGGATTAGGGCTGTGTATCAATCGGTTTGGTTCAATTTTGAAGTTTATGGATTTGACTTATCGGTTATCGATTTGTAAATATGTTAAACTATTATGAAATCGTTAAGATATTTGCTTATCGGTTATCAGTTTATCGATTATTGATTGTTATAGGTTTGGTTATCAGTTTAATTGTTAGGATTTGACACAAAAAGATATCGTTAAAAATTATTTAGAAACAAGGTGACCACCAAATGAACCATACACATGAGTTGACAGATTGTATCTTGGACAAAAACATACGTTAACATATGGTAGAATAATCAAGAGTTTGAGACAATCAGAAATAGAAGTATGAAACTAAGCTCTAAGTCAAAGAGTTTATATATCGAATAATATAAATATAATTTATTAATTTACTATCGAGTTATCAATTAACCCATTAAAAAATCCCATTAAAAACGTATAATTCAATAATAAAAAAAAATTAAAATCATTACTCCAACAGCGAAACCAATAATGATACTTTTTTTTCGATTTAAATTATCAGTTTCCATCCAATTTTGAGCAAATGGAGTCTTCTACCAGACTTAGGTTATAAATTCCCAATCTTTACCAAAATTGTTTCCTAAACTGCCATCATCGTGATCGTTGGTTTTCTCTCTGCTAAATTCAACTAAAATGGATGAAGAATTGCTAGAACTGCAGAGACAATTTGAATTTGCACAAGAAGTAAAATCCACTGTTCGATTATCAGACCGAAATGTTGTGGAATTGGTCCAGAAACTTCATCAGTTACAAATCATTGACTTTGATCTCCTCCATACTATCTCCGGCAAAGAATACATCACTCCGGTACCATTCTGTCCATCTGACTTTTTAAATTCAAGAATTTGTATGGGTGGCGATATTTTGTTGTGTTTGTAAATGGTTATTTTGAATTTTGTTTACTGGTGTTGTTTAATTGTAGCTATGTGGGTGTGTTGTAGTGGCATAGAGTGGTTCTTTTTATCAAATTTTGTGAAAAAAAGATTTGATTTTTATGGTTTATAGTAAAAATTCTTTCATGGTTTTCTTCATTGGGTGTCGTTTAATTGTAGTTTTATATGGGTGTATTTTAGGAGCAATTGAGAAATGAAATTGTGGCAGAGATCAACAGACTAGGACGTATTTCCGTGATTGATTTAGCTGATTCTACGGGGGTAGACTTGTATCATGTTGAGAAACAAGCTCAGTATGTAGTATCCCATGACTCATCCCTCATGTTAGTTAATGGGGAAATTATCTCGAATACTTACTGGGATACAGCAGCTGAAGAAATCAATGAAAGACTACAAGAATGTAGCCAAATTGCTATTGCTGAAATAGCAGGACAACTACAAGTTGGATCAGAGCTAGTAGCCTCCATTCTCGAACCTCGTCTCGGGACTTTGGTAAATTTCTGTCTTTTCGGTGTAGTAATTTAGGGTTGAAATTATGTGATTGGATTTTTGATATTTTTGTATGAATGTTTAGGTAAAAGGTAGGCTTGAAGGTGGGCAGTTGTATACACCCGCCTATGTTGCCCGTGTAAGTGCAATGGTTCGTGGTGCAGCTAGGGGTATTTTTGTTCCAACGAACACGTCAGCATTATGGAACTCCTTGCAGAGTTTACTGCAAGAGATGGACGGAGCTGTTGGCATTGCTGTTGACACTTCATTTTTCCAGTCCTTGTTTAATGGCTTAGTAAAAGAAGGCCAGATTCTCGGCTCTCTTCACTCAGGAGTTCATTGGACACCTTCCGTATGTGACCTAATTTATGATGTGTTGAATCTCAATTCTAGGTCTTTGCACTCTTCTTTTGTGTGGTATAACTTTCTTCTGCTGCTCTACCTTTTCTCCATTTCTTCAGGTCTTTGCCATAGCTCAAAAGGACTGTATAGAGTCCTTCTTTTCTCAGGTGGGTATATATACTGTCCTTCTACTAATGTTTGATCCAAATTTCTAGTTACTTGCTTCGACATGCAATTTTTTCCCGATGTGGTAGTAGTAATTGGTGCTGCACCTTTTTTCTTTGAAGCATTTCAATTGATTCCTATATCAATTTCTTAACGGAAGTTATTTTAGTGGCTCCTTTTTTTCCAGCTGTATTCATTTGTTTGTGTAGTTAAATGAAATCTCCTGGAAAACCTTCAAACACTTGAGTGTTTCTATGACTTCACGAAATAAAAACAATCACCTAGATACACTTGCCTTTACTTAGACTCTATGTAGTTAAAAGCTTGTTTGGATGGACTTTTGGCCTATAAACCAAAATTCATAAGTGAGAGGCATATACCTTTCATTAGAAACATTATCTTGAGAAAAAGTGAGCTTTTGATGCCAAGTGAGTAGAAGAAAAGATTTCCTTCCTAGTAGAAGCAAATGTAGGTATTGTATATGACTTGATAAAGCTTTTGTAGACCAAATCGTTCCCAATAGAAGACAATCTACTTTTCAGGCATGCTTCCCCCACTGGCAGTAGTGGACTTGGAAAATTTGTTATGTAAAGAATATGTATGTTAACCTAGAAAACTCTTGCATTTGCCGTATGTTATAACTTCATTTAGGACAATTTTTATCTAAGTTGCGCGGACTCTTCACTTTCATTGTTGCACCCATGTGTGTGGAATCCGTACCGATATGGTCAATCAACTTTGGGTACTTTGACCAAAATTGATCGAGAAAGTCGAGACAAATACAATTCGAGACAGATACAATGATTTCTGAAATCAAAACAAATGCTGGGTGAAATTATAATGTAGACATATGTTATTTTGTTGTTAACAGAAATTTATATTAAAAAGTTTGCAACTAGAAGGTGTTTTAAGGATATCTACAGCCTAACATCATTGTTGAATATGCAATGAACTCAAGGAGTCTATCATGACCTCTATATTATTACAACAGTTATGCTGCACCAAAAACACAGTAATGAGATTTATTTGTACTTAATAATAACTACAGATTCAAACATGCTCTCAAAAATTTGTGCATTCCTTTCCTTCCAAATAGTCCACCATAATTTAGGCATATTTTTATAACTCTATTTCAGATATTTGAATTACTTTTAGCCGAACCCTCTCACTGTAGGCATACCCCAGAATCTTTAAATTTAGATCATGAAGGATCCGACCTCTAGATTCGCACCCGTATCAGACACGCTCACCGGAGTCCAAGTAACTTAAGCTTTTTTTTTTATGTATGCCCTTCTAAGGAGGTCGGGCTTCTTTCTTCGAAGCACTTCAAAATGTGTAAAGTGTAACTTTAGTAATTCTTTTTTTTGTGTGGGGAGGGGTTATTATTCTTGTGGAAGTGGTTTCTTCATATTTACACTTGTTTTTACCAAAAAAAAAAAAAAAAGGGAAGAAGAAGAAGAACAGAAAAGCTCCTCTTGACTCTCGAGTGCTTGGACTTTTCTGGGTGTTGTTTTGTGAAACTCTGTTAAAATTAGTACCTCTCGTAGGAAAAGTGTCATACTTACGTATTACAGCCTATTAGGATAGAGAAGTGAAAGGCAGAGGTCCGGATAGTGGTCCTTAACTTTGAAGGAACGCAAATGACTGTTTTACTAAATAAATTTAAGTCCTAAATAATTTTCGTTGATCCTCTTAACTGATTATATATGACTTTATTTTAATGCAGAATTCTTTTGTTACTTATCAAGCTCTTCAAAAACTCGGGATTCCGCAACCTTCTCAATTCCTGCAGGTATTTTGCTTTATTTTTGCCTAGCTGCAATTGTTCCTTGGATTTTTTCTAATTAAGTTCTGGTCATGAATGCTACTCTAGTCCAGATATCCAGATGGTATTTCTCTGGACTCAACTTTTGCTCACCCTTCTATAATTGAGATGCTGGATGCCGCTGTTGAGGATGCCATAGAACGTAATAGCTGGTAAGGGTCCCTAAGTGGGAGGAGTTACTTTGACTGACTTCATTTAGAAAATGCGCGATGAACTTAATCTGTGAAAGTTGTTTCTGTTATATGTGCAGCTCTAATTCATCTAAACATATAAGTTGGATTTACACTTTTGAATGTTCTTATGTTGAAAACCATAAAATTTCCTCTTACATCTTAGCAAAAAGCACCATTCGACATCTAAGTTGGAACTTGGAAAGGAACAAGTGGTACTGTTTCATGCCCTTCTCATGTTTTCATCTGTTCATTGAACCCAAATATTATCTTTGAATTGGGAGTTGTTTGTACGGAGTAGAAATATGACATCTGTTGACACTTGTGCGAACAATATTTACCCAAATACGAAAGCATAGAGATGCACATCCTGTTTGTACAGTACATTTAGTGGGTTGCCCTTCATCTATGGTTTCTTACGTATGATCTATTTGAATGACTTTGTGCACTAAGAGAATCCTAAATGTCATATAAAATGACCTGTATTAGAGATGTACTTTGCTCCTTTCCACTTAACTCAAAAAAGAGACTTGGCCACATAAAACTTCACCACAATCCCTGCATTGCAGGATAATGCATAGTTTGACATCTTGGGGATCTTAAATTGTCGCAGGATTGATTCGCTTTCAGTTTTACCCAATTCCTTTGGTAGCCAAGATGCATTTAAGATTCTGTCATTATGTCCATCAGTTCAAGCAGCACAAAAGGTGATGATTCCTTTTTCCTCTTGTACGCATGCTTCTTAGGTTTAATCCTTTTTGTACTTCCGTGTGCTAGTGATTCTTATGAAGGCGTACTAATTTTTTGTTACCTTTTATGTGGGATAATGTAAACCTATGTAGTATTTGGATTCTGCCATGAAGCAGCACCGTTCCAAATATGTAGTGCATGAGAATTGTGCGTTGACAATTTATAGAGAAATAATTATTTTCTGACATGATCTCACAACCTTGGTTTTACTTTTTCAGTCGAATAAAGCACTTATCTTGGGAGATACATATATTTTTAGCAATGGGTTTGTCAAGGTATTGTAATAATTTGCACTATTGGCAATTTTTATTTAAATCTATTTTCAATTCAAACGTTATATTGCTAAGCTTCTGTGGAAGTTCTGATACCTTAATCTTGTCACTTTTTTGGGGTATAAAATTTCTTAATAGGATCTGTTTGATCTGATGGAAAAGGAGATGGAAACATTAAGCATTCCAGGGCTTGTCGGTTCTGGGACTGTAGATGAGTTTCGTGTTGCTAAAGTTGGATATGATAATAGCACCATTGAAGTAAATGAAACAAGCAGTGATGCCGGTATCAGCAAACAGGCCTCGGAGAAAGGATCTAAGAAGAAAAAAGGAAAATCAGGTGGGAATACTAAGATGGCGCAATCTGTAACTGGGGCAGATAACCAGGAATCTGCCCCTAGTAAATCTAAGAAAAATCAGAGGAAAGGTAAGGTTTCATCTGGTTCACAAACATCAGACTCAAAGTCAGGTGCTAGAAAGGATGAGGACAGCGTTGGCGCTATTTCCGAAGAATGGGTAATTCAGAAGATCACATCTCTCAATCCTGACTTTGAAGAACAAGGTACATTATGATTACTCTTTTCTCAGAGTATTGTAGTTGTCTAGTGGTCTATTCCTAAGTGCCCTTACCCACTAATTTTCTTTTTTCCACCACAGGTCTGGATGACCCGGAGATGATTCTTTTGCCTTTAGCAAGACATCTGAGACCTTTGCTCCTCAATTCATGGAAGGAACGAAAAAAGGCTGCTTTCACTGAAAATACCCAAAAAATAAAAAAACTACTCGATAATTTGCAAAAGAAACTTGATGAGGTGAGCTATGGATAGTCATGTCTACTCCCACTTTAATGAACATTGGATGCATAGCCCGTCTGCTTAGATTCCTTCTGTTAAACTCTCCAAACCCCGGGTAACCTGTGCTTCTGTGCAAAATAGGTTCTCTCACTGCAAATTGGCTTTTTTATTTCAGAGAATGATGTAGTAGGATATCTTGATTCTCAGTGGCAGAGACACCCACTAGAAAGGGGTATCATCTGACACACATCACAAAAAAAATTCCTTATATATGTGGGATGTGGATTTATTTTTCTAAAAGTTGAAATTATATATTACAATAGGTCGACACTGCTTAAAATAAATACAAAGTAAATGTCAATTTGAGAGAGAAAGTAAAGCCTTAACACTAACATAGCCCTAGAGCCCAACCCACTTACGAGCCAGCCAACAGTGCTTGCCTAAAATCCTGCATTCCCCATTGTTCATTCTGCCAATGACGTACACATGCTTGTGTTTTCTTTGTTGGTTTATACTCGCTGCATACATAAAATAATTCTTTCCTTTTATTTTGGAGCAGTCATGTGGTCTATTTTGATTTGTGATTTGATTCCTGGTTTTCTATTGCAGTCATTTTTGAACATGCAACTTTATGAAAAAGCTCTCGATTTGTTTGAAGATGACCCATCAACTTCGGTAAGTTATTCAGCTCCATTACTTAGTAGTTTCTCCGGTTGTACATAAGTACAGAATTTCATTTTAGTTTCTCTTTGACACATAGGTTCTTCTACACAAGCATCTATTGCGAACTACAGGAACCTCAATGGTTGATACATTGTTGCTTAACCTGGTAAGACATGCGAACTACTTCTTTTATTGGTTTTCTTGTATCGGTCTTTGTGAACTTAAAAGCTCCTTCCTACCCCCTTCCCCTTTTATTATTTACTCAGGATATGCTCAATAAACTCAAAAATGGAGTTCCGGTTGAACCTCAAACTCCCGAATCCATTTCACTTAGCCCTGGAGATAGAAGCGCTCTGGTAAATAATATTTCACTTGTTCTTCTGTTATAAATACAGCGTCACTTTGAATAATTCTACTGTTAATATTGACGTTATGACTTTATGCTATCTAGGCTAAGAGTCTGCCAGGTAGTATGTCAGCCAAGGCCATTGATACAGTTGAAGCTTTTGAAGGGAAGGTCAGTTACCATTTTCTCTCTGGTGCCAATGTAACAGCTGCCAATCATGTGAAAGCCCCCCACCCCCAACCAGAATTTCTATACTTGTACCTTTCTTCCAAGCCACATTTCCATTTAAAGCATCAATGCGAAAACGTTTACTCTTTACCGCAGCACGGATATTCCAAGTTTCTCTGCTAAGGAAGAAAATAATATTACAATTCATGTGACTTGTTACTTTTACTTCTGAAGTCAATGTTGTGCTTGCTTCTGTTTCTTACAAATGTTTGCTTGTCTCAAAATCACACTGCTTTCACTTTATACTACAACAATGCTCTCATTTGCTAGGAATACTCACTATCTGTGTTGCATTTTCTTACATTGTCGAGTCTTTAGTAACTTAAATCTTTCAATTGGCAGCGGGTGGAATCATTTATGTCGGCACTGAGAGAAGTTGCCGAGGAAAGGTATTGCGTATTCTTCTACCTTCCACAATCCGTTTAGTTTGCCTCTATATTGAACAAGAAGAATGATATTTAGTCTGGAATATTTGCAGTGGATTAGCTTTAAAGAAGCTTGACAAGAAACTGGAAAGAACCCTTTTGCATTCGTATCGCAAGGTAACAATCAGTTTTACATGATCTGGAACTTGAGTGTTACTGATTTTATCCACTGAATATGGTTGTGAATAAGATTTTTCACTTGAACACAATTATGCAAAGGCTGGAATCTCTCGTCTTCTTTTGACTGCTGACTTGAGGACTTTATAACTATGCTTTAAATAGCTGCTGGCTGATTATATAGAATTATTATTTTCTTTTTATAGGATTTGACATCTCAAGTTTCTGCTGAGACGGATCCAGTTTCCCTCTTACCGCAAGTTATATCCCTGCTTTATGTACAGGTCAGCACTGACCCTAACCCTCTCCTTCTCTGATCCACTTCTCTCTTTCTGTAGCATATCGTCCTTAGAGATCATCCTTATCACTCTTTTGATCCTTACTCCTTATGAACATAGGTTTATGGAAAAGCTCTTCAGGCTCCTGGTAGGGCCATTTCAGCTGCTGTCTCTCGGTTAAAGGTACAATCCTTAAATCTTTTTACACTACATAAATTTTGTCATCATTAATTAAGACATATGATGGATTATGGAAAGGTGACAAGCGTTATATTCTCTAAATTGCAAATTATCTGTATTTGCTTGTGGTAACCATCCCAGTTATGTTACGATGAATAGTAAATTGGACGTCCCTCTAACAAAACTGTCCCATATGGCACTCATTTCTCACCAACTTAAAAAAGGACAACAACATACCCAATATATTCCCACTAGTTGGGGTATGGGGAGGGTAGAGACGTAGAGTATACGCAGAGTCAGAGCCTTACCCCTACCTTGGAAGGTAGAGAAGTTGTTTCTGATAGACCCTCGACTCAAACTAACTTTAAAAAGGAGCTTGGTATTAATGAGATTTTATTGCTTTAATGAATGTAGCCTGCATAAGTAAAACTAATGTTACCATCATGACTACTTTTCAGGATAAACTGGATGACTTGGCATTCAAGACTTTGGTTGATTACCAGAGTGGAACAGTGAGCGTCCTGGCTCTTATGGCTTCTGTAACTGGCGACGTGAGTTATTTCCTGTCCTTCAGATATGATCTTTTGTGTGTTGTGTAAATAAACAAAAGTTGAAGAATGCTAGTTCCCCTATAAAGTTTCTCATTTGTTCATTTTGTGTTGTCTATAGGAGGAAGATTGTACATCTGACAGAATTTTGAGCAAAAGGGAAATGTTAGAGGAATTGATGCCTGCATTGAAGGGATTTGTGCTAGGTACCTCACAGGCATAGATTAAACTTCAGGGAATGATTACAACATATGAAGATGGAAGAAACATTCACATTTCTTTGCTAACCAGAGTTTGAAGAGTTGCTAAACATCAAATAGCTAGCAAGTGATTTTCTTATTAATTTTTAGCCCTTGTCAAAGATTACTTTTAGATGTTGTATGTATCCATCTGTTTTATACAAAGTTTGCACAATCAGTTAATATAGATTTTTACAAATAGTATTCTTTTATTTCTATCTATCGAGAAAAAGTAATCTATTTAGTCTAATGTAGGGGTAAGGTCTACATACATACAGATTCTACTAGTGGAATTATATTAGTATGTTGTCGTGCATGAAGAACCAAATTTATGCATGCACACAAAGCATTAAATTGAAATAAACCCATTTTGTGCTAGATTATTATATACAACATTGCCATTCGTTCATATGAACACTGAAAAATTAGTCGATAATTATTACGATTTTTAAAAGCTTTTTCTTAAAAAAAAAAAGTTAGTCGATGGAAAAGATCTTCCAGCTTTCGAAACACAATGCTTGAAAGAGTGTGATCTTACGGTGAGGTAAGGAAGCTCAGTAGCACACGAGGATGTGTATGGTAGAAAGGGAAATATTTCTACAAAATGAGATGTTTTACTAATTTCGATAAATACGTAAAGTATTATTCCATAAACATTCATATATAATCTACGCAAACAATACAAGGGATGAAGTGAGGCATAGTGGGTGTGGATGTGAGGGCAGGGCCCAAGTGTGAGTTGTAAGGCAGGACCCGCCAATTATGTGCAATGTTACTTATGAAAAAAAAAACTTACTTTCATCGAAAAAGTCATTTTATTGAAATTTATTTTCATAAAATAATTAAAGACAATCTTCAAAAATTTAAAATGATGAATCATCATTTTAAAGAAACTTATTTTTCTTAAAAAAGAAATGAAAAACATTTTATATAAAAAGTTTTTATACATACATGTGGAAAACAAATATCAATAAAGTTAAATATATATTTCAAAATCAGACTTAATTCTGAATCTACCCTTATTTCTCATAATCATTTTTCGACTTTAGCAGCAACCTTTTCCTTCTCAAAGTCGATGCATATGATGATGAAACACTTCTAATGCCATGAGTCTGTTGAGTTTATAACTTCTCTGAAATATTGTCCTTGAGAAGAACTTTTAACTAGGGGGGGCGTTCAGTTCTTCAGTTCAATTTTGCTAAAATTCAATTTAATTCTTTGATGTTCGATTTTGAAAAAGTGTACACCATATTTTAAATCAAACTAGATCAGTTCAGTTCGGTTTTTTCAACTTCAATTCGTTTTATTTCGGTGTTTTTAAAAAAAAATAGTGTAAAAAATTCTTGTATTGATTTATTATTCTACAATTTTCTTCTGGCATAATTCCTAAAAGAACCAACAGGGAGAAAAAGAACAGCAGCAAGAAAACGTTAAGCTAGAAATCAATAGGGAAAAAAAAAGAAATCAAGAATTACCACCTTAGCTGTAAAAAGAAATAACACCTTAGCTGCACCAGACTACTTATTAATGACCGAAAAGCTACTGTGTGTTATTAGTGATCGAAGAGCCACTATCTGTTATTAAGTTTAGTACCAAGAATTACCAAGAAATCAACAGGGAAAATAAACAGAATTACAAAGCGGAAACAAGGGAATGCGGTGACCAGTGAGCTTAATTTAGGGATCCTACATTTGGGCCAAAATTTAAAATGGATCATTAGGTTGGATATAAATTAAAATGCTCCGAGTCAAAAATATATAAATAAAATAATTTAAAATATTATTTCAAATTTATTTAATAAAACTTTGATTCTTTAATGCACCATGATTTCATGACACACCAAACCGAAGAATCAAAGAATCAAAGTTTTCGAGAAAAAGAACAGACACCGAACAAAAAACCGAATTAGTTCAATTCAATTTTTCGGTATTTATGTCCACCCCTACTTTTAACCATGGTTCTGCTCATGGCTTAACAAATTTACAAGCTCTTTAGCATCACAAATTATTTTCTTGGATGCTTAGACTCTATAATTTTTTTCTTGGACAAGCCAAAAAAAAAAAAGCAGACCATCAGAGACTGGTTAGGACAACAACAATACACTCACCTCTAACTTTTATTTTTACTTTGATTGTGCACTAGACTTGTAATTTTCTTGTTTTCTTTGTACCACAATGTTGGTGGTTGAAGTACAAGCCAGCTTCCACAATGTCTTTCTTCAGTAATCTACTATTCTATCAACAGTGCCTTCAAGATGGCATTTCCACCTATGAAATTCTGAGAAATACATTTCTTTCCGATTTGCGACGTCTAAAAGATACAAGGAAATAAATGCCTAAGACAACTCTAATTTTAACAATTGCTGCCAACAGCCCAATTGAGCAGAAACTACAGGTGAACTACCTGGCTCCTAGATTAAGGAATATATAGAAAATGTACACTTGTGAACTGGCACTCCAAATTAGTGTTGAGGTAAGACAGGTCTTTTCTCCAACATTTCATAATGGAGGACAAAATTATCCTGCATCGAAGTTACAGATGAGTTAAAACACTGGAAACTTCATAAAAACTGATGTGCCTTGGCACATGACAAACACAACTAATACGTGAACTCAAAACTGTACTATGATATCCATACCTTACGGATCGTCTCCCATGTGTTTGGATCAAAACAAATGTAAGACCCTCTCTCATATGCATTCGTCTTGACAAGAGGCTCCATGTTGGCGACCCTCATAAACCACAACCGATGTTCTCTGTGATAAAACCAGCCACGGTTATACCTGCACACAGAAAATGCAGACTGTTATTATCTAGACTTCAGCTAAGCACTTAGCACATTGCACATCCAGAAGGTCAACTATGCAGTAAGAGGAGTATCCTATCATGCAATAGCTGACAAATTAGCTCTCAGGAATACAGCAGAAAAAAATATGCACCTAAGAGCAACCAATGTTGTTAAAAAAAAAAAGAAAACATACAGTTCATTTGCAGCATACAGTTGCGCTTCATCTTTTGGCATGCTGTAAAACACAATGGATCCTGTTATTATTGCATTGAAATTTCACAATCAAAGAACATTACCAGTTTACCAAAAGACTTGCCTGTAAAATATGTAAAACAAAGTATCTAGCTGAAACTTTGAGAAGTATGCTTGCTGCATCCAGAATAAAAGAACATTTCAATAGATAAAAGTCAGATCCAAATAAACAAAAATGCAAAGGCAGCTCACGTTTAAAGGTGGTGGTTGCTTCGCATAATAACATTGGGGTGCAGTAAATTCTGGATCCCCTTTGGCAGGCTCATCGGACCATGGGGAACCAAAAGTCTTGTATAAATTTTCAGCAGAGTTCAAATTCAAACCAAGTGTTGTTAGATCAATTCCAAGTGCAAGAGAAGTCAAATCTGGATCGCTCATCCGAATTACACTTAGCAAACCAAGCATACCAAACGGATCAGGAGCAACTTGGGATTGCATGGACTTTAAGCTCTGATCCCTGTATGGCTGACCTAAAGAGGACATTTGCTGCAACCTGAATTGGGATGGACCCTGATGCTGTTGGTACTGCTGAGCCTGAATGAGCTGATCATATGATCCAATACTAGAAACATTACTTGACGAATTAAGAGGCCGTAATCCAATACCAGGAGGTCCACCACTCTGAACCCAAAGAAAGATTAAAAAGATGTTAGCTCCTTCGCTCCTTCAAACCTGAATGAATGCACCTCTCCAGCACACCAGGAATAGACTTGTTCTAGCTTGACCAAATAAACTCCAGTTTCAAATGTAATACTTTTTTTTTCTTTCCCCTGGTAGTCAAGAGGGTAAATCCTGCTTTATTGCTGATACACAGCAACTTTTATGAAGAAGAATTAAAAAAATTTGAAGTGCTGATTAGCAGAAACTTAGTACATAAATCAAACCTCTGACTATCAAAAAAGCTAACTCAAGTGGGGAAGCACTTAGGAAGAAGAAGATTTAACAATGGACCAATCACACACACAAAAAAGAAAGATAGATGAAAGGCGGAAAATGTGTTACAAATGTCTTCTTTGTAAACAAAATCTTTTGTTGGAAACTATGTTGCACAGAATTTACGGGATTGACCTTACTTCGAACAAAGTAAATGCTTCCAATCGGATAGGGTTGATAAGGCTGAAAAGAACCAGCGTAAAAATAGAAGGGATTTACCATGGGCTATTCCAAACACAATATGATCACTTCTAGTGGGACTGAACTCTACAGACTTGATGGAGAATAAAGGAACAACTGCACTTAATCCTAACAAACTTACAGGAGAAGCTAAAACATACTCCTAACCAATTGTTGCATCGAAGTAACACATTTTAGTCTGTTAATCAGCAGGAGAGGGTTCATTTCCAATATACACAATGTGGCATAAAAGACTAATAAGTAGTCTCAAAAAGTTGGACTACATAATCTTTTACTTGGAGCAAACAAGATAAATATTTCTCCCCACCATCCCCTCAATCCAAAACAAGGATTGGAACAAAACACAATAACAGATTATTAAAAAGAAAAACAAAATTAAGAGTAATGCACCTGTTGATGATAACTGGAGTGTGATGATTGGAAGACATCTGGACCATGTAAATTCAGCAGATCCTGGTTGTTTATGTTTGAAAAGGAGACACCACTACTACTAACAGATGGAGCATGTTGCAGCTGCTGCTGCGGACGATGCGACGAGTATGTTCCACCCAAATTAAAACCTGTGGATCTTCCCATCTGCACCATTAGATCAAGGACAGAATCAGCAGGCCGAAGCATTTACTATGAGGTTATGGTTCTATAAAATAGCCAGTGAAGTTTCAGAAATTTATACTTACCGAGAAGTGTTGCTGTTGCATCATAGAAAGAGCATTATCATGAAGCTGCTCTTTCTGGTGAGGATCCATAGCATAATCAGCATTCGCACCTTAGTAAACATGAGAACAATAGTATTATTAGACTCCTAGCATGGAAGTGCAACCAGCAAACCCCCCTCCACACCCAGCCATTCTCCACTACCCCCTTTTCTTTCCGTGGTTCCCCCACCCCTAAAAAATCATTCATACAATAAAGCAAAGACAACATTTACAAATTCTTTTTTCCTCATTAGTAAATATTTCACAAAAATCAGGCAGAAATAACTAATAAAACAGCCATAAATGTGGAAAACCCATGTCCCTTGCCTTGCCTTCTCAAGGGGAAAAGGAACTATATGAAAAAGCAGGATACTCATAATAGAGAAGAAGTTTGAGCCTGTGGGTTGACAGCATCTACTGTCATCAGAATTTGTGAACTTGCAATACACCAAATATTCAAGTAAAGAAAAAGATGAGTTGGAAAGGCTGATTGATAATATCCTTCCCAAGGAGATGTATCGATTATCATGTTTTGGTACAGCCAAAGGGAAGTAAAAAAGACTCCCTTCTCCATTCCATCCTATTAAAAATGAAAAGTCTGACATGGAAGGTTACGAGAATCTCTGATTTCACGTCACCTCCTTAATTACGGAAGGAACAAGGTCCCATAATGTCCTCTTTTAACTCCCTACTCCTGCCCTTACTTTTGTGATCCCAGCTAAAAAGTGCAACAGCAAACATGCGTAGCATATTGCCACTTGATCATCCCACTCAAGACAAATTGTAAGAGCTTTGTGCATTGAGAAAAGCACCTTTAAATCCTGGTAAAGCAGGAAAGTCTTCATTTTGAATGCTGAATTCCTGGTTTTGCTGAACAATAGGACTGAGCCCTGGTTTCCGCAAAGAACCTGAGAAACTTGTATTATCAGTATTCTGTCTAAACTGTATGATAAAAGCACGAGCAAAAAGTGTTTAGAAGGAGAAGGAGCTTTAATTACCTAATTGTCCTTGAGGTCCTCCGGCCGAACTAGGTCGATTGCTTAACTGAGGGAAATCATTCATATCAAAAGGAGATCCATCATTTGAATTTACATCATTCAACAATCCCAAAGAGTTGAGGCTTCCCAATGCTTGGACGTGGTTTTGAGATAGTGGACCACCAGCAGAATAGGAATTTCCTAACATAGAAAGCACCTGTGGAGAGGCTGATTCCAGATACTACCATTAGCATAAGAGGATTCACCTACCTACAAACAGTGGGTGTTACATATACCTAATTAACCTATCTATCTAAACATGACATCTATGTGTGAAATCAAAGAAAAAGGCTGCGATTGACATCCCTATGTGAAAGCAAATGACAAAAACTGTAGGAATTTCTAATCGGTTTATTCAGGTACTCAAATTGAAGAAAAAACAAAACATAGTTTTTCAATCCAAATGAACTTATTGACGAACAACAAAACCATCAACCATTTTTCCACCTCTTTCTGTTGCACCACCCCTATATTTTCTTCTTCTTTGAAGCCATAATTCAGAAATTTCGAATAGAAGGCTGTATTATTTGTATTGCATCTTTTCCTTACTTTTACTTTTTTTTACTGGCATAATCTTTAATTGATGTAGTAGTTTAGTTTTGATCCAATATGTAATGTTTTTGGACAGAATATAAGCTTAGCATCAGTTCCACTCTCAACTCATGTGTGTGAGACTAGGTAGTCAATTACAACCCGACCCACACCACATATAGATATATATCTATGTATCACTTCTAGTCCACAATCTTGAGGAGGTTATTATATATTTTCAAATGCCAAGGAGGTTTTATCACAAATCAAAAACTGAGGACTGTAATTCATATTTAACTCGAACAACTTATCATGTGGAAAAATTCTCAACAATTATAGGCCGACGTAATCAAAATTCAAAAGCACACCTAGTAGAGTTTGGTCAAAGAAAATAAGAAAATATATTAATTAAACCAAAATAGCTCACAAAACTTGAACAGATTTTTGAAAATCTTATATATCCCCATTTCCCTTCCAGTAAAGATAACTTGATATAATGTGGGGGAAAAATGTCTGAAAATGAATGATAGAGAATACTGGGAAAATCCATAATTCCAGCAACTTCATCCACCAAGGTTTGTGGTTAGCAAAATTAGTACATATCACATTTATTTTTCACTACATTGGAAATTAAATAACTCCAAAGCATGAAGTAGTGCAGCAGAAAAAAAACAATAGAATGAAACTAGCTGAGGCTCTGCCAAATATGAGGAAAATCTCTTCATTCTGGATGGTAAAAAAGAGAACAACCAAGAACTCAAGGGAGTAAACAAACTAGATGAGGCCAGAGGGAAACCATCAGTAATTCAAGCTAAATTTTTTTTGAAGAAAAAATTACTAGCTGAACAACAGAGAAAACAAGGGAGCTAACAAACTAGAAGAGGGGAATCATCATATCTATTCAAAGCAAATTTACCTTGCTGAAGAACACCACTCATTATCCTATTAGGTCCTTGAACATTTAAATTTCCAGAACCCGCACTGGCATTCATATTTAACCGTGAAGCAAGACCAGGCACAGACAATCCTGCACCAGAGCTAATGCTTCTGCCAATGTTGCCCCCACCAATAATATTTCCCACTGAGTTTGTCATCCTTGGGCCTGCATTTCCCAAAATTTGGGACACCCCAAGACCTGGCACAGAATTTCGATTACCAATTCCTGCAGAGGTTGGGAGAATCCCAGGAATAGAACCTCCTACACCACTAGCATTATTGCTATATCCCGCATTACCAACAACACTCATACCACCTCTACTTGTCATTCCAGAATGAACGTGAGAATTGCCTTGGGATATCTGCAACACAAATGATAACAGACATATAAGATATGCAATACAAGTGAATGTTGCCTAGGCATATAACGGAGAAGAAAGCAAAGAACATTTCCGCAATAAAATTTAATAAATCCTTGACATGGTTTACAATATAATTAGCAGCATCTCTCAAGAGCTCTTTTCATCTTTATTTCCAAAAAGAGAATTAAATCATTTCCAGAATCAAAATCCCACACCACCCCTCTAAAAGTTCTCCCGTCATTGTTTCCCATCTTAAACTAATCTTCACCAAGTGCAGGAGAGAGCTTAAAAGAGAAAACGACAATGATTTTGAATTCTTTTCCCTCCTTTCCTTTCCACTTAGGTAATATCAGATAAAAAAAGATGGAACAATGATAAGAGAAACATTACACAAACCTGAGAAAGGGCAGCCGGAAGATTGTTTGATGAAAAACGGCCACCAGAAAGGTTATTTCCAGATTGCTGGACACCACTGGAGGGTACGTTATTTATTGCTGTGTTTCTTGAAACAAGTGTCCCGTGCATGTTAGGAATGTTGAAACTCCCATGAATGTTATGCAGTCCCTGAAGACTTCCTGTGAGGAAGAAGTTTATTGATAGATCGGCATAAATATTAGAAAGTAACGAGAATCCAGCAAATAACTCACCAGAGTGATGATAAAGAGGGGAAGCTGCACCAGATAGAGGAGGGAAAGAAGAAGGAAATGAGCGACCGGTGTTGTCAGAAAGATTTGAAGCTGATCCGTTTAGAGAAGACTACAACCAAACAGGAAATACATCATGAGTGGACTGCTAAAAAAATATTCAGCTTAGAATAGCACTTTTTCATGCATGAAGAAATCATCTAAACATTATGCTATCCAAGACATCTAATATACCAGAGAGGAAGATAATGAATCAAATAATAGCAGAAGTGGTCCATAAAGCTGCTCAAACTTCCCTCGACTCAAATATTCAACCTTTAACTTTCCTTCAGCATAAACAAGCAATCATGACATTTTTAAAAATTGCTCATCCAGCAAAAGGAGCTGGTTTCTGTGGAGTGATAGATGCATGGCATTTGATGAAAAGGCCAGTCATCTACAAATGGCTAAGAAAATACATACACCAAAGTCACAATAGGAAGCCCATAACTACGTAGTACTTAGATGCCAAATGATCAGTACAAAGCCATTAAGAGAACACACAATTTAGGAAGTCCATTCACTTTCCCAATGCAATTTAGGAAGTTCATTTATTTTCCCAATGCATCAGCCTGATCTAGGAATTAGTCTTTCCATAACTATTGATAGAAAATTTAACAAATTCCGCATTCAGAAGCCCTATATTGATATCCATGCCTCAAAACTGCTGACAGTTTCAGATAGCAGCGATAAAGGTGTAGATAATGAGAAAGACTTATCAATAACATCTGTCACAAGCTGCCACAAACATTGGACAAGTATGTTTGATTTTTATTAAATTACAGTTCATCTACAAGACAGGTTAATGCCGTGTGAATGATAATTGTCATCTGGATTTCTTGATCAGCATTTCATTCCTCAATCTACTAATGATCAGCCCCAAGGAAGTAGCGAATAAAAAAGAGTGAAAGTATATACAACTAGTATAACAAAATAATTAAAATCAAATATTTCCAGAAGAAAAAAAAAGGATAATAGCCCTACAGAAAAACAAAAGATATTCCTTTTGCGCCAAATTCATGACACCCTTTCATTTTCGGGTGCTCCCATTTGTTTGACACTATTCTATTAACAACAAATTTTATATAACTTCCACAAAGTTAAAAAATGAAATTTAGCTATTGAAAACTTAAAACTTAGATGATTTTTTCTGTATTAAATTAACTTTTCTACCATTACTTTAATACTTCCTTAAACTACATAATATGGAAGATCAGTAAAAGTAACAGCCGTGAATACAAGAGCAATTGTTAAAATCTAGGAGAGGTGGAAATTAGATTCTACCAGCATCGACCAACTTCTTGTACAATATCAGCACCTAGTCCTTCCACGAATAGGAAAGTGAACAGAAAAGGGGCCAACTAAATACAAGAACAGAACTGAATTATCAACAACAACATACCCAATGTAGTCCCACAAAGTGGGGTCCAGGGAAGAACTGAAATATCAGTAAACAAATAAATTTTATCAAGAAAGATAAGTACATTGAGTAATCCTGACATTGCAGAAATGTCAAGATGTCATGCAGAAATTTTTCCTGGTTGTACAGCAGCTTCCCTTATCCTTTTCTTCAGAAAGGTTATGGGAGAAATTATTGGAAGCCTTTCCAATGAGTTAATACCTATTATCTGAAAAGGAATGTGATTGGAACAGCCAGTCAAAAAGTATTATGTATCTCTAGAATCGACTGAGCAAAAAAACAAAGAAAAAGCATCAGAAAGTAATGAAAGAAAAACTTAAGCCTTGAGACATCCAGAGAGAGAGCCACAAAGCAAAAAACACAAAGTTCTATACATGCAAAACATTTGACCATTAAAAGTTTTCAGAAACGAGTTCACCACTTCAAAACAACAGCAAAAATTCGAAAAGGTAAATAACCATTAGAAGTTCCAGGTTTATGTTACTACCATGCAACTTGGAGATCCCCAATTTTTCTATTTACAACATTCAATGTGAAAACATGTGCTCCCACCTGTCAACAGGTTTACACTGAACTTGTGTGAGTAGGACAGCAAGCTACCCAGTGAAATAATGAAAAGCGCACAAATTGGTGCAGTCACCAAAAAAGTGAGCAACAATTAAACTACAAAAAGGTATTATGAAATCTCCCGGCATGCCACTCCATACACAAATTAACAACTTACACGTGCACATCATAAGAACTAAATTATGAAAAATGTGTACTCCCGCCAAATTACTTCCAGATTATTCCAGGAAAAATAATAAGGATAACTAAAATCCTTTTTCACTTGAGCATGAAATTCACATCTTCCAATAAGTAACTTTAATTATTTTTTCCTTTTATTTCTTTTCATAACCGACTTCTAATATTAATTATCACCAGCTACACAAATTTGGAAGAGAGTATTCCAAATTTCCAATGAACTATACACAATGTAAATATATCCAGCTAAACAAAATACAAAATATCACACTTCACAAGCTCAAACCACAGCTAAAAGTAGAACTTATTCACATAACATACTTCAATGACTAAAAAAAACAAATATCCATCCTTCTAAGACTAATCTACGCTTGCTGGTTGTTGCCTCATAGCGCTAAAACAAAAACTAACAATTCGATAGGTAAATACAGCGGAAAAAACTACGTCAAAAGAGAAAAGCCCTAGATGATAAGTAACAGTAAGTATGAACCCTAACATTTTTGCCGGATAAACAAAATCTACAGTTACATATAGGAATATATACATATGTATAGATCGATACACAGATAGAGAGAGAGAAAGAAGAGATTACCCGAGAAGAGAAAGTGCGAGCTACTGATCTTCTTCAATGGTTTCAGGTGATTTTGATGAAAGAGGAGAGGAAAGGAGAAATAGAAAAGAAAAAGGGCCAAATATATAGAGATTTTCGAAACCCGAAAGCCCAACAACAGCAATACCATTTTCAGCTTTAAAATATTTATTCCGTTAAAGTTTTATTATACTATGTATGAAGTAGGGTGTACATGAATCAGGTTGGTTCGTATTTTTTATAAATCAAATTAAATCATTTGTGTTAGGTTATTAAATCTATAAATCAAACCAAATCAATAAATATCGGATTTTTCGATATCAATTTTTTTTGGGTTTTTCAGATTTTTTTTGGGTTTTCGTGATTTTTTGGGTTTTTCATAGTATCTATTAAAAAGAATAGAGCAGTGCTTCTTAAAAAGAGCTCTAGTACAAAATATCAACATATAAGATGGAATTTGAAGTTTTAACTTTATAATATAGCTTTATAAGATGGCATTTTTTGTATGTTATTTAGATGGGCCTCTCAACTCCAAATCTAAATGTAAGAAAGAAAATAAAAATTATGAAAAAAATTTTAAAAATATTTATAAACTACATTTTAATAAATATTTTTATGTATAACATAATTTAAAAGTAGTATATCTATAATCGGGTCGGTTTGGATTCGGTTTAATTTTTTTTAGTTAAAACCAAATCAATCCTATAATGGTCGGGTTTTTTTTCCAAACACCAAACCAAGTCAAACCAAACCACTAGTCAATTTTTTTTTTCCGGTTTGATTCGGTTTATCGGTTTGATGTGGTTTATCGATTTGCCCTGTACAGTTTTATAAAAAATAAAATTGTTTCGATATACTATAATTTTTTTAAATAATGTTTTTGCTAACTCTTAAGTCTTAATTGTAAATAAAGGAACCCGAAATGGAGGGCTTTGAAGGACAATGGACTATTGTTCATTGCACAATAAAAACATAAAAGGAGAATTTAAAGGTATGTGTAACAATCTCGTGAACTCAATGAAATAGAGAACAAATAAGTCAAAAATATCACTACTATCAAAAGTTGTTATAATAGAAAAGATAACATATATGTATAAATTTCTTATTTACTTTGTAGACACTATTCATTCTCACCATGTCAATTAATTATTTTACCAAATTAAATAACTGGTTAAGTTATTGTCATGTTACCAGGAGGTTACGGGTTCAAGCCTTGGAAACAGTCTCTGGCAGAAATGCAAGATAAGGCTGCGTATAATAGACCCTTGTGGTCGGGCTCATCCTCGAACCCTGCGCATAGCGGGAGCTTTAGTGCACCGGACTGCCCTTAAATAAAATACAAATTATATTACAACTATATTAAAAAAAATCGTCCAAGGAATTGACCCCTCGAATGTTCATGTAGGGGTGGACATAAATACCAAAAAAATAAATCGAACCGAATTGATTTGATTTTTTGATTTTCGATTAGGTATCGATTCATATTTTTTGTAACTTCAATATTATGGTTCGATTTTCGATTACATGATTTATGTATTTCGATTTAACCTTAAATTTATACATTAGTATTAGACTATTAGTACTAAGACTTGCATTGTTTATTCCTCTGGAGTTATCTTTGCCATTCTCCTCTCTGATATCTTTTATGTTCATTACGCCCTCTATCTCTTATTACAATTTCTTCAATTATTTGATGAATTTTGTTAACTGAATAAATTTAAAGTTGTATTATATTAGTATTTTTTGATATTGCGTTAGTAACTTTGTAAAAGAATGTCACTCTTGCTTGTGAATATGTAAAGTGTATTGGAAATTTCACTCCCTCCATTTGATTAATTAACGTTTCTTTTGAAATGACCACCTCTTTTCTTTGATTCATAAGTATAAGAGGTCAAATGCACATTTCCTCTTTTCTTTGATTCATAAGTATAAGTGGTCAAATTTCGATTTCTAAAGCTTTTTAGTTCACTGCTTATTGTTGGTTGTTAGTATAGTATAGGTCTATTCTTACTTTTAGCCCATTAAGCTGGAAAATCGAACAAAAAAAGTCATAAAACATAAAATCTAAAAAAGCTCATTAAGCAGGTCTATAAAAAAAGTTAAATTTAATAGATTAAAATCGAATCGAATCGAATTAATTTGATTCAGTGTTCGATACACCAAATCTTGTAACTAAAAATCAAAAAAATTAAAATAAAAAAATCAAACTGAAATACTAAATATCTACCCCTATATTTATGCCTTTCTTAATAAAAGTCAATTAATTCATCGAAAATCAATCGAATCATACCAGCACCAAACTAGTTAAATGGAAAGGGAATAGTTGCACTCCTTAAGTGAAAAACTCAATTCGACCAATTTAAATAAGAAGATACAATTTTAATTGTTAGCCTCAACTACCTTAATAATAATTGTAAATCAATGTAGTAGGTGGAGTACTATTAAGTGAACCTAGAGCTAATAATACAAGAGAGAAGCCATCATATTAAATGCAATGATGATCGAGCAAGTTCTTCAATTCGTTCAAATAAAAAAAAGAAATTAAAGAATTTATTTAACATATAGGAGTAATAAATTATACAAACATCAGATCAGAAAAATTATTTACTATTGTCATGAAATACCTTAGCATATGCAATCCAACTTTTGACCTTATAGAAAAATAATCAAGCACATATACCTAAAATTAAGGATATCAAATATGACTCAAAAATTGATGACCTTCTGGTCCGTCTAAAATCTTATAAATTGGATATAAGATAATTTTATATTACATTGATTTTAGATCTACCCAATACAACTCATTTTAAAAGTAATTTTTAGTTTAACTCAATTCTAACTTACGTTTAAAATTTAGTTTAATTTGAGTTTATTGCTTGAAATTTACTTTGATTTTTTCTATGCGTCTAGGTTTAGGTCCCCAATCAAAGTCGAATCTTAAGACGTTTCGAATTGAAATCAAGTCTCTGATCTCAGATCTAGATGGGATCAAGTCTTAAATATCAAATCAAATTTTGAGTTAGGATCGGGGCTCAAGTCCAAAGAGAAGATAGGATATTGGGTTTTGGCTCAAGATAAGGTCTCAAATTGGGATCAGATATTGAATATCATGTGAAGATTTGAACCACGATCGACTATCATATCCAGATTTATCGTGTGGCTAATGATCGGTACACATGCAATTGTTAATCATTAATAGGATGCTCAAACGAGAATATAAGATTATTTATATAATGATTTTGCATAGTAAAACATTATCTATAAACACGTGTGTGTATGCGGTGTGTGGTGCCTCAGAAAATAATTTGTACTACCGATAATGTTACTAACTAATGACTTAGCTAGCTTTTATATTTGTATCTTAATAAATCAATATGATGTTGCTGACTGTTTGAATGATAAGTTTATATAAGATTATTAACATCGAAAATGTCACTAATAAAATAAATTTAGTTACAAACTTCTAACTAAAAGAAGTTTCTTTAATATTTGCAATAATATAGGTTCTTTCAATATTCTAAGATTAAATTCCTTTGAATTTTCTCCAAATTGAAAGAATCTTGATGGATAATCCCCAAAACAACAAGACCTTTTAATCACAACAAATTACAACCTTAAACATTACATTACATACATTATTTTCTTGCTAACCAACTTCATAATAAATTTGATATTTCTAATTAACCATGCATTATTTTTCATGTTGAAATTAACAAACATTGTTAAGCTAGACATTTGTTGCGTTTTCATGATGGGCAGCATCCTCTGGATCCTTGTCAAATTTGTCAGCCATTTGAACATTATCTACATTAGGGGTGTTGCCACCACTAGTTTGCCCTGAAAATTGTAACTTTTTTAGTGCATATTTAATTGGATTTAAATAATGTTAACAACAATGATTAGTAATGGTAGTGGGTTAGTTATTATTTTTACAAGGTAATTAATTAATAATTTTTTATATTAAAATGTCCAACATGTCCTTAAAGCTATATATTTCAAAGTTTATAAATTAAAAAGTAAAACAATAAAAAGAATGAATGACGAAAATGAAATGAAAAGTGAGTTAGGAGTTTTTTATTGGGAAGAGTATTTTGAAAATTATAGAAAATATTAAAAATAAAATAGATATTTTATCAAATCAAAAGTATTTAAAGTTGGAGTGACCAACTTATTATTGATTTTCCCTTATAAACACTTATTTGATCAACTTATAAATTATATAACAGTATTAGCTAAATCAAACATCCCCACATTCACCTTTAATTGTGTAAATATTTATTTAACATCATAATCCTATATAGGTGACATTTGAACATTAAAAAAAAATGTGATTTTCTTTTTAAACAAAACAATATTTGTTTTTAAGTTGAAAATGATATCTGAAAATTGAAGTTGTGTTTATACATGAATATAAATTAGAGTTATTTTTTAATTTCTGTTTATACATGATTTTCTTTTTGGAGTTTTTCGAATTTCAAAAAATTCCAAAATTGGACTTCAAATTGCATTTCGAAAAATTATAATAATTTTATGTTCGAACGTTTTTTTTTTGAAATTCGAAATTAAAATTATTTAAAAAAAAAAGTTGAAAACTATCCATGATCGAACGGGCAATAAACCTCACCTGGATTGACAATAGATGTAGTAGCCCTTTTGCTTTTGTAGTATAAAATAGCAAAAATACCTACAATAGCCCAGACAAGCAAGAAGGCTGGAATTGTAGTGCCCAATATTATAGGCAGATTATTTTTCTTCTTCTTATTATTATTTTTGGGTGATTTATTATTGGCAGATCCATTTGCTGGCTGATCATTTCCTGGTGATGATGAATTATTATTTTGGCAAGACTCATCAGATTTACTGCATAAATTTGAATTTCCTGAAGTACTGAAAAATAAAAATCAAAACAAAAGCCGAATGAGATGATAAAATTAGCCCATAAAAATAGAAATTGGCCGTTTACAATAAGGTCAATTAGCCAAGCCGTTGAAATCTACTTATTTAAAGTGTTTTTTGAGAAAGTAATTCTGGAGAATAACAATTTGTATTCGACTAAATCATTTGAGATTCTTTTATTAATATCTTACATTTTGTTAATATTTTTAAAAAGTATTTTTATGTGTCAAATTACAAAACAAAGAAGTTATTATTAAATTTAATTTGGTAAAAATGAACTTTTTATATACGCAATCTTGTTATAAAAAATATCAAAGCATTTCCATTTGGAAGAAGTTACTTTTTCGATTTCTATTTAAAAGCTGAAAATTAATTTCTATTATACTGAAAAAATACTTATTTCTTCATCGATAATTTGGAAAAACACCATCATTCTCCTAAATAAATATTTTTCTTTTGAATTAATATTTTTAACCTTTCAATAACTAAATAGTCAAGAAATATAACATAAGATATGTTTAGTGTTGCTTTTTCTTACTCTATGGTTAGGCCATTTTTGTTTGACAATGAAGCAGGGACTGGCCCACTGAACTGATTATTTGCTAAATTCCTGAAAAGAAATTAAACCAAAATCATGTATCATAACAAGATATAAATTAAAGCTTTAGCATATTTATGATAAAGGATATGTTTGAATTTAGCTTATTTCAGGTGCTTTTTAAGTATTGTTATTATATATGGATAAAATAAAAAAGTATTTTTAAACACTTATTTTTAAGTTAAAATAAAATAATAAATCATATGTTAGAAATGTCATAAGTGATTACTAAAGTTAAAAGTCATGAGTCCATTCAAACAGACTCATAATGACTGTAAAAAAAATATTTAAACAATCACTAAGTTATTTATAAAGTAATTTTAATATCGTTAGTATATATAAATTATAGCTTGTTTGGTTAAGTTTTTTAAAGAGCTACGTATTTTGACAAAAAAAATATATTTTTGGAGAGTAGTTTTTTTTTTTATCTAGTCAATTGTAAAAACATTTTTTTTAATATTATAGAGCAGCAATTTGTGCTTGACCAAAATTCCAAAAGTGTTTTGGCAGGAAAACTCTTCTTTTTTTTTTTCAAGAAGAATTGCTTTTTTCAACTTCTAAAAAAAACAACTTCTGTTACTATTTGAAAATACTTATTTTTTTATAATTTTTTTGGTCAAATACCTTAATTCTCTAAAATAAACGATTTTTTTCTTCAAAATACTTTTAGCTTCCGAGAAGATTGACCAAACAAGCTAAATAAATCCATCAAATTATAAAGTTTTGATACTTACAGTTTTTTAAGATTCGGTAAGGTGCCAAGGAAATCAGGAATAGGTCCATCCAAATTGTTGTCACTCAAATCACTGCAATCCAAAAAGAATAATTTTTTTAAAAAATAGTAAGAAATTAATTAAAATAAAATATCCCTATTTGGGAGGAAATGTATTTAAATCAAATTCGAAAAAAAAAAGAACAAGAAATATTACATTGTCTCAAGAGCATCCAAGGAACTAAAATCTGGAAGTGATCCTGACAAATTGAATTTACTCAAGTACCTGCAAAATTAATTTTATTTCAACAAAAAAAAATTACAATTATTTTAAGGGCAAACTTGGAGCAACGATAAAATTATTTCCACTTTTGAGGTACCTGCACCAGACAACTCTTTAAAATCATATATTTAAATGAATTAAATTTTGCTTACAGTGCTGTAATACGAGGTGGGTCATTGCTGCTACAATTAATCCAATCATATGTAAAAGGTGATGGAAGACAAGGATCACCAATCCAGCCTTGTAATACTTCAAATTCCTTTTGCAGTGATATTAAGGTCTCCACTATATATAAAAATATAGTACTTAAGTAAGTGTTATAATTCCTATATATATATATATATATATATATATATAATTTTATTTTTTTTTAAAAAAACAATCAAATAACCCTTCAATAATGTATTTTAACTTGTTATAGCAAGTAACTAAGGTAAAGAGCGTAGAAAAAGCACCTATTTCTGTACCGGTTCCGGAAGAGCGAAGAAAAAGGGGATGTTTTGTTAATAGGAGCGGAGTGCTTTATTTTTCAAGTTATCAATGGTTATTATGGATAGTTATCTATATTAATCTTTTAGGTATCATACTAATGTATTCATTCTTTTATACAATCTATGTACGTATACAAGCCAAAGTCATAGAGATACAAATTTTATATACCGAAAGTGAGTAAAAAACAATTATACTATCAGATTGCCTTAAAGACATAAGACAATTTTTTTTAAAAAAAATGTCTAAGTGTGTATAAGTTATTGTGGACATACAATTATCTAGATAGGTATCTTTTAGGTGACATAATAGTGTATACATTCGTTTATACTATCAAACGCATATAAGTCAAACTCATAAATCAAGATTAATTCCTATAAATTGAAAGAGTTCTCACAATTAGATAACTACTATTAGTAATCTGAAACAAGTTATCCGCTACAACAGATTAAAAATAAAGTAAATAAATAGTAGGAGTAAGAGGGCATACATACCATCTTGGCTATTTGTTCCATTAGTCAATGCATCACCAACAATGAATATTTCCAAGGCATTGATAAGAGGGGGAAGTGTTGAATTTGTGGTTTTCACAACAGAAAAAGTAGTGTCTGGTGAAACAGTAAGATTGCTAACATACATTTGAGTAAAATCTCCATAAGGTGGCAAAATTGGGTCTGAAAAAGATTCTGTGTCTTTGAAAATCCTAAATGATCTTGTTTGGTTATCATCGAGTTGAGTAACTTCAGAGAAGTACATGTTCATGTAGATTGGAACATTATCAATTGGAAGAAAACTCATGTTCCATGTTATGATAGCTAATGAATTGCTAGTGGAAATTGCATTTTGTAACACTTGTTGTGGGGGTTGATCTCCATGACTAGTGTCAATAGTTGTGGCATCACCAGTGAGTGATTCTAATGAATTTCCTGAAATCCCAGGAATCCATATTCTGTCATAGGGATCATCTGTGTTCCTGTCCATTTCAATGAAAAGAATTTTGTTTACAACAACGTAACAACAACAACATATCTAGTGTAATCCTATAAGGGGTTAAAATAAGAATGTATGTAAATTTTATCTTTATGGGGTCTAAAATAATTTTTTGTTTAATGAAGTAAAAAAATACAATGTTGTATAGCTTCGAAAATTAAGTAGCGACTAAGCCTCAATCCCAAATAAATTGAAATCAAATATAGTAAGAGGTGTTAAATGGACGAATTAGGTTGAGATTGAACAAGTTAAATATGACATAAGTGAATAAATGGGTTGGACTAAAATCAACCCAATGGCCTGAAATGGGTTGGATCATGGCCCGCCCAATTTGACCCAATTTTTTCTAATGATCCACCTTCCCCTAACCCACCCCTTACTCCTGTTTATTTGTCTCGTACCATCCATCGAGACTCAAGCCCGACTAGAGATCCGACCTTGACTCGAGATCAGACCCCGACTCGAAATCTAAGACTCAACTTTGACCCAAAGCCCAAGCCCGACCCCGACCCTAACGCAGGACTCAAGACCCGCCCTAACACGAACTCGAGACCTTACTTTGATCGGGAACTCGAGACACTTCGACCCCTAACCAACTCGGGACCCAAGACCCTAAGACCTGACCCGACCTCGACTCTAATCTAGAGTCCTGAGACCCGAACCTTGACCCATAGGAAAAATTAAAGTAAATCTCCAACCGTAAATCCCAAAAATGGAATAGAATTAGGCTAATTTTGGGTTAAAGTTAAGATAACTTTCAAAATGGGTTATAATGAGTTGGGCTAAAATCAATCCAATATGACATTATTTTGTGCCCAACCCTTAAAATTTTGGATTGATTGGACGGGCTTCACTTTTTTGGATCATATTTACCACTAACTGTAAATAGAAGTACTCTAACACAAAGAGAATCAACAAGCTATTAAGCTAACATTGAAGTAGCTAAGTTAACTAGAATATTTTACCTGATAGTTTGGTTGGAACCAAAAGCAACTCTTCTTCTCAAGAACAAAGCATGATTATCATCAACATGACTATACATAGTAGAATCCAAGCCACGAACTTCAAGTGCTGATATAAAAGGAAATTGATTATCCTCTGTCTGAGCAAGACATACAGTAAGGTAATCTCCCTTAACAACATAAATTGTCTCATAATATACAAGCTGATCACTCATAGTTGTCACACTTGCCCAATGATTTCCATCAAATTGAAGTGCAAATGATGGTGGATTTGATTTCCCATCATAATTTCCATAGTAAAAACTAGCTCTAATTAAAACTTTTTCACCCTTTTTGATCTCATCGATTAGGAAGCAATTCTTGTTCCTGCTTGTGAACACTCTTAAAGTGTCCATTACTTGTGATATTGAGTTGTTGGATTGTACAACATAAGATTCTCCATTGGCCACATAGTCATCATCTCCTAACCAATCTATTGAAGTTTCATGATCAGTGTATGCTTCCGATGATCCACAATCGAGGCTCACAAACACTGCAAATAAAAAGGAAGAAAAAAAATCAAGATCAAATAAGCCTTAAGATAATACATTTCACAAAGGGTCTGGTGGAATGGTTGAGATTCCTCCGTCATTAATCAGAGATCTTGAGATTAAATTATGGGAATTGAAAACTTTTCGATAGGTACATTAACCAACCCCCCTTAGTAGACCTTGTTGGTATGAATCTGGGATTATTTAAGTCAGTAGGTTATAGATACCATGTTGTTGATCACCAATCCTACACGAATTTGGATTAGTTTTGCTAAGAAGAAGATATCCATCGTTAATCAAATGTGTTGAGTTTAAATTGTGGGTATTGAATACTTTTGGTAGCTAGGTACGTAGCTTTACCCCCACTATTAAAAAAATACTATATTCCCGCTGAATTTTTCCATTGGAAAATGTTCATTAGCTATTTTCATAGATATTTTTGATTGAATCAATGAGAAAATAAAAAATGGTAATGTTGTCATACAGAAAAATTAAAAAGTTTCTTATTATTTCAGTGAAAATCTCTTTTCCACCATGCATTTTTCTAGTGAACTGGTTCAGTGAGAAATAAGTGAAAAAATCATGTTGTATAGCACAAATTTCTCACTGATTCATGGTGGGAAAAACTTTTATTCTAATAGTGCCCTTAAGTAGACCTATATATGATCTAACACGAATTCAGATTAATCGAGACAAAAAGGTTGCAAACACCAAATGATTAGATAGAGAAAATGAAGAAAGTTTTCAAAAAAAGTACTATAATAATAAGATGCAAGCTTACCATTAGCAGAAACAGAGAAAACACAAAGAACTAAAACAAGTAGGAGAAAATGGCTACTAGCCATGCTGCTGAGCTAGAGAATGATGAGCTCAAAAATTGAATTGAAAGACAATGAACTTTAAGGCTTACTTTATATTGGAAATATTGTGTTATTAGATGAAGTAATTATCAAGTAGGAGCTGGATTATTCTTGACCAGCAGTTTAATGTTGACCCTGTATTTTTGGGTTGTATTACCCTTCTAATTATTCACACACTAGACAATTTGTATCATACTCCTCATAGTTATTGGGTTAGTGATTAAATATTCATACATATTTAATGAATTTTCTAATATGAATATAAAATCTAAACAAAAATTACTGAGTTTGTTTGAACCTGTAACTAACTAATACTCTTCCTTCACCCTTGAGCTAAGGGATTGATCACGTTGGAGGTTTATATATTATATTTTGATGAACTTGATGATTGAGAATTGTATATGTTAGCAAATTCAATTTCAAATATCCTTTTCAACTTAACTCCAAATTAATACTTCCTACTTTTCTTCTTCTTTAAATATCACAATTTTTATGTCCAAACGCTTATTTAATCTGGTTTAGATTCTTCAAATTAGTTTAAAACATAAATATTTGGCTTAAGTTTGATAATTCATGTATTAACTACACATGCATGTTCTAATTTAGTCGAATATTTGACTCCATAGAATTACTTATGCTAGCTAAATAATCTCTTTTAATTTGCTTTGATCATAAATATTTAATTATATCCAAAAATTAATGCTAAATCATGAAACTAGGTAAGTTAACGGTAAACTTCATAGCATTGACTTTATTTTACTGAGTTGACTTCAGAAATTAAGACACGTTAAACTAGGGAAGTCAACTAACATGCCAGGTAATATGCAAGACTTGAAGAGTTTGAACTCGTCAAACTAAGCTGCATGCAGAATAATGGACTGTACTAATAAGTGAATGTATCAAATATATATTAATTTTATTATTAAATATATAATATAAAATTTTAATTATGAACCCCATTGTTAACATATACTCTATCCGTCCATTTTATTCATTTCTTAAGGAACAATGAATAGAATCACTTTCTTCCAACTGAATTTCTCACTGAAAAATGTTCAATGGTTATTTTCATAAATATTTTAATTGAATTGGTGAGGAAAAAAAATAGTATTATTTTCATATAAAAGAATTAGGAAGTTTTCCACCTTGCATTTTTCTACTGATTTGGTTTGGTGGAAAATGAGTGAAAAAATTCATGTTTTATAGCATAAATTTTTCACTGGTTCACGATGGAATTTTTTTTTGTTTCTAGTAGTGAAACGACTATAATTAATAATAAGGGTAAAATTAAAAAAAATTCTTGTTTTTTTTAAAGGAAACATCTATTTTAATATATATAATGAACAAATAAAATATATAAACAGAAAATCATTATAAAAATTCATAATGTTCAAACCTTAAATTCGCCAAATATATCGATATTTCTCTCCAATTGGACTTGTCCACTATACATGTTCCAATCATTTCTACGAACATACCATGCAATTTGCGCAGAAAATGATAAAACGACGATGGCTTTTGTGAGGTATGTAAGCCATCTCTATAATTATTATTGGGATGTTGCGGACAACGTGTGAAAGATTTGTAGACAAAATTGCTTGACACTCTTCATAGCTTTGCCACAACTTGTTATTAGAAATATACAATATCGTACAACAAGTGTATATTAGGATAATATTCACTTGATTTTATAAGATTTTAAAATAAATTTACTCCTACAATTAAGGTTTTGGACTAAGAGCCCGTTTGGATTGATTTGTAAGTTGCTGAAAACAATTTATAAACTGTTTTCAATTTTTTTGAGTGTTTGACTGACCAACTTAAAAGAAATAAGTCCAAAAAGATAATTGTGTATGTTTGGCTTAGCATATCTAAAATAGTTTATAAGTTGCTTTCAACTTATAAGCTGTTTTAGATAAGTGAAGCCAAATAGGCACTAGAAGAGTGTTTGGATTGACTTATTTTAAGTGATTTTGACTTTTACGCTCCTTTTTAGTTTTGAAAGTGTTTGAAAAATACAAAAAAGTGTTTTTAAGCACTTTTTTTTGGCTATAAAAGTGTTTTGTTAAAAAAAGAAGCCAGAAGCCAAAAATTGAGTATCCCCAACTTATGACTTTTAATTTTTAACTTATAAGTCACTTATAAAAAAGTCAATCCAATTTCCAAACACCCCCTAAATATACTTAAACCCGATTTTCTATGTAGAGGTTATTTTTGGAACCAAAATATACATGTAAGAAGGAGTTAGGAATGTACAAAGTCTCATCTCGGGTCATTTTGAATGTATAATGAACTACGAAAACTACCACCATGATATAACACCATAGTCACTTAGGCAAAGTCTTAGCTATTTAGAATATCATAATGGGTCATAAATTTTAAGAAAAAATTATCAAATTAAGCAAAATTATCAATTTATTATAAAAAAATAGCTATAATTTTAAAAAATTATCAAAAAGAGCAATATTTTGGTTGTATAGCAAATTATTTGTATCCTAATTTGATACCTCTCCTCCCTCTCTCTTGCCCTCTCCTTTCTCTCGCACTCTCTCTCTCTCTCTCTCCCCTCTCTCCCTTGCCTCTCCTACCTCTTTCTTGACCTCTATTTTTTGTATCAATTATATTTGTATTAATACAAAAACAATACGACATTCATCATCTTTGTCAAATGTATTTGTATCCAATCAAAGAGATGATGAATATAATTGTATTTCGAATACAATTGATACAAAATAAATACAGAATACAATGCAAAATAGATGTATCAATTGTATTCAATAAATATAGGTGAGAGTTTTGTATTTTATTTCAATTATATTCGAAAACTGTATTTTGTATTTTTTTTATATCAATTATATTGTATTCGTATGAATACAATATGCATTCATCCTCTCTGTCAAATGTATTTGTATCCGATTAAAGAGAGGATGAATACAATTTTATTCATTGTATTTCAAATACAATTGATATAAAATAAATACAGAATACAATGCAAAATAAATACAAAATATAATTTGTTATATTTTGAATACAAATAAATACATAATACAATGCAAAATAAATACAAAATACAATCCGCTCTTTTCCCTCTCTCGATCTCGCTCGCCTCTCTCTTCTCTCTCTCGATCTCGCTCGCCTCTCTCATCCCTCTCTCGATCTCACTCGTCTCTCTTCTCCCTCTCTCGATCTCGCTCGCCTCTCTTCCCGTAATATGTATTCATTTTGATACAAATCAGTTTGTTTTGTATTTTTTTTCTCCAAAATCAGTGAAAAAATACACTCTCTTCTCTTTCTCCCAGAACTCGCTCGCCTCTCTCCTCCCTCTTCCCCTAACATTTTGTTATTATCCATAATTAAGCAAACTATAGCTATAGAGTCCTATTTAATGCTAAAATGTTGTTGTTTTGATAAATGTCCCATTTTTTAACGAAAAAGGATAAAAATTACTCATACTATTCGAAATAGTATAAATATACTTTTATACCCTCTCATTATACTTTAGCACAAATTTATTCTTACTTTTGATGAAAGAAGACGTTACAAGCCTAAAATCAAACGAAAATGACACGCTTCTAATTTAATTTTTTTAAAAAATAAAATAAATAATCCATCCGTTTATATTAGTGAAAACAAGGGCCCAAACATGTATTCACAAAAATAAAAAAGATATGGACTTTTGCATAAGGTTAAGCGCAGAAGCAGATCGGGCCCAAACGTATTCACAAAAACAAGAAAAATTGGTGAAAATTTCATCGCGTGTCCTATTTTGGTCGCACCTTTTAAGTAACATTTATTTTATGTTTTTTTTTTGTATGAATACTCAATATTAGACAATTTTTAAGCGAAAGAATATTTTTTTGCTTCTACATTCAGATACATATAATTAAAATTTTAACATGTCTTTTTAGTTATGTATGTCAGCTGAGTGCAAACATACATGAAAAAATTGAAAGAGCGTTAAATGAATTAGTTAATTTTATTGTTATATTGAGAAATTGATGATTGAAGTTTGTTCCTAATGATACATGAAACTTATGTTTCAAATTTGAATTTATTTAAAGTAGATTTGGATGTTTAATTTTGAAAAATAATTTATTTTTATACTCAATAAAAACTTTCAGACTCACGTGTCTGAGATTTCAGGTCATTTTTAAATGTAGTTCAGTCATGTATGCATGAGTAAAGTGCAGATATGAAAAAAAAACAAAGGGGTATTAAATGAGTTTGTTAGATATGTGTGTTTTAACAAATTGATGATTGCATTTTGTTCTTTATCATATATAGTATTTATGTTTCAAATTTGAATTTATTTAGAGCATATTTGAGTGTTAAATTGTGTGTTGAATTTGTTGAAATTCGAAGCACAAATTAATAGTTTTTGTTCAAACGCACATGTCTAAAATTTCAACCCGTTTTTACACGTACATATGATAGTCATGTATGACTAAGGTGCAAACATGCATTAAAAATTCAGACATACATGACTGAAAGTTAAATCAATTTTACATGTACCTCAATAATAAATATTTGTTTTTTATCTTTATAAGTCATACTAAACATCAATTGAAAACATATGGTGTTTTCAGACGTGAATGCCTAAAGTTATCACGCTTTAGACCCAATTGTTTGACCTTTTGCACAAAGCTAATAAATTTGCAAGACAAATTATGAAGTTGATATTAGTTAAATGACGATATCAAAAACGGGTGTTTGTGCATTCTCCCAGAAAATTAATAGTAATTCATATAAATTTTAAACTCAACATAGCCGTACTTTATTTTGATAACTCCATTATAATGAGCTTCCACATAACGTATAATTATTTTTAGTAAGCCAGACTAATAGTTTGAGTAATTAGAATTTTATTTCTAACTGGTGTTTACAAGGGTAAGGATATATACAAATTTTATATCTCTCTATATTTATTTTAACATGGTATATCTCTCTCTCAATATCAACGCTAATTTTTTATTTAATTTACGAATAACATACATAGATTATATAGTAAAGGGCGGATTTACTAAGGTTCAAAGGGTGTCACGTGACATTGCTTCATCAAATTTTTTTGTTATATATATATGAAACGAAAAGGAATGTAATGAGGAAAAAAAAAAGGAAAATAGAAAAAAATGATTTTTATTAGTAAAATATACACATAAGATGTGTTAACAACAATATATATTGATATAGTTTGAGTATGTTTTATGCCTTTTCTCAAATAATTAAGGAATTTATTAACTGAGAATTCTGAAACTTTCTTTGTATGAGAAATAATGGCGTAGTCACGTATCGAAAATTAAAATATCCTTTGTCAAAAAATTATACTATATATATATAAAAGAATATACGAAGTAATTCGATATATATGTTAAATCTTAAACAAATTTTTTGATTTGGCAATGAAAAAGTCATAAACTTTTTGGTCGACATGAATCTTTTCTTTTAAGTACTATATTCAATATAATATGTTGTACAACGAGTGAAATCTGAAACAATAAATCTCTAGGCATATATTTGCTTGGTTGGCTTGGATAGTCAGTTGAATACGAAAACATTCCAATCAAGTGGAAGTGTACAAAAATAATGTTTAAATTTAGAGGAATGATTTATATCTTGAATTATTAATTATTATGATTTATAGTATTTTTTACGTAGTTTTCAAATATATAAATTTTATTTCAAAAAACTTAAAGATTTCACACCTAAATTTACGATCAAAATTAAATTGTTTGACTTTCAAAATTCGAAGGATACCACATAAATTGAGACATAAGAAGTGAAAAATCTACTCAAACACATAGTTTGTAGGATCATTGAATTTGTTTCACTAGTCTAACAGTGTAATCACATGGTTATGAAACATGAACTACATAAAAAATAGTCACAGTCTATAATCACGTACCTGTTACAAAAGTCTTCCTTTTTGGAGAATAAGTCTACACAAGAATCTTTAAATAGAACTTTTAGGAATTGGAGGGGAAGAAGGAAGAAAGCAAGAATCAAAAATATTTTTTTTTTCTTAAAACTGTCCTTTTATAAAAATAAAGAGATACAACTTTTCAAAAATAATCTGAATAATTATGTTTTTTCTCTTTTATTTATTATAAAAAAATATAACTTTTCAAAAATATTCTAAATATTTATGTTTGTTTCTTTATTTAAATGAATTCGAATTGACCGACGGGTGCTCCAAATTTAATTCCTTCAAGAAGTTATTAGATAGAACTCCTCTGGATATTATAAGGATTTGGTGAAAATGGTTGGAATAAAACTATTTTCTTTGACTATCGATAACCCTAATAATTACCTAATCAAAATAAATTGTTTAAAAGACATATTATATTAATTATGTCAAAAGTGAAGAAAAAAAACAGAAAAGTCAATGCATGTATAGCTAATGGAGCCAAAGAAAGCATTTGTCATTTTGTCAAATAACAATTATTTGCAAACATATTGGCTCATTTTTTTCAAGAAAGATATAGATCAAAATTATCTCAAAATTAATTATGAGATTTTTATCTAAAAAATTATAAAATATTTCTTATAAATTTTATTGTTTGATCTCAATCTAACATTCCTCCTCCTTTTATCACAGGTGAAAAAAACTTAGTTAATCCTGTATTAATTTATCTTAATTTTCTAAATTAATACTTTCTGATTTTCAATTTATATGATTTAGTTTGATTTGACAAGGAGTTTAAGAAATAAATGAAGAATTTTAAAATTGTGTTCTAAAAAAGAAGTCATAGATGTTTACGCGGCTGTAGATCATTTCATTAAGGGTAAAATATATATTTTAAAGTTAAATTGTTACTAAATGTAGAAATGTGTCATTTTTTGAGACTGACTAAAAAAAATGAATCATATAAATTGAGACAAAGTGAATAGATATTTTAGATCAATTATTTATAGTAATCATGATAAGTAAAATGAACAATATAAAACTTGTCCAAAAAGAGACCATATATATTTTTTGAAGCAGATGGATGTGCAAAAGTTTTAAAAACTTGAATGCAGGTTAAATTGCAATGTCCAAATAAAATACCTTAGTCTTTATTTGAAAATGTAATATTGAAATTGGAAAAGGGAATTTATGACTACTAAAATTGAATACAGTAACATATTGCTCACATTCTGATTTTTCCTTAAATTATGGGGAATCTTTGAAAATTTACTATAGAAAATGTTAAATCAACTTTAATGATTTTTATTAGGCTTTCGCAGTCAATCACAACTTGCCTCCATTATGGCCGAAGGTTCAGAAGAAATTTTGAATTTTGAGATTTAAATAATTTTTTATATATTTTTAAATATTTTAAATTATTAATTATTGTGATTTATAATATTTTTTATGTTGAAAATTTAAAGATCACATATCCAAAATTATAATAAAAATTAAAATATTTAATTTTCAAAATTCGAACGATGTCACATAAATTAAAATATAGAGATACATAAAAATCACCGGCTACTTGTTTCACAAGATTTTAATTAAATTAGAAATCTCCGAAATTTTTAATATTTTACTCAAATATTGAACAAGTCATATCATATGTGATATGACTATTTCTTTCCCCCATTTGCCTAGATCATTTTCCACAAAAGTCTGCTGTAGTAGACTAGTAACAGAAGTTTCCTAATAGGTGGAATATAATTTACTACAGTTACATAGAGTGTCCAAATATCATATTAAATCATAAATCTAATCGAAAAAGTATTATTAATTTATTGTTGTTAAATTATTGGAATAACAGTTATTTAATAGTTTTATAAAAAAAATATTGGATTATCAGTTTGATATTTATTTTTTAATATTAGATTATTGGATAAATCGTTAACTCATTAATGCTAAAATAATTTATTATTTTAATTTTTACTCATACATAAATATCAAAGTATTAAACAAAACATATTAATATAATCACTATATCAAACTATCAGTAGTCAATACAATTCACACTATGTATTTACCCTTTACACTTTAGTATTACTTGATGTTGACAACGTCAAAATCTAAAGAACTAAGAACGGCGGCGGCTACAATTTTTAACGACAACGGCAAGGGTTGGGTGATGGATAGGGCTGTGAATTGTGAGTATTCACAACAAGAATGTCTGATTTGCTAGTTTCGTTGTTTGTATGTATCGCGTCAAATTATTGGAGAAATCGTATATCTGTTTTGAAAGCATTTTCTTATTGGTTAAATCGAAAATCAAACCATTAAAGATCAAAAATTGATAAATTGATAAAAATTATCTTATTGGTTTGGTTATCGATTTTGCATATTTAAAAATTGAAAATCGATAAACCAAACTAAAAATACTTAAAACCGAACCAAATCGACCGATAAATACCCTACGGTTACACCCCTAAATTTGTTATTAAAAAAAAATACATCGTTGAAACAAATAGTTATGGGGATAAAGGTTTTTAAATAACTAAGTTCAAAGGTAATTACGACTGAGCATAGATTTTGAGGGAACTAATAATCTGAACCAAGTTTAGGGGTGTTTTAGCTATTCTGCCTTGCTAATAGGAAAGCTAAAGCAAGTTACATTTCTACCAATAGATCAAGAGACTAATTTATTACTGTCTTCCCAACAAATATTACATATATATTTAATAAATCTCTCAATATAAATACATAATTCGATTGAAAATTACTAGATTCTCAAAAATCCACACCCCACAGCCTAGATCCGCCCCCACACGCTTACAGACAAAGTTAATTATTTTGTTTGACTATGATGTTGGAAATTGTCAAGAATAAAAGAGGTAGGCAAGACACTTTTTTTCTGTATATATTGCCTAGATCTATACCTATTCATCACACACAAGTAAAAGAAATTGTCTTAGCTAGCTTCTTTTCTACCTAATTAAGAAGAAATATTAATTAAAAAAAATGTCTCCTTCAACTTTAGCATTTACATGCTTTATTTTGCTATCAACTTGTAGTTTCTATGAATCAAATGCCCAATTGAGTGCCAATTTTTACTCAAGTACATGTCCAAATGTTTCAAGTATTGTCCAAAATGTAATTCAACAAGCTTTACAGTCTGATGTGCGCATTGGAGCCAGCCTAATTCGTCTTCATTTCCATGATTGCTTTGTCAACGTAAATCAATTTCACTCTTTCTTGTTGCTTTTTTTTAACACATGATTTATACTTGTTAGCTCATCTCAAGTGACATTATTTTTATTTGTTGATTCACAGGGATGTGATGCTTCACTTTTGTTGGATAACAATGCTACAACAAATATTGTAAGTGAGAAAGATGCAGCTCCAAATACAAATTCCACAAGAGGTTTCGACGTTGTTGACAACATTAAAACTGCTGTTGAAAGTTCTTGCCCCGGTGTTGTCTCATGTGCAGACATTCTTGCTCTTGCTGCAGAATCCTCTGTTTCTCTGGTATAAAAAGAAGTTACCTTTCTATAATTAGAAAACAATTCAACTTTAAAATTCTCTTTTTACCCTTAATGAACTGATTTATAGACACTAGATCACACATTTCAAAAGTCTTTCTTTCTTTCTTAAACTTTGTAACGTGCAGTCGGGTGGTCCTTCGTGGAATGTTTTATTAGGTAGAAGAGACAGCAGAACAGCAAACCAAGCAGGGGCTAATACTTCAATTCCTTCTTCTACTGAAGGCTTAAGCAACATTACAGCAAAATTTACTGCTGTTGGCCTTAACGTTACTGATGTAGTTGCCTTATCTGGTAATCAATTAGTAATTAGTTTCGTTTTGATTGCATTTCCATTAGGGAAGTCGAACAATTTATTAATTAAATTTCGATTTTGTAATTAGGTGCACACACATTTGGACGTGCCCAATGTCGTATATTCAGTGCCCGGCTTTACAATTTCAATGGCACAGGAAATCCAGATCCAAGTTTAAATACAACTTACTTGGCTAACTTGAGGCAAATTTGTCCTCAAAATGGAAGTGCTACAGCCTTGGCTAATCTTGACCCAACGACGCCGGATAATTTTGATAATAATTATTATGTGAATTTGCAGAACAATCAAGGGCTTTTGCAATCAGATCAAGAGTTATTTTCATCAGCAACAACAGTATCAATTGTCAACACATTTAGTAGTAACCAAAATACATTCTTTCAGAGTTTTGTTCAGTCAATGATTAATATGGGAAATATTAGTCCGTTAACGGGCACAAACGGGGAGATTCGCACAGATTGTAAAAGAGTCAATTGAAGCAAAAAGTTTTGATGATTTAAAGAATTGTTTTTTTTTTTCCTTAATAAGGGAGATTAACAAATATGTTTAAATTTTGATTGGTGTACGACAAGAGTTGATTATGATTATGAAAAGCTTGACTATTATTGATATATGAACATGTTGTATAACTTCAACATCGTCTGTGATAACTTTCTTATGATCTACACAAATCTAAAGATGACAACGGAGAAATCTGATATATCATTAAGAAGAATGAAGAAAAATAGAGGATCTACATTCCATAGAAGCTTACAATATGAATGAGTTCTGCACACTATACATGTGTCGCTTTATAGATAAACCAGGATCACTGACTCTAACAGAATTTTGTAACAAACTCACGTGCTTCTAACAACTTCACGTACAACTAACTAACTGACTTCTGTAACTAACTCCATCAGAAGCTTCTTATTGCTCAATAGTCTAGAAAAAAAGAAGTTAAAGGACCAAGGTCATAAACTGAAAATCTATCACCCAATAACTTAATTGTTGCCTATAACAACAATGTCATCAACATAATCACAATAATAATGAGAGAAACTCCTTAATTTCAATATACCATACTTGTGGGGCTTGGCATGGTCCATAGATAGATTTGTGTAGTTTACACAAATGATTTGGAAATTGGGAATCTATGAAGCCAGGATGTTGTTGTATGAAAACAACACCATGAAGAGTGCCTTGTCAAAAAGGCATTGTTCACATCAAGTTGACGCAATGACCATTTGAGAGACACAGTTAGGGACTGGATGAGGCGAATTGTTGTGGTTTTAATTACTGGGCTGAAGGTGGATTGGAAATCAATTCCATGACGTTGATGGAGTCCTTTAACCACTAGCCTGACCTTATAACGCTCTATATCATTGGTAGGCTTTAGTACTAATATTTGATCCAGGCTCTAATTATTCTTATGTGTCTGCATATTTTGCTTCGGGTTTGGATGCGTTATGCGATTTTGTTGTTGTATCTTTTAATTTACTTGCTTTATTGAAGGAACGAAATGCTCATCTGTATTTGAAGGTTATTCCTTATCCAATTTAAGTTTTCCTTATTAGCATGACTTTGAATTATTGTCTTGCGTTTTAATTTCATTTGTCCCAGTGTTTTAGTGTCATCTGATGATGGAATCTCCAAATATTCTCATAATTGAATCATCATTTTTTGGAAAAATTACTGGTCAATGTCTTTGCGTCATCTAGTTTATAAAAAAACAAAATATGTATAAAGTGTATAAATAGTGTATACTTTATACATATACATATATTATACATACTTATACACAACGTATCAACCGAAGTGTATATATAGTATACTTTATACATTATAATATATATAGTATACATACCTATACATAATATATCAACCAAAGTATATAGGTACTATATACTTAAGCCATGTTGGTAAATTAGATGGTCAAAGAGTACATTTACGCAAGTTTCCCTAACACTTTTTATGTTTTATTTGGCCAATTGAGACTAATCATCATCGTCCAGAAGTGTAACCCTTCAAATTAATAAAGAGGCCACCACAAAGACTGGTTTTAGTTTGGACTTAAGAGAGACTAGGACTTGAAATTGCATTTAAGGTGCAATTACCTTATAATTTTTATTTTTATTTTTGTATCCGTTGCAAGTTAAGAGCTTTCAGCATTAAAATCACCATTATTAATTATTGCAAGTTTAAAGAAGTGAGTTTTGAATTTTGAATATGAAAAATGAAAAGTGAGTTTAAATCTGAAGAAAAATAATAAACTCATAAATTTTCAATAATTTCCATTTAATGGAAATAGCTAGTAGCATTCCTATATAATATAAATATGTAAAACTTTAGATGCGTGATTTACTTCTAAAATTGAGTATTTCAATTACATTAATTTTTAATTACACATAATTACATGTATCTGCTTCGCATGTATTCAAAATACATGTATCTTGATGTTGTATCAGGCGAACTAACTATGGTACGGACTATAATTTCAAAAATACAAAAGAAAACACGCAATTAGATCCTAAATTAATAAAATTTGAGTTTGCTCTTTTTTTCAACTTCTACTCTCTTAAGTCCAAACTAATACCAGTTTTGGTGATTGGCTTTTTGTTAGGGCTTCTTGTGAAAATGTACAACTAGTCACATATGTATGTAATGTATCAATAGTATATATATATATATATGAATTGTATGTACATTCACATACACCATATATAATATTTATGCATAATAATAATTTATTTTCTTCAACAAACTGACTTTTTTCCCCCTCTTCTTTTAACTATTTGCTCCATGAAAATTATCACTACATGAAGTTGATCCAATAACGACAACTTGAAAAAACCAAGCCATTATCATCATAAGCTAAAAAAGGAAAAAAAAAAGGGGATAGAAAATTATGTTGACTTTTTGATAGCTACAAATATGAAGTTTTGAGGGCTATTTAAAGACTGAAAATATTATTTAAATCAGGAAATATTTTTCTCTATTTACATGCAAGCTACTCTACTATTATTATTTTTGTTTTATTTTTTTATTTTTTTTACGGTGGATTTATCAAGTTGGCTTTGTTACAGAGTCAAACGTTATAACGACAGCGGAAGCTAATTAGCAAATAATACACGCTTTTGTATCAGTTTGTGGCTCAAAATTATAATCCTCAAGGGCTCGTTTCGGGAATAAGTTATTCCGAGATTACTTATTTTATTTTTAATATAGGATAAAAATAATACTATAATCTAGGAATAACCTATTCCATGATAAGTTATTCTGCGATTTTATCCCAGCTAAACATGAGATACATTTATTCTAAAATTAATCTCGTGATTAGTTATTCTTTATCTCTCCTACTAAACAAGTCCTTAAGATTTTTAATTAACCCCTGAATAACTCTGCTTGAAACAAACCGACCCCTTAAAACATAACTTAAATCGTGTATACATGCACAATTTTCGATTTTTTAGGTGTAAAAATGAAATATCCTTTATAAGAAAAAGCATAAAATTAAAAATAAATTAACAAAGGACTAAAAAAGGACAGTCCGGTGAACTAAAATTCCGCTATGCACGTGATGACATTTCTGCCAGAGATTATTTTCAAGACTTGAGACAAGAACTTTAACTCTTACGTCAAAGCTCCCCTCCTAATCTCCCGTCTTATTATATATTGCAATAATATTAATGGAGTTATGCTGAATTTGAAACTTGCAAGGAATTTTTCCCACATGGAAAATTGAGATATGGCAACAAATTTCATAAATTAATTATTTTTCCAGCTGGAGATATCCCTCCAGTTGTCCTAAAAAAACATTAAAGAAGCACCTTCCTTTTGATATTTGATTGTTTTGTATTCTTTCTTTATGTCCATTTTTTGTCCCTAAATTCTTTCATTTATGTGTTGCCATTTGTCCTATATTTCTCTTTCTTTTTTCTATATTTTGTTTTCTTATTTTAAGCCATAGTTTGATTTAGTCCTTAATCCCTTTGAAAATCTCATAATAAGTATACTATATATAACCCTTAAACCTACACCTAGTCATAAAAATAACCATGTGGCTCAATATATAAGAAAGTTCACACGCTTTTAAGAAATCAATTATGTATTTATGATTTGCTAGCGTGATGATTACTCATCTTATTATCATAGGCATATTTAGGATTTTACAAAATAGATGCACTAATACGGAGAAGAAGTTGATTCAGAATTTAAATTTAATAGGTTCAATAATTAGGTTTTTACCATGTTAAATATTTGAAATTATAGATCAAAAAGTATTTCTTTTTACAACTTTAATAGTTTTTCTTATCTGTATCTATAAGATGTACAGGACTAGCTTCAACATGAAGCCACGACATTAGCTAATGCTTTTAGAACTGATTTTTTTTATATATACCTTGGCTCGATTCCTACCACCACGGACGGGTATACATTTCATCCATTTATTGTACTTGCGCCTTGAGTTCTGTTTTCCTTAATTGTACCAACTAGTTATGAAGTCGGATTGCCCAAATTTTCTGTCTCTGCCAGCTCTGCCAGCTCTGCCAGCTCGGCCTGCAACGGAATGCAGCTATTTCTGACGGATAACAATTATAGGTTTACAGACTAATAAATTTTTTCTTTTAGAAAATGTTGATTATTCTTTAGAAATTCATAGCATTTAAATTGTCGGTTCAGCTTTAAACAATTATCACATTAAGAATTCAAAACTGATAATTGTTTCCAATTTACCTTTGACATTAGAATAGAGTTTTTCTTAATATTGTTCTATTCTAAGATTGAAAAAAATCTAATAAAATAGAGATAGCTACGTAAACTATATCTTATATTTTTTATTCCCCTTAGCGAACGTGAATCGAATTAAATTGACCGTATGAAGAGAGCAGAAGGGTAAGAAATTTATCAACTAGATTCTTTTTATTATTATTATTTTCCAAATGAATGTATTTCTTATAGAATTTCTATAACAATTTCCTCAACTAATAAAAGAAGATTTTAAAAATTAAATTGATAAGTTTTACTTAAGATCAACAACATTTTAAGAGAAATTAAATGGTCTAGATATACTACTAATTAAAAATAAATTGGGAGGAGGAGGCAAATGCTTTCAGAACAGATCCAGGCTTTACTTCGAGTGTAGCTTCTCTTCTTCTACTATAGAGATTTTGATAGAAAATTGATGATAAAATAATTATCCATAGCTTTACATTTCAGAAAGTTAGAAAAATAGTTTTCAAATAAAACAAAATGGATAACAAAGAAGAAGAAAAGAATTAAAGTACTTAATTAAAATGCAAGAGATGATCGTCCCCTATGGTTTAATCCAATTCTAGAAAAAAATTTGGAAAAAACAATGGTACTTAAATCAGATATGAACCTCCCAACTTCAGTTATAAAGGTGCACTCAATAATTATTACACCGATTATAGGACTCTTTGAGCTTGAATACACACATATATATAAATAATTATAAAAAAAAATAGCATTATTGCATACTGTATATGGATATAAATACAAGGGCAAAGCTAGGATATGAGTTATGAATTTGGTTAAACTCAGTCCCTTTGATCGAAATTCAATTTGTATTGTTTTAAAAAGTCATTGAATATACACAATTTAATTATTAACTTAGAACCTAGTAATAATTTTTAAAAAATTAAAATTTTGAGCTTATAAAAACCTCAAATCTTTATTTTGTCTCTTTATATCGATTAGTGTGGCGTGATATAACTGATAATAAAAATAAAATAAGGTACCTTGTACATATAAGAATGTAGAATTTCATGTAAAAACAACAGAAATGATTATATGCATAGAACTATATAGAAAGTACAATATATTTGATTGAAAGACCAATATATGTTTGTTGACGACATACGTGCATATAAGAAAAATATTATGGACCACTTCACCTACCACTATTTTTCTTGTAAGTGGCCACCATGACATACACAACCTTTATTAGATGCTTATCTTATATATATATATATATATATATATATATATTATTGTATCATTGCGTGAAAAGATTTAAAGATAGTGATACAAATAATATAATAACATATTTAATATAATTTTATAAATATAGAGTTTGGAGTGATAGTATATATGCAGTTTTATTTCTATCTTATAAAAATAAAAAAAAGTTATTTTTGATGAAACTCCTTAATATATGCCTAAGATAATGTTGAATTAGGGAAAGAGTCTATATTAGACGAAGTTAAAAAAGAAAGTGATATAAATTGTTTTTAAAAAAAAATAGGAAATTGCATGGAGATTATGAAATTAATTATATGAAGCAAAATTTCAACATGCTAAGACACTGTCGATCCCAAGCTACCAAGCTACAAATTTCAACTCATTCAAAAGAAAATTTTGACATACCCAATGTAGTTTTATAAATGGATTATGCAAAAGATAGAATGTATTTCATTTCTATTTTTACGGGGTAGATAAATTATTTCTGATAGATTCTTAGCTAAAAAAAAGAGAGAAGGAAAGTAAGAAAAGAAAAAAGCGACAACATACAAAATAACAATGTACAAAACAAGTATACTTACAAATATTAATATATATTGAAGAAAAAGAAACTAAGGGCCCGTTTGACCATGCGATATGAAATCATGATATTAAATTATGAGATTAAGTTGAAGGTTTGTTTGGACATGCGATTTGGACTTTTTATATTGTATGTTTTCTTAACATAAAAAAAACCATAAGTTGTATAACTATTAAAATTGTCCAATTCTTTATTCAATCTTACCAAATAAACAAAAGTTTATAAAATCGAATAATATGCTATTAGAAAACTATTCTTGAAAAAATACAATATTTATTGATCAAACCTTAATTAATTTAACAAAAAAATAGAATTAAACATAAATTGTAGTGTACTAGTCTTTAATACAATCCTCTTACATAGTACGGACAATCTCCTCACGTTGAACTTACATTTCTCGATCATATGACCGAGACGGCGAACCAACATTGCTGCTTTGAGCCATTTGTTGGTCAAAGTATGTCTTATCGCATTGTGAAATTAATGTCATTGTTGTGAGTCTTGTGCACTCAATATAATGATGAAAAATTATTTTTTATTAAACGTTGATTTGAATGAAGTAGTAAAAAAATCGATTGGTAAATAAATTTGATAAAAAATAATGAATTTGATGAATTAAATAGTAAAATATGAATTAATTTTATTTACATATGAAACAAATGGTAAGTAGATATAAATGTGGGGTTATTTTTATAAAATATAAATTTGTGGGTCAATTTTTATATTTAAAAATTTTCAACTCATGATTTGAAACTCCCAAATCATGATTTTTGGAGAATTTGAGATTTCATCTCATGATATTAAATCATGAGATAAAATCAGCGTGAAATCGCATATCCAAACGCTGATTTCATCTCACGATTTCACATTGCATGTCCAAACGCCTACCAAATAATACCTTAATCATACTACTAAAAATATGACAACATTTAATTACTTACTTCCTTTTTATCATAATCTTCGATTTTCATGTCTTTCTATGGAAGAATCATGTTTTTAGACTTTAGTCTATTAACCATTATAAATCAATCATAATTAATATAAACAAGCATCTAAGATATCTTTTAATATTAGAGGAGAACGTAACAATATTTGATGTTCAAGAAAAAAGATAAAAAGAATCATGATAGGATGTTATATCACAACTCATAAATAGAACTTCGTATTTAATTTCGACCATAATTTATAAAAAAGAAATTCAAAAAAATCAAATATTATTCATAAAAAACCTTTTGACGTACTTACAACTTCCAAAGTTTTAAGTTATCAAGTTTGCTACATACATCAAATGCAAACAAATTTTATGAGCACCCACAAGGATTCTTTCGTTTATGTTTCTTCGGCCAAACTTAATTAAAAAAAAACATAATTTATATATTGATTATGTATATTATATGTATATTTATATTTAAATATATAAAACCTAGATATTTATTGATTATTAGCAAACTAGATTACTTAAAGGTATTATACTGTTATTATTCCGTATTGAAAAATCATCATGAGGTACACGTGAAAGTGAAATTAAATCTAAAGGAAGTGGCCTTGGACTCAGCTTGCTTTGTTGGGTAATTACATTAATTAAGCAATTAATTATGGGTGGAAAATGTCAAATTTTGATGTGAACAACCACTAAATGTCTATCTTATTGTCAATTTGTAACTAATTAAATTAAATTAAAGAATGACTGTGTCATAGTTATGTTAAGTGAAAGTGGTTGGTCCAAGTTTAATTTGTTGCCTAATTGCTTTCTTATAGTGACTTGTGATTTATATTAGTCAATAAAAAAGACAATTTATAGGATGGGATTTGAAAAATAAAAAACACTTTGCTTATATAAGTATCATTTTAGCAAAAAAAAAAAAAAGAGGTCTTTTTTTAAAATATGGAAGGTGTGTGGAAGTATATGTTGAAATAATTGGAATCTCTCGAGCAAAAAGTAACCAAAAGAATTTACGTTTGGTTAGCTTGACCTAAGTTTAAATTCGTGGCCTGAAAATTTAAGAGAATATTACGTATTTAATCTAATGGTCATAAATCATTTTATTTGCTAGTATATATTATACTAGTTTAATGACATTTACGTTTTTCTTTAAATTTAGAATTCATTGACATTCTATATGAATTAAAGTTTAATTTTTGAATTGAATTTCACCTATATAATTCTACTCCAAGAAGAGGAGCCTTGGAGTAACTGGTAAAGTTGCTGCCATATGATGATCAGGTCACGAGTTTAAGCCTTGAAAACAACAGAAATGCAAGGTAAGACTGTCTTTTTTTTATTAATCAAACTTAACTCCAATAAGATATGCAAGTGAAAATTAATACGATAGGCAAGTGGAAAACAAATTAAACCATAATTACTTGGAAAGCATTATAAAATTCTAGAAACTGTAACACACAAAATTGTATTAGACACAACAAAACATGCACATAAAAACACTTTAGAAATAGAGTAAAATTAGCAGAAACTATAAGAAATAATACCTTCAAATATGAGTTTCTATTAATTTTTTTTTCTTAAACTCTCGTTAAATCTAATAAATAGAATTTGTTAAATATTTAATGAAAGACTAAAAATATTTACTTTCGAAAACTCTAGGGGATGTTTTGAGTCTATCCCCCGCCCCCCCCCCCCCCGCCCCCCCCACTAAACACAAGGGGTCATTTTGTTGTTTTCTTCAATAAAAACACATATAAAATCGATCTATGATTTTTATTTTTAACTTTAAATCCATTTCAATTTATTTATTTTATTTTAAAAAAATATTTTTTTATTGTTATTTTAACTTTTTATATTAATATATTTACATTAAAAATAATTTAATATACTCAATATATTTTGAACTTAAGAATACATAAACAAAATAAATTAAAATTATATATCAAATCAAAATTAGATAATCAAATTATGAAAAGGCGAAAGTATTTTTTTAATTTAATTTTTTAAAATAAAAGTGAATTGCTCCACTAATTGAGCTTTTTCCTCCTTTTTCTTTTAGCCCATAACTCTTTACTCTGATCAAATAAATATTGTCTGTTACTGTTACACCCTTATGCCACCTTCTTTTTCTCTCTCCTCTTCACCCTCCATGAATGAGCTGAACAACCTAACTCAAACTCCCATACCCAGAAACAGTCAAACACCCCATAACCCTCAAAAAATATATTTATTTTTAGCACAAATATTTATACAAAATGGCCCTTTTGACTCCATGAATTGCTAGTTTTCACGTTCTTGAAAATGATGTTTTTGCTTTCTTTGAATTTAAAATTCTATTAATTTGTTTGTATCTGAGCTGGGGTTTTCAGTTAAAGCATAAACCTGCCTGTTGAGGTTCCAAAATATCATTCTCTTTCTATTCTTTTCCACCTGAAAAAAAATAAAAATAAAAAATTCTCTGGTACCCCTCAAGAATTTTTCTTCTGATTTATGTTCTGTTTGTTCATTTTTGATCTGGGTTTCTCTTATTTCTCAGTTTTAGAGCTCTTTTGATTGAAAAAGGTGACATCTTTACCCTTCTGCTGATGTTTCTTTTAATGGGTATTTCATATTTTGTGCTTCTGTGGTGGTGAAATAGTGGATATTTAGTTCTTTGTGTTACTGTTCCTTTTCAAGAACTTCTGGTTTTAGTCTTTTTGGTCTAATTTTGTGTCTTTTTGGGATTTGAATGATGATGGAATCTTGGGGTTTTGGATTGTTAATGAAGAGTTTATTTATATTGGTGTTGGGAGTTTTGTGTGTTTCTGGTTTTGATCCTGCAGATAATTTCTTAATAGATTGTGGATCATCTAAAGATACTGATGTTGGTAATAGGGTTTTTATGGCTGATAAATCAGCTTCAAAGTTTTTGTCAACTTCACAAGATATATTAGCTGATACCCCTTCAAATTCAATTACAAAATCTGATGATTCACCCCTTTATCAAACTGCTAGAATTTTTACTCAACAATCCAGCTATAAATTCTCAATTAGCCTGACGGGTAGGCATTGGATTCGCCTTTATTTTTACCCGTTTGTTTACCAAGATTATGATATGAGTACAGCAATGTTCTCTGTTTCCACTCAAAAGAATGTCCTCCTTGGCAATTTTTCTCCAAAAAATGTTTCTGTCAAGGAATTTTCAGTAAACGTTACCTCGAATGACCTTGTAGTAACGTTCTCTCCTTCGAGCAATTCATTTGCTTATATAAATGCCATGGAAATTGTTTCTGTACCTGATGTCCTTATAACTGATGATGCCTCCACCATTAGTCCAGCTGGGACATTTAATGGTATGTATGCACAGGCTCTTGAAACGGTTGCTAGGGTAAACATGGGTGGATCACTGGTGTCGTTTGAAAATGATACACTTTGGAGAACTTGGGATACTGATCAAAGTTTCTTGATGCAGCCGAGTTCTGCTAAGTCGGTTAGTAAGATTGGATCCGTAAAATATCCAACGGATGGAGCAACACCAGATGTTGCACCACCATCAGTTTATGGTACTTGTAGTAAAATGAACGTGGCTGGTACTGGTGACGATCCTAATGCTAATTTTAACGTAACCTGGACGTTCAATGTGGATCCTGGGTTCCAATATTTCATTCGCTTACACTTTTGTGACATAGTGAGTGCAGCTGCCAATCAGCTGCTGTTTAACATTTATGTGAACTCCTGGAACGTGGCTCCTGATTTTGATCCTGGTCAGAAAGCTCAGGGAATTTTGGCCACAGCTTATTACAATGATTATGTTACTCCAACAGCTAAAAGTAATAGGCTTAACGTTAGTGTTGGCCCATCTCGAAGGAGTGCTTATCCTGACGCCTTTCTAAATGGACTGGAACTTCTGAAGTTGAATAATTCTCAGGGCAGCCTTAGTCAGGTAGCTTCTGTTCCTACTAACCCGGGTTCAAAGGCAAAGAAGAATGTCGGAGTCATCGTGGGTGTGTGTGTAGGCGTCCCAGTTGTTTTGGTGATGGTTGGCATCTTATTTTGCATGCATAGAAGAAGAAAACAAGAAAAGCTTGCCCAGTCAAAAATATGGATTCCTTTATCCATTAATGGTGGCACTTCACACACCATGGGAAGCAAGTATTCAAACGGAACAACTATAAGTGCTGCTTCAAACATGAGTTATCGCGTTCCTTTTGCAGCTTTGCTGGAAGCAACGAGCAACTTCGATGAGAGTTTGGTCATTGGAATAGGTGGCTTTGGGAAGGTATACAGGGGTGTTTTGTATGATGGAACAAAGGTGGCTGTGAAAAGGGGTAATCCCAAGTCCCAACAAGGTCTTGCAGAGTTCCGAACAGAAATTGATATGCTTTCTCAGTTCCGCCATCGGCATCTGGTTTCATTGATAGGATACTGTGATGAAAAAAATGAAATGATTCTAGTTTATGAGTACATGGAGAATGGGACCCTCAAGAGCCATCTGTATGGGTCAGAACTACCAAGTATGAGCTGGAAGCAGAGGCTGGAGATATGCATCGGGTCAGCCAGAGGTCTGCACTACCTTCATACTGGCTATGCTAAAGCAGTTATACATCGTGATGTCAAGTCCGCAAACATATTGCTTGATGAGAGTTTTATGGCAAAAGTTGCTGATTTTGGACTATCCAAGACAGGGCCTGAGCTTGATCAAACTCATGTTAGCACAGCCGTGAAAGGGAGTTTTGGCTACCTAGATCCTGAATATTTTAGAAGGCAACAGCTGACAGAAAAATCTGATGTTTATTCTTTCGGTGTTGTTCTATTCGAAGTTCTTTGTGCTAGGCCTGTCATTGATCCATCTCTTCCGAGAGAGATGGTCAACTTAGCTGAATGGGCAATGAAGTGGCAGAAGAAGGGACAACTGGAGCAAATTATAGATCCCAATCTTGTGGGCAAAATAAGACCAGATTCCCTCAGGAAGTTTGGAGAAACAGCAGAGAAATGCTTAGCTGATTTTGGTGTAGACAGGCCATCAATGGGCGATGTGCTGTGGAATCTGGAGTATGCACTTCAACTTCAAGAGGCTGTCATTCAAGATGATCCTGAAGAAAACAGCACCATCCTTATTGGCGAGCTCTCTCCGCAAGTCAATGATTTCAGTCAAGTTGATGCTGGTGCTTCTGCTGCTCATATTGGAACACCAAATTTGGATGATCTCTCTGGTGTTTCCATGAGTAAGGTTTTTTCGCAATTGGTCAAGTCCGAGGGTAGATAATTAAGTGAAAAAGGTACATACAGTCTTTAGGTGTTTGTTGATTCCACTTGTTTGTGGATCATATAAAGTTTGATCTTTTCTTTCTTTTGTAACAGTTTATTATACAAATTCCCGAGTATTAAATAGGAATGTTAACTTTGAAAATATGCATTGTTCTGCCTGTGGAATCCTATTTTCGGGTGCTAGGGTTAGGTTTGATAATGTGGCTGAGTTATTTTAATACTTTTCTTTCAATTACACAATAACAATGATGTATATACAATTTCCAGTTTTCGTGAGAAGTTTCTATCGGCAAGTAGTAGGTTTGGGACAGTAAAGTTGCTTCCTATTTGGTCGGTCTCTTTAGAAGATCCAAATAGTTTGCTTATTGCTGTCATACATGTTTAAATCTTCTTTGAAGATGAAGGTAGGGAGATATGTCAATTCATTGGCTGAATTGATCTTTTTCACGATAAGCCCTGTGGCACTGATCTAGTGGTAAGGACACAATGTGTGATGTGTGGGTTAGGCTCACGTCACATCTTCAAACCCTGTTATGGACAAAAGCTTACTATGTAAGTGGAGAAGGGCGGGACCATTATCCACAAGTTCTGAACCATGCCACTGGCCCTTGAGGATTTCTTTGTAAGGTCTTGTGGATAATGGCCCTTGAGGATTTCTTTGTAAGGTCTATATACACTCTACCCGTATGTTGTTGTTGTGGCAGTCAAAGTGAATGGCATAAGTTTAACACTCGAAAATTCCTCCATCTTCTAGGAAAAAAGTAGAGCATGTTCGTAAGAATGACTAGTCATAGTCATTCTTTACACAGCATTAAAACACAGGAGAGCCTCTGGTTAAAAGACATACAGGAAACTTGTTGCAGCTTGAACTTTTCAAGATGGAAGCAAATGATTTGACGGGCTTCTTACCGCACCTTGAGGTTGGAGAAGGGAGGGCGAGAGGGTGTAATCAGGGATTCAGGGTCATCATGTCTTTTGCTTAAAGCAATGGCCATTAAAAAGGTAGAGTTGTTTTTTTCATGCACTCTTTATTCAGATTCGAGATGCTCCTCGTGTGATGAATCTATTTCATCTGCAATTGCTGCGGTAGGGTTCCATCTGCTGTTTTCCTGAATAGCAGCTGGGAGGTAGAGTGATATACTGGTATAACTAAGTTCCTGAAATGTGGTTCAGACAATGATCAATAAGCTGAGTCTTCGTTGACTTAAATCAGTAGATCAAGAACTATACAATGCAAGATACTGTATGTATCATTTGGTTTGCATTACCAGATTATAAATGCAGAATAAGGCGACCGTCCGCTACTTCCTTGGACTCTGCACATAGCAGGATCTTAGCACACTGGGCTGCCCCTTTTTGATCAACTCTGTTTTACAGGTCGTTTGAGTGGTAATTGCAAGACAAGCTTATATCAGATTCATTACAATTAATTGACACCTTATCTATAACCTTCAGCTGCAATATCAACTGTTGTTTCTTTCAGCTCCCTAACATTTTAGTAAATCCTTAATGGATATCCTATTTAGAGTCTAATTCTTTTATTTCAGTTAGTTCGACATATCCACAAGATGACTGTTACAGAAAAATGAACGTAAAGAGATGGCTTTGTAACGGAGGATGAAATTAGTAGATAAAATATATAACGAAATATGGTAATCGAAGATGATCTTGAGTCTATATTGGAACAATTATTCGTGCAGTAGTAAGTGAAGGGAGCCTTGGAGCGACAATTGCTAATGTTTGTGTCAGATAGACTATTATGCATTACATCCTCTTGAAATACGGACTAACGCACTATGCTTTGTGTATTGGGCTGCATTAGTAATAAGTGAGAGATTTAGAGAACCCATACTTTACCTTGAAAGACAAATCAGCTTGGGCCTTATTTGGTTTGTGAACATAGAAAAATATGTTTCAACTTGTTCCTTTATAATTTTTTTCTTCACCAACTAAACAAAGAAAAGAAATAGATACTTCTCTTTTTCCTTTCCTTTCTTAAATATCCTATCAAAGTTACATAGATATTAATAATGTAGGATTTAGTTATGAGAAATTCATGCATTTTTTATGAAGAGCTTAGACATTCATGTATTAGTTATTTCATCTTTTATTCTGCATAAAATAATATATAGTTTTCCTTATAACTTATACACATATAAGTTTTGTGTGTTTCTAAATAACAAACCAAATACAGTATCAAATGATTCGTATTTTATACCTAACAAAAGAATATTATTAAATAGGCAGCCTATTAAATATGGTATTACTTTGACCTTTTATCAGTTAACCAAAGTCACCTTGTCAATGACATTAACAAAAGAAATATTTTTTCCATTTTGACCACATTCCCTTTTATTTTCTCAAGGTGACTTCTTTAGTGATACTACATAGGCAAATACTCATAAATCATTTGTAACAGAATAGAAGTTACACTCATTGTAACTTCTTTGGAAAAAATAACACAATATCATGATGAAAAATAATTACATGAAATGTGGAGAACTTTATACGGATGTTAGATTTCTGAATACTGGCATTAATTTTATTGTTCTTTCAAAGAAAAAGTGAAAAGAAAAGGCACCTACGGGTGTACTCTATGCTTAATGAAGTGATTGAGAATAGTGAAGTCGGATGTTCAATTTTAGAAGCAAAAAACGTTAATACTAGATAGTTTCTTCTCATTTATCCAAATCTTGATGGATAAATTACCCGATGATTAAGAGATATAGCAGGTACCATAGAATTAATTGAGATGCGTGCAAGCTGGTCTAACCTGAACACGACAATCATCATGGCATATAGATGTAAAAAATTTCCCTTTTTCAGAATTTTAAAATGTTATATCTTGATTGAACTACTTCGAAAAAGATATCCATTCTATATTATTTCTCCTTTTTCTACTTATTACTAGTGAACAGTTGTCAAGATCAATGCTATCAATTACGTATACATGATTGTGTTCTGAGCCCACATATGAGAAAAGGCCATTGTGAATGAATTTTTATTGCTGTAAATTCAAGTGTGGTAACACACTGGAAATTTCAAGTGTGTGATGGAATATAAATATATAATGAAACTCATCATAACCCAACATTATAGAATGCACCATTAATAATCATGTTTACATTTCATTCCTTTTTTTACAAGGCATAAGGATCCTCTTCCTGAATTAAGGTGAGATTCTCAGTTGCACGCCTAAATTATATGATGGTATTATTACCTCTTCAAATTTGTTTTTTTAATATTATTTAAACTTTGAAATTATGTAAGAGTTCTATTACCATCTTAAATTTAATTGTCAAGATTGCATGGATCTCTGTGTTTAAATTGTTGCACTTTTGCATTGATTTTTGTATCTACGATATCATTTGTTTTAGATATCTATAAAATTATTTTTGATATTTTGCATAGATTTCCTTCATTTACAAAGTTATCATACTTAAAACAACAACAAAAAAAACAAAAAAAAAAAGGACCAAAAACTGCACTTAGACAACACCAAGAACAAGACCAAAATAATTTAAAGGTTTAAATTATATGGAAAAAAGTTAAGTTTAGGAGAGTACTAAGACCCTCACATACATAGTTTAAGGACGTAAATAATTCAGAAAAAAATTAAATTCAGGAGGCAGTAAAATCCTCATATAATTTAGATATCTAATTAATAATTTCGTCATAATTCAGAAGGTTCTCATGCCTTAACCCTTTTTTTTTCTTTCCTTTCTTCATCTACAAATTAATTGGCATATACTTCATTGAGTTGGTTTGGCACTAATGTAACTGATCTATTCAGATCAAATGCATTCAACAAGGAAATTTGACTCCTCATTATGACAATAATTAAATTAAAGTACTCAAATATCAATCATATACCATTGAGATGAATTGTATTTTAATCAAGTTTAATTTATATGCCAAATTATTCTGAAGTTCCACAAAATTTCACACGTGTACTGAATAAAAGTTATTTTAAAAAAAATTCACGTTTAATTGGTCAAAATATATTTTTTAAAATATGTTTTTTCGAGAAAAATAAGTTTTCTAAAAATGAAAAAAATAACTATTCTGATGAAAGTAGAAAAAAAGGTTTTACAAGTGGATTTTCAAGCTCATTGTTTCTTTCGTACTCCCCTAAAGCTCTGCGCTCATTGATTACCCCCCCCCCCCCCCGAATTGATTTCACTCTCCATCACATAATATTTTTCTAAATTACATAGAAATATTCTTGAAACATTATTTTGTATTTACGTATCAAATACTAAAAAAAAAGCTCAATTAATTTCTATGAATAACATTTTTTCGTACCAACCACACTTGGTCTTATAATACGATACTCTAAAGAAGTTGTTTCAACTGTTTTCCTATTTCTGTTTTTTAATAAATAAATTTAAAAAATACGTTAGGTCGGTGCGTGACCGGAATTTTTATGTTGTTTCTTGATGTTTAAGTATTGATATGACGTATCTACACTATTTTTGTTAATTTATGTTGAGTTTAAATAATTATGTTCATATATATACACTTCTGTTTTAATTTTATGTTGGGTCGTGAAATTATTCGACATGATAAATTTTTGCAATATCCAACCAAAATATCAAATGAGTCTAAATAAATGTAGCGGGGCTAAAATTTCAAGAGAAATTATGTTTTAAAAAAAATATTCTCAATTTAATTTAATACTTCAAACTAGTAGTATATATACGTAGTACGAACATAGTAACAATGGCCAACCACATTTTAAAATATACAAACAAGAAAAGCCTTTCACAATATATAGAACAAAGAAATTATCAAACAAAATGCTACCAACTAGAGTAAATATAATAAAAATGACGATTAAGATTCTTAAAATGGGTCCAAGTGTGCACTAAATGATAATTATATTGTCCCATACTTCGTTGACACATATTATGATAAGAAAGACAATCATTTTACTTTACTTTAAAAGAAGAGGTTAAATAGAAATTTTAATCCTTGTATTATTGCGTTATTTCAATTTTAATCTTTATATTATTCGACTGAGCACGATAAATATTTAATTAATTGAAACGTATGGTATTGATTCTCAGAGGCGGATCAAGTATATTCAAATGGCCTAAAGAGAAAATCGAATGGAAACCTTAAATTTTAAAAATAAATTAATATATTTTTCTTAGGAAGTTCATTCTTTTACCTCTTTGATATGCAGATTTTTTTTTTTTATAACTGATTCTTTTTTTAAAAAATTCAATTGATAATATAATCGATCAATTTAATTTTTATTCCAAATTTGCCAAATTTCTTCTAATAATTCTCTTTTATATATATAAAATCTTTTTATAAATAGTCTCAATATTTTTTCCTTAAAAAATCTATAATCTGTTATTGCTATAAAAAAAAATGGTCCCCTGGCCTTCAAATTTGAAATCCTAAGATGTTTTTTTTTTTCTAATCTTATTGAGTCACATTGTTGATCCTTCAAACTAATGGAAGTTAAATATTTAACGGAAGAAAATGAAAGTAGACATACTCCAAGAATACTTGCATTGTAAGCTCCAATAATTTCATATTTCATAATCAAAACTTTATAGTATCTTTTCGTTTCTTTGTCGGTCCATTCCTTTTTGCACCCTTATCTTTTGGCACACTTCTTCTCTTAATCATATTCTCCACTGAGCCCACACCCCACCCCGTGGTTAAGCTTGGGGGTATATATATATATATATATATATATATATGGGTGGTAATCGACGAGAGTTTATGGTGGAACGATAAGTATATCTTCATGCTTAATTAAAAGTTTTGAGTTCAAGTTTTGCTGAGTATGGAGTCATTACCTTGAATATGAAATTTTTCTATGTGAATTCAAATTTATTCTGATCTCAAAATAAATATTGAATACAGTAAAATAATAATAATAATAATAATAATAATAATAATAATAATAATAATAATAATAATAATAATAATAATATATGTATGGTGGTAATAGGTGAGCATAATTGCCATTTGACAAAATGAATGTTAAATGTGTTTGTGGCGAAACAAACGTAGACCTTGTAAATTATGAAGTGGATTTCAAAGAAAAAAAACAATTATTGTACAAATAGCAAATCAGAAAGTTGACCTTCTTTGCAATTATAACAGTGTTTAGTTTTTTGGTAACTTTAAAAATTGCAGTATAAGTTAAATAGCCCATTATATATAATTTGTTAAAATATACTGCTTAAATAAAAATGTTTAAACTATCAATTTATATAAGTTAAATTCGTAAAAAATTAAAGAGGTACAACAAGAAAGTTTTTGTATTAAGATTGTGGATTTCTTTAACTAGAAGTGGTTGATTTTTCCAATGTGTCCATATATGGGCCACTTACCTTGAGAAAACGTGTATACAATTGTGCTTCTTTATTTTTTTTTATCGTTAACTTTTCCTTTGGTTTTTTTATTGGTAACAAGGGATCTCAGGCACTACTCTCTTCGAGTATAAAAAAGACAGTTTGGTGTACTAAAGCTTTCTCTATACACAAGATTTGGGAAAGGGCCCAACCACAATAGGCACTACTCTTGAGTATGTTAGGATAAAATTCCACTTCAGTATAATAGTTCACACAAGAGATGTAAACCGTGAATGCTCTTTGATGGTTGTGGCTAGGGCTATACAGGGCAAACCGATAAACCGCATCAAACCGACAAATCGAACCAAGCCGGAAAAAAGCCCGACTAGTGGTTTGGTGTTTGACTTGGTTTGGTATTTGAAAAAAAAAAACCAACCATTATAGGATTGGTTTGGTTTTAACTAAAAAAAGTCAAACCGAACCCAAACCGACCCGATTATAGATATACTACTTTTAAATTATGTTATACATAAAAATATTTATTAAAATGTAATTTATAAATATTTTTTTAAAATTTTTCATAATTTTTGTTTTCTTTCTTATATTTAGATTTGAACTTGAGAAGCTCATCTAAATAATATACAAAAAAAGCCTATCTTATAAAGTTATATTATAAAGTTAAAAACTTCAAACAGTGTTTTGCCTCCATCTTTTATGTTGATATTTTGTATTAGAACTCTTTTTAAGAAGCACTGTTCTGTGCTTTTTATTAGATATTATGAAAAATACGAGAAACTCAAAAAAATCCGAAAAATTCGAAAAAACTCAAAAAATTCGAGAAAAATTGATATCGAAAAACCCGAATTTTATTGATTTGGTTTGGTTTATAGATTTTATAATCCGACACAAATAATTTGATTTAATTTGTAAAAAATCCGAATCAACCCGCTCCATGTACCCCCTGGATGTGGCCTTTTTGCAGGATAAAATCAGATTTTTACAGTCCAAAAGGTTAGACTCTTTGATGAGTAGAAAGGATTATATTGAATATTTTGTATTTAAGAAAATTACTGTAGTAAGGTATAGAAAGAGATGTCACTCTAATTTTGACAAGAAAAGGATATTTTTCATTTATTGCTATAGAAACAGATCATAGATACAGCATTGGAAGACGGATTAACTGCTATAAAAATTTATATAACTAGGGTAAAAATCTTTTATATATACTATCTATGTCCCAATTTATTCGATAATTTAAATTTCGACAGTCAAATTTTTTTATTTTAATCGTGCATTCGGACATACAATCTTTAAGATTTTTGAAAAATAATATACATATTTAAAAATCAGATACAAGGATTAATAATTTAGAATATTTAAAAGATATACCAAATAAATCACGATCAAAGATTTTCTTGTCTGACACTCGAAATTCGAGCTATATCATATAAATTGGCATTGAGAGAGTATATACCATCATTGTATATAAGTAAATAAATCCTTGTTCTTGCTATTAAATTTTTACATATAATTGAACCTACATAATATCATAAATTCAATGATATAATTTTATCCAAGCAAATATACCCTCCTTCATGATCAACTGAACCGTATGATCCGAAAAATGTCGTTCTTGTAAAGTTTCAGTACGTAAATTAATTTCAAATATTCGAACAAGGTCCTGTGTAAACAAAAACCAAGACAAAGTAGACGAGAAAAAAAAATAGAAAGGAAATTAAAATTCTATATGATGTTTAAAGTAAATATAATTAAAACATTTAATAAGGTGATTTCTCAGAAATTCACCGAAGTAATAGTCATTATCTCATAAAATTATCTTTTCTTTTTTAATTAAAAAATTAATATTACATAATTATTATAAATTGATGGATCATACGAGAAATCAACACGTCAATTAACTGACCACATCAACCTTAGCAGTACAAGATAGTAACCTCCGAAAAATCGAAGTCAAAGCCGCGCAAGATAACTCCTTAGCCTTTCTAAACCCTTTGCACTTCCTTCTCGTACTCCGCCTCCGGACACCACCACTCGAACCACCACTATAACCACCACCGCAACCATTATTCCGACGAGGTAATTTCCTCTTTCTTTTACCATAACATTTCACTTGAGATTTCTTCTCATCACTTACATTTTCTTGATCTTCCCTTGAAAAAGTATAGCTCCTCAAATATAATTGCCTACACGAAATACTATCGACCACTTTGGGACCATTACGATCACGACCATGACCACGAATATGACCACGACCATTATTTTTTAAGCTGACCGATCTTATAAATTCAGCATCCGATTCGGGCCACTTGTACAAGTTTACGTATGTGGCCCGAACCGGAGCACGAGCGTCGTTAACGCAACTGGATATGCATGCGGAGGCCATTTCTTGATTTTTCGATCGACGTTTGAATTAGTTAAAAATTTTGTTTATATATATATATATATAGGGATGGAAAAGAAAGCTTAGTTTAAAGTCATGGCTTTTTTTTTAGAGGCATGGAGAAGGAAGGGGTGAGCTACGGTACATTTTATGCATTTTGGCGTGGAAGAAAAAAGGTGTAGTGGGGGTGGGGTGGGGGAGTATGCAATAATTTGGCATCATTTGAGTTAAATGTGTGTGTGGAAGAGATTTGTCCAAATTCTTTACTTAAAGACAAGATGGAATAATTTAAGGAAAAACATTTTAATTGTGTGTATTTGGTGATGCCTGTATCAAAATATATTCACCTTATCATAATTAAGTTACAAATATATTATGTAATTTATCATGATTAATAAGGCTACTGCTACAACATTATTTTTTCTCCTTCTTCACCATACCAAATCTCAAATAAGGTAAGAAATATGTGAGAACTGAATTTATACTCATTTTTATTTTTAAATTAACAATCCCGAACTTTGTCGTATTACGTGTCTTTTATTTAGTAAATGTTTTAGTTGATAAAAATGTCAAATGTTTTAAGTGGTATATATTTTGCCATTTTTCTAAAGCTTAATTAATGAGTGGATGAAATTTAATGCCAAATGTCATCTAGCATTTGGACAAGAAGTTCAAAGCAACAAACTCCGAATTATTCTAGATCAATATTTTTGAAGACTTTTTTCGGGTTGAGTCTCGAAATGGGGCGTATCGAAAAATATTTTATAAAAAATTATATTTTATTATTAGAGTAAGAACATTTATACTTTATGTTATCATATTTTCGCATTATAATGAATTTTTTAAAAATATGTGGGTCAAGTGAAGTGCATTAAGGACGAGCATGAAAAAGTATTGATAGAGGAGACCCTTATTAAACAGAGATGACAGTCATACTTCCATAAACTCTTGAATGAAAAGGGGGACAGAGAGATTGTGTTGGGAGATTTGGAACATACAGGGAGGCGTCACGATTTTGGGTGTTGCAGGAGTATTACGATCGAGGAGGTTAAGGGTGTTGTTCGTAGGTTGCGTTGGAGAAGAGCGACCGGACCAGACGAGATTCCTGGGGAATTTTGGAAGAGCGCGAGCTCGGTAGGTTTGGAGTGGCTGACTAGGTTATTTAATGTCATCTTTGTAAAAGCAATGATGCCCAAAGAATGGAGATCGAGCGTAATGATCCCTCTATACAAAAACAAGGGGATATCCAGAGCTGCAACAACTATAGAGGTATCAAGCTTCTAAGCCATACTATGAAAGTGTGGGAAAGAGTGGTGGAGATGAGGGTCAAGGGAGGTGTGTCTATTTCAGAGAACCAGTTTGGATTTATGCCGGGACGATCAACTACAGAAGCCATCCATCTTATGAGGAGATTGGTGGAACAGTGTAGGGAGAGAAAGAGGTACTTGTATATGGTATTCATCGAACTAGAAAAGGCTTACGATAAAGTCCTACGAGAGATACTATGGAAATGTCTAGAGGTTAAAAGTGTACTTGTGGTGTACATTAGGATGATCAAGGACATGTATGAGGGTGCCAAAATCAAAGTAAGGACAGTAGGAGGGGACTCAGAGCACTTCCCTGTCGGGATAGAGTTTTATCAAGGATCAGCTCTCAGTCTGTTTTTATTTGCCTTGGTGATGGATGGATTGACGCGACAAATTCAAGGTGAGGTGCCATGGTGTATGCTTTTCGCGGACGGCATAGTCCTGATCGATGAGACTTGTAGTGGAGTTAACGCCAAACTAGAGGATTGGAGACATACCTTGGAGTCTAAAGGGTTTAAGCTGAGTAGAACCAAGACAGAGTACTTAGAGTGCAAATTCAGTGAGACACCTCAGGAGGTTTGTGCAGAAGTTAGGCTTGGTGACCAAGCCATCCAAAAGAAAAGTAGTTTCAAGTACCTTGGGTCTATCATGCAAAGTAGCGGGGAGATTGACGATGATGTCACACACCGTATTAGGGTAGGGTGGATGAAATGAAGGCTCGCTTCCGGTGTGCTATGTGACAAGAAAGTGCCACCACAACTTAAGGGCAAGTTTTACAAAGTTGTGGTTAGACCGGCTATGTTATATGGGGCGGAGTGTTGGCCGGGTAAGGCCTCTCACATTCAAAAGATGAAAGTTGCCTAGATGAGAATATTGAGATGGATGTGTGGGCATACCAAGAGCGACAGGATTAAAAATGAGGCTATTCGGTACAAGGTAGGAGTGGCTTCGGTGGAAGACAAAATGCGAGAAATATAATTGAGATGGTTTGGGCATGTGAAGAGGAGAGACACAGATGCCCCATGCGGAGGTGTGAGAGGTTAGCCATGGATGGCTTCAGGAGAGGTTGGGGTAGGCCGAAGAAATATTGGGAAGAGGTGATTAGACAGGACATGGCGTAACTACAGTTTATCGAGGACATGACCCTAGATAGGAGGGTGTGGAGGACCCACATTAGGGTAAAATGCTAGTATATAGTCTCGTTATTCTTCCTTATTAGTAGGCGCATTAGCGCACTATTATTTCTTGTGCTATGATTTCTAGTATTATTTATTACTTTATGTACCTTGATTAGTTTATTTTATCCCTGTCGTTCTCGTTATTTGCTGTCTCATATATGCCTTATCTAACCTCTTTTATGCTTTTATGCTTTTATTGAACCGAGGGTCTTTCGGAAACAGCCGTCCTACCTTGATAGGAGTCAGGTCTGCGTACACTTTATCCTCTCCAAACCCCACGGTGTGGTTGTTGTTGTTGTTGTATTAAAGCAACTTTTGTATATAAAAAATGACATTATCATAAATAATCTTTTAGATAATCGTGTCTGAAACTGATATGATAAAGATTTCATAGCATTATGTTCTTGATACAACCTATCCATATTTTGTCATTGCTTTTACATTTTTTTTTTATCTTTCTCCTTCTTTGAAACATATAAACAATAATCACTGCAAATATTAGTTGAAGGTAGAAAGAACTAGTAGATGTGGAGATCAATAATGAAATAGATGATGATTTCATTTTAAAGATTATCTCAACGATTATTAATTTTGTGCAGTTACCTTTCGCAAATAATAATTTATAATATTTTTTCCTTTATTATTAGTAATTTATTTGTAGAATTATTGAAAATATTACTTTTACTTATTTTGCTTAGTAATAAAATTATAAATTAAACTACATGAGAGAAGGCAGAAGTTGAAAATTATTATTAGACAAAATTAACTTTATCATTATTTTTATTTACAAAAAGAAATATGATGCTAAACAAATTTCATAGCTCCATTATTTTCCACAAGATTTTAATTTTTCAAATCTCCCGAAATCTCAAACAAAATATAAGAATATCTTATTAAATAACCTTAACTAAGGTATCAAGGTATCTAATAGAAAATAGTTAAAATCACTTTTTTTTATTTTAGATAATATTAATTATAAATTGATTTTTTGTCAAATGTTTAAGCCGCATTTTGTCATTTACGGAATTTGGACCGAAAGTTCAAAACTACAAACTCTGGATTTGAGCTTTTAATCCTTCAAATGTTGAAAAATTATTGTTTTTTTTATCTATGATAGCTGATTAAGTACATTTAATTTTTAATTAATTTAAATTAATACTTTTGCAATTTGCACTATTAAAACTATGTCAAAACCGAATAAAATCAACAAACATGAGCGTTACACAAAATCGCCATCAAATCGACATTGTTCGTCGATTTATTATTGCTGTTTTTTTTGTTTTTTTTAATTGTTTTTAAAAGAAACCAAGGGACATACCTCGGGTTTCTTCACGAATTTTGTACCAAATATATTTTTGGTACACACTTGTTTGGTAAGATATATATAAATAATAAAAATTGACCTACAAAGCCGATCATTTTAAAAAAAATAAAAATTATTCGACAAAATCAATCCCATCGGTCCGTTTACTTAAATAATCGAGGGATCAAATATGCAATTACAATAGTAATATGAAGGTGGAATTTCTTAAATATGTCATTAAAGACCTGCAATGTTGGTCACATATGTACGCCTTAGAGTCAAATATAACATTAATATTCATTTAATAAAGTATTCCCTTTTCGACCATCGAAAGGAACTCAAGAAACTTAATAGTAGAGTTTGTCGAGTTGCCATTTCTATAATTCACCCGGGAAATTTAAAATATAAAGAAATAAATACATAAAAAAATTAAGAGTATTCAGTAATTACTATATGTACACATATGAAAAAAACAATTTTGCATATGCATATGTAACTTTTTAGCAAACAGGATTAGGATAAACCCTTCGTGCCTCTAGGCTTGTTCCCGGACTTATAAGTCATTTTAGGTAAAGTATGTTATAGTTAACGGATGTATTTGGATAATTGATATATCTTCATTCTTAATCAAAGGTATAGGTCGAGTTTTAAAAATATAGAAATTTCTTATATGAAGCACTTATCTCTTATGGTTCTTAAATCAGGGGCGGAACTACAGTAGTGGCAGGGTGTCTTGGACAACTTTCGTCAAAAAATTACATTATATATAGAGATCAAATCTTACGTGAACCAATACGCCCATTCCGACGTGAACTAATTTTCGGTATAGCTTTTGCCATATTTTATCATCTCGTAAATATGTGTCAGGGTGTCCTGGACACATTTCGTCGAAAAATTACATTATATATAGAGGTCATATCTTACTTTATATTGATATATGTAGTATTTTGAACACTCTTAGAACTAATGAAGACATGTTTATGATCAAAACTTAGATGATATCTAGATTTGAATCTCTATAAAGTAACTTTTTTTGGATTTACTATTTAAAATTTGAAAATTCTTACTAAAATTTCTGGCTACACCACCCCCTTAAACAACACAAAATAAATTAATCGAAATAATAAATCTCGCATACAAGATATGTAATTCTTTATAAAATCAAAAAAAGGAAAGATGTAAGGCATGTTATATTTTTGTCTTTGGTTAAACGTGCACGAAAAATGTAATTGTTAATGACATGATACATACTGTCGACTGCCAAGGCTATGAAAGACCAAATAATACACGTCAAAGAATAAAAATGATATCGTACCAGCTGATTTTGTTTTTTTTTAAAAAAAAACCATATCTAAACACGTCACCTTTTATTTTATTTTAGCTAAATATTTTGGTGGGACAATTATGTTGAAAAAGATGTGAAGGCATAAAAGAAGAGATATGATTAGGAACGAAGACATTCAGAATACGGTACGTAAGAGTGATCTCTGTGGTGGACAAAATCATAAAGGAAGCGAGGTTAAGATTTTTCGGACATGTGAAGAGAAGGCGCATATATCCTCTGTGGGGATGTGGGGTTGAATATCTAAATTTTAATTGCAAGAAAATCAAGATGATCTAATTCAATTTGGCTTCAAAAATTAAGCAAATTAACTCTCGACCAAATATGATAACTAATTTGAAACAGTAGTACTTTTTTAAAAAAAGATGTGCAAAATGAATACCGGACAAGTTTCAATTTTTTTTTCCTTTGGAGTTAAGGATCACTTCTCTATAAGTGAGTTGTGGACTTGTGGTGCAATGGTGGAACTGCTCTATCCTTAATGAGAGGTCTCGGGTTTGAGCTCTGTGTATAGAGAAAATCTTGTTGGGGGCTCCACCCTCGAATGGGCCCTTGGGGGCCCTGCAGTGCGCGATCCAGATTTAATCGATACTCCAATGCAGGCTCCAAACACCAAGTGAAAAACCAAAAAAAATGACTGCCAATGAAGAACCCTTTTCCAATAAAAAAAATTACCCATTCGGTCTATTTTTACTTGTCTATTATATTATATTAAAAGAAGATGCCTTCTTTTACTTGTCCAATTTTAAAAATTAAAAGATAATTTATTACTTTGTATCTATTTTATCCTTATTATTAAATATGAATTATTTGTAATTCAGTTCTCAACAAATGAGATGACTTATACTCTCTATTTCAATTTATTTGTTTTACTTTTTTTTTGCTCCACTTAAAAAAGAATGTCTCTTTTCTTTTATGTGTCAACTCTTTAATTTTAACTTTCCACATGCCATGTTTATGATCAAAAAATTAAAAAATATTTTGGTACCTCGGACATATCTTTGGAAGGGTTTATAAGACTCAAAAATAATAATTAAGAGTGATGTAATAAAATAGTCATTTTATTTATTATTTCTCAGGAGGTAGGGTTGAAGATCGAGTTTATACTTCTTCCTTTTATTTTGATAGGGGGGAGAGGGGGCTTGTGTAAAGATTTCCCTATCGCTTAGCAGGACATGAAGCAATTGACTTCCTCCCTTCATATATCAAGTCATTAATGAACAAATAATGTGGAAGACGTATGAAACTCGTATGATTAATAAAAAAAGGTGGTGGTTTTTGTTAACTATAGTGTAGAGTCAACAAACTTCCATGGTTAGATGAGTTAGTTACAGGTTATTAAGAAGTTAGCTAAAGTTTGTTAGAAAGTAGTTACTCACTAAGCTAAATAGTTGTCTATAAATACAACAGCTAATACACATGCTACACAGGCTGTAATTCACTCTATTCTTTCTTGTTCAATACATAATCCTCTTCTCTCTGCATCTCTCTATTCTTCTCTGTATCTTCTTACTATTCTGCTTATGTTCAAGCTCCATTAATGAAGTTATCATGGTATCAGAGCCTATAAGCATACTAGGCTAGAAGACGAGTGTTTGTGTTCCTATGTGAAAGCCAAATTTGCTTAGATTCAAAGTTGCATGATCAGCTGAATCAAGAGTAAGCATTCTTTTGGAGACTGAAGATCGAAGTTGTCAGTTAAGATGAATACATATGAACTAGGATCAGGATCAATGGAAGCAGGTAACTTAAACTCGAACATAACACATACAACTGTTGGACCAATCAGCTATACAGCTCCAATCATAGATCACAATCATCCACTATATCTTTAACATAATGATACTCTAGATAGCTCTCTAATTTCTCTTCCGCTTACTGGCTCTGAGAACTATGCAATCTGGAGTAGATCCATGCAAATTGAACTTTTAGGTAAACGCAACTAGGCTTTGTTGATGGTAAATTTTCTAAATCTCAGTTTGAACCTGCACTGTTTGACATTTGGGAGAAATGCAATGTTGTAGTTTTATCCTGGATAATGAATGCTGTCAGGCCTGATTTATTAAGTAGTGTTATATATGGTGGTGATGCTCATAAAGTGTGATGTGATCTAAAATAAAGATTTGATAAAATTAATGGTGCACATGTGTTTCAGTTACACAAGTAAATTCATAGTCTAACTCAAGGAACTATGTCAGTCACAGACTACTATACTACTCTTAGAGGATTTTGGAATTGTTTGATTTCATTATTCAGCTGTCCAGGGTGTTCATGTGCTGATTGAAAAAAGTTCCAAAAGCACTGTGAGTACCAGAGATTACTTGAGTTTCTCATGGGGTTAAATAAGTCTTATTCAATTGTTAGAGGCCAAATGCTTATGCAAATTCCAACTCATAATTTGAACAAAGCCTACTCACTAATAGTGAATCATGAAAGCCAAAGAAACTTGGCAAGTGCAGGTCATGAAAATGTTGTTCCTAGAATTATTGAAAGCACTGCCCTATTCAGTCATAAAGGAGGAGGTAGTCCGAACCAAGGTGATGGTAACTTTGGACATCAACTAGCAGGTGATGGTAATCCAGAAAGAGGACATTATGATAGCCAATACAAACCACAGAAGTCTCAGAAATCACTTCTTGTGTGCGAAGTTTGTGGTTATAGGGGACACACTAAGGAGCAGTGTTTCATAGTTAAAGGCTATCCAGTTGGAGGAGATCAAAGAAAAAGGGTGAAAACACCAATTCCTATGCTAATCAGGGTGAGGTTACTCAGTTTGTAGGTACATCACAAGGTAGAAACAGTGTTGCAAACACAACGACACCTGCAGCCTTATTTACATAGGATTAATACCAACAGATTATGCAGATGCTAGCCAAAAAAGGTAAAAATGGAGGAGAGCACTCAACTAAAGCTATTACTGCAGGTAGTGTCCTATCTGCTTTAGTATCTAAGTATGTAGATGAAAGGTGGATATTTGATGCTGGGGCTACAAATCATATGACATCTAAACTTGAGTTGCTAGATAAATGTAACTCAATCCCACCATCTGAGAGGAGACAAGTCCTTTTACCTACTAAAATGATGTGTCAGTCTTACATGTTGGTAGTACCAAAGTTTTTGATAATCAACCTATTGGGAATGTTTTATTTGTTCCTGAATTTAAGTGCAATGTTTTGTATGTATCAAAACTTACCAGAGAACTTCAGTGTATGACAACTTTCTTTTCTAATTTTTGTATTTTTCAGAATTTCCTCAATGATCATGTCAAGGGGATTGATAAAAAGGATCAAGGTATCTATATTTTGCAGGAAGGTGTCAATTATGCTCAAACTCAGCTCTAGTATAGTTCCTACTCCTTGTCACGCCCCGGGAGGGTACCCTAGACGTGATCGGCACTTAAAAGCCATTTCTAGCCTTCAAACGAACCAGCCTCGTTCGGGAATTTGAACTTAACAATCCGGGTCCTATAATCAATAGAGGCATAACAGACATAAAGCCACTCCATGCCAAGGATCACATCAAAATCAACCATGTTCAACTCAACTAAGTCGGCCAAGGTATCCCTGTGATGAATTGACACAGTGCAATCTCTATAGACTCTCTCAACTAAGATAGAATCACCGATAGGAGTAGCTACACTAAAAGGCTCAAGAAGACATTTAGGAATTTTATTGAATTTACTAGCCACGTAAGGAGTCACAAAAGATAGTGTGGCACCCAGATCCATCAAAACATAACAGTCAAGAGAAGAGACTCGAATCATACTGTGACACCCCGGAAAATTTTTCGCAAATAATCAAACATTTCTTCACGTATGGGTAGACTCGGGCCAGAGGACTTGTAATTCTACATGTGATTTAGGATTAATTCCTAATTATTTGAAGTGTGATAGATGTGTTTAGGGGTCATAAGGGATCTCTAACGCCAAGTCGAGCCCAAAAAACTCCAATCGATTAAGTTTTCGGATGAGTTAGTATAAGGGTCAACTTCAAACGACCATATCTCCTAGAATTTAAAGAACTGGGTGGCCCACGACCTACCAAATTAAAGGTCTTTGAGTCTTCTTTCCAACGCCACCAAGATTGTAATTTTCGTAGTTCGGAGTCAAAAGTTATGGCCATTTTACTACGAACTAGTACTGCAGGAATATTCAGGCCTGGGCGAAATATAGGCTTGGCGCCCCAGTGGCGCGACGCGCCACTATAGCGCCAGAAAACAGCCTCAGTAGTTTGATCCTTGGCGTGATGCGCCACTATTAGATGTGCAGGGTTTTAGGCCTATATTGGCTTGGCGCTGCAGTGGCGCGATGCGCCACTATAGCGCCAGCAAGACATTTGCCCAAATTTTCAGATTTTTGGAAGAGGGGCAACTTGGACTTTTTCCAAATTATATATACACCATCCTTGAGCATTTTGGACCATTATTTTCAGCTCCTCTCTCTCTCTAAAAAGCCCTAAATATTTTCCCTCTCTTCTTCTTCTTCTTCTTCTTCTCCAAATCCATCTCCAACAAAGGGTGCCTTCAAGAGTTTCAAGGATTCAAGCCTTCCATTGAAGACCTAACATCAAGTTCCTTCAAAGTCTTCAAATAAGGTATGTAAGGCTAACCTAAAATATGGATTTAGTTCTTCCATATGCCCATATATGTGTTGGATAGAAGTTGTGAAAGAGTTGAACCTTCTAAGAAGGTTTTCTTGAAAGTTTTCCTAAACTATGGAATGTTTTTAAGTACTATTAGTTGATTGATGTTTTTAATTACTTGAGTTACTAAATAGTTATCTTTCATATTTTTGGCTACAAATGTATCTTTGTATATAGATTTATAGGTATTGACGATATTCTTGAGTTGAGTTTTGTTGAGAGTATGGGTCCATGTTTCATTCACATGAACTCAAGATGAGATTTCTTGTCATAAATGTCTTGAGGTTAAGATGGATAGTTGTGTGTATATATATGTATTGATTGGAAGGAAAAGAATAAATTGACTAGTTAAGAATGTCCCTTTTGCTTCTATAAAATGAACATAGGACAAAAATAAGGATTTTGGAGTAGATGTTTAATGATTGATGTGATGATGATACTTGACAATGATGTGATGATAATGTTTGATGATGATGTAAATGATAATATATGATGATGATGTGATGATGATGTTTTGGTGACGATGTGAGTGATGATGTGAATGGTGCTTATTTAATATATGTAGAATGATTGATGAAGAGGTATATTGATGAGGATGTTATGTGATGAAGTGGATTGGAGTCTAATGTGATTTTGTGGTATATGATGTGCATAATTTGAGTTGATTGGAGTCTTAGGAATATTTTAAAAATAAATTATCTCTTGAGGAGGAGCTTTAAATAAAGTATTTGTGAACCTTTTTGCACAACCTATTTATACACTATTTTGAGTCTAAAGAATTATTAGTTTCATCTTTGATTTAGAAAGGAGTTTAAGTATGAGTTGAGTATGAAGAGCCTTTAAATGAGTTGAGTATCGTTACATTAAAGTATTTATTTTGAGTTTGAGTTGAGGAGTTGAAATTATATTTTGATGTACATAACATTTTCTACATTCATTGAGTCGAGATTGTATAAATTTTTAAAGAGAAGAGTTTGATGATTTGAGATGAGTCGATTTGAAAGAAGGTCCAATGAGACTTGTCATTATGAGTTAATTGAGTTGAAATGAGAACAGAGTTGATGAGGTGGCAATGTTCCACATGAAACTAGCCGTGAGGGCTTGTTTGAGATGATTGAAGGAGTTTTATGAGCATGGAGTCATGGGAGGAGTATCGAGCACCGAATTGAGCAAGAGTACAGTCCATACTCGAACCCAATACCTGTGTTGCCAAACGTAGGGGGGATTGAACCGTTAAGTCGGATGCTTCCCCGAGAGATTTGTCCTGACATTATAGGACTTGGTTGGATTGGATCCATGCGGTTCGTCGTTCATGCCCTGGAAAGGTATGAACGGGCGTGGCAACGACGTCGTTTCGTTGTACCTTCACTGGCTCATAAGTGTTGGTTGTCGGTTAAGAGAAACTCCCATTTAGGTCTTGATAGTACTCTAAGTCAGTTGAGTTGAGTGAGTCGTTATATGCTTATGAGTTAGTCCGGTCTACACTATTTCTTGTTAGACTTAGGACACTTGAGTGAGTTGTTGCATATTTACTGAGTTGAGTCCTTTGAGCTGATTGTATTAGTTGAATGTCGAGTAGATTGTATACGGTTGGATTGGAGTAGATAAATATGCGATTAGAATGAATGGAATGGTATGTGACTAGATTGGATTTGATTATTGAGTTAATTATTGAGTTGAGTGTATATAATCGGATTGTACATGATTGAAAGGGATCGAATTGTAAATGAGTCGATTGAACGGTATTGTGTATGATTGGATTGGACTGTATGGTATATGATTGATCTTTGTCTAAAAATGTATTATTACTTTAGACTTATGACGCCTTGTTGAGTCTCTCTTATCTTTTCAATTTGAGATATTTGGACCGCTGCTATTCTTCCTTGAGGTATGTTTCATTCTGCCATTTTACATACCAGTAGATTCCACGTACTGACGCCATTTGGCCTGCATCGTTTCATGATGCAGAGACAGGTTTGAGAGATCGTCAATAGGAGCATCATTGGGGATCTATTCGCACTCAGCGTGGTGGTGAGTCCTCCCCTACATTCGGAGGACACCGTCTGTGTATTCTTGCATCGAGTTAGCCCTTTTCATTTTGATTCGAGGTAGCCAGGAACATGTCATTGGCACCAATTAGATAGTAGTGATAGAGGCTTCATAGACTAGATAGTGATGAGTCGATCGAGTTATTCTTGTCAAACTATTTATAATGACAAATATTAGAGTTGAATTTGTTGGCCCATGGCCTTTATTCTTTGAGTTAGACTGAGGTTTGAGTTGCCCACTGAATATTCTCTTTATTCTTTTGTCTTCCGCTGATCGAATGAATGAACGTATGTGTGATCAGGCTATGTGGTTCGCTTGGGAGCCAGAAATGGTTTCTGAGTACCGGTTACGTCTAGGGTACCCTCCCGGGGCGTGACACATACCCATCACGATGTTTGGAGAGTTCTCTTGATTTTGGCGACTACCCATGAAATATAAACGGTTTGTACCTCCCCTCGTGCCTGAAGTAGTGCCTTCTTGTTTCAAATTCACAAACTCCTCCACTTTCGCTTCCCTCAATTCTCGGGGAAAGAAGTGGTCAAGAAAGGCTCCCTCGAATTCATCCCACATAGCAGGTTCAGCATCCTCACCTCTACCTTGTTCCCATTGGTTATACCAAATGTTTGCCACATCCTTGAGTTGATAAGACACCAACTCAACCCTCTCAATTTCCGTAGCATGCATAGCTTTCAGAATTTTCCACATCTCATCAATAAAATTTTGGGGATCTTCATCAACCTTAGAATCCGTGAATGCCGGCGGATTCATTCTCAGAAAGTCTCTAATTCTAGTGGCAGCAGACGGCTCTTGGGAACTAGAGCTAAGAGTCAGCAAACTCTGGTTACCATTCTGGGCAGCCACTAATTGAGTGAGCATAGCAATTGCCCCTCGAAATTCTGCCTCTGAAGTGGGTGCAGGCGGAGTAGCAGGCACTTGGGGTGCCTCTGTATATCTTGCGGGTCAGCCTCTAGCCCTCGATGGGCGTACCTCTAACTGGGGCATCTCTACATTATCAACATTCCTCTGGCTAGTCGTACGTTTAGGAGACATTATCTGTAATGTATAAACGCACGAATTAGAAAGGAGTTTTATAGAGTTTAACTCTATCGCATGAATTCAGAGTATGAAAGAAGTGAAACAATTCCTAATGTCTTATAGCCTCCTGATTATAAGTGTGATGCACAACACACCCATAAGCAAGACTCTACTAGACACGGCTTCATAGACTCCTTAGGACTCTTGAACTCTGGGCTCTGATACCATGTTTGTCACGCCCCGGGAGGGTACCCTAGACGTGATCGGCACTCGAAAGCCATTTCTGGCCTTCAAGCGAACCACCTGCTTTAGTTACACTATCATTCAATCACATTCACTCGATGAAGGATTCAATCATAAACACCCTATTCATATTATGGGGGCCGAAGGCCAAACACTATCAACTCAACAAAACAAATATAGTAAGACTCCTCAAAATAACAGTCCAACCTCCCTACACTCTAGTCTATGAAGCCTCTATCAAAGTCTAGGAGGTGTCAATGACAAGACCATGGCTACCAACAATCAAAATAAAGAAAACAACACAAAACTATACAGAGAGCTCAACATCCTCCGGAAACTAGGAGGACTAACCAAGTAGCTGGAAGTGTGAAGATCTTCAACGGTGCGTCGGTTGATGATCTCTAGTACCTGTCTCTGCATCATGAAATGATGCAGGCCAAATGGCGTCAGTACGTGGAATATACGAATATGTAAAATGGCCGAATAAAATAACATCTGAAAAGGATCAACCAACTCGAAAATCTCAACTCATAAATAAGTAACAACTCACTCAAGTGTCCTAAGTCTAACACGAAATGGTTTAGACGGGACCAAATCACATGCCACTCAACTCAACTGACTCGAAGTACTATCAAGACCTAAATGGGAGTTTCTCTTATCCGACAACCATCACTTATGAGCCAGTGATAATACAACAATCAGACGTTGTTGCCACGTCCGTCCATACCTTGCCAGGGCATGAACGCCTCCCTAATCATGGATTCCATCGATTAGTCAAGTCCTATCATTTTAGGACAATAAAAGGGGAAACATCCGACTTTAACGGTTCGATCCCACGGGAAGCATCCGACTCTAAAGGTTCCATCCCTACCTATGTTGGCGGTGTAGTTTCTGGGGTTCAAGTATGGACTATACTCTCACCCGCTTCGGTGCTCGATACTCCTCCCATGACTCTATGCTTATAAAACTCCATCCAATCATCTCAAACAAGCCCTCACGGCTAGTTTCATTTAGGACCTTGCCAACTCATCAACTCTATCCTCAATTCAACTCATTCAACTCATAATGACAAGTCTCGATTAGGACCTTGCCAACTCGTCAACTCTATCCTCAAATTAACTCAATCAAGTCTAAATTAGATATGTATTTATAACCTCCTACAAACATAACCAACCATTCCTCTTCTCATCTATCGCATCCTTAGGACTCATCACGACTCCAAGAATTTTATGCCAACAATTTAAAAGGAATAACACATTTAAGAAAATTGACATATTCGACAAAGTTACATAGTTAAGGAAATCAACAAAACATGTTACAACTCATCTCCATCGACTCATGCTAACATGAAGATTTTTGGAATTTCTTAGCTCAACAACATCAACATAATAAGAATCAAATAAATAGAAGGCAAGACTCATTGTAACATAAACCTATCAAGAAACTCCATTCTTGGACATTTAACCTCAAAGAAAGTATAGGGCACATGAGTAGACTCAACCCATGTTTTGAGTAGCCTTACATACCTTAGAATAGTTTTTTGAAGGAAACCTTATTGTTGGGTCTTCAATGGCAACTTGAAGTCTTGAAGCTCTTGGAGGCAAATCTTGTTGAAGAAGGATTTGGAGAAGAAGAGAGGAGAGGAAAATTTCCTAGGGCTTTTAGAGAGAGAGTGAGGGATTGAAAATGGTCCCAAAATGTGCTAAGGCTGATACATATATAATTTGGGAAAATTCCCAAATTGCGCTTTCTCCAAAATTCTGAAAAATAGGCTGAAAACGCTCTTGGCGCGATAGTGGCGCGTCGTGCCATTGCAGCGCCAGGTCGATTAGGCCTAAAACCTGCACACCTGTTAGTGGCGCGCCGCGCCAAGGGCCAAACTGCTGAGGTATATTTTTGGCGCGATAGTGGCGCGTCTCGCCCTTGCAGCGCCAAGGCCATATTTTCTGAGTTCTGGAAAATAGGCTTAAAAACCCTACACATCTCGTAGTGGCGCACCGCGCTAGGGACCAAACTACTGAGGCATGTTTCTGACGCGATAGTGGCGCATCGCGCCACTGCGGTGCCAAGCCCAGATTCCCAGCAGTTGCAACCCAGGCCTAAAATTCCTGTCGAGCTAGCTCGTCTTAGAATCGTCATATCTTTTGACTCCGAACTCCAAAAATTACATTCTTGGTGGCGTTAGAAAGAAGACTCGACAAAATTTAATTTAATAGGTCGTAGGTCACCCAGATTGTCGTCTTTCAAAAGGTAGGGTCATTAGAAGTCGACCCCTTATACGAACTCATCCTAAAACTTAGTCACGATGAATCTTCAGGACTTAGCTTGGTCTTAGGGGTCCTTTGTGACCCCACATTACCTCTAACACTACTTAATTTCTCAGGGACTCATCTTAACTCATGCATATACTTCACAATACTCGAGTTCGACCTTACCCGTATATAAGAATGGTACGAATCTTAGGGAAAAAATTTTGAGAGGTGTTACACTCCTTCAGCAAGTAGTAGTGTTCATTCAGTTAGTAGTCCTGCCTCAGTCTCTCTATGGCATTAGAGACTAGGTCTTGCTCACTCTTGTCTGTTTGATTGCCTACTCAGCCATTACAGAACCAACCTCCTATAAGGATACTGCTTTTGATCCTCAGTGGGTTCAGTTCATGCAACTAGAGATTGATGCATTGGTAGCCAACTATACTTGGACCTTGGTTGATCTCCTTCCTGAAAAGAAGTCTATTGGTTGCAAGTGGATATATAAGGTCAAGTATAAGTCCACAGGTGATGTGGAAAGACTGAAATCTATATTAGTAGCCAAAGGTTTTAGCCAACAAGAAAGTTTAGATTATGGTGAAACCTTTAGTCCTATTGCCAAAATGGTTACTCTGAGGTCCATTGTGACTCTTGCTACTTCAAAAGGACAGATCATTCATTAAATAGATGTGCACAATGCTTTTCTTAATGAGGATCTCCTAAAGGAGGTGTATATGTCCATTCCAGCTGGTTTTGCTAGACAGGGGGAGAATAATACTAATGTATGCAAACTCAATAAATCTTTGTATGGACTTAAACAAGCTCTTAGGCAATGGAACTTGAAGTTAACTGAAGTTTTGCTCAAATTGGGATTTCATCAAAGCTACCATGATTATTCATTATTTACTAGACAAGTTGACAGTGATATACTCATTGTGCTAGTCTATGTGGATAAATTGTTAGTCACTAGTAGCAATACAAGTCTGGTAGCTGATACTAGAAAGGATCTCCAAAAGCAGTTCAAAATGAAAGATTTAGGCGAGCTTAAGTTCTTCCTAGGTAAAGATTTAGGTGAGCTCAAGTTCTTTCTAGGCATTAAATGTGCTAGGTCTAATGTAGGGATTCATATGTCCGAGAAGAAATATGCCTTGGAACTAATTGCTGAGTGTGGACTAAGGGAGCTAAACCTACAGAAACTCCACTAGAACAGAATCAGAAACTAACCTCAATTAAGTGTGATGAATGCATTCTACATGAAAGAAAATTTGAGAATCATATACTGCAGGATCCTAGGAAGTATCAAACACTGATAGGAAGATTATTGTATCTTACAATGACCAAATCTGATCTAGTCTTTCCAATATAAGTACTGAGTCAATATATGTATTATCCTAAGGAGTCACATATGAAAGCAACACTTAGGGTGGTTAGGTACCTAAAGGAGGCTCCAAGTCTTGGTCTGCTAATGTCATCTACAAATACAAATAAACTCACTACATATTGTGACTCAGACTAGAGAGCTTATCTAAAAACAAGGAGATCTGTCACTGTATATCTGGTGAAGTTGATGGAGCACTAATCTCTTGGAATTCAAAGAAGTAAGAAACAGTGTCAAGAAGCTCAACAGAAGCTGAGTTCAGAAGTGTGGCCAACTGTACAACTGAGGTCACTTGGCTAGTTAGTCTGTTTAAATAACTAGATATTCATGTTGAATTACCAGTAAGTATGATCTGTGACAGTAAGGCTGCAATTCAAATTACAACAAATCCTATCTTTCATAAAAGGACCAAACATATTGACATAGATTGTCATTTTGTAGGAGAAAGAATATGTCAAGGTATGCTGAAAACTGAATTTATACACTCAAAGGAACAACTAGATAATTTGCTTACAAAAAGCTTTGGAAAGGTTCGACATCAACGGTTGTTAAACAATCTTAGAGTGTTGAACATATTCAAACCATGAGCTTGAGGAGGGGTGTTAACCATAGTGTATTGTTAGCAAGCTACCATGGTTAGATGAGTTAGTTACAGATTGTTAAGAAGTTAGTTACAGTTTGTTAGAAAGTAGTTACTCACTAAGCTACATAGTTGTCTATAAATACAACAACTAATACACATGTTGCACAGGCTGTAATTCACTCGTTTCTTTCTTGTTCAATACATAATCCTCTTCTCTCTGCATCTCTCTATTCTTCTCTGTATCTTCTTACTATTCTGCTTATGTTCAAGCTCCATTAATGAAGTTATCATGGTATCAGAGCCTATAAGCATACTAGGCTAGAAGACGAGTGTTTGTGTTCCTATGTGAAAGCCAAATTTGCTTAGATTCAAAGTTGCATGATCAGCTGAATCAAGAGTAAGCATTCTTTTGGAGACTGAAGATCGAAGTTGTCAGTTAAGATGAAGCAATAATCTTCTTGACTTGTCCCCTCCAAGATACAATAACCCAATCACAAAGTATAATTTAACAAACTCTGAATAAGAGTTGAGTCTAAAATTCCACAAAAAAACCCACCTCACTTCAACTTATACAAACTCTCATTTTTACTAACTTTTATGCACTCTATTTTTTCTTGTACTCAATATTTTTAAATTTCGGATCTATAAAACTAACACACATAAAATAATAAGGAAAAAGGACATGATGTGGATGTCAGTTTAAATGATCTAACTTTAAACTATATAAAATCTCTAATGTTCTTTTTTCTTTACCTCCCTCGTTCCTCACATCATCTTATCGCCGTGAACTCACTGAAAACATAAACTTTCAAATCTAACTGAAAATTAGTCTGATCTAAAAGTTTTTGTCAGAATTTTATTTTTTCAAGACCAACTTTGTTGTCATTTATACATTGTGTAAATAATGTATAATAACTGTATATTATGTCTAAAAAAATAGTGTGTATACATTATACACTAAGTATACATTTATTATACATAAATTATACAGAAAGTGGAGTTGAGGATTACTGTGACTATGGTACATATTGATAAAAATATATATAATGTGAATATATATTATAGGGAAAATGTGTATCTACATACAATCTACCTACACAATATGTATATAAAGTCTATAATAAATACAATGTGATCTATATATATATACACACACACATTTGAGCAAACAACATAAATCCTACTAGCTAATTTAGGTCTTAATTACGTGAGCTCACGTCAGCTTAGGAAATTACCTCACGTGCCTCTTTTTCTTCGCCAAATACATGGAGCTGGGACACTCAGATACATGCGGGTCAAATTAGATGTAATTTAATCCAGATGCACTATATCCAAGCATGATTCACATGTATCTGGGATATATTGAATCTCTGGCTCACCTCTCTCCTCTCGAGCTCGTTCTCTCTCCCTATATATATGTACTTCAGAATGTATTTGATATCAAAGTTACATATATCTGATATCAAAAATACATGTTGATTCTCTCACTCTTTCACTCGCCTCTTGCCATATGTATCTGTATTTCTGAAAAAGATACATGTATCACGGAAAAATTTAAAGGAATTGTATATCCAACTTAAAATCTAGTACGACATTATTAATTAATGAAACAAATTATAATTATTTAAACTATTGAGTAAATTAGTTAATATAATAAAAATATTTGTGTAACTAGATAGTTTCTTCCGATACATCTTGACTATAATATGTCTTTTGATTTTACGGGTCATCCAATTATCAATATCTTACCCCATTGACTACCTATACACTTGCCCCAAATAATAAACCATTTGAACGGCTGCAACGCAAAGACCAAACGACCCCATCCCAAATCTTTAAAATTTCAACCATCACTTGTCAGAACTTGAACCACTTTTTCAACCTTTCTTTTTTCTTCCTCTAGTTGTTGTTTTGCCCTTTTTAGAGTGTGGCTTTTGACCACAAAGAAAAGGACGTGAATGGTCCACAAAAATTGGTTTTGAAGCTTGTTATATATTGTAAGGATAATTATGGTTGATGGTTATTCGGTCATTTGGTGTATATATATACATATATTTGATGTATATTTCATATATAGAGTGTATCATAATGTATATTCAGTGTATAACTTATGTATAAGTAAGATATATTATATAGTCAGTGTATACTTTCTATGATTTTTGGCAAGCTATATTGTATAGTCACTGTATATTTCTTATGATTTTAACTATTTTCTATGTAAATAAAACATGACTATATTTATTTCAATAAAGGTTTTTGCTTATTGATTATAAGACAAGCGAGACTTTAACTTCTTGAATACTTCCAATGTCATAATTTGGAACTTACATTATCTAGCTTTCAAATACCTAATGCAATGTGGGACGAGCGTACTAGATCATATATATGATATTTTGAACTATTTGAATTGTTCTCTCTTATTACCGGAATGACTTTATTGAAACTTAAAGCATCACTAAGAGCCCGTTTGGATTGGCTGTTTTCAGCTTTTTTGAGTGTTTGACTGGCTAATTTAAAGTCATTTTGTGCTTAAAATAAGCCCCAATAAATAATTGAGTTTATTCGAATAGACTTATTTTAAGCAACTTATAAGTTGAAAATAGCTTATAACTCAAAAAAAAAAATTGAATTGCATCTACTTATTTTTTTAACTTATAAACAATTTTCAATTTATAAGTTATTTAAAATAAATTTATCTAAACAAGTTCTAAATGAAGTGAAATGAAAGAAAGTTGTGAATAACTTATAGTAATTTAAAGAGAAGGTGAGAAAGAGGAATTTAAAGCATCTTTAACTTGTCTTCTCAAGGACAAGCAAGTCTGCCAAGTTTGTTTTTTTGAACTTCTCAACAAAAAAGATGATAAGAAGACTATAAACAAGATCCTATTTTCTTTTTAACATGTAGGCACATTGTATTGTTGGGCCCATGCTCCAATTTCGATGCCCATCTAGTATGATATACATATATACATATATACATACATATACATATATTGGTGGGCATAGTTTGAGTCAATTCGAAATTCATTTTTTTTATTTTTTGACTATTTCGATTTTTGGGTTATGAATTGAATTTTGGATTATTTTTAAAATATATGGATTTCGAATTGCATATCAGATTTAGTACAATGGATTTTTGGATTCGAAAATCCAATTTTTTATGACCTATTCAGTCCTACTCATATCACATGTGTGCAACACTAGTAAATGCCTTTTTGATTTAGTTTATAAGCTAATTTAGATAAGCTACGCTAAATTAATTTAATTATTTTTTTGAGCTTATGTTAAGCACAAAAGGGCTTAAGTTGGCTGGTCAAACAATCAAAAAAGTTGAAAACATCTTATAAACAGTTTTCAGCAACTTATAAGCCAATCCAAACGGCAATAGTCTGTTTGGATGGATTTATTTTAAGCAACTTATAAATTAAAAATTGTTTATAAGTTTTTTTAAAAAAAAAGTAGGCGTAGCCCAATTTTATTTTTTTTGACTTATAAGTTATTTTCAACTTATAAGCTGTTTAAAATAAGTCCATCCAAACAAACTTAATTATTTATTGACGCTTATTTTAAGCGCAAAATGACTTTAAGTTGGCCAGCCAAACACTCAAAAAAAATTAAAAACAGCTTATAAGCAAATTATAAGTCAATCCAAACGAATTCTAAGTCTAATTTTCAAAGGTCTAATAAATCAATATGGTATCGTCCTAGTCCTTATAGTATTAAGTCTAATATGGTATTACATGACATGAACGGCAAGATGACCTCAAGACTCAAATCCTGATTAACAACAGAAACTTATATATTTTAAGAAGCAAATTGTTAGGTGAATGGATATTGTTAATTATTATTACGTGTCTTAAAGGTTCTTTAATTCAAAATATCTAAATCCATTAATCAAAAACCGAAATTAAGAAATCCAATCCAATTTGTACGCAAGCAATTTTTATTATAATGGGATTTCATAAGCACTTCCACCATTCAGTTTTACTTATCCGTTATTTTAAAAATAAAACTCTATTTAGTTATTTTTAATATATCAAAAAAAGATAATTATTTTTCATATTTTACCCTTATCATTAATTAATTAATTAATTTTTAATAAAATATTAAATATCAATTAATAAAAATATTATGACAAAATATTCATATCAATCATTATTTTTTAAGAGAGGGTGCAAAGTTCAAAGTGGATAAATAAAGCAAACAAATGGAGTAATTGCTTTAGCTGTATTTTTGATAATTAATCAAGCTGTTAGGTGTCTACATCAAAATTGTCATGATGCTGTTATTTTAACAAGTCATTTCATCGTAGAAGAAATTTTCAACTTGCCTATTTCATTAAATACGTTGCCAAACACCTCTTTATTATAGTTAACATATATTGGGAAATTAACTAATTATACAGATCATAAAAATATTCTGTAAAATAATTCACGTAAAGTTTACGAAATTTCTTAGCAGGAAGTGTTCATACAGCTAGCAAATACAATTAATATATCTTATTTAAGACATTCCTTTTGCAAATGTATCTGTTGAATCGATTGTTTATCGAAAATAATTTTTTAATCATATAAAATTAGAAATGAAATCAATATATATTCTATCTTCTTTAAATTTCGCTTATGATATTATTTAATTTCATAAAATTAAAATATAAAATCTATGTATATTTTATCTGCTTGAGACTCAATCTAACTATGATATTACATTGAATATATGTTATATTGTTGTACTCCTTTTGCAAACGACCAGCATACTTCAAGTTCCTTCCTTCCCTAAAAAGTCATAAGTTCACATGATTTGGAGCAAAAATTGAAACAAAAAGAAATCATGTTATAATTGGCACTCCTTCCGTTTTGAAACAAACAGTGTTTTTACTTATTTATCCCTAATTAATTTTTTTTAAAAAAAGTAATTCTTTAATGTTGTAAAACTACATATATTTAAATAGGGATAATTTAGAAAGAATAAGAACCGCTTATTTTGAAACAAAATAAAAAAGCTATAATACCATTTATTTTGAAATAAAAAGATAATTGGAGAAAATAAAGAGCTCTTTGGTAAGGAACATTTTAATTCACTAAGAATTTTTAGTGCAAATTCAAATCAGTTGAATTAGTAAATTTTGAATACCAAAGGATTATTAAACTAATAAAAACTGCAGCACAAAAGATTCTCCTCTAAAATTCCTAAGCTTCGAAAACTATTAGTATTAGAAACAAAAAAAAGCAACAGAAAAAGTAAAAAATAATTGATTATTCACTGGTGAAGAACAGCCAAATAAGCTTTTTGGGACTCATGGTTCAGTCATTTTCGAGTAAGATAAGGAATTCTAAAAAGTGTAAGGGGCCAAAATGCATACAATAGAAAGTCACAATTATTAAGTGACACCTTTATTGTTTGACTGACAAATTTGGAGGCCAATTTAAGATTGAAATTGTGAATTTTACCCAACTCATGATTTGACATTTACATTATTCCACGAGAATTTGACCTTTATTTTACTATTACATATTTATGGTTTAAAAAAATTATGTTATATAGTTATACCTAACTCTCCTCTCTATCAAACTCAAGCTTGTCTCTCTCTTCCCCTACCCCCCTCTTTACCTTTTTCGTCCTCTTTCTCTCTATCTCTCGTCTAAATTGAAATTCAATAGAAATAAAGGACCTTAGATTTCAGATGGGATATTATTGATATAAATCAAGTGTGAGATTTGTATTAGACTAGAGATGGTGGAGACCTCGATCTCTTCTTCCTCTTCTCCTCTTCGATTTCATAATCAAACTCTCAATAAGCCTAAACAAAGGAGAGATGCATTATTGTATTAATCGTATTCTAAAAGAGTACAAATGTATAACAAAGACAAAATATAGTTGAATACATTCATATAAATCTATAGTCAGTTGCAAATATATTGATACAAAGTGAATACACGAGAAACAAATACACTCAACAAATACAATAGTATATGTTGATACAAATCAATTGTATTCGTAATACAAATAAATTGTATTTATAATACAATCTCATATAATAAATACAACATGTATTTATCATCTCTCACATCTTTTGTCCCTCTCAAAATCTTGCTCGCTCCTATCTCTCCTCCTTCTAACATGTAGCAATAAATTGTAATAAAACAAATTATACCTATGGATCTCTAATCATAAAACCCAAATTATAGTCAGTTTTTAATGTTTCTTTTTAAAAATTATCAAATAAGAAGGGTAATTGAATAAATTGAGTCAATTGCGATTTTTTTTTTAGGTAAATTGATAACTACGATAACCCTCTTTTAACTCAAAAATCTAAGTTACTGTCGATATAATATACTCCTTTTTTAGCGGAAATATTTTTTACCCTTAAAAGACCAGAAATTTTGGTATGAAATATCTGTAGATAAAAAGACTTTTTCTACGAGAAAAATAAAGAGAAGTTTTTATTATAAATACTTTATCATTACCAAAGAATCATTTGAACAATCAACTCTTTCTAATTTTCTAGGAATTTACTTGCATCATCTTTCATCAGACTTCTTAACAACACAAATATATACTCCACCACTTGTAGATTGTATTATATATATATATATATATATATATCATAGATGATTAACAAATCACCATCACATCCCCATCATATTAAAATAAGTAAAACCTAATAATATGTTGCAATTAAGGTTCTTCTCTTAGTTTTTATTTGCCACACATTATTGTCAATGTCAACTTAGGTTTGTAGCATTAATTTATACACCTTTTTACAATCTTATTCCAAAATGACCTACTAATTATATGCGCTCGTACTTTTCAACTCTAAGTGTTTGCTTAAGTCGAAGGTTTACGGAAATAACTTTTCTATTTCTACAAGGTAAGGTTTATGTATACTCTAACTTTTTTTTGTAACGACATGTTTCCATCGTTACGTATAAGCCAATAGGGAAGGAATCCGGGTCAGAAAACTTCGGGTAGTGACTTAGGAAATTTTGAGCCTAGGCCAGACTTTGACGAATTCTAAGTCAGGTGAGGTCTAGGGTAATCCAAAAATGGATGGGGAGTGAATATTTAATTTGAATGGGTTGGCTGATAGTCAAGACGATACAGAACGTGTACAGATTTATGGAATCGCATTCGAGTGAATAAAACTCCCAGAATTGAACTTGACGTGAAAGGTGTATTTTAATGCGTCTTGGGACAAGGGTGTATAGTAAAAGGAGAGACTTTGAGACTCTTTAGGAGCTCTCTGTCTCCTCCTAATTCGCTAGAGCGGGATTACTGTCGCCAGGGTGGGGCGGCTAGAGCGGAATAGTCCCGCTGTGGTGGGACAGACGCGACTTAAGTCTGAAAAAAGTTCCAGAACGATTTTATTCATTTCCACTTCATTCTTAAGAGACTAGAAGCGACCTAGGGCGAATTCATGCTGATTTTCATCATGTTTTGTGCCAAAGGTAAGTAAATCACTCCTTCAGTTTGTATTTCGATCCCTAGAACATAGAAATTATGGTTAATGATCATTGGGGGAAGGTTTTGGCCTGAAACTAATGTTGGTGAAACTAATGGTGGAGAATAGCCTTAGATGGGGGTTAGGATCATGGGTTTTGCCTAAGAGGGGAATTATGTTATAATTCATGCAAATTAAGCCCTTCTATTGATCCTTTGTATGTATTTTACTATTTTTAGACCAAGAACAAGTTGAACGAACCCGAAAAGGGAAAGCTCCTGCACTTTAGAGTTGTTAAAGCTTGATTTCAAGGTAGGTAATGGTTTATTTTTCCGTACGTGATTTATGTACCTGCAAAATTACTCCGCTAGATGCATATGTGTATATGAATAGGGATGAATGAAATGAATATATGAAATGACTACATGCTGGCCATGACTTGTGGTGAACTTGGTCTTAGTAGACAAATGATTGTGACTATTCATTGTGATTGTGGTCGATTTGTATGCTTGTATTAAGTGTCACGTTCCAACACATATTTGGATCAGATGTCACATTTCGACACACACTTGGATCGGGTGTCACATTCCGACACAAATCTTGAACTAGGTATCACGTTTCGTCACATAATGAGTGTTTGTAGGTCCCATGAGAGGACCCTTATGTGAAATTGCATGATAATCGAGACTGGTGAACTGTGATCATATTGGATATTATTTATGAGATGTTAATGGTTAAGTCTATTCTGTATATATGCGCCTAATGTGTTGTCTTTACTTGTTCATGTCTCGCTTGCTGGCTAGCACGTCATTCTATCAGTACACTGTTGATTGTGTGCACTGATACTACACTTTCTCTGTCTTTATTGAGTACATGGCATATTCAGACGGCTGCTGAGAGATCTAGAATAGAGGATCGTTAGCTGTCAGAGTTCAAGGGTCAGTCAATTCTTTCAGACTGCCATGGACTCTCCTCATTCTAGTCCTTCTTTCAAGATTAGACTTTCAAACAATGTTTTTCTTTATGTCTATTTGGGGGTGGCATCCCCTTTTCTAGACTTGTTACTTGTTTAGAGTTTTGGTACACCGACTTTCAGTTCTTAGGAGATAATTTTCGCATGTTTGGGTTGATAACTAGATATTTCTGAGTTTATGGGAACTCAGCTGTTGTTTTGATGTTAAACTTGCTTCCGCATCTTTAAATTGTCTGTATCTTGCGATTTCTGTTAGTTTGGATTGTAATAATGGTTCTCCTACAGGAGGGTTAATGTGGGTGTCAATCACGGCGGGTCGGGATCTTGACATTTTTAGACCTCACTTGTAAAATTAAATTGAATGTGTTATTATTATTGTACGAAATTTAAATTTTTTCAAAAGAAAGTAGGTTTTACTCAAAATAGTATTTCAAAACTCTAATTTCCTATTACGGCTAATTATTCTTCAGCTGTTTAGCTATTTTTATAATTTTTTTTAAAAAGTGATTAGCTTAATTCGCGGGGCAATTAAATGTAATTTATACAGCTTGAAGCAATGATCTTATAAGCTGTACTCCATGGATACTTCTTTGTTTGTACTATTGTACCAAAAATACCCTCTCTTTTCTAATTTTTCGTAGAGGACAATATGCATTTCGAACTTCAATAAATTATTTATTTGTCTTGTGCTTGTTTCAGTATCTGTACGATCTGGATGTACAATTGGACCCCCCGGCCTCCCTAGATGATATAATATAATTGCGTAGCTCAATTATTCAGATTTTACCAATTTACAATATAGTAGTAGTAGTATAGTTGAAATTTTCTATTGTACATGTATTTTCAATTATTTTACTGCCTTTTCTTGGATTCCTATTCCTAACATAATAAAAAAAAATCTTTAAAAGACCATGTGGATTAATCTAATGTAATTTTACATAACTTTATTTCCTAATGTAAATCTCTATGTTTAATTTATATGTATTCTTCTTTTAGACTACAACAACAATAACATAACAGTTAAACCTTAGTTGGATTTGAGAATGGTGATGCGTACATAGTCTTTTCCCTAACTTATAAAAATAGAGAGTCTATTTCTAATAGATCCCCGACTCAAGTAATTGTATATCCAAATTAACAACAAAAAAATACAATAATAAATAAATCATATATAAAATAATGGAGAAAAGAACAACAATCAATATAATTACAAAGAAAGACAAAAACAATAAAGATAAGAAAAAAATCAAAGTATAAGGTAACATGTATGAGTACTAATAATACTCAGGGTCTTCTTGACCATAAGATCACTACAACAATTTGTAACGATCTGTCCTCGTTGTTATGGATAAGCCAATGAGAAAGGAAGTCGAGTCAGAAAACTTTTGGATAGTTACTTGGAATTATTGAGCCTAAGCCAGACTTGGACAAGATCTGAGTTGGACAAAATCTGAGTCTGGTGAAGTTTAGGGTAATCCGATAATGGATGATGGATTTAATTTTCAGCTTTATTAATTGAGTTGACAACCAAGACGATACGGAGCCTGTACGGCTTTATAAAATTGTATTCAGGTGAGTAAAACTCTCGAAATTGAATTTGGCGTGAAGTATAGATGTTAAAACGTCATAGGATGAGGGTGTGTTATAAAATGGGAGGCTTGGGACTTAAATACAGATATTTTGTCTCCGTGCATCCCGCCAGAGCAGGATTAATCCCGCCAGGGCTGGGCCGTTGTAGTGGGATAGTCCCGCTGTGGTGGGACAGTCGCGACTTAATACGAAAAATTTCCCAAAATATTATTTTTCTGCACTTCCCATTTTTGGAGAGCAAAAGGACGAACTAGGCTATTCCTTTCAATTTTTCACCCATTGTTGCGTCAAAGGTAAGTTAAATACTCCTTTACTTCGTATATTGATTCTTAGAACCTAAAAATCATGATGATTATCATTGGGGGAGGATTTTGGCCTGAATTTAACGGTGGCAAAAGCCCTAATTGGACATTAGGATCATGAGTTTGGCCAAAGTTGGGACTTTTATTATAATTTAGATAAAGTAGGTCATTTTATTGATCAGCATTATGTGTGGTTATTTTTAGACAAAAAACAAGCTGAGAGAATTCAAAAAGGAAAAACTCCAGTAGTTTAGAGTTTCAAATTGGATTCAAGGTAGGAGATGGTTTTGTCTTCTCGTATGTGTTATATATGTTGGTTAACTGCTTCAATTGTATGCATACATGCATGTGAATAAGGAAAGATAAATTGAATCATGTGAAATGATTGTTAATTGTTAATGACATGTAATGAACACGTTCTTGGTATTTATGATTATTGAACTATACATTGTATTTGCGATTACGTTGTATTTGTGTGGATCGGGTGTCACGTTCTGACACAATCTTGGATTGAGTGTCACGTCCAACACATTAATAGATGAAGTGTAGGTTTCATGAGTGAACCATCCTTGATTGTGTATTGAAACTGAGATTGTTAATTTGTGTATATGTATATGTAATGTTCATGAAATGATAAGTGGTAAGGTATTCTATATATGTGTGTTTACGATGTTGTAGTTATTTGTCCATATCTCATTTACTGAAATAGCCACATGATTCTATTAGTACACCATTATTTTTTATACTAATACTGCACTTGCTCTTTCTTTGTTGAGTACAGGGATCTTCAGGCGGATGTTGAGAGACCTCGCATAGAAGATCGTTGATTGTTAAAATTCAAGGGTAAGCCATGTCTTTTAGGCTACCATGAGTTCTTCTTTATCTTGGTCCATCCTTCTCAAACTTAGATTTTTCAGACATTTGTTTATGACTTTTTGGGGTTGGATCCCCCTTCTTTAAACTTGTTATTTCATTAGAGTTTTGGTACAATGACTTTCAGATTCTAGGGGTAATTTTGCATGTTTAATTGAATTGGCTGAGTTTATGGGGATTCAACACTTTTTTCTGTATTTAATCTGTTTCCATCTTAAATTGCTTATCTCTTATGATTGCTGCTTAGTTTGGCTTGTAATAGTGGTTCTCCCACCAAAAATAGAGTGGTGCCACTCACGGCAGGTCAAGATCGTGACACAATTGCTTGGGCCCCCAATTTTTTAAAGATATATAGTAAAAAAAGTATCATATACTATTAAATTTGTAAAGAATTTGTTTGGTAGAAAATATGATAATTGTTTACTTATTTAATGTGAATATCGTTGTAATAACTAAGAAATAATTTTTAGGTAATTATAGTATCCTTTCTGACGTGACTATCTTTATTGTCTCATTTATATTCTGATTACTAACATGACCACATTTTTATTCCTATATTTTTCTTTCTTATCATTCCCTTTCTTTATTGTCCTTTTTTTCTTTTTACACCTCCGTAGGAGCTCCAAACTTTTTGGTTTCCTTGGTGATCCGAACTCACAATTTTTGAATTGTAAGTGAGGGGTACTTACCATACGAACAATTATCTTATTATTGAATAATCTGAAGTCTCTGAAAAGGTCAAACCTTTTGTATTATGCAAAATCTATTGTTGTCTATTTTTAAAAAAGATCAAATATGCTTTTTGATGTCTTCATCCACACTATTCTAATATCATTATATTGAAGCAATACAACACTATTTCGATATTATTATATCAGTTTATTAGATTTTGCGCAATACTATTTCGATATTGTTATCAATTTATCAATTTCTTGAGCCAGATTTTATTATTTAAACTTTATATTATATTTTTCTCTAAAAATGTGTTTTGTTTACATTCTTACTTCATAAGATTTGTGTACATCTTACCCCCCGCATACCTCACAAACTCACTTACAGGATTATACTAAGTATGTTATTGTTGTTATTGTCATTCAATTTATATATGTCACATAGAAAAAAAAAAGTAAGGCCTCTTGATGAAGTTTGACTTTAGGCTCTCAATCTTGTTAAAACGACCCTGATAATACTACTAATAACAGGAACTAGAGAACGCATGACTATCTACTAGCCTTTCACTTTAATCTTTTACTTTTATATCCTCTTATCTATAGTCATGTCATTGGCAAGTTGCGACATGCAGATATGTCAAGTCTTGTCTAATGACTTATCCTTAGTATTTCTTTGACCTACCTCTACTTCTCCTGAGACCCCCACCCAACCTACTATTCTGAAATAAGCTATAATGATTGAAAGCTCATACCTTCTCATTGAGGCATATGCATGCACATTTCCTCTTCATATACAACCCATATTTGCCACGCCTATTACATCTTGTTCATCACGAAGATCACTCCTATCATGTTTAAAATATTGTTGTTCCTAATCCTATCTCAACTAGTATATCTACACATTTATCTTAACCTCCTTATTTATGCTATTTTCATCTTCTGGGCGTGCGAGTTGTTGACCTGCCGACATTTCTCCCCACACAACACAACTGGTCTATCATCCGCTTTATAAACTTACATTTAAGTATTAGCGACACATTCTTATCACTCAAGATACCGAAAATGAGCTTTCAGTTCATCCTCTCCCGCTTTTATATGATGTGTAACATCATTGTGAATTTCCCCATTACATTTAATAATCTGATTATCTTAGATACTTCGAACCAACTCTCTTAGATTACTTGTGTATCAATCCTCACTTACTTATCCACCTCGTGAGCTACAAGATTGAACTTACACTCAAAATATTTTATTTTAGTCCTACTCAACTTGATCCTTTAAACTCTAAGGCATGTCTCCATACTTCCAACCTATCGTTCTACTTTTCTTTTAGTCTGTTCAAAAAGAATATCATACTTTTTTATTTATAATTAATTTAACATTAAATTTTTCATTTTAACCGCACAATAATCTATGATTTATTACAGAGCACAAATTTTATTTTATTTTTCCTTTTTATACTCATGGCAAGTTAAACATAGCTACATAAATTTGAGGCGTACGAAATATTTATCACTCCTATTATCCCAAGTTATGTGACATTATTCAGACTTTTAAGAGTCTAATTATTTAATTTTGACTGTGAATTAGGATATAGAATTTTTAAATTTTTTAAAATAAAAATTACATATTTATAAACTATATAAAAAAATATATTATAAGCTACACTAACTAATAATTCAAAATAGTTAATCAAGATATGAGAAGTTAAGGTAAAAAAAAAAACTCATTTAGTTCTCAAAATTCAAATGATACCACAATTAAAACATAAAAGAGTAGTACTTACATTATCAATATTTTGATTCTACTTTGTTATTCAAAAGTCAACAGTACGTAATTGCATTAATCCGGTATTCTATGACTATTATTGATAGATAATCTTAACCATAGAGGCATAGATTGGTGTAATTAGTTCGGATCCAACAAATTACTAACAACATTTTTGCATACCATATAATTACTCTTATCCAAAATTTAGTTGATCTAACCATAAAAAAAAGAATATTGTTGATAAGGGAATCCACCACCGTCATTCTTCAGGTGTATATAAAGTAAATTTTACTTTAATATAATAACCTGCAAATCACACAAAACAGATAAATCTCATTAGATAAATTCCGTGTGACGAGCTCGATCGAAAAAATATGCAAATTTTCAAACTGCCCCCCCCCCCCCATTTGGTAACAATTTAGTATACCATACAATTACTCTTATACGAAATTTAAATGATTTAACAATTTGAAAAAGAAAAACATTTATTATATTGATAAGGGATTCAATAACTGTCATTTTTCGGGTGCATATAAGGTAAAACTCATTTTAATGTAATAGCCCGCAAACCACACAAGATATGTAAATAGTACTAGGCAAGTTTCATGCGACAAGTTCGATCGAGAAAATATACCGTATTTCGAACTTGAAATCCCCTATTTAGAAGATCACATGCTCAACCAACTCAATCACCCTTAGAAATCTACCAGTAAATTAAATTATTTAACCGTAAACCAAAAAATTATTGGTGATAAGGGAATCCACAATTGTCATTCTTCGAATGCATACAAGGTAAATTTTTCTTTAATATAATAGCTCATAAATCACACATAATAGATAAACCGTATAGAGCAAGTTCCGTCAGACAAGCTCGATTGAAAAACTATGCAAGGGTTCGAACTTAAAAAACCCCATTTCGTAACAATTTAGTATACCATATAATTACTCTTATTCGGAATTTAAATGATCCAACAATAATAATAAAAAAGTGTATTATTGATAAAAGATTTCACAACTGTTATTTTGGGTGCATACAAGGTAAAAATCATTTCAGTGTAATAACTCACAAACCACATAAGAAAGATAAATTTTATTAGGCAAGTTTCGTACGATGAGTTCGATCGAGAAAACATACATCATTTCGAACCCGAAATCTCCTATTTAGGAGATCACTTGCTCAATCAACCCAATCACCCTTACGAATCTACGAGAAAATTTTAGTTCTCCTCCATTTTATTATTAATTATTAATGAATAAACATATATAAACTCCTAAAACAAAGGAGACCTAACATAGATTCAAAATTAAATTAAATAATGATATTATAAAATACAATTAGTAAAAGTATACAAGGGGAATATGCTGTATCGCTAGGCATCCCCAGTCATCACTCTTTGTATTATTCTAAACCCTTTTCTTTAGCACAAGGTAAGCACCTAGAAATTTCTCTTTTCATTAAATATGATTAATTAAGATTTTAATTTTAAAAAGGATTTAACTTAAACATGGAGTAGTTGATCCACTGTCCAACCACGAAATCCTTCCAGATATACGCATCCACTAAGAGATTGCCACGTCATCTTAGAGACCGCAAACATCAGGAGATTTCCAACGGTTTATTACGTGGCGAATTCTTATTGGTTGAGTTATGATGGCAAACCCACTTCTACCCTAAAACGATTTCGTAACCGGTCGAAGCATTTATGGGCTAATATGATAATGCCCCCGCCTACCTGATGACTCGAAATGACAAAAATAACCCTCGAGCACTTAAAAAATAATGGATTAATCATTTTCCCTTTTATTGGAAGATAATTAAAAAGGCAAAATTTATATGCAACCAAGCAATTAATTTGTTGAGATTATTATAAAATGTGTAATAAAGTCCACTATATTAAAATTATGAATTGGATACTATCTATAATACTTCCATCTCTAACTTGTATTGTGGTATAGTAAAGGAACTGATTCACCCTTAATCAGATGTCGAGTTCGACCTTTGAATATGAAGGAAATCTTATTAGGAGCACAACCCTCGAAAGGACCCTGCAATGGGCGATTCGAATTTAGTTCGGATTCCAATGCGGATTCTGAACATCGGGTACCATTACCAACATGCTAGCATTACATCATACTTCGATTTTTATTACTATTGTTATTTCCTTTATTTGGGTTATCTTCAATACTTATATAGTCATTCTTATTTTTCTTTTTATCATAGTTTGTTACTCGTGCATTTATTTTAAATCATGGTGTTCATTGACCTTGAAAAGGCTTATGACAAAGTTTCGAGAGATGTTCTTTGGAGGTGTCTGGAGGCTAAAGGTGTCCCGATGGAGTATATTAGGGCGATAAAAGACATGTATGTTGGAGCTAAGATTCGGGTTAGGACGATGGGAGGCGACTCAAAGCA